>NC_135343.1:27174782-28424782 GCF_023851605.1 Tamandua tetradactyla | reverse complement strand
TGTACAATTTGACAGGAAGACAACTGTTTCCAAGTAGGGACTCAGGAATCTAGGCTCCTCCCATCTTGGGGCTTTATCAACTTCACAGATGGCTGTAAAGGTCACTGTAATTATCTACATCAAGAGGTGGGCAGGCTTCCCCCCTAAGTGGGACATCACATCCAGGGGTGAAACATGGGAGATGACTCCCAGGGATGAACCTGACCCTGGCACCATGGGATCAACAATGCCATCCTGACTAAAAGAGGGAAAAGAAGTGTAACAAATAAGGTATCAGTGGCTGAGAGAGTTCAAATGGAGGCTACACTGGAGGTCACTCTTACGTAAGCTTCAGTTAGACGTGGCTACCTATCATAGCTTGCCAAACCCCAACCAAAACCATTCCTGCCAATCCTAAAGAATACTTAGGGCATTATATAAGATTCTACAAAGGTTCCAGGCACTAGATAACTTTCCAGAAACCTTCATCCTCCGATGGGTCCCTGAACCAGATAAGTCCTGAAATGCAGAAGGGCCAGCCTCTCCAGAACATCAACTAGTTCTTTCTCCCTATCCACATGAAAAAGTTGGAATGGGCATAGCCCAAATGCCCCTAAAAGTGGGAGAAAGATCAAAGTGGAGTTATACAGAGAAGGTAGAGTTTAACAAATGAGTACGATTACTGAATCATTATATCGATATTTCTTTTAGTCTCCAGTATCTTAGAGCAGCTAGAAGTAAAATCCTTAAATTATGGAATTGTAACCCATACCAAATTCTGAAATCTGTTCTCCAACTAATTGCTGTGATGTATTTTGAAATAACATTGTTATATATATATATATGTTATTTTTCACAAAAGAAAAAAAGTCAATTGTGATGATAAATGCACAATTATATGATGTTGTAAACCAGTGATTGTACACTTTGCATGACTACTTGGTATGTGAATACCTAGTATATATCAATAAATAATAAATAATTTAAAAAAAGAGCTGGGCAGGGAAAGAATGTGGGATCATTTTACGGGGCAGATCTGAAGCAGCTGGCATCACTCAACTCATTTTCCTTTGGCCATACCTCACTTCAAGCAAGGCTGGGAAATAGAGTCCAGTTATGTGTCCAGGAAGAAGAGCAAATGAATTTGATCATTAGGTAATAGTCTCTGCTGTAATGGGCAAGCTAGAAAATTATATATTCTTTATTCTGGTAATGGGGCATTCTAGTGAAGCAGAAAACTGTTTTCTAACTCCCAGTTTATTTTTTTTCACCATATCCCTTCTTTCATTTTGTTTTGGCCTTTTATTTTTTATTTTCCATAAATGTATCATCACAATCAACTTTTTTTTCTTTTTTGTGAAAAATAACATATATATTTCAAAAGAAATAAATTTCAAGGCACATCACAACAATTAGTTGTAGAACAGATTTCAGAGTTTGTTACGGGTTACAATTCCACAATTTTAGGTTTTCACTTCTAGCTGCTCTAAGATACTGGAGACTAAAAGAAATATCAATATCAATATCAGCACTCATACTCATTTGTTAAGCCCTACCTTCTCTGTATAACTCCACTATCACCTTTGATCTTTCTCCCACTCTTTAGGGGCATTTGGGCTATGCCCATTCTAACTCTTCCATGTTGGAAGAGGCTGTCAATAATATGGGATGGGAAATGGAACTGGTTAATGTTCTGGAGAGGCTGGTCCCTCTGCATTTCAGGACTTATCTGGTTCAGGGACCCATCTGGAGGATGTAGGTTTCTGGAAAGTTGCCTCAGTGCATGGAGCCTTTGTAGAATCTTATATAATGCCCTAAGTGTTCTTTAGGTTTGGCAGGAATGGTTTTGTTTGGGGGTTGGCAAGCTATGATAGGTAACAATGTCCAACTGAAGTTTGCATAAGAATGACCTCCAGAGTAGCCTCTTGACTCTATTTGAACTCTCTCAGCCACTGATACCTTATTTGTTACACTTCTTTTCCTCCTTTTGGTCAAGATGGCATTGTTGATCCCAGGGTGCCAGGGCTAGGTTCATTCCTGGGAGTCATCTCCCAAGCTGCCAGGGAGACTTTCAAACCCTTCCTTTTAATGGACTTCTAATGTTCAAGGTAAGTAGAACTCTTATTTAGTTCCTCACTTCCATGTATTCATTTTTAATACCTATTTATTCATTCAATAGGTATTTAAGTATATTTTTGCAGCTTAGTTGCTTACTCCTTGCCCAAGGATGGCAGAGAGAAACAAAATTAATCTTTTACTCTTAAAAGAAGAGCATGAGAACTAGATTTTAAATTTATGAGAAAAATGTTTATGCACAAATATGATTACTTTAATGTAATTTCTAATAACCAAACAAATGGAAACAGTTTACATGTGCAATGGAATGGCTAAATTAAAACTATGGCAATCTATATGGTATAATATACAGAGATTACAATAATGTTTATAAAGAGATTTTTATGAAGTGTGGAATGATTCTGATACAATGTTAAATGGGAAATGCAGGAGGTACTATCTCAATTACATAAATACATGCTTGCAAAGAAGAAAGTACATGGGATATTAACTGCAGATATTTCTGGGGTAGCATTAAAGAAACTTTTTATTCTCTCTGTTCTTTCCTATATCTGCAATTTTCTTATAAGTTTCATATCAGACAAAAAATTATTTTTAAGCAAATTCATAAAAAACAAACTCATGGAAGCCATAAGAGGGCAAAGCCAAAAAAAAAAAAAAAAAAAAAATGCAGACCAGAGGGTCAAGGCAGATAGAAGAGGTGGAACAGCAAAGTCAAACTTTCCCCTGGTAAAACAGAATCAGGAGGATAGGCCAGAGGTTGACTATACCAGAACAATAGAGGAAAGATGGGGCTGACACCAAACAAGAGGATAGAAGGGAGAAGCAAAAACTATGGGAGCAGTTTGGATTCAGAGGTGGTAAACAAAGTTTGGAAGCAAGAATTTGAGTGCTGGGCAGTCCACATTCAATTCCTAGGATGGGATTTATGTCATACCTTATTTGAAAATCTAAGGCCCACTTTTCAGGCATGGCTTCAAACATCTTAAAGTCATCCCTTAGTGCCAGGAGATCTGTTAGTGTTTTACAAGAAAAGTATTTTTTAATGCTTAGACATTTAAATAGTAATAACGATAGCTAAGATTTACTGAGTACCTATTCACTGCCATACACTATGCTAAATAAATGCTTTATGTGCTTTACAGATATTATCTAATTTTATGACATGAGCATTTCTACCCCATTTTAAAGATGAAGAGACAGAGATTCAGAGAAATAAAGAACTTTCCAAATCATACTACCAGAACTTGGTGGAGGAAGAACTGTAACCCAGGTCAGTGAGTCCAAAGCCCATACTCCTGACCACCTCATTACTGCTCAGTGGCTAATTTTTTATGGCCCATAGATATTTGCTGAGCCTCTTTTTAAAGGCATTTTGGTAAAACAGAAACAGAGATATGACTGACTGATACCATGGGTAAGTAAATTGCATTAAGAACTTTGGTCTTTGTTAAAGGAAAATCACTAATAGAAAACTCTTTATGAGATTAAATTTGGAAATAAGAAAGCCTTCTCAGCACCCCTAAAATCAGACTGTGGGGTTTGGAGATGATTCTTCCTACTGCATCTCTAGAAAGTAAATACAGAGGAAATGGTAAGTTTATACTAGGTTAACTCAGGCAGCCATGAAACTTCAGAAAAACCTAAATGGAGCAGGTAAAGCATTAAGCAATTAAGATTTCTAAATAAAATTGAAAACATAGCAGACAACCATGAATTATTCTTCTTTGGATCACTGAAACACACTCCTTTTAGACCAAACATCTAAAGAATACTGTTAAATATAAAATATAAAAACTTTAAAAACTTTATAGTTCAATAATTTCTCCTGTGGACTGAAGAATGCTTTCAAATGTGCAAGGTTGAACAGTGAATGGAATAAAGACAGTAAATACCCTTTTGTTTTCTTCTTAGACATTAACGTAGAGCTGTTGAATATCAGTTGCAACTTAATAATAACATGCTCAGGGTTTCTTTTCTTTTTTTTTTTTTTATTGCTCAAGATTTGGCATGTTTTCTGTTGTTGAATGAAGCCTATGCAATTAGCTGTGAGGAAAGCTACAGACCGGTAGGGCCACTTCACATTCATAGAAGTAACTGTTTACACATGACCAATTGCCTGCTCTCCATCACTGGTTCTAAATCTAGCAAGTCATTCCAAAAGCAATGACAGGGCTTCAGAACATATCATTCACCTCCTGTTTCAAAAAAAGGGCTGTCCTTTAAGCAGCAAGAAATGTTTCAAATGCTCTGTGATGAAATTACACAAAGAAAACAGAAAACAAATGATGCTGTAAATGTCACAAAATTGTCAGTGATGAAGTCTCATATCAGCAACCCATGGTCAACTCAAAGAAAGGAGAAATTAAACATCTGCTCAATGACACCAAAGAAATATCTATTTTTTAAAGTGGTCCAACTGCCAATCTGAAGATTCCATTTTGAAGCTACTGAACTGGTATCAAGATACTCTTTTCATTCTATGAGTGTGCTCAGAGAAGGTAGGGCAAGTTTCCATGTTAAATAAATCAAAGTCAATAAGAAATGAAAAGCAAGGAATCAAAAATGATGCAATACAAAGCTATTTAGTTCTGCCAGATGCTTCTGTAGCAAATGAGGGATTTGCCATGTTATCTTCCCAATAGCTCCAGTAATGAGCTATTTGGTGTGGAAGGGAACTCAAGTCCCAGCTCTTGACACTTTTATAGTCCTTGGTCAAAGTTTTCAACAGAACTTGGGGCAGGCGTGACTAGGCAGCTAGATTATACAAACTGACTTTCCACTTCAGATACACAATACTTACTTTTCAGGGTGAGCCAGTAAACCAGCTGACCAATTAGGCCACACACTTCATGCCTCATGAAAGCTAAGCAAAGACTGTACATGTAAAAGTCTTAGAAACACATGCAATCTGGATTATTCTTTAATGTATCTTCATATAATTTCCATTAAAAAGAATGCCAACAACCAGCAGTCTTCTACATCATAGCCACACATCTGTAAAAAATACTGAGAGTGTCTCTGAAGCAGAGATGTAGTTCTTTGGATTTATAGAGGGCCACATTCAGGCTATAAACTTCAGAATAGAGGCAAAGTTTTACAAAGCTTTCCAAACTCCTCTAACCTCCTGTTATTTGGCCTGTGTCTTAGTTTGCCAGAACTGCAATCACAAATAACACAAAATGGGCTGGCTTCAGCAATAGGAATTTATTGACTCAAGTTTCAAAGGCTAGAAATCCAAAATCAAGGCATTGGCAATTTAATGCTTACTCCCCAGTCGGTAGCATTCTGATGCTGACTTGCTGAAATTCCTGGGGTTCCTTGGCTTGCATCTCCTCATATCCCCTCACATGGTGAGCTTGCTCTCTCCTTGTGTTTGCTCCTCCAGTTTCCATGGACTTCCGGCTTCTCCCTGTCTTCTTCTGACTCCTGGTTTCTATTTGCAAGGACTCTGACATATGGAGGAAGGCCCATCCTGATTTAGTTCAGCCATACTACAATAGGATCTTAGAAGATCCTATTCACAAATGAGTCCCCTCCTTAACTAATAATACATCAAAGGATCCTATTTACAAATGTAATCATACCTACAGAAATGCGTATTAAGATTAAGAACATCTTTTCACCTAAGATTCAGAGTTAGAGCTCTGAAGCTATGAAAGCTATGAAAGTCAGCAACTGTTGAAGTTGAAAAAGTGATCAGAATTCAACTAGAGATATAAATGAAGCTGATTTGGATAGGACTAAGGTAAATCAGAACACAGGGTAAAGAATGACATGGTCCATATTTTAGAACTTCAATTTCTGTGTGAGACCAAAGGGAGAGATGTTTATTTGGTGCAAAATTTATATTTTGGATAGTGCATTACCTAATTTAACTTGTATGGTCAGTTATTTGAACACCATAAATACATGGAATCTTGAATACAGAGCGAGATCTTGGTTTGTACAGGTTAGTGTGATCCTCGATATATTCCAGAGTAATTTAGGATGTGATGATTTATTATATGGGGGATGGTAGGGAGAGAGGAATCAAAGATTATGCCATGTTTCTTCCTTGAATAACTGAATATGTTATTCATTGAAATAACAAACACAGAGGAAGATGCAGTTCTGGGAAGGAAAATGACAAATTCATCTTTGGACATGCTAAATTTAAGGTATTTAAGTAAGAGTTGTACATGGGTTTGAACCATGGACAGTTAGATAAGTGGACTGAATTTTAGGAGTTCAGTCTCCCTAGAGGGATAGCTAAGGCTATATGTGGTCACAGAAACCTGAGGGTAAGACTGAAAAAAGCCATCAGAAAAGTGGGAGGAAACCTTGGGGAATGTGATGTCAAAGAAGCCAAAAGAATATTTCAAGATGAAGCAAGTAGTCATCAGGGTCAAATGTTGCTTAAGCCAAATAAAATAGGACCAAAGAGAGTGTTCACTAATTAAAAACACCTTCATGCCTTTGCTCAAATGATTCCTTCAGTTTGGAATGTCCTTTCTCACAATCAGTGACCACAGATACATTTCCATCTTTCAAGGATCAGTTCAAATCGCCTCACATTTGCATGGTGATTTACTGAACAACATAACATGTTACCTCATTTACTGACTGTAAGGTTTGGGGGGTTAAAATCATCTGTTATGTATCTTGGCACCCCTGAAACTCATTAAAATGTGGTTGCTGTAGGTTCAGAAAGGAGCCAAATTGTAGGGAAAGCTTCATGAGAGAAGAGAATCTAAGGATGGAAAGAGCTGATGTACAGGCCAGAACTGTTGCTTGTCCAGCTCAAGCTTGTGTCCATGTAAGCCTAGCCACAAACAAATTTCCTTGATTATTTAGAAAGAAATAGGGGATAGTCAGTCTTCCTCCTTGTATGCAAAGTCAGCAAATGAAATGGTGGTGAGGAGGCCATCTTACTTTTTCCTTGTGACTTTAACGCCATGGACCAGTTTAGTGCTAGATCTGGAGCAAAATGCCCCCATCTTTGGGGTCTGACTGACGTCACTCGTCCCAAAGGGAAGTATCCATGAACAGCCGCTGATAAGCAAGCATTCCTCTTCTCAATGTTCTTTTTTCTGGGAGTATAAACATTTAAAGAGGAAAGCCTATTTGAGTAGGTGCAACCACCAACTTCACTTACCCCTCTTATTTAATGAGTGTATTTTGTTTTATGGTTGTTTCAAGAGAGCTGACAGAGAGGAGGCGGTGATGAATGGAAAACATGAAGCAACTTGCCGAGTTGTGAGGTCGAGGGCTTGCTTTGTTGCTCCCTCACAGACCAAGTTTCCAAGATTCCTTTTTCAAACCCAGATCAAACCCAAACTCAAGGAGGAGAATTCTTGCTCTCCTCCAAAGTCTCAACCAGAGAGATGCTTGAGGGAGATGTGGCCCCCAGCACAGTAACAGTCAACAGAGTAGTAATATGGTACCTTTTTTTTTTTGGCTATGTTCAGCCCCCATCTCCAAAATTTGCTGCCTAGAAACAGGACAGGAATTATTCTGCCCTTCCCCCATCACTGCCTAAGCAACATTCCTCCTGAGTTCTCAAGAGGCACTGGTATTCAGAACATCAGCAAATATTTACTCAAGACCCAGAAAAGTACCTCAAAAATGGTGGGTCCTCAGTGGGGGCAACACCCATCAACACTGGTAACAAATAGCCTCTTAAGCCGTCGTTTTTTATAAGTGGGAAGAGGGCAGAGTAATGAAGATAGAAATTAACAAAAGTAAAAATTCCCAGCAGCTTCTAACTGGAATATGTTGCCTAAAGAAACTACAGCTCACTTAGAAGTTTTTAACTGTTTATTAATATTAAACACAGGAGGAATTCTGGTGGCCCCCTCTTTGTATCACATTGTTTTTCTCAGTCAGCACTGCCTTGCATATAATAATGCACAAGTCATTTCTGAATGCCTTTTTCTCTTACACTGTGGTTTTTACTGACTACCCTGAAAGGGATAAAAACAGATGATCGGCTTTACACTGATCCATCATATCAGTGTCTAAGGATGGGGCTAGCTGTATAAGGAGAGCTTTTCAGACAGAAGAAAGAGTATTATAATCTGATTCTTAGGAAAAAACTTAGAGAAGTAGTTCATTGCAGCATTTTACATGCTAATTTTTTTTTAAGAAACAAATGAGACATGAGAAAAAGTATTTTACCAAGATCACATAGTTATAAGTACCTCCTGAGAATGAATTTTATTCTTAATGTGTTTCCACTGTTTTTAATACCAGCAATATTAGATTCTTACCACAATGTAATAGTATGCTCATTTTATAATCTTAATCCCTGAGCACACAGACACACTCATACACACACATGCACACACATGCACATACACACACACGGCCCACAACTGTCTAAGAGGCTTTCACGAAGAACATAGACATAGAAGTCAAGAATGATTTAGGTAGTAAAAAACTCCAAAGACTACTATATATTAAAATGGGAGAAAGCTGTTTGATTTAGATCAGTAAATACTCTCCTGTAACTAATAACAATAATAAGTAGGATTTTTTAGATGCATTAACACATTTAATCCTCACGACAATCCTATGATGTAGGGCTGTTATTATACCTATTTACAAAGGAGGAAATCAAGGCTCAAAGAAGTTAAGCAATTTTCCCAAGGTCCTGCAGGTCTCACAGCTAATAAGTGAGAGAGCCGGGCCTTCAATCAAAGCCTTCAGGTTCCAGAGGCTACTCTCTTAACCGGGAGAGCTTGCTGCCTAGATTCAGGCTTAACGCCTACAACCATAAATAACATGCATGAGACTGTTTTGCAAATGGATTTCCCAGAGTTTTTTAAAAGTTTGATTCTATATATGAGTAGTGAGATTATTCTTCTTTAGAGTATTCATAGAACTGCTGACCCAAAACAGCAGAGTAATTCAACATCTCACAGTTGTCCTTTCCACTGATATATGATACTTACTTTCACAAGCTAATTTTTATAATTAATTAATATAAGATTGCTTCTAGCTTATGAACTACAGCTATGTTCTCATTTTAGTATTTTTCAAGAACTTGGACTTTACTTTAGAAGATTTTTTAACTAAACATTTAGCATCATTCATAACTTGATCATCACTCATAACTTGATCATCATTCACAACTTGTCCCATTTCTCATAATGTATTAGTGGAAATTATGCTTGGTTTTAGAATAAGCCATGCAGGTTTCATATGGGGTTCCTTGCCATTAAGGGTAAAATAAATATTTCAATAGTGACCACATATTTTAATAATAGGATATTGACCATAACTTCAAGAGAGTCCTTTTTAAAAGTCAATCTGATTTTTTTAAATAAGATGACATCTTTGCCAGATATTTATCTCACACTTTTAAGCTGATCAGAATTCTCCAGGCTGTCAAATTATAAATCACTGCCACAAATCACAAATTATATCATCAAACTACAAATTAATTGAATAATTGCAAATAGAATTTACTAAATGATTATAATGTGACTAAAAAGTGAGTTCCAGTTCCAAACAAGAAGCTGTATTATTTACAGGCAGAAATAAAAGGGCTGTGTAATGATGAAAGGTAAAAGATCAACCTCTTTTTAGCTATTTCTTTTCAAATAATGAAAAGTAGTTTTCAAGAAAAGATAAAGGAAAATTTGATTTGAAGAAAAACACTGAACCTAAGCTCACTAATTAGTAAAATTCCTATGGTGAACAGCACCACATATTAGATGCTGATAAGAAATATCTAAAAAATGTCAAAAAACAATTTTACCCCACTGTTTTGATCTTGCCATTTTCACTCTGGGGCTTGTTTTGGCCACATTTTTATGGACAGAGATATACTAAAGTAAATTTCATTAAATCATAATTTTTTTGATCAAGTTTCTATACATATAATATTTCTAACTTTCCCCATTTTAATTTTAATTCTATGATATTATTTTCATCAGGATCAATTCTTTTGGGGGTAAATTTTACAATGATGATTTTATTCATTTATCAGAGTTTCAATATAAAATATTACTGATTATCCCTTCAACCATTTTGAATTTTCTTTCTGTGATCAATTTTTCAAACTAAGTAAAAATTTTGCACTCTAAATTTTGTCAAAAGTATTTTATTATTCTGTTAAACTGGGTAAATTATAGATTTTATCATAAGAAGTTTTAATTATCACGTTGTTTCTATTTATTCATACCTATAATATAGACTGTGAACTTGATTTTTTAAAAATGATTGCTGATGCATGAAGATATTTTGAATAATTTCTCTCAGATAATACAGAATTGATCTGTCATTAAAGGTTGGCCAGTTGTCTGGTTGTATATTTCTAAACACTTCTGTATTCCATGAACTTCTTCTGTACACTTCATTGACTGAATAACCTTGGTCAAGCTTCTTAATCTGAATACCTGACTGTTTCTTAGTTTTCTCTTCTATGAAATCAGGATTATAACAATGCATACCTTATCAAATTGCTGTGAGTTATTATAAGAGAGAATATATGCAAAGCACTTAGAGCGTAGGTACCTGGTACTCACTCAATAATATTAGCTAATAAATATGACTAGTTTTACTATTTTACTACTGTCAATAGTGGCAGAGAAAAGAGTAGATGATAGGGTCAAAATGTTCTTGAATTCAATATGATGGCGTTAAAATGGTAAGATCAAAACAGCAAGACCAAAAGGAGGAGTCAGAATATCCCATATGTTAACATACGGTATCTAACTCATTTGCAAGTCCACCTTGAAAGAGCGAGAGAAAAAAAGCTCTCATTATCAATAGAAAGAATTCTCAATATAGTTTAACAACCATTCCATTCTTTAGGAAGAACTCTATACTAAGTTCATTAAGGTAAAATATAATACAATACTATGTGATATATAGTAAAGACTGCTATGTCCTCATTTTTTAAAAAATGCTGTAATTATTGCTCACGATTCTTAAAAACTGCAATACTAATATAGTATTTACTTCTTTAGCATTCTGCCCTTCTCAATGAGCCTCAAAACCACCTGGAAAGTCAATTAGGGAATTATTTAGATACAATAATGGGGGCACTAAGAGAATGAAGGATTTGTCCAGGGTAATAGGTACCTGGGAGTTACACCAGAACTGGAAATCAACCCTTTAAAAATACACCTCAGTTTTAAATATTTGAGGTCCCATATTGTGCCTAATTCTACAGAGGCATCAGCTTTTTCACTTTGAAATAAAGCCCCTGCCACAGGAATCTAAGAGAGGGCACAGACTGCTACAGATATCAATAACCGCTAGTTCCCCTAGAAGGGTATGAAGTCACCAGACAGGTGGGAAAAGCTAAGGTTGCCAGAGAAAAATCCATGTCAGGTATTTTAGGAATGAATTCCACCATAGCCAATCTTTCTTCTGAGAATTAATCTCTTTCAGATAATACAAGACAACCACATTTTTTGTCTTCACAATTCTTGGTGTGTGTGCCTGTTTTCCAGCTCAGCATAACTAATTAAATTCAAACTATAATATTTGAGTTGAAATATCTAAATGTATGAAAAGAGGGGAAATTAATCTTACCTGATCCACTAATCTCAAGGGTATCTCCTCATGGAATCATGGTATCTTAAGGGTAGAGGGGACCTAGGAGAGTTCATATCCCATCCCTTTCACACCCACAGCAGACGTCATTCCACATCTCTCACTGGAGAATTCCTTTGACCTAGAAGAATCTGTTCCATATATATTAAGGGATCTTGTAGGAGAACTTCATGAATGTTCTGCGATAAAAGAGAAAAAAAAAAGTTCAGGCTCTCCATAATAGTCTAAAGAAATAGGAAGCGATGGTGGAGAAAAGAAAGGATATGGGGAAACAGGAGTTTAGGAGGGGAATGAATAATGGGGAAAAGAACTAGGGAAAATAATGAAAATGGAAAAAAAATTCTGGAAACATGTGCAAATTGAGATAACCCAGGATATGAGTCAGAAGAGACTTGGTGAAAAAGAAAATCAAAGAAAAGTAAGGAAAAATGAGGATTGTTTTGCTGTTTTTTCTTTTGTTGCTATTGTTCTCTTACAAACCTAAGCTTACAGTTACTAAACAAGGCAACAGAGTTGTTTTAATGCACTATTTGTAGGGAAAGAAATTCTGAGGCGAAAGATGAGAGTCCAAGGATATATGAAAATACTCAACAGGCAAGGTAAAGCATACCTTACAGTTGTTTTTAAAGAAATCACGTTGATTAGTTAAGAAGATCCCTTCCAAAATGCTTAATTTTCCTTCTCTTTACCTGCTGCCTCTCAATGTGTTCACCCACATACCCTAATTTTACTGGCACATAAATCAAATCTTTCATAAAAATAAATTTAAAATAAATGAGCACAGGAAGTTCCTGACACTGGCAAGACTCCAATCCACATATATTCCTGGGCTTGATTCACTAACACACTTTAAGAAGACATTTGGTTCATGGTTCAGAGATAGGCAGGTGCTATGAGCCTTAATTTACATGTACTCATGTAATCTCTGTAAGAAGCAAGATTTCTCCAACAAATCACCTGAAAATTGTCATATGAGATATTGCTGCAAAATATGTAAACTCTTCCTGACCACACATTTGCATCGGAAGATTTGGAAAATCTGGTTCCATGTGTCTGTGGATAGCAGTAGTGAAAGAACCTAACAAAGATGTGTCATTACTTTGGCTTCGACTCCTGTGGCAGGGAAAGGCTTAGGATAAGAAATTTACACCTCTCAGGAAGATCTTGTGCTTATCAGTAATTAATCAAACGACACCCTTATGGGCTCACCCCACACAACAAAACAAAATACAAAAAAGTCTTTGAAAGGGACAAGCTGCAGATCATATGGAATAATCTTAACAACAACAACAACAAAAATGTCAAGGAGGAGGCGAGGAGGCACGGTAACTCCCTTTTTGCCAGAGGCTGACTCCCTGGGAGGGGCTCCCAGAGCGGTCTTCAAGTCTGTTGACTTGTTTTTTCAAACTGTTAATGTAACTCGCAGCTACACTCATTTGTTTTGTTGTTGTGACACGGTCTCCATAGATGTGAACTGAAATTGTGTCCAACTGCACTGAAGCCAAGAACCATGCAATCTGAAGGTTGTGCAAGCGAGATTACAAGACTCCAAGGTATCCAGTGCCTGTACTGTTCATCTCTTCCGCTTACCTCGAAGCTTGGCTTGTCCAGCCTGGGCAACGGAATGCTACATTGGGGCCAGATCCAAAGGTTTTAAGAAAGTGGCTACATTTGCAGGGAAGGAATATAGCTTGATCTTCATATCAGGGCCTTATTTGCTTGTGTATGGAATGGCCAGTGATAACAAGGGCCAGTTTAGCATCTGCTTTTTGTTTGTTTTTTTTTTTAGTTGCTCCTCTTCTTTTCTGCATATAGCCCAGTCGTTCATGCTTTTTTCTTTCTCAGGGATCTATTGCCCTCACGTTTTCCTCATCCTCTGTCTCTCTCAAGAAAACTTAAAAAAAATAAAAAATTTTTAAAAAGAAATAACTTGTTCACTCATTCACACCAGATCTAGCAAATAAAAATATTTGATGCCTAGTAATATATGAATTTCAGATATACAATGAATAATTTTCAGTGTAAGCATGTCCCATGCAATATTTTGGATGAACTAGTACTAAAAGTTACACTTACACAGTTACGTAGAATAGGTGGAGGCTTAGTGGTGTAAATCAAGGGTCTCTGGAAAAAAAAACAGTAGAAGATACTAGTTATGGGCTCATTCAACATCTATTCCAACCTCATTCTGGAATAGCTTCCTGATAAGAACTACTAAGAACTACTTTTTTCCAGATGCCCTTGCCACCTGGGTTCTGGGTGTGATTTGGGCTCTGTCATTAGATGCACTTTGAGAACTTGAATTAGAGGTGAGGAAAGGTGGGAGAATCTTAGGTATCATTTGGCTGGTGCAGATGGAATGCTGACTCCCCAGTTTAGCAGAAAGGGCTTCCTGATCACAGCTTCTCCATTTGACAGGTGGCATCCAGAAGAAGGGAAAAGCAGCACCTTGGCTTGGTCACAGTGTGGCTTTGGGAATCATTCCTGAAAGCTCCCCAACGTAAAAACTGCTCAGTCTGCAGACCAATTCTGTGACCACTGAATACCCTGTCATTACTCCTTTCAGCTTAAACCAGCTAGAGTGGGGCATGTTCTCTGAAATCGAACCATGACTGCCACAACCCTCTGCTCCCACAAATATCTATTCCTCTAGCCTAGTGGTTCTCAACCAGGGGTAATTTTGCTTTCTACCCAGAGGATGTCTGGCAATGTTTGGAGACCTTTGTGCTTGTCACAACTGGAGGGGAGTGGGAACTACTGGTATCTAAAGGGTGGAGCTCCAGGATGCTACTGAACCCATGTGGACAGGACACCCACCACTACAAAGAACTAATCTGCCAGAAATGTCAATTGTGCTGAGATTGAGAAACCCCTCCCCAACCTAGCATCCAGTTTCAAAATTTATCATTAAAAATGCAATATTTGGTTTTAAAAGTATCTTTTTCTTACAATGAAAATAGCCCTGAAAAAATTAACAGGCAAAGTTTTGTTCTCAGCTAATATGGTTAAAAACTATATTCTCTTTATTATAAGATTTACATGATTTTCACATTAAAACATATGTGAAATCATGTCATGACCTAAAATTAAGATGAACTTTTATTGTGGTCATATTGTTTTCTTCTTCCTCCTTTTAATCAACAAACTGATATCAAATCTATGGAATATATTAGAACTGATGGCATCTTGGAATCAAGGAACTAGGGTGGCTTAAGTAGACAGTTTCCTGAGAGAGAGCAGGCCAAACTGCACATGAGGTGGAATGCTGAGGTGAGGGGAAGGGAAGCTTGGTCCCAACACCAGCTGTACATTAGAATCACTAGGGAGCTCTACATTGGTTTAAAGGAGAGGCCCAGGCATTGGCATTTTTTTCAATGCTCCCTACAGCCAGGGTCAAGAACCATTAGCTTAGGGCACACTGAAGAATTTGGACTCCTGAAGATACAGAAAAGGGAAGAAAGGGGTGCACTGTTAGGAAAGATAAACAAAAAGTCACGGCAGACAAGCAGACAAACTTTAGGACATCATTCTCCTGCCCCTGACCAGGCCTTGTTCTTAAGGCCAGGCAATTTGCTAACATCACAGCCTTACAGTGGTTGAGTAACTTTAACAATCTCTTGAAGACCAAAAGAAAATCACAACTGGAGAATTTACCTAATGAAGGATCCTGACAAAAAGAAACTGAAGACCCTGTCATTGACTCCAAACTTAGTACATATTCAAAAGCAAGACATATCCTTTAGCTTCTCCTTCTTTGGAGAATGCCCATGCTCATCTTCCTTCAAGTATGTACTTCTGCTACATAGTAAAGTTTTGAGCTGTAAAAAAAAAGATGTATCTTATAAATACATTTCCAATAACTTATAAACACCTCATTCCCCCATGGGTCTAACTCCTACCTTGAATATAAATATGTATTTACTAAACTGAATTAAATTTACTCCATAAAAATGTTTCTGACTTAAAATGTATGGGGTAGGGACATAAGCCCCCTTTAAAGGAGAGAGCAAAAATTCTCCAAGAGAGAACAGAAAAGGGGACAAAGGAACTAACCTACTACAATTACCTCTTTTTACTAGCAGTAGGCAATTGGTCTAAATAAATCTGCCTCAGAAATTTGCTACCACTGCCAACCCAACATGCCTACTATTTCTTTGTCAAAAAAAAAAAAAAAAGAAGTCAAAATTGATACAACAAATTCTTCCATGTCCCCAACTGCCTCTCAGTTCAGAAAGCAGATGACTAAAGCCAGACCGGGGATAGTATTCCAAAGCCATCCTCTGTTATACTCCAAATGCGTGTTTAGGTGATAGCCTGTGATATTGCTGAGGAGTTCATTTTAAGCAGCAGTTGGACTCTGAAGGTTTAATCTATATTTTCAGAAACAATTGCTCTCATCCTTCCAACAGGATCAGTTTTCTCTTGTTTTACATTTATTTATTCAGAGACTTCTAAATATATGCTAGTCTGCTGAAACAGCCTCTGGGCCCCAGTACAATAAAAACATTCATTGAAATACACGATTAGGAACACCCAGCAGTGAGTCTGAAATGGCATCAGATGAGCTCTGCCATCTAAGTGTCAGTCACAGAAGATGAGGCTAACTGAGGGTCTTCACTGGGGACTCCTGAAGAGCAGGTACTTGGGTGCCCACTTCCAAATAGTCTCTTTCTCTCCAACCTCTGACTGATGTGGCACAGTCTTTGCCTGCCTCTCCTTCCATTCTGCAATGGACTAGCAAAACATTCACAGAACCCCCAGGCTGTCAAAGGATCTGAGCATGGGAACCTTACATAACAGTTGGGCGTTGGCAGGACAGGTCCCAAAGGGCTGGGTACTCTCAGCTGAAATGTGCTCCTGCCAACAGTGGGCCATGTAACTCTCTCTGTGATGGTTTTCCTTTGCTTCTAGCTCTGAACACCTCTGAATCTAGAAGCAGAAGCAGAATTTACATAGAACGCACAAGGTAAGGGTGAAAAGGAATCACCTTGAGGAACACCATGGATTTTAGATAGTGTAGATACTTCTAATTGACAGGGTATGGGGGCCATTTACTAAATAGAGGTAATAAACCTTTACTGTTTTGTGATACCGAAAAATTCCCTAAATTCCAAGTTTGTTTACACAGCTAATTAGGCATGAAAAATCTGAATCTAGCATAGGCCTGTTATGAAGTAAGATCTTATTACATGCAGACATGTTCTGTCAAAGGCTCCTATCCAGTGAGGGATGCTATTAATGGGAAAAATGACTTTATTATAAGTTTTATCCTTTTCTCAAAGGTTCACAAGTAAAACAAAAGCAAAAGATCTTGATATCCTTCTT
Organism: Tamandua tetradactyla; assembly: GCF_023851605.1. Lineage (NCBI taxonomy): Eukaryota > Metazoa > Chordata > Mammalia > Pilosa > Myrmecophagidae > Tamandua > Tamandua tetradactyla. Next base: position 28,407,853 of record NC_135343.1, on the reverse strand, counting down.
TTATGTATGATTTTCCCACAAATCTCCCATCTTAGAAAAACAAGAATAGAGGTTCAAAAGCAAACAATAGCAGATCAATGCTAGGCAGGAATAGTATTTCAAAAGTGGTGGGAACTTATTATTTACTGTTCCACTGAATTCTGTATTATTCATTTCCTTTTCCCCCTTTAATGACAAATGAGCCAATATCTTATTACATAGAAGCTGCCACCAAAGTAGATAAAACCGCCTTTTATCATACATCTGGTCCAAATTATATCTCCAGAATCCCTTTCAGCTTTTTTTTTTTTCTTTTAATTTTTGTGATTTTGTTGAATTGGCTGAATCTCATGTATTGCCTGCTACTAAATTCTGAAGTGCCAGGCTGGTACCTAAGAGAAAAAACAACATTTTTCTTCACTCTTAACCCACATTCTGACTTCTCATGCTAACTTCAATCCCCAGCTAATTAGTTCAAGAGCAAGCAACTTTAACCAAGATTCAGTATTATATCCTGTTTCGGAGAGCTGGTCTTTCCCCAGATGTGGCTCTCCTGTTACCCTTTGCATTTTAAATTAGCCATTTTGGAGCATGGTTCTTGTTTTTTTCTTTAATATATGCATCCCTTGAGGCTGCAGCGAAACTTGTAGTGGTTCTCTGCCGGAGCAGGGTAAAAAGTCTTCTATAAGATCTTGCTTTGTCCTACCATTGGCCTCCATTGTACAATCCTGCTGAATAGGGAAATTGCAAGTTAGTTTTCTTAGAAGTATAGGGTCTCTAGTACCCTAACACAGAGTACCTACTCTCCCTCAAGTAGAGTTCCTCGGTTTGGTTTGTTTTAAACATGCAGTAACATTTCCCTTTAGATAGTTTGTGAAATGAAGTATTTCACAGAAGTCAGTTTTTCACATAACCGAAGACTTATCAAGGTAAACATTTGATCAAAACTCTTTCTAAAATGTTAACAGTACCCTGTCTCAAACAATATATGCTAAATATATTTGATTTTTTCTTGATGATTTAAGATCATCCTAGACCATCAGTTATTGGGGTAGAAACAATAAGTACATAGAATTATTTGTCTCTACATTAAATAGCTCCAGGCCACTATGCTTTTTAGGTTACTTTGGTAAATTTTTATATTTTTATTTTTGTCTCCTTCCACACTATCAAACTACCAGCCATCACTTTACCCTGAAGTTCATATGTCTGACCCAGGAAGCAAACTTTGGATTTATTGCTTCCAGTTTGCAGATGAGTGAAAACCCAGGTGGACAAGTTTGTTATAACAATATCTATGGTAAAAGTAAATCAGTTCTGGAGGGTATTCTAAGGTTCTCCCTTTTATTCTAAATGCGTAAGTATCAATGCATGAATGTACAGCATCTATTCTGGTTGCTCAAGGGCCTTTGGGATTTAATTACTGCTCCTCATCTGTATCCCACAGAAGAGAGATTACCAGATGTTCTAGTTTGCTAGCTGCTGGAATGCAATATACCAGAAACGGAATGGCTTCCAAAAAGGGGAATTTAATAAGTTGCAAGTTTACAGTTCTAAGACTGAGAAAATGTCCCAATTACAACAAGTCTAAAGAAATGCCCAATCTAAGACATCCATCCAGGGAAAGATACCTTGGTTCAAGAAGGCTGATATAGTTCAGGGTTTCTCTCTCAAGTGAGAAGGCACATGGTGAACACAGTCAGGGCTTCTCTCTCGGCTGGAAGGGCACATGGTGAAGACAGTGTCATCTGCTAGCTTTGTTTCCTGGCTTCCTGTTTCATGAAGCTCCCCGGGAGGAGAGCTGGTGGACTCTCTGCTTCGTGGTGCTGTAGCATTCTCTGCTCTCTCTGAATCTCTCCAAAATGTTTCCTCTTTTATAGGACTTCAGAAACTAATCAAGACCCACTCAAATGGGTGAGGACATGTCATCCCCTAATCCAGTTTAACAACCATTCTTAACTAAATCACATCAACCAGGGAGATGATCTCATTACAGTTTCAAATATACAGTATTGAATAAGGATTATTCTACCTTTTAGAAATGGGATTTATATCAAAACATGGCTTTTCTTAGGGGGCATACTTCCTTTCAAACCAGCACACCAGATACTTGTCCTCAGGAGTCACACAGTTAAGTTTACTGAACAGCAGTCAATTTATTCATTTTTAGATTTCTTCTCTTTCCTTCTTGTTCTTGTCTCCTTTTTGTCCCTCTTATTTCCTGCTTTGAATCATTTCAATAAGCATTGTGTTCCACTAAAAGGAAGGAAAAAGCATAACATTGTCATCTGTGCAAACTGACCTCTACTTTTTAGGGAGAGGGAGGAATTAAGGGATCCTGTTGAAGGAGGATAAAGGTACATTGAAATTAGAGATTATTTAAAAGTTTACATTTTAAATTTCACTCTCACCAAAATGAAGGCATGGAGGCAGGCTCTACTCCCTCAGGTACCTGCTGCCCTTACCTATTACAGTGTCCCCCAGTTATAAGTTCTCAACAAATCTGTTCTAGTTTGCTAGATGCTGGAATGCAATATAAGTGAAACAGAATGGCTTTTAAAAGGGGGAATTTATTAAGTTGCAAATTTACATGTTCTAAGGCCATGAAAATGTCGAAATTACAGCCAGTTGATATAAATGTCCAATCTAAGGCATCCAGGGAAAGACACCTTGATTCAAGAAGGGTGATGATGTTCAGGATTTCTCTCTCAACTGGAAAGGCACATGGCTAACATGGCAGTGTCTGCTAGTTTTCTCTCCTGGCTTCTTGTTTCATAAAGATTCCCCAGGGACATATTCCTTCTTCATTTCCAAAGGTCTCTGGCAGTGTGGGCTCTGGCTCTCGTCATTTTCATGGCTTTAAAAAGGGACACGTTCCAAAATGTTTCGTCTTTTAAAGGATTCCAGTAAACTAATCAAGACCCACCTGGAATGGGTAGAGTCACATCTCCCTCTAATCAAAAGTTAATACCCACAATTGGGTGAGTTACATCTCTGTGGAGATAACCTAATCAAGTTTCCAACCTACATTATTGAATAGAGATTAAAAGAAACAGTTGCTCCCACAAAATTGATTAAGATTAAAACATGGATTTTCTAGGGTACATAAACCCTTTCAAACTGGCACACCACCTAACTAAAATCCCAATCCTATTTGAAATGCCAGTCCATTAATATCCAGTAAAGTTAAGGAAAGAGCCCCCAGAAGCTAAAGGTTCTTATTCAACACCACACTATATCATGTATGAATTAGTTGGGAGTAGGGTAACCAATTTTTGCTGATTTGCCAAGGACTGTCTTGTTTTAAAACTGAAAGTCCCATATCCAGGAACTTTCTCAATCCCAGTCAAATTAGGCCAACTGGTCACCCTATTAGTTGATAGTCCCTCAAAGATGTCTCAAAAATTTTCCCCCATGGTGGATATTTTTACTTTCAAAACAAAAGTTTTTTTATAGCATTTCTAATGGAAAGACTATTTTTTCATTTTTCAGTCTGCCCAGGCAGTCTGGCTAGTTTTTCTTCTATCTCTTCTTATTGCTACCAATTTGGACCTCCATGAAACTTCCCTCTTTTCACTTCACTATGCATAGCACTCAAATTAATCCTTTGAAAATCCTGTTTTTCACAAGGTTTGGCTAAAGTTCCTTCTCCTCTATAAAGTCTGGCATCTTTCCAGGCAGAAGGGGGGAAGCATGACAGGGATGAAGAAAGAAGTGGCAGAGGATGAGCACTGGTAGGGCTTTTGTGGGGTCAGTAGAGGGACTGTTGCTTCCCCAAAACTGCTAAGGAACAAAATCAAGAAAGGATGCAAGGGTAGACAGGAGGGCCCTAAAGTCAGCAATCCAGGAAGGGTGGTCAGAATGAGTCACCAAACTAAGAAGGCCTAACAGTAAACACAAAAGCCAGTATAAATGCAGTTATCCAAATGCCAGGTGTGCTAGGCATGCCCTCTGGAGCAAAATCACACCCAGTTGAGAACAACTGGTCTAAACTAGAGAAACTTTTTTTTTTTTTAGTGAAGGCTTTTAAAGCAGCAGACATGGAAGAGCATAGCAAAAACATCAGCGATGCCAAAAGAAAGCTGCACTGGGACAAACCTTCTACTTAGGCAAAATGCTAAGAATAACCACAGAATTAAACATACCTGGAAAGTGGAAACATTGGACCTAACCTTTGAGAGTAATGCTGCGCTGAAGAAAAGAGAAAGGGCCAACATTGGTGGAATACCTGAAAAGATTTCTTTCTCAAAATTTTTACCTGAAAATGAAAATCAATCCAAATGAAGAAAGCCAATCAGTTTCATTTCAGAAAAATTCTACGTGCATGACACTCCACACACATAAACCCCAAAATTGCACTTATCAGTGTTTAATATTTGGAGGACAAGTGTTTACAAAATTCCAAGTCAGCACTAATTTGGAAAGCCATTTACATTTTTATGTATACATCCTTGAGTGTGAAGACTTTATCTTAGAACTCTCTGTATCCCCCACATCTAGCACAATAAACACTTGATAAATATTTTATATAAATGACAATAAAGACTTCCAGGTCAGGATGGTGGCTTAACAACGTGAGCGTTTTAGTTCGTCCTCCAGAACAACTACTAAATAACCAGAAACAGTACAGAACAGCTCCTGGGGCCACGTCAGTGACCAGACACACAGCGTACCCCAGTCTGGACCAGCTGGACTGGCTGCGAGCACCCCCCAGAACCGTGAGTTCCCAAGGCTGCGGCGGCCAGCGCCCCTCCCCGATAGGCTGCTTCCCAGAGGGGAAAGGAAAGGACTTTACCAGCAGCAGGGACTGGGCACAATCAAACGCCAATTGTGGAACTAATTAACAAATTCTGACTATTAAAAATAGGCCCCCAGCTCAGGTGAACCTGGTCAAAGCGGAGGTTGCTCATTTTTTGCCCCAGCGCCAAGGGGGCAGGACTGACAGAAAAAGGGGGGAAAAAAAAGAAGGAAACAGAGGTTTTTGTGGCTGTGTATCTACAAAGGCTTGACTGCCTCTGGATACAGCAGCAGGACTTTTCAGGGTGCAACTGCCCCAGGCATAGGCAGAAGTGAGCTCTTTTGGGGGCTTGTCTGGAGACTGTGCCTTCCCCAGGGAAGGGGTGAAGCCCAACTCAGGTGGAATCCTTCTCTCAAGGAATTAAGACCCCAGGGCTTGGTAATTTGAAGCGATTAAAACCAGCCTACAACCTCTCCTCTGTCTCCACCATGCCCCCAGCAGGGAGAGTCTGCCAAAGTTAAAGGTACCACATCATCTTATGCTGGTGGGACCTGCAGTCAGACAAGTGCCACATACTGGGCAGGATAAGAAAAACAGAGCCCAGAGACTTCACAGGAAAGTCTTTCAACCTGCTGGGTCTCACCCTCAGGGAAAACTGACGCAGATGACTCCTCCTGATAGGAGGCCAGTTTGGTCTGGGAAAATCTGGCTGGGGTATATAATATCTAAGTAGACCCTCCTAAGTGTGTGGGGGGGGGCAAGGCACCACACAAGCAGGGCAAGAAACAAGAAAACAAGAACTGAAAAATTCTACTCTGTTAAACAAAACTTAAGCTAAAGGTCCAGATAAAGCTGAACGGAATGTCAAAGAACAGATAGACAACAAATTCATCCAGCAAGAAAACCCTAGATAAAAGAAGTGAAAGCAATCTCCAGAATAAACTAATTAAGGTAATTAAATGCCTAGATGCCAGCAAAAAATAACAAATCACATTAGGAAAGTTGAATTCATGGCCCAGTCAAAGGAACAAACCAACAATCCAAATGACATACAGGAGCTGAAACAATTAATTCAGAATGTACGAGCAGACATGGAAAACCTCATCAAAAACCAAATCAACGAATTGAGGGAGGATATAAAGAAGGCAAGGAAAGAACAAAAAGAAGAAACTGAAAGTCTGAAAAAACAAATCACAGAACTTATGGGAATGAAAAACACAGTAGAAGAGATGAAAAAAACAATGGAAACCTACAACGGTAGATTTCGAGAGACAGAACATAGGATTTCAAAACTGGAGGACGGAACATCCGAAATCCAACAAGAAACAGAAACTATAGGAAAAAAATGGAAAAATATGAGCAGGGACTCAGGGAATTGAAAGACAGTATGAAGCGCATGAATATACATGTTGTGGGTGTCCCAGAAGGAGAAGAGAAGGGAGGAGAAAAAGTAATGGAGGAAATTATCACTGCAAATTTCCCAACTCTTACGAAAGACTTAAAATTACAGATCCAAGAAGTGCAGTGTACCCCAAAGAGAATAGATCCAAATAGACATACTCCAAGACATTTAATAATCAGAATGTCAGAGGTCAAAGAGAAAGAGAGGATCTTGAAAGCAGCAAGAGAAAAGCAATCCATCACATACAAGGGAAGCCCAGTAAGACTATGCGCAGATCTCTCAGCAGAAACCATGGAGGCGAGAAGACAGTGGGATAATATATTTAAATTATTAAAAGAGAAAAACTGCCAACCAAGAATTCTATATCCAGCAAAACTGTCCTTCAAAAATGAGGGAGAAATTAAAACATTTTCAGATAAAGGACAATAAAATGTGCCTTCATTATCTAAAAGGTTTTAAGGAAGATACTTTAAAGTGTGGTAGTAGAAACAATTTAAACATCTGACCTGGAAATTTTTAAATGCTGCATGGAGAATTCCAGACAAAGTTCACTGGAAATATTGGATAGTTGTTAAAGCAAACCTTGAGCAGTTGAAAACTGCTGAGTTAAATCTCAGCTTCAATGGTCCTACCTATGTAATCTTGTCCATTTACTCCTCTACAGAACAATGATCCTATCATGTAGGACTGTCATATAAGATAAAGTGCACATATATAGAACATTATATCTTATCTCTCCTACAAGGGATTTTAAAGTTTACTTAGCTAATAATATGTTTATTGATAATTTTTAAAATTGTTCTGTATATCTGAATTAACACTATTTTTTTGAGAAGATAAGATGACTATTATTAATTAAAATTCCCTTTCAACTTTGTATTAAAATTATTTTAAACTGAAGGTTATGTCTGCGGTAATGGAAATAATCTATTTCTTAGCTGGAATATTGGTTACACAGGTGAATATATATTTGTCAAAACGCATCAATAGTTCGTTTAAGATCCTGTGTTCCACTATATATGAAAAGCATTCTATATGTGTGTGTATTTGCATATATTTTTGCATATATACTTGTATTAAACATATATACATTTGTGTGCATGTGCATGTGTGTGTGTATATATGTATATGATTGTTTTAAATTTTTAAATACTATGTAGTTGTAAATTTATGTGATTCAGATATTTTTTCTATCCCTGAACACTATTTTTTAAAACCAGTTTTTCTTTTTTAAACATAACAACATAAAAACACGAACATTCTTACCATATGATCATTCCATTCTTGTTATGTAATCAATAACTCACATCATCACATAGTTGCGATGATATTGATATTCATCACCCTATCATCTCTCAGAACATTTGCATCAATCCAGAAACAAAAAGAAAAAAGGAAAAAAAATCGTACATACCAGACCCCCTCCCCCTCCCCCCAACTGATCACCAGCATTTCAATCTACTAAATTTATTTTAACATTTGTTCCCCTATTATTTATTTTTAATTCATATGTTTTATTCGTCTGTCCATAAGGTAGATAAAAGGAGCATAGGATGCAAGGTTTTCACAATTACACAGTCACACTGCAAAAGCTATATCATTATACAATCATCTTCAAGAAACCTGGCTACTGGAACATAGCTCTACATTTTCAGGCAGTTTCCTCCAGCCTCTCCACTACACCTTAACTAAAAAGGTGATATATAGAATGTGTAAGAATAACCTCCAGGACAACCTCTCGACTCTGTTTGGAATCTCTCAGCCATTGACACTCCTTTTGTCTTATTTCACCCTTCCACCTTTTGATCAAGAAGGTTTTCTCCATCTCTTGATACTGACTCCCAGCTCATACTAGGATTTCTGTCCCACGTTGCCAAGAAGGTCCACACCCTTAGGAGTTATGTCTCACATACAGAGGGGAAGGGCAGTGAGTTTGCTTGTCATGTTGGCTGAGAGAGAGAGGCCACATTGAGCAACAAAAGAGATTCTCTGGGGGTGACTCTTAGGCCTAATTTTAAGTAGGCTTAGCCTATCCTTTGAGGGGTTAAGTTTCATATGAACAAACCCCAAGATTGAGGGCTCAGTCTATTGCTTTGATTGTCCCCATTGCTTGTGAGAATATCAGGAACTCTCCACTTGGGGAAGTTGAAATTTCCCCTTTCTCACCATTCCCCAAAGGGGACTTTGTAAGTACTTGTTTATTCACTGTTCAAATCACTCTGGGATTTATTGAGGCATCACTCGGGTCAAACCTACAACATCTCACATCCTACTCAAGGTTCCATGTACTTATGGTGTTCAGTTAAGCTGTCCACATAAGTTATATCAGGAAACACACTAGTCAAAATACAAATTTTGTACCAAATAAACATTGTTTGCTTTAGTCTCACACATAAGTTAAAGTTTTAAAATATATATTACCATCTATTTTCAACACCCTGCAATACTGACATTCCTTTGTTCTACCTCAAGCAAAAACATTGTTAAATTTGTACATTTAGTCACTATCATTATACATTCTAGGCATTCCTAGATTATACCATTTCAGTCCTTATTGTCTCTCTTTCCTTCTGATTTCATTTGTGTGCCCAGGCCTCCTTCCTCTATTATTCTCACATTCAGCTTCATTCAGTGTACTAACACTATTGCATTACAGTTAGGTGGAATTGTGCCATCCATTTCTGAATTTTTACAATCAGTTCCTGTTGTACAATCTGTATTCCTTCAGCTCCAATTACCCAATATCTACCCTATTTCTATCTCCTGATGGTCTCTGTTGTTAACTGAAATTCTCCAAGTTCATTCACTAATGTTAGTTCATAATAGTGAGACCATACAGTATCTGTCCTTTTGTTTCTGGCTAATCTCACTCAGCATAATGCCTTTAATGTCCATCCATGTTGTTACATACTTCATAGCTTTATTCTGTTTTACAGCTGCATGATATTCCATCATATGTATATACCACAGCTTGTTTAGCCACTCGTCTATTGATGGACACTTGGGCTGTTTCCATCTCTTGGCAATTGTAAATAATGCTGCTATAAACATTGGCATGCAAATGTCTGTTTGTGTCCTTGCCCTTATATCCTCTGAATAGATACCTAGCAATGGTATTGCTGGGTCATGTGGCAATTCTATACTTAGCTTCCTGAGGAACCGCCAAACTGCCTTCCACAGTGGTTGTACGATTTGACATTCCCACCAACAGTGAATAAGTGTGCCTCTTTCTCCACATCCTCTCCAGCACTTGTTGTTTACAGTTTTATTGATAATGGCCATTCTGGTGGGTGTGAGATGATACCTCTTTGTGGTTTTGACTTGCATTTCCCTAATAGCCAGGGAAGTTGAGCATTTTTTCATGTGCTTTTTTTGCCATCTGTATTTCCTCTTCTGAGAAGTGTCTGTTCATGCCTTTTGCCCATTTTGTAATTGGGTTGTCTGTCTTTTTGTTGTTGAGTTGAACAATCTCTTTACATATTCTGGATACTAGACTTTTATCTGATATATCGTTTCCAAATATTGTCTCCCATTGTGTAGGCTGTCTTTTTACTTTCTTGATGAAGTTCTTTGATGCACAAAAGCATTTAATTTTTGAGGAGTTCTCATTTATTTATTTATTTCTTCAATGCTCATGCTTTGGGTGTAAGGTCTAGGAAAATGCCTATTATAAAATTTATAAAATATTTCCATACATTTTCTTCTAAAAGTTTTATGTTCTTAGATCTAATGTTTAGATCTTTGATCCATTTTGAGTTAATTTTTGTACAGGGTGTGAGATAAGGATCCTCTTTCATTCTTTTGTATGTGGATATCCAGTTCTCTAGGCACCATTTATTGAAGAGACTGATCTGTCCCAGGTGAATTGACTTGACTTCTTTATCAAAGATCAATTGTCCATAGATGAGAGGGTCTATATCTGAACATTCTATTCTATTCCGTTGATCAGTATATCTATCTTTATGCCAGTACCATGATGTTTTGACCACTGTAGCTTCATAAGACGTCTTAAAGTCAGGTAGTATAAGACCTCGACTTCATTTTTGCTTCTCAGGGAACTTTTAGCTATTCAGGGCACCCTGCCCATCCAGATAAATTGGTTAGTTCTGAAAAGTAAGTTTTTGGGATTTTAATTGGTATTGCATTGAATCTGTAAATCAATTTAGGTAGGATTGACATCTTAACTATATTAGTCTTCCAATCCATGAACACGGTATGCCCTTCCATTTATTTAGGTCTTTCTTACGTGATTTCTTTTAACAATTTCTCATAGTTTTCTCTGTATAGGTTTTTTGTCTCTTTAGTTAAATTTATTCCTAAATATTTGATTCTTATAGTTGCAATTGTAAATGGAATTTTTTCTTGATTTCCCCCTCAGATTATTCATTACTAGTGTATAGAAACACTACAGATTTTTGAGTATTGATCTTGTAACCTGCCACTTTGCTGTACTCATTTATTAGCTCTAGTAGTTTTGCTGTGGATTTTTGGGGGGTTTTGACATATAGTATCATATCATCTGCAAACAGTGAGAGTTTTACTTCTTCCTTTCCAATTTTGATGTGTGTATTTTTTTTTTTTTTTGTCAAATTCCTCTGACTAGAACTTCCAACACAATGTTGAATAACAGTGGTGATACTGGACGTCCTCATCTTGTTCCTAATCTTAGGGAGAAAGTTTTCAGTTTTTTCCCCAGTGAGGATGATATTACCTGTGGGGTTTTCATACATTCCCTTCATCATGTTGAGGAGATTCCCTTCTATTCCTATCCTTTGAAGTGTTTTCAACAGGAAAGGATGTTGAATTTTGTCAAATGCCTTTCTGCATCAATCAAGATGATCAAGTGGTTTTTCTGCTCTGATTTGTTTAAATAGTGTATTACATGAACTGATTTTCTTATGTTGAACCATCCTTGCATACCTGGGATGAATCCTTCTTGGTCATGGCGTATAATTCTTTTAATATGCTGCTGGATTCGATTTTCAAGACTTTTGTTGAGGATTTTTGCATCTATATTCATTAGAGAGATTGGTCTGCAGTTTTCTTTCTTTGTAATATCTTTGTCTGGCTTTGCTGTGAGGGTGATGTTGGCTTCATAGATTGAGTTAGGCAGCTTTCCCTCCTCTTCAATTTTTTTTTGAAGAATGTGAGCAGTATTGATACTAATTTTTTCTTGAATGTTTGGTAGAATTCACATGTGAAGCCATCTGGTCCTGGACTTTTCTTTTTGGGGAGTTTCTTAATGACTGATTCAATTTCTTTACTAGTGATTGGTTTCTTGAGATCATCTATTTCTTCTTGAGTCAATGTTGGTTGTTCATGCCTTTCTAGAAAGTTGTCCATTTCACCTACATTGTCGCATTTATTAGCATAAAGTTGTTCATAGTATCCTGTCATTACTTCCTTTATTTCTGTGGGGTCAGTGGTTATGTCTCCTCTTTCATTTCTGATCTCATTTATTTGCATCCTCTCTCTTCTTCTTTTTGTCAGTCTTGCTGAGGGCCCATCAATCTTATTGATTTTCTCATAGAACCAACTTCTGGTTTTGTTGATTTTGTCAATTGTTTTCATGTTCTCAATTTCATTTATTTCTGCTCTAATCTTTGTTATTTCTTTCCATTTGCTTGCTTTGAGGTTAGATTGCTGTTCTTTCTCTAGTTTTTCCAAGTGGCAGTTAATTCCTCAATTTTTGCCCTTTCTTCTTTTTTGATATAGGCATTTGGGGCAATAAATTTCCCTCTTAGCACTGCCTTTAGTGCATCCCATAAGTTTTGATATGTTGTGTTTTCATTTTATTTGCCTCGAGATATTTACTGATTTCTCTTGTAACTTCTTCTTTGACCCACTGGTTGTTTAATAGTGTGTTGCTGAGATTCCATATATTTGTGAATTTTCTGGCACTCTGCCTATCATTGATTTCCAACTTTATTCCTTTATGATCTGAGAAAGCGTTTTGTATGATTTCAATCTTTTTAAATTTATTGAGACTTGCTTTGTGACCCAGCATATGGTCTATCCTTGAGAGTGATCCATGAGCACTTGAGAAAAAGGTGTATCCTGCTGTGGTGGGGTGTAATGTTCTATAAATGTCTGTTAAGTCTAGCTCATTTATTGTATTATTCAAATTCTCTGTTTCTTTATTGATCCTCTGTCTAGATGTTCTGTCCATTGATGAGAGTGGTGAATTGAAGTCTCCAACTGTTATGATAGATGTGTCAATTTCTCTTTTCAGTGTATTTTGCCTCGTGTATTTTTGAGCATTCTGGCTCGGTGCATAAATATTTATGACTGTTATGTCTTCCTGTTGACTTGTTCCTTTTATTAATACATAGTGTCCTTCTTTGTCTCTTTTAACTGTTTTACATTTGAAGTCTAAGTTGTTGGATATTAGTATAGCTACTCCTGCTCTTTTCTGATTGTTATTTGCATGAAATGTCTTTTCCCAACCTTTCACTTTCAACCTATGTTTATCCTTGGGTCTAAGATGTGTTTCCTGTAGACAGCATATAGATGGGTTCTGTTTTTTAATCCATTCTGTCAGTCTATGTCTTTTGATTGGGGAGTTCAATCCATTGAGTGTTATTTCTGTACAGGTAATACTTTCTTCTAACATTTTGCCTTTTGGATTTTATATGTCATATCTAATTTTTCTTCTTTTTACCTTTACTGATAGTCTTCATTTCTACACTGTTCTCCACACCTCTCTCTCCTGTCTTTTCATATTTGTCTCTAGTGCTCCCTTTAGTATTTCTTGCAGAGCTGGTCTCTTGGTCACAAATCCTCTCAATGATTTTTTTGTCTAAAAATATTTTAATTTCTTCCTCATTTTTGAAGGACAGTTTTGCTGGATATAGAATTCTTGATTGGCAGTTTTTCCCTTTTCTTAGCTTAAATATATCATCCCACTGTCTTCTCACCTCCATGATTTCTGCTGAGAAATCTATGCTTAGTCTTATTGGGCTTCCCTTATATGTGACGGATTGGTTTTCTCTCGCTGCTTTCAAGATTCTCTCTTTCTCTTTGATCTCTGACATTCTGATTAGTAAATGTCTTGGAGTACGTCTATTTGATCTATTCTCTTTGGAGTACACTGCACATCTTAGATCTGTAATTTTAAATCTTTCATAAGAGTTGGGAAATTTTTAGTGATAATTTCCTCCATTAGTTTTTCTCCTCCTTTTCCCTTTTCACCTCCTGGGACACCCACAACATGTATATTCATATGCTTCAAGTTGTCATTCAATTCCCTGAGGCCCAGCTCATATTTTTTCCATTCTTTTCCCTATATTTATTCTTGCTTGTCAGATTTCATATGTCCCATCCTCCAGTTCATTAATCCTATCTTCTGCCTCTTGAAATCTAACATTGTAGGTTTCCCTTGTTTTTTTCTGTCTCTTTTACTGTGCCTTTCATTCCCATTAATTCTGTGATTTGTTTTTTCAGACTTTCAATTTCTTCTTTTTGTTCATATCTTGCCTTCTTTATATCCTCACTGAATTCATTGATTTGATTTTTGATGAGGTTTTCCATGTCTGTTTGAACATTCTGAATTAATAGTTTCAACTCCTGTATCTCATTTGAATTGTTTGTTTGTTTTTTTGACTGGGCCATATCTTCAGTTTTCCTAGTATAATTTATTATTTTTTGCTGGCATCTAAGCATTTAATTTCCTTAATTAGTTTATTCTGGAGATTGTTTTCACTTCTTTTACCTAGGATTTTCTTGCTGGATGACTTTGTTGTCTATCTGTTCTTTCACATTCATTTCAGCTTATTATAGACCTCTAGCTTAGGTTTTGTTTTCAGTTCTTGTTTTCTTGTTTCTTGCCCTGCTTGTATGGTGCCTTCCCCTCCTCCCCACTTGCCCCCTACTTAGGAAGTTTCTCTTAGGTATTAAACACCCCAGCCAGATTTTCCCAGACCAAACTGGCTCCTCTCAGGAGGAAAGAGTCAGCTGTGTCAGTTTTCCCTGAGGGTGAGACCCACCAGGCTGAAAGGCTTTCCTATGAAGCCTGTGGACTCTTGTGTTTTTCCTCTTCTGCCCAGTATGTGGTGCATTTCTGCCTGCAGGCCCCACCACCTTTAACTTCAGCAGACTCTCCCTGCTGGGCGTGTGGCTGAGACAGAGGAGAGGTTGTAGGCTGGCTTTAATCAATTCACTTTTCCAGACCCTGGGGTCTGACCTCCTTGAGGGAGGGATTCTACCTGAGCTGTGCCCTACCCCTCTCCTTTGGGGAAGGCACAGGCTCCAGACAAGCACTCAAACGGGCTTAATTCTACCTGTGCCTGGGGCAGTTGGAGCCTGAGAAGCTCTGCAGCTGTATCCAAAGAGTAGTCAAGCCATAGAAACAGAGCCACAAAAAATAAAAAGAAAAATCCTTTCAGAGCAGGACCCCTGTTCCTCCGGTTTGCCAACAAGAGCTTAAGTTAGTATGTTGCTTTGTGTATCTCCAGGTCCTGTGTGCTCCCTCCTTTCCTTCAGGGCTCAGACCCTTTCAAGTATTTTGTGCTGTCCAATCAAAAAAGCCTCTGTTGTTTTTTTTTTTCCTTTTTCCTTTTTCCTTTTTAGCTCCACCCAGCCCCCTCTGAGCTAGGGCAAAAAGCAGCAACCTCAGCTTTTACTCAAGGTTCAACTGAGCTGGGGGCCTATTTTTAGTAGTCAGAATTTGTTAATTAATTCCACAGTTGGAGCTTGGTTGTGCTCAGCCCCTGCTGCTAGTCAAGTCCCTTTCCTTTCCCCTCTGGGAAGTAGCCTGTAGGGGAGGGGCGCCGGCCACCACAGCTTGGGTAACTCACGGTTCTGGAGGGGCTCATGGCAGGTCCAGCTGGTCCAGACTGGGGTACAATGTGTGTCTGGTCACTGACCTGGCCCCAGCAGTTGCTCTGTACTGTTCCTGACTATTTACTAGCTGTTCAGGAGGATGAACTAAATTCCACACCTCACTAAGCCACCATCTTGTCTTATCCTCCTTTAAAACCAGTTTTAATGGTCCAAGTAATAAAGTTTAAAAAATGAAAGAAAGAAAGTTCACAGACACCATATAAATAAAAAGAGAGAGTAAAGAATGAACACAACAATAGCCTTAATTCTCAAGGTTACTGGCTAAATTAAAAGAGAATACTTAGTATTTGTTGTTGTTTTGTTGTTTTAATTTTAATTGTTGCCTACAGAAGAAATACAAGATACATCAACAGTGGTTCTTACCTGTTTGGAAGTCAGCGATCCTTTCAGTGAGGATGGGGAAATGCATAAAGGAATATAGAGAAAATTTTATAATACAATTCTAAGTACTTCATATGACACTTTAAAAACTCCTTAACTAAAAGTTGCTGATGATCAAAGGCCTATCACTCTCTGTATGACTATAAGAGAAACATTTTATTATCCTGGTTGCAAATAAAAATGATTACTTAGCATGCAGTATTAATAGAAATAAATATGGCCACTGTATAATGGATAATGTAGATTAACAATGCAACCTAGAAATACTGAATATATGCATCTGAAACTTCATAACCAAAGCATGCATTTAAAAAACTGATTAAAATACAACAAGAAATCAAAATGAAATTATAACTACCATACAGGCAAACAGATTTAAGAAAAGAAAAGAAAATTAGCCAATAAATGATAGTGAACAATAGTTAATGTAACAATTACCAGACATGTGAAGAAATTAAACATTAGCTCAGTTTGCTTTACTTTCTTTTCAAGAGTACAAAAGATCTTTTACAAAAATTAATATGTAGTGAGGTGCAAAGACTTAGCCATAAGTGAAAATTGGCAGAAATTTCACCTATCATATTTTCATACCAAAATATGCTAACTGTAGAAATAAATAACAAAAACAGAAAAACAGAATTCAAAGATGTGTAAAGACATGGAATTTTTTTTCAAATACCTAAATAAACCAAAAAAAGTGAAGGAACATCCTCTCCAAGAAAAATTGAACAAAAAGAACATTTTTTAAAGCGAATAAAAAAGGGAAAATTCCAATCACCTAAAAACTACTACTCACATAAAAAAATTCAAGATACAATAACAAAATCCTTTTCAAACAGGGAATATAAATGTAAAATATCAACATTACAGAATGTTGTCCAAAAAGAAACTAGACAAAAATTATACTCTAGATGCTTATACTACATTTTTAAAGATATATGTAAATTGTATCTCACAATACTTATAAACAATTTAGCTTTGTATACAAAAGATTTAGATTTATAATTAATTTAATATTTCACTACTTAGTGAGCATTTAGATTTAGAAAGGAAACAAAATAACAAAACTAAATAAGTTTTCTAATGGAAAATTTTAAATCTCTACAGGGGAAATAAAATTGAAAAAGGAATGAGAAAAGAATTTAAGAGACCAATAATTGGTTGCTTGAAAACAGCCTTTTGTGGTCCTTCTCCAGTCACCTCTGCAGCCTCATCACCTCTTACCCCAATCAAGCCAACACACCAGCAACTCTGGCCTCTTTTTAAAGTGCCTCATTTTAAAGATTAATGAATAGCCCAGGATTACGATATTTGAGGAAATTTCTAACAAAGAAATACCACGACAAATTCTGAAGAAAAACAATTTTCAACATCAAACTATGCAGGGATAAAACAAAGATATTTTCAGACATACAATGTCTCAGACAAACTGTACACACCCTTTCTCAGGAAGCTACTGAAGAATGTGCTCCAGTAAAATGACAGCATAAACCAAGAATGGTGAAGATTCAGTAGGAAAGATAGAATCCCTTAAGAAGGAATTCTCAAGATGGTATCAAAGTGAAGACCTAAAAAGATGAGAGTAGGCCTCAAAAAGCAACTAATCCTGATTGAAACTAGAGGACAAAAGAAAACAGAATGGCTCTCTTTGTCCTCCGGCCCGCTGCGCGGTGCCCACCCCCCGCAGCAGCCGACCCGCCCGCCCTCCTCTTCTGCCTTCACCGGCTCCTCCACCACAGGCCTCCACAGTCTTGCCACCCTCACCTTTGCTCCTCCAGAACAGCTACTGGGGGAGTGGAGACAATACAGAGCAGCTCCCAGAGCCACGACGGAGATCAAAGGGACGGCGTACCCCATCCTGGAACAGCTGACTGTCTGGGAGAACCAGCTCCGGTGAGATCACCGAGGGGCGCGGGCTTTCCTGGGCGGCAAAGCAAGCGGCCGGAGTCCCTCCCTTCCTCCTTCCCAGGCCAGCTGGCAGAATTGGACAGGCGGACCCCTTGGGCCGCGGCGACTGGTGCCCCCACCACGCGAGGCCCCCCCGACCAACTGAGAGAGTTCGGTCGGAAATCCCCAGACTGCGGAGAACAGTGACCGGGGGGTCCCTTCCAAACACGTGACTCCCCGGTCCGTCTGGGAACAGTGCACTCTCCCGGGCTGCGACAGCTGGTGCCCTCCCGCCATGCTTGGCGCCCCGGGCCGACTAGGTAATTCGGCCAGACGCTCTCCCGTGCTGCGGCGGCCGGCGACCCTCCCCGCGTTCGGAACCCTGGGCCGGCTGGCACTCTTCCAAGACGCTTCGGCTGCCGAATCTCCCCTACGGCGAGAATTTTCCAGAGTTAAAGGATCCACAGCAACTTTCACTGGTGGAACCCGCAGACAAACGTGTGCCACGAGCGCCACCTACTGGGCAGGATAAGAAAAACAGAACCCAGAGATTTCACAGAAAAATCTTTCAACCTGTTGGGTCCAACACCCAGGGAAATCTGACTAAATGCCCAGACGCCTGTAGAAGATAACGGATCACGCTCAGAAAACTGAAAATATGGCCCAGTCAAAGGAACAAACCAATAGTTCAAATGAGATACAGGAGCTGAAACAACTAATGCTGAATATACGAACAGAAATGGAAAACCTCTTCAAAAACGAAATCGATAAATTGAGGGAGGACATGAAGAAGACATGGGCTGATCAAAAAGAAGAAATAGAAAAACTGAAAAAACAAATCACAGAGGTTATGGAAGTGAAGGATAAAGTAGAAAAGATGGAAAAAACAATGGATACCTACAATGATAGATTTAAAGAGACAGAAGATAGAATTAGTGATTTGGAGGATGGAACATCTGAATTCCAAAAAGAAACAGAAACTATCCAGAAAAGAATGGAAAAATTTGAACAGGGGATCAGGGAACTCAAGGACAATGTGAACTGCACAAATATACGTGTTGTGGGTGTCCCAGAAGAGAAAAACTAATGGAAGAAATTATCACTGAAAATTTCCCAACTCTTATGAAAGACCTAAAATTACAGATCCAAGAAGTGCAGCGCACCCCAAAGAGATTAGACCCAAATAGGCATTCTCCAAGACACTTACTAGTTAGAATGTCAGAGGTCAAAGAGAAAGAGAGGATCTTGAAAGCAGCAAGAGAAAAACAATCCATCACATACAAGGGAAACTCAATAAGACTATGTGTAGATTTCTCAGCAGAAACCATGGAAGCTAGAAGACAGTGGGATGATATATTTAAATTACTAAAAGAAAAACTGCCAACCAAGACTCCTATATCCAGCAAAATTGTCCTTCAAAAATGAGGGAGAAATTAAAACATTCTCAGACAAAAAGTCACTGAGAGAATTTGTGACCAAGAGACCAGCTCTGCAAGAAATACTAAAGGGAGCACTAGAGTCAGATACAAAAAGACAGAAGAGAGAGGCATGGAGAAGAGTGTAGAAAGAAGGAAAGTCAGATATGATATATATAATACAAAAGGCAAAATGGTAGAGGAAAATATTATCCAAACAGTAATAACTCTAAATGTTAATGGACTGAATTCCCCAATCAAAAGACATAGACTGGCAGAATGGATTTAAAAACAGGATCCTTCTATATGCTGTCTACAGGAAACACATCTTAGACCCAAAGATAAATATAGGTTGAAAGTGAAAGGTTGGGAAAAGATATTTCATGCAAATAACAACCAGAAAAGAGCAGGAGTGGCTATACTAATATCCAACAAATTAGACTTCAAATGTAAAACAGTTAAAAGAGACAAAGAAGGACACTATATACTAATAAAAGGAACAATTAAACAAGAAGACATAACAATCATAAATATTTACGCACCAAACCAGAATGCCCCAAAATACGTGAGGAATGCACTGCAACACTGAAAAGGGAAATAGACACATATACCATAATAGTTGGAGACTTCAATTACCACTCTCATCAATGGACAGAACATCTAGACAGAGGATCAATAAAGAAATAGAGAATCTGAATATTACTATAAATGAGCAAGACTTAACAGACATTTATAGGACATTACATCCCACAACAGCAGGATACACCTTTTTTTCAAGTGCTCATGGATCATTCTCAAAGATAGACCATATGCTGGGTCACAAACCAAGTCTTAACAAATTTTAAAAGATTGAAATCATACACAACACTTTCTCGGATCATAAAGGAATGAAGTTGGAAATCAATAATAGGCGGAGTGCCAGAAAATTCACAAATACATGGAGGCTCAACAACACACTGTTAAACAACAACTGGGTCAAAGAAGAAATTGCAAGAGAAATTAGTAAATACCTAGAGGCGAATGAAAATGAAGACACAACATATCAAAACTCATGGGACGCAGCAAAGGCAGTGCTAAGAGGGAAATTTATTGCCCTAAATGCCTTTATCAGAAAAGAAGAAAAGGCAAAAATGCAGGAATTAACTGTCCACTTGGAAGAACTGGAGAAAGAACAGCAAACTAATCCCAAAGCAAGCAAAAAGAAAGAAATAACAAAGATTAGAGCAGAAATAAATGAAATTGAAAACAATAGAGAAAATCAATAAGACCAGAAGTTGGTTCTATGAGAAAATCAATAAGATTGATAGGCCCTTAGCAAGATTGACAAAAAGAAGAAGAGAGAGGATGCAAATAAATAAGATCAGAAATGGAAGAGGAGACATAACTACTGACCTCACAGAAATAAAGGAGGTAATAACAGGATATTATGAACAACTTTATGCTAATAAATACAACAATTTAGATGAAATGGACGGGTTCCTGGAAAGACATGAACAACCAACTTTGACTCAAGAAGAAATAGATGACCTCAACAAACCAATCACAAGTAAAGAGATTGAATTAGTCATTCAGAAGCTCCCTAATAAGAAAAGTCCAGGACCAGATGGCTTCACATGTGAATTCTATCAAACATTCCTGAAAGAATTAGTACCAACTCTCCTCAAACTCTTCAACATAATTGAAGTGGAGGGAAAACTACCTAATTCATTCTATGAAGCCAACATCACCCTCATACCAAAACCAGGCAAAGATATTACAAAAAAAGAAAACTACAGACCAATCTCTCTAATGAATACAGATGCAAAAATCCTCAATAAAATTCTAGCAAATCGTATCCAACAACACATTAAAAGAATTATACATCATGACCAAGTAGGATTCATCCCAGGTATGCAAGGATGGTTCAACATAAGAAAATCAATTAATGGAATACACCACATCAACAAATCAAAGCAGAAAAATCACATGATCATCTCAATTGATGCAGAGAAGGCATTTGACAAGATTCAACATCCTTTCCTGTTGAAAACACTTCAAAAGATAGGAATACAAGGGAACTTCCTTAAAATGATAGAGGGAATATATGAAAAACCCACAGCTAATATAATCCTCAATGGGGAAAAATTGAAAACTTTCCCCCTAAGATCAGGAACAAGACAAGGATGTCCACTATCACCACTATTATTCAACATTGTGTTGGAAGTTCTAGCCAGAGCAATTAGACAAGAAAAAGAAATACAAGGCATTAAAATTGGAAAGGAAGAAGTAAAACTATCACTGTTTGCAGACGATATGATACTATACGTAGAAAACCCAGAAAAACCCACAACAAAACTACTAGAGCTAATAAATGAGTACAGCAAAGTAGCAGGCTACAAGATCAACATTCAAAAATCTGTAGCTTTTCTATACACTAGTAATGAACAAGCTGAGGGGGAAATCAAGAAATGAATCCCATTTACAATTGCAACTAAAAGAATAAAATACCTAGGAATAAATTTAACCAAAGAGACAAAAAACCTATACAAGGAAAACTACAAAAAACTGCTAAAAGAAATCACAGAAGACCTAAATAGATGGAAGGGCATACCATGTTCATGGATTGGAAGACTAAATATAATTAAGATATCAATCCTACCTAAACTGATCTACAGATTCAATGCAATACCAATCAAAATCCCAACAACTTATTTTTCAGAATTAGAAAAACCAATAAGCAAATTTATCTGGAAGGGCAGGGTGCTCCGAATTGCTAAAAACATCTTGAGGAAAAAAAACGAAGCTGGAGGTCTAACGATGCCGGACTTTAAGGCATATTATGAAGCCACAGTGGTCAAAACAGCATGGTATTGGCATAAAGATAGATATATCGACCAATGGAATCGAATAGAGTGCTCAGATATAGACCCTCTCATCTATGGACATTTGATCTTTGATAAGGCAGTCAAGCCAACTCACCTGGGACAGAACAGTCTCTTCAATAAATGGTGCCTAGAGAACTGGATATCCATATGCAAAAGAATGAAAGAAGACCCGTATCTCACACCCTATACAAAAGTTAACTCAAAATGGATCAAAGATCTAAACATTAGGTCTAAGACCATAAAACAGTTAGAGGAAAATGTAGGGAGATATCTTATGAAACTTACAATTTAGGCAGTTTTATGGACCTTAAACCTAAAGCAAGAGCACTGAAGAAGGAAATAAATAAATGGGAGCTCCTCAAAATTAAACACTTTTGTGCATCGAAGAACTTCATCAAGAAAGTAGAAAGACAGCCTACACAATGGGAGATAATATTTGGAAATGACATATCAGATAAAGGTCTAGTATCCAGAATTTATAAAGAGATTGTTCAACTCAACAACAAAAAGACAGCCAACCCAATTACAAAATAGGAAAAAGACTTGAACAGACACTTACCAGAAGAGGAAATACGGATGGCCAAGAGGCACATGAAGAGATGCTCAATGTCCCTGGCCATTAGAGAAATGCAAATCAAAACCACAATGAGATATCATCTCACACCCACCAGAATGGCCATTATCAACAAAACAGAAAATGACAAGTGCTGGAGAGGATGCGGAGAAAGAGGCACACTTATCCACTGTTGGTGGGAATGTCAAATGGTGCAACCACTGTGGAAGGCAGTTGGCGGTTCCTCAAAAAGCTGAATATAGAATTACCATACGACCCAGCAATACCATTGCTAGGTATCTACTCAAAGGACTTAAGGGCAAAGACACAAACGGACATTTGCACACCAATGTTTATAGCAGCGTTATTTACAATTGCAAAGAGATGGAAACAACCAAAATGTCCATCAACAGAAGAATGGCTAAACAAACTGTGGTATATACGTACGATGGAATATTATGCAGCTTTAAGACAGGATAAACTTATGAAACATGTAATAACACGGATGGACCTAGAGAACATTATGCTGAGTGAGTCCAGCCAAAAACTAAAGGACAAATACTGTATGGTCCCACTGATGTGAACGGACATTCGAGAATAAACTTGAAATATGTCATTGGTAACAGAGTTCAGCAGGAGTTAGAAATAGGGTAAGACAACGGGTAATTGAAGCTGTAGGGATACAGACTGTGCAACAGGACTAGATACAAAAACTCAAAAATGGACAGCACAATAATACCTAATTGTAAATTAATCATGTTAAAACACTGAATGAAGCTGCATCTGAGCTATAGGGTTTTTTTTTGTTTTTTTTGTTTGTGTGTTTGTTTGTTTTTACTATTATTACTACTTTTATTTCTTTTCTCTATATTAACATTTTATATCTTTTTCTGTTGTGTTGCTAGTTCCTCTAAACCGATGCAAATGTACTAAGAAACGATGATCATGCATCTATGTGATGATGTTAAGAATTACTGAGTGCATATGTAGAATGGTATGATTTCTAAATGTTGTGTTAATTTCTTTTTTTTCTTTCTGTTAATAAAAAAAATGTAAAAAAAAAGATAACAGAATGTATTTCTTCAGGGAAAAAAAATGAAATGGAACTTGTAGATTATTTTACATATTTGACTATGTAGAACGCTCTATTAAAGCCACTTTACAGAAAAGAATCTTTCATAGTTTAAAAAACACCAAAAACTAAGCAAATGAAAAATTAAAACAATTCCTAGAAAAATTAAAAACTGTAAAAGAAAATTAATTATAGTATAAACTATATATACCTCATAGAGCATAATTAGTATTATAACCTATATATAGTATAAGCTATATATAATATGGTTTACAGTATAATCTATATATTGTACACATATAATACAAACTACATACATACATGTCTTAGTTTGCCAGTGTAAATAGTACCACAGACTAGCTGTTTTAAATTACAGAAATTTATCATCTCATGGTTCTGGAAGCTGGATGTCAAGGTTCTGACAAGGCCATACTTCCTCTTAAAGGGAATAGTCTTAAAGGGGAGAATCTATTCCATGCATCTCCCCAGGCTTCTGGTCAATGGCCGGCAATCCATGGTGTTCCTTGGCTTGTGGCAACATAACGCAATTTCTGAATCTGCCACATAATCCTTCTCTCTCTCTCTCTCTTCCACCCCCCCTCCTTCTTTTCCCCATTCTCCCTTCTCCCTCTCTTCCCCACCCCTCTCTCTCTCCCTCTCTTCCCCACCACCCCTCTTTCCCTCTCTCTCTCTCTTCCCCATCCCCTCTCTTTCCCTCTCTCTTCCCCATCCTTCTCTCTCTCCCCCTCTCTCTCTCTTCCCCACCCCCCTCTTTCCCTCTCTCTCACTTCCCATCCTTCTCTCTCTCCCCCTTTCTCTCTCTTACCCACCCCCTCTCTTTCCCTCTCTCTCTCTTTCCCACCCCTCTTTTTCCCTCTCTCTCTTCCCCATCCTTCTCTCTCTCTCTTCCCCACCCCCTCTCTTTCCCTCTCTCTCTCTTTCTCTGTCTCTGCCATTTTGTTGCCCTCTTTATGTCCAAATTTCCTCTCCTTATAAAGACACCAGTCCTAATCTAATATAGTTTGGTTTCATCTAACTCATAACATCTTCAAAGATCCTATTTATAAATAGTTCACATTCACAAGACAGAGGTTAGGACTTAAACATGTTTTTCAGAGGGGACACAATTCAATCCATTACAATATATATGATTATACTGCATAGTATATATAGTTTAAACTGTATACATAGATACATAGTATAAAATTATACACAGTATATATATAGTGTAGCTATATATAATTATATATATGAAACATAAACAACATCTAGAATATATGATATAAACTATGTACACAGGACTTTTGTGAGCTCCAGGGCCCAGGATTCACTCCATATTGAGAGCAGGGCATAGCACACAGGTGCCTATATGACCGGGACAGATATTAAAGGTCATCAGACCTCCTCAGGGAAGAAAGAGTGTACAAATGGTACTGTAAATGAGGCATTGAAACTCCCTCCTTTGATCACTGTTGATAACAAACCCCTGTTTCACAAGACCCTGCAGAAACTCTATTCTCATAACCTTGTTCCAAACCCTTATAAGCCTTTGCACTCTCCCCGACCCCTCTTCAGAGCGCTAACCTTCATTTTCAACCACAAGTTGCCACTGTGGAAGATCTTCTCCTGTGCATAAGTCCTAATTAAAATTCACGTCTAAGTCCCTGAGGGTCCTGTCCTTTGTTCTTCAGGCTGTCCCACCCAAGCCCTCCAAGAGCTGAATTGGAACAACTATTTACTAGTTATAATAATTGAGCTGCTGAGGGTGGGCCACAATGGGTCAGCAGGCAGAGTTCTCACCTGCCATGCCCAAGACCCGGGTTCAATTCCCGGTGCCTGCCCATGAAAAGTAAAAAAATAAAATTAAGGTACAATATATAGTCAACCAAAATTGTGATACTATTTTGGAAGGAATAGACCTGTAAGAGAGGCAAAATAAATAATGTCTGAAAATGATGAAACAAATAGTAGTGCATGCATAATATTTGAAAATTAGAGGTAAAAATCAGATCAATTAATTAATTAATTACCTGAGGAAGCCAGGGAAGTTTAGAAGCACAGGAGTAGTGTGGAGCGGAGGAATTAGACTATTGTTTTTGCTGTAAGCCTCTCAGCACTATTTGACTTTTTAAACTGTGTGCTCATGTTACTTTCATTAAACAGGAAAATTAATTTTTTATAAAAGAAGGGAGGGAGGAAAGAATGAAGATAAAATAAGTTTATCACCAGGCTGTAATACTATAAAAATATTTATGCAATCATAGTTCTAGGAATTGTGACCCCAGATGAAAGGAACTGCCCCCAACCTTTCAATTTGTACAAAACTTATGTTTAGAACTGAGGCATTCAAGTTCAATCTTTTTGGTTGTGTTGAGTCCAAGAACACTGGTTTATGATTAGTAGGAAAGAACCATGGCCTGCAAGAGTTTGGTTAAAATTACTTCCTCACACCCTACGTGTTTCACAAGGGCTTGGATCACATCCTCCCAAAGGGACTGAGGACCTAAGACATGTTTCCTACTGCTTTGGCAATTCTCATATTGCTGTATAAACAGTAGAAAATCCAAAAATTTAATTTATTGGTTCAAGAGCGTTTGGACGAAACTATTTAATTGAAGGGGCTAGGAAGATGGAAACTAGTATCCAATTCATAAGGATACAAGAAGAAAATATATCATTCATAAAATAACATTATTGTAAGCATTCCCAAGGATAAGTATGCATGGTTACTACCAAGTAATCCTGGGAGCAAAATAACGTCTGTTACATAACCCTTATTTTACCTTTCTTAATCTTTGAATAATTAACATGGAAAAAAAATGTTGTTTTCTGAGCCACAATATGGACAAATAGCTTCCCAGCAAAAAGAGACAAGCAAATAGGCCTGATCATGTGATGGACTTGGAAAGCAGTGAATCTTAGCAAATTTGCAGTTGAATTATTGAACTGTTAAGACCACAGAGCTAAACAGAAAGAACTGGATAGATAAATGGGTTTTTGTTACCTTTGTTTCTTTGCTAAATTTGTTTGTTGCAGTTGCTTGTTGCCATGAACACAAAAAGCTATGACACTGCAATTTACACTGAATACTTTTATTCAGAAAATAAGGTTTCACTTACATAGTTGGGTTTCATCAACCACATGAACTTAGAGAGAAAGGTTTACACACACACTGTAGATTTATTTGCTAAACCACTGATCTTGTTCTTATTGGAATTACAAAGTGGTGGTTCTTCAGTATAAACAGTCTTTTCACTGATTCACTCAATAAATGTTTTTGAGTATATACTATGTGTCAGGCCCTGTGCTGGTGCTAGAGATACAGCAGTGCAAGACAGAGAATTTACAATCTCTTGAGTTCCTTAGACACTTAAGCAATTAAACAAGCAATTACAATAAGATAAGTCCTTGGAAGACACATAGCAGAAGTGCTCAACATATCCTGGAACTCAGAGGTGGGGAGGGCTTAGTTAGGGAAGCTTCCTAAGGAAAGTGACATTGAGTGGAACTTGAAGGATGACTGAGAGTTATTCGTATTGAGAGGGGTGGGGATGAGGCAATGAGGCTGAAGAAAGCCATCTGCCAAAGATAGCAATAAGGAGGCCACTGCAGTCATGGAGGGGAAAGATGATGGTAGTCTGGACTTAGGTGATGACAGTGAAGTCAGAGAAAAATAGATAAATCTAAGAGCTATTAAAGAGGCAGAATTGGTTGCATCTCATGACTTAGTAGATGCAAGAGATGGGGAGGAAGAAGGAATGAAACACAGCTCCAGGTTTCTAACTTGGACAACTGAATACATGTTGGGTGTCATTCAGTGAGCTGGGACACACAGGAAGGACAGACTGAGGGTAAAATGAGTTCATTTCCGAAGATGGTAAGTTTGAGGTATGTGGAAAACATTCAACAGGAGAATTCTAGTAGGTAGTTAGAACATAGAGTCTGGGCTGCAGGTATTCACAAATAAATCATCATCTCAAGGCAGATAGTTTTAGATGGGTTTAGATTATATTACCAAGAGAAAGATTATAGAATGGGAAAAGCAGGGGCCATAAGACAGACCCCTAGGAACTACTGACCCTTAGAGAACAAGCCAAGGAAGGTAAGCAAAGACAAAAGCAGAGAAGGAATAGAAAAGAGGGTCAATTCAGAAAGTTTAATTCAATGAATATTTATTGAACACTTACTCTGTAACAAGCATGTGCTCCTATGTAACTAGCACGTACGCCTGAGAAATGATAGAGCAGTGAAAAAGACTGACCTGGTGATCCTCAAAAGGAGAGAAAATGGCCATCAGATTTGGGATTTGGAAAACTTTGTGGCTTTTGCAATAGCAGTTTCAGGAGAAAGGGGAGATTACAACCAAGGATGCAGCAGATTGAGGAAAGACTGAGAGGTGAGGAAGAGTAAATGGAGACAAATTCTCAAGAAACACTGTGAAAGGAAGCAAGAATAAGAAGTAACCAGAGGAGATTGGGAGTCAAGGATGAGGATTTTTTTGCTTATGTTTGTTTTTAATTATTTGAGAGACTTGAGAATGCTTATTACATACAAGCATGTAAGTAGAGAAGAAGACACTAATAGTATTGAAGAGAAAGGAGGTGGTTGATGAACTATGGTCTCTGGGGGAGAACAACAGCAAATAAGATAAGGAAGTATGTAGCTCACCTTACAAGTCTTTCCTGTCCTGTCCTAGCCCCATTCCTGCTCTGAAAGGAGCACCCAGCTATATGAAGACTATCCTACTTCTCTCCAGAGGCACTGACCAAGAGCCTTAAATTCCTAAACCAGTGGAACTAGAATTAAACACTAGAGCTCAAATCCCTGAGAGCCAAAGGCTCACTTCCATGGTACTATCACAGAAGCTCTTCTTTGCCATCCCCACTAACCCCAAAACTGAAGGGTGACAAGATCCTACCTTTCTGCACCCTTCTGCCCATCCTCTCCTGAGGCACAAAAGGTTCCTCTTTATCCCATACCCTCAGGGCACTAATACAAAGAGTATGGCTAGAGAGTACCTGATTAGGTACACTCACACACACACACACACACTGTGTCTTGCATTTGCATCCTACTTCACTCCCCACCTTATTTTGAAACATATTTCCTAGTATAACTCTGCTTTGCCTGGTTCCTTCACTATTGCTGTTCTGCAACATAAAATCATCCCCTGTCTTTTCCCTTTTGTGGCCAACGCAGAAGTGGCAGCAGCCAAAATGAAGTTCAATCTCTTGTAATTTCTGATGGGAGAAAGAACTTTAAAAGTCATTTCAATGCACCTTCCCACTTTCACAGGGAAATTATGTCTTCTCCTCTTTTCAAATTGCTGAGAGAGAAATACAATGTTTTGATCTATGTTTATCTAAAAAGATGATAAAAGACACCACAATAGTCAGCCAGTTGGCAAAATAGTCCAGTGCTACAGGAAGAAATATGTCATATACACTGAATGGGTACAGCTGAGAAGACAAATGGCACAACTTCCCATGGGGTATTCACCCCAGCAAGGTGGTTATCACCAGGCTAAAACTGAACAAAGACCACAAAAAGATCCTCGAGCATAAAGCCAAATTTCGCCAAGTAGGAAAGGAAAAGGGCAAATATAAGGAAGCAACAATTGAGAAGATACAGGAATACTCACACAGAAAAAGAATGAAATGTGACCCCCCACCACACAGCATACAAAAAAAACCTGTTAAAATGAAAAATAATTTCATTTCCTGCACAAGCCTTGCTTCCCCTCCCAACCCCCAATCCTTATCCCCAACCCCCCACCCCAAGAAACTCTCCTTGGGCCTCCAATGCCAGTGCTTGAAATGGAAATAAATTTACCACACTCTTGTTTAAGCTTCAGCCACATTGCTTCTAACTTTACCATCCCTAGTGTATTTTCTCTTCGGTTCCCAGTATTCCTAGCATAGCACCTCTGATGGGGTACCAGGGCTGGTAAGGAACATTGCAAGTCCTTGACTGAAGTCAAATCATGAAATAAGTTCAATAGGAACGACCTTGGGTGGGCCACGGTGGCTCAGCAGGCAGAGTTTTCGCCAGCCATGCCGGAGACCTGGGTTCAATTCCTGGTGCCTGCCCATGCAAATAAAAAAAAAAGAAAAAAAACAAGAAATGATTCCTGGTGCCTGCCCATGAAAACAAAAAAGAAAGAAATGATCTCCTTTGGCTAGCCTAAAATCTAGATTATTGCAATTCCCAGGGATGGTGTTGAGCTGGGCTAGATTAATTTTTGACTGATAAAAAGGTAAAATCACAGGTCTTGGAATCAACCACGTTCAGGTACCCACTTGTCATTAATTAATTTTGTGGATTTTGGCAAAATACTTGAGCTTCCTGAGTTTTACTTTTTGTATTTGCAAAACAAGATGATTATAGGTAGCATATTTTATGAATGACTGTATTTAATCCTCACAACAACCTATATAAGACAGGTAATAGTATTCAGTTAACACTTGATGAGCCAGATAACTTGACTCTAGAGCCTGCTCCATCAAATACTGGGCTCTATTGGGTTAATAATACTTCCCCTCCCACTTTCAGAGCTATCGAGAAGAGCACATGAAATAATGCATATGAAAACACTTAGTAGATTACGAAATGCCACACAAATGCAAATTGCTAATGATGATCTAAATCCTTTTTAATTTATAACCCAGTAGGCTCCCTGAAAGAAGATTTCGGGTGGCTTACTTTTTTTAAAATTAGGGAAATTATGAGTTTACAGGAAAAAAAATATGAATAAAATACAGGATTCCCGTATGCCACTCTATCATTAACTTGCATCGGTGTGGTACCTTTGTTACAACTGATGAAAGCACATTTTTATAACTGTAAACTATTACCTATAGTCCATAGTTTAACTTAGGTTGTTCACTGTTTGTGTTGTGCAATTCCACAGATTTTTAAAAATTTTTAATCTGGTAACATAGATATAACCTAAAATTTCCCCTTTTAACCACATTCAAATATATAGTGCAGTGCTATTAATTACATTCACAATGTTGTCTTATCATCACCCCCATCCATTACCCAAACTTTCCCATCTTTCCAAATAGAAACTCTGTTCATTTTAAAACTTAATTCCCTATTCCCTACCCCCGCCCCATCCCCTAGGATCTAGAATATAAAAATAAGTTATATTCTAGATTCTGATTCTGAGTTTGTTTATTCGAATATTTTCATATCATTGGGATCACAAAATAGTTATCCTTTTTGTCTGGCTTATTTCACTCAAGATGATGTCTTCAAGATACATCCATGTTGTTGTGTGTACCAGAATTTCATGCCTCTATAGCTGAATAATTCTTGCATATAGCATTCATATATTTTTTATCCTTTTATCAGTTGATGGACACAGGTTGCATCCTCCTTTTGACAATTGTGAATAATGTTACTATGAACATCAAAGTGCAAATATCTGTTCGAGTTCTTTTTTCAATTCTTTTGGGTACATACCTAGAAGTGGGATTCCCAGGTGATACAGTAATTCTGGTATCAGTTTCTGAAGAACTGCCAAACTGTCTTCCACAATGGCCGCACCATTTTACATTCCCATCAGCAATGAACGAGTGGTACTATTTCTCCACATCCTCTCAACACTTTTAATTTTCCATACTTTTTTAATAGTAGCCATTCTAGTGGGTGTTAAATGATATCTCATTGTGATTTTGATTTGCATTTCCCTGATAGTTAATGATGTTGAACATCTTTTCATCTGCTTTTGGCCATTTGTATATCTTCTTTGGAGAAATGTCTATTTAAGTCTTTTGCCCATTTTTTAACTTGAATTATTTGCCTTTATGTTTTTGACTTGAAGGATTGTTCTAGATATTCTGGGTATTAAACCCTTATTGGATATGTATTTATTGGAAAAAAATTTAAGTATTTTTTCCATTGGGTAGTTTTGTTTTACTTTCATGATAAAGCCTATTGATGCACAAAATTTTTTATGTTGATGAGGTCCCATTTATCTATTTTTTCTTTTGTTGCTTGTGATTTTGGTGTAAAGTCTAAGAAACCATTGGCTAACACAAAGCCCTAAAGATACCCTTATATGTTTTTTTCTAGGAGTTTTATAGTTCTGTTTTTGTTTTTTGTTTTTTGTTTTTTCACTTGGGCAAGCACTGGAAATTGAACCTGGATCTCCGGCATGGCAGGCAAGAATTTGGACACTGAGACACCATCACACCACCCTATAGTTCTGGTTTTTATATTTAGGTCTTTGGTCTGTTTTGAGTTGATTGTTGTGTATGGTGTAAGATCAAGGCCTATTTTGGTTTGCTAAAGTCGCCAGAATGCAATATACCAGGAGTAGATTGATTTTATAATGGGCATTTATTAGTTTACAAATTTACAGTTCTAAAGCCATGAAAATGTCTTTACACCTCAAGAGGAAGATACCTGCTCTAAGGAAAAGCTGCTGGCATCGAGGGTTCCTCTGTCACATAGGAAGGCACATGGCAACGTCTGCTAGTACTTCTCTTTTAGGTTCTGGTTTCAATGGCTTTCTATCTCAGCTCCCGTACGTCCTTGATTGTTTCTCCCGGGACATTTCTGTCAAAGCTCTCTGGGCTTTTACTGTCTTTTATCTTCTTCTCTGGGGACTCCAATAAAGGATTAAGACTCACCTTGAATAGGCTGGGTCACATCCTTTTGAAATAGCCTAACCAAAATGTCCCATCCACAATAGGTCTGTCCTCACAACAATGGATTAAAAGAACACAGCCTTTTCTGAGGTACATTACAGATTCAAACTGCACAGAGTTCTCTTTCATTTTTGCATGTGGATATCCAATTCTCCCAGACCTATTACTGAAGAGACTATTCTTTTCCAATTTAGTGGACTTGGTAGTCTTGTCAAAAATCAATTGGCCATCTCTCTCAAAACCAAATTGTCAGAAGAATTCACTGTCCTCCCCTCTAAGTAGGCTATGACTCCCAGGTGTATAAATCTCCCTGGCAACATGGGACAGAACTCCTGGGATTCACCAGGACCAGGCATCATGGGACTGAGAAAACCTTCTTGACTAAAAGGGAGAAGAGAGAAATGAGACAAAATAAAGTTTCAGTGGCTGAGAGATTTCAGATAAAGTTGAGAAGTTATTCTGAAGGTTATTCCTATGTACTATATAGATATCCCTTTTTAGTTTATGGTACATTGGAGTGCCTGGAAGGAAGTACCTGAAACTGTTGTACTGTAGTTCAGTAGCTTTGATTTTTAAAGATGATTGTGCAATTATATAGCTTTTACAGTATAACCATATGTGAGAACCTTGTGGTTGATATTCCCTTTATCCAGGGTATAGACAAATGAGTTAAAAAAAAAAAAAGACTAAATAAATAAATAAATGGGGAGATAAGAGGTAATATATATATATATAATGGGTAGATTGTAATACTAGTGGTCAGTGAGAGGGAGGGATAAAGGGTATGGGATGGATGGGGGTTTTCTTTTTATTTCTTTTTCTGGAGTGATGCAAGTGTTCTTAAAATGATCATGGTAATGAATATACAACTATGTGATGATACTTTGAGCCACTGATTGCATACTTTAGATGGACTGTATGGTGTGTAAAGATATCTCAATAACAGTGGGATAATATATTTAAATTATTAAAAGAGAAAAACTGCCAACCAAGAATTCTATATCCAGCAAAATTGTCCTTCAAAAATGAGGGAGAAATTAAAACATTTTCAGACAAAAAATCACTGAGAGAGTTTGTGACCAGGAGACCAGCTCTGCAAGAAATACTAAAGGGAACACTAGCGACCGATATGAAGACAGAAGAGAGAGGTGTGGAGAAGAGTGTAGAAAGGAACACTATGAGTAAAGGTAAAAAGAAGGAAAATTAGATATGACATATAAAATCCAGAAGGCAAAATAGTAGAAGAAAGTACTACCCATACAGTAATAGCACTGAATGTTAATGGATTAAACTCTCCAATCAAAAGACATAGTATGGCAGAATGGATTAAAAAACAGGACCCATCTATATGCTGTCTCTACTCAAAGGACACGAGGCCAAGGACACAAATGGACACTTACACACCAATGTTTATAGCAGCATTATTAACAATTACCAAGAGACGGAAACAGCCAAAATGTCCATCAACAGACAGTTGGCTAAACAAACTGTGACATTTACATAAGATGGAATATTATGCAGCTGTAAGACAGAATAAAGTTATGAAGTATGTAATAACATGAATGGACTTTAAGGACATTATGCTGAGTGCGATTAGCGAGAAACAAAAGGACAAATACTGTATGGTCTCACTGATATGAACTGACATTAGTGAATAAATTGGAATATTTCCTTGGTAACAGAGACCATCCGGAGATAGAAATAGGGTAAGATATTGGGTAATTGGAGCTGAAGGGATACAGATTGTGCAACAGGACTGAATATAAAAACTCAGAAATGGACAGCACAATATTACCTAACTGTAATACAATTATGTTAAAACACTGAATGAAGCTGCATACGAGAATGATAGAGGGAGGAGGGCTGGGGCATAAATGAAATCACAAAGAAAGATAGATGATAAAGATTGAGATGGTATAATCTAGGAATGCCTAGAGTGTATAATGATAGTGACTAAATGTACAAATTTAAAAACATGTTTTTGCATGAGGAAGAACAAAAGAATGTCGTTACTGCAGTGTGCTGAAAATAGATAGTACTTAATATTTTTAAATTTCAACTAATGTGTGAGATTAAAGCAAAAAATGTTTATTTGGTACAAATCTGTACCAAATAGACTAGTGCATCGCCTAATATAACTTAGGTAGATAGTTGATTGAACACCATAAGTACATGGAACTTTGTATAGGACATGAGATTTTGTTGGTTTGTCCAGGTGATGCCCTGATGAATCCCAGAGTGATTTGATCAGTGAGTGGAAAAGTACTTGCAAAGTCCCCTTTGGGGAATGGTGAGAACGGGGGAAAACTCAACTTCCCCAAGTTGAATTCTTGATATTCTCACAAGCAATGTGGACAACTAAAGCTATAGGCTGAGCCCCCAGTCTTGGGGTTTGTTCATATGAAACTTAACCCCACAGGGGATAGGTCAAGCCTATTTAAAATTAAGCCTAAGAGTCACCCCCAAGAGAACCTCTTTTGTTGCGCAGATGTGGCCTCTCTCTCCAGCCAACACAGCAAGCAGATTCACCACCCTCCCCCTGTCTACGTGGGACACGGACACGACTACCAGGGGTGTGGATCTTCCTGGCAGCGTGGGACAGAAATCCCCGATGAGCTGAGATTCAGCATCAAGGGATTGAGAAAACTCTAGAATGAGCTGAGACCCAGCATCAAGGGATTGAGAAAACCTTCTCGACCAAAAGGGGGAAGAGCGAAATGAGACAAAGTGTCAATGGCTGAGAGATTCCAAACAGAGTCGAGAGGTTATCCTGGAGGTTATTCTTATGCATTAAGTAGATATTACCTTGTTATCCAAGATGTAATAGAGAGGCTGGAGGGAACTGCCTGAAAATGTAGAGCTGTGTTCCAGAAGCCATGTTTCTTGATGATGATTGTATAATGATATAGCTTTCCCAATGTGACTGTGTGATTGTGAAAACCTTGTGTCTGATGCTCCTTTTATCTACCTTGTCAACAGATAAGAGGAACACATGGAATAAAAATAAATAATAGGGGGAACAAATGTTAAAATAGATTTAGTTTGAAATGCTAGTGATCAATGAAAGGGATCAGTAAGGGGTATGGCCTGTAAAATTTTTTTTTCCTGTTTGTTATATTTTTCTGTTGTCTTTTTATTTCTTTTTCTGAATTGATGCTAATGTTCTGGGAAATGATCATGATGATGAATATGCAACTATGTGATGATATTGTGAATTGCTGAGTGTATGTGTTGGGAATGTTTGTTTCTTGTAATTTTTTTTTAATTAATAAAAAATTTAAAAAAAAAAATCAGTTGGCCATAGTTCAGTGGCAGAATTTTCGCCTGCCATGCCAGAGACCTGGGTTTGATTCATGGAGACTGTCAAGGCAAAAAAAAAAAAAAAAAAAAAAGGAAAAAAATGTACTAAAAATCAATTGGCCATAAATGTGAGGGCCTATTTCTAAACTCTCAATTTGATTCCATTGGTCTATATATCTATCCTTGTGCCTGTGTCAAGCTGTTTTGACCACTGTAGCTTTGCAATAAGTTTTAAAATCAGCAAGTGTGAGTCCTCCAACTTGGTTCTTTTTCAAAATGTTTTTGGCTTTCAGGATTCCTTACCCTTCAAAATAAATTTGATAAATGCCTTTTCCATTTCTACAAAGTAGGCTGTTGGAATTTTAATTGGGATTGCATTGAGTATGTAAATCATTTTGGATAGAATTGACATCTGAACAACATTTAGTCTTCCATGAACACAGAATGTCCTTCATTTATTTCAGTGTTCTTTGATTTCTTTTAGCAATGTTTTATAGTTTTCTGTTACAAGTCCTCTACATCCTCAGACAAATTTATTCCTAGATATTTGACTCTTTTACTTGATACTGCAAATAGAAATTTTTTCTTGATTTCTTCTTCATATCGTTCTTGCTAGTGTATGGAAACACTACTGACTTGGGGTGTTGATCTTGTACCCCACCACTTTGCTGAATTCATTTATTAGTTCTAGGGGCTTTCCTGTAGATTTTTCAGGATATTCTGTATATAGGATCATGTCATCTGCAAATAAGGAAAGTTTTACTTCTTTCTTGGATTTAGATACCTTTTATTTCTGTTTCTTGTCTAACTGCTCTGGCAAGAACTTCCAGGACAAAGTTGATTAACACTGGTGACAGTAAGCAAGCAACCTTGCCTCCTTCCTGATCTTAGAAGGAAAGCTTTCAGTCTTCCATCGAGTATTATGTTAGCTATGGGTATTTCATATATGCCCTTTTATCATGTTGAGTAAATTTCCTTCTATCCCTAGTACTATAGTAATTTTATCAAGAACAATACTGAATGTTGTCAAAAGCTGTTTCTGTGTCAACTGAGATGATCATGTGGTTTTTTTCCTTTTGTTATATTAATGTGATGTATTACATTAATTGATTTTTTAATATTGAATGGCCCACTTGGTCATTGTGCATAATTCTTTTGGATTCAGTTTGGTGCTATCTTGTTGAGTATTTTTGCATCTAAACTCACAAGATATATTGGTCTATAATTTATCTGGCTTTCATATGAAGGTGATGTTAGCTTTGTAAAATGAATCAGGGAGTGTTTCCTATTCTTCAATTTTCTGGAAGAGTTTAAGCAGGTTTGGTGTTAATTCTTGGCATGAAGCCATCTGGTCCTGGCTTTGTTGGGAGATTTTTGATTACCGATTTAGTCTCTTTACCAGTTATTGGTTGTTGAGATCGTCTACTTCTTCTCCTGTCAGTGTTGGTAGTTTGCATTTCTAGGAATTTTTCCATTTCATCTACCTTGTCTAATTTGTTGACATACAATTGCTCACAGTATCTTCCTATGTCCTTTTTATTACAGTAGAGTCAGTAATAAAGTCCCCTTTTCATTTCTGGTTTTAGTAATTTGTGCCCTCCCTTTTTTTTTTTTCTTCATCAGTTAATCTTTGTAAATTTTATTGATATTTTCAAAGAGCCAACTTTGGGTTTGTTGATTTTCTCTATTGTTGTTCTTTATCCTCTATTTCATTTATCTCCACTTCAATCATTATTATTTTCTTCCTTCTGCTCACTTTGGATTTAGTTTGCTCTTTTTTTCCTAGTTCTTCCAGTTTTAAAGTTAGGTATCTGATTTGAAATCTTTCTCCTTTTTTAATGTACACATTTAGAGCTATAAATTTCCCTCTCAGTACTGCTTTTGCTGCACCCCATGAGTTTTGGTATACTGTATTTTCATTTTCATTCACCTTAAGTTATTTCCTAATTTCCATTGTGATTTCTTCTTTCAGCCTTTGGTTAAAAGTACACTGTTTAGTTCCCACATAACTTGTGAATTTTCTGTTTCTCCCTATTATTGATTTCTATCTTTATTCCATTGTGGTCAGAGAAAATACACGATATGATTTCAATATTTTTGAATTTATTCAGACTGATTTTGTGACCTAATATATGTTCTATTCTGGAGAATGATCCATGTGCAATTGAGAAGAATGTGTGTGCTGTTGTTAATGGGTGAAGTGTTCTATATATGTCTGTTAGGTCTAGTTGGTTTAGAGTATCATTTAAGTCTTCTGTTTCTTTACTGATTTTCTGTCTAAATGATCTATCCATTATTGAAAGCAGTGTATAAAAGTTTCCTACTATTAATCTAGAACTACCTATTTCTCCCTTTATATCTGTCAGTATTTGCTTCATATATTTTGGAACTCTGCTATGTGCACATGTATTTATAATTATTACATCTTGTTGAATTGACCCCTTATCAGTATACAGATTCCTTTTTACCCCTCACAACAGTTTTTGAGCTATTATTCCAAACTGATGAGCATGTGTTGTGGAATAAAAATATTCTACCCATTATAGAAAAAGAAGAGTATCATGACATGGTCTTCCATAAA
Source organism: Tamandua tetradactyla (assembly GCF_023851605.1). Taxonomy (NCBI): domain Eukaryota; kingdom Metazoa; phylum Chordata; class Mammalia; order Pilosa; family Myrmecophagidae; genus Tamandua; species Tamandua tetradactyla. The sequence continues at coordinate 28,370,183 of NC_135343.1, read as the reverse complement.
ACCAGTGGAATGATCTACCCATTCATCCATGTCAAAGCTCTCATTCTCTAAGACCCAGAAACCCAGTCTTCAGGAATTAATTGTAGAGTACCATCACTGGATACCAAGGCGAGCAAGCGAGCAAGTCTCTGGCTGTCTTTAACTCAGAATTATTCCTTAAAGTTGGTTCTACAAGGCAAAATCAAGGTTAAAGTGAAAAACTGTGTCATTCCAATGAGGTAGTAATTGGAATCGTATAACCTGTTTGGGTTGTTAGTTTGTTTATCAGGAAGGGGTAGTTGTTTGTTTTGCTTTGTTTTGTTTTAGCAAGAGGTGGCATCTCTAATGTTTTTTCTGAGTTAAAAAAAAGTGAAGAGGGGAAGATGTGCCTAATAATCTGATTAATTCTGATCAATCAATGTGAGAGTCTCATGATGGAGATCACCAAGTTAAGGTGAGGGTTCTTATCATGGAAAGAGGTAAGTGGAGGAGGAGGTCTATGTTGTATTCCAGGCACCTAGCTCTTTGGGGGCCTATCAGATGCATCAGCTTGGTACTACAGCTGTTCTCCCTTCAAACTCAGTTTGGAAAAGCCTTTTCTGAAACTTCAGCGCTTCATTAGATCCTAAGTTACACAATTAGAAATGCTACTCTCACTCTTGATGTTGATCTCTTGTCTAACCACTTGAGTGAGCATGCTTGATGCTGAGGTGTGCTCTATTTATATGAACAGCTCAAGATGAAAGACCTGATCTCTTTCCCCATCTTCTACACTCTGAACCCCATCTTTATCCTTTAATGTGTAGATGCGGTATATTGTCCCAAATTCAATAGATACTTGTGCATTGTCTGAGACCCCTTCTTTTACACATTCCCTGGCAATCCAGTGTTGAAGGAACAGCCAGCTTTGGCTAAGAGCTGGGGCAACATTACAAGACACATGAGGCAGGAAAAAGCACTGCCAAGATTTCAGCTCTGATTTTTCTGGTCTATACTGTGGTCTTAAATGAAAATAACAGTTTTAAAAAGGTAAAGTTGGAAGGGCCACACTGTGTCAGTGGGCTACTTTCAGCTTTGACAAGCACAGATTTTTTTTTTCTTTTTTCTTGGGGTATAGTCCTCTGGAAGGTTGGAATTTGTTTCTGGCATGCACCTCACTAGAATCAATTCTGCATGTTTAAAATTGTGCTTTGAATGTTATTTTAAGTACCTATTTTACAATTTCAATAAACCTCTCTCAAGCATGATGTAATGCTGATTAATGACAACTCTGATACACTAAGACCTCTCAGTTCTGCCTCATGCCTTGGTATTCACCTGAGGCATACCATTAATCATTGTTATGCCACAGTCCTTCTTATCATATTGCTTAATTACCATTTCTGTTACTCATTCATCTACTCTATTAACCCCCACAGAACAAATTCATCAAACCCAAGGCCCTAAAGTAATGGTATTCCCAGACCTGCTGCCAGAACCGAGCCCTAGAAGCATATTACCCATAAATGTTGAAAGTATCCCAAGTTCCTTGATAATCAAAAAAAAACTATACTTAGTACACATTGTCTATACAAAGGAAGCTTGTCTCACTTTCTTCTTTGCAGACCCAAACATTACCCATCTTTCAAGATTCACTCAAGCCCTGCATTCTCAATGAGTTCTCCTAAGCTATAGTTTGTATTGCCAATATCACAATCTGTCACTCAACTAAGTTACCTTATTCTACATTTTTGTGATTTTTATATGAATACTAATTCAGCTAAACTATAAATTTCCTTAGAAGAAGGCTTCATGTTTAATACTCTTTGATAATAATAATAAAGAAATATCAATAATGTCTATTGTTAGATATTATGTGTCAGGTACTGAACTCAGTAGTTCACATAGATTATCCCAATTATACTAACAATCTAGTGACAGAAGTACTTTTACTGTCATCATCACTTTACAAAAGTGAAATTGCCCTTTTTCACACAACTACTAAGTAGTAAAGTTGGGACTCAAATCCAGGCAGCCTGAGTCTAGAACCTAAGTGCTAGACCACTAAACTGCATTGCCTCTTCTTATATCCTTCACAGTGCCTGGAAACAGGCTAAGCAGACTATTATTGACTAATTATTTCATTTGGATAAAAATCCCTCTTCTACAGAATACACAGTAAACCAGTGTTTCTCAAAGAATATTCCATAGACTCCTAATCCAGACAAGTACTCCTTTAAAAAGTATCTATGGTCAAATAAACTTGGGAAACACACATATTATATTCACCCCTTCAACCCACCTTGGAGATCAAAATATACTTTAGCACATTAATGCTCTCAGGAGTTATATCAGTCAAATTTCAACCAAAGAAACAATGGACTTTGCATTACTTAAAAGTAACCAGTTGTTTTTGGTTTGTTTTTTTTTCACATGGGCAAAGGCACTGGAATCCAACCCAGGTCTCTGGCATGGCAGGGGAGAATTCTGCCATTGAGCCACCGTCACACTGCCCAACCAGTGACTTTTAATACCTGAGATGAAATGACAAAATTATGGCACTAATACATCATGCAATGAATCTAAAGGGGTAATTTTGAGAAAGACTATATTTGCTTCTTGCTTGCAGTTACAGTTGAGTTTGAACACTTCCCAATTTATTTTAACCCTGAATATCTTTCTTTAGGTAACAGTTATTAACAACCTAAAGTTTTGAAATTACATGAAAGAATTTCAAGAAACACTGATGTAGATAACAATTGAAGCCTTTATCACCAGTCAAGTTGCATTCGTTTTCATATTCATTCTAATAGATAAAAAATACTTCTTTACTCTTTCATATTGGTCACTGAAAGTATTAAGAGAAAGGAAAACCAAATGTTCAAACGGAACACCATGCATCTGGAAACATGGCAATTAACTTTTCAAGATGCCATTTTGCCATCAGTTCCACCACCATGGCAATGGCAGGCTCAGTTTTTGTTTTGTTTTGTTTTGTTTTGGGGGTGGGGGGAGGGTGCATGGTCCAGGAATCAAACCCGGGTCTCCTGCATGGAAGGCGAGCATTCTACCACTGAACCACCCATGCATCTCTCAGGCTCAGTTTTTTGGGGTTTTTTGTTTGTTTGTTTGTTTGTTTTTTTGCATAGGCAGGCACCAGGAATCAAATGGCAGGCGGGAACTCTGCCTGCTGAGCCACCGTGGCCCGCCCTCAGGCTCAGTTTTTAAAGAGAAAGAGTTGAGTCTAAAACAGTGTTTCTGTAGAACACTTACACCCATTTGGTCACCTCCAGATTCAAAGGTGTTTCCTTTCTAGTTAGAGAAAATAAAATAGGGAGGAAAAAATTTCTAGATTTCAGATTAATGATAAGAGTTAGGAAAAATCCAAACCTGCAAGACAAAAATGATAGGCAGGTATTTAGAGCAGAAGAAAAGTACTCATGAGAACAGACATACATTCCACAGAAGATAATTTCCATACAAAATTCAAAGTTTCCAAATTTAATAGGAGTGTGGGGAAACCAGTATTAAACTACTATTCTAAGAAACATAATAGTGACTCGCCCGAACAACTAGAACCATATATTTCTATTCATTTTTTCATTGACTCACACCCAACACTTCCTATCCTTTTCTTCCCCTGCATTCAATAGAAACCATACCTGCTACCTCCCCCAGAAGGAAGTTAAAGGCAAAAATGCAAGTATTCTGCTCTCTCCCACTAAAAATTATGCAGTAAGTAGTGTTAAAATAGGAAGGGACTTTCTATTCCTATTTAATGTATTTTACAATCTGAGAAACATTTGAAATAACTCTTTGTATTTAAGAAATTTTGAAAGGCAAATAGATTATTAAACTACACAGGGTAAATGGAGACAATGTATTTTAAATTACTGAACCCTTATGCAACCTCTTACCAGTAAAGTAAACTGCATACTTAGAGGTTATTGGGAGGTGTGTCAGCATCAATGCCACCTTGCTAGCCCGTTTCTGTACATTGTCAAAAAAAATAGAGTTAGCATAGTCAAACTCTAATTCAGATTCCAACCTTCTTTATAAAATCAGAGAATCTCTTTAAAATTTGAATCAATGAGGCCAAAAAAAGCTCATTCCAAGCGAATACTAGAACATTTTTCCATTTTTTTCAAACACATTTTCAACGTTTTGTACATATGATTGTTGTTTGCACATACAGCAGAAGCAATCATTACTTACATAATTACTCAGAGCTTTGGTTTTTATATTGCTTCTTTGTGTATGATTTTTTTTCAGCTAAATATCATCCACAGAACTGAATTAGACCTCAGAGGAGAAAGATTTCCCTAGCATTCCCCACCCTGGCTACAAGAATGGCAGTCAACATAAGAGGCACTGAATAGACGGCCGCCTAGCGAGCGAGCGAGTGTCGGGAGTGTAGTGAGTGAGCTGAGTGAGGTGAATGGCGAGTTGAGAGGGTGTAAGGATGAATCAGAAAAAGTTCATCCTTTCCTATTCCAACAATTTTACACAAGCGTCCTCTTATCAGGGGATTAGTGTTAAAACTGCAGTTATCGGACTTCCGGAGTGGATGGCGGCTTAGTAAGACACGCGGATCTTAGTTCCTCCTCCAGAACAGCTACTAGGGGAGTAGAAATGATACAGAACAGCTACCGGAGCCATGACAGAGATCAAAAACACAGCGTACCCCATCCTGGAACAGCTGACTGGCTGGGAGAACCCACTCCGGTGAGATGGCCGAGAGGCGCAGGCTTACCCGGGCCAGGGCGGCAAGCGGCTGGAGTCCCTCCCTTCCTCCTTCCCGGGCCAGCTGGGACAATAGGACAGGTGGTCCCCTCAAGCCGCGGCGGCTGGCGACCCCCCACGCACAGCCCCCCAGACCAATTGGGAGAATTGGATTGGAGATCCCCAGGTCGCGGAGAACGGTGTCCGGGGTCCCTTCCAGACACGTGACTTCCCGGTCTGGCTGGGAACGGTGCACTCCCCTGGGCCGCGGCGGTTGGCGCCCTCCCACCACACTTGGCGACCCGGGCCGACAAGCAGATTCGGACAGGTGCTCTCTCGGGCTGCGGCAGCCAGCGATCCTCCCCGCGTTCGGATCCCCGGGCCGGTTGGCACTCTTCCAAGCCACTTCGGCTGGCGAACATCCCCCACGGTGAGAGTTTTCCAAAGTTAAAGGACCCACAGCACCTTTTACTGGTGAGACCCGCAGACAAACGTGTGTCACGAGCGCCACCTACTGGGCAGGATAAGAAAAACAGAACCCAGAGATTTCACAGAAAAATCTTTCAACCTGTTGGGTCCAACACCCAGGGAAATCTGACTAAATGCCTAGACACCAGCAGAAGATCACGCTCAGAAAATTGAAAATATGGCCCATTCAAAGGAGTAAACCAATAGTTCAAACGAGATACCGGAACTGAGACAACTAATGCTGAATATACGAACAGAAATGGAAAACCTCTTCAAAAACAAAATCGATAAATTGAGGGAGGACATGAAGAAGACATGGGCTGAACAAAAAGAAGAAATAGAAAAACTGAAAAAACAAATCACAGAGGTTATGGAAGTGAAGGATAAAGCAGAAAAGATGGAAAAAACAATGGATACCTACAATGATAGATTTAAAGAGACAGAAGATAGAATTAGTGATTTGGAGGATGGAACATCTGAATTCCAAAAAGAAACAGAAACTATCCAGAAAAGAATGGAAAAATTTGAACAGGGTATCAGGGAACTCAAGGACAATGTGAACTGCACAAATATACGTGTTGTGGGTGTCCCAGAAGGAGAAGAGAAGGGAAAAGGAGGAGAAAAACTAATGGAAGAAATTATCACTGAAAATTTCCCAACTCTTATGAAAGACCTAAAATTACAGATCCAAGAAGTGCAGCGCACCCCAAAGAGAATAGATCCAAATAGGCGTTCTCCAAGACACTTACTAGTTAGAATGTCAGAGGTCAAAGAGAAAGAGAGGATCTTGAAAGCAGCAAGAGAAAAACAATCCATCACATACAAGGGAAACTCAATAAGACTATGTGTAGATTTCTCAGCAGAAACCATGGAAGCTAGAAGACAGTGGGATGATATATTTAAATTACTAAAAGAAAAACTGCCAACCAAGACTCCTATATCCAGCAAAATTGTCCTTCAAAAATGAGGGAGAAATTAAAACATTCTCAGACAAAAAGTCACTGAGAGAATTTGTGACCAAGAGACCAGCTCTGCAAGAAATACTAAAGGGAGCACTAGAGTCAGATACAAAAAGACAGAAGAGAGAGGTATGGAGAAGAGTGTAGAAAGAAGGAAAATCAGATACGATGTACATAATACAAAAGGCAAAAGGGTAGAGGAAAATATTATCCAAACAGTAATAACACTAAATGTTAATGGACTGAATTCCCCAATCAAAAGACATAGAATGGCAGAATGGATTAAAAAACAGGATCCTTCTATATGCTGTCTACAGGAAACACATCTTAGACACAAAGATAAATATAGGTTGAAAGTGAAAGGTTGGGAAAAGATATTTCATGCAAATAACAACCAGAAAAGAGCAGGAGTAGCTATACTAATATCCAACAAATTAGACTTCAAATGTAAAACAGTTAGAAGAGACAAAGAAGGACACTATATACTAATAAAAGGAACAATTAAACAAGAAGACATAACAATCATAAATATTTACGCACCGAACCAGAATGCCCCTAAATACGTGAGGAATACACTGCAAACACTGAAAAGGGAAATAGACACATATACCATAATACTTGGAGACTTCAATTCCCCACTCTCATCAATGGACAGAACATCTAGACAGAGGATCAATAAAGAAATAGAGAATCTGAATATTACTATAAATGAGCTAGACTTAACAGACATTTATAGGACATTACATCCCACAACAGCAGGATACAACTTTTTCTCAAGTGCTCATGGATCATTCTCAAAGATAGACCATATGCTGGGTCACAAAGCAAGTCTTAACAAATTTAAAAAGATTGAAATCATACACAACACTTTCTCGGATCATAAAGGAATGAAGTTGGAAATCAATAATAGGTGGAGTGCCAGAAAATTCACAAATACATGGAGGCTCAACAACACACTTTTAAACAACGAGTGGGTCAAAGAAGAAATTGCAAGAGAAATTAGTAAATACCTAGAGGCGAATGAAAATGAAAACACAACATATCAAAATTTATGGGACGCAGCAAAGGCAGTGCTAAGAGGGAAATTTATTGCCCTAAATGCCAATATCAGAAAAGAAGAAAAGGCAAAAATGCAGGAATTAACTGTCCACTTGGAAGAACTGGAGAAAGAACAGCAAACTAATCCCAAAGCAAGCAAAAGGAAAGAAATAACAAAGATTAGAGCAGAAATAAATGAAATTGAAAATACGAAAACAATAGAGAAAATCAATAAGGCCAGAAGTTGGTTCTATGAGAAAAACAATAAGATTGATGGGCCCTTAGCAAGATTGACAAAAAGAAGAAGAAAGAGGATGCAAATAAATAAGATCAGAAATGGAAGAGGAGACATAACTACTGACCTCACAGAAATAAAGGAGGTAATAACAGGATACTATGAACAACTTTATGCTAATAAATACAATTTAGATGAAATGGACGGGTTCCTGGAAAGACATGAACAACCAACTTTGACTCAAGAAGAAATAGATGACCTCAACAAACCAATCACAAGTAAAGAAATTGAATTAGTCATTCAAAAACTTCCTAAAAAGAAAAGTCCAGGACCATATGGCTTCACATGTGAATTCTATCAAACATTCCAGAAAGAATTAGTACCAACTCTCCTCAAACTCTTCAAAAAAATCGAAGTGGAGGGAAAACTACCTAATTCATTCTATGAAGTCAACATCACCCTCATACCAAAACCAGGCAAAGATATTACAAAAAAAAGAAAACTACAGACCAATCTCTCTAATGAATACAGATGCAAAAATCCTCAATAAAATTCTAGCAAATCGTATCCAACAACACATTAAAAGAATTATACATCATGACCAAGTAGGATTCATCCCAGGTATGCAAGGAAAATCAATTAATGTAATACACCACATCAACAAATCAAAGCAGAAAAATCACATGATCATCTCAATTGATGCAGAGAAGGCATCTGACAAGATTCAACATCCTTTCCTGTTGAAAACACTTCAAAAGATAGGAATACAAGGGAACTTCCTTAAAATGATAGAGGGAATATATGAAAAACCCACAGCTAATATCATCCTCAATGGGGAAAAATTGAAAACTTTCCCCCTAAGATCAGGAACAAGACAAGGATGTCCATTATCACCACTATTATTCAACATTGTGTTGGAGGTTCTAGCCAGAGCAATTAGACAAGAAAAAGAAATACAAGGCATCAAAATTGGAAAGGAAGAAGTAAAACTATCACTGTTTGCAGACGATATGATACTATATGTCGAAAACCCGGAAAAATCCGCAACAAAACTACTAGAGCTAATAAATGAGTACAGCAAAGTAGCAGGTTACAAGATCAACATTCAAAAATCTGTAGCTTTTCTATACACTAGTAATGAACAAGCTGAGGGGGAAATCAAGAAACGAATCCCATTTACAATTGCAACTAAAAGAATAAAACACCTAGGAATAAATTTAACTAAAGAGACAAAAAACCTATATAAAGAAAACTACAAAATACTGCTAAAAGAAATCACAGAAGACCTAAATAGATGGAAGGGCATACCGTGTTATATGGATTGGAAAACTAAATATAGTTAAGATGTCAATCCTACCTAAATTGATTTACAGATTCAATGCAATACCAATCAAAATCCCAACAACTTATTTTTCAGAATTAGAAAAACCAATAAGCAAATTTATCTGGAAGGGCAGGGTGCCCCGAATTGCTAAAAACATCTTGAGGAAAAAAAAACGAAGCCGGAGGTCTCGCGCTGCCTGACTTTAAGGCATATTACGAAGCCACAGTGGTCAAAACAGCATGGTATTGGCATAAAGATAGATATATCGACCAATGGAATCGAATAGAGTGCTCAGATATAGACCCTCTCATCTATGGACATTTGATCTTTGATAAGGCAGTCAAGCCAACTCACCTGGGACAGAACAGTCTCTTCAATAAATGATGCCTAGAGAACTGGATATCCATATGCAAAAGAATGAAAGAAGACCCGTATCTCACACCCTATACAAAAGTTACCTCAAAATGGATCAAAGATCTAAACATTAGGTCTAAGACCATAAAACAGTTAGAGGAAAATGTAGGGAGATATCTTATGAAACTTACAATTGGAGGTGGTTTTATGGACCTTAGACCCAAAGCAAGAGCACTGAAGAAGGAAATAAATAAATGGGAGCTCCTCAAAATTAAACACTTTTGTGCATCAAAGAACTTCATCAAGAAAGTAGAAAGACAGCTTACACAATGGGAGACAATATTTGGAAACGACATATCAGATAAAGGTCTAGTATCCAGAATTTATAAAGAGATTGTCCAACTCAATAACAAAAAGACAGTCAACCCAATTACAAAATGGGAGAAAGACTTGAACAGACACCTCTCAGAACAGGAAATACAAATAGCCAAAAGGCACATGAAGAGATGCTCAATGTCCCTGGCCATTAGAGAAATGCAAATCAAAACCACAATGAGATATCATCTCACACCCACCAGAATGGCCATTATCAACAAAACAGAAAATGACAAGTACTGGAGAGGATGCGGAGAAAGAGGCACACTTATCCACTGTTGGTGGGAATGTCAAATGGCGCAACCACTGTGGAAGGCAGTTTGGCGGTTCCTCAAAAAGCTGAATATAGAATTGCCATACGACCCAGCAATACCATTGCTAGTTATCTACTCAAAGGACTTAAGGGCAAAGACACAAACGGACATTTGCACACCAACGTTTATAGCAGCGTTATTTACAATTGCAAAGAGATGGAAACAGCCAAAATGTCCATCAACAGACGAGTGGCTAAACCAACTGTGGTATATACATATGATGGGATATTATGCACCTTTAAGACAGAATAAACTTATGAAGCATGTAATAACATGGATGGACCTAGAGAACATTATGCTGAGTGAGTCTAACCAAAAACTAAAGGACAAATACTGTATGGTCCCACTGATGTGAACCGACATTCGAGAATAAACTTGGAATATGTCATTGGTAACAGAGTCCAGCAGGAGTTAGAAACAGGGTAAGATAATGGGTAATTGGAGCTGAAGGGATACAGACTGTGCAACAGGACTAGATACAAAAACTCAAAAATGGACAGCATAATAATACCTAATTGTAAAGTAATCATGTTAAAACACTGAATGAAGCTGCATCTGAGCTATAGGTTTTTTTTTTTTGTCTGTTGTTTGTTTGTCTTTTTTTTTTGTACTATTATTATTATTTTTATTTTTTTCTCTATATTAACATTCTATATCTTTTTCTGTTGTTTTGCTAGTTCTTCTTCTAAATTGATGCAAATGTACTAAGAAATGATGATCATGCATCTATGTGATGATGTTAAGAATTACTGATTGCATATGTAGAATGGAATGATTTCTAAATGTTGGGTTAATTTCTTTTTTTTTCTTTAATTAATTAAAAAAAGAGAGGCACTGAATAAGTACCACTTTTCATTGACACCTTAGGAAAGGCGTTTACAATCCCTCCAAGGAAAATTCAATTCTACAATCATTTTTTTATAGCTCAGACTCATCAGATGGGATCTTTAAAATATCCTGTTGAGGTAAATAATTAGCAAATGCCATGAGGATTTGCAATATGTAGCAAAAGCCATAGAAAAGAAAAGTTGTCCTGTATATTCAGAGACTCATGGAAAACTGGACTTTCTAATTATAAGATTTACATTCTATCCACTTCAGAAAACCTCCAATTCCAAATTTTGTCCCAAAACATACTGCAAGAATCATTTATTCTTTGTGCCTCCTGAAACTGGCAGAATTAGAGAACCCCTGAAATTCTTCCTCTTGGGCAAAAGCCTTATTCAGATAACTGATTCTGAATGCAAGGAGGCTTTGCTGGTAACATGTCTACTTTGTTTAAATTATTGTTCAACACTCCTGCTTTCCATAAACTTTTCTTGAACCTTCTGTAGTTTCTGTAGCTACAAAACAGCCTCAGATTAGCTAACTGTGCCATCTAAAGGCTATAGTGAGAACCTCTTTAACCAAAAATAATCATTAAAGTATTCATGTCAGGCTCATTCTGAAATAAATTCAACAGGATTGTTATGTGTGAGACTAAAATGTAAAACATAATAAGGATTTGGAAAGTTACTACTGACATTGTTTCAAAATAAAATAAAGGGGAAGATCAGGAGACTTCTCAGCTCTAATCTTAGCTGTGCTGCTAACTGACAGTGGGACTTCAGGCACATCATTTAGCCTCTCTGGACTTCATGTTTCTCATCTATAAAAGAAAGAGTTGTATATGATTTCAAAAGAACCTTGCCAATGTAATTTCTTCTGTATGCTATATGGCGGGGGTCATATTTTATTCTTTTTTCCATTTGAGTATCCCATTATTGCAGTACCAATTGTTGAATTTTGTTGTTTTGTTTTTTGTTTTTTGTTTGCTGGTTTGTTTTGGGAAGCGCATGAGCCAGGAATCGAATGAGCCAGGAATCGAACCCAGGTCTCCCATATCACAGGTGAGAGTTCCACCACTCAACTACCCTTGTCCCCCCTGTAACTTTTAATCAGATGAAATTAAGAGCTTAAATTTACAAATACTTAAATGAAATTCAAGAAAAATGGGTAGTATTTAAAGAGAGGTTAGTGAATTAAGAGAGAATAGGGAGGATTTCACCATCATTTCCCAACTTTTCAAATAAATATTGTATTCCAGAGTATCCCCCTACACACACAGAGACACAAACATACAACGTTCTGACACTTTGATAGAGACTGGCCAGCTTTCAAAGGAAGAAAAACTGTTTCCTCCTTTTTCTGGGTAAAAGGTGATGTACATTTTCCCGGCTCCCTCGTGGTTATGTTGACTACATAACTGAATTCTGATCAAAAGAATGTTAGTAGCAAGATATGTGCCACTTCCAAGCATAGCACATAAAAACCTCATGTGTGACCCTCCATGCTCTTCCCTCTCTGTGAGTTTGATGTGGATGTGTGTGACAAGCTTGGGAGGAACAGGGCATATTACTACTTGGAGGAGACTTACCTATTTATCAGGAATACCCATTTGGGATTTTATGTGAACAGAAAATAAACATATTTCCTGTTTTAGCCATTATATATCATTGGATTTGTTTGTTACAGCAGTTAGTTATAATCTAACTAATACAACAATAGATTTTCATTCCAATTGGCAAAGGGCAGGTGTGTGCTCCTTTTCCTGTGCTTCCCTTGAAAAAGGCAAGTTCTAAAATAATCTGAGATATATAGCCTTCTAATTTTATTTGTACTATGAAGTTAAATTAAAATGTGCAAAGCTTGAAAAAGAAAACACCATGAACTGCAATAGATAGGATTCCACTATCAGAGCTAAAATGAAGATAGAACTGGTTATATTCAGAAGGGTCAATGCCTAGTAAACTGTCTTCTTGCCAAAAGCTGATACTCAATATTTCTTAAATGAAGCATAGAATGAATGTTCCATAAATCTAATCATTTCTGAGGCAGAGTTTGGAAAATAAATCTATTACCCATGCCATAGAATGTCTAGATTTAGTAATTCAGGATCAAACTGTCATTAGCAAATGTTTGCCAGTGCAAGAGAAAATTCTAATTGTAATGCAAATGCTATAGACTTGTAGGCTCACCAAAAAATGGGATATTTGGTCATTCATTCAATAAACCCAGCCTAGTGTGTAACAAGAGCCTGACTCTGTTCTGTCCCCAGGAGGTACACATCCTCTGCCTTCCACACAGCTTATTCCCTTGGGACCTGAAGACCCTTCATGTAACCTGAGTAGGCTCCCTGCCCTCTCTGGCTTTTCCAATATTGTTACATTTGTTCATATTGTAGGACTAAACAGTGATTAAGAGCATAATCTCTAGAATAAAAGTACCCAGGTGAGGAGCAGCTTCTGAAATTTTTCATCTTGGGAATTTGGGAAAGTTACTTAAGCTCCCTTTGTGCCAGTTTGAAACTATTATGTACCCCAGAAAAGCCCTGTTTTGATCCTGATCCTATCTTGTGGGGCCAAACCTATCATTTACTGTGGAAACATTTTATTAGACTGTTTCCATGGAGACTGACTCACTCAATTGTGGGTATGACCTTTTGGTTAGATTACTTCCATGGATGTGACAAATCCAGTTGTGGGTGTGACCTTTTGATTAGACGGAGATGTGACTCCAACCATTCAAGGTGGGCCTTGATTAGTTTACTGGAGTCCTTTAAAAGGGGAAACATTTTGAAGAAACCTCAGATACAGATGCTTGGAGAGTAGTTACTTCAGAATTGACTGAGATGATTAGACATGGGCATTTGGAGATGCAGAGCCCAGCAGCTGTCACCATGTGCCTTCCCATGAGATGCAAAGCAAACCAAAATCCAGAGTTCTTCCCTGCAGGAGCTAAGTGAATGGCCACAGATGCTTAGAAAGGAGACCACTGACATCAGAAGCTGGAAGCAAGGGATGCAGGAATAAGGACCAGCAGACACCAGCCATGTACCTTCCATGTAACAGACATCGGCCTTTCTTGGGTCAAGGTCTGGATACCTTAACTTGGACATTTTTATGGCCCGAGAACTATAAACTTGTAATTTAATAAATTTCCTTTACAAAAGCCATTCCATTTCTAGGATATTGCATTCTGCCAGCTTTGAACAAACCAATGCACTCTTCTTCTTTAAATTGGAATTCTAACAATACCCACTCCTCAGATTGCTGTGAAGATAAGAAACTTCAGTGAGAACTTTCAAGTTTTGCACGTTGCTTGGCATACATTATGTTAGTATTATTTCTCCTCTTAGAGGATATAAGGTCTTAAAAGGGCACCAGCGGAAAGAGCACCAAATAGGTCAGAATCCCTAAGTTCTTGTTTCAGGTCTGTTGCTAAATAAATATTTTAACATGAACACATAATGTAATGTCCCTAAGTCTCAATTTTCTTAATTTTTAAAAGAGAGGGATGGTCAAATGATTTTTATTTTCCCTTTCAGCTCTATGATTCTATGGTTTATGTCTTATTCAGTCCTCTGTAACCTAATGCTCAATACCTTGTTGTGCACACAATGTACAGATAGACAATCCCATAACTTCCCTCTGACACCTACTCCAATTGTTTAAAGCCATGAGAGTTCACCACTGGCGTCTCTACCATATGGTAAAGTATATATCAGGAAAGGCAAATGAAGCCAGACAGAACTGGGATGCCCTATCAAACACTCTGAGGGCAGATATTATGGCTGAGGGTGAAATCTGCAGACACACCTGTAGAGAGCATCAGTAACTCTCAGAGGTTGCCATATTTCTCTCCCAGCAAAGCATCTCAGGGAGAAACAATGGCATTCAAAGCACAGAAGACACCCAAGAGATATCTGTCGCTTTATTTATTTATGTAGAAAACTCAGATCCTGGTCCTAAAGGATTGAATTTGAAGAAACCAAATATCTTTCTTTCCTCAAGTAAGGGATTACATATTTTGTTCCTCAAGGCTGATACATAGTAGGTTCTCAATATATGCATGTTTGAAAAATGAATCATTCTGGATCTGGAATCTGGGGATTAGCATCTTGTTAATTAATATTTACAATTTCTCCTAATGAAGTTTATGGTGTATCATTATAATAAGGTCCCCCAATGAATCATCTCTCCCTGTGTCCATGCACCTTTTGCAACATGACATTGCCATTCCTCTAATAGAGGTAGAGTCTATTTTTCTACTCCCTTTGAGTCTGAGCAGGGTTATGACTTGCTCTGAGAAATAGAATGTGCAGAAGTAGCTTTGTTTAAGCTGTAGAACCTAGAACTCAAGACCCCTTGTAGCTTCCAACTCTTCTCTCTTAGGACCTAGTCACCTTGGAAAACAGCTTGGGTTAGAATACTGAGAGACCATCAGGAAAGAGGTCCAAGTTTCCAGCCATAATGCCAATTTCTCAATCATACAGATGAGTCTATCTTAGACTCTGCAACTCCAGGAGACCCACCAGGTAAACACTGCTGCATGAGTTAGCCTGGGCAAAACCAGTAAAAGAACAACCCAGTCATCCCACAGAATCATGAAAAATAATAAACTGTCATTTTTAAAATGCAGAGTTTTAGACAGCAATAGTCAATGCAAAGCAGTCACTGGATTGGAATCAGCAGTCACTTGTTAAAGAGATTCATAAAAATAAGTTTATGTCAACAGTTCTGTGTGGAAGGAAAGGAAAATAGAGAAAAATTTAATATGGTGTAGGATAAATGATAAAATACAAGATTTAGTCAATATGAAAGTTACGCAGGAAATACACTATAGGAATCTGACACCATGTTAAATCTAATCCTTGGTTTTGGTGCCCAGCAGAAAACAGATTCTAAAACTATACATGTCTTTTAAAACTTAACTATTCATTAGTTATAATTCCTTGTATTGTTTGCATAACTAATTGTGCATTAGATTTCTGCATAACAAATCACCCAAAATCTTGGTGGCTAAAAAAGAACATATTATTCTCATGGTTTCTTGGATAGAGGTGCCAAGATGCGGCTTAGAGATGTGTGGGTTTAGCTTGTCCTCCAGAACAGCTACTAAATAACCAGGAACAGTAGAGAACAACTGCTGGGGCCACGTCAGTGACCAGACACACAGCATAGCCTAGTCTGGACCAGCTGCAAGACCCCCCCAGAACCGTGAGTTCCCCAAGCCGCAGCGGCCGGCACCCATCCCCTGCAGGCTGATTCCCAGAGGGGAAAGGAAAGAGACTTTACCAGTAGCAGGGGCTGAGTACAACTAAGCTTCAAGTGTGGAATTAATTCACAAATTCTGACTACTAAAAATAGGCCCCCAGTTCAGGTGAACCTGTCAAAGCGGAGGTTGCCGATTTTTGCCCCAAGGCCAAGGGCTGATGGAAAAAGAGAAAAAAAAAACACAGAGGTTTTTGTGGCTGAGTTTCTACAAAGGCTTGACTGCCGTTGGAAACAGCAGTAGGGCTTCTCAGACTGCAACCGCCCCAGGCATAGGCAGAAACAAGCTTGTTTGAGAGCTTGTCTGGAGCCTATGCCTTCCCCAGGGAGAAGTGAGGCCCAACTCAGGTGGAATCCCTCCCTCAAGGAATTCAGACCCCAGGGCTTAGAAATTTGAAGCCATTAAAGCCATCCTACAACCTCTCCACTGTTTCCACCATGACCCCAATGCCCCAGCAGGGACAGTCTTCCAAAGTTAAAGGTACCACATCATCTTATGCTGGTGGGACCTGCAGGCAAACAAGTGCCACATACTGGGCAGGATAAGAAAAACAGAGTCCAGAGATTTCACCAGGAAAGTCTTTCAACCTGCTGGGTCTCACCCTCAAGGAAAACTGATGCAGGTGATGCTTTCCTCCTGAGAGGAGGCCAGTTTGGTGTGGGAAAATCTGGCTGGGGTGTATAATACTTAAGTAGACCCTCCTAAGGGTGGGGGGAAAAAAGGCACCATACAGGCAGGGCAAGAAATAAGAAAACAAGAACTGAAAAGTTCTGCTCTGTTAAACAAAACCTAGCCTAGTGGTCCAGAACAAGCTGAACTGAATGTTAAAGAATAGACAGACAACAAATTCATCCAGCAAGAAAATCCTAGGTAAAAGAAGTGAAAACAATCTCCAGAATAAACTAATTAAGGTAATTAAATGCCTAGACACCAGCAAAAAATAACAAATCATACTAGGAAAATTGAAGATATGGCCCAGTCAAAGGAACAAACCAACAATTCAAATGAGATACAGGTGTTGAAACTATTAATTCAGAATGTTCGAAAAGACATGGAAAACCTCATCAAAAATCAAATCAATGAATGAGGGAGGATATAAAGAAGGTAAGAAATGAATAAAACGAAGAAATTAAAAGTCTGAAAAAACAAATCACAGAACTTATGGGAATGAAAGGAACAGTAGAAAAGATGAAGAAAACAATGGAAACCTACAATGGTAGATTTCGAGAGGCAGAGGATAGGATTAGTGAACTGGAGGACAGAACATCTGAAAAGACGACAGAACATCTGAAATCTGACAAGGAAAGGAAAAATATGAGCAGTGACTCAGGGAATTGAATGACAACATGAAGCACACGAATTTACATGTTGTGGTATCCCAGAAGGAGAACAGAAAGAAAAAAGAGGAGAAAAACTAATGGAGGAAATTATCACTGAAAATTTCCCAACTTTTATGATAGACAAAATTACAGATCCAAGAAGTGCAGCGTACCCCAAAGAGAACAGATCCAAATAGATATACTCCAAGACACTTACTAATCAGAATGTCAGAGGTCAAAGAGAAATAGACAATCTTGAAAGCAGCAAGAGAAAACCAATCCATCACATACAAGGGAAGCCCAATAAGACTATGCATAGAAACCACGGAGGCGAGAAGACAGTGGGATGATTTAAGTTACTAAAAGAGAAAAATTGCCAACCAAGAAGTCTATATCCAGCAAAATTGTCCTTCAAAAATGAGGAAGAAATTAAAATATTTTCAGACAAAAAAATCATTGAGAGAATTTGTGACCAAGAGACCAGCTCTGCAAGAAATACTAAAAGGAGCACTAGAGACAGATATGAAAAGACAGGAGAGAGAGATGTGGAGAAGAGTGTAGAAATGAAGACTATCAGTAAAGGTAAAAAGAAGAAAAATTAGATATGACATATAAAATCCAAAAGGCAAAATGGTAGAAGAGGGCGGGCCACGGTGGCTCAGCAGGTAAGAATGCTTGCCTGCCATGCCCGAGGACCCGGGTTCGATTCCAGGTGCCTGCCCATGTAAAATAAATAAATAAATAAATAAATAAAAATAAATCCCATATACATGCACACACATACACATACACACAAATACTTATATTAAAAAAAATGGTAGAAGAAAGTACTACCCATACAGAAATAGCACTCAATGTTAATGGATTGAACTCCCCAATCAAAAGACATAGACTGACAGAATGGATTGAAAAACAGAACCCATCTATATGCTGTCTACAGGAAACACATCTTAGACCCAAAGATAAACATAGGTTGAAAGTGAAAGGTTGGGAAAAGATATTTCATGCAAATAACAGTCAGAAAAGAGCAAGAGTAGCTATACTAATATCCAACAAATTAGACTTCAAATGTAAAACAGTTAAAAGAGACAAAGAAGGACACTATGTATTAACAAAAGGACCAAGTCAACAAGAAGACATAACAGTCATAAATATTTATGCACCGAGCCAGAATGCTCAAAAATACATGAGGCAAAATACACTGAAAAGAGAAATTGACACATCTACCATAATAGTTGGAGACTTCAATTCACCACTCTCATCAATGGACAGAACATCTAGACAGAGGATCAATAAAGAAACAGAATTTGAATAATACAATAAATGAGCTAGACTTCACAGACATTTATAGAACATTACACCCCACCACAGAAGACACACCTTTTTCTCAAGTGCTCATGGATCACTCTCAAGGATAGACCATATGCTGGGTCACAAAGCAAGTCTCAATAAATTTAAAAAGATTGAAATCATACAAAACACTTTCTCAGATCATAAAGGAATGAGGTTGGGAATCAATAGGCAGAATGCCAGAAAATTCACAAATATGTGGAGGCTCAACAACACACTCTTAAACAACCAGTGGGTCAAGAAAGAAATTACAAGAAAAATCAGTAAATAACTCGGGGCAAATGAAAACACGACATATCAAAACTTATGGGATGCAGCAAAGGCAGTGCTAAGAGGGAAATTTATTGCCCCAAATGCCTATATCAAAAAAGAAGAAAGGGCAAAAACCGAGGAATTAACTGTCCACTTGGAAGAACTAGAGAAAGAACAGCAAACTAATTCCAAAGCAAGCAAATGGAAAGAAATAACAAAGATTAAAGCAGAAATAAATGAAATTGAGAACATGAAAACAATTGACAAAATCAACAAAACCAGAAGTTGGTTCTATGAGAAAATCAATAAGATTGATGGGCCCTCAGCAAGACTGACAAAAAGAAGAAGAGAGAGGATGCAAATAAATGAGATCAGAAATGAAAGAGGAGACATAACCACTGACCCCACAGAAATAAAGGAAGTAATGACAGGATACTACGAACAACTTTATGCTAATAAATACGACAATGTAGGTGAAATGGACAACTTTCTAGAAAGGCAAGAACAACCAACATTGACTCAAGAAGAAATAGACAACCTCAACAAACCAATCACAAGTAAAGAAATCAAATTAGTCATTAAGAAGTACCCCAAAAAGAAAAGTCCAGGACCAGATGGCTCCACATGTGAATTCTACCAAACATTCAAGAAAGAATTAGTACCAATCCTGCTCAAACTCTTCAAAAAAATTGAAGAGGAGGTAAAGCTACCTTGCTCTGAAGCCAACATCACCCTCATACCAAAGCCAGACAAAGTTATTACAAAAAAAGAAAACTATTCTCATGGTTTCTATGGATCAAGAATTTAAGATAAGATTGGTTGGGCAGTTCTGACTCGAGGTCCCTTATGAGGATACAGCAGGTATCAGACAGGGCTGCAATCATCTGAAGACCTGATCCACTTTCAAAGTGTCTCTAGTTCTTCTCCACTTGGGCCTCTCCTTGTGGCTCCTTGTGTGTCCTCATGACTTGGCAGCTGACTTCCTGTGGAACCAAAGATCCAAGAGACCAAGGCAGGACCTATAATGTCTTTTGTGACCTTGCCTCAGAAGTCATATATCATCACTACTGCCCATGTTCTATATGTTCTGATTCAATAAGAGAGGAGATCACACAAGGACAAGAATTAGTGGGGACCCTGTGGAAGGATGGCTATCAAAACCCTCACACCAAAGAACTTGAGAGCTAATGCTAAAACTACACATATGCTGAGACAATTAAAAAATAATGTTAGATACTTATACACCAATGTTCATATCAGCATTCACAACAGCCAAAAGCTGGAAAAAATTGTCCATCAATAGAGGAATAGATAAGTAAAATGTGCTATTTATATAAATATATATAATGAATATAATATTATTCAGCCATAAAAAAGCATGATGTGTTGATGCATACTACAACACTGATGAACCTTGAAGACATCACGCTGAACAAATAAACCAGACACAAAAGAACAAATATTATATGCTTACCTTTATATGATATATCTAGAACAATCAAATTCATAAAGACAGAAAAGAAGATGGTACAAGTAGTGGGAAACATTTGACCCCAACTGGTCTATCTAAGTTGTTTTGTACATTTTTCAGCAGCGGAAAAAAATAAAAGCCACAAGTACTAGGATTTTTACTGCAGCATTGTTTGAAATGCTGAAAGATGCCAACAACCTAACTGTTCATTAATAGGGGACAGGTTTTAAAACATAAAGCAAAAAACTATGGTATAGCTCAGGGGCCCACAATCTATGAATCCTAGGCCAAAATTGGCCTGCAGCCTATTTCTGAACCGCCTGCAGCCCAAGAATGGCTTTATCTTTTTAAAGGATTGTTGAAAAAGAAAAAGAAGACGCAGAGGAATAAGAAGAGGAGGAGGAGGAAAAGGAGAAGAAGAAAAGGAGGAAGAGGAGGGAGGGAGGGAGGAAGAGGAAGCAGTAGCAGCAACAGCAGTGACAGAGACCTTATGTGACCTAGAAAGCTTACAATATTTACTATTTGGTCATTTATAGGAAAAGTTTGCTCACCACTGATACAGCCAAATAATTAAACATTATTCAGACCTTAATAAAAATAGATAAATCTATATGTACTGGCATGAAACAATTTACAAGATCTAATGCTTAGAAAAACAGTATGTGTAGAATGTTCCTATTTACACATTAGAAAAAATTGTAAACTCTCTTTATATATATATATACTTCAATATTTAAAAAGGCCTGATGCAGCAAATTATTACAATGCCTATCTCTGGGGAAGAAAGTAAGACTGAGGAGTGAAAAGGACCTTCATTATTTATTTTATTTTCATGGAATCTTCAAATACACAAAACGTATGTGACTTTAATAATTTTAAAACATAAATAAAAGTGACATAGAGTTCAAGATGAAAAATGTTCCAAAAGTTCATATAGTCATTTCTTCCATAACCCTAAATAAAAGCCAAGGATATGCATTAAGTTACATGAAACTATACAAATACAGGTACACTACTTTCTAGGGAAGCTAACATGACAGTCTAGGGCAGAGGTTGGCAGACTTTTTCTTAAAGGGCCCAGGAGTAAATATTTTAGCCCTTGCCAGCTATAAGTTCTCTGTCACAACAATTCAATTCTGCCCTGGACAGTAAACTAATGAGATAAGTATGAATGTCTTCCAATAATACTTCATTTACAAAGCAGACATTGGTCTGGATTCGACCTGTGGACCACAGTTTGCCAACCCCTGCCTTAGTGGAATAGCTGGTAGCTTTAGATTAATGTAAATATCAATCCTCTCCCACCATTCTTTTGGTAGGCACTGGAAAAGCAATTAATTCAAGATGGAGCACTGTGGAGAGGACGTGGAATGCAGGCATACTGTGCTGGTCACGGAAGCTATATGCCTGTGCTTCAGAGTCTTGGTATATAAACAACAAAGTTACTTTTCAATGTCTTTCTCATAGTAGACATTTAATAAATATCTGATGAATACAGGAGGCCCGCTTCTCAAGACAGAACCTATTAATTCTAAATAATATTGTAGCACATGAGCTTCTGAAGTTGTTATTGTTGCTTGCCCACCTTAAAATGATTTCTCAAACAGGGGGTACTGCAATTTAGCCACTGAATGTTCTAGTGTGTGCAAAGAAAAGGTAAGCACCATTGTAGTTCAATGACCATAAGGTTTCAAAAATAATTCATATTTCTACAATTTACCTTGGAGGATCTATGTCTTGAGAAATTATGCCCTAGCTCTGCACTCATTGTTAAACATAATGATTAAGACTAAAGCCTCCCAGGGATCTTTTAGAAACCAAAAAATTTTAATAAGATTTGAGCTTGATAAATTTTTATGTATGTTCCTCTATATTCTGTTTGAAATGTCATTCCTTGACAAGGTTTTCTTCAACATTCAGCATTTTATATGTAATCCAGAAATAGGATGGCACATCCTTGCCCCAGATTTTGCTATGATAATACACTCTAACCCAAAAACCTGTACATCCAAAAGAAAGAGAAAAACAAATGCCCACCAACAGATGACTAGATAAAAAATTGTGGTACATCCATACAATGGAACTCCATTCGGCAATAAAAAGTAATGAAATACTAATACACATAACAACATGGACGAATCTCAAAATAATTATGGTGTGTGAAGGAAGCCAGACCCAAAAAACTATATACTGTAGGACTGAACTTATATAAAAGTCTATCAAATGTAAACTCATCTATAGTGACATAAAGCAGATTAGTGGTTGCTTGGAGACGGGGTGTGAGGAAGGGTAGGAGTGAGGGATTACAAAGGAGTTATGGTTTCACAGGCATATACATATGTCAAGTTTTCATCAAACTGTACACTTTAATTGTGAGTAGTTCACATCACTTATATCTCAATGGAGTAGTTTTCAAAAGAGAAAGGGGGAAGGAAAGAAAGACGTTTCCCAGATGGCTGATGGTGAGGCAGTCATCTTGCTCATTCAAGACAAAATGTCTACCTGCTTTTCATTTGCTTTATAATAGTTTCCATTTTCACATACTCTGCTTGTTACGTAAGCGTCTCAAGCCTAAGGCATAACCCCTCAAAAAATGTTTTTCTTTTTTTGTTTTTGTTTTTTTTGTTTCACAGGTTACAGCTGAACCATTTTTCTTTCTTACAAACGAATCATAAAGTCTAGAGACTTGAATTTTAAAATCAAAGACCTGAATTTTATAAACCGCATACCCTCAATTTGTGAAATAGTGATTATTACATTAATAATTATTTTAAAATGTAAACCAAGTGAAAAAAGACTTTGGCGGATGTACTCAGCCCAAGTCTACCACCAGTATCCTTGCTTCTGACTTCACTAGTTTGAGTAGATTTCCGAATCTTGCAACAAAAAAACTTTGATTAACATACAATCTAACCACTCAACAATAGATATAAAAATGGTAAATGGATTTATCAATTCTATAAACTATTCAGTATCCACAAAAAAATCAGACTATGCAGCAACATAAAGGTTTTTAATATTCATTTTGAAAACATTTTAAAGTTGAATATATGCTGTGATAGCTATGTTAATATTTTGTGCACACATAAGAAACATCTCCAAAACATCATAGAATATTAGAGTTTATGTATGAAAGTGGTATTTTGAAAAAAATTATTATACAAATAATATCCAATCCAAAACCACTTACGTTAAGTTCTCAATACCTAAGGAAAATGTAAAAATGTCTGCTTTTTTTTTTTTTTTAGTTTGAGCTGTTGAAATTATTTGGAAAAATTAAATTATTTGAAATATGTCATTTTTTTTTTAAAAAAGTAAAACAAGTATATGTTGGTTTTCAGAAAGGAAAACCATAACTGTAATCTCTTTGAAACTCATTATAGATGGAGGAATGGTGGAAGTAGAATTCACAGAAAGGGACTTCAGGTATATATAAGCTGTTAAATGAAAGAAATAAATGAGGAAATTTATCTACATAATTCAGTTCCAAATTCCTTTTGGAAAAAAAAAAGAGAGAATAAAATATAGAGAGTAAAAAAATGCTTCTTTGAAATTCTATTTGTTCCCAATGGCTCTTTCCTTTTTCTTATATACTACACGTATGTGTTGTCTATTCAGAAAATAAATTAAATAAATACACATGGCTATAATTTCTCTCCATTTTACCATAACTGCAGACTAAGAAGATGAAGAGAAAATAAAGACAGAAATGGATAGAGTCAAGCAGTGAAACCGACAAATTTATCCTATTCTTATCCTTCAGTCCTCTGTGCTAATAGCCTGTGGTACTTGGAGATAGAAAGAACCCAATATCTCCTTGAAAGTTCTTCAAGAGCCTCATTTTTTACAAAACATTAATCCAAAGTGGCTGTCTACACTGATCACAAACACCAGTCTACGGTTATCTACCTCTCACATTTGACCAGTGTTGACATCACAAAATCATAGCTTCACAACATTAAGAGAGCCCAAACATTCATGTAGTATAATTCCTGATCTGATGCATGGCTCTCATTCACAGCTTTCCTAACAAAGGTGGCCAAGAACTTGCAGTGAAGAGGACCATTCCAGTAGAGAGCAAAATTTAATCTTTGAATGGTACATGGATATATATGTATATATACCAGGTAGAATCAGACTTGCAATTTTTTTTCAAAATTTAGGTCATTGAGTAATAAATATGATAACAGCTTCTAAATAGAAAAACTTGAAGTAAAAACACTGGCTGTTGAAGGAAGTTTTATTGAATATTTACTACTTACTTCAGAGAAAAGTGATGAATGACCCGGTTCTGAGACCAGAGGAATTATCCAGTGTTCTGGAAGTGGTGATCTAGGGGCAGCAAAAGCAATGCAGATGTGTTAGGGCTTGTTAGAAGGAACCATTAAGTAAGGTCCTTTTACATCAGAGAGTCTTAGTTATCATTTGTAGAGTAAATATGTAATTTAGAAAGCAAGAGACTAGAACATTCCCAGGCTGGGTAATGCAAAACTAAGTATCATCATGGACAAAGAGACATCTCCAATACCAGGACTTATGTTGGTGCTTTACAATACAGAGAACATTTATTTGGAGGTGATCTACTCTCCACTCCCTCTCTGTGACCTTGGGCAAGTCACATAACCTCTCCGCTTCTGTTGTTTCATCCATAAAGAAGTAGTAAAACATTGCCTACCCAAAAGTGGACTGAGCCATATCATTTTATGAAGAACCACATATCCATGAAACTTATGATTCTAGTTTGAATCCAAAAATTAGGAGTTTCTTGCTTTTTTGCCACAATTGAATCCTGGCTTCCCCACATGCAGTGACCTTAGACTACTTCAAATTCTGAGTCTCCATTTTATCTGTAAAATAAGGATCATAATCTCCCTCACATGGTAATTAGCAGAATTAAATAAGGTGATACATGGAAAATGCAGGTGCATACTGGACTCTTTCTCAATGCTAAACTCTCTAACAATCTCAGCATTCAAGAAATTCTAACTTATTTTAAGCTTAAACTTTTCCTGCCACATTTTGTCTTTTATTTCTTTACATACTGTAGAGCGTGTGTGTGTGTATGCAATCTTCAGTGCCTTAATGTACTGTAAGTTTTAGACTATGAAAGGGGGAAATATCTGAATATAAATCATGCATCAAGTTAGTGAGCCTGATCTTCAGCCTGGAGTAGACAGTATGGTACTATATACCTCTTACATAAAAATGTCTCTCAAATGCCACATTTATGGGAGTCACATTGTATCATTTCAGTTGTCTCACCTGACTATCATGAGTACAAAGGGAGAAGCCCATTTCTGCAGCTGGGGAAAGAGAGTGCACTCTGAATAACCAAGAGACAGACAGAAGTGACCTTGTATCATGTGGTTAAATTGGGAAACTATTTCTTGGTTATTTAGGTTATTTTCTCTAATAGCAGAAGAAATATGGTGAGAGGATAGTTTAGAGCTAAGAAGTAAAATGCTACCCATCTACATTATATATAGCATTGCTTTAACTCTGAAAACATGGAGAGTTGATTCATTTGCCCACATTTCCCATGATAGCAGCAGTTTAAAAAAAAAGCAACTGGACTTGACTCACAAAATATTTTTCTTAAAGGCCTTGCAAAAGATCCTAATAGTTTTCAAAGGCCAAGCCTGTTTTCTTAAAAGCAAAATAATTTTGCAAAGGCCAAGTCTGATTTTGTTGAAACTAGCACAGCCAAATGAAAATTCCACCAATCTTTCAGAAGTTATAGCACATACCCAAGCAGATAGCAAAGTTACAGTAAATCTAACTTACATTGGGAAAATAATGACAGTTCAGATTTGAAGGAGTTCAGAGTCAAGTTTTATCCCCAAACAGAGACTCATTAAGCACATAGTGTACTAACCACAGTGTACCCCACAGGGATAAATTCAGAACACTTGGCATATGAGATGTTAGGGCTGGAGCAACTCTGAACTTCTTTTATAAAGGCATGAAAAACATGAGAAGCATGCCTTTGAACCTGAGCCAACTCATGAGGCTTTCATGCCCTCCTGTTTTGGCAAAGAATAGAAAAAACATTTAACATTTGGCTGGTTATTTGTCCTCATCATGTCATTCTAATCTGTTGAATTCTGGGCTTAGAAAATTAAAGATAATACTTGAAAAAATGGGATTAGTCACTGTGAGTGAGGGAGTCCCTATATCTAAATCCAGATCCACATTGCCAATTATTAACATTAATTTTACTTCTCTTACATTACCTAGCAATAGACTTCAAAGGATACTATAGATTTACTTTCCAAAAACAATAATTGCAAAGATCTGCTTTGGAAGTAAATACAATGCTTGTGGAACAGATAACATAATGCAACAATGCTTGTTGGAAAAACACAATGAGAAGAAGGAATCCAAGGAAATTGAAAAGCTAGGAGATATGACAAAATCCATAAAACAGAATTAGGACATGCACAACAGGAAAACAGAATAGAATAAGAAAGGGGGAAATGAGAAACAGAGAAGACAGGATTTAACAAATGAGTATGACTGCTGAATCATTATGTTGGTATTTCTTTTACTCTCCAGTGTCTTGGAGCAGCTAGAAGTAAAAATGTAAAATTGTGGAATTGTAACCCATACCAAACTCTGAAATCTGTTCTACCAGTAATTTTTGTGGTGTGCTTTGAAAAATTTGTCGGTTTTTTGTATACATGTTGCATTACACAATAAAAATTAAATTAAAAGATAGATTTAAATCATTCATCAGTTGACAATCAACAAAGGAGATTGCCTCCATAATGAGGAAGTCTCCTCATCCAATCAGTTAGAGGCCTTAAAGCAAAAGCTAAGGATTTCAACAATCAGAAAGAATTTCTATCTTGTTTCAGTAAGCCCCCTTCTTCTAGGGATTTCAATGTCACCTTTCTTGGAGTTTCCAGCTTGCAGCCTGCCTAACAGAATTCATATTTGCCAATCCCCAAGGTTATGTGAGGCAATTCCTATCATAAATTTTAATATTTACAAGTAAGTGTGTGTGTTTATATATATATATATATATTCTATCAGTTCTGCTTCTCTAGGGAACCCTGACTAATACAATGGGATAAAATGATCCTGGAAAATATTTGGCTTTGAGATGTTTTACATTTGCATTATTTTGTTTTTTATTGATAACAGAAAAAAAGATTTTTTTTTTTTAATGTGTTCATGTGCTGGGCAGGGTTAGTGAGACATTTAGGCTATTAATGTATAATTATATCGCAGAACATTTTCCCCAATGATGTATATAAGAAAGTGGACAAAATCAATATAAAGTTACCATGATAGACACATAGATGAGTATTAAGGAGTCCTGAGGGGATAAATGTACATGAGGGGACAGAGAAACCCCTAGAACCCTTGTTAGAGAAATACAAGAAATTTCAAATAAAAGAGAGCATAGCCTAAGAGTTAAGAAAGCTTAAAATCTTTGCCTTATGGAGGGTAAGAGCAAAATAGAAATCAGACTCATACCTAATTGGACAATTCCTTACAAACAAGTTCTTTCAGTCATACTATTATCTAAACCTATCTTGGTCATGAGTGTTCTAAACAAAGAAACTCAGAAACTGCAGTCAGTAATTTGAACAGATCAGGAAATATCACAACTTT
Organism: Tamandua tetradactyla; assembly: GCF_023851605.1. Taxonomy (NCBI): domain Eukaryota; kingdom Metazoa; phylum Chordata; class Mammalia; order Pilosa; family Myrmecophagidae; genus Tamandua; species Tamandua tetradactyla. The sequence continues at coordinate 28,342,331 of NC_135343.1, read as the reverse complement.
TCATGTTATTTTCCCAATGCAAAGTTTGAAACTATCATCTCTTTTCTTAACTTCTCATATGCTGTGGTAGGCAGAATGTGATAGGTGCCATGATCTCTGCCCCCTAGTGTTACTCCTATGGTTACGTTTTGTTACATGGCAGAAGGGGACATTGCAAATGTAGTCAAGTTACTAATCAGTTGCCCTTCAGATAGGGAGGTACTCTACATTATCAGGATGAGCCCAATGTAATCACATTGAGCCTTTGTAGGGAAATACATTTTCAAACCATGATGAAATAACACTACTCACCCATCAATTAAGCAAAAATTTAAAAGTCCAACTAAATTCTAAGAGCTAGCCAAAATCTGGAGCATGAGGAACTTTCATAAAGTGAATGGCGTAAGCTGGTACAAATTCTTTGGAGAATATGTCACATTACCTGGCCAAATTGGAGATATGCATGCCCTCTGTTTCAGCAATTCTAATCCCAGGTCTTTATCTTAGAGATATGCATGTTTATATGTACCAGGTTATATGAACAAAAATGTTCATGAAGAATTGTTTATCATTATCAAACACTGGAAACAATTCAAATGTCCATCAGCAATAGAAAGGGTAAATTGGCTGCAGTCTTAATCAACAATGAGAATGAACAATTCATAACTTCACAAAACAGTATGATTAATTCTTGAAATCAGGTCACGGGGAAAAAGCCAAGTCACAAAAAGAACACATACAATAATGATTCCATCGATATAGAAGTCCAGAACTGAGAAATACAAGCTATATTGCTCAGGGATATATAACCAAGAGGTAAGATATAAAGAGAAGCAAGTAGAATGCTGGTAGCAGAGGTCAGAATGCAAATGGTTATGGAAATCTTGGTCACCCTAAATCAGAGGAAGCAAATATACGTGATTCTTTCAAAATTTCTGGTAGTAAAAGGAGAACTAAAAGATAGTTACATGAGAAAGTAATAAAATCAAAGAAAAGGATTCACCATTTTCAGATGGAGAACACTATTGCATTCTAGGCAGATCTAGGAAGGCTACAATGAGGAAAGATTAAAGATGCAAGATGGTGTTGAGAGTAGATGTCCTGGAAGCTGGAAAAGCCCAAGTGCAGGAGCCAGTCTTTGAAAGGAAGAAGAACACACTCGTAGTGGTTAAATTCATATGTCAACTTGGCCAGGTTATGGTGTCTAGTTGTTTGGTCAAGCAAGCACTGGCCTAATTGCTACTGTGAGGATATTTCATGGATTTAAATCATCAGTAAGTTGATCGCATCTATGGCTGATTACATCTACAATCAACTGAGAAGATTGCCTTCATAATGAGAGAAGTCTCATCCAATCAGTTGAAAGTCTCAAAAGGAGATCAGAAGCCAGAAAGGAAAATTTCCATCTCTACTTCAGCCAGCCAGCTTCTTCTGGGGAATTCATCAATAACCTTTATCAGAATTCCCAGCTTGTTACCTGCCCTACAGAATTCAGTCTTGACCATCTCCACAGTCATGTGAGTCAATTTCTATAAAAATTATTATAATATTTACATTATATGTCTATACACATATGTCTGTGTGTATGTGTGTATATATATCCTATTGGTTCTATTTCCCCAGATAACCCTGACTAATACAGATTTTGATTCCACTAGAGTCTTGAGAAACAGAATCTTAAGAGATTCCTGCGTTGGTTCTGGGGTATTTAGAATTGGTTCTCTAACCTGATTAGACACAGAGACACTAGTTGGCAATAAGGATGCACAAAATATCACCACTGGATATGGCTACTTAAATGCTTATGAGGGCAAAGCTCTGGGTGATAATGTTTTTGATACCTTAACAGAATTCTGTAGAGTTAAAAAGTATAATGATGTTGGCTGGTTGTTCCTAAACATGATGGAAAAAATTGTAAAAGAAAGGGATCAGCTCAAGTCTTCAAATTCCCAACTTAAGCACCACATGAAGGACATGAAAGTTTCTATGTGTGCTTTGAAAGAATAATTTTATAATTGTATGATTAATTATATTACATCATTTATAATAGGTTTCATTGTTTGTGTTGTATAGTCATTTGAGTTTTTTTCTAGCACCACTTATACAACCTAAGTTTCCCCTTTTAACCACATTCAAATATATAATTCAGAGGTGTTAATTATATTCACAATGTTGTCTTACCATCACAACACTCTTGTCTGAGACAGAAGGGGAAAAGAACAATCAATATTAAAGTGTGTGTGTGAAAGGAAAATGAAAAGAGCATGCATTAATAAAAGAAGTTTTTTCTTCTAATGCTGGGTAATGGAGTTTAGCCTTTAAAATAATTGGTTCTCCACATAAAGAATACAGAAGGTATTTAAGAGGAAAAAAATGTAGGGTTACCAAGGTAACAGTAAATCTGTTTATGGTGCACAAAAGCAGCCATTCCCTCCCACAGTTACCATACACAGCAAGGATCTCCTCCTCTCACTTCAGATTGCAGAAGTCAGGGGTAAAGTTGTTTGCATTAAGTACTTTCCAGAAAGGACTCAAACAAGGCTTTGGTATTTAGGGGCTTGTGTTAGAAAAAGTGTTCATGCTCTTTGTTTTATTGTGTTTTTACTGTGATTCATGATGTGCTCTCCTTGCTGCTTACAGAAGTAAAGTCATCTGTAGCCAGTGAGGAAAATGTAAAATGTTTGAGGTGGACAATGTGGGACCTATGAAAGGGAGTCAGCTGTAGATGGCATTCCAAATATTCTAAAATATTAGAGAGGATGAAAACAGGAAGATCATCCATTCCATTCTCCATTCTCATCATTACATGTTTAAAGAAAAATGAGGCCTAAAAAAGTGGCTTGATGAAAAGCAAAATGTGGAACATATGGCATTAAGCCACAGTCTACTATTCTTTATCCCATACCATATTGCCATATAAAATCAAAGTCCTTTTGGAACCCAATTCTTTCTTTGTGATTTATGTAATGCATGAATAGAAATGGAATCCTAGCATGAGCAGTAAAAATAAGAAGTTTCCATAATTTCAAATGCATAGTAGATATCTTTGGTTACCTTCAGTGTTCTGGGTGAGGGGAAGAGGGCACATGGTATTATTTTTTAAATTCCTAAAATAAATTAGAAGTGCTATAGGAAGAAATTTGGAATGAAAAGTTATCCAAAGGTATAGAATTTTATATTAAACTGGTATTTTAAAAAATATATTTCCATTAAAATATATATATATTTCCAACAACTTCCTAATTTCTAAATTTAATCAAGGGCTCATTTAAAGTAAGATAAATGAATTCTATGAACTATTAAATTAAATGTCCTCCAAATACCCCTAAAGAGTGGGATAGCAAGATCAAAGATGATGGTGGAGTTATACAGAGAAGATACGTTTAACAAACGACTATGATTGCTGAATCATTAAATTGATATTTCTTTTAGTTTCCAGTATCTTAGAACAGCTACAAGTAAAAACCCAAAATTGTGGAATTATAACCCATACCAAACTCTGAAATCTGTTCTACAACTAATTATTGTGTTATGCTTTGAAATGTATTGCCTTTTTTTTTGTATTATGTTATTTTTCATAAAAAAGAAAAAAGATTGTGATGATAAAAAAATATTTATTTCTGGAGGAGCTAGAAGGAAAAATCTGAGATGATGGTATAGTAGCTTATGACAAACTCTGGGATCTGTCCTGTAACTACTTGTTGAAGAGTGCTTTGAAAACTATTGCTTTTTTCTTTCTTTGCTTGGTATATATATGTTATATTACACAATAAAAAAAGTTAAATAAAATAAACGTCCTAATTTGATCTTAGAGGTTATCAAAATATGGAAAATTTCTAAATCTCTTGCTAATATCAAATCATATCATTAAGCTGTTTTAAAAATGAAAAGAAATTTAAGAATAGCTTGAAGACAAGATTAAGAGGGTAAAGAAATACTTTGTCTTCTACCACATTTTAATCATCCCAAAGAATGGTAAAATCTGATAATATGTATAAAATAGCCAAATGAAACTAATCAATTGATATAAAAGTGAGGAAGCCATGGAAAATTTCTTTCCATAAAGCTGTAGTACTAGTTTAAAATGATCAGTTTCTGTTTCTAATTTTCTTCTAATTTACAGAACAGTAATCTGAGTATATACTCTAGGAAAAAAATCATAATTAGGTAAGGCCCATTTTCTTAAAGTTACCATTTGAGATTTGAATGTGAAGAGTTGTCTAAAATAATCTGAAGGCAGCTGTTTCCAATTATACTTATTTTGACAACTGAAAATAAGCAAACAAACCAAAAATAGTTTAATATTTTGATCAATGCAGCGCCTCAGTACTAAACAAAATAATTAAGCTTTCTACTGGTATAAAATTTAAGAAATACATTTTAAAGTTTAAACAGGAGAGATATCTAATAAACCCATTATTCACAAATTCAAGTTTATGGTACACAAAGTATACTTTCATAAGCACAGAAATTCCAAAGAAGTCATGCCCAGTCTATAAGTGAAATATTAGAATCCACTCAACACAAGCTTCATAAAATGGTTCCGCCATATTTTATATTTAAGGATGAGTCAAATTATAATAAGCCAATATCAATAAACAATAAACGTGACTCCTATCTCCTAAATGTTTTTCATTCTTCCAAAGGCAGATTCTTACCTTTATTCTTAAAAGAAAAATTAAATTATTTGAACTTCAGCTTTCTGACTTCCTATTTAGAAGGAGTGACAGTTTATTTTTAGAGCAAAACAGAAGCATAAATTAATAACACAGGTGAGGCAGAAAGGTAAATGAAAACATGAACAAAAGAATTAGTTGTCAAGCGTACAAAAGATCTAGAATAATATAGCCAAAACACTACAAGAACCTGGGTTTTTGTCATCTAGGCTGATATGAAATATTGAGGATACCACTTAATCTTTGTATTTTTTATTTAAAACATTAAAATAATGATCCAGTCTTCCTTCCAAACAAATCTGAATTTTTATTTGATGCTTTCATTAAAACCTTGAAGTAACAGGAAATTTTCTCAATAAACTGAAGTGAAGATTCAAAGGCAGCTTTGAATTTAAGTATAAAAAGTTCCACTAATATGTTATATTAGCAGAGTTTCTTTGGGGATAAGGAGTTAATCCCAAAAGATTCCTATTGTTAAAGTGCAAAATGTTACATAAATAATAATTATTTTCCAACAAGCTACCTACCTGTACCTGGCTGGGAGCAGATGTACAAGAGAAGGGGACAATAAACTATTTCAAGTCAGTGAACAATCATCCTTTATATGGATAGTAAAGGTGAGGAAAAGATCCAGAGCATAGTATGTTTCCTTAAGGCAGATCTGTGCAGACTCTGGGGGTGAGAAACATCCATGGAACAACGGATACTTCAGGGTAGTAGCACCAAAAGAACCACATTTTTCCTAATTCACTATCTGACCTCCTAAATATTTTCCATTACCAGAGGTAGATGCATTCACAGCATAATATCACTGTTGAATGTACCAAAAAAACCCTACATGTTATACTATTGTCAGATTAATGTCTTTCCACATTTAGTAAATGGGGCCATTTCTTCATATGAATCTGTGTCCTGCTTTCTGCCTTTGCGTGCTAATTTTGTTTGCCCCTGATTCCTCATCTGTCTAGTCCAGCATCGGCCCAGGCACAAAACACAGGACTGGTCAGGATCTTACCATTAAACAATTCAGGCTGGTGGGGAAAGGGGGGGACATCCCTATGTATTTCTAAAATGAAATGCCACAACTTCCCTTATTTGAAGTGCCAAGCCATTCCATGGATTAATTTTAGGATCAAAACCAGATGATTATCCTGTTAAAGATTACCCTGTTTTTCCTATGAAAAAAAAAGCACCCTGATTAGCTTAAAAACCATAATCTAATTTTTATCTGAAAAAAATGCTCAAAATAAATATTTCACACACAAACAACCCCCCCCCCCAAAAAAAACACCACCATAATTTACTTGGGGGTAGGGGAGAGGAGAGACATGAGAAAAAAAGAGAGAAATAAGTTGAAGTTTGTGTGGGCAAAAGAAATTTGAACCCTGGACACAGGCATGGATCTTTACCTTTAGTAATTGTTCTGCTATTCCCGGGGAGAGGTGAAGCTAGGGTTGAAAACAATTCAGGACTGAACAGAGGTTAAAACACTAATTCCAATGTGGTAGGGGATAGGATTCAGAAATACTGAAAGGCTTTGTTTTCCTCACCCTGTGTCCTGGAACCGCTAGATCAGAAGTTGGCAACTCTAGATTAAACATCATAACAGCTGGGATGAGGAAACTCTTCACAGAAGGGCCACCCCAAAAGTCAGGAATGAAAAAATGGTAGAGGAATAAACAAGGAAATCCTTCAGGAATACATATCTGGCCACTGGGTGGGTATCAGCCTTGTGTCATACTTGGTATGCACTCGGATTTTCTACCTTTAAAATATTTTTTTCCTTTCAGAAAGTTGTCTAGTGTTTAGGTATTCATCCACCTTTAACAGAAACTTCAATTCGAATTATATATTACTCAAAAGGCTTTATTTTGAAGGGGGAAAATGAGCCCAATCCCCTAATCCGTGGTTAAAAACATTCCCTATAAGAGTCACTAGATAGAAAGGGAATATTGAATAATTTCTTCCCTTGATCAAAGCAGACTGAATTTTTACAAAGTCATTTACTCCCTTCCATGAAGGGCACATGAGTCTACTATCACTGTTCTGAAATGTCTCATGGTGGAAGCACAATAGTCACCCTACTTTAACTCTGCATCACCTTTCTATGCCTTAACCTGCTTATACTTCTATCCCCAATGCCGCAGCAGCCAAAGTGCTGTCATCTTTTCCCCCAAATCATAGCATTCTAAAAATATCCAAAGAAAAAAAATATTTCTACACAAGAAGAGTTAGGTCTAAAATGAACTAAAATTAGCTCCAAATATTTAAAGCTTTGCCTTCACATTATTTATTGATCTTCCCATGTTCTTATGCTCTCCTATGTACCTTATGTGGCATGAAAACTTACGACAATTAAAAGCTACACAAGGTGAGAGTCTAACTCATGAGCAAGCAGCCAGAAGACCCAAAAAGTAACAGTGAAACAAGGATCAACATCAGGGGCAGAAAGAGGATCCTAACAGACATCAAAAGATTCAGTTCCCTAACTGAGCTTTTTAACATTAAAGAGAAATCCATACAAACAAAGCTTTCATATCAAATTTGCACTTTTCTCCCATTGAACAATTAATCCTCGAAGTAAATGTAAGAGAAGATACTGGAATGTCATTGACTTTAAGTTGATACCTGGATGTGTATGTACTTCTCTGTGTAAAGAAGAAATAGAGTTCACATGTAATAGGTGAAACATGTTAGAGGGTTTTTTTTTTCCCCTTTAACTGACTGTAGGGGACCAAGTCATTGAATATGACACCAAAAGTTCTCCTCTGGAAACTCTGAAGAATCAAAAAACTAGGTGAGAGCTCCTTTAAGCCAGGGACAAGCTATATAGAGTAAGGCAACTGAATATTGACTTGGCGGTCAAGCATATTCTGGGTGTGTATTTTGCTTCTAACAGATACTGCAGCAGTGATTTCAAGCAAGTTAGTTAAGGCCCAGTTTCTCAGCTATAAAAATAGAGGTAATGCTAACTTCTTTGATAGGGTTGTTATGAGAATTATATGAAGTAATATATTTAAGTTCTTTCTAGTGATTACTAAACATCAGACACGGTTTATATCGATTACTTCATTTAATCCTCACAGCAATCCTATGAATTACATGCTATTAGTAACTACATTTTACAGATGTGGAAACTGAAGTTAAGTAATTTGACAGTGGTCCATCATTTGGAAGTGGTAGAGGTAAAATTCAGTGCCCCTGCTCTTACCCACTATTCAACTACTGCTGCTACTACTCTTCATTACTCATCATTATACCTACCCCCAGTGCCTAGCATGATACCTAGTATAGTAGGCATTCCATAAGTATCTCTTGAATTGAGTTTAATATTACAACATTATTTTAGCATCCAGTCAAAAACTGAACAATCCAGTTAACCAAATAAACAGTTTGCATATTCACAATACCAAAAATCATGATTGCCATTTTCCATTGAATTTATTCTATTTTATTAAATTGAAGAACTGAATGGGAATGGAGATAAGACTACAATCTGATATCCATGAGTGTCACAAAAAAAGAAAACTACAGACAGTATTGCTTTCAAATATAGATGCAAAAATCTTCAACAAAATACTAAGAAACTAAACCTAGCACTATACAAAAAGGATTATATACATGACTAAGTAGGATTTAATCCAGGAATGCATAGTTGACTTAACAGCTAAAAATCAATGTGATAATTATGAGTGGCCTCGATGTTATGACATGTGGCATTTTGTCATTTTACTAAGGAGCAAATTTGAACTACGCACAATGTGAAACTTGTGTGTGAGAGCCAGTCATGAAGACAGCAACTGTGCCTGGTGTTTGGACAAGAAGACCCATCAAGAAGTCAGATTTACCCTTTTCTATGGGTCATTATCTATGTAGAAGCTCCTATAAAATCTTCTTTGTGGAAAAGTGGGCCCCAAAAGTCAGCCAACAAGCCAGAGTTCTAGTATTATTCATGAATTTGAGAATTCAAAAAGGATTTAGGACAATTCCCTAATAGATATCAAGAGTTTACCAAATAGAATGTGATAACCGTAAAACTAAAAGCAGATAAAGTCAGAGCTACATGGTTGGGAGACCAAATAAATTCTCAGAAAATCAGCCATAAATTTTGGTGCAAACATTCTCACATAATCCAGCTCATCTTTATCTTATAATTTTTTTCTAAGTTGTGATGTCCGTGATTTCCTGTTTAATTATCTTCAGAAACTTCTTAAAAGCTCTTTCATTTTTATATTTTCCAAAATAGGACAAGCAACCAAATGCCAAACCTACCATAATAAAAGTTTTTAAAGAGTGCACAAAGAAAATGCAAAATTGCTTTGCATTATAACATCAACATAACCACACCATAGAGTAAATATTATATTCGTTTAACCTCATAAAAGTAAACTAATGGCTTAGATACAAAATGTGTGATCTGGCTTAATTAGTGTTGCTATGGAAACTTTTTTCAATTTGCTGAACCTTAAGGTTGATTTCAACATTGCAATTTGCTGTGTTTTCCATTTTGCTGCTATAGTTTAGTACAAGAAAAAAAGCATGCTGCAAATAAAAGTTATTAAAGACTAAATTAAAACTGGGAAATAAAAGTAGGAAAAAGTATATTCTCTTAAAATGTTCAGTCATATGTCATCTATGGTTCATTCCATAACCCAAGTCCTCATCTGGCTTGTCTTTATTTTTCCCAACAGTTTGCTGGCAGATTCACAAACTCAAAATAAATAGGATTTTTCCACTATCTAATTCTGAATTTGGCTGGGTTACTCAATGATGAATCTATTCCTACCTCAAAAAAGAATTTTTTTTTTATGTATTTCACTCACCCATATTTGCTCAAGCCTGTAGACTAGAAAAATAATGCAACTTCATGGGGAGGGAGGTCTATTTTCATCATGTTTCTCAGGAATAGATCAAATGCAAATTCAATTGTAATATATGGAATTTCAAATAGAAATAATCAATTTCTTCTATCCTTTCCCACCTTGGATTCTTTCCAGACCATCTGAGGAGAAATTTCATGGGCCTTATTATCACCAGGAAGAAGATACTCCTCGATGTTCTGAACTAGTAAAATATCCCCTCACAAAGGCAAGTGTTGCTACAGACTTACAAGGGCAGGTGTTGTTACAAACTCACAGCACCACTTAACCCCCAACCTGATTCTTTTTTAAAGTATAAATGCTTCACAACTAACACAAAATTTTAACTAGCTCACTTGTGTAGTACTTATAGTAGTAAAATATTTTAACCACTAATCTTTATTATTTCCTTCATCCTGCACAGGTAAGTGAAAGGTTCCTGTTAACTAAAAATGCTTTCCCTATTAATTTTTTCTTGCTTTCTTGAGTTAAATCTAGTCCTATTCTCTACCTACTAAGTCTACCATCTATTACAAATCTTTTCAAAAAAGTCTTAAAAGCTCATTCATTCTAGTTTTGAATTAATGCCAGGGAAGTGACACAACATGAATCACTCTCTTTGTTCCATTTAGGTGCTTTGAAACAACTTATAATTTCTAGTTGGAAAGAGACAAACCTGAGTTATACACAGATTTTACTGTGGAATGTGTTAACATTTCTTTGTCAAGCATCACTTTATGTGAGGAAACTTTTCCCCAGGGCATTATTTTAATGGGATTTGTGAATTTACACTGCATACTGCCTCCAAATTAATTTCTCCAAAACAATTTTGATTATGTCACCACCCTCCTCAAAAACCTTCAATGAGCCTCTTTTTTTCTCCATTGTCCACAGGCTAAAGTTCCGAAAGGCCCTCCACAATCTGGCAGCAATTAATGGCTGGGACATTACGTTTTACCTTCCCTACCCAGACCCCTCTCTTCCAACCAGGGCAGGAAGAATTTAAAATTCCTCTCCAGGTGAATATGATGTGTGCCATGTACCAGGGACAGCTGTAGAATGTACCCAGCCTTCCTTTTTAAAGTGAGTGTTTTATTGAAGATATCCTGTTCATTTTCCATGATTCCATATTGGTTGTGTTGGAAATAGACCCCTTAGATAGCTGGACTGTGTAGACATGTATCCAGACCTGGTGGACAGGGAGAAACAATTCCCATAAATCCTGGACTTGGAGCCTGAATTAGACTTTGCATTGTCTCTCTGTAGAGGGGGGTTTAAATGCTCGTACCAATGTATGGTCAGGAAGGAAGACATGTATGAATGCTGAGCAACCAGAGATAAAACTATAGAAGACTCTGTACAACCTCCCCCTCCCCCCCCACCCCACCCCCGCCAAAAACATATCATCCACCTATTTCTGTGGAACTATGCTATCTGAATGGCAGCAACCCACATCTCCTACTTCAGATGGGCCCTTATTTGTCTAAGCCAAACATTGTTATCCTATCCTCCTTGAAACAGACATTTGCTGAGGACCTAAGCCATTCATTAACCATTTTTCTCCCAGCCACAATGATTTTTTCTAGGATGGGATGGTCAATAAGAATAAATTTGAGGACTTTTGTTCAACATCAAGAGAAGTGAGTCTCTTCTCCTGGATATGAACAAGGAATCATAGAGGGCAGGTGTGGTGACAGCCTCCAAATGACTCCCAAAGGCTTCTGCCTTCTGGCATTCACACCCTTTGTATAATCCCCTTTTTTACATATAGGGTTGGTCTATATGACCAACAGGTTAGGGCAGAAGTGATAGTAAGTCACTTCTAAGATTAGGTTATAACATATCTGGTACTCTCTCTCTCTCACATCACTTACACTGGAGGAAGCCAGCTGCCAAGTCATGAAAAACATACGGAGAGGCCTACATGATAAGGACCTGAAGCCTCCAACAAAGAGCTACAGGAATGAACTTGGAAGTAGATCTTCCAGTCTAACCAAGTCTCTAATAAGTACAACCCAGATGACATCTCAGCTGCAGCCTCTGGAGAAACCCTAATCCATAGCCACTCAGCTAAGCCAAACCCAGATTCATGACACATCGAAACAGTGAGATAATAAATGCTTATTGCATAAAACACTAAATTGTGGGGGTAATTTATTATGCTGCAATAGATAACAAATACACCTGGGGAACCATCTTGCCACCAAGAATACCAAGCTGAAGATAAACACAAATCTGTGAGGATCACAGAGAAACGGAGCTACTTCCCTAATTAGCTCACTCCTGAAGTCCACTCCATCACTTGTTCTCTTCTGTTACATAAGCCAATTAACGTCCTTCATTTTTTAAGCCAATTTGAGATATATTGTCCAGTATTTGCAAAGAAAATTAAACTAATGTAAGATTTATTTGGGGGCACTCAATGCCCCAAATGTGATTCCAGACCACTCTGATCTCTGCCCTTTTGCTCATGTAGCAGCCTTTCGGTCTCTTCCCCTTCATTCCTACCCATGCTTCATGACACTGCTCACATTTCACCCTCCCCGATCTTGATGATCAGTGTAAGAGGGACCATAGTTCATCTAAATTTATATAGTACTTTTTACAGTCCCTTCTGTTCATTTGTTACTGATATACTGCCCTATCTTTAATGAGTATATGTTTATCTAGATTGTAATCTCCTTGGAAGTAGAGACCATTTTTACTTCGTAAAATCCCTACAGCATTTATTATGTAAGGCATTCATTAAATATTGATTATTTGAATCTATCCTTCTAACTATCAGAAAGAACTTCTTGTGCATAAGTTAACTATCTGGCTTTAAATCATAGATATTAATTCTCAAAGTCAGGTACCAATATACTTGCTGAGGTGAAAGGGAAAAACAGAAGAAAAAGAGGGTTAGCTTTTTTGCTGGCCCATGTGTTCCTAATTTTTTTAATAGAGGATTTTAAAGATGACACTTGGTTGCTGACATCTCTCATAAAACTTTCTGGGTATCTGAAAAGGTTGCAAAGCTTTCCAGGTAAGCTGTGGTTATATATATATTTGAGGTATATGTAATATATATACATAATATATATATTTGAGGTATACATAATATCCACTTTAACAGCTTGAACTCCGTGAAATATAAACATAAAGTGCCCTTTTTTCCCATTATTGCCTTAACCCTGCTCTGCTAAATGTCTCTTTCTCATCCCTTAACAATATTCTGGGCAATTTCCACAGCTTTGAAATGACCATAGTATTAAGCAGTTCAGCCCAATTAAAAACTTCAGCTTCACCTCCTTCCTTCCTGCAGCTCAGGCGTTTGTGGCCAGGACCTACAAGGAGGAAGGAGCTTGCTCTCTTCCTTCACTCCTCCTCCCTTCCCTCTTGAGTGGTGGTTTTGGGAATGAGGGTTGAAATAGAGACAGAGATACAAAGAGGTAAATATCTCACTTCAGTGCTACAGTTGTGGTCTTCCCTTGGCTGATGTTGCTTAATGGCCTCTCATTAAGTGAGCCCTTCACTTAATGTAGTGAGCACCTCAACATCGGCTCTTTCATGGGCCTCTGTGGGGGCTTTTCCCAGGGTATGGTTTCCTGATGTGAGTATGCTTTTCTACCTTGTAATAACCTTCTAATAACCCCTCAGTTGCTACTCATGGAATTAACCTCACGGCCTCTTGAGTAGGGTACTGGCAAGTGAGCTCAAATCTGATATTGTCCATGGTGACCTCTTGATTCCTGGGAGACTGACACATCATTACCATGCCACATGGCAAGAGAGGGTGCTCTACTGCAACACTTCTCTCAGCCCCATTATCCTACTTCAATTCTCCATTACCCTACTCGTATGGAACTGAATTTAGATTAGCTGTTCTGTTCACTAAGGAATGAAATTTCATTCTCCTCTTTTAATCCCAATCTCTTTGGTTTCAAAGGAGAAGCCACAGTACTTTCCACTAAGCCAAAGACTCATAACTCTAAGAACTCTTCTATCTCCCCTTCCCCTACTCAAAAGTTTAAGTGGATGGGGTTAGGGATAGTTCCATGGGGATAATAACTGGGTCTTGCAGAGCCAGTTTGATTCTTTTTAAATCCTGGAGCTGATACGTGACCGCCAATATTTCGTGGCTCTCTTGAGAATATGGGGTATGTGGTACCTATTCCTCCCTAGCTTTGGATTCTTGTCATCAATTGAGAACATCTGGAAAATCCCACTCAATATTCTGATACACATATCAAAAAAAGAGAGAAACTGGTGTGTTGGTGTTTGGGGAAGAACCGTACTCTTGTCTCTGCTTAGCCAGCAAAGTACTACCATGGTAGTCCTTTTTTTTTCGCACAGGCAGGCACTGTGAATCAAACCGGGGTCTCCAGTATGGCAAGCAAGAACTCTCTGCCTGCTGAGCCACCATGGCCCACCCACTATGGTAGTCTTTTAATTCTCATGTTCATGCTTCCTCATCCATAAAATGTGAATACTATTTCCTGACCAATTGTCTTCATATAAACATAGGCCAAAAAACATAATCACATTAATTTTATTCAATATTTATGATCTATCTATAAGAGATAATTCAGTGAAAAATAAATAAATGAGTTATATCAATTTCTTAGTGCTGACTTATAGTCCCAGCTTGTCACCTATTACATATGAGGTAGTAGGACTATTGTGAGGATTAAATGTGATCATGCATGAGAAAGCCTTACATACAGTAAATGCTCAATTAATATCCATCATTATTAATATATTTCTATGACCTTAGACCATTTCCTCATTTATAATTGAGGGTAATAATAGAGTTCTTAAGATTTTATGAAGTCATATGATCTGGAAGCAGTTGTAAATTAGCTTGTAAATATTAGATATTATTATCTATGAAACAGGAAGTTTGGACCTCTAAAGGAAGTTGGGCCTTTTCCTCTTCTAAAATACTATGCATTTACTATTTGGTATTATGCAAAAAAGAAAAGTAAAATGTTCAGTTTTCATCAGAATGTACTATAGTTATTAATAGATAGACTCAATAAACAGTCTCATTCTATTTGAACTCACAATTTCTACAGATTTTTAAAGATTGATCTTTCCTTCTATCATACTTTCAATTCTTACATGGTCTCCAAAATGTTTTTACCTTAAAATATAATCATTTCAATCACCTTCACATACCTAACACAGAAAGGAAATGATTTACAATGCAATGGAAAAATACCGAAGAATCAAGTCAATGAAATTTAGTTATAGAATTTACTTATTCCAATATCTGACATCTTTCTAAGATACTGGGGGAAATTTTTCTTTCTTCCATTCTCCCTTTAAATATGAATACTAATGATATCACAGAGATATTAAGTCCATTTTGGAAATTCCAAATCTTGCCATACTCCTTTGGTATTGAATAAATTATTGTATATATTCAAAAACTGATTAAAAATTTTAAAATTTTTTAAAAAAGAATTTAATTTCCATTCACTGGCAAGTCTTTCAAAACTATGTTGATTACATCAACAATTGAGATTTGAAAGAAACATAAATCTAAGTTTCTGTTGTCACAACATAGCATAATTATTTATTACAATCTTTAAGTACAAAGTTGAAATAAACTCTTACATATTTGACTTTAAGAAAGAAAATAGTTAATGTATTTTGGCCTATTTAAGACATTCAGACTCAAATTGTTTCTAATCGTTAAGCCTTGAATCAGTAGATTGTCGTGGAATCAGAATCAATTTTAAATTCAAAAGTTGGAGACAGTGCAAATTTGCAAGTGGATCTATTTGTGAATGAAGTAAAATATATTTTGAAAAGTCTAACTTACATATTTTAAAATGTAGAGGCCACTAATGTTAAACTATAGTTTATCATTAGTGGCCTCTACATTTTAACTAATGTTAAACTATAATAACAATGTTTTACTGGGCCTTTACAATTTGTGAAGTGCTTTCACATGCATTATTTTGTTTAATATCTGAGATTCCCTGTGAGAGAAGCAGAGATGTTATCTTCATGTTAGGCTCAGTTGATAAGGAAAATGAAACTCAATGAGGTCAGTGACCTGCTTAAGATCACAGGTAGGAACTGGCAAAGCAGAAAAGAGAACATGGTTCTCTTCATTCCCAGCCTATTCCCACCATAACAGACTACTTCAGAAATTCACGGAATTATCTGAAATCCTGAGAACATCTGATCTATCACCTTGCCATCAGCCAGGTAAAATCATGCCCAGCAGGGCAGGGCAGGCACAGTGACAGAATTCTCACCTGCCATGCTGGAAACCCGGGTTCGATTCCCAGAGCCTGCCCATACCAAAAAAACATTCATGTCCAGCACTTAGATACAGTTGAGTTTCTCAGAACTTTTTGTTTGCAAGAAACAGAAATCCAATCCAACTGGATTAAACAAAGAAGAACTTATTGGCTCATGAAACAACAAACCACAGGAAGGTTGGTTAAGGATTATCTCAGGGTTGACGATTCAGCAACTTGGCATCAGAACACTCGTGAATTTCTCTCTCTCTCTCCTTTTTCTCTCTCTCTCCTCTCTCTGTCTGTCCGTCTGTCTCTCTCCACTTGGACATTTTTTCAGCAATAACTTCTTCAAATTGTCTTTCAGAATTCATATCAATTGTAGATGTCTCATTTTACAATAAAGGAAATTTCAGTCCAGTATAGTCAATTTGTCCATAACATTAAAATGGAAAATCTGATACCAACAGCTGAGTCCATTTTTTATTTCTAAGTAAATCTTTCCACAACACAAATAAACAATTACAGTTCCTTTCCCTTTTCCTTTTGGTCTTAACCTTGAATGCTGTTTGCCAACAATCTGCCTATTCTAGCTAAGTATCCCAACACAAATTCCTACTTTCCACCATCATCACTCTACAAAAGCAGCAGAACTAATAAAACAAACAACAAAGTCGGTTCCATGTTCCTTTGAAATATTAAAAGTTAGGAAATAAAAATAGGAAAAATTGTTAAGTAACTTTAAATAGTTTTTTCCTCTAAAATAAACACATTTTATTGATTATAAAATAGTTTTGGTACCATCTTATCAATCTTTGTAAATCAACTTAAATGTGCTCACATAGAAAGCAGAGGGCAGGAACCTGTGAAGATTAAGAAACTGTACTTGGAACTACCTATTAGTGTATCTTTAATATATTAATCATTATTATTATGATTAATCACAATCATTTTAGATTACAAAGCAATATTTCCAGTTTTAAGGACTCCCCAGGAAAATAATATTTACTTAGAAAATCTACTCCTTATGCTATAATTACATCTATATAAAAATGAAAATAAAACTGGCTTATGGAAAAAGAAGAAAAGAAAATGGATCAACAATGGGGCTCCAATAACAAAAAAAAAAAAACAGAGAAACCTTCAAATATTCCTAGATTTTCTCACAGCTGGCAGAAGTATATATTGGTATGGCCTTTCTGAGAAGTGATTTGACTACATGTACCAAGGCTTTAAAATGCTCATACTCTCTGATACATTTCTAGGTACCTATCTTAAAGAAATTAGCAGATATGCTAATAAAAGTGTATGTACTTGCACAACACTGTGAATGTACTTAAGGCCATCAACTTGTATACTTTAAAATGGTAAATCTTATGCTATGATTGTTTATACTACAATTCAAAAACCACTTAAAAAAAGTACAAATTTGACACAAAAAAGAATGTATATAAATGTTCATTTTTTTTTTTTTAAAGGAAGGAAAGACAGAGAAGGAAGGAAGGGAGGAAGAAAGGGAAACATTTTTAAACATTTTCTTGTTTTATTATATTTTGTTTGTTTGTTTGTTTGTTACATGGGCTGGGGCCGGGAATCGAACCGGGGTCCTCCGGCACGGCAGGCAAGCACTCTTGCCCGCTGAGCCACCGCGGCCCGCCTAAATGTTCATTTTTAATAATAAAAAATGAAACCTAAATAAATGGTCCGTAATAGGGCAATATTTAAACAAATTATGGTACATAAATATGATGAAATATTAGGCAGACATTAAACAATGTTCTTGAAACAATCTGAGACATGGAAAATGTTTACAACAATTCTGATTTACTCATTCATTCAAAATTGCTAGTGGAGGACATGCTATATGCCAAGCATTGTGCTGGTTCCGGGCACGCAGTTGTGAGTAAACCAGAGATGATCCTACCCTCCTGGAGCTTACAGTTTAGTCTCGGAGACAGGTACTAACCACATCCTCACCCAAGTAAATATATCATTATGAACCACGAGTAATGGTTTCCAGAAAGCAAGCAAGAAGCATTGAAAGTGTTTAACTTCAGATGAAGCTAGGGAGACCACAGGACTGGCTGGGATCTGAGGAAAAGGAGGGGAAAGAAGGAGCTTACTGGGCTGGGGAAGGGCATACCAGGCCGAGAGAATCACGTTCTCATAAGCCCCAAGGCAGAAAGGAACGTTGGAGGACACTTTATGAGAGCAATTTCATTTAGGCAAAGGGAAAATGTCTAGCAGGAAATAACACCAAAGCATTAATGATATTTTCTCCTGGAGGGGGACTGGTGATTTTCATTTTCTCATTTATACTTTATTGAGTGTTTTCAAATTTTCTACAATGAAAAATATAAGCTTTGTGATCTGGAGGGAATCAGCCTAAGGAAGTGCAAAAGGGTTAACTGAAAAATCTGGCCCCAAAGAACCCCTGTGTAAGTGAAGGAAGGAAAAAAAACACTGCCAGTGACTCCAGTCCAGAAACCCAGGAGCTGGAGTGTAAACTGGAAGCAAAAGGTGCAAGTACATAATTAGCTTTGGTGATTTAAAAGGGCCCTGACTACTCCAAATGAATAAACCTACATTCTTTACAGTTATTCCTAGAGCAGTCTTTGTAGGTAATGAAGCTTTATTTTCACAATTTACTTTCTGATCCTGTTCCTTTATTTCACACTGCTCCTATAAAATGAATATCATTTAATCCCCATTTTACAGATGAAAAAGAAAGTGAAATTTAAAAAGCAGTTAAGCAATTTGGCCCAAATGAGACACCTATTAGGTAGATTCGAAGAAAAGGTCTGTCTAATTCCAAAGGAACCACACCACTCTTACTACAGCTGAAAATGTGATGAGGACTGTTTACAAAACCATGCAATCACTAGACATTCCAACAAGAACTAGAAAAACATTTGATTGTGGTTGCTTCACTGCTGGCCAAAGAGAATAGGATTGTGATGGCAAGATAAGAGACCTGTGCAAAGCACAGTTTTTAAAAACTCTTATGTAGTGCCAGAGACTGCTTAGCATGTTTAAAATTTTGTCTGCTTTAATCTTCCATGTCGACAACCCTGTGACATTGATACTATGACTATCCCCAGTTTGCAGGCAAGGAAACTGCTTACTGAGACATAAGGTAACTTGCCCAATATCACACAGAGTTGTTATTTGAAACATGAAAACTGACACCAGAACACATGAGCTTAACCACCAAGATGTACTTCATCTCCTGAATTCTTAACTGACTCTCTCAGTCCCCCTCTACATGTCAGCAATCTATTTCCCAAACATCCTTCCATGGGCTGGTGCCCCTGCCTAGACTGGTAAGAAAGACAAGCTTCCTTTAGAAGTTTCAAGCAGGTGGAAAACCACCTGGACTCTGCAGGGTCTGGAGGCAATCCTGTTCCTGGGTGACCAAGCCCTTCCCAGGTGATGATTCTCAGACAGAAGAAGGTTGGGAACTACCCAATAATCCTAAGGCTCTGGTTGCCCAAAAGTAGTCTGCCTTGTGGAAATGAAGTATCTAGCCTAGTGGTTCTCAAATTATAGTGTGCAAAAGAATTACCCTCAAGGCTTGATAAAATGCAGATTGTTGGGCCCCACCCAGAGAGATTCTGATTTAGTGGATCTGGTGTTGAGGCCCAATAATTTGCATTCTAGCAAATTCCCAGGTAACACTTATATTGCTTGAGGGGAACTAGACTTTGAGGATCACTGGCCTAGCCTAGTAGAAGTCAGGCCTGATCTGGGAAGGACTCCCAAGAGAGTCAGCACCTTGAACAAAGCCCTGAAACTGAGGGGCCCTCTCACCCGGACCCCACCCCTCTCCCCTAACTTGGTTCCAGAAGTAGGTGAATGAGATGTAGAAGGAACCTTGACTCCAAGACGTGTAATGAACCAGGACTGGAAGTGTTTGCTGAAAAATAAACAATAAATTTTGGGGTAGTGAGTTTGAATTTTTTTTTTTGAGGGGTGCTAGTTGTTATATTACTTGGGCAATATTTTTAATCTGGAAGGAAATAAGAACATGCACTCAAACCTTAAAATTTGGGAGTTATGTTAATCCCTAAATTTTTAATTAAGTTCACCTACACATATAAAAGACAAAAATTCCATTTTACATTTAAATTACCAAGGTCTTCAAATAGAAAGAGGTGAATAGTAAAACCCGAGTGCCCTCTGGTGGGGATGGAATTCTGTACTATCCTAAAGCTCCAAGAGCATGTCCTGTGTAAAACAACAAATGAGATTTCCAGTGTTTTTTAACCCCTTTGGAGTTGGTGAATGTTTTGTGTGTTGAGGAAAAATAAAGAAAAAAAGTGATGAGAGGAGAGAGATTTTGGAGAACACTGTTTTGAGAACAGAAGGAAGCTTAATTACAGCTAGGGCTAGCGAGCATCCATTAAGTACTTATGGGCCAGACATTTTGCTATGTGATCTACACGTTATTTCACATATTACTTTGCCAACTCCTACGAGGGGCCGAAGGTAGCTCCTGTGGTTGAGGTCCCTTCTACTGATAGATCCTCAAGCCTCTGTGAATTCCTTTTGTCACCTTTTGTTATCTCTTCAAAAGCTGGAAAAATTACTTGACACCATCTAGTATTCTTCCTAACCCATTTTTTTTAAATTCAGGAAATTTAATGTTAGTGCAATATAATAATAGATGTACTTCAATCAAACTTCACCACTATTCCAATTATATCTTTTAAAGCGAGTTTTCCCAATCCAGTATCCAATTCAGGATCACACATTTCATTTACTTGTTATATCTCTTCCATCTTTTTTAAAAATATTTTTATTGAGAAATCTTCACACCTACACAGTTCATACATGGTATACACTCAATAGCTCACAATATTATCACATAATTGTGCATTCATCATCATGATAATTTTTAGAATGAAATAAAAAGAAAAAATAAAAGTCATACATCCCATATCCCTTACCCCTCCCTCTCATTGCCCACTAGTATTTCAATCTACCCAATTTTTCACCCTTTATCCCCTCTTATAATTTATTTATTTTTATCTTTATGTTTTTACTCATCTGTCCATACCCTGGATAAAGGAGCACCAGACACAAGTCCTAACTGATTTATTTTTCCCCATAGGCAGGCACTGGGAATCAAACCCAGATCTCCAACATGACAGGTGAGAACTCTGCCGCTGAACCACTGTTGCCCACCCCAAGCCATTTTTGATGGCCTTTAGAACTTTATGTCCTGAATCCGCCAAACATTTTCTTCCAAAATATTTTCTGCATATATTTTGAAACAAAAACTGTTTTTTTTTAATTATTTTCTTTCTTTTTTTATAACAAGCTTTCCAGGGGCAGTGAGAATAATGTACCCTAGTTACATTATGAGGGAGAATGATAGAATAGCAGAAAATACTGGGAAAGAGGAATAAATTAGTATCTCAAAATAAAGTCTCTCTATATTTGAATGTCTCCCCGCAAATCTCTCAGAAGACTCTTCCATAACTTTTGAATTTCCCTTAGCACATGAATTTATATTAGAACAAGTCTGCATGGCCATGCCCCCTCTTCTCTACAACTAAATAAAATAATACGTGTGAAAGCAGTTAACACAATGCCTGCACCCAAAAGACTCAGTAAATGACTGTTGAATCTGAATCCCAAAATTCTTAGTCCCATTTCCAAATGTACCTCTTCATCAAAAGGAATAATAATTTGTGTATATGTAGAATTCAAGGCTCACACAAAGGATACTTCTTACCAATAAAAGCAACCAAACATTATAAAAAGATAAAACTAAAACAAAAATTTTCAATAAGAAAATATTGGGGAAGGGAGAAAGCTGTTTTGATGAAGAGGATTGTTCTCGTTTGCTAGCTGCCGGAATGCAACACACCAGAGACGGATTGGCTTTTAATAAAAGGGGATTTATTTTGTTGGTTCTTCAGAGGAAAGGCAGCTAACTTTCCACTGAGGTTCTTTCTTACGTGGAAGGCACAGGATGGTCTCTGCTGGTCTTCTCTCTAGGCCCCTGGGTTCCAACAACTTTCCCCGGGGTGATTTCTTTCTCCATCTCCAAGGGCCCGGGCTGAGCTGCAAGTGCTGAGATGAGGAATGCCAAGCTGCTAGGCTGTGCTACATTGCGTTCTCTCATTTAAGCACAAGCCAATTAAGTTAAACGTCACTCATTGCAGCAGACACGCCTCCTAGCCGACTGCGGATGTAATTAGCAACAGATGAGATTCACCTACCATTGGCTCATGTCCACAGCAACAGAACTAGGTGCTTTCACCTGGCCAAGTTGACAACTGAATCTAACTACCACAAGGATGAAGCAAACCAGCCATGAAAAATGAAACTAGATTACGTATGTAAGGCCAAAATCAAAGGAAGCCTAATGAGAACCAGGCAGTGGACTAAGAGATATCTCATACACTTTCTTCACCCTGGTATTGCCTTGTTTGGAGTCCACGGAAATCTCTATTTAAGGGGAAACTGTGCAGCAATTTGCTACAGAAATTGCTGCTTTCTCACATATGGTATAGGCTTCATAAATGTTTAGTGGTAATAAAAAGGATGCCTGTGAAAAGCAGGAAAAAGAGTTAGGGATTCTTAAAAGGAAGAAAAACTGCAAACATGAATGCCCAAACAGAATTTTTATGAACTTATTAATTTTTAAAACTATATGAAAGACGAAAAAAGACAATGGATTAAAGTTAATGTTACTATTCAACATCAAAGCCACCTCTTTTTTGTAAAATTGATGCATGTGTGAAAACAAAAAAAGAGGGTTTAATTTTAAATGCAGACTCTACAAGGAATAGTACGTGACACTGAACATCACCTCTTTAAACGAGACCAAGCTGTGAAAAGTTAGGCTTGTGATTTCAATGAGGGCATGTGCTGGTTTGAAATGATGTATGTCCCCTAGAAAAGCCATGTTTTAATCAAAATCCCATTTTGTAACGGCAGAATAATCCCTATTCAATAAACTGTATGTTTGAAACTGTAATCAGATCATCTTCCTGGATGGTGTGATTTAATTAAGAGTGGTTGTTTAGCTGGATTAGGTGACGATATGTTCCAACCATTTTGGTGGGTCTTGATAAGTTTCTGGAGTTCTATAAAAGAAGAAACATTTTGGAGAATAAGAGATTCAGAGAGAACAGAGCAGAACAACACAACCACGAGAAGCAGAGTCCACCAGCTAGCGACCTTTGGAGATGAAGGAACATGCCTCCCAAGGAGCTTCATGAAACAGGAAGCCAGAAGAAGGAGCTAGCAGATGACGCCGTGCTTGCCATGTGCTCTTCTAGATGAGAGAGAAGCCCTGACCGTGTTCACCAATGTGCCTTTCCAGATGAGAGAGAAACTGTGACTGTGTTCACCACATGCCCTTCCACTTGAGAAAGAAACCCAGAACTTCATCGGCCTTCTTGAACTAAGGTAACTTTCCCTGGATGCCTTTGATTGGACATTTCTATAGACTTGTTTAATTGGGACATTTTCTCAACCTTAGAACTGTAAACTAGCAACTTATTAAATTCCCCTTTTTAAAAACCATTCCATTTCTGGTGTATTGCATTCTGGTAGCTAGCAAACTAGAACAGGGCACGAAACAGTCCATTTGTCAGGAATGGCTCAGGCCTATCTGCAGAGACATCTGTTTCTTTTCCAAGATACAAGTAAATGGATTATAGTAAAGAAAAGAAAAGTTATTCCAAGACATTCTGAATTTGATCAAGATTATCATTTATGTAGTAAGCCCAAACTCAAATGTATGGATTGCCTCTCTCCTGATCAGCCTGTTCCATGAATTATTAAAGGGAGATGGAGAAAATTGGGTGAGGGACAGCTTCCACTTTGCTTCTGAGCTAAAATTAAAATCAGCCTATTCCAAAATCAGGCCAAAGACACAAATACTCTGTTAAGAAAGCACATAACAATTTTAAGGAGCATGAGAAAATGTTAATATGGTCTGAAATTCCCACTAGCATAATCAACCAAAAACAACTACAAAATTCTTTTCCAAATTTTAATCCACGTTAATAACAAATGACAAACACGGTTAATATAAACTATAATAGTCCGAACTAATTTGACCATGCATGCAATGCAGCATTGGCAAAGTCAAGCTTTTGTGCTCAATTACTGTTCATTCATAATGACTTTAAAGAAACTGTCCTAATTACATGAAACAAAAAAATTTATTGTGAAAAACAGCATATACAAAAAAAGCACTAAATTTCAAAGCATACCACAACAAATAGTTAGAGAACAGATTTCAGAGTTTGGTATGGGCTACAACTCCACAATTTTAGGTTTTTGCTTCTAGCTGCTCTAAGACACTGGCAACTAAAAGAAATATTAATACAATGATTCAGCAGTCATATTCATTTGTTAAATCCTATCTTCTCTGTTACAACTCTACCTTCTCCTTTGATCTTTCTCCCAATATTTGGGGTATTTGGGCTTGCCCATTCTAACTTTTTCTTGTTGAAAAGGGCTGTCGATAATATGGGATAGGTGGATGAAACTGGTTGATATTCTGGAACGGCTGGCCCCTCTGAGTTTCAGAATTTATCTGGCCTAGGAATCCATCTGTAGGTTGTAGGTTTCTAGAAAGTAATCATAGTGCATGGAACCTTTGTAGAATCTCAGATAAACCCCTAGGTGTTCTTTAGGGTTGGCAGGAATGATTTTGATTGGGGTTTGGCAAACCATAATAAACAGCAATAGCTAGCTGGAGCTTATGTAAGAGTAGCCTCCAGAATAGCCTCTTGACTCTATTTAAACACTCTCAGCCACTGATACCTTATGTTTCAATTCTTTTCCCCCTTTTGGTCAGGAATGCATTGTCAATCCCACAATGCCAGGGCCAAGCTCATCCCTGGGAGTTATATCTCATGTTGCCAGTGAGACTTTCACATGTGGATGTCATGTCCCATGTAGGGGGTAGGGTAATGATTTTACTTGCAGAGTTGAGCTTAGAGAGAAAGAGGACACATCTGAGCAACAGAAACAGAAGAGGTCTTCTGGAAGTTAACTTTTAGGTATAACTAAAAGTAGGCTTAGCTTCTCCACTACATAAATAAGCTTCACAAGAGCAAGCCTCAAAATTTAGGGCTTGGCCTATTGACTTGGGGGTCCCTAATGTTTGAGACAGTATCAGGGGGTTCCCAAGTGGTAAAGTTTAATAATTTCATATTTTTTCTCCCATCCCTCAAGGGACTTTGCCAATACTTTTTAATTATCTACTCAACATACACTGGGAGCATCCAGGCATTAAATTAAGCTATTCAGAATTACAAGCCTTCATTCCCATTCTGTGCTCCCAGTGTCTGAGTTGTTTAAATGATCTATCCAGACAGGTTGAGTTCGATTATGTGCTACAGAAAATTTTGACTTTGTACAAAATAAACCTCTCTTCCTTTGGTCTCACAGAGTAGGTGAAGTTTCAAAATGCAGACAATGTACTCCTCATCCCTATATTCTTAGTCCTGACCCAATTAGCTTCATTCTTATCTCTAATTGAAACCTGATCTCTTTTTCAATTTCTTTAACAGTTGTGTATGTGGCAATGCTGACCTTCAGAACTGCAGAACTCCTACTCAGCCTTAGGTGACACACAGGTACCCAAAAGTTCCAGGGAAGTATCAGGTTGTACATATATAGCACAGCCTCTCATAATCTAGAAATAACAATTACAGCTGTGAACTAAACGTGACTGCTATAAGAGCTTACAATCCAGGCCCCAATTTTCTTAAAAGTATTTTCTAAATGAGACCATACAATATTTGCTCTTTTGTTTTTGGCTTATTTTGCACCACATAATGCCCCACAGACTCATTCACAACACTGCATGCCTCACAATTTAATGCCTTTCTCTAGCAGCACAATATTTGATCATATGTATACACCACAGTTCGCCATTCTACTTCTCAGTGAGTGTATCCTTCAGCCATCTCCATCCTTTGGGTATCATGTCTAATGTCCAAAGTCAACAATCCATGCCTCACATTATTCTCACTTAGTGACTAGTATATACATATATGATTATAATACAATCATCAACATTCACAATTTTAGACAAATTTCATTGCCTCCAAGAGAAAAATAACCAATAAACACACCCCTCAGCAAACAGAAAATTCAAACCTCCCCTTAGCTCTGTTCCTCTCCCCCACCTCCATCATTTACCCTAGCATTGCTGTGGTACTGTTGATGTCTTCCTGTTAAACACAGCCCATTGCATGCAATAGTAGTTTCCCCCATGCCCCGATATTATAAATTCTTTGTACGAGATTCATAGTTTTGAAGTAGTTCATGAAGAACTTATTTATATTTGTAGTGTTAATCAGTGGGATACATGGCTCTATACAACCCATTTCAATCATGTTCATCTTCACTATGGCTACTTATAGACCCTTTAATGAACTGCCTTCACTTCTATCCATTCCCTTACATTTAATGAACCTGGCTGCTTTAAGATCTGAAAAAAATTGGGGTGCTCATCAATTCAGAGCAGACCCCATTCTGATTCTCTTTTACCAGGATGGAGAGCAATTTCTATACTTTTAAAAAGACTAAGACAGGTCAAAAGGGGCTGTCTTGGTTTGCCAGGCTGCTATGACAAATACCATACAACAGATTAAGTTAACAACTATGGTTCATAGTTTTAGAGTTCAGAAGTTGAAAATCAAGGTGTCAGCAAGGAAGTGCTTTCTCCACAAATTATGTAGCATTCTGGTGCTGGCTTGCCACAATCTTTGGGTTCCCTGTCTTGCCTCCCATCACATGGGGATCTCTCACTCCTTGGGTCTGCTCTTCTGGTTTCCACTGACTCCTCCCTGTGGTTTTCTCTGCCTTCTCTTTATAGGCCTCCAGTAATAGGGATTAAAGCCCACTCAGTTGACCACACCATAACTAATAATATCTTCTAAAAGTCCTATTCACAAATAAATTCAGACCCACAGGAACCTGGATGGAGATTAAGAACATGCCTTTCAATGAGATACATAATTCAACCTACCAGAGGTGTTTTACTATCCTTTATTCTCCAAAAAAAAAAAAAAAAATGCAGCAGCAAGTACTATCCAAGTATAACCTAATCTGCTGCTTTCCTCTGTCTTATGGTGGGAGTTTGTAGTTTTCCAAATTGTCCAGAGCCCTGGAACTATTTGGGTCACTTGGTCTCTGGAGAATACAGAAGAGATGTGTGCTGCTACACCAGAAAAACTGGGTGACCCTTTCAAAGTAGGGAAATATTCTAGCCCCTGTAATTGTTTTCCTTAAAGCAGAAATTGCAGGCCACTGGTGATATCCAGTAACAGCTTTTTGATTGAATCAAAGACAATGAGGAACAGGTGTTTTCTTAAATAAAAACGTTAAAAAGTAATATCAACTATATTTTAACTTTTCCCACATACCAATTTCTTCATTAGCAGTGACAAATATTCTCATATATATATCCTTTATATCAAAATAATGGCAATAAATTAAGAAGTAGAACATTACGGGATGCTGCAAAGTGACCAGCAAGCCAGGATTGGAGTAATTTGGTGATTTAACACAATCCTCTAACAATGCTTGCCTATGGAGGTGAAGGAAAATGGAAGTGTATAACTATTAATAAATATTTCACTTATTACCTATAAAAAAAGTAAGGAGAAAAAGTATGTAAGGAAGCATAATTTTTAGATAAATATTTACTTCTCACAGGGAATTTGTAAACTGTAAATTCTTCAGGTATACAGTCTATAATCTGGAGAGGTCTATTAATTATGTATTGCTGAGTAACAAATTACAACAAAACTTCAAGGCTTAAAACAACAAACATTTATTATCTCACACAGTTTCTAAGGGTCAGAAATTCAGGAGTGGTTTAGCTGGGTGGTTCGGAACTCAGGGTCTCTCAAGAAGTTGCAGTTTAACTGTTGGTTGAGGCTGCAACCTCTGAAGGCTGGACTGAAATTAGAGGCTCTCCTTCCAAGGTCACTCACAAGGCTGTTGGCAGGAGGTTTCGATTCCACTCTACCTGATTCTCTCCACTGGACTAGTCACAGCATGAGTAAATGGATCCAAAGGAACAATGCCTAGACTCCAAGTCACCCACTGTGGCTTCCACCTTATTCTAATCAGAAATAAGTTACCACGTGCAGCCCATACTCAACAGGAAGGGACTACTCACAGGCATGAATATCAGGCACATCTTGGAGGCTGACTTCCAAGGAAAAGAAGCACAGATTCACTCTAGCTTGCACCATCACTATTAATGCTACACTATGTCCCAGACAAAGGTAAATTCATTTAGATATCAGAGCATTTGAGGTCCATAAGAGACCTAACTTGTCCTCAGTTTATTCATCTATACAATCAACAAGTTGAACTACTAGATGAATTCTAAGATCACTTTCAGCACTGAAAGTATAATTATGAATATGTTTTAACCCAGATTATACATACACAAATACATAAAACACTGAAAAAAAAATGCCTCTAAAAGAACGTTAATGGGGTGGGCCACGGTGGCTCAGCAGGCAGAGTTCTCGCCTACCATGCCCAAAACCTGGGTTCGATTCCTGGTGCCTGCCCATGCAACGTTAATGTTAATCATTGTAATGAATGCATAGTGTTTTAGTTTCTAGGCTATTCAGGCAAATACCATGAAATGGAGTAGATAAAACAATGAGAATTTATTAACTCATGGTTTTGAGGGCAGAAAAATGTCCAAATCAGGGCATCATTAAGGCAATGCTTTCTCCCCAAGGAGTGTGGCACTCTGGGTCTGCCTGCTGGTGATCCTTGGTCCTGGGCTCTTGGCAAAGCACACAACAGCCTCTCCATTTCCTTCCAGATTTTGCTGATTTCAGCTTCTTCCTGTGGCTTTCTTTTTTTCCTGTCTGAATTTCATTCCACTTATAAAGGACTTCAGTAATAAGATTAACACCCATCCTGATTGAGGTGGGCCATACCTTAACTGATGTAACCTCAACAAAAGGTCCTACTTACAACAGGTTCAAACCCACAGGAATAAATTAAATTTAAGAACATGTTTTTCTGGGGTAAATACAGCTTCAAATCACCATTATCTAGTAATAACATATAGAAGCTAATATGTTAAGAAGTATTTTTACAGAAATTTTTATATATATTCTCACATATATAGAAAGAAAATAAGTGATTATGATAATGGGGCCATGGGATTTAGGTTGGATAAGGAGCTCAAACTGTGAAGAACAAGAAGGTTAATAAATAGTGAAAATAGTGGGGTCATTGGATTAAAGGTTGAATTATAGTAGTTGGGATAAAAGGTTGTTGTTGTTTTCAATGTTCATGCATGCTGTGGCATATATCAGTACTTCGTTTCTTTCGGTGGCTGAATAATATTTCTTTGTATAGATATACTATGTCTTGTTTATCCATTCTTCTATTGATGAACACTTGGGTTATTTCCACCTTATGGTAATTGTGAATAATGCCATTATGAACATGTAAATATCTATCAGATTCCCTGCTTTCAATATTTTGGAGGATAAACCTAGAAGTGGGGTCGCTGGGTCACATGGTAATTCTATACTTAACTTTCTGAAAACCCACCAACCTGTTTTCAACAGAGGCTGTGCAATTTCACCTTCTCACCAACAATATACAAGGGTTCCTATTTCTCCATATCCTTGCCAACACTTAATTTCCCCTCTTTTAAAATAGTAGCAATTCTAATAGGTGTGAAATGATTTTGATTTGCACTTCCCTAATAGCTAATGATATAGACCATCTTTGCTTGTGCTTGATGGCCATTTGTATATATTCTTTAGAGAACTATCCACTTAAGTCCTTTGCACATTTTTTAAAATGGGGTTGTTTTTTCTTTTTCCTGTTGAGTTGTAGGAATTCTTTATATATTCTGGATATTAAACCCTGATCAGATATATGGTTTCCAAATATTTTCTCGCATTCTGTAGGTTTTCTTTTCACTTTTTTGATAGTGTCCTTTGATGCACATAAATTTTTAATTTTGAAATCCTATTTTCTATTTTTTCTTTTGTTGCTCATGCTTTTGAGTGAAGTAAAGTCTAAGAGACTATTGCCTAATACAAGGTCTGGAAAATGTTCCCCTATGTTTTCTTCTAGTAGTTTTATAGTACTGGTTTTTATATTTAGTTTTAAATAAATAAATATATATATATTTTTTTTTAGTTCAATTTTTTATATGGTGTGAGGTAGGGATCCACTTTCATTCTTTTACATGTGGATATCAAGTTTTTCCAGCACTATTTGTTGAAGAGACTGTTCTTTCCCATTGGGTGAATGTGGCACCCTTGTCAAAAATTCATTAGCCATAGATGTGAAGGGGAACCGTCTCAATGGATCCAAGGTAAAAATCATTAGGAAAAACTCTGATTAGTCTGGCTTCGGTCACTGGTCCATGTCTAAACTAACACTATGGCCAGCGGGAGAGATTACTCTATTTTGCCAGGCCTTAGTGATGCCAAATACCTCTGTGGCCAGTGGCAGAGAGGTGAGAATGGAGTCACCCACACCTGAACATATTGAAGGGGGTTATTCAGGAAAATAAAATGTATTAATAGAAAGAGAAGTGACTCCTAAAAAGCAAAATACCTACCACAGTGAGATACCACCTCACTCCCAAAAGGATTTCTATAACCAAAAAGACACACAATAACAAGTGTTGGTGAGGATGTGGAGAAATTGGAACCTGCTTACACTGCTGGTGGAAATCGCAATGGTATAGTCACTCTGGAAAACAGTTTAGCAGTTCTTTTAAAAGTTAAACATAAGCATTATCATTGGCCCCAACAATTCAACTCCTAGATATATTTTCAAGAGAAATGAAAATATACGTCCATAGAAAATTTATACGTGAATGTTCACAACAGCATTATACATAACTGCAAAAAAAGGGGAAAGAACTCAAATGCCCATCAACTGATAAATGGATAAATAAAATATGGCCCATCCATTCAACAAAATATTATTCAGCCACAAAATGAATGAAGTACTTATATATGCTACAACATGGATGAATCTGGAAAACAACTACCACTTCAATCCACTGACCCCACTATTTCTCACTATCAACCCTCTTTGGGCTCCACTTTTGGAGCTCCTTATCCAGATTCTATGGTCCCACCATTATAATCATTCCTCACAAATATCCACAACTGCATTGCCACTCTCTTCCTCTGTCTTCCTTGCCTAGCAAAAACAAATTCCTTGATGAACACTGACGCTTACCTTCTCCATACCTTCAACTACCAGTTAAACTTTACTAGGAAAAAATTCATCCAGCTGAATAGATTGCTTTCCCTTGAAATTCATGATCACAAACCTCAAAGAAGCACACATAGCAAACTAGCAATATACCATTATCTGGCAATCCCATTATAATCCTAGAGTGGACTCACTTTTCCACCCACACCCACATCCCCAAACAATTTCTTTCTTAAACCTCACTTATCTTCTCCCTACTCCTTGAAGCCAAACAAATTTCCTTAATCCTCCTTTAATCAAAACTTCAAACTCTGCATCTGCTACTCTCCTCACCTTCCCTCCTATTACAAGAAAGGAGATTTTCCTCCTCTTATGTGTAAAACAGAAAATCAAATGAGAGCTTTTCCTGTTGTATCAGAATTTTGAGGAAGGCTCCAAAACTGAAGACAATGAGTGATAATTAAAAATTCTATAAAAGCAGCTTTTATTTAATTTATCCATTGAAGTCAATTTAGTACAACTTACTAAAAAGATAGTAGAACCAGGCCAGCATGGGAAGCTGTTCTGCTCTTTCCAAAAGCCTCATTTTGTAAATAATAAGTGTTTGTATACCTTCTTGGTATGTGTGTGCGGCATCATCATTCTTCACTTCCAAACTAAATGGTGGCTGGGGGTCCATTTGCTTCTTCAGGGTGCCACAGAGTGGACATCCAAGAATATAGACACTGGTGCCTGCTTACTACATGAAGAATTTTGGAAGGCAGAGATTGATTAGAGCCATCTGCAATAGCATGGCAAAGGAAGAGGTCAGTGTTTGAGACAAACTGCAATTCTACCTGTCTGAGGTTGGGGGGAAGGATGTGTGAGTTTGTGGGCCAAGAGAACCCAAGAAAGCATCATGATGTTCCCCCACCCAAAAGGCTAAGAGTCAAGACAAGAGGATCTCAGCATTAAAAAGTGGTGCAATGGTCACAAAAACAGAAGCCTAGTAGGTCACAAAAGGTCACTGTTTCAGTCTGCTAAAGCTGCCAGGATGCTATATACCAGAAATGGATTGGCTTTTACAAAGGGGACCTATTAGGTTACAAATTTTCAGTTGTAAGGCCATGAAAATGCCTGAATGAAAGGATCAACAAGATGATACCTGGATTCTGAAGAAAGGTCTCAAGTATCTGGGACTCCTCTGTTAGCTGAGAAGGCATGTGGCTGACGTCTGCTGGTCCATGCTCCCAGTTCTTAGCTTTCAGCTTCTGATTCCAGGGTCCTTTCTTAGCTTCTCCAGGGCAAACACTGGATTTCATTTCTTAGCTTAGCATCTCCAAGGGCATTTTCTTTCTTAGCTTCTCCAAGTGCCTGTGCTTTCTCCAAAATGTATCCATCTTAAAGGACTCCAGTAAGCCACTTAAGACCCACCTTGAGTGGGGTGGGGGGGGGTGTCACATCTCCATGGAAACAATCTAATCAAAAGATCCCACCTAACACTAGGTCTTCACCCACAAAATTAGATTAAAAGAACATGGCTTTTCTGGGTATATAACAGTTTCAAACCAACACAGTTACCTAGAGTCCCCATTAGGAAACTATAGTTTGGTGGTAACAGAAGTGGTCTCCCAGATAAACTGAACCAATCATCTCAAGCAGCTTCTGGATGTCTGCAGTAATGGAGGACATGAAAACCAGATGGTGTTAGTACACAAATAATAGAATTTTTGTGTCTCTCTTCTACTCCATCCTCTTGTGTCCTAATTCTGAAAGTGCTGAATAAACAATGGAGGCAGGAAGTGAAAGAAAAAGTATACCCTTTTTCCACTGGTATCACTAGCTCAGTGATATTTCTAGCTTCTGATTAGGATGTAGAAATCTGGAAAGAGCAACACTCCCACACTTACAACCACAATAATACCAACCGCGAAAGGCCAGACAATCTGAAAATTTACAACTTTTCTTAAATCCTTCAGAAAGCTGAAGTAACAGGCAACCAAATGACCTGAAAACAAACAAAAACAGGCACCTCCAGAGACAGGATTTGAGCTCTTGCTTATTGGGGCAGTCCATACAAACATTAGTAAGGAAATTCAGTTCATTTTTTTTAATTAATTACCAAAAGCTGAGTGTGGGCTACTGAGAGAATAGAAGCCTTCAGCTGGAGATTCAAGATAAATTCGCAACTACTGAGAAACTCTTCTCCATGGATCTCACCAGGGGCTAACAAAAAAGATTGAGGGAATGGTGAGAATCTTGATAAAGTATCCCTCATGGTTCAAGCCTGGGGAAGGAGGATAGCAGCCATTGTGGGAAAGGCTGAAGTCCCACCTGGATCCTTCTTCCAAAAGACAAAGCCTCACACACTATGGGAGGGTAACCAACAGTGTCACCCTTTAGACATTGGTGAAAACCCATGGCATTTGGGGAAAAGAACAAAAACCTCTATCCCTGGAGTAGAGGCAGGAACACATGCTGGGCCCAGAATTATAGCTGGGAGGTGGACAGGAGCACTGAGAATGCTAGCCACCACCACCACCATTACCAAGATCCAGGGGCACAGTGCCTGCCTAAGACAGAGTTAATTAAGACAACAGAGAATAAGCATGCCCCCGAATCCCCCCACCTCCAGGCTAACGAACTTCTAGTAACAAGTAACAGCCGTCTACTGCAGAAACCAATGCAAGGGGAGCAGAGTAAAGGGAAGCAAGAAACAGGGCATATTTAGATGAATTCTAAAGAGGAGTTAATGAAAGAACAGTGGGGAGGGGAGGGTTCTGGAAACCAACAAGCACTAAGGCACTGAGGGATTAGCAGCAGTGGGAAACTGTCAAGACCAGAAAATGCACGGAAAAGAAGCAGGGTAATTGTAGCCTAGTAATAGCTAGAACCAAATAAGCAGGCCTCCTACCTCCCCGCCCCCACGTCAAGCGTGCAGTGGCACAGGATGCAGTTTGCCATCTGTACGGAATTATTGTTCTTTAGTTTTAATTTCCTTCTCCTCTTGTCCCCTGATCTCGGGCTGATGCCTCCCACTGGCTACCCAACCAAAAGCCGGAGGGTCAGGAAGCTGGGGTGTTCCAATCCATAAAGGTCAGTTCCCTGGGGCACAGAGCAGAGATTAGAGGGTAAAGAATAGATGTGGTTGGGGGGTGGGGGATGGCACAAATGGAAAGCATCTAATACTTTTCTCCTGCATCAACTGTAGGCTCCATCTCCACAGGCTAAGCAAGCTCTCCCTCCTCAACGCTGAGACCTAAACCAGATCTCTCTATCCTCTCCCTAGGTAATAGCATGCATTTCCATGGCTAGTGATGTCACTGGTATTCTGTTTACTCCATTTTTTTTTAGGGGGTTGTGAAAGAAAGAAATGAGGATAGTGGCAGTCAGTGTCACCTACATATTATTATAAGTACATATACATATTATATATACATATAATAATATGTAGGTGACACTAACTTTTTAAATTCACAGTTGGTAAGGAGATGTTAACTGTCCTGTTAAATACTCAATTCAAGGTTCAGGGAGATGACTCTACCTCGTCTCATGGCTCTTCTCTCATTACCAGCTGCTGCCTCTGAAACTGGGCGTTGCCAGGGGAATGGACTACACTACTTTCAAGCCCATGAGGATCACCATACTCACAGCAAAGAATGAAAAACAGTTGATCTTCAAAGCGTGGTATAAAGAAACTCTTAAAATCGGGTGGGATAGGGAGGGGAGAAGTGACACAAACAGGGAAAAACCACTCATTTGATGGGAGTTTCCTCTGAGCCCTAGTTTCTTGACAGGGTATCACAGACATTTCAATCCTGCCTTGTTCAAGCCTATTAATAGTATTTTAATCCCCATTCCCCATCCCTATATCCAATACATCAACCTGTCCTATCAGTTCCACCTCTATATTCCAAATATGTCCATTCTTCCTCTCTGTCACTCCTGCCACCATGGTCCACACTTCTCTTATCCCTATCTAATCCATTCTAGACTCAGCAACCAGAAGGATCATTTTACTGATTGTAAAAATTCAGAAATGAATAGCACAATACTTCCTAAATGTAGCACAGTAATGTTAGTACACCAAATGAAGCTGAATGTGAGAATGACAGAGGGAGGAGGACTAGGGGCACAAATGAAACCAGGAAGGAAAGATGGATAATAAAGACTGAGATGGTATAATCTAGGAATGCCTAGATGGTACAATGATAGTGATTAAATGTACAAATTAAAAAATGTTTTTGCATGAGGAAGAACAAAGGAATGTTAATATTGCAGGGTGTTGAAAATAGATGGTAATTCATGTTTTAAAACTTTACTTTATGTATGAGACTAAAGCAAAAAAAAATGTTTATTTTGTACAAAATTTCTATTTTGACTAGTGCATTTCCTAATATAACTTATATGGACAGTTTAATTGAACACCATAAGTACATGAAACCTCAAATAGGGCATGAGATTTTGTAGGTTTGTCCAGAGGGATGCCCCAATAAATCCCAGAGTGATTTGAACAGCGAATAAAAAAGTATTTGCAAAGTCCCCTTGGGGGAAGGGCGAGAAAGGGGGAAAATTCAACTTCCCCATTTGGAGAACTCCTGATATTCTCACAAGCAGTAGGGACAACCAAATCAATAGGCTGAGCCCTCCATCTTGAGGTTTGTTCCCATGAAACTTATCCTAGCAAAGGATAGGCTAAGCTTACTTAAAATTAGGCCTGAGTGAGTGATTGAACAGTGAATAAAAAAGTATTTGCAAAGTCCCCTTCAGGGAATGGTGAGAACGAGGGAAAATTCAACTTCCCCAAGTTGAATTCTTGATATTCTCACAAGCAGTGGGGACAACCAAAGCTATCAGCTGAGCCCCCAATCTTGGGGTTTGTTCATATGAAACTTAACCCCACAAAGGATAGATCAAGCCTACTTAAAATTAGGCCTAAGAGTCACCCCCAAGAGAACCTCTTTTGTTGCTCAGATGTGGCCTCTCTCTCCAGTCAACACAACAAGCAAACTCACCGCCCTCCCCTGTCTACATGGGACATGCCTCCCAGGGGTGTGGACCTTCCTGTCCACCTGGGACAGAAATCCTAGAATGAACTGAGACTCAGCATCAAAGGATTGAGAAAACCTTCTCGACCAAAAGGGGGAAGAGTGAAATGAAGTGTCAATGGCTGAGAGATTCCAAACAGAGTTGAGAGGTCATCCTGGAGGTTATTCTTACACAGTAAATAGATACGACCTTGTTAGTCAAGATGTAATGGAGAGGCTGGAGTGAACTGCCTGAAAATGTAGAGCTGTGTTCCAGTAGCCATGTTTCTTGAAGATGATTGTATGATATAGCTTTCACAATGTGACTGTGTGATTGTGAAAACCTTGTGTCTGATGCTCCTTTTATCTACCTTATCAACAGACGAGTAAAACATATGCAATAAAAATAAATAATAGGGGGAAAAATGTTAAAATAAATTTAGATTGAAATGCTAGTGATCAATGAAAGGGAGGAGTAAGGGGTAAAAAAAAATTAGGCCTGAGTCACCCTCAGAGACCCTCTTTTGTTGTTCAGATGTAGTCAACATCTGTCATCTCTCTCTCAGCCAACACAGCAAGCAAACTCACTGCCCTCCCCCTCTCTACATGGGACATGACTCCTAGGAGTGTAAACCTCCCTGGCAACGTGGGACAGAAATCCTAGAATAACCTGGAACTCAGCATCAAGGGACTGAGAAAGCCTTCTTGACCGAAAGGGGGAAGAGAGAAATGAGACAAAATAAAGTATCAGTGACTGAGAGATTTCAAACAGAGTCAAGAGGTTATCCTGGAGGTTATTTTTATATATTATATAGATATCCCCTTTTTAGATTAAGGTATATTAGGCTAGAGGGAAGTGCCTGAAACTGTAGAGCTGTGTTCTAGTAGCCATGTTTCTTGAAGATGAATGTATAATGATATAGCCTTTGCAAGTGACTGTGTGATTGTGAAAACCTTGTGTCTGATGCTCCTTTTATCTGTGGTATGGACAGATGAGTAAAACATATGGATTAAAAATAAATAAATGGGGGTGCACACATGGTTCAGTGGTAGAATGCTTGCCTTTCATGCAGGAGACCCGGATTTGATTCCCGGACCATGCACCACCACCTTCCAAAAAAAAAAAACCACTAAAAATAAATGAACAATAGGAGGAACAAATGTTAAAATTAAAAAATATATATATTGGATAGATAGAAATACTAGTGGTCAATGAGAGTAAGGGGTAAGGGTATGGTATATATGAGGGTTTTTTTACTTTTTATTTCTTTTTCTGGAGTGATGCAAATGTTCTAAAAAATTATCATGGTGATGAATATACAACTATGTGAGATACTGTGAGCCATTAATTGTACACTTGTATGGAATGTATGTTAAGAATGTATGTGCTTGTATGTTGTTGTATCAATAAAAATTTAAAAGAAAAGAAATCAATTGCTAGGAAAATAAAAGAGATATAGTCAATGCCTTATTTAAATCCCATTCAAACAAACAGTAAAAGTGGCATTTGATGATGTTAGGGAATTATTTTTATAGAACTGATAATGATATTTGAGGAATAACTTGTTTCTTGGGTCTTTATCTTTTGTAAATACATATTCAAATATTAAGGCATTGATTTATGTGGTGTGATGGGTGAGCAGGGGGGATAAACGTCTTGATTTGGTATATGTTTAATCTAGTTGATGGATACATACGGCTTCATTTTATATTATTCTGTACTTTTGTATATTTTTTAAGCTTTCATAATAAAATACATATATATATTTAAAAACAGAAGGATCATCTTTAAAATGTAGACTGAATTATATTTATTCTCCTATTTAAAAACTTTCCAATGCTTTCCCAAACTCGTACCAAGCTCTGTTTTCCTTTCCTACCTTACAGCTTACACACTCCTGCTTGGTACTCTCTAGCCACACTGGCTTCTCCCTGCTTTCATGTAAGCCAAGCTCTTTCCTGACTCAAAGATAAATCTTCCCATTCCCCACATCCTCATGTTTCAGAAGTTGTCACCTTCTTATTCTTCAGGTCGGCTTAAATGTCATCTCCTCAGGAAGATCCTTCCCTGGTTATCTTATATGAGTAAATTCTTCCTCTCTTCCATAATTCTCTATCTCGGTGCTTAGTTTATTTCCTTCTTAACACTAGCATGCTAATTCTTATGTTTGTTTGTTGTATTTTTGTCAGCCTTTCACTAGAATGCAAGCCTTATGAAGCAGAGATTATGCCTCCTGTCTGGCCTGACACCTTTTTTATTCCCTCAGGCTGCCACAGTGCCTGGTATAAAGTTAAGAATTCAGTAAACATCACAATATCTTGTTTTGTTTCCCATATGTCATGGACTATGTTTAGTTCCACAAAAATATTACTGTATTAAAAGCCTCATAACAACATAAAGAAGCAGGTATTATTATTGTAGTTCCCATTTTACAAGTAAGAAAACTGAGGCACAGGAAAGGTAAGTAGCTTTCCAAGAATCACATGTTTAAGTGACAGAGCTGAGATTTAAACCCAGGCAATCTGATGCCAGAGCCAGCACTTTTAACTACCACCCGACATTTCCCCTGGCATTCACTTCCATGGCTGAATAAATGATTAAATAAATGAATTAATAAAGTGGAAGGATAGACATTGACTATATCCTTAAGACTGCCTGGAGAAATCAGAGAGGATAGTATGGAAGCTGAGACCTGAAGACTGAGCAGGATTTTGCAGACTGACATAGAGGAGGAAATGTATGTCAAGTACAGAGAATACTTCCAAAGGCACTGAGACAGGAGAGAGAGTGGTATGTTGCAAGAGAACAAGTAGTTCCATATTCTTGGAGTAAAAAAATGAGGGAAGGGAAGGAAGGAAATAGTGTAATAAGGAGAGGCTGATGAGGCCAAATTGCAAAGAAAAGGCTTATGGTTCATGAAAATCAGCTTAGATATTTTCCTGTAGATCAAAGACTTATGATGACTCTCAAGAAAATTAATCAGGATGGAGGTACAATAAGATTTGAAAATTAGAAAGATCCTTCTGGCAGTAGTTAGAGCAATATTTTTCGAAGTTAAGTAAGATACATATATATACCTCTTTCGAGGGAAAAATTGCTCATGGACCTTCATGAGATACTTCATGTGATACACAGATACTTTTTATTATAATGTTACTTAAATATGTACAAATACATAACTGGACATAAATTTCTTAATTTCATAGCTCTTACACAGTCATTAATTTATATACTGTCTAAATTAAACTACAAACTGAATTAAAATTTAGATAACAATAATTTAATGCAACGTTTTACTTAAATGAAACTACTACTCAGATCATGAAGTGGTATTAACTACTTTCATGCAAGTTCTTTTGGAGTTTGAAAAGAGAAAAGGAGATCTGAGAAATATTGCTAGTGGATTTGAATTGGACTCCCTTTAATGCCTTTAAGAGTCATAGGTAAAGTACAAAATTTCTTTTAAATAATATTTTGGCTGCTGAACTATACTTGGCAGAACTATACTTCTAGAATGTGGTATCTCTTAGATTGAACCTCACAGGTCAAAGCTTCAGGAGTTATAGCCACAAGGATTTAAACGTTTTGTATTTTTATTTCCATGCTAATCTAAAAATGCTTAATGTAAACATATTCTGTATCACCTGTATGACTACTTCATAATAAAGCTCTGCCACAACATTTCAGTACCCACATTTGACTTTGTGCTTATGATCCAATTAGTACTATTTCAATTATTCAGATTGATGTAAGAAAACAGAGAGGGTTTAATATATAGCTGCATTCTAGGATTCATAACTAGATGTGAGCTAACTGATTCACGGGGTTCTAAAGGAAAAAAGGTTGTTCAGTATTTCAAACAAAGGACATTAGAGAATTAAGAAAAGGCTGTATCAAAGTCGAATCTATCATTTATTGAGTGCTCACAATGTGCCAGGTACTGTGATAAATATCTTATATTCTTTGTCATATTTAATCCTTACAAAACCCTGAGGTTCATATTATTATCCGTTTTTATAGATAAGGAAACTGAGGCTCAGAGAGATAAGGTCACATAACCAGTAAATGACAGCCAGAACTGGAACTAGCCAAGTCTGTGCTATTCACTATTAGACTATACTGCCTAAATAAAAATGATTATATAGTATTTGAGAGCATTACCAAAAGGTGATTTTACGTCTATATTAGTTTCCCCAGCTGTGATCACAAATACCATACAATGGGTTGGCTTAAACAACAGGTATTCACTGGCTTATAGTTTTGAAGCTACAAGAAGTCCAAATCAAGATGTCAGCAAGGCAATGCTTTCTCCCTGAAGACTATGGCATTCTGGGGTTGGCTGCCAGCAATCCTAGGTCCTTGGTTTCCTGTCACATGACAATGTCCTCTCCTTTTTCTTCTAGTTCCATTGACTTCCAGCCTCTTGCTCTTCCCTTTGGCTCTCTCTGTGGTCTTCTCTGTAACACCTCCAGTAATAGGATTAAGACCCAGGGTGATTCGGTTGTCCACACCCTAACTGAAAATAACATCTTCAGAAGGTCCTATTAACAATGACTTTACATCTTCAGGAAAAGGTGAAGATTAAAAACTTATTTTTCTGAGGTACATAAGTCAATGTCATTCTTATTCTATAAAGTCAAAGAAATGTTGAGTTGCAGCAAGCAGATTCTCACTGGTAGATTTGTCTTTATGACAGATGTCAGTGGACTGGTCTTGAAAACACGATGGAAATTCAAGGTAAAGTCAAAGGTGAAAGGCACAAAAACTAACACTAATGACCCATAAACAGCATTGTAGTGGTAATCTCTTCTTTAAGCCTGTGTATAATAATCACTCTTTTGGAAATACGCCATGAAAATCCCAAAATTAGCAGAAACAGCTCAAGAAAGCAAGGTGTGGGAGATCTGCTTTGCCATCAAATCATTTGTGTCAGTTTGGAGCTCAGTAGTCTTAACTTTTAAAATTATGCTACCATGTGTACTTTGTTGTTGCCATTTGATTTGGTCGGGTAGAAGGGTGCTTCATTTTCATAAACTTA
The DNA here is from genome assembly GCF_023851605.1 of Tamandua tetradactyla. Classification (NCBI taxonomy): domain Eukaryota; kingdom Metazoa; phylum Chordata; class Mammalia; order Pilosa; family Myrmecophagidae; genus Tamandua; species Tamandua tetradactyla. The sequence goes on along the minus strand of NC_135343.1, from coordinate 28,301,323 downwards.
AAAAGGAAATCTGACTCTCAAAATAGAAAAATGATCACTGAGTCATTCAGGGTGATCCAAAATAATTTCTAACAGACTGGTTTAAGGGTGTTGGGAGAAATTTACCCACTGCCTAAAAAAATTACCAAATTGAAATTCCAAAAACATTTTTTTTTTCATTTTGCAAGACATTTATTGTAAATGATAGCTGGCATTTTGGTTTAGAAAATATCAACGTTGGACAAAAAGGGATAGAGAAATTGCTAATTATTATCAACAACATAAATGAAGATGAATCAGAAATGAAGGTAAAGATCTCTAAAATTATGTTATAAGCCATGAGAAATGAAACTAACCTACTAGAAAGCAACTACAAGTATACTTCATTTTATTGTGCTTCCCTTTATTGCACTTCACAGATACTGCATTTTTTACAAATTGAAGGTTTGTGGCAATTCTGCCTTGAGCAAGTCTATTGGCCCCATCTTTCCAACAGCGTGCACTCACTTCATTTCTCTGTGTCACATTTTGGTAGCTCCTGCAATATTTCAAACCTTTTCCTTATTATCATATCTGTTATGGTGACCAGTGAGTGATCTTTGATGTTGCTATTATAACTGTTTGGGGCGCCAGTAAAGAGCCCATATAAGACAGTGAACTTAATCGATAAATGTCGTGTGTTGTTCTGACTGCTCAGCAAACCACCTGTTCCCTTGAGGTCTCCCTCTCCTCTAATCTCTCGCCAAACCCTGAAACGCAATATTGAAATTAGACAAATAATAACCCGACAATGGCCTTTAAGTGCTTAAGTGAAAGGAAGAGAAGGGTCAATCATGAGGTAAACTTCATCGTTGTCTTATTTTAAGAAATTGCCACCTACACCCCGACTTGCAGGAACCACCACCGTAATCAGTCAACAGCCACCAACTTTAAGGCAAGACGCTCCACCAGCAAAACAATTATGACTCAGAGGATACTGCGCATTTTTTTTAGTAATAAAGTATTTTTTATTAAATTATGTACGCTACAATTCAGACCCATAACAGACTACAGTACAGTGTAAACATAACTTTTATAGGCACTGGAAAGCCAAAAAATTCATGTGATTCGCTTTACTCCAATATCCGCGTTAATGAGGTACTCCAGAACTGAACCCACATATCCCTGTGGTATACTTGTAACACACACCTTTACATCACCATATTTGTGCTGTAAAATCTACAGTATAAAAACCAGGGCAGAGGAGAGGGAAAAAATATCTCTTTCATTGGCTCACCACACAAACTGTCGCTCACAGAACCCAAAAACTGAAAATGTGTTCAATGACTTCTATTACTACCATATTTGTTTTACTTATTAAACACATATTATTCTCGGACTGTCTTTTAAACACTTACCTTATTCTAGGTACAATACCAATAAAACACTATTTTTCTAGGTGTCTTTCACTGGAGGATACTTCAGAAAAAGAAAAGATGGGTTACATCTTTCTTCAGAAAAGAAGTGTTACATCACAATCGCGTTCTGATAAGTTTGACCCTCTTTAGTCTTCGTAGAAAGAAGCTGAAGTATCCGTTTCCCCCCTCCTTATCCTCCATGCATCACGGAAATGAAACTAGGCTAGGCTCCGCCCCGTGATCTGCAGGGTGAGCCAATCAGAGCGTAGCCCGGGTGATCGCGTGCTGAGTGTCATGGCGGCCTGCAGGCGCTGTTGCTTGTCCCTCCGGCTCCGGCCGCTGGACGATAGTCCCCTTCGTCTGCAGGGGCGGGATCGGGGCCTCACCCGGTTGCAGGTGCGAGCACTATGGAATGGCGCGGGGTCCCGAGCTGTGGCCGTGGACTTAGGCAGCAGGTAAAGAACGACATGCGTTCCTTGTCCATTCACTGTCCTTCCGTTCCGAGTACTTTAATCTCGGAGTAGGAATCCGGCAACCGTGGTCTCTTACCCAGTTTCTTGCCGCAGACGTGAAGTTCAGATTTCCTTCTTCAGGTTTGGAGGATGTCTTTTGAGACTCTCCAATTATCCGCGCTTGTCTCATCCTTATGCCCTTTTGCTTCTCAGTTCTAGATCTTGCCGCGTTCCGAGCTTCCCTTTTCCAGCTAGGTCTGTCTATCCACAGGACTTCCATTCTTCTTAATTTCGGGGACCCCTGATCTCTGACGTGGGAAACATTTCGTCTCGGGATAAGGAATCGGCAGCAGGTGCCATGCCAATCCAGTCTAATGCTTAAAAGTCTGGCTAGTATAAATAAACCTGGATAAAAAGGGAAAGAAGACGTTTATTGAACACTTGTTCTAAAATACACGCAATTTTTTAAAAACCTACAATAAAGCTATTGTCCCATTTTATAACTAAGACAACAGAGGTTCTGAAAGGTTACAAAACTAACACTTCGGGACTGTGTGGATTTCTAACTTGCGTTTCTCTGGTCACAAAACCCATGCTTTAAAAGGGTCCATTTGCCTAAACTCATGTCTAAAATATAAAATTTTAAAATTTTTCTAGTTGGATCGTTTTTAGAATAAATAAAACTTAATTCTTGCTTTATATTTCTATGTATTTTAAGTGTACGTTTTAAAATATTTGACTCGAATTCAGACTGAAAGCCAAAAAATCTGGCTTTGAATCCAGGTTAACTCCCTAACTATTGAATGACCTTAAACAGGTTCTTCACTTTCTCAGTGCAAAAATGAGGAGCCTGGACTAGGTCAAGGGTCCACAAATTTACCTTCACTGAGGATGTTCAATATTCATCCATCACTATGGGCAATTTCAAAAGTGCTGATGCAGTAATCCCATATCTCAGGCCCACTTAGCACTATTAAAGATACTTCCCTCCTCTTCACAGGGATCACTCTGGTATTCAGAATTCACACTGGTAGACACCATGCCAGTTCCTGGTAGGTCTTGAGAAGTACTATAGCATGTTCTTACTGAAGATTAAACTAAACTTCAAGACCCTCAAATTTATATTTTCTCACGTAAAACCTTTATACTGATTTCTTGCATAGGATGGTGGGGTCTGTGTGATGATCCACAATGTGGGTGGTTCTAAGCTTCTCATTCTCACCATCTACTCCACTTAATACTTTAGCTCCAACCTCTTCTCTGCACCACATAGTTCCCATCAGTGAAGTGAGATCCATTCTGTTGTACACTGTGTTGAACAATTTTAAAAAATCCTAATGACATTTCAGTGTCTTTCAGTGTCAGAGCTAACAGTACAAAAACATTGTATTCATTAATGTATATATGTATATCAAATGTGCATACTTTGTTCTTTCAATTTTAAAAAAATGTATCAAGAAGTGAATACATAAATATGTTTTTCATGAACTCAGGCTTCTGGCAAAAGTATTTAAGGAGTTTTCCCTTTGGCACTGAAGGACAAAATAAATAATCTTACTTGTGAGCATAGAGCATTGGTATACGTAAGTATGTGTGTTATGTGCCCACAGGCATGCATTTGGCTTGTGTAATTTCAGCACTAGACAGTGATAGAAAAAGCCTAGATTGCTTTGAATAGACTGCTTGTAGAACTGTGGATACTGTAAGTATTTTTATGAAACCGGAGAAGGAAAAATTTTCCATTTCCACTTCATTCAGCCCAGCTTCTCTTGGGGAGTTCAATGAAAATTTTCCTTGAGGTTCCCAGCTTGTGGCCTGGCCTATGGAATTCGGCCTACTCCATCCCCGTAGTCACTTGAGCCAATTCCTATAATAAATCTCATCTTTATATGTCTATACTGTTGGTTTCTGTTTCCCTGGGAAACCCTGACCAAACATTGATACAGTGAGAAAAAGGATCTTGACAGAGTAGCTGATCCTTGCTTATCTTTTGTCCTTAAATGTCATTAGTTAACATAGATTAAGTACCTACAGTTGTAAAGTGAGTTTGGGGATATGGCTGATAAATTTTGGTCGGTATCAAAATATTTTCTGAGTTAAGGACCTTTGGCACTTTCTTTGCCCAACTCATGCATTACTCTCTGGTGTCCAATTTGAGCTCACTCTGGGTTATACTAAATTTCTTTTGTTGTGCCTAGACAGATCAAATGTTGAGTGAAAATCTTCAAAATCCATTCCTAGGAAAGCTCCTTGTCTTTAAAAGCCCTTCTGAAGTACATATTCCAAGAGGGAAAAGAAATGAGAAATGTGCCTGCACTGGGAGCAGACAGCAAGTGAACAGATGTGTAATCAGTACCTGCTTTCTGTCAGGTACTTTCTAGAAGCTAGAGACATAAAACAGACTGCCAGATGGAGACTGTAGCCTCAAGAATCTTTGAAAGTCCTTTTATTTCGTTTCAAATAACCAACCAATTAAGACCTCTCTTGTGTTATAATCTGGCCAACTCTAGAATTTGTTGATCTTCCTCTTCTGAATAGAAATCTCAGGGCCCTTCATAACTGCTGCCAATGCTGAAGGCAGTGTAATGCTGTAAGGGTAATCAAAGCTTTGGAGTAAGACACATTTGACTTTAACTCATGACTCCAACGGTTCCTAACTCTGTAATTCTCAGAGTCCACTTTCATCATCTGGGTAAATGGAGATGACAGTGCTTACTGCAGAGGATGTGAGAATGAAATGATCAAGCAGGAGAAAGCATAATGTAGCATCTGTTCTAGTTTGCTAGCTGCTGGAATGCGATACACCAGAAACAGAAAGGCTCTTAAAAGGGGAAATTTATTAAATTTGCAAGCTTACAGTTGTAAGGCCATGGAAATGTCAAATTACAGCAAGTCTATAAAAAGTCCAAATTAAGGCTCCAATAAGAGGTTACCTTTACTCAAGAAGAGCAATGAAATTCAGGGTTTCTCTCTCAACTGGAAAGGCGCATGGTGAGCATGGCAACATCTGCTAGCTTTCTCTCCAGGCCTCTTGTTTGATAAAGCTCTCCCAGGGACTTATTCCTTCTTCATCTCCAAAGGCCCCTGATTGCATGGGCTCTCGTGGTTCTCACACTTTCCTCAAAATGTTTCCTCTTGTAAAGGATTCCAGTAAACTAATCAAGACCCACCTGGAAAGCATAGAATCACATCTCCATCTAATCAAATGTTAATACACACAATTGGTCATGTCACATCTCTATGGAGATAATCTAATTAAAGTTTCCAGCCTACATTATTAAATCAGGATTAAAGAAATGGCTACTCCCACAAGATTAGATCAGGATTAAAACAGGCTTTTCTAGGGTGCCTAAGCCTTTCAAACTGGCACAGCACCTATACAGTCAACTTTTGACTGTTAAATTTCCTGCACTCATCTGCAACTCTTAATTTCACTGATTCACACTATGGGTAGGAACCACGCTAGTATACCCACTTATCTCCCAGGTTCTTCCCTTTACGAAGCAGTTGGCTCCTGCACCCTCAAAATGTTGTCTCTTATTCAAAAATAATCTTGTGCCCGTAGTTTCTATATTTTTTAAGTTGCTCTTAAATACCCCTTGTAATTTTTATAATGATCATGAAATCTTTTTTCCCCCCTGGGTGGGGGGCCTGTGGTGTTGGTAACCTTTAGTTTTTCTATGAGAATCTGGTTATTTTATACTAATGACCTAAGTTCTTTTCTGTTGAACTTTTATTTTTAAACAGAAAATTAGAAATATCTTCTGGAAAACTGGCCAGATTTGCAGATGGCTCTGCTGTAGTACAGGTAAAAAGTCCATGTTTTAAAAATTACTTCTTAAATGTGGTTATGAAGTATGAGTACTGGGTGTGTTATAACATCATATATAACATTAGAATTGTGGTACTAGATATTAATCTATCTACTACTAAGATCATTTCTACCAGAACCTTTCCCGACAACCAGGGAGCCACAGGCCTAGATATATTAAATGACCTTTAAGATCCCTTCCAAACTTGAGATTCTCTTTTATTCTGCTAATAAATTCTGTTAAATTTTCTAGAGAAAGTGATGTTTTTCAGTATAGCGCTTGGGGAGTTTTCCTTTAAATGTAGCCTAAATTTCCTCATAAAAATAGAAAATGTAATTCAATTCATTAGATGTGGCTAAGTCATCAGTAAGCCTTTTCTTTTTTTGTCTCTAATGCTTTTGAAAAGCTTAGTAACTCTTTATAATATTGATTGTGATCATGTAGAAGGGACCAAGATTCAACCACTTATAAATAATTTTCATTTTCATTGTATCACAGAATTACCATTCTCTTGCCTTGAGTTCAATTAGCGTGAGAATTCATTCAATTGCTACATATGTTACTATCTGATATTAAAAGAATTTACCAATATTACTATTAATTTTCTTTAACTAAGACAGGTGACACTGCAGTGATGGTTACAGCCGTCAGTAAAACAAAACCTTCACCCTCCCAGTTCCTACCTTTAGTGGTAAGTATTTGATGATTTACCTGAATTATAATATAGTATAAATGTAGAATTTAGAATATTTTTGTCCAGTGTTCTATGTTGTTTGTTACTTAGTCATTTTTAAAAATGTGAATGTTTCCTTCATAACCAATTCTTTTACTAGAAGCATTTGTACTTTAGAATGTACAGATGTTAGTTGATAAGAACAGTGGAAGTACATAAATAATCTTATGTTGAATAAGCAACGAATTTATTGCTCTCATAGGTTTTCACTCTAATATATGCCTGCAGATACATGTTTAGTGAAGGGTGAATTCGTTAGGGTTTTATGGCTCTTTCTATTTAGGAAAAGGGAATACAGTTTTATCTAACAGTTATGATATATGCAAAAGGCAGTATTTTGCTTTACCAGAATACGTTCCCATCGGAAGTAGTGAGGCTAGGTAGTCATCTCACTGCTAAGTGGGAAGCTAGACATCTAGCAGTAAATTCTGGGGTTTTGTGTTATTATCCATGGTTCAGTCTTACAGATGTGTACTTTTTTTTTTTTTAAATCAATTTGCTGAAACATTTCTATCAGTTCTTCTTTCCCCTGAAAGGGACAAAAATCTAAAATAAATAAAATCTTCTCTACTATTATATTAGTCTGGAGTATGTTGTTAGTAACCTCTGGAAAATTAGTATTTGTGTTGTAATTCTTGGTGTATACTTTGTGTTCTAGTTTGCTAGCTGCCGGAATGCAATATACCAGAAACAGAATGGCTTTTAAAAAGGGGGAATTTAATAAGTTGCTAGCTTAACAGTTCTAAGGCTGAGAAAATATCCCAATTAAAGCAAATCTATAAAAATTCCAAGTTAAGGCACCCAGGGAAAGATACCTTAGTTCCAGAAGGCTGATGGCATTCAGTGTTTTTCTCTCAGCTGGAAAGACACATGGTGAGCATGGCGACAGCTTTCTCTCCCATCTTCTTGTTTCATGAAGCTCCCCCAGGAGCATTCTCCTTCATCTCCAAAGGTTACTGGCTGGTGGACTTTGTGGTTCTCTTGTCATTCTGTCGTGGTTCTGTGGCTCTCTTCTTGTTCTCAAACAAGAAACTCTCTCCACAATGTCTGTTCTTATAAGATTCCAGTAAACTAATCAAGACCCACGTAGAATGGGTACAGACATGTTCCATATAATCAAGTTTAATAGTGACAGTTGATTGAGTCAGATCTCCATGGAGATAACCCAATCAAGTTTCCAATTTATAGTACTGAATAGGGATTAGAAGAAACCATTGCTCCCACAGGATGGATTAGGATTAAAACCTGGCTTTTCTAGGGTACACATATCCTTTCAAACCAGCACCGTTTGTTACTACAAAAAGGAATCATATGAATGTCACTTTTTTCATTACTACTTTAGGTTGACTATAGACAGAAAGCTGCTGCTGCAGGTAGAATTCCTACAAACTATCTTAGAAGAGAAATTGGATCTTCTGATAGAGAAATTCTTACAAGTCGAATAATAGGTAAGACATGAAAATAGAGGCCTTGGGCATCTCTGTATCTGGTATACCTGCATTAGCATCTCTTCTCTTCCATCTGTGTTCTAAATATCTCTTAAATTTTCCTTCTCTGAATAAGAAAATACCACCTGAGATTTTTACTTTTTATAGGGCTCCCTGAGAGTAAGAATTTTTGTTTGTTTACTATTGAATCCCCTATACCTCACACAGACTAGATACCCATATATATATTTTTTAACTTAATAAATGAATCTCTTTTGAGCATATAAATTCTGTGGTCCATTCCTTTATTCTGTTGAATCTGTCCCCATTATTTTTTCATGTTCATATTCATATATATATGTAAATATATAAAAGGTTTATATTTCATCAACTGTCATCAGTTACTGAAGTGTGTCTGTAATCCTTCCTGTCTTTGAAACCCTAAATATTGTGTAATTATTTGTAATTTACAATTCTTTTATCTAAATTTGTGAATTGAATTTCTTTGGGTAAAAATTTATCTTGGAATTTGGTGGTGATAACTAGTTTATGTATATTCATATACATTCATCAGACACGAATATCAAAATGCCACAGTTTTTGTTTTGTTTTGTTTTTTGTCTGCTCTTTGTCTTAAGTGTGTTTCCTATGCTTATGTATGTAACTGATGCCTGTGGAACCAGAATAAAAAATTTTTCCTTGATCTTTAGAAAGGTATGCTCCTACCCATCTACTTTTGCTATTAGGGCATGGAATATATTAATTGAATCATTGGCTTTTTGTCTCTCTTAGTAAATCACTCCAAGGGAATTTTTTTTCTAACATACTGAACAGCTACCTATTATCTTTTTTAGCTAGATGTTTAATGGAGGAAAAGCTTTGCAATGTAAAGCAACCCCTGGTATTATTAAATATCTTTTTTTTTTTCTTTTTGCAGATCGATCAATTAGACCTCTCTTTCCAGCTGGCTACTTTTACGATACACAAGTAGGTTCTGCTTTAGATTTATTTGTTTCCAAATCAATCAAAAATTATTTATTGAATTTCTATCATATTTCCTAGGCTAAATATCACAGAGAATACAAAATAAGAATTCTTGGTGATGCCATTGCATTTTACATTAAATTTTTTTAAAAAAAAGATAATTTTTAAAAGCTCACATTTGTTTAGTATCAATTTTAGCTGACACCTTAAGTGAGTAGGCATTAACTAACAAAACACTATAGAAGATGCATTACAGACAGATGTAATACCAAGTGTGAAGGAAGAAACTGGTGAGTTTGAAATGTCATTGTGATTGAGGTATATGGAGACAAAATAAGCTAGGCCTTGTAGATCATCTTGGTAACAAACTAGGAAAAGACACAACTAATCTTTATTACCTATCTTTATTACTTGATCCTCTAAACCTCTATTTTATTGCATTTTAATTTAATTTTGTATTTAATGTTGATACCTTCTGAATATTATTTACTTTCAGCATACAGCTATTATATCCTTGCTTCATTTTCCCTCCTGACACTTTTGCAAGGATGTCACAGCCTCGAAGTCGTTATTAATTGTTTTTTTTTCGCATGGGCAGGCACCGGAAATTGAACCCAGGTCTCCGGCATAGCAGGCAAGGACTCTGTAACTGAGCCACCATTGCCTGCCCAAGGAAGTTATTTTTATAAGTACATAACACAGACACATTATTGCAATATAAAGTTGTTCTGGTTTTTTTATACTTTATACACAATATTTCATGTAATTCTCACAGGAATCTTTTAAGGAAAATGCTATTATTCTTCCCTTTTAAAGATGAGGAGGCTGAGGCCTGATTTAAATAATTTTCCCAAGGTCAAGCATTTACCTAAGTGAGCCAAACTTAAGCCCATGCTTTTACCATAACCTAAATCAATGTATATGATTTTTTTAAGTGCTTTAATTTTTTCCAACATTCCAGGTCCTTTGTAATCTGTTAGCAGTAGATGGTATTAATGAACCTGATGTCCTAGCAATTAATGGTGGTAAGTATAAAAATAGAGATTAAAATTCATGCTTTTATTTAAAAGCCAATAAAATATTTTTGTTTCAGCTCTTATTTTTCCTTTTTTTAAGCTTCCGTAGCTCTCTCATTATCAGATATTCCTTGGAATGGACCTGTTGGTAAGTTACCATTTGAAAATATGAAAGGTAGTTTGTGTTTTTTTTTTTCAGCAAATACTAGAGAACATATAATAGTCTGATATTGGGCCAGATTTATTATCTCCTAGAGAATTGAACTAGATACCATTCCAGAACTCCTTTCTTGCCTTGAGTTTCATTTTTGTTTTATAGTTTCTGATGACAGTATGTTAGATTTTATGTCCCTAGGTACTCTAACTTCTTAGCTGCCTATTTCTATTAGATTTTGTTTAGACTGGGAAATTGTCAGAATACATACAGCTTCATGATAAAATATGAGATTTAAAAATGATTCATTTAATTAACAATTATTAGTGTTCTGAATGCCTGATACAGAGCTAGGTGTTGAAAAAACCAAAGTAGACTAGGTACTAGTGCTTTCAACCTAAGTATAAACAGTATTATAAGGATATAGAAAAAACTATTGGGAAGGATGGGTGTTTTACAGTGTCAGGTTGTCAAATGGGGCTCAGGGTAGTTGTTGACATTTAAGTTGGAACCTTAGTAGGATCAGATGGTAAACATTTTCCTTGGAAGGAAGTACCTTCTAGCTTGGAAAAGAATATGAGCATAATCAGAGAGATGTGGAAGAAATGGTCTGTTTGGCAACTCAAATGGTCCAGTGAGTTGAGAAGATAGGGTGAGATAGTATACTCTGTGGGCCTTAAGTATGTGGTAGAAGTGCGGATTATAGTCCTAGGATCACAGCTGAAGATGGGTTTGAAGCCATCCCTGTAATAATGTCTTGAAAACTAAGAGTTTTTATTCAACAGTTATCAATGGTTTAATATTTTAGGAGCTGTGCGAATAGGAATGATTGATGGAGAATGTGTTGTTAACCCAACACGAAAAGAAATGTCTTCTAGTACTTTAAATTTAGTGGTTGCTGGAGCACCTAAAAGTCAGATTGGTAAGTAGTTTAAATACTACTTTTTTTGGATTCTACTTCGAAAGTTGTGACTTCTAAAAAATGCATTAAATTTGTATGTATGTGTGTTTTGTTAGTAGTCATAAAGATTTTTGTTTTATCTCTGTCATCTTGGCAGTGCTCTTGCTTCTTTCCAAATAATATCTAAAATATTACACAACTTTAATTGAAGTATAGACTCTTTATTTACCAAGATAAACCCAGTCATTATTTTTAGTCTAGTAATTTAGTCTAAAAGTTGCAGTTACAACTCTGAAAAGAAATTGTTTTATAGTTTAAATACATTGTTAGCCAATTCAGTCATTCTAAGCCTGCATAAAGTCTGCTGAGAAAAAGATGACATTTCTGGTAGGTGGAAAACTAATAAAGTAGTAGAAATGCACTGATCCTGGGTTGTAACAAAAATCTCACAGATTTATAAATGACAATTCTTCTGTGGAAGGAGAATAAAATTTGACAGTCAGGACAACCTGAGTTTGAAATCCATCCCTGGCACTCTTAACCATGTAACTTTGGACAACTTACTTAAAGTCTGTTGTCAGTTTATTCTGGCAACATTTGATGTGCAAGACTTTTGACATGGGATCTTCTGTGTGGGGACATTTTGATGAAACCTAAAGCAAACTATTAAGCTTGTAGTTTTTTTTGCACAAGTAATGTGTGTAACACCTCATTTCCAGCTTCTACTTTTGAAAGTTGGTCATAATGGTATTGGAATTAGGTACTCTGTGATAGACAGAACACATATAATGGAAGTTTTAAATTATCCGCATGTATCATTTAGGGATTGTGTTGTCATGTAACAATGGCTTAAACAAGATGGGAATTTTTTTTTCCCTCAGGCAAAATTCAGAGGTAGGACAATTATAACACGCCATAACATCTTAAGAAATCTAGATTTCTTCCAGCTTCCTGAAGGTGTGATCCTCACACTCATGCTTAAGAACTGCCTACCAGAGCTCTGGCCAACACATCCACCCTCCCTTTTATGGTATTTTTCTCAGAAGTTCCCACACAGCAGTTCCCACTTATGTCTCATTTGCCAGAACTGCAATATGTGATTATACCCTTGACTGGAAGGGAGGCTGGTAAATGGTTTTTGGATGCTTTTAATTAGTAGATTAATTTGGCTACTATTTAATGAAACTTAATTCTGTTTTCCAAATGAAAATCAGAAGTGCTTTTAAAAAATGTAAACAATGCAAAAATGAATAAAGTAAAAAGTAGAAGCCTTCTGTAGTCAGGGTGAAATTTGGAGATGGATTGAGGGTAAGAAATGTGTTTCGCACACATCGCTTACAGTGGCCGTGCCCTCAGTCTAAGTTGCTATATCAGATTTCCTCTTTCAGTTTTTGTTTGTTTGTTTTTTATAAAGTAAAGATAAAAAGTTCTACCGTACAGGATTTTTATGAAGATAAGAGTCAAGGTATGTATAGTGCCCAGCACGATACCTGGTACATAATGGGCATAGAGTTAATACTTGCTGTTATCATTAAAATATAGAAATAAACCTATTTATATATATATATAAAACCAATATAGAAATTGGTTTATAGCCCTTATTTGCTTAAAGCTAGAACCTTTCTAATTTTTTACATGCCATAGAAACCCCATAGCAACCTTCTACTGGTTGCCTCTTCTCACCTTTTGCTCTTTAGATGGAATAATGAAACTCTAGAGATTGCATAAACTTCAAAGGGTGAGCTCAAATATCTAGGGGAAGATTGAAAATGAATCAGAACTGACCTCTAAGAAAACTGGTTTCTGGAAATACCAGCCTCCATTTTATAATGATTAAATCACTGTTTCCATGAAGATATTCAGCCAGCTCTCTGTGCTTTTGTAAAGATTCACCAAATATACTTTTTTTTTTTAACCCCATGTTCACATGTAATTTAATTTTGGGCCTAAGTCAATATCATAATGGAATTTCTGGGATACAAAAAGAAAAGTAATTACTACCATTTCATTATTAAAATATTTAGTACTTATAGGAAATTATTATCCTTATATAATTTCTAGTAGGTGGAAATTTAATAATAAAATAGAAGAAATGCACTGATCATGGGTCACCTTCACTCTCTGAAACAAAAATCTCCCAACTGTACAAATGACAGTTCTTCTGTGGAAGGAGAATGGACTTTGACAGAACAACCTGAGTTTGTAATCTAACTGTGGTATTGTTAACCAGATTACTTAAGCCATTGTTCTGCACAATACCATTTAGATGCTTTGTTTTAAACTGTTAGATAAAATATCAGTCTTAGTTGACTGGCTGCTATGACAAGTGCCATACAGTAGATTGGCTTAACAACAGAAATGTGTTAGCTCACAGTTTCAGAGCTAGAAGATTTGCTTTCTCCCAGGGTCCATAGCATACTGACTGGCTGGCAATTCTTGGGTTCCTTGGCATTTCCAAGGCAGTGTGTTCTCCTTTCTCTCTTGGTTCCATTGACTTTCATGATCTACTTCTCCATGTGACTTTCTCTTCATAAAGCTTCCATTAGTAGGATTAAGGCCACCCTCATTCAGTTGGGCCACATCTTAACTAAAAATAACATTTTCTAAAGATCCCATTTACGTCGGGTTCACACCTTCAGGAGTGGATTAAGATGTTTTTGTCTGAGGTAAATAACTTAACCTAATACAATCACTAATCTTTGTATGTATAGTAGCATATAATTCAGGGAAAATTATACCAGTAACTTTTTTCTTTTTTGAAGATCAAAGTTTATTTACTATTTGCATACAAAAACATATTACACATCAAACAACCAAAACTAAAAAAAAAAGATATTCTTTTGAGGACTAATATGTAATTTATACAGAATAAGCCTTCTGGAAGTTGTAGTTTTCAGTAATTCAGGTTATGTCTGAACAGATAAAACTAATTCAGCTTAGTGTTTTAAGTAAAGCTTTGTTTGATTTTTAAATACTACACATTTTCATAAATAAACCAAAGCTTCAATGTAGACCAGTCGCTGCCAATATCACCTAGTGTCTCTACAGATGAGTTTAACAAGTGTGTTCCAGTGATCTGCAGATTTTCCTCTACATACAGCATTTAAAACAAACTCATGGACTTCCGGGAAGATGGCCGAATAGACTAGCTTGAGCATAGCCCTGCTTGACAGAAAGGTTAGAAAAGCAGCAGAAGGGTGACTGAAGTGGCAGTTAGGAAATGCAGCTGACCTGGAAGGGCCTTCTGTACCACATGCGGCAGCCCTGGTTTCAGAGGCTGAGGAACTGAGAGGCAGAAAGCTTGAGCCTGGCAGGGAGCCAGGAGCCCACGGGAGTGCACAGATGGGAGCCTGGGACTAGGAAGTAAGCCAGGCTGCTTTCCTTGGGTGTGGTACCCTCACCAGTGCAACCCATGACCGGTGACTCACCCCACACCCCACACACCCAAACACCATCACCCACTCCCAGTACACATACTTGCCCCTCACCCCCACCCCAAGTGCAGCCCAACCCACGCCTCCCAAGCACTCCCTCCCTCTCACTCTTCCCTGTAGGCTGTTGCCAGTGTATAAAGGCTGCAGGCACCAACCTCCATACCTAGGCTACTTGCCCCCAGCCCCAACAGTAGTGTCGCACAGCCTCGCTCCACCCCGCCTGAGCTCTGCACATCAGTTTACGGCATGCATGCACACAAGCCCTCAATCATTTCATTCAGCTGTGGGAACCGTACTTTATAGCAGTCCTAGAATCGCGCATGCGCGTAGTCCTCAACCACACTTTCCAGCTCTGAGAAAGTGCTGACCTGCGCAGCTGGGTCACATCTGCCCCCAATCCACAAAGGCATAATACCAGCCTGCTGCCATAGCTCTGTGTATGCACACAAAGGGCCCCATGCCTTAAACCAGTGCACACCAGGGTTACACCCCCCCAGACCAGTGCCCTGGCACAACTATATCCTCCCTTGCCACTGGGCAACCATGGTCACAAGCATCAGTGTAACATTGCCAACTTTGCCTGTACCTGCCCTGAAACAAATCACCGCGCTGACTGCCCACCCCATGCCCTCCTCCCTGCTGTACAACCATCCTGCGAACACAAGGCTTTAGATTACCGAAAGAAATCAACTCCCAAAGTAAAGCAATCAACATATTTACATGTGACGAAGACAGCAGATCACAATGCAGACAGATATAACCCTGCCTATTGACCAAATTAAAATACCAGAGAAGGCACAGATACTGGAACAACTAATCAAAAGATGTTCATACAGCTCTACTTAATAAAATAAGTGCGATAGCAAGTGACATAAAGGAGATCAAAAAGAGTAGAAGAGCATAAAGAGGAATTTAAAAGAATAAATAGAAAAACAGAAGAAATCACACAGATTTAAGACTCTTGACCAAATAAAAAACATATTAGAGGTACACAACACCAGATTTGAAGAGACAGAAGAAAGAAGTAATATAGAGGACAGGGTGCTTGACTTTGAAGACTCAAAACAGCAAATGGCAAAAAAAAAAAAAAAAAAAAAAAAAGATGGAAAAAATTGAATGGGAATTCAGGGAAATGATAGACAAAACAAAGCGCACAAATATAAGAATCACTGGTGTCCCAGAAGTAGAAGAGAGAAGTAAAGGGCTAGGAAGAGTAACTGAGGATATAATGGGGGAACACTTCCCAACCCTCTTAAATGACATAAATATACGAGTCAAAGAAGCCCAACGAGCTCCAAACAGAATATATCCAAATAGGCCTTCTTCAAGGCACATTCTAATCTGTCTGTCAAATGTTGAAGAGAAGCAAAAAATCCTGAAAGTGGCAAGAGAAAAGCAATCTACTACATACAAGGGAAATCAAATAAGACTGAGTTCAGAGTACTCAACTAGCACCCTGGAGGCAAGAAGGCAGTAGTATATTCAAAATCCTGATAGAGAGACTTCCAGCCAAGAATTCCGTACCCAGTCAAATTGTCCTTCAAAATTGAGGGAGAGATTAAAGTTTTCACAGACGAAGAAGTCCTGAAAGAATTTGTCAACACGAGACTGACCTTACAAGAAATACTAAAAGGAGTTCTGCTGGCTGAAAAAAGAAGACAGGAGAGGGAGGTCTGGAGGAGGGCACCGAATTGAAGAGTACCACTAAGGGTAATTTAAAGAATACAGAGAGAAAGAGGTAAAAGAATATATCGATCTGACAAAAAAAAAAAAAGATAAGATGATGAGATCAAGAAACATATTTTCAGAAATAACTTTGAATGTTAACAGACTAAACTTACCATTTAAAAGATACAGATAGGCAGAATGGATTAAGAAACATAATTCAAGTATATGCTGCTTTGCTGGTTTGAAATTATGTATGTACCGTAAAAAAGCCATGTTTCGATCAAAATACCATTTCATAAAGGCAGAATAATCCCTGTTCAATACTGTATGTTTAAATAGGTAATTAGATCATCTCACTGGAGATGTAACCCAATCAAGAGTGGTTGTTAAGCTGGATTAGGTGACGACATGTCTCCACCCATTTAGGTGGGTCTTGATAAGTCTCTGGAGTCTTTTAAAAGAGGAAACATTTTGGAGAATGAGGTGATCCAGAGAGAGCAGAGCAGAATGACGTAGCCACAAGAAGCAGAGAGTGTCCATCAGCCAATGACCTTTAGAAATGAAGAAGGAAAACGCTCCCGGAGAGCTTCATGAAACAAGAAGCCAGGAGAGAAAGCTAGCAGATGACGCCGTGTTCGCTATGTGCCCTTCCAGCTGAAACAGAAACTATGACTGTGTTCACCGTGTGCCTTCTCACTTGAGAGAGAAACCCTGAACTTCATCAGCCTTCTTGAACTAAGGTATCTTTCCCTGGATGCCTTTGGTTGGACATTTCTATAGACTTGTTTTAATTGAGACATTTTCTTGGCCTTAGAACAGTAAACTAGCAACTTATTAAATTCCCCTTTTTAAAGCCTTTCCGTTTCTGGTATATTGCATTCCGGCACCTAGCAAACTACAGCAGCTGCTTACTAGAGACTTACCTTAGACACAGAATACAAATAGATTGAAAGTGAAAGGATGGAAAAAGATTTTCCATGCAAGTTGTAACCAAAAGAAAGCAAGAGTAGCTATACTAATATCAGACAAAATAGACCTTAAATGTAAAGACACCATAAGAGACAAACAAGGACACTATATACTAATTAAAGGGTCAATTCACCAAGAAGATTTAACAATCATAAATGTCTATACCCCCAATCAAGGAGCTCCAAAGTACATGAGACAGACATGGGCAAAACTGAAGGGAGTGATAGACGTTTCAACAATAATAGTAGGAGACTTTAATACAGTGTTCTTCTCTGTAGATAGAGCAACCAGCCAGAAGATCAACAAGGAAATAGAGAAGTTAAATAACTTGATAAATGAATTAGACCTAACAGACATATAAAGGACATTGTAGCCCGGAGCACAAGGTTATATATTCTTCTCTAGTGCTCATGAACGTTCTCCAGAATAGATCATATGCTGGGGCACAAAACAGATCTTTATAAATATAAACATATTGAAATTATTCAAAGTACTTTCTCTGATCACAGTGGGATGAAGCTGGATCTCAATACCCACCAAAGAATGAGAATATTCACAAATATATGGAGATTCAATAACACACTCTTAAAGAACCAGTGGGTCATAGAAAAAATTGCTAGTGAAATCAGTAGCTATCTGGAGATGAATGAAAATGAGAATACAGCTTATCAGAACTTATGGGATGCGGCAAAGGCTGTGCTGAGAGGGAAATGTATTTCCCTAAATGCCTATATTAAAGAACAAGAAAGAGCAAAAATTGGGGACTTAACAGCAAACCTGGGAACTTGAGAGAGTACAGCAAACTAACCCCAAAGCAAATAGGAGAAGAGAAGTGACAAAGATTAAAGCAGAGATAAATGAATGGGAGAACAAAAGAACAACAGAAAGAATCAATAAAACCAAAAGTTGGTTCTTTGAGAAAATCACTAAAATTGATGGGCCACTAGCAAGACTGACAAAAAAAAGAGGATGCAAATAAAATCAGAAATGAGAAGGGGTGCATTACTACAGAGCCTGAAGAAATTAAAAAAAAAAATTGTAAGAGATTACTATGAACAACTATACGCCAACAAATTAGACAACTTAAATGAAATGAACAAATTCCTGGAGACACACAAACCAGCTACACTGACTCAGGAAGAAACAGAAGATCTCAACAAACCGATCACAAGTATAGAGATTCAATCAGTCATCAAAAATCTGCCTACAGAAGAAAGCCCAGGGCCAGATGGCTTCACAGGGGAATTTTATCAAACATTCCATAAAGAACTACACCAATCCTGCTCAAAGTTTTCCAAGAAATTGAGGGAAAAGGAAAAGAACTCTAACCTAACTCATTTTATGTAGCTAATATAATTTTAATACCAAAACCAGGTAAAGATAGTATAAGAAAGGAAAACTACAGGCCAATCTCCCTAATGAACATAGATGCAAAAATTATCAGTAAAAACGTAGCAAATCAAATCCAACAGCACAGTAAAAGGATTATACGCCATGACCAAGTGGGGTTTATACCAAGAATGCAGGGATGGTTCAACACAAGAAGGTCAATTATTGTAACACAGCACATTAAAAAATCAAAAGGGAAAAGTCACATGATCATCTCAAGTGATGCTGAAAAATCATTCAACAAAATTCAGCATCCTTTTCTACCAACATTCCAAAAGATAGGGATCAGAGGTAATTACCTCAATATGATAAAGGGAATATATGAAAAACCGATATCCATTTATTTTTCAAAGCACCTTTTTTGAGATATAACTTGCATGCAATAAGTACATCATTTTTTAAAAATATCTCCAATTCAGATTAATTCTGTGAAAGTAAGAGCTGTCATGGGAATACAGATGAGAAAAAAGAATATAAACAACTCAGTATCATGATATCAGCAGAGGCTTCTTCATGCCTTTTTTTTTTAATTAAACTTTTTATTTTGAGATCATTGTAGATTCACATGCTGTTATAAGGGTATGAAGAGATCCTATGTGCCCTTTATCGAGTTTTCCTCAATGATTACTCTTGCAAAACTGTATTATGATATCACAACCAGGATATTGACATTGATGCAGTCAAGATACAGAACATTTCCATCACTTCAAGGATCCCTCATGTTGTATTTTGATAGATATACCCACATCCCACTCACCCTATCACCTTCTTAACCCCTGGTAAACACTGATTTAGTCTCCATTTCTATAATTTTGTCATTAATGTTATATAAATGGGATCATATAATATGTATCCTTTTAGGATTGGCTTTTTTCACTCAGCAGTATTCTCTCAGCTTTCATTTAGGTTGTGCATGTAGTAATAGTTCCTTTTTGTAGCTGAATACTATTCTATAGAACGGGTGTTCCACACTTGGTTTAATCATTTATCATTTAAAGAACATCTGGTTGTTTCCAGTTGTCGGCTAGTACAAATAAAGTTATAAACGTTAGCATGTAGGTTTTTGTGTGAAGAGAAATCCTCATTTCTCTGGGATTAGTGCCTAGGATCCCAGTTGCTGGATCGTATGGTATTTGCTTGTTCAATATTTTAAGAAACTACCAAACTGTTTTTCACAGTGGCTATACCATTTTATATTCCCACCAGCAATCTTAGAATGACCCAGTTGGTCCAAGTTCTAGCCAGCATTTGGTGTTGTAACTTTTTTATTTTAACCATTCTGATAGGTGTGTTGTTATTCTCATTGTAGTTTTAATTTGCATTTATTTGTTGCCTAATGATATTGAATCATGTGTTTCATGATTTATGATCTTATTTGCTGTCTGTCTATCCTCTTCCATATACATGTCTTCATATTTTTTCTCCAGTTTCTAGTTAGATTGTTTGCTTTTTTACTACTGAGTTATGAAAGTTCTGTATACTAGTCCTTTATCTATATGCAATTGGCAGATACTTTCTCCCACTCTAGCTTGTCTCTCGGCGTTAAAGCAAAGTCTTGGTTTTTTTTTTTTAACATTAAAAAAGTTGTAAGTGGTTCACGTGTTATAATTCATGAAACAACATTTTTGTAATTGTACTATTAACTATAGTCTGTTGTTTACAGTAGGGTTCATTGTCTTGAACACGTTTTATCTTTTTATTTTTATTCTAGTAACATATATACAACCTAAAGTTTCACCTTTTAACTACATTCGTAAATATATAGTTCAGTGCTTTTAATTGTACTCACAATACAGTACTACCATCACGGCCATCTATTTCCAAAACTTTGCAATCAAGCTAAACAGAAATTGCATATAATTTAAACATTAACTCCCCATTTCTTACTCCCACCCCAGCCCCTGAAAACCCATATTCTAGATTTTAACTATATGAGTTTGCTTATTATACTTATTTCATGTCAGTGAGATCATGCAATCTATCCAGCTTATTTCACTCAGCATAATGTCTTCAAGGTTCATTCATGTTGCTGCATGCATCTTCATTCCTTTTTACAATTTAATAATATTATATTGCATTATTATTATACCACATTTTGTTTATCTTTTCATTGGTTGATGGACACTTGGGTTCTTTTCTCATTTTGGCAATTTTGGCAGTGTTCAATTGCTGCCGTGAACATTGGACTGCAAATATCTGTTTAAATCCAGGCTTTCACTTCTTTTTGGTGTGTTCTTAGTAGAGAGATTGCTAGATCATATGGTAATTCTATACATAGCCTCTGAGAAACTGCCGAACTCTCTTCCACAATTGCTTCATTGTTTTACACTCCCATCAGCAATGGACGAGTATTACTATTTCTCCACAGTCTCTCTACCACGTGTAATTTTCTGTTTTTTTAGTAGTAGCCAATTCTAGAAAGTGTGAAATGGTATCTCATTATGGCTTTTATTTGCATTTCCCTAATAGCTAGTGATGTTGAGCATCTTTACATTTGCTTTTTTAGCCATTTGTATATCCTCTTTGGAAAAATATCTATTCAAGTTTTTTGCCCATTTTTTGTTTGTTTGTCCTATTATTGAGTTGTAGGATTTCTTTATATAGTCTGCATATTAACCCCTTATCAGATATGTTGTTTTCCAAATGATTTCTCCTATTGGTAGGTCTATTGAGTAGGCTGTCTTACCACTTTCTTGATAAAGTCCTTTGCACAAAAGTTCTGAATTTTGATGAGGTCCCATTTATCTGTTTTTCCTTTTGTTCCTTGTGCTTTGGGTTTAAAGTCTAAGAATCCATTGCCTAACGCAAGATCCTGAAGATGCTTCCCGACATTTTCTTCTAGGAGTTCTGTAGCTTGTGTTCTTATATTTATATCTTTGATCTGTTTTGAGTAAATTATTGTATAAGGGGTGATATAGGGGTCGTTGGGGGTTTGTACATAGACAATCATGTCATCTGTAAATAGGGACACTTTTATTTCTTCCTTTTCAATTTGTATGCATTTTACTTTTTTCTTGTCTTATGTATTGTCTAGAATTTACAGAACTGTGTCAAATAAGAGTGATGAGAGTGAGTATCCTTGCCCTGTTCAAATCTTAGGGATGAAGAATTCAGTTTTTCACCATTAAACATAATGTTAACTGTAGATTTTTTCTAATTCCTCTTTATCAACTTAAGGAATTTCCTCTCTATTCTTGTTTATCTGAGCCCGTTTATTATGAATGGGTGTTGAATTTATCATGTATTTTTTCTGCATTGATTGATATGATCATGTAATTCTTCTTTAACCTGTTAAGATGGTGGATTACATTGATTGATTTTCAAGTATTGACTCAGCCCTGCATCACTGAAATAAAACCGTTCATGGGCTGTAATTTCTGTTAAATATTGCTGTATTCTTCTTAATTATTTAAGTTTTTTTATCCCTATTCATGAAGGATATTAGTGTGTAGTTTTCATTTTTTTTGTTCTTTGTCTACTTTTGGTATGAGGGTAGTACTAGCTCCATTCAATGAATTTTCTGAAAGTGATTATGTAAAATTGGCTTACATTCTTTAAATATATAGTGGAATTCACCAGTGAAAGTATCTGGGGCTTGGAGATTTCTTTTTTGGGAGTGTTAATTTGCAGATTTAATTTCCTTAATAGTTACAGATAGAGCTTTTCAAATTGGATGAGTTATGATAGTTTGTCTTTTCAAGGAATTAGTCTATTTCATCTAAGTTGTCAGATTTATGTGTGTTGATTCAGCCATAGTATCCCTTTATTATTCTTTTGTTGTCTATAGGGTCTGTAGTGATGTTCCTTGTTTCATCCTTGATTTTGGTAATTTATGCCGTCTCTATTTTTTTTCCTTTGTCACTCAGCCCTGCTATACCTGTGTCCCACAAGTTTTGATGTTATATTTCATTTTCATTCAGTTCAGTGTATTTTTTTATTTCCTTTAAGACTTCATCTTTAACCCATGGATTATTTAGAAATGGATAGTTTCCTTTCTAAAATTTTGGAGATTTTCCAGTTATCTTTCTGTTATTGATTATTGGTTTGTCGACATTGTGGATGGAGAACACACCTGGTACAATTTCAGTTCTTCTTGATTTGATGTGGTGCTTTATGGCTCAGAATATGGTCTATCTTCGTATGTGTTCTATGGACATTTGAAAAAAACATGTATTCTACCGTTATTGGGTGTAGTATTCTATAAAAGTCAAATAGATTCTGTTGGTTGATAGTGCCATTTAGTTTGTCAATATTCTATTACTTTTCTGTCTAGTTATTCTATCTATTTTCGAGAGAGTGGTATTGAAATCTCTAGCTATAATACTGGATTTGTTTGTCCAATTACTTTTTGTTTCACATATTTGTAGTTCTGTTATTTTGGCCATAAACATTTAGGATTGCTATGCCTGCTTGGTGTATTTACCCTTTTGTCATTATGCAGTATCCCTCTGTCTGGTAATTTTTTTTGTTTTGAAGTCTTCTTTATCTGATATCAATATAACCACTCCTGCTATCATTTGATAGCAGGTGGTATCATTTAGTATCATTTTAGTCTCTTGAGGGTGGATATCTAGGCTCCTTACTCAGCTTTTGTTGGTGTGGTTTGGGTAGGGCCATAATTACCTCTGCGGTGTTTTGACATTAGTAGAGCAATTATTGTCAAAATATTTTCTCTCTTGCTAGACTGCCCTTTTCCAAATCTTTTGGCTAGAAAAAGCATGTCTTCATAGGGTTTTTTTTTTTCTTTTCTTTTCTGCATCCATTGTCATTTTCAGGTTGTCAGATTCTTCAGCTGTAAGTTTAGGATATGTAAAGAAAACAGGAAACTCACTACCACATTGTTTCTCATATCCTAAGATCCACAACCAGTCTGCCTTCTTCTCCCACTTTTTACAGTCTTTGTATGTTTATTTTTTATATGTCCAGACTTTTTAGTTATTTTGGAATTTTTCCTCCTTTTGAAATTTGAGATGAAAAAGTTAACATTCTGTTTTTAATTTATCCTCACAAGATAATGAAAAATTTCCAAATAGTACATTTCCTTGAATGACTCATGGTATATATAATTAAACACTTAAAGTCTAAATATGATTTTTAAAGATTTTATTTAATGTTATGAATGCTAGTAAGTCGAACAATTCCCTATTAGAATTATGGTAAAATTAAATTTTTATTATATTGTCTTATTATCATTTAAATTTTTTATACACATTTGTTGGCTTAGAAGTTTATAACTCTCTTCCCAAACAATGTTTTCTTAATATTTATATGAACTGTCAATATTTATTTGCCTATATAACTATTAAGTTTTTAATACTTGCTTATATATATATAAAATCAACAGCTTTTACAATCATCATTAATTATGACAGGATTTTATTCTTGGTGTAGTAACATTAGTTGATGGAATTCCGACATATAAAACACATCAGAACTTTTTTTCATTCAGGATTATATTTAGCAGCCTTAAAAGTGCTGAGTCAGTTAATAATAAATGTTAATGAAAGCATAATGTGGTTAAGTATATTAAAGTATAATGATAACATATGCAAACACAATTCCACTTATGAAATGTCTAGAATAGTCAAATTTATAAAACAAAGGTAGATTAGAGATTGCTAAGGGCTAGGAGGGAGGAAGGAGTAGAAAATTATTTCTTAATGGGTCCAGTTTCTCTGCTTAGCGTAAAGAAAGCATTTTGATAATGGTGGTGGTAATGGTAGTACTCATTGTAAATGTAATTAATACCACTGACTTGTAAACTTAAAAATGTTTTAAAATGGGAAATTGTGATATATATTTATGACCACGGTAAAAAAAAAACTTTAAATTTGAATTTCTGTATTCATTTTTGTTTTGCTTTTGTTTGCTTTCTTTTTTGTAATTTTTTACGGATTATTTGTTTTGTTAGTTTGCCTTTCTATTTATTCTTTTTAACATTTTGTAAATGTATTGATTCTGAGGAAAGAAATCAAAAGGTGGATATAAATTTTAAAATAAAATTAATTTGTAGTATGTGTCATGTCATGGTGTTTGAAACACTGTTGGTAAAAGGTTAATGAATGCATCATTCTGTTTTTTTCCCCCTTAAATAGTCATGTTGGAAGCCTCTGCAGAGAATGTTTTGCAGCAGGACTTTTGCCATGCTATCAAAGTAGGAATGAAGTATACCCAACAAATAATTCATGGTATACAGCAGTTGGTAAGAGAAATTGGTGTTACCAAGAGGACACCTCAGAAGTTATTTACCCCTTCGCCCGAGATTGTGAAATACACTCATAAGTAAGAACATGTTTGTATAATAGAAAGTATAAAATTGTCACCAGATTTTATTTCTTTTCAGGGAAAAAATACTTTCCACAAAATCTCTATGCATTAATGTTCATAAATAGTACCCTTCAGTTTTAAGTCATTGTTATAAATACCATATCTATCACTTAGAAAAGAATAAACCCACCTCCTTCTTCCTGCTGTGTTGTCCTAAGTTTGAATCTCAGAAGAGTGAGTCTGTTGGCTGAGATTCAGATAATCCCCATATATCTCTGTCTCGGAAGAAAGAGAATAAAGCCTAAAATGTTTGAATACCTGAGGAAACTGATGAAGGTCTCAAAAAGAAATCAGATATAATCACCAGTATATACCCAGTGCTTAGAACAGTGCCTGGCACATAGGCAAGCCCTCAATAAATGTGAATGAATCACCAGAAAATTATTTCATATTATTTGAAATAAATTGAAAAGTGATGTTTTTCCCCTTAGTCTCAGTTTTACAGCTGTCAGTCAGAAATTAAGTAATTATATAATCTGTCCCCAATAATCAAGAGTTTCCTATAATAATTGAGGAAAAATGGATAGAATAGTAAAAAACAAGAGGTTTAAAAGAGAAAAAGAGAATGTGTGTGTGTGTGTGTGTGTGTGAAAGAAAAATCTAAGATGGAATTAATTGAACAGTTAAAAGCAAGAAGAAAAAAGGAGGACACTGTACAGTGTGTTAAGTGATTTCTTTGAGAGGTAGTGAGAAAGGTTCTAAATACGGGTTTTAGATATGAGCTTCATTCTTAAATAATTTGTAAATCTGAATATAAAAGTGTTTGTTATAGTCTATATGTCTCTCAACTTTTTACCTAAATATGATCATGCAGGAAAATGCAAGGCATAATTAAATTTTTATTGGACTGAAAAGTCAGAGTGTGGTGATCTGCTAATACGTCACTGGTAAAGTCCTTCCTGGTGAATGACATGAGCAATGTGAAGATTTAGTTCTTTTCAGTCTTACTGATATATAATTTTTAAAACTTTTTTTTTCTTTATTAGAGAAGTTGTGGGTTTATAGAACAATCATGCATATAAAATACAGGACTCCCATATACCACCCTATTATTAGCACCTTGTATTGGTATAGAACATGTTACAGTTTATGATAGCACGTTTTTGTAATTGTACTGTTAACCCTAGTCCATGATTTAACTTAAGGTTTATAATTATTTTCAAAATTGAAAATAGTTTTTTCTATTAAAAATATACTTATTTAAAAATGCAAAATATATAGTAGATATTTTTTCCAAGCTTATGTTTCAGTCTTACTTTTGATGGATTTGTTGTGAGGTTTTTAAATCTACTTGTTTTGTTTCTGCTTTACAGATTTTTAATTTTTATTTGGTCAAATGTGTCAGTATTTTTCTTGATGTTTTTGGGCTTTGAAGTCCTACCCCAAGATTACATAATATTTATTCCTGTTTTTCTTTTCGTTCTTCTGTGATTTCATTTTATGCATTTAATCTTTTCTGTCATTTTTAAATTTATTTTCTTTTAGGAGTCAGAACTGGGTTTAGTTTGGGTTTTTTTAATTTCATTTCTCATTTTCAAGCAGCTAAGCAATTATCCCTAACATTAGTTATTAAATAGCTTATCTTTCTTCATTTAGTTGATAGTTAAATGGCTGTTGCTTTCAAGGAATGTGTTTATTCTTGCAAATATTTGAATTTGCTATTATGTTTAAAATTTACTTTGTCTCATGGTAAACGAATTGACATTGTTAACAGCAATATAGCAATATATTTATATTTTAATTCCCTATGAAATGGTTGTTGTTTTTAAATAATTTTGATTTATTGTTAATAAATATTTCAGTTTTATCTATAACAAAAATTGTCTCATGTTTCTGGATATTATTATGCTAACATTTATTTTCTGCTGAAAACAGACTTGCCTTGGAAAGACTCTATGCAGTTTTTACGGATTTTGAACATGATAAAGTATGTATACCTGAATTTTGTCCTAAATAATTTTTCTAAGAATTCTTTTTTATCATACCCCATGTAAATGTGTTTATGAATGTTGGCTCTATCTTAATGAAACATTTCTAAACAGAAGGCTAAAAAGAAAAGCCTAGCTGAATGCTTCTCCATTCTTCCTATATTGATCAATACAAATTTTAAGGAAATGTACAAATATATTTGAGTGATGTATACAAGCAATATTTCTCCTAAATCAGTTGCCATTTCTAATCTTTTAAAGAATACTGCTATCAGAGAAATCTGAGTATTCTTACAATGTGTTTATTATATAATAATTCACAAATAGAAGTGTTAAACATTGCTATCTGTATAACAATTGATGCGAATTTTCTTTTAGATTTCCAGAGATGAAGCTGTTAACAAGATAAGATTAGATACCGAGGAACAGCTAAAAGGTAGATTTTGGTTTTGAATTTAAAAGAAATAATAGAATTTTGTGTATGGGGGGGTGTGTGAAACCTTGTTATTCTCATTCTCTTATTGCTTCTCAGCTTTGTTTTTAGTGAGCTCCCAATAATAATACATCACACGGTTAGTGTGAAATTAGTTTATATGCGCATGCCTGACACATACTGGGTGCCTAGTGAATGTTAGTTCAATGTAAAATATCCCTGTCTTTTCTGGATCAGACTCTTATTATCTAGATAGATGTATCCTGTCATATGAAAAACCAAAAGATACTCTTTTAAAAATTCCTAAGTTTTTTATATGTGAAGTTGCAATACTGATAATATCTGGTTTATGAGAATTAAATGAGATTCACATCCATGCCTCACATATAGTAAATGTTTAGTAAGTGTTGGTGCTATTGTTATTGATATCATGTAGAATTGTAAAATTGAGATTTTTGATAATTCAGCTCTCTCTACACATTATTAAACAAAGGATCTTATTGTATGTCAGTCTCAAATAAACTTAATGTGAACCAAGTATGACAAAGTTTTTATTTTTTCTGCAGATGGACAAATATCCACTCACCTGAGTAATTTTCTTATTTTAAGATAAACACTCTGCTGTTCAGTGATTTTTCTTTGAAGTTGGTTTTAAGGCCATTACCTGTAATGCCATTGGAAAAATGTAGTCCTTTTTCATTGCATTTCATCCTATTTACTGAGAATGAGAAATTGTATAAAACATTTTGCTTTATTTAAAAGTGATTTTGTATTTGTATTATGCATGGTAGAATATTCCTTGGCTTTCTCAGTTGATAGGACAGTGATGTTTGGATATTAATTATATGTGTATATATGTGTATATATATATATTTGTATATGTGTAAAAAAATTGTTTTCCAATTTGCAGATAAAGATCAAGTTTCTAAGATAAAGAGTGAGAGTGACTAGTTTTAAATCTGTTAGAACTTTTCATTATATGGGTGCCTGGATTTGTCAGGTAACTTAATATCTGACAATAGGGACCTCTTCTTTCAGAGCACTCTTGTTCTGGTAGAAAGGAAACAAGTTCCTGATAACAATACATTGAACTACTTAATACTTGGTGTTTCTTACCTACTTGAGAACATTTGATTCATCTACTTTGTTTGCATGGGGACTAAATGTTCAGAGTCAACTTTCTTGTTTTATTCCCATAGTTGGTGGATTTGATGCTGTGAACTTAAGAGAACTCTTGTCTTCTAAAAAAAAGAGGAAATCTTTGTTTTGGTTTGTGTTTCTTCTATAGAAAAATTTCCAGATGTCGATCCATATGAAATAATAGAATCCTTCAATGTTGTTTCAAAGGAGGTTTTTAGAAATATTATTTTGGATGAATATAAAAGGTAAACATCTTTTTTTGATGAAATTGAAGCATGCATTTTCTCTGCAAGTTGCCTAGAAAATGGCAAGTTGTCCAAAGCCAGAAATTTTTTTCAAGTGAATTAGAAATAGTTAAGACATTTCTCTTATAAATGGAAACATTGTAGAAGAAATGTGCAGATTATGTGATGTATTGACAAAATGTGTGTGTGTGTGTGTGTGTGTGTGTGTGTGTGTGTTGTGAGTAGAGCAGTGACTATACATCTGAATTACCTGTAGAATTTTTAACAATATAGCTGCATGGATCACAAGCTCTAAGGTTCTGATACAATGAGTCTTAGAATAGAGCCTAGGTATCCGTTATGCAATTAGAATTGAAAATTTCATGGGAGGGATAAAAACACAATATGTGATTTTCTGATTTCCATCACATTGTATATACTTATTTCCTTTATTACTGTAGGTGTGATGGCCGAGATTTGACCTCACTTAGGAATATAAATTGTGAAGTAGATATGTTTAAAACTCTTCATGGATCAGCATTATTTCAGAGGGGACAAACACAGGTAATTACATTAAAAGCTACAATTAATTGCTGATTTAGCATTGCTTAATTAGATCTAATAAAAGTATCTAATTTAGGTGCTGTAGGTTTTTATCATATGAAATATCTATTCAGGTTATCATCTGGTAATTTTTTTTATATTTAAACAGCTTTATTGAGGTATAATTGACTTAAATTAAACAGCACATTATTTAAAATATATAATTTGATAAATTTTCACATATAATACAACTGAGAAGCTCATCACAAGCAAGATAATGAACATATTAATCATCCCTAAAAGTTTCCTCATCCCCCTTTGAAATCCCTTTCTCCTGCTCCTATTCCTCCACCCCAAGCAGTTCTGATCTGATTTTGTCATTATTCATTAGTTTACATTTTCCAGAATTATTTGGTGTTTTATTGTGTTTTTCTTTTAAATCTCAAGTATAAAAAATTGAGTCATTGATACTCTTAAGTTTATAGCATACTATCATTTTTGATCTGTTCAAGTACCTCTTTTGTTTTTCCACTTTAGCTTATATCTCAGTCCCATTCTCTTCCCTTTGATGGACAACCATTCTCTTGTACTCACATGTATTCTTTTTGTTCATATATGTGAACTGAAGACATGTGTACTACTTTAATCAAAAAATTTTAACCACTAATTCATGCCTCTCTGATGGGTTCAAATTGGCACCTCCTTGCTTTTATTTGCATTTTCATACTTAGTATTAAGGGTGAGCCTCTGTATATAATAACCATTCAATAGGGTCATGATATATATCAAACACTGGGGGCTACACACTTCTAGGCATTTTTTTCACATAAATTTTGTCCCCTAGAGTTGTGCCAATACGTGGTGGACCTGTTCAGGTTTTCTTTTTTTCTGAATTGCCTTTTCATATCCTTTGACCTCTTTTTTTTTCTTTTTTTTCCTTTTTGAGTGTTTTACTATCTTTTTTACTGTTATTTTGCGATAATTTCTTAGGTTTGAAATAATAATGCTTTTTCAGTAATAAACCAGACTGTAGATATTATCTCCCTCTCTGCACTTGTCTTTTATCTTTGTGTAAGATAGCCTTAGTATATGTCTAGAGTAAACCTAAATCTGGTTTAATGTAGTCCTTCCTTAACTTTTTCACTTTTGTGTTTTTTATGTTTCTAAAAGTCTCATTTAAGAAATTCTTCCTTACCCCAAATTCACAAAATTATATACCTGCTTTTTCTTTCTATTAGGTTTATACTTTTAGCTATCATATTCAAGTCATTAATCTGTTACTGTGAGTTTATTCTTGTACATGGTGTGAAGTGGAAATCTCCATAGTGAGCCTATTATATAACACCATTTACTAATTATCCATTTTCCTCACTGATTTGTGATGTCACCTTTTTCATTCTAAGTTTATAAATATATTTCTTACCTGTTATTTTCCACTGTTCTGTGAGTGTCTGGGCCAGTATGAAAGTGTTCAATTATTATGGTTAGGATCTTATGCCTTAGTTTCTAGAAGACATATTCTCCCTCTTTGCGTCACCCCTCACCAAAAAAAAATTGTCTTAGCTATTCAAGTATATTTGTTCCTTCATATAAATTTCAGAATATCAAGTCCTCAGAAAATTTGTCTAGGATTTATATTGGAATTGCATTAAATATATAGATTGAATCAGAGATAAACTGTATTTTTACCATTTAAATCCCCATCTTTACTGTAACTATAGTCTCGCTCTTCTTTGACTCAAGTTTTCTTTCATGCCCTTTAATAAAGTTTTAAAAATGTCTCCCTTAATATATTCTGCTTATTTTATTATCCGTCTGACTGTCACTGCCTTTTAACCGGAGTATTTAATCCATTGACATTTTTTAACTTTTTTTTTATTGTCTAGTATAACATATATACAAAGCAAAGGAATAAAAAAACAATGGTTTTCAAAGCACTCCTTAACAAACTGTCACAGGACAGCCCCCAGAGTTTGTCATAGGCCACCACACAGTCCTCTCATATTTTTCCTTCTAGCTGCTCGAGAATATAGGAGGCTATAGGGCTTAAATACTTTTTCATCATCACAATCGACTTTCTTTCCTTCTTTTTTTGTGAAAAATAACATATATACAAACAAGCTATATAATTTCAAAGCACAGTACCACAATGAGTTGTAGAACATATTTCAGAGTTTGACATGGGTTACAATTTCTAGGTTTCTACTTCTAGCTGCTCTAAAATACTGGAGACTAAAAGAGATATCAATCCAATGATTCAGCATTCACATTCATTTGTTAAGTCCTATCCTCTATGTATAATTCTACCATCACTCTTGATCTTTCCATACCTCTCCTTCGGGTTATTTGGGCTATGGCAATTCTAAATTTCCAACATTGGAAAGGTCTGTAACCAACATGGTGTAGAAAGATGGAACCATCTGATATTCTGGAAAGGCTGGCCTAGGTTTCAGGACTTATCTGCACCAGGGACCCATCTGGAGGTTGTAGGTTTCTGGAAAGTTTGTAGAATCTTATATATTGCCCTAGGTGTTCTTTAGGATTGACTGGAATGGTCCTGGTTGGGGGTTCGCAGGTTATGATAAGTAGCAATGTGTAACTGCGGCTTGCGTAAGAGCAGTCTCCAGAGTAGCCTGTTGACTATTTGAACTCTCTCTGCCACTGGTACTTTATTAATTATACTTCTTTTCACCCTTTTGGTCAGGATGTAATTGTTGATCCCACGGTGCCAGGGCTAGATTCATCTCTGGGAGTCATCATCTCCCATGTCACCAGGAAGACTTTCACCCCTGGATGTCATGTCCCACATAGGGGGGAGGGCAATGATTTCACTTGCAGACTTTGGCTTATAGAGACTAAAGCCACATCTGAGCAACCACAGAGATCCTCCAGAAGTAACTCTTAGGCATCCCTATAGGTAGTCTAAGCTTCTCCACTACCTACATAAGCTTCACAAGAGTAATTCTCATGATTGAGGGCATGGCCTATTGATTTGGCAAACTTTAATTTACCGTAAAGTTTGACACAATATCAGGGGATTCCCTAATGATGAGGTTTAATAGTTCCATATTCTTTCTCCCCTCCCTCAGGGGACTTTGCCAATATTTTTTGGTTATCTGCTTAATATATTCAAGGATGTTTCCAGGCATTACAATAATCTATACACAATTACAGGACCTATTTCTTATTCTGTGAATCCTGTGTTTCAGTTGTTCAAATGAGCTATACAGATAGGTTGAATTACATTATGCACTACATAAAATATCAGTTCCAGACCAAATAAACCTTTCTTCCATTGGTCTCAAAGAGTATGTGTAATTCTAAAATATAGACATTGTCTTCCTTACCCCTATGTTCAAAATTACTTTAACCCCAACCTGTTCATTTAGATATAAGAACTTTGTTCTTATATCTAAATATCAGGTTACATATAGCCTCTCAAAATCCAGAAATAATAATCACCACCCCGGACTTAATGTATCTGATCTAAAAGCTTGCAATCTAGGCCCCTGTTCTCTTATAAGCATTTTCTAAAGGTAACCTACCATTCTTATTCTTTTGTTTCTGGCTTATTTTGTCTCACCAAATGTCCCACATGTTCATTCACATCATTGCATGCCTCATGACTTTGTTTCTTTTTGTAATAGCCCAACCTTCGTTCATAAGTATGATGCCATCGTTCGCCAATCTACTTCTCCTCAGTTCATCCTTCAGCCACCTGCATTCATTGGGCCTCATGTAGAGGGCCCAAATTCCACAGTTCATCAACATTCTCAATTTTAAATAATTTCATTGTTCCCAAGAGAAAGAAAACCAATAAGCCACCTTCGCCAAATAGGAAATCTAAACCTCCTCTTAACTCTTGTCCCTACCCCCATTATTTACCTCTGCTGTTGCTGTGGTAGTGCTGATGATTTAATTCTGAACATAGTTCATAGCATGCAATAGCAGTTTTCCCACTGTACCCTGGACTTAAACACTCTTTATACAGGAATCATATCTTTGAAGTAATTCTTATGAGAACGCATTCATATATCTAGTGTGAAGCAGTGCAACACATAGGTATATACAACCGCTTTCAATCTTGTTCATCTTTGGTATGGTAATATTACTTCTAGACTCACTAGAGAATTGCCTTTGCTCCTGTCTATTTTCACATTGGAATTCAACCTTATGAGCTGACAGTTTACCTATCTCTAGCTTCTATGTATCTCTAAGTCCCCTATATTCTGTGTTATAAGCCTCTGATTATTACCATGCTGTTTTGACTACTGTGGCTTTATAATAGATTTTAAAGTCAGGGAGTGTTAATCCTCCTACTTCGTTCTCTTTTAGGATGCTTTTAGGTATTCGGGTCTCTTTCCCTTCCAGATGCATTTGGTAGTTAGTTTTTCCAAATCCTCCAAGTAGCTTGTTGGAATTTTGATTGGTACTGTATTGAGTCTGTAGATCAATTAGGGGAGAATTGACATTTTAACTATATTTAGCCTTCTTATCCATGAGCAGGGAATGTCTTTCCACCTATTTAGATCTCCTTTGATTTCTTTTAGCAATGTTATATAGTTTTCTGTGTACAAGTCCTTTATGTCCCTAGTTAATTTCAATCCTAAGTATTTGATTCTTTTAGTTGCTATTTTGAATGGAATTTTTTCCTTAACTGACTCGTCAGATCGGTCATTGCTTGTGTATAGAGGTAGTTACCTTTGATTCCTATCTTTTGGAGTGTTTTTATTAGAAAAGGATGCTGAATTTTGCCAAATGCTTTTTTCAGCATCAATTGAGATGACCATGTGGTTTTTCCCTTTTGATTTGTTAATGTGCTGTATTACATTAATATTCTTGTGTTGACCTGTCCTTGCATTCCTGGTATAAACCCCACTTGGTCATGGTGTATAATTGTTTTTAAGTGCTATTGGATTCAATTTGCTGATATTTTATTGAGAATTTTTGCATCTATGTTCATTCGGGAGATAGGCCTGTAGTTTTCATTTCTTATAGCATCTTTACCCAGTTTTGGTATTAAAATGATATTAGTTTCATAAAATGACTTAGGTAGAGTTCCTTTTTCCTCAGTTTTTTCAGAAAAATTTGAGCAGGATTGGTGTTAGTTCTTTATGGAATGTTTGATAAAATTCCCCTGTGAAGCCATCTGGCCCTGGGCTTTTTTTTGTAGACAGATTTATGACGACTGATTAAATCTCTTTACTTGTGATTGGTTTGTTGAGATCTTCTGTTTCTTCCTGAGTCAGTATAGCTTGTTTGTTTGTCTCCAGGAATTTGTCCATTTCATCTAAGTTGTCTAGTTTGTTGGCGTATAGTTGTTCATAGTATCCTCTTATGATTTTTATTTCTTCAGGTTCTGTGATAATGCTCCCCTTGTCATTTCTGATTTTATTTACATCCTCTCTCTTTTTTTCTTTGTCAGTCTTGCTAGTGGCCCATCAATTTTAGTGATTTTCTCAAAGAACCAACTTTTGGTTTTATTGATTCTTTCTGTTGTTCTTTTGTTCTCCCATTCATTTATCTCTGCTTTAATCTTTGTTATTTCTCTTCTCCTATTTGCTTTCGGGTTAGAAAGTAGCTGTACTTTCTCAAGTTCCTCCAAATTTGCTGTTAAGTCCTCAATTTTTGCTCTCTTGTTCTTTAATGTAGGCATTTAGGGCAATAAATTTCCCTCTCAGCACAACCTTTGCCACATCCCTTAATTTCTGATAAGTTGTATTCTCATTTTCATTCATCTCCAGATAGCTCCTGTTTTCTCTATCAATTTCTTCTTTGACCCACTGGTTGTTTAAGAGTATGTTATTGAATCTCCATGTATTTGTGAATATTCTCAGTCTTTGATGATGTGAAAGTTAGGTTCAGGTGTCAACTTGACCAGGTGAAGGTACCTAGTTTTATTGCTGTGGACATGAGCCAATGGCATGTGAACCTCATCTGTTGCTGATTACATTTGCAGTCAGGCGTTCCTGCTGCAGTGAATGATGTTTGATTTAATTGGCTGGTGCTTAAATACCTCATCTCAGCACTCGCAGCTCAGCCCAGGCCTTTGGAGATGCTGAAAGGATCACCCCGTGGAAAGATGCTGGAACATAGAGGCCTGGAGAAAAGGCTAGCAGAGATCATCTTGTGCCTTCCCATGTAAGAAAGAACCTTACATGAAAGTTAGCTGCCTTTCCTCTGAAAAACTATACACTTTTAACTAAATAAATCCCCTTTTATTAAAAGCAATCCATCTCTGGAGTGTTGCATTCCAGCAGCTAGCAAACTAGAACAGGTGGGTATTGAGATCTAGCTTCATCCCAGTGTGATCAGAGAAAGTACTTTGAATGATTTCAGTATGTTTATATTTATAAAAACCTGTTCTGTGCCCCAGCATATGATCTATCCTGGAGAATGTTCCGTAAACACTAGAGAAGAATGTATAACCTTGTGCTTTGGGGTACAATGACTTATTTATGTCTGTTAGGTCTAATCCATTTATCAAGTTATTTAACTTCTCTATTTCCTTGTTGAGCTTCTGGCTGGTTGCTCTATCTATAGAGGAGAATAGTGTATTAAAGTCTCCTGCTATTATTGTTGAAACATCTATCGCTCGCTTCAGTTTTGCCAGTTTCTGTCTCATGTACTTTGGAACTCCTTGATTGGGAGCATAAACATTTATGATTGTTAAATCTTCTTGGTGAATTGACCCTTTAATTAGTATATACTGTCCTTCTTTGTCTCTTATGATGTCTTTACATTTAAGGTCTATTTTGTCTGATATTAGTATAGCTACTCCTGCTTTGTGGTTTGTTTTTTTTTTTTTAATTTTATTTTTTTAAATGCCAAAAAACACCAAACAAATGCAAACATTCCTATTTTGATCATTCCGCTCTACATGTATAATCAGTAATTCACAATATCATCACATAGTTGCATATTCATCATCATGATCATTTCTTGGAACATTTGCATCTATTCAGAAAAAGAACTAAAACGAAAACAGAAAAAAATTTATACATACCATACCCCTTACCCCTCCCTTTCATTGATCACTAGCATTTCAATCTAAATTTATTTTAACATTTGTTCCCCCTATTATTTATTTTTTATTCTATATGTTCTACTTGTCTGTTGACAAGGTAGATAAAAGGAGCATCAGACACAAGGTTTTCACAATCATGCAGTCACATTGTGAAAGCTGTATCTTTATACAATCATCTTCAAGAAGCGTGACTACTGGAACACAGCTCTACATTTTCAGACAGTCCCCTCCAGCTCTCCATTACATCTTGAATAACAAGGTGATATCTACTTAATGCGTAAGAATAACCTCCAGGATAACCTCTCAACTGTTTGGAGTCTCTCGGCCATTGACACTTTGTCTCATTTCACTCTTCCCCCTTTTGGTCGAGAAGGTTTTCTCAATCCCTCGATGCTGAGTGTCAGCTCATTCTAGGATTTTTCTCAATCCCTTTATGCTGAGTCTCAGCTCATTCTAGGATTTCTGTTCCACATTGCCAGGAAGGTCCATACCCCTGGGAGTCATGTCACAAGTAGACGGGGGAGGGTGGTGAGTTTGCTTGTTGTGTTGGCTTGAGAGAGAGGCCACATCTGAACAACAAAAGAGGTTCTCTTGGGGGTGACTCTTAGGCCTAATTTTAAGTAGGCTTGACCTATCCTTTGTGGGGTTAAGTTTCATATGAACAAACCCCAAGATTGAGGGCTCAGCCTATTGCTTTGGTTGTCCACACTGCTTGTGAGAATATCAAGAATTCAACTTGGGGAAGTTGAATTTTCCCCCTTTCTTGCCATTCCAAGGGGACTTTGCAAATACTTTTTTATTCACTGATCAAATTACTCTGGGATTTATCAGGGCATTGCTCTGGACAAACCAGCAAAATCTCATGCCCTACTCAAGGTTCCGTGTACTTATGGTGTTCAGTTAAGCTATCTACATAAGTTATATTAGGAAATGCACTAGTCAAAATACAAATTTTGTACAAAACAAATGTTTTTTGCTTTAGTCTCACACATAAGTTGAAATTTTAAAATATTAATTACTGTCTATTTTCAATATCCTGCAGTAATGACATTCCTTTGTTCTTCCTCATGCAAGAACATTTTTTGAATTTGTATATTTAGTTACTATCATTATACACTCTAGGCATCTCTCCCTCAATTTTGAAGAACAGTTTGGCTGGGGGTATAGAATTCGTGGCTTGAAGTCTTTCTCTTTCAGGATCTTAAATATATCATACCACTGCCTTCTTGCCTCCAGCATGCTAGTGGGGTAGTCTGAACTCAGTCTTGTTTTCCCATGTATGTGGTAGATGGTTTTTCTCTTGCTGCTTTCAGGATTTTCTGCTTCTCTTCAACATTTGACAGTATGTACCTTGGGGAAGGCCTGTTTGGATTTATTCTCTTTGGAGTTCTTTGGGCTTCTTTGACTTGTATATTTATGTCATTTATGATGGTTGGGAAGTTTTCCCCCATTATATCCTCTGCTACTCTTCCTAGCCCATCACTCTTCTCTTCTCCTTTTGGAACTCCAGTGATTCTTATATTTGTGCTCTTTGTTTTGTGTATCATTTCCCTGAGTTCCCATTGAAGTTTTTCTCTCTTTTTTGCCATTTGCTGTTTGCCATTTGCAGGCTTCGAAATCAATTATCCTGTCCTCTATATCACTTATTCTTTCTTCTGTCTCTTCAAATCTGGTGTTGTGTGCCTCTAGTATGTTTTTTATTTGGTCAGTAGTTAATCACAGTTAATTTCCATGTTTTCCTCTATTTTTCTGTTTATTCTTTCAAATTCCTCTGTGCTCTTCTCTGTCTTCTTGACCTCCTTTATATCATTTGCTATCCCACTTATTTTATTCAGTAGCATTGTATGAACATCTTTGTCTAGTTGTTCCAACGTCTGTGTCTCCTCTGGTGTTTTAATGTGGTCATTAGGCAGGGCTGTATCTGTCTGCATTGTGATATGCTTAGTGATCTGCTGTCTTCATGGCTTGTAAATATCTTGATTGATTTACTTTGGGAGTTGATTTCTTTCAGTCGTCTAAGGCCTTGTGTTTGTAGGATGGTTGTACAACAGGTAGCAGGGCACAGGGTGGGGCACTCAGTATGGTGATTTGTTTCCGGGCAGGTATGGGCGCAGGTTGGGGATGTTACACTGATGCTTGTGAACATGGGCACCCAGTGACCAGGGAGGATGTAGCAGGTACACCAGTTTAAGGGGGGTAACCCTGATATACGATGGTCGAAGGAATGGGGCCCTTTGTGCACGTGTGTA
Organism: Tamandua tetradactyla; assembly: GCF_023851605.1. Classification (NCBI taxonomy): domain Eukaryota; kingdom Metazoa; phylum Chordata; class Mammalia; order Pilosa; family Myrmecophagidae; genus Tamandua; species Tamandua tetradactyla. The sequence continues at coordinate 28,263,137 of NC_135343.1, read as the reverse complement.
GAGCTGTGGCAGCAGGTCGGCATTATGCCTTTGTGGATTGGCGGCAGCTGTGACCTGGCTGCGCAAGTCGGCACTTTCTCAGAGCTAAGAAGTAAAGCTGAGGGCTGTGCACATGTGCTGTTCTAGGACTGCTGTTAAGTGCGGTTCCCAGAGCTAAATGATATGATTGGGGGCCCGTGCATGTGGGGGCCTGGGAGTGCTGCAAATGATACCCTGAGCTCAGTGATGGGGGTGTGAGGCTATGCCACACTATGGACGGGGTGCAGGGGTGGCCTAGGTGTGGAGGTTAGTGCCCGCAACTTTTACATGCTGGCAGTAGCCGGCAGGGAACAAGGAAGGGGAGGTAGTGCTCGGAAGGTGAGCAGGAGAGGTGGGTTGGGCTGCACTTGGGATGGTGGTGGGGGGTAGGTACATGCACTGGGGGTTGGTAGGTTGGGGGTGCCTGGGGCATGGGGAATGGAAACAGCTGATGAGGTTTGGGTGCATGGAGTGTGGGGTGAGTCTCTGGTCACGGGGCTGCACTGGTAGCGCGCCCATGGAATGTGGCCTGCCTTACTTCCTAGTCCTGCGTTTCTGCCCATGCACTCCTGCAGGCTCTGTGGCTCTTTGCCCCTGCGCCAGACTCCAGCTTTCTCCTCTCACCAGGGCTGCCGCATGTGGTCAGAAGGCCTCTCAGGTCAGTCGCACTCCCAAATCACTGCCTCAGTCACCCTCCTGTCCCTTCTCTAACTGTTCTGTGGAGCAGGGCTAATCTCCCCATTCACATTTAATTATTGATACTAAATTTAGGGCTGTCATTTTATTTTTTTTGTTTGGTCCTTCTGTTTTTTGCTTCTCTGTTCTTCCATTCTGCCTTCTTTAAGATTAAGTGAATGTTAGACATCTAAACAGATGTCTACCCACTCCAAAATATGTGTTAAAGTTACCAGCAAAAGACTGATTCACACAGGCTCTAACAGAAAGATGTTTAATTCACATAGAGAAAAGACAGAGCAAGGTCATCTTCACCAGTGGGCATCAGCTCCCCACAGACAGCAGGTCTAAACTGTGGCTGACACAGAGATATGTTCTACATATAGCACCCTTCTCTTGTATTTGTGTGCTGCCACAGTGGAGGAACCCTGTTTCCTCCAGGCAGGGACAGTTATACCACCATGGTATGAGCTGGATATCATAAAACATGCCCACCAGAGTCAGACTGTCTGCAGTGAGCTCAGGACAGTAAGGGAAACAATGTACTAGCAGTTCTCTTATCTGCCAGGGGGTTGTGTTTTATCCCACCAGGCAGACACATCTGATTTTGAGCACAGGATGTATTTGTGGGATGCCACACTGAGACTGCCCCCTACCGCAATATTTTTTTAGAATTTCATTTTAATTTGTCAGTTTGTATTTTTAGTTATACCTCTTTGCATTATTTTTTTAGTGGCTACTGTAAAGATTACAGTATGCATCCTTAATTTCTCACAGTTTTTTTAGACTTAATTTTATACCCCTTCACATAAAATGAAGAAACCCTTGCAAAGAGTTGGCCTGTTTACTGCCCCCTCTGTCCTTTATGCTGTATTTGTCTTAGGAATTACATCTACATGTATTAAAAACCCTGCAAGACAATGTTATAATCTTTACTTTAAGTAGTCATATGTATTTTAAGGACATTGTTACCTTGCGTATGTGGAGTCAGGAGTCAGCCAGGCATTTGGGTAGAGTTCATGCACTGAGACTTTGAGTGCTGTCTCTGGGATTCCTCCTACCCACCCCTCTCTTTTCGGTAGCCAGGTTGCCCCTAATTCTGTCTTCTGGTTCTTCAAGCCAGTAAAACTTCTTTCAGTAGCTTAGAATGGGGCTTACCTTCAGACTGAAAACTTAGGTAGCTCACTTAGTGCCTTTTCTTTCCTAGTATGTACTCCTTGCCAGTGTCTGTCTGCTTTAATATTGAGTATGAAGATACTCTCCAGTATCTTCATATTAAATATGTATTCCAGGGAATATAGTTGTTATCTATGGAAATACTGTTCTAATTTAAATATTTCTACCATTACTAGAAGCAGAACATTCAGATATTATGCATTTTTGGAGTGATTCTTACATACTTTTTTGTGTTTATCGCTGTTATAAGTGGAATCTTACCTAGCATACTTTGTAGTTAGTTACTGCTGATTATAGTTTAATGCTGTTGTTTCTATCTATTGATCTGGCATCTAATAACTATCCTCAGTTAGTTTTGTTGATTACCTTGGATTTTCTGGCTAATTAATCATACTGCGTGCAAATAATGGCAGTCTTCTTTCAACTCTTCCAATCTTTATGTTTATTTCATCAAGGTTCTAAAATGAATGGGGGAATTTTTCTTTTTGTTTTGTTTTCTGAACTAACATGTAAGATATATATATATATCTGTTTTTGAAATTTTGATGGCCTCTGTAAAATCATCTGGTCCTGGTTCTTTGTGTCAGGTTAGGAGCTTGGAACCAAGGGAAGGTTGACTGCCATTTCAGTTTTTCTAATGGTTGCGGGTTTGTTCTATTATTCTATTTCTGTTTGTACCAATTAGGGCAGCTGTTATTTTTTTGGAATTCATTTCATCTAGGTTTTATAATTTATTGGCATGTTGCTGTTTGTAATATTCATTTATGTGATTTTAAATCTCTATCATATCTGTAGTTCCCTCTTTTTCATCCTGTATTTGTTTATTTGAATCTTCTTATTCATTTGTCATTCTGTACAGGGCTGTTTCTCTTAATAACTTTTTCAAAGAACTAGCTAATACTTCTTAAAATGTTTTATTTAGAAACAAATATACAACTCAGAATTTCCCATTTTAACTACATTCAGTTGTCCAATTCAGTAATATTAATTATATTCACAATATTGTGCCACCATCCCAATATCTGTTAGCCTTACTTTTTGTCACCTCAGAAAGAAACTCTTCACCCATTAGGCTTCAGCTCTCTTCCCACCCTCCACCCCTACCTAGGTAATATATAAACTGTCTGTCTCTATGACATTTGTTTCTTCTGGGTGTTTAATATAAGCAAGCTCATACAATATTTGTCTTTCTATGTCTGGCATATTTCATACTTCATCCATGTTGTAGCATGCATCAGAACTTCATTCCTTTTTATGGCTGAATAATATTCCATTGAGTATATACACATTTTGTTTATCCATTTATCTGTTGATGGACACTTGAGTTGCTTCCACCTTTTGGTTATTGTGAGTAATACTACTATGAACATTAGTATACACATATCTGTATAAATATATCTCTTAAGCTCTGTTCACTTGTTTTCATTCTTTTCTTTCTGCTCTTCAATCTGTGTGACTTCCACTGTCCTGTCTTCCAGTTCACTTATTCTTCTTCCTGTTCAGATCTGCTGTTGGACACCTCTATTGTATTTTTAATCTCCATTATTATGTTTTTCATCCTCAGAAGTTCTGTTTTGGCTCCTTTTTAAATTTTCTAATTTCTTATTTTGTTTTTAGATTGTCTTCTTTATATCCTTAAGTTCCATATTGTATCTCATGTTTTCCAGTGTTGAGTGAAAGTTCAATATATACTTATTAGTTTGTATTGTTATTCAGATTGTCTTTATTTTTATCAAGTTTTATCTTCTTCATCTGCAGTTTTTATGAGAAGTGTATTACAATCTCTAGTTACAATTGTTGATTCTCTATTTTTCTTTGTTCCATCAGTTGTCACTTTACCTGTTTTCAGGCTGTATTGTTAGGTGTCTATGTTTATTCATTCATTTATTCCACAAATATTTATTCAGCACTAATTGTTCTAGTGTCAGTCACTGTTTTAAGCAATTTCAGGAAACAGAGTACAACTGTAGAATATAATACAATTGTATTAATGATATAGTTGACATCCTAGTATTTCTCTAAAGATTCAGAAGCAGATGAGGTGTTGCTTTCAGGTATTATGAACATACATTCAAATTTACATAGTGAGTTTTGTAAGATACTGCAAAAATTTTCTAATTATTTGAACATTCTGATTACTTTGATTCTGAATGTGTTCATTGAGGTAGTGACCATGTCTCAAATATTTCTATCACTCTCCCTGTCTCCCCACGAACACTTTCTAGTATACTGTTTTATACACATAATCTTTATGATACTGGACCTTTGAATTATTGAAGTTTACACGTAACTCAAATATTTATAGAATGAACAGTTGGTTACTGTATTCCGTACTATGGAAAGCTTTACATAGGATGTATGTGTCCTTTTTTTTTAAGGTAATTGGGTTCTTCAAATATTAGTTTTCTTCTTTGTTGTTAGTAATTTAAGTCCTAAAGGATTTTTTTTCTTCTATTTTAGGTGTTTTGTACGGTTACATTTGATTCATTAGAATCCAGTATTAAGTCTGATCGAATTATAACAGCCTTAAAGTAAGTTTATATATTTAGGTTGTGACATTCAATATATAACTGAAGTTCATGTAGTATATTCTAACTCATTGGTTTATGAACACGTATTAGTAAGGTTTTAGGTCTTTAATGTGGGCACATTCAGTTTATTCTCTCTCAGGACAGCTATTTAAGATAATTTGAATGGATGGCTTTTTTTATTATAAACAAAAGAACAAATAAATCACAGAAAGAATCCCAGTTACCGAAAAGAATCTAGAGGCCTTTAAATGTGGGGAAAAAATCCTTGCCTAGTCTCAAGACACATTTGGTTTTGAATTCTGGAATACTTGGCTCTCCTCCCCTATTCCTAAACAGTGAGCAATAAAGTCATGTTGATTAGTTTAGATGATGATACTCTGTCCTACTGTCCCCATCAGCATTACTATATTAAAAGCCCAGGGGGCGGGCCACCATGGCTTAGCAGATAGAGTTCTTGCCTGCCATGCCAGAGACCTGGGTTTGATTCCTGGTGCCCGCTATGCAAAAAAATAAAAAAATGATAACTACTTGTAACATTAAAAATTCTTTAAAAAAAAGGAAAAAAACCTAGGACCCTCAGCTACAATATTTCCTTAGTGCTTAAAGGGTTGCTTCCCTTTCACTCATTAAGGGGCTCAGAAAACCACAGGACTCTGCCTTCCTCTTGCCACTGCACAGCTGATAAGGATAATAATCCCCAGTATCTTCAGGATAGCATCACTAATTGTTTTTCATGTTTTAATAAAAACAACAGTGCAGCTGTGTACATGAGGCTGGTATGCTCATCCTAATCCTTTTGGGGAGCATTTATATTTGTCTGAATTTTATATTCCCATCTAGGCCAAAACTTGATTACCCTGTCCTTCTTCACTTTGGCTCCTTTCTCTTCTGAAGGAGGGAACAGAGCTTAATAAGAAAGAGCACTGGCCTTACCCCAGGAACCTTTGTTCTAGTCTTAGGTTTGTCTCTGTCCATGTAAGTGAAGTAGCATCACTTCACATGCTGGCCTTTGGTTTCCTTTTCATGTACTAGACTACAAGATCCTTGTCCTCCCCGCAAGCCCCCCCAAATCTATGATTCCTCTAATCTTTTGAAAGAGCTTGTCTTTTTATTTCTTTTTCCCAAGGCTGCAATTTATGGTTATATAGATTCTGCCCTGGGTTGGGGAAATGAGGGACTTTTTCTAATTCCTCTACAAAAAAGTGCCTATTAGTAATTCAACACAAGGAGGCATTGTTTGTGTTAAAGCCCTGTGCATGTTGGTCATTCCCTCTGTTAGAGATAAATCTGATTTTCTGCTTTCAGAAACTAAATTGGGTTTCCTCTAATCCTTTTCCTCATTGTTCTAGATACATTCACAACTGTTCTCTTTTCAAATCTGTCAGATCTTCTGACAGCTATTTCGTTTCAGTCACGGATCTTCATTTCATTTGTTGACTGGTAGAAAGATCGTAACTCTGAGATCTGACCTGAATCATAACATTTAGATTCTCTCAATAGTTATTAACACTTAAAAATATATGCCTATTGTCTTAGAATTTAAGTCTATATATTTAAGTACTTGTATTTGAAGCAAACTTGTTTTTCTAAATCTGTGTTGAATTCGTTCCTAAGCCCAGAGAAAATAACATCTCTGGCTTTCATCCTTATAATTCTCTGGTTTTCCATTTCATACCAACTTTTACTAATACCCTGTTGTTTCAAGAAAAAATTACCTTGAATATTTTTCATTGTTTATTGAAATAAGTTTGTTTGCATCTGTATGATGTTTTTAACGTCATGGTTTTTGTTTGTAGTGGGATAAAAGATAAAAATTTCATGCTGCACTATGAGGTAAGGTTAATTTTCCAACATCTTATTATAAAAACTTTCCAGAATACAGTCAAGTTGAAAGAACTTTACAGTAAACACTCATATACCCATTATCTAGATTCTTCCATTAACATTTTACTCTGCTGATTGTATCATAGATCTTTTGAGGTAAGTTTTTGTGCAGTTTCTTATTGCATACAGAAAGGATTTGGAGAGATAGGAAGCAGTTTTCCAAACAACAACTTCCTGTTCTGTCATATATAAAAGTTGAAGAAAATATAGCAGACGTTGTACCTGTCACATTTGTGTCACACAAAAATAAGGCTTCTCATATATGCCAACTGACAAATCAGTTGCTTCCTTTAGCTCATTTATATGTTGATGCTTTTACTCAGTTTTTTAGTAAGAAAAGAACTGAGGTGTTTAAGTTATGTAATATGAAATCGTTGTATATAATAGAGTTATGATTAGCTTAAGTATTCACAGCTAATCCTAAAGAACCAGATATGACATATAATACTTTTGACTTTATTGTTTGAATCATATACCCTGGAAGGCTAGTATAAAGTAGCAGGTCACTTCACTTTTGAGTGACTCTGTTGGCCAGCCTCTCAATTTTGTTGAAACTGCTATAATCAGTAGAATGTGGAAATTGTGTGCTAGGAAATAACCATAAACCTAGAGATTCACATGAGTCTTGAATCCCTTGTAAATATCCTGTTCTGGGTATACCCAGATATTACAGAAATCAGAGAAATCATAATTGAGTAAAGCACATCCTTTGTCATGAGCTGGCGAGCTCATACCAGTCTAAAAACATCAATTGTGAAAAATTTGGCTCTAGCTAAGGTCCATTATGGGTCATTATTGTTGTATCATTCCATTTTTCAAAACATTTTTATTGTGAAATGAAAATAAAGGTAACAGAAAACCAGATAAAACCAAAGTATGGCTTAATGGGTTTTTTGTTTGTTTGTTTGTTTCACATATGCTTTATGGTGGAGGTTACATTCCGTTCTTTTTCCATGTGACTATCCTATTAGTGCAGCACCATTTGTTGATTTTTTTTTTCTTTTTTTTTTTAACATGGGCAGGCACAGGAATTGAACCCGGGTCCTTGGGCATGGCAGGCAAGCATTCTTACCTGCTGAGCCACCGTGGCCCCATTTGTTGATTTTTTGGGAGGGGAGAGGGGGTGTGGTGAAGTGCATTGGTAGGGAATTGAATCCGGGTCTCCCACTTGGCAGATGAGAATTCTACCACTGAACCACTGTTGCACCCTGGCTTGATAAGTTTTTATGAATCTTGTCAGGAAATAGAGCATTGCCAGCCACCCCAGAAGTCCCTTCTTGCATTTCTAATGTGTGTTCCTAGATACTATCATGTACTCTTGTCCATTTTTTTTAATTTCATATTTAAGTCTCTTAATCTATTGGTTTCCCCTCCATCATGTTCTTTTGTTTGCAACATATCTGTTGAAGCTCCAGAACCATTTTACCTTTAGAGTCCTCATGGCCTGTATGTTGCAGATTGCACACTTAGGGTACAGTTCAGCATGCTCCTCTGTCCTCTCCATTTCCTGCAGATTAGTTGCTGAATCCAAGCTCTGCCCAGATTCATTTTCTGTTCTTTTTTGCTATTATTTATGTTAAAGAAACTGAAATTCCAGACTTTTATGGGAACTCCCCCAATTTTTAAATAATTGCAACTAATTCATAGTCCTTTAAAACAACATATTGATCAAATAGAAGTTTGCAAATTCTACCTAAAATATGTTTTCTGCATAAAATATTTATATTATTAAAAATTAAAAGTATATCCCTTATGGAAAATATTTGTTTCCTCAGTCTGTATTTTTTAAATATTTATATATTTTTTCTTATTACAAAAATATATTTTGTTATTAATACCATAAACATTATAGAAATTTATTGCATAATTTCCCATAACCATCTACTTCCCACCCACTGATTAATATATATGCTAGAAATACCTGCTTTAAGCATTGGTATATATTTTAGACATCCAGACTCTGGCTATATTTGTGAATGTATATAAATTTTTTTTTAACAAAGATAGGATTGTACTATTTTGTAACTTGTTCTAGTCTTTGGCTAATATATTTTGCACACCTTTCCATGTTGGTTTTATATGTATTTTTTTGTGTGTTTGTTTTTTTTAGTTTCCTCCTTATGCAACTAACGAAATTGGCAAAGTAACTGGTGTAAATAGAAGAGAACTTGGGCATGGTGAGTACAAGCCTGCAGACTTTTATGGTGTTGTAACAGAAATTTATGTATATATTTTTCTTATTGTTTTCTCTTCTAATTTAGGTGCTCTCGCCGAGAAAGCTTTGTATCCTGTTATTCCCAAAGATTTTCCTTTCACCATAAGAGTCACATCTGAAGTTCTAGAATCAAATGGTATTGAAATATTTTTTCCATAGTGGAAAAGATCTTATTTTCTGTTATATTTCTAATGTTAAATACTATATTATTACTATAGGACACAAGCTTTTGCAAGAGAAAATGTGTTAATATGTCTTTCCTGAATCTGTGTTCTTAGCTGATAAGTTGTTTTGAAACCAGTATGAACCAAGTATTTCTCTTCATGTATCTCTTAGATAGTATTTTGGTTATTTGTTTGTTTTTAAAAACAAGCCACTGACAAAGTCCTTTGAAGGATAGGAGAAAAATATGGAACTATTAAACTTTACCATCAGGAAATCCCCTGATACTGTGTCAGACTTTAAAGAGAGCCAAATCAATAGACCATGCCCTTGATCTTGAGGCTCTTGTGAAGCTAATGTAGTTAGTGGAGAAGCTTAGCCAACCTGTAAGTATGCCTAAGAGTTACTTGTGGAGGAACTCTTGTTGCTCAGATGTGGCTTCACTCTCTCTAAGCCCAACTCTGCAAGTAAAATCATTGCCCTCCCCCCTACATGGGATATGACATCCAGGGGTGAAAGTCTCCCTGGTGACATGGGAGATGACTCCCAGTGTTGAATCCAGCCCTGACTCCATGGGATCAACAATTACATCCTGACCAAAAGAGGGAAAAGAAGTATAACTAATAAAGTGTCAGTGGCAGAGAGTGTTCATACACAGTCGAGAGGCTACTGTGGAGGACAGTCTTATGCAAGCTGCAGTTAGACATTGCTACCTATCATAACCTGCCAAACCCAGGACCATTCCAGCCAATTCTAAAGAACACCTAGGGCAATATATATGATTCCTCAAGGGTTCCATGCACTAATGTAACTTTCCAGAAAACTACAACCTCCAGATGGGTCCCTGGACTAGATAAGTCCTGAAACCTAGAGGGCCCAGCCTCTCCAGAACATCAAATGGTTCCATCTCCCTACCCCATGTTAGTGGTAGACCATTCCAACTCGAAAACATTAGAATGGCCATAGCCCATACACTCCTAAAAAGAGGGATAGAGAGATCAAAGGTGATGGTGGCGTTATACAGAGAAGATATGATTTAACAAATGAATATGATTGCTGAATCATTAAATTGATACCTCTTTAGTCTCCAGTATCTTAGAGCAGCTAGAAGTAAAACTTTAAAATTGTGAAATTGTAACCCATGTCAAACTCTGAAATATGTTCTACAACTAATTGTGGTGCTGTGCTTTGAAATTTATTGCTTTTTTTTTTGTATATATGTTATTTTTCACAAAAAAGAAAGAAAAAAGTCAACTGTGGTGAAAAAAAATATTTTAGCCTTCTAGCCTCCTATATTCTGGATTAGCTAGAAGGAAAAATCTGAGAGGATCGTAAGGTAGCCCATGACAAACTCTGGGGTCTGTCCTGTAACTACTTGTTGAAGAGTGCTTTGAAAACTGTTGCTTTTTATTTCTTTGCTTTGTTTATATGTTATACTATACAATTAAAAAGTTAAAAAAAAAAAAAAAGCCACAGAGCAAGGCCAGCTTGAGAAAGGGAAGGGCGAAATTAGGGTGATCCATTAAGCAGGGTATGCCTGTCACATATCACAGATGAGTAATAAATAGACATCACAGAGGGAGACTGGGCTAAATGGTCAAATTTCAATTTTAAAAATCAGCCAATGGGTCAAAGCTGTGTACAGTCATTGAAGGCAGAAAGGGCAGAGAGTTCTCAAAGGTCTAACAGACATAGAAAAATTCGACAGTCGGAGTTTGAAGAATAAACACCAAAGTAAGCTTAGACATTTAAAACTTTTATGTTCTCAAATGGTTATAACTAGGCTGTTGTCCTTATGACCCAGTAAGAGAGCTAGTGCCCTATAATTGAACTACCTTCTGATTAAGGTGGTAAAAAAGGTGTTCTAGTCCTTCTGAGAGGTTTCTTAGAATCAGATTCTCAATACGTGCTGTCCAATAGAACTTTCTATGATGATGGAAATGTTTTATAGCTGTGTTGTCCAATATATAACCAGTGTTGTCCAATATATAGCCAAAATATAAATTGCACAATTTATGTATTGAGAAACTGAATTTTTTATTTTAATTAATGTAAATTTAAGTAGCCAGGCATGGCTGTTGACCACTGTGTTGGACTGTGCAGCTCTGTAGTTTATGGTTTAAGAGAACTTAAGTGACAATGTGACTGTGTGATTGTGAAAACTTTGTGTCTGATGCTCCTTTTATCCACCTTGTCAACAGAGGAGTAGAACATATGGAATAAAAATAAATAATAGGGGGAACAAATGCTAAAATTAATTTAGTTTGAAATGCTAGTGATCAATGAAAGCGAGGGGTAAGGGGTATGGTAGGTATAATCTTTTTTTTTTCTTTCCTGTGTTCGTTTTCTTTTTCTATTGTCTTTTTATTTCTTTTTCTGAATTAATGCAAATGATCTAAGAAATGATGAATATGCAACTGAGTGATGATATTGTGAATTATTGATTATGTATGTTGTTTTATTTTGTTTCTTTATTTCTTTTAATTAATAAATTTTAAAAAAGAGAACTTAAGTGCTTTTAAAAAGAAAGAAGAAAAGAATACTGAATGTTTACATTATTATTGAATGTTTGCATTGATATAGCCAGTAGTTATAATTTTCTACATCAAAAAAAATCAGTGTTTTATAAAGCTACTTTTTTATTTCTGTAGGGTCATCTTCTATGGCGTCTGTGTGTGGTGGAAGTTTAGCATTAATGGATGCAGGTAAAATAATTATGTCTCGTATCTCCTAGCTAGCACTTTCTTATACCTGATTAGTATAAAATATAATATTTCTTTAAAGCTGGATTTTTAGTAAGACCCAGAGGTGTCGCATTATAGATTACCAAACTAGGCCAGAGACAAAATAGTTTCAAAATAGAGTTTCAGCTATTCAGAATTAGAATCTACTAGAATTCTAATTTTTAGCTAAAAGCAATACTGTGAAATTACTTTCTTACAGTGGTGAACCAGTGAGCTTCCTCACTTTCCTAAGATGGGGAGCACTAGACTTGATTCAGATCTCTAAAAGAAATATTGATTAAGCGAAAGAAGCATTAGGAACCATAAAGAAAGTAACCATGTAATCTTCCTCCAGTCCATTTATGTGAGCTGTGAGAAGAGAAGTGCCTCTCACAGTGTGTGTAGCATTTTAGGAAGGCAGACTGCAAGGGGCTCAGTATAACCCCGGGGTCTGAAACACCTAAAGGAAAGAGTGAGCATGTTAGAAGGCTCTCAAAACCAATTTCTACTGAAATGCTATTTGAGAAGAAAGGAGAAAGGAACCTAATGACACTGAAGAGACCCACAGGAAATTCTCTGAGTTCACAAATTTGAAGTACCGAATTAAAAGATGGAAAAGAGGATATAATCAAGGATGAACTGAAAAGATGGTGTCAATATATAATATATAGAAAGAAATAAACTTAGAGATACCAAAGCAAAACATGCCAAAAGAAATTTCAGGCATTTTTCTGTTGTACTCATTGGAAGGGAAGCATAATCTGATATTTAAGGAAACTTATAAAATACTACTCCTATTTTTCATCTTCATTCACTCATTCAACAAATCTTTACTGTGTGCCACTGTTTTCGTTTCTTGGCTGGTAAGACAGATACCACATTGGGTTGACTTAACTGGAATTTAATGGCTCGCAGTTTCAGAGGCTTGCTTCCTACCAGGCTCACTGTCTTCTGGCTGGCTAGCAATCTTGGTGGTAACTAAAATGTGGCAGTGCACATGGCTGTGTCTTCTCCTTTCTCTTCTGGGTTCTGTCAACTTCAAGCTTCTTACTGCTTTCTGTGGTTTCCCTTTGTGTCCAATTTCCTTTGCTTATTGGTACTTCAGCCATATTGAATTAAGACCCGCCTCCATTCAGTTTAGACCACACTTTTAACTGAAGTAACTTCATCAAAAGTTCCTATTTACAATGGGTTCATATCCGCAAGAATGGATTAAGATTAACAGCATGTTTTGCTATGGTACACAGCTCCAAGTCACCACAGCCACTTATGTGCCAAGCACTAATCTAAGTACTTGGGACATGGTAGTGAACAAAACAAATCCTTGTCCTCATGGAGCTTGCAGTTATCAGACTTCATCTCATATTGGAAAAGACAGAACAAATCTGAAAAAGATGAACTGAAAAATGAGATAAAAGGGATGATTATAAGATTTGACTGCTTTAAATGAACTCATCTTCTGGTCCAAGCAAAATACATCCTAAGCAGTGGTGAGAACTTCAGGATGAGATTATTGAACCATTTTGACAGTCTGAGAAATCATGGAGACGAGGAAAAGAAAAAGTTATTACTTTTGAGAGAATAAGAAAAAATATATCTGTAAATTATAACCCAGTGAACTTGATAATGACCCTCAGCAAGACTTAAGAAAGAGCCTATAAAAGAAAGATTTATTAAGTACTTTAGAAAGGAAGGGTTGGAGAGGACAAGAGAATAGGCTAGAAGGCACTCACTAAAAATAAGTCATGCCATAGTAAAATCATTTTGTTTTTGAAAAATATTACTAGATTTGGAGCAGTAGGGGATGCAGATTGCTATTAATGCAGTACATCTAGAATTCATCTTAGAAGTTCATGATATGTTTGTTTAAACAGTGTAGAAATTTAAACTAGGTGGTAGGTGCATTGTTCATAACAGGCTGAAGGATGAAGGGAGAGAACTGAGTTCTCAAGTCATATATTTTAATGCTTCATTTTCAACCCTGTCACTTTCAATGTTTTCATTATTGAGTCAACTGAGAACACTGGCCTGCTGATAAAAGGGGTGCTGGTAAGTAAGAGTGGGTAACTGATATGTTAAATTAAAAATATATTTATAAAAATGTATGGTAGGCCCCCGATTGGCTGATGTTGGGGCGAAGGTGCACAAGTAGGGCCTCACGCAGGGACAGCAGGAAACAGTAGAGGCCAAGTACGCTGAAAAAGCTCCTCCAGCCTCCCCACCCCTCCCGCAAAGCTCACCTCCAGGAACCCCCCACCCCACTCGCTTGCCTGTCCGCCATGGCAGACAAGGAAGCAGCCTTCAATGACACAATGGAGGAACGTGTGATCAATGAGGAGTACAACATATGGAAAAAGAACACTCCTTTTCTTTATGATTTGGTCATGACCATGCTCTGGAGTGGCTCAGCCTCACTGCACAGTGGCTTCCAGATGTAACCAAACCAGAAGAAAAATACTTCAGCATTCATCAACTTTTCCTGGGGACACACACATTGGATGAGGAGAACCATCTTTTTAATAGCCAGCTCCCTAATGATGATGTTCAGTTTGATGCTTCACACTATGACAGTGAGAAAGGAGAATTTGGAGGTTTTGGCTCAGTTAGTGGAAAAATTGAAATAGAAATCAAGATCAACCATGAAGGAGAAGTGAACAGGCCCGTTATATGCCCCAGAACCCTTGCATCATTGCAACAAAGACACCATCCAGTGATGTTCTTGTTTTTGACTACACGAAACACCCTTCTAAACCAGACCCTTCAGGAGAGTGCAACCCAGACTTGCATCTTCAGAACATCAGAAGGAAGGCTGTGGGCTTTCTTGAAACCCAAATCTCAGTGGGCACTTGCTTAGTGCTTCAAATGACCATACCATCTGCTTATCGGATGTCAGTGCCGTTCCAAAGGAAGGGAAAGTGGTGGATGCTAAGACCATCTTTACTGGGCACACAGCTGTAGTGGAAAATGTTTCCTGGCTTCATGAGTCTCTGTTTGGATTGGATGCTGATGATCAGAAACTTACAATCTGAGATACTCATTCAAACAGTATTCCGAACCAAGCCACTCAGTTGATGCTCACACTGATGAAGTAAACTGCCTCTCCTTCAGTCCTTACAGTGAGTTCATTCTTGCCACAGGATCAGCTGACAAGACTGTTGCCTTGTGGGATCTGAGAAATATGAAGCTGAGGTTGCATTCCTTTGAAACACATGAGATATTCCAGGTTCAGTGGTCACGTCATAATGAAACTATTTTGGCTTCCAGTGGTACTGATCATCGACTGAGTGTCTGGGATTTAAATAAAATTGAAGAGGAACAATCTCCAGAAAATGCAGGAGATGGGCCACCAGAATTACTCTTTATTCATGGTGGTCACACTGCCAAGATATCTGATTTCTCCTGGAATCCCAATGAACTTTGGGATTTGTTCTGTATCAGAAGACAATATCATGCAAGTGTGGCAGATGGCAGAGAACGTTTATAATGATGAAGACCCTGAAGGGAAGTGTGAATCCAGAAGGACAAGAATCCTAGATATGTCTGCACTTGTGATTTTAAACTCCCCTTTTTTACTCTCAACCCTGAGATTGATTTAACACTGGTTTTGAGACACAGACTTTGTTCGGCTATCCCTCTGTTATTTACCATCAACAATGCTGTTAGCCCAGACATTGGGTGTTTTCTAAATATTAACTGGGGAACCTGATTCAGCAAAGCCACAAACATATATTTAAATTTTCTTCAGGAATTTTCTAGAATCAAACCCAGGTCTTAAGTAGGCACAGAAAGAATAATATATGCGTGTGGTCATTTTTCTTATGCTATTTCACAAGTTTTTCAGACTTACTTAAGGTTACAGTGGATAAGGAATAGAGCCACATTGGGTGGGAGTCTCAGCCATGAAGTATAATACTGCACAATATGTTTATTCAGGAAATAGGGGAGAGAGTCAAGTCATATAGATTGCTACCCTAAAATGCCTATACCTGACTTTCCAGGATGCACATTTTCCTGTGTAGACCAGTCTCTTCCAGTTTCTTCAGTGAAGTCAAAATTTTGTTACATATTCCTATTTCCCCATATACTTTTACTCATTAGTGTATTTCTTGAGCTGTTTCATATTATTTCTCTCCTTTGTGTGAAATGGTTGTTCTTTTAAACTTGGGACCACCAAGTTGTAAAGATGTGTTTGTACCTGACAGTTATACCACAGGTAGACTGTCCAGTTAAGTTGAGAAAAATGACTCAATAGCTGATATTTGTTTTGTTTTTTTTTTATTAATTAAAGAATATAAAGAAATTAACACAACATTTAGGAATCATTCCATTCTACATATGCAATCAGTAATTCTTAACATCATCACATAGATGCATGATCATCATTTCTTAGTACATTTGCATCGATTTAGGAAAAGAACTAGCAAAACAACAGAAAAAGATATAGAATGTTAATATAGAGAAAAAAATTAAAATAATAATAATAGTAAAAAAAAAACAGAAAAGGAAAAAGAAAAAAAAGACAAACAAACAAACAGACACAAAAAAGAAAACCTATAGCTCAGATGCAGCTTCATTCAGTGTTTTAACATGATTACTTTACAATTAGGTATTGTGCTGTCCATTTTTGAGTTTTTGTATCTAGTCCTGTTGCACAGTCTGTATCCCTTCAGCTCCAATTACCCATTATCTTACCCTGTTTCTAACTCCTGCTGGACTCTGTTACCAATGACATATTCCAAGTTAATTCTCGAATGTCCGTTCACATCAGTGGGACCATACAGTAGTTGTCCTTTAGTTTTTGGCTAGACTCACTCAGCATAATGTTCTCTAGGTCCATCCATGTTATTACATGCTTCATAAGTTTATTCTGTGTTAAAGCTGCATAATATCCCATCGTATGTATATACCACAGTTTGTTTAGCAATTCTCCTGTTGATGGATATTTTGGCTGTTTCCATCTCTTTGCAATTGTAAATAACGCTGCTATAAACGTTGGTGTGCAAATGTCCGTTTGTGTCTTTGCACTTAAGTCCTTTGAATAGACACCCAGCAATGATATTGCTGGGTCTTATGGCAATTCTATATTCAGCTTTTTGAGGAACCGCCAAACTGCCTTCCACAGTGGTTGCATCATTTGACATTCCCACCAACAGTGGATAAGAGTGCCTCTCTCTCTGCATCCTCTCTAGCACTTGTCATTTTCTGTTTTGTTGATAATGGCCATTCTGGTGGGTGTGAGATGATATCTCATTGTGGTTTTGATTTGCATTTCTCTAATGGCCAGGGACATTGAGCATCTCTTCATGTGCCTTTTGGCCATTTGTATTTCCTCTTCTGAGAGGTGTCTGTTCAAGTCTTTTTCCCATTTTGTAATTGGATTGGCTGTCTTTTTGTTGTTGAGTTGGACAATCTCTTTATAAATTCTGGATACTAGACCTTTATCTGATATGTCGTTTCCAAATATTGTCTCCCATTGTGTAGGCTGTCTTTCTACTTTCTTGATGAAGTTCTTTGATGCACAAAAGTGTTTAATTTTGAGGAGTTCCCATTTATTTATTTCCTTCTTCAGTGCTCTTGCTTTAGCTTTAAGGTCCATAAAACCGCCTCCAATTGTAAGATTCATTAGATATCTCCCTACATTTTCCTCTAACTGTTTTATGGTCTTAGACCTAATGTTTAGATCTTTGATCCATTTTGAGGTAACTTTTGTGTAGGGTGTGTGATATGGGTCTTCTTTCATTCTTTTCCATATGGATATCCAGTTCTCTAGGCACCATTTGTTGAAGAGACTGTTCTGTCCCAGGTGAGTTGGCTTGACTGCCTTATCAAAGATCAAATGTCCATAGATGAGAGGGTCTATATCTGAGCACTCTATTCGATTCCATTGGTCAATATATCTATCTTTATGCCAATACCATGCTGTTTTGACCACTGTGGCTTCATAATATGCCTTAAAGTCAGGCAGTGCAAGACCTCCAGCTTCGTTTTTTTTCCTCAAGATGTTTTTAGCAATTCGGGGCACCCTGCCCTTCCAGATAAATTTGTTTATTGGTTTTTCTATTTCTGAAAAATAAGTTGTTGGGATTTTGATTAGTATTGCATTGAATCTGTAAATCAATTTAGTTAGGATTGACATCTTAACTATATTTAGTCTTCCAATCCATGAACATGGTATGCCCTTCCTTCTATTTAGGTCTTCTGTGATTTCTTTTAGCAGTTTTTTGTAGTTTTCTTTATATAGGTTTTTTTCTCTCTTTAGTTAAATTTATTCCTAGGTATTTTATTCTTTTAGTTGCAATTGTAAATGGGATTCGTTTCTTGATTTCCCCCTCAGCTTGTTCATTGCTAGTGTATAGAAATGCTACAGATTTTTGAATGTTGATCTTGTAACCTGCTACTTTGCTGTACTCATTTATTAGCTCTAGTAGTTTTGTTGTGGATTTTTCCGGGTTTTCGACGTATAGTATCATATCGTCTGCAAACAGTGATAGTTTTACTTCTTCCTTTCCAATTTTGATGCCTTGTATTTCTTTTTCTTGTCTAATTGCTCTGGCTAGAACTGCCAACACAATGTTGAATAATAGTGGTGATAGTGGACATCCTTGTCTTCTTCCTGATCTTAGGGGGAAAGTTTTCAATTTTTCCCCATTGAGGATGATATTAGCTGTGGGTTTTTCATATATTCCCTCTATCATTTTAAGGAAGTTCCCTTGTATTCCTATCCTTTGAAGTGTTTTCAACAGGAAAGGATGTTGAATCTTGTCGAATGCCTTCTCTGCATCAATTGAGATGATCATGTGATTTTTCTGCTTTGATTTGTTGATATGGTGTATTACATTAATTGATTTTCTTATGTTGAACCATCCTTGCATACCTGGGATGAATCCTACTTGGTCATGATGTATAATTCTTTTAATGTGTTGTTGGATACGATTTGCTAGGAGTTTGTTGAGGATTTTTGCATCTATATTCATTAGAGAGATTGGTCTGTAGTTTTCTTTTTTGTAATATCTTTGCCTGGTTTTGGTATGAGGGTGATGTTGGCTTCATAGAATGAATTAGGTAGTTTTCCCTCCGCTTCAATTTTTTTGAAGAGTTTGAGGAGGGTTGGTACTAATTCTTTCTAGAATGTTTGATAGAATTCAGATGTGAAGCCGTCTGGTCCTGGACTTTTCTTTTTAGGAAGCTTTTGAATGACTGATTCAATTTCTTTACTTGTGATTGGTTTGTTGAGGTCATCTATGTCTTCTTGAGTCAAAGTTGGTTGTTCATGTCTTTCCAGGAACCCGTCCATTTCCTCTAAATTGTTGTATTTATTAGCGTAAAGTTGTTCATAGTATCCTGTTATTACCTCCTTTATTTCTGTGAGGTCAGTAGTTGTGTCTCCTCTTCCATTTCTGATCTTATTTATTTGCATCCTCTCTCTTCTTCTTTTTGTGAATCTTGCTAAGGGCCCATCAATCTTATTGATTTTCTCATAGAACCAACTTCTGGCCTTATTGATTTTCTCTATTGTTTTCATGTTTTCAATTTCATTTATTTCTGCTCTGATCTTTGTTATTTCTTTCCTTTTGCTTGCTTTGGGATTAGTTTGCTGTTCTTTCTCCAGTTCTTCCAAGTGGATAGTTAATTCCTGAATTTTTGCCTTTTCTTCTTTTCTGATATAGGCATTTAGGGCAATAAATTTCCCTCTTAGCACTGCCTTGCTGCGTCCCATATGTTTTGATATGTTGTGTTTTCATTTTCATTCGCCTCGAGGTATTTGCTAATTTCTCTAGCAATTTCTTCTTTGACCCAGTCGTTGTTTAGGAGTGTGTTGTTGAACCTCCACATATTTGTGAATTTTCTGGCACTCCACCTATTATTGATTTCCAACTTCATTCCTTTATGATCTGAGAATGTGTTGTGTATGATTTCAGTGTTTTTAAATTTGTTGAGACTTGCTTTGTGACCCAGCATATGGTCTATCTTTGAGAATGATCCATGAGCACTTGAGAAAAAGATGTATCCTGCTGTTGTGGGGTGTAATGTCCTATAAATGTCTGTTAAGTCTAGCTCATTTATTGTAATATTCAGATTCTCTGTTTCTTTATTGATCCTCTGTCTAAATGTTCTTTCCATTGATGAGAGTGGGGAATTGAAGTCTCCAACTATTATGGTAGATGTGTCTATTTCCCTTTTCAGTAATTGGTGTGTATTCCTCAAGTATTTTGGGGCATTCTGATTCAGTGCATAAATATTTATGATTGTTATGTCTTCTTGTTTAATTGTTCGTTTTATTAGTAGATAGTATCCTTCTTTGTCTCTTTTAACTAATTTGTTGGATATTAGTATAGCTACTCCTGCTCTTTTCTGGTTGTTATTTGCATGAAATATCTTTTCCCAACCTTTCAATTTCAACCTATGTTTATCTTTGGCTCTAAGTTGTGTTTCCTGTAGACAGCATATAGAAGGATCCTGTTTTTTAATCCATTCTGCCAGTCTATGTCTTTTGATTGGGGAATTCAGTCCATTAACATTTAGTGTTATTACTGTATGGGTAGTACTTTCTTCTACCATTTTGCCTTTTGTATTTTATATGTCATATCTAATATTCCTTCTTTCTACACTCTTCTCCACACCTCTCTCTTCTGTCTTTTCGTACCTGTCTCTAGTGCTCCCTTTAGTATTTCTTGCAGAGCTGGTCTCTTTGGTCACAAATTCTCTCAGTGACTTTTTGTCTGAAAATGTTTTAATTTCTCCCTCATTTTTGAAGGATAATTTTACTGGATATAGGAGTCTTGGTTGGCAGTTTTTCTCTTTTAGTAATTTAAATATATCATCCCACTGTCTTCTAGCTTCCATGGTTTCTGCTGAGAAATCTACACATAGTCTTATTGGGTTTCCCTTGTATGTGATGGATTGTTTTTCTCTTGCTGGTTTCAAGATCCTCTCTTTCTCTTTGACCTCTGACATTCTAACTAGTAAGTGTCTTGGAGAACGCCTATTTGGATCTATTCTCTTTGGGGTGCGCTGCACTTCTTGGATCTGTAATTTTAGGTCTTTCATAAGAGTTGGGAAATTTTCAGTGATAATTTCTTCCATTAGTTTTTCTCCTCCTTTTCCCTTCTCTTCTCCTTCTGGGACACCCACAACACGTATATTTGTGCGCTTCATATTGTCCTTCAGTTTCCTGATCCCCTGTTCAAATTTTTCCATTCTTTTCCCTATAGTTTTTTTCTTTTGGAATTCAGATGTTCCATCCTCCAAATCACTAATTCTATCTTCTGTCTCTTTAAATCTATCATTGTAGGTATCCATTGTTTTTTCCATCTTTTCTACTTTGTCCTTCACTTCCATAAGTTCTGTGATTTGTTTTTTCAGTTTTTCTATTTCTTCTTTTTGTTCAGCCCATGTCTTCTTCATGTCCTCCCTCAATTTATCAATTTCGTTTTTGAAGAGGTTTTCCATTTCTGTTCGTATATTCAGCATTAGTTGTTTCAGCTCCTGTATCTCATTTGAACTATTGGTTTGTTCCTTTGACTGGGCCATATTTTCAATTTTCTGAGCATGATCCGTTATCTTCTGCTGGCATCTGGGCATTTAATCAGATTTCCCTGGGTGTTGAACCCAACAGGTTGAAAGATTTTTCTGTGAAATCTCTGAGCTCTGTTTTTCTTATCCTGCCCAGTAGGTGGCGCTCGTGGCACTCATTTGTCTGCGGGTCCCACCAGTAAAAGGTGCTGTGGGTCTTTTAACTTTGGAAAACTCTCGCTGTGGGGGAGGTTCGCCAACTGAAGCGGCTTGGCGGAGTGCCAATCCGAATCTCCCAGCCGGCCCGGGGATCCGAACGCGCGGAGGGTCGCCGGCCGCCGCAGCCTGGGAGAGCACCCGTCCAAATCTCCCAGCCGGGCCCATGCCGCCAAGCGTGGCGGGAGGGCGCCAGCCACCGCATCCTGGTGGAGTGCACCATTCCCAGCCGGACCGGGAAGCCACGTGTTTGGAATGGACCCCGGTCACCGTTCTCCGTGGCCTGGGGATCTCCAATCCAATTCTCCCATCTGGTCCGGGGGGCCGCGTGTGTGGGGGGGCGCCAGCCACCGTGGCTTTAGGGGACCGCCTGTCCAATTCTCCCAGCCGGCCCGGAAAGAAGGAAGGGAGGGACTCCAGCCGCCCTCTGCCCCAGCCCGTGGAAGCCCGCGCCCCTTGGCGATCTCACCGGAGCGCGTTCTCCCAGCCAGTCAGCCGTTCCAGGATGGGGTACGCTGTGTTTTTTATCTCTGTCGTGGCTCCGGGAGCTGTTCTGTATCGTTTCTACTCCCCTAGTAGCTGTTCTGGAGGAGGAACTAAGACCCGCACGTCTTACTAAGCTGCCATCTTCTCCGGAAGTCGCTCGGTTTTTCTCCCTGATATTTGTTTTTAATGTTAATTAAAATTAATCCTGGATAAGAGTTTATACTTTTTTGTTTTGAGTTAGTCCTTGACCACTAGTTTGATACCATCTCCCTTTTGAGTGACCTGTTTCACCAGCAGGACTGTTATTCTCCATGACTAACTGTTTAAGTGCTTATAATAGAATAAATTGCTTTTCTACATTAAAAAAAAAATGTATGGTAGCCCATACCAACCTCTGGCATCTGTTCTGTAACTGCTTATTGAAGAAGAGTGCTTTGAAAACTATTGCTTTTTTCTTTCCTTGATTTGTATATGTGTTATGTTATACAATTAAAAGTTAAAAATAAATATATATATTTAAATATAAAGCCAAATATTGAAACATAAATTTAACCAGAATGAATATCAAGTCCTATGGGAAAGGCTAACATAAAATAAGAAATTTAGTTCAAACACCAGTGCTTGTCTTGCTCTAAGGCAGGCACTGTGCTGTGTCCCAGGAATACAAATGGTACCCATTTTTTTGAAAGGCTTAGGGGTGGGAAAATTTAAAAAGATAACTAGAAATCAGAGAAGATGTACAAGACACACAGGAAGAATGATGAACTGTATTGGGGGTAATCAGAGTCCCAAAGACAGCGACATTTCACGTAAGGGCAAGGCTGATATTTGAGATGAAAGAAGCAGGATGTGCAAAGTCGTGACATTACAAAACTTTATGGGGTGTATTTGGAATGTATATAAAAGAAGTCTTGAAAATTGGAATCAAATTTTGAAGATCATTGTCATTTTAAAGTATTTGGACTCAAAGCAAGCATTTCCCCACTTAGCGTATCATGAAGTAGTTTTTCACAAGATGTTGATAATTATATACCATGGCAAAAATACATACATATTCTGTTCTAAATTAAGCAGGTTAAGACAGTTTTATTTTCTATTGGCTAAATAGCTTTAAGAATGCTAATACTTGTTCTGAATCTCCAGGAATAGGATATGCAATATTTCCCAAACCCCCTCAGAATATCTGTAAAAATTCCCTGCAAGAAGGTAATGGGGAATTCGAAGGATTTTATGTACTTTATGTATTATGCCTATTGCAGGCAAGAAATGATATTGACATTAACTAAAGGAGTGGCAGTGGATATTTAAATATTGGTGAGAAAGGACAGCATTCTAAAAAATTTAGAGAGCAAACTAAACAGATCCTTATGACTCAGTGGGATATAAAGTATGAGAAAATAAATGTTGATTCTGGCTTGAGTGTTTTAGTTACTCTCAACCAATATAGATAATTCAAGAGAAAAAGCATTTATTGGAGGTGATTTAATTTTGAATATATATATTTATAATATATATATTTTTAAGTGTTAACATCTAGCTGGAGATGTCTAGTAGACAGATTGGACATAAAGATTTAGGGCTTGAGAAAGAGCTAGGCTAGAGAGATAGATTTGTAAGACATCAACTTTATAGTTAATACCATGGGTGTAGGCAAGATTGCTTACAGAGAGCATATGAAATGATATCCCTCCTACATTGTTTTACACCAAAATAAATTCCAAGAGATCAAAACAATTTTTTTTTAATGAAACATGGGTGATTTTATCAAAATCTGAGAGGTGGAAAGCCTTTCTAAGCAAAATTGAGGAACCGTGATTACATAAAACTTTTAAAATTCTATACAGAAAAAAAAAATCACCATAAACTTAACAAACGAAGAAATAAACATGGATCTGTCCATATTGAAATCAGTAAAGAAAAGACTTACAACCAGGCAGTTCATAGGAAAGGAAATATGAAAATGGCTTAAAAAAAATGAAAAAATGTTCAACCTCACTCATAAAAACAAATGAAATTAAGGATAATAAGCTACCATTTTTACTTCAGATTGGCAAATTTCAAAAGATTTTATGAGAATTAACCAGAATGTGGAAAATAGGCATCTTCATATACTTCTGAAGTATATATATAGAATAAAATGCTACATTCTTTGGAAGGTAGTTTGACAATATAACAAATGTAAATTTACATACCCTTTGACTCAAGTAATACTTCTATGTGTGACTTATAAACATACAGGGAGTACTACACAATCACTGGAAAAACTAAGATAGAGGTTTTTTTTTCCTTTTCTCCTCATGCAAAAACATTTTTTAATTTGTACATTTAGTCATTATCACTGTACACTGTAGGCATTCCTGGATTATACCATCATAAGGTAGAGTTTTGTGCGATATGTCTCACTATATGTTGTTAAGTGAAAAAAGGCTAGGTTCAGAATAGTAGAATAGTAGAATGTGCCCAGGAGTAAAGAAAATAGATTGTCCTTATATTTACACTTGTACACAGAAATTTTCTGGAAAGATACTCAGAAAAGCTAATGGTAGCTGTCCATGTGGAGGTAGACTGAGGGAGTCAAGCTGAAAGAATTTACCAAAAATATGGCAACTTTAAAAAAAAAAAAAGGGAGGCACCAAAAGCAAAAAGGCAAAGAAACAGATAACTTTAAAAGTTATGGTTTTTGCTGAGTAAAGTAATTATGTGTTAGACCTATTTATTTTAAGGGGTTTTATATGTTTGAGAAGAAGTAAGTTAGATGACCTTTAAGAACTTTCCAACTCAGTTTTGATGATTGTTAATTTAGAGTACACCACCCACTTACATGAAAGTAAATGTCAGTGGAATGATAAATACATGTGTTAGGCTGATATACACATTGTACATAGAAGTTATTTTTCTCAATTATAGGGGTTCCAGTTTCATCTGCGGTCGCAGGGGTAGCAATAGGACTGATCACCAAAAACAGTCCCGAGAAGAGTGAGATAGAAGATTATCGTTTGCTGACAGATATTCTGGCAAGTATATTCATATTTTCAGATATTTAATGATGAGATTATAATACATAACAAGCTATGAAAATGCTAGTACTTAAGGAATAGAGGTGCTTATTCTTACTTTCCTCCTCCGTAGGTTCACCTAGGTTTTTCTAAGTTGTGAGTTAAGGAGTAAGTATTACAGTGTTAATTATCCATAATAGCTCACTTTAGGGTGATCTTAAATTAATCCTTATGCATTTATGGGGGAAATATAATCTAAGATGTTTCTGGTGAAAATATTTGTAGGTTACAATGTCATAAATTGGAAGCTGTAGTTAATGTAGAAATTTCCTTGTGTGTGGTCTTTAGAGGACATATTTTATTTCTAAGCTATTTTTTGAAATTCTTCTACAGTGACTGAATAGATTTTGTGTTTATTTAAAACTATATCATTTTTTAAATTCCTGAAGGGAATTGAAGATTACAATGGTGACATGGATTTCAAAATTGCTGGCACTGTTAAGGGAATAACCTCATTACAGGTATCTTTAAAACACAAGTTGTTTTGTTTTTGTAACAGTGTAATAAACTGATATTTATATAACTTTTGGCTCCTCTACCATATTAGGCTGATATTAAATTACCTGGAATACCAATAAAAATTGTAATGGAAGCTATTCAACAAGCCTCAGGTAAGCCCAATGTGCCAGGTTCTCCTTTCATAACTGTATAGTTTGTTAATAGGAACTATAATTCTTATTAGGGTTATTATAAAAATAGGCTTATTATAAAACATTGCTCTTAAAATAAAATTTCATGTGACTTAAGTCAAGAAGTATTAACTTATTGGGCACATGACTAACCACCAAAGTGAGAAACCAGTGAAAATTCGATTTTTGCAAACTAATAAGCAAGTCTTCAAGGTGGAATTTATGGAGAAGAGAATAATAAGTAGAATTGTCAAGTTAATTGGAATGTGGAGCGCTTTGATCATAAATTAAGAAGTTAAGGCTTTACTCCATGAAAACTATGAATGCAGCCATATTAGATCACATTTATTTTATTTAGTGATAATTTTTATTGTGTTTTTATCTATTCTAGTGGCAAAGAAGGAAATACTACAGATTATGAACAAAGCTATTTCAAAACCTCGAGCATCTAGAAAAGAAAATGGACCTGTTGTAGGTAATACATTAAATTATTACTGATTTCATAATAAGGTAAACATAAGATCTACTACTGTTTTTAAATTTTTTTTACTGCATTCACAAAATGAAAATACCTTAGGTATTTTTCGTAACTAAAGTACTTTAAATTGAGGGAATGTTTTTGGACCTTGGAACTTAGTAATTTTAGTGCAGAAACTTTTTCTGTTTTCATATTGGAATACTTTTATATATGTCTAGGCTAAAAAAGAGAGAGAGAGAGAAACAATCCTGAGTGATCAGTATGTGTTTTGGGTTCATGTATGTATTTGAATTATTTATATTTATTTATTTATTTTAATTACCTACATTTTTTACTGTATTACATTGTAGAAACTGTTCAGGTTCCATTATCAAAACGATCAAAATTTGTTGGACCAGGTGGATATCATTTAAAAAAACTTCAGGCTGAAACAGGTAAGAGTTGTTTGAAGTTTGGGTTTTTGTTTTTTTTTAAAGTTGGACCATGTAAGTTTGCCATTTCACCTCTACTATGTTGTTCCCTAAATGTATGTTTGAGAAATGGAAGACCAGGAGAAAAGGCTATGAAATGTCTTTACTGTACATTTTCTAATGCTTCTTAATAAATCAGCAGTGATCTTTAACTGTAATCAAGGATGACCAGGAATTCATCAATTTTTTTGTTGCAACATTTTAAAATTGAACATCTAGAATAATTTTTAGTTTGCTTTTAGAGGAGTTATGTTTTAGTTATCTTTAAATATTACTTCTGCTACTTTCATTTAGTTTTATTTAGACTTTTCTTTATGAAAGAGTATATATATAGAAATAATGGGTTTTTTGGGTTTTTTTCTGGGTACAATCTTTGAGTTACCTGGTACTTGCCAGTTCTGAGGTTATTGAAGGAGGGTGAGAAGCAGAGTCTTCTCAGCCAGTTCTTAAGATTGAGGATGAGGAAATTGACATGATTTCATACCTTCCCTGCCTGTTCACTACTATAAAGAATAAGATGGACTAAAAAAAAAGGTGAGAAAAGGGATCTAGAGTAGTTTCTATTCCTAATTAAAAGAACAAAACCAGACCTTCCAAAATTCAAACTGGTATCTTCACACCACCAGATTGTGGGACCATAGAGAATACGGACACTGGTTCACTGCTGTATCCCTAGGGCCTCATCCAATGCCATAAATATATCAGGTGTGTAATATGTATTGGTGAATGAATCCCTACTTTCCCTGTTGCTGAAAGCAGTGATTAAACATACCACGATCCTGCCCAGCTGCTTTCAGATCCCTCCCCTGTTCTCTCCTCTACTTTTCAGACTACTCTCTTCTGGAATGAGCAAGATAGTTTTAGTATATTAAATTGATCTTTCTAGTTTTATTTTTTTAATATGTTTTACTACGAAAAATAACATATACAGAAAAGCTTTTTTCAAAGCACACCACTATAGTTAGTTGCAGAGCAGATTTCAGAGTTTGGTATGGGTTACAGTTCTACAATTTTAGGTTTTTCCTTCTAGTTGCTCCAGGACAATGGAAACAAAAAAATATATATTGATGCAATGATCCAGCAATCATACTCATTTGTTAAATCTTATAAATTTATCTTTTTAAAAGGAGTAACTGTTAGTCAGGTAGATGAAGAAACATTTTCTGTATTTGCACCAACACCCAATGCTATGCATGAAGCAAGAGACTTCATTACTGAAATGTGCAAAGATGATGTAAGTATAATCTCATAATAGTTACTTTTTTCTAATTTTTATTGCTCTTTTCTTAGTGAATCTTATGGCTTATTTTGCACTTACAGCAGGAGCAGCAATTAGAATTTGGAGCAGTGTATACCGCCACAATAACTGAAATCAGGTAACTTAGAATAATGATATACTCTTGTTGGTTTGTTAAAGATTTATATTATGAGCCCAGATTAGCTTCATGTCGTGGCCTTATTTACTTTGAATTAATAAGATATTTATATTATATGTCAGTTATAGTATAATCATAATTTTATTTATTTATTTATTTATTTATTTTTGGCATGGGCAGGCACTGGAAATCGAACCTGGGTCTTCAGCATGGCAGGCAAGAACTCTGCCTGCTAAGCCACCATGGCCTGCCCTAGTCGTAATTGTTTAGGAATAATATGTATTTTCTATACCAGCTTATAAATTTTTGTTAACATGGTTCTAGACTCTAATTGTAGTAATATACTCTTCTACCTGAATTGTTTTCTTTAACCAAATTAACCACCATTTTAATTTTCCCAATGAACTGTATAAACAGAACCAAAATAGACTTAGCAATTTTTCCCTTCTTTTTTTTTCCTTTTTTTTCTTGGTAGTTTATTGTCGGTTTGTTTCAAAATTAGAACTCTTTGATGCTTAATTGGTGCCATTTTTAAAATGCCAATTTTAACCTTATATTCTTTGTTATGGCTTAAAAAATGAATTTTTAGGATCAGAAGATCCCCCTTTTATTCAGAAGAAAAATAAATTTTTGAAACACATCAATGTTCAAAACTTTTTCAAATGAATGATACTACCTAACTGTAATACAGTTATGTTAGAACCCTGAATGAAGTTGAATGTGAGAATGATAGAGGGAGGAGGGCTGGGAGCACAAATGAAATCAGAAAGAAAGATAGACGATAGAGACTGAGATGGTATAATCTAGGAATGCCTAGAGTGTATAATGATAGCGACTAAATGTACAAATTTAAAAATGTTTTTGCATGAGAAAGAACAAAGGAATGTCATTACTGCAGGATGTTGAAAATAGATGGTAATTAATATTTTAAAAATTTTATGTGTGAAACTAAAGCAAAAAATGTTTATATGGTACAAAATTTATATTTTAACAAGTACAGTTCCTAATATAATTTATGTGGGCAGCTTAATTGAACACTGTAAGTACATGGAACCTTGAGTAGGGCATAAGATTTTGTAGGTTTGTCCAGAGTGATGCCCCAATAAATCCCAGAGTGATTTGAACAGTGAGTAAAAAAGTATTTGCAAAGTCCCCTTTGGTGAGAAAGGGGTAAAATTCAACTTCCCAAAGTGGAGAATTCTTGATATTCTCACAAGCGGTGGGGACAACCAAAACAAAGGTTGAGTCTCCAGTCTCGGGGGTTATTCATATGAAGCTTAACCTCCCAAAGGATAGGTCAAGCCTACTTTAAATTAGGCCTAAGAGTCACCCCCAAGAGAACCTCTTTTGTTGCTCAGATGTGGCCTCTCCAGCCAACACAACAAGCAAACTCACTGCCCTCCCCCTGTCTATGTGGGACATGACTCCCAGGGGTGTGGACCTTCCTGGCAACGTGGGACAGAAATCCTAGAATGATAGAACTCAGCAAGCACCAAGAGATTGAGAAAACCTTCTCAAGCAAAAGGGGGAAGAGCTAAATGAGACAAAATAAAGTTTCAACGGCTGAGAGATTCCAAACAGAGATGAGGTTATCCTGGAGGTTATTCTTACGCATTAAGTAGATATCACATTATTCAAGATGTAATGGAGAGGCTGGAGGGAACTGCCTGAAAATGTAGAGCTGTGTTCCAGTAACCATGTTTCTTGAGGATAATTGTATAATGATATAACTTTCACAGTGTGACTGTGTGATTGTGAAAAACTTGTGTCTGATGCTCCTTTTATCTACCTTATCAACAGACGAGTAAAATATATGACATAAAAATAAATAATGGGAGAACAAATGTTAAAATAAATTTAGTAGATTGAAATGCTAGTGATCAATCAAAAGGAGGGGTAAGGGGTCTGGTATGTATGAATTTTTTTCTGCTGTCTTTTTATTTCTTTTTCTGAATTGATGCAAATGTTCTAAGAAATGATCATGATGATGAATATGCAACTATGTGACATTGTGAATTACTGATTATACATGTAGAACAAAATGATCATATGTTAAGAATGTTTGTTTTTTTAATTTAAAAAATTAATTTAAAAAATTGAAAAAAAGCAATAGGTTAATTTGTTTAATATTGCAAGTAAAAAAATAAGAAAATGGGATGGCTTATTTTAGTAAATGAGAGAGGTAAAAAGAATTTTTTTAATAAAATAAGTACTCATATTATCTAACCCACTCCTTAAATCACTGTTTAATAGCTTGATGATAATTTCAGTCCATTTAAAGATAATTTAAATCATTTCAAAATATTTTTGGAAAATATTATGAAGACAAATGCAAAGGAAGACTATATTCTGAAAGCTTTTCATTGCACATGCTTCCTATTCCTCTTTCCTTTCTTTGTCCTTAAATTAACAAACATTTAAATAGAGGATATATTTTGAGTTGAAAAGTATCAGTTTTAGGTCATGTTGGTTTTTATAGTTAAAAATATATGCTGTAGTAATTTTTTTTGTTTTTTTTCTCATGAAAATATAATTATAGTTTGTCAGTAGATGTACAGATACTTTTTGTATTAATCAGGTTTGTTATTCCCTTTTTTTTAGAGACTCTGGGGTAATGGTAAAACTGTATCCAAACATGACTGCAGTGCTACTTCATAACACGCAACTTGATCAACGAAAGGTGAGGAAAAAAAGAAAAAAGGCATTTGATTCTTTTTATGGTATTATTTTATAATCGCTTTTAAGACTGTTCAAGCAAACTGAAATAGGAAGAAAAATAGGGATATCTGTCTTGCCATGCATTGAAATATATTATAAAACTCTAGAGAACAGAACAGTATTTTACTGGCCCAGAAAAGACAGTCCATGAAACAGAATATAATAGACCAGAAGTAAACCTAGTTATATACATGGGAAAAGTTTCATTTTAATACACAGCTATATAATGTTGTGAAACATTGATAGTACACTTTGGATGATTGTATGGTATATGACCATATAATATTTATCAGTAAAAAAGTAAATAGTTAAAAAAAAAAAATCAAAGGAGAAGGTGGAGCTATAAAAGAGAGGATAGGATTTCACAAATGAGTATGACTCCTAAATCATTATATTGATATATCTTTTTGTCTGCAGTGTCTTGGAGCAGCCAAAAGGAAAAACCTAAAGTTGTGGAACTGTAACCCATACCAAACTCTGAAATCGGTTCCATAACTAATTGTTGTGGTGTGCTTTGAAATTTATTGCTTTTTTGTATATATGTTATTTTTCACAATTAAAAAAAAATTGCATTTTAAGTCGATGATTAAGATCTCTACTCATTTTTACACCAAAATCCCATCTGCAATGAAAAGCTAACTTAAAAAAATCTGGGGATGGTGGATGTCAGGGAGGGACGGACACTAGAGGAAATTATGTATATTTTAGTAATCTTGGAATTGGGAAAATCTCTCACCTTGATATCAAAGCCAGAAACTTAAATAAATGGGTAAACTTTGACCTCATAGTAAAAGTAAAAATTATACAGTAAAAATCTAAAGCAAAGTTGAAAGAGAACAAACTAGAGGGAAAATGCTTATCACATCTGGTAGGGTTAATATACAAAGGGGCTTTATAGATCTGTTAGAAAAGTGAGTGTCAGTGGAAAAGTGAGCAAAGAACATGGACAGGCGAATCATTTCTTTTTAAAGGCTAACCAATATATTCACTACCATCAATAAATGTTTTAAATGCAAATAAAATCAAGGTGCAATTTTCCAACCTTCAAATAGTTGAAAACTCCCAGTATAGGTCAATATAGAAAAAAATTGGACATTCTCTTATTTTGTTTACAAGAGTGTAAATTGGGACACAGTTTTTCCAGGGTGTTTGGTACATGTGTATGGAGTACCTTAGACCTAGAAGTTCCACATGCTTTGTTCTGAGAGGGTTATTATACTAGATGAACACATGTGCACTTATGAAAACTTTTAAACCTACAGAAAAGTTGAAAGAGTAATAAACTGAACACCCACATACCTTTCACCTAGATTCGCTGATCATTAGTATTTATAACACTAGAATTTAAGATAAATTAAATGACCATCTTTGGGAGATTCGTTAAATAAATTATTCAGTTTGAATGCTAAGCTACAATGCTTCATAATATTGAATGAAAAATCAGCAAATTAAAAAGTAACAAGCACAGTAAGTTCCTTTTTACAAATCAAGCACGCACATGTGAAAAACAAGATGTTTGAAGCCATACTCAATGTAATGTTAGCAGTCGTTATCCATAAGAAGAGGGGTTTGGCGTGATTTTACTTTCTTCTGAATACTTCTGTATTGTTTTAAATCTTTATAATTAGCATTTTATGTCAGAAAAAAACAAAATAGTGGTTTCCCAATTGGGAAAAAAATGTGTGCTACCATTAATATGTGGTCATTGTGTATTATGCATAACAACTAATTGATTAATGTGTTCTTTTTCAGATTAAACATCCCACTGCCCTAGGATTAGAAGTTGGCCAAGAAATTCAGGTACCTGTTTTCAACCTTTTAGCCTTCAAGTTGTAAACCATACTTGAAGCTTCAATTATTGTCTTCAAAAAATAAACTGAAAGAATAGAAGCAACATCTATTACTTGTACGCAAAGCTTCTTTTTTAACCTTAGGGTTGCTTTAACAGACTCATTAAGGATTTAAGATACAATTCTTTCCCTCAAGTTGCTTACAGTTTGGTTAGAACAGTAGTCACATTTAATGCTTTTAAAATGCATGAGCAGGGGGTGCAAGGATAGTTCAGTGGTAAAATTCTTGCCTGCCATGCAGGAAACCCAGGTTCGATTCCTGGCCCATGCACTACCCCCCGCCCCCCCCCCAGAAAAAATGCATGAGCAGGCCAGTGATGGTTATGCAGAAGCAGTGATTTGGAGACAGGATATAGCAACCCAGATTATCTAACTTTATTGAAGGCAGCAAATGTCATATTTAAGGAGTTTATCCATAATTGCTTCTTCACTACTTGAGGCTAAAAGTCTTTGTGCTTCACCCCTATGAAGCTTATTTCCTGCAAAAGATGAGCTCAGCCTACTGATAATTATGCCTAAGAATCAACCCCAGAGAGCCTCTTTTTTTGCTCAAATGTGGTCTCTTTGTCTAAACCAACTTGGCAGCTGAACTCTGCCCTTGCCCCCTACATGGGACATGACTCCCAGGGGTGTAAATCTCCCTGGCAACGTGGGACCTGACTCCCGGCAATGAGCCAGGATCTGGCATTGTGTGAATGAGAAAGCTTTCTTGACCAAAAGAGGGAAGAGAAAAATAAGACAAAATAAAGTTTCAGTGGATGAGAGATTTCAAACAGAGTTGAGAGGTTATTCTGGAAGTTTTTCTTACTTGTTTTATATATATCCATTTTTATGCATTATATGTATATAAACCTTTTTAGTTTATGGTATATTGGAGTGGCTAGAGGGAAACTGTTAGTGTTCCAGTAGTCTTGATTCTTGAAGAAGGCTGTATGGCTATATAGCTTTTACAGTGTGACTTTGTGATTGTGAAAACTTTGTGTCTGATGCTTCTTTTATCTAGAGTATGGACAGATGAATAAAAATAAATAAATAAATAATGGAAAATAAAGGATAAGAATTGGGTAGATTGAAATGTTAGTGGTCTGTGAGAGGGAGGGGTAAGGGTTTTGAGATGTATGAGTTCTTTTTCTTTTCTTTTTATTTCTTTTTCTGGTGTGATGCAAATGTTCTAAAAATGATCATGGTGAAGAATACACAACTATGTGTTGATATTATGAGCCACTGATGGTATAATATGGTTGGATTTTACATGTGTGGATATTTCTCAAAAATATTAAATTTAGGACAGTGTGATGGTGGCTCAGTGGCAGAGTTCTCACCTGCCATGCCGGAGACCCGAGTTTGATTCCTGGTGCCTGCCCATGCAAAAAATAAATAAATTTTAAAAAAAGTCTTTGAGCTTGATAAAAGCCAAGTTGTTTAGGTCTAGAATTTTTATTACGAAATTGACCCTTTTTGTAGTCCTTCATGAGTAGAGGAAAGAAATCACTGCCAGTGTAGTTTTGTTTGACAAACCACATTTTATTTAGTTATGCCTAATGCCAATGACCTGAGTTACTAAATCTTCAAATTTGTTACCAGTCTGTAGTCCCATTGTTTGAGTAGCCTGCAGAGAAGCGTGGAAACAAGACATTAAATCTCTGTGTAAGATTGCTTTTTAACATCACAAAAGACTTAAAAATTGCCTCATTTTACCCTAACTTTGATTTACCAAGGAAAATAGACTCCAGTGTGATGGTCCTTTGAGGCAGTAGTGAAAACTTGAGTGTTCTAAGTATGATCCTGCATAGTTTTAGCACAATTTAGGCTCTGCGAGCCTTTCTTATCTAGAATCAATCACCATGGTCTTGACTGTATTCCCTATATAGAACCCTTCCTGGAGAGAATAAAATAGTACATTATAACATAAAGTCTAACAGAAGATTTTAGTTGGACAACTAAATGCCCCATCTCTATCCTTTTTTTTAATAGTCATTATTTAACTAAATTATATTTATTGAGCATATACCTTCCCATTGCATTGAACTATTCTTTTAGTGAACAAGTACAAACATAAATCATTGCCTGATTTGTACCATGTGGATTTAAATATCTTTTAATTTGCATGTTCATCAATGTATTGTAACTTTAAAAGTAAATCTGTTTTTTTTTTAATATAGGTGAAATACTTTGGACGTGATCCAGCTGATGGGAGAATGAGGCTTTCTCGTAAAGTGCTTCAGTCTCCAGCTACAACTGTTGTCAAAAGCCTAAATGACAGAAGCAGTATTGTCATGGGAGAACCTATGTCACAGTCATCATCTAATTCTTCCTCTTGATTTTTTAAATGAAAATTCTAGGTCATACTCTGTAGAGCATAAGTTCAGAAGTATATTCTTATGTATAGATTTTTATATAATTTTAAAATATTCTAATTATTTGAATTATAGTGCTCATTTGCATATGCCATTTTTTAATTTCAAGAGTAGCCTATATTCCCTTATCCTTATTTACATTATAACTCAATAAATTATTAATAAAAATAATGCATTTGTACATCCTAGGAAAGAAGACCCTTTAGTTCCATACAATTTTGAAATATCTGAAAAACTTAGAAATAATAGATCATGTTAGCTACTATAATGGATCTCTCCCTACATAGTTTAATTTTCCTCTCTTATGTACACGTAGTGACAGTTTTGCCTTGGTATCATCCTACAGCTCACCTCTTTGCCCAACTTGCCTATTAACTGTTTCACAGACTGAAACTTCTCATTTTCAAAGCTAGTATCTATTTCTTCAGAACAGTTACCAGCAATAGTAAGGAGTTGAGGGAGCTGGTTTGACATGTTTTTAATGGTAAGATGCCTTTCAAATTGGTCACAAAACCATAAACATTGTGTAGTAACTATTATAATGGGATCCTAACTAGAACGAGGTAGTACATTTTTAAAATTTGCTTAAAGAAACTGAAATCATATACTCATCAAATAGGAACTGGTTATTTTTTGAGTGTGTATGATGCTAATCTATTGTCTAGGTATAAGGAATGGAAAGGATAAGGGAAAGAAGAATCATGATTTTCAGATAATAAATAGGTGTTTGAATAGTCACGTACAGAAGTTGTTGATTTAATTGTTATGAATAATACAAATGTTCCTTCTCATCAACTGAAAAATCACATTAATTCTAGGAAAAAGTAAATGATATGTGGAAGTTATCATGTAGAATGTATAATCCTTTTATAAACCTGATAAAATATTACTAAATTTGTGACTCAGGGCTAAAGGGCTAACTAGTTCGCAAACTAAAAATTTAGCTGGATAAACCAAAGATTTTTAAGATATATGTATTTAACATTGGTTATATACCTGTTATATATAAAATAGCATGGTAGGCAATATTGATATACTTTCCGAAATACTGAAGATAATTCTTCAGTATTTATCTTTAATATTTAATTGCCTATAATTTTTAAATGTAAGATTAAATTTAAACTATTTGCATAGTGGATTTTATAGACTCTTCTATTTAATAATGATCACCCAAAAAATCTTTATTCTCACTTTTGTCTTCTTTAAAAGACATAATCTTTAATGGTAGAATTTCAAAACTGTGCAGCTTATGTTTCTCTAAAGTTTTCTACTTTCTTTTTTAAAGAAACTCCAAATGGCTAATAATATGGAAAAATGAAGCCAGACCTTAAACTTTTAGAGACCAGAAGTGTACAAAGTGAAAATAAATACAGCTCCCTAACCACCAAAAGGATACCCATTTCCACCAACAAATGAAATTTTTCTGTGAGGACTGTTTTATGTGTCTTACTTTGCCAGGGTGGCTATGACAAGTACCACACAATGGGCTGGCTTAAACAACAGGAATTTATTGTTTCACAGTTTTGGAGGTTAGAAATCCAACATCAAGTTATTGGCAGCGATTACTCTCTCCCCAAGTCTGTAGCATCCTGGCAGTCCTCCATCATGGTGATATCTCTCTTCTTATGTCTCTTTCCTGATTATCTGAGATTGGCTGACTTCTGGCTTCTGCTTCCATGTCCAATATCCTTTGCTTTTAAGGACTTCAGCCATATTGGATTAAGGCCCACCCTCATTCAATTTGGCCACACCTTAACAAATAATAGCAACTTCAAAGCTCTTGTTTACAAATGGGTTTGCACTTACAGGTCCCAGGGTTTAGGACTTGAACTTATCTTTTGTAGGGCACATGATTTGATCCCCAACAATGTGCCAAAAACTCTTAAAGTAACACAAATCAAACTGAGTGCCCATCTTGGGTAGTCTGCTCAGTACAGGTATGGATAAGACTTTTTTACTGCATACTCTTTGTTATTGACACCCTCCTCCCCCATAAATTACTGTCCTATTTGAGATTTTATATAATTACATTTCTTCTCTTGCAATATCTTAAATTTCTGGATCTAAGGGGTAATATGAATAGTAGCATCTTTCTTAGCTCAGTTTAGCCAAGCATAACATAAATTTTAATTTAGTCAATATTTATTTTATGACAGTGTCTATGTGTGGAGCATTCATCATAAAACAGGTAAAAGCTCCAATGCTCACATTCTAGTGGAAGAAATTTGACAGTAAACAAGTATATAACATGTAGGGGTAGGTGCTTGGAAAAAAAAAAAACTAAGAGAGGGAATAGAATGATAAAGAAGAGTTAATATTTTATATAAAATGAGCCAGTCTCTGAGTCCGTAACATTTAAACAAAAATCTGAATGAAGAGGAAGGAACTGTGCAGCTGAAGAAGTACAGATACAGAGACTAACAACTTCATTTTCACTTGATACTGTATGTTCAGAACATAGAACAGCTCTTTCATGTTATAAACCAGTTTCACAGTCTTGTAACTTCTCTCTCTCCTGTCTATTCTTCACCAGAATTAGAAAACAAATTTCAGTAAAGAATATAACCCAAGAGGAGATGGCCAATGCAAGGTGGTATTTTCAAAACATTAAATAGGCAAGAATATACTTGGTTTCTTGCACGGAGAGGCAAGACACTGGGAACATTAACAGGCTTTTGGGAAATTCCACACTCTTGGTAGTTGAGATTAGAGTGAAATTCCAGACTTGGTAGGCAGTGATAATAGGAAAGCGAGTGTGTCTTAAGATTCCCTGGGTGGGAAGAGGCAGAAACCAACCTAAGTTAAGCTAAAGCAGAAAGAGAAATACATCACAAAGACATGAGTTTCTCTCACAGAAGCCAGCTCACACTCTATGGAGGACTGGAATCAGGAACTTTCAAGTCATCACAAACCAGGCCAGATCTCCCTCTCCTTCCTGGGGAAGTCTCATGGCCTCTCATTTGTATTGCTTTCCCCACAACTGCTTTATTCTCTGCAAACCTTTTTTCTCAGTATGGGGCAAAAGATGGCTGTACCACAGGAAGTTTTCATGTACCTCAGTTCAAGTTCTCCTGGAGGAGAAAATAGTCAGAGAAGCTTGGGAAAGGTGTCCAACCTGGTTAGGGTTGCCAAATAAAATGAATACAGGATGCCAGTCTTTGGGAAGAGAGCATTGTCTTGATGACACTTTGATTTGGACTTTTTCCTACCCTCAAACCATGAGCAAATAAATTCCCATTGTTTAACCCAAACCACTTCATGTATTTGCTTGAGCAGCTGAGGAAACTAAAACAGATACCCAATATTTTATGAAAACCAAAACCGTGTAGTTGGCATAGATAGTTTTTTATATTGTGGCTATGAAATGCAATGTAATTATTAATGATTAATAAATTAGAAGAAATGTTTAAAAAATTAAATATAAAATAGGTAGACCTGTACCATTTATGAGAAATATAAATTGTTTTAGTAAAATATTAACACAATATAGCAGTTTATTGAAACTATTTCTATGACTAAGTAGATCTAATGTAGGAATGTGAGGATAAGTAAGCATAGTGATTTAATTCACTATATAGATTACAAGAGAAAAAAACATAGGCACTAGATCCTAAAAAGGCAATTAATGAAATTTAATATTCATTTCCTGGGGAGTTTAAAATACTAGGAAATGTCTAACTTGATAAATGATTTATATCAGAAATTAAGATCATAGAAATTAAGAACATATAGAACACTGGAGATATTGTTAAAGTCAGGACCAAACAAGAATCACCACTATTGCTACCAACATTGTTCTGGAAGTGCTAAGCAATGTGGGAAGAGTAAAAAGAAGAAGGGGAAAGAATAAAGATATTTGTGTATGATCACCTACCTTAAAAAACAAAACACTTTAAATTATTAATCATTATATATTAATATATTATTTAATTATTAATTATGTTTATATATTTATAATATATTATTATAATTATAAATATATATTACTTATTATAAAAATTTGTAAGACTAAGTGAGCAGTAACCGCATAGGTATGTCAGAGCAAAAAGCTGTCTTCTCCAGGCATCAAAATCTACCTTCTAGAGGAGCAAAACAGTCTCTAGGTATATGTTGTTTGAGCCAAAAGTGCATTTGTGTTTTTTAACTTAGAATATGTCTTTGGATGGAGAAAGTTACTCCATATTGCCACAGCCTCCCCTCCCTGTTATCTTCAGGCCAGTCTATTTCACCTGTTTACATCACCTCCCTAACCCCACTAGGCTTTCGATTTGGGGCCATTTCTTATATTAACAATAATTAGAAGACGTTATGGGGGAAAGATACCATTAACATTAAACCTAACATATACAAGACATATATGAAGAAAAATTTATTTCCCATGTAAAAGAACCAGGCTTCTTGGAGAAATGGCTGATTCCAAGTCTGGAGCAGG
The DNA here is from genome assembly GCF_023851605.1 of Tamandua tetradactyla. Classification (NCBI taxonomy): domain Eukaryota; kingdom Metazoa; phylum Chordata; class Mammalia; order Pilosa; family Myrmecophagidae; genus Tamandua; species Tamandua tetradactyla. The sequence goes on along the minus strand of NC_135343.1, from coordinate 28,224,172 downwards.
AAATGCACAAGATGATCCTGAACTGTCACATCATACCAGAAAGCAAAACTCAAAGACAACAGTAATGTCAGACTGTTAAAAGACCTAGAACCAGCTTAACAAGGTTCCACTGATAAAAGATGAGACAATTTGAGTAATATGACAAGTAGCTACAATACATTGAAACACGTTAACATATTAAAATGTTAAGAGTTCATAATGATAAACAAAAGCCCTTATTTTCTTGAATCCCTTGGGAGGATGCTGGTGAGCACCTCATCCTGAAATCTGGCAAATAAAGAGAAAGAATCAAGCATTTAAACTGCCTTTTCTGAATGAACTCTATCTTAGGACAACCAAATAGCTGAGGAGGGAAAGTTCTCTTTGTAGAAGTACTCTGGCTTATGGTGGCTTGGAACTATGTACTCCAGAAAACATGTTCTTAAATTTAATCCATTCCTATGGGCTGAACCCTTATAAATAAGGACCTTTTGATGAGGTTACTTCAGTTAAAGTGTGACCCAGCTGAATCAGGATGGTTCTTATTCCTATTACTGAAGGCATTCTAGGGAAGGCCGCTACTGGTTTAAAAGGATGTATGCCCCCTAGAAAAGCCATGTTTTAATCAAAATCCCATTTCATAAAGGTAGAATAATCCCTATTCGATACTGTATGTTTAAAACTGTAATCAGATCATCTCCCTGGATGATGTAATTTAGTCAAGAGTGGTTGTTAAACTGGATTAGGTGATGACATGTCTCCACCCATTTGGGTGGGTCTTGATTGGTTTACTGGAGTTCTAAAAAAGGGGAAACATTTTGGAGAATGGGAGATTCGGAAAGAGCAGAGAATGCTGCAGCACCACGAAGCAGAGGGTCCATGAGCCAGCGACCTTTAGAGATGAAGGAAAACGCCTCCTGGGGAGCTTCATGAAACCGGAAGCCAAGAGAGAAAGCTAGCAGATGACACCATGTTCTCCACATGCCCTTCCAGCTGAGAAAGAAGCCCTGACTGTGTTCGCCATGTGTCTTCTCACTTGAACTTCACTGGCCTTCTTGAACCAAGGTATCTTTCCCTGGATGCCTTAGATTGGACATTTCTATAGTATTGCTTTAATTGGGACATTTTCTTGGCCTTAGAACTGTAAACTAGCAACTCATTAAATTCCTCTTTTTAAAAGCCATTCCATTTCTGGTATATTGCATTCCGGCAGCTAGCAAACTAGAACAGCCACAAAAAGAAAGAAAGCCAAGAGAAGCAGCCAGAAACGGGAAGTCAATGGAACCTGAAAGAGAAGGGGAAAGCCAGGAGAGGCTGCCATGTCCATTACCATGTGACAAAAAGCCAGGGAACAAGGATTGCAAGCAGCCAGCCCCAGAACTCATCAGTCTTCTGGGAGAAAGCATTGTCTTGAGGACACCTTGATTTTGTTCTCCTAGCCCAAAACCGTGAGGCAATAAATTCCTGATGTTTAAGCCAACACATTATGTCATTTTTTTTTTTTAGCAGCCAAGAACGTAAACAGTTTTTGGTACCAGAGAATGGGGTGCTGCTATTACAAATATTTAAAATGAGGAAACAGCTTTTGAGTTGGGGAATGGGTAGGAAATGAAAAAACGGTACAGTGTTTGACAGAAAATAAACTAGATTGTTTTAAAAGACTGTTGGTAATGATATTGACACTAAAGGTACTTCCAACGAGGACTTAAAAAGAAATGATGAATGTGTTATTAGAAACTGGAGGGAAAGTGATCCTTGTTATAAAGTAACAGAGAACTGTGAAATTGATTTCTGATGTTGGTTGGAAAGCAGAACTTTAAAGCAATGAACTTAGATATTTAGCTGAAGAAATATCCAAGCTAAGTATAGAAGGTTCAGCCTGGCTTCTTGCAGCTTATAGTAAAATGAAAAAGAGAAAGATAAGCTGAGAATTGAATTCTTAAGCAAAAGACATCATAAATTGATGGTTTGGAAAATTCTGCTCCCATCCAGGTAGTGGGCACTGAGGCTGGGCCAGAAGCAGCTCTATCAGGCACCTCTCCGAGCTTCCAGGAAGCAAATCTGTGGAGAATAGGGCTCTATGTATGGGTCTAACTGAATATGGACCCAGTCACTCATTTCAGTGGAAGTCAGGATTGGAAATGCAATTATGCAGGAAGGATCTGTGAAAAGTTCTATTATCTGGTGATTTGGACCCATGTGAACTGCACACAAAGCCAACAAACTTTTTTGCAAAATTTGTATGAGTAAAGTCACTGCCAGCCCACACTGAAAGGGAGAGAGAAGGGACAAATTAAAGGAAGAATGGCTTCAAGGGCATTACCATTGAAGCCAAGATCTGAACTGAAGAGGCCAATAGAGCAGTCCCACTTATGTGTGTGGAAAAGGCAGGTTCACCACTGCATTTGGAGGGGGTAGGGCATCTTCCCCAGTGCTTGCAGGGGTCGGGCCTTATGCCCCATTTCTCAAGGAGAGTGCTGCCACCACAATGCTTGGAGATGGAGGAACCTGTTCCAGCATTCACAGATAGCCTGTTATCACAACAGTGCTCAGAGAGGCTGGGGCATGTGTCCTAGTGTCCATGGAGACACTGGCCACCATCCTGATGCTTAAAGAAAATGGGGCCACTGCACAAGCAGTTGGAAGGCATGGGGCTGCCGCTCCATCAGGCTCAGAGGACAATACAACCATTGATAGATGACTCTCAAACCTTGAAATCTAGTGGGTTTGCCCTTGGGTTTTGGAATTTTTTGGAACCTGTGGTCCCTATTTCCCTTCCAATTGTTCCCTTTTAGAATAGGGAATGTTTACCTTATGGCTATCCCTACACTGTATATTGGAAGCGGATCATTTGTTTTCTAGGTTTCACAGGTCTACAGAGGGGAATTGTGTCCCAGGACAGACTATACCCATAAATCATTTTGATGAGACTTTGTACTTAGCATTGATACTGAAATGACATAAGTGTTTGTTTGTTTTTACATATGGCTTTTGGAATTTGTGACGGAATGAATGTATTTTGCATGTAGGAAGAACAGATCTTTTGGGGGTCCAGAGGGTGGTCTGTGGTGGCCTAGAGCTGTGAATCCCAGAAAAGTATGTTCTTAAACTTAATGCATTCCTGTGGATATGAACCTTTATAAATAGGACCTTTTGATGAGGTTACTTCAGTTAAGGTGTGGCCCAGCTGAATCAGGATGGTCTTAATTCTATTACTGAAGGCCTAGGGAAGTCCACAGAGTAAAAGACAGAGCATGCCAGGGGGAACAGCCAGAAACTGGAAGTCAACAGAACCTGGATGAGAAGGGAGTAGCCAAAAGAGGCCACCATGTGTATTGCCATAATATGGCAGAAAGACCATAGAGAAAAGACAAGAAACAAGGACCCACAGCAGTCAGCCCCGGGACACCACAGCCTTCTGGGAGAAAGCATCACCTTGATGATGTCTTGATTTTGGACTTCTCCTAGCCTCAAATCTGTAGGGCAATAAATTTCCATTGTTTAAACCAATTCATTGCAAGATATTTGTTTTAGTGGCCAGGAAAGTAGCACACAGCTAATATATGATAGAATTATCATTTATTTTGTAAACCCAGTTCTGGACAACCATCATCAGTGTCTGCTAATATCACAAAAGGGAGACTTAGTGCCATGCTTTAGTTTCCTGGCTGCTAAAACAAATACCATGCAATGAGTTAGCTTAAATAATGGGAATTTATTGGCTCAGAATTTTGAGGCCAGAAGAAGTTCAAAATCAAGGTAATGCTTTCTCCCAGAAGATTATGGCATTCTGGGGAGGCTGCTGGACATCCTTAGTCCTTGGCTTTTCTGTCCCATTGCAATGCATATAGCAGCCTCCCCTGACTTTTCTGGGTTCTCTTGACTTCTGGCTTCTTTCCATAGCTCTTTCTCTGTCTGAATCTCATTTTCTTATAAATTACCCCAATAACAGGTTTAAGACCTATTCCTGATTCAGTTTGCCCACACCTTAACTGAACTAATGTCATCAAAAGGTCCTAAATACAATCAGTTCAGACTCAATAGGAATTAAGCTTAAAAGCATGTTTTTCCAGGGCACATAGCTCCAAGCCACCACGTGCCTTCTAATGGAAGTACATACAACTTATGAATTTTTTTTACCAGAAATCAAACACAAATTAATAAACTATCAACTTACAGAAAATACAGGGGACAGAGAAACATGATAAATGATACCATTTCTGATACAGTCAGCAATTATCTAGAATGTGGAAAACTTCCTACCAACTTGGTTTACATAGGGCTTTGAGTTATCAAGATGGCAGAGTGAGCTGCTCAAGGGTTCTGTCTCCTTACAGAAGTTTTAAGTAGCAAACAAGAGCTGTCAGAACCTTCTTTCTCAATACTTCAGGAAACAGTTAAAGGGTTGCAGTAACAGGGCAAGTGCTGAATCAAGTAAAAGGCAACTTAAAAACAGTAAGGTATTGAAAAAGAAGAACAAAGTGGGAAGATTCACACTTTCTGTATTAAAGCTTATAAAGCCACAGTGGTCAAAAGAACATGATATGGACATAAAGATAGACTTACTTATCAATGGGATCAAACTAAAAGTTCAGAAATAGACCCTCAGATGTACAGTCAATTGGTTTTTGACAAGGCTCTCAAATCCACTAAACTGGAACAGAATAATCTCTTCAATAAATGGTCTTGGGAGAACTGAATATCCATATCCAAAGGAATCAAAGGGGACCCCTACCTCACACCCTTTAAAAAATTAACTCAAAGTGGATCAAAGACCTAAATATAAGTGCCAGTATCAGAAAACTCCTAGAAGAAAATATAGGGAAACATCTTCAAAACCTAGTGATAGGAGGTAGCTTCTTAGACCTTATACCTAAAGCATTTGCAAATGCAGAAGAAAAAATAGATAAATAGGACCTCCTCAAGATTGAATACTTCTGTGCTTCAAAGGACTTTGCCAAAAGGGTGAAAAGGCAGCTAACTCGATGGGAAAAAAATATTTGGAAATATTCTGATAAGGGTTTGATACCCAGAATATATATATATATTTATACATATATATATTTATATATAAGCAATATAATAATATATAAACAATAAAAAACAATTACAAAATGGGCAAAAGACATGAATAGACATTTCTCCAAAGAGGAAATATAATGGCTAAAAAGCACATGAAAAGATGCTTCATTAGCTATTAGGGAAATGCAAATCAAAACCACAATGAGAGATCTCACACCCATTAGAATGGCTGCTGTTAAACAAGAAACTATAAACGTTAGAGACGATGTACAGAAATAAGAACACTTATTCACTGCTGGTGGGAATGTAAAATGTAAAACTGTAAAGATAGTTTGGCGGTTCCTCAGAAATTAAATATTCAGTTGCCCTCAATCCAGCAATTCCACTACTTGCTATATATCCAGAAGACCTGAAAGCAGGGACATGAATAGACATTTACCCACCAAATTTCATAGCAGCATTATTCACAATTGCCAAAAGATGGAAACAATCCAAGTGTCCATCAACTGATGAACGAATAAACAAAATGTGGTATGTACATATGATGGAATGTTATTCAGCAGTAAGAAGGAATGAAGTCCTGAAGCAAGTGACAACAAGGATGAACCTTGAGGACATTATGCTGAGTGAAGTAAGTCAGACACAAAATGACAAATATTGTATGATATCACTAGTATGAACCAATTATATGTAAACTCAGTCATAAAACTTAGAATATAGGTTACCAAGAGATGGAATGAGGCCAGAGAATGGAGAACAATTGCCTAATATATACACAATTTTTAATGAATTTGAACTTAAATGTTCAGAAGTGTAGAGATGACAGTAGTTCGTTATTGGGTTTATAAGTAATAATAGTGTTGAATTGTATGTGAATATGGTTGAAAGGGGTTGTTTAGTCATGTATGTCACCAAAAAGGAAGGTTAGAGGTTAAAATATGGGAATGTATAATACAGTGAATCTTGTAGTGGACAATGTTTACGATGACCACAAATATAAATAAGTTCTTTCATGAACTAGAACAAATATATGACACTTATACAAAGAGTTAATAATAGAGTGATGTATGGGGAAAAAGTATTGCAAGCTACTGTCAGCTACAGTTAACAGTAATATCTTAATCCTTCATCAACAGTGACAAATGTGCCACACCAATACTAGGGGTCAAAAATGGGGGGCAGAGGAAGTTATGGGGTGTTTTGGGTTTTCTATTTTTATGTCTATTTATTATTTGTCTTTTTGGAGTAATGAAAATGTTCTAAACTTGATCGTGATGGTATATTAGTTTATAAGCTGCCAGAATGCAATACGCCAGATTGGAACAGCTTTTATAAAGGGAACTTAATAAGCTACAAGTTCACAGTTCTAAGCCTATACAAATGTCCAAACTAAGACATCCAGGGAAAGATACCTTAATTGAAGGAAAGCCGATGGGTCAGAAACACCTCTATCAGCTGCACGTGGGTGGCATCTGCTGGTCCCTTACTCCAGGACTCTGTTGCTTTCAGCCTCTGTTCCTGTGGGCTGAAGTGTTCCTCACTTTGCTTTTCCAGGGCTGGCTTTCATCTCTTGACTTCCCTTGGCTCTCTCCAGGTTCAGGCTTGCTTAACATCTCATGGCAATGTCTGCTGGGCTCCTAGCATCTCCAAACACCCGTGTCTCTGTTCTCCAAGTATCAGAATCTGCGTCAGCCCTACTCTGAAGTTTCTGTCAGCTCTTTCATTTCTGAAGTTTCTCCAAAATGTCTCCCCTTTTAAAGACTCTAGTAAACTAATTAAGACCCACCTGGAATGGGTGGAGTCACACCTCCATATAATCAAAATGTCACACCCACAATTGGTGCATTACATCTCTGTGGAGATAATGTAATCAAAAGTTTCCAACCTATAGTATTGAATTAGGATTAAAAGAACAGTCACCTCCACAAGATTGACTCAGAGTTAAAACATGGTTTTTCTGGGCACATGATATTTTCAAACCAGCACATTCTACCCTTTGGACCCCAAAAAGACATGTTCTTTCCAAATGTGAAATACATTCATTCCATAACAATATCATAAAGACTTAAACCAATTTAGTAACAATGCAAATACAATACAAAGTCAGAAACAGTAAAATCTCATCAAAGGCATGGCCTGTCTTAAGGCAAAATTCTCCTCTGGCTCTGGACCTGTAAAACTCAGAGCAAGTCATCTGCTGCCAATATACAAAGAAGGGACAGTTGTAGGACACATATTTCCATTTCCAAAGGAAGAAACTGGAAGGAACACAGGGATCACAGGACCCAAACAGTTCTGGAAACCTGCAGGGCAAATGCCTTTAGATTTCAAGGTCTGACAGTTATTTATCCTCAGGGCTTTCGAAAATGGCCCTTTTCAAGGGCCTATGCAGCAGCAGCCAAGTTCTCTCCAAATGCAACCTGAGGGATACCTTTTTCTTGACTCCAGCCTCTCCACACCTAGGGGCAGCACCCAGGATCTCTGCCATTTCCAAGGCACACACTCAATCTCTCCAGAACAATGGAGTGGCAGCCAGGCTCCACCCAATCCCCAAGGAATGTTCCACCCTCTCAGAGGCCTGGGGCACACCTCTTCTACAGCACTGAGGTGGAAGCCCTACTCTCTGCCTTTGGAGCAAACTCACCCTCTCCAAGTGCATGGGTGGGTCCACTCTCCGGGCTGGAGGTTTCCAGGTTCAGACCTTAACTTCCATGGTTCTGCCTTTGAAGTTATTTTTCCTTCAATTTGTCCCTTTTCTGTCCCTTTTAGTCCAGACTGGCAGTGGTTCCATTTATACAGATCCCATAGCACTCTAGTTGCTTTTCTATGCAGTATGCTGGGCTCATAACCATCAGACAATACAACTTTCCACAAATCTTACCTAGACAATTCCATCTCTAATACTGGCTTTTTCTGAAATGGCTGACTGATTCCATGTTTGGTTAAATTCTCACATGGGGCACTATTATCTGGGTTCTCCCTTTCTGGGGGCCCAGAATTTTCCAGAACATCAATTTCTGGTTTCTTTGTCCCAAGAGTCCAGTTCTCAGCTTATCTCTTTACTGTCACATTTTACTATAAGCTGCAAGGAGAAACCAGGCTGCACTTTCCACGTTTAATTTGGAAATCTCCTCTGCAAATATCCAACTTCATGGCCTTTAAGATCTGCATTCCATCCAAAGCCAGGGCATTTTGCCAGATTCTTTGCCACTTTAAAACAAGGATCACATTCCTTCCCATTTGTAATAACACATGTATCATTTCTAAGGCCTTATCAGAAGTATCATTAGAGTCCACATTTCTACCAACAGTGTCCTCAAAGCATTCTAGGCCTTCTCTATCAAACTCCTCACAACTCTTCCAGAATCTTCCCCTTATCCATTAAAAAAGCCATTCAAACATGTTTGGTATTTGCAAACTGCAGCAGCACCCCACTTCTCCGGTACCAAAATCTGCTTTAGTTTGTAAAAGCTGCCAAAATGCAATATACCAGAAATGGAATGGCTTTTAAGAAGGGGAATTTATTAAGTTGCAAGTTTACAGTTCTACGGCCACAAAAATGTCCAAACTAAGGCATCCTGGGAAAGAAAGCTCGATTCAAGAAAGACTGGTGGGTCCAGAACACCTCTGTCAGCTGGAAAGGCACACAATGATGTCTGCTAGCTTTCTCTCCAGGCTTCTTCAATAGCTTTCCTAGGGGCAGTTTTTTTTCATTTGTTTTTGTTTTTTTTGTTTTGTTTTGTTTTGTTTTACATGGGCAGGCACTGGGAAACAAACCTGGGTCCTCTGGCATCGCAGGCAAGCATTCCTGCCTGCTGAGCCATCGTGGCCCAAGGAGCAGTTTTTTTATGCATCTCCAAAGGCCTCTGGTTGTGTGGGCTCTGTCAGTTCTGCCGGTTCTAAAACTTTTTCCCAATGTGATTCCCTCTTAAAGGGCTCGAGAAAGCCACCTCACGTTGAATGGGTGGAGACACATCTCTATGGAAACCATCTAATCAAAACTTAACACCCACACACTTGGGTGGGTCACGTCTCCATGAAAACAATAAAAAAGATCCCACTCAGCAATACTGAATAAGGATTAAAGAACTTGGTTTTTGGGGTTGCATAATAGCTTAAAACCGGCACAGATGGTGATTGCACAACTAGGCGATAATACTGTGAGAGACACTGATTATACACTGGTTGGGTTATATGGTGTGAGAGTATAGCTCAATAAAATTTGCAGTGAAAAAAAATTAGCTAAATAAATAAAGGGAATAAACGATAACACCACCACCAGGCTCTTGTGGTGCTCTTGCTGGCATCTCCCATACCAGAGTAACTCTAGTAGAAACTTTAGAACAGCAAACTTGTTGGAATGGTGTAAGGTGAGAAGTTAAAAACTCTTCATAAATTGTCCATATCAAAAAATTGGGGAGGGAGTAGAGGTTAGGAGGGCTGATTGTGATGATGGAATAGAATACAATACTACTCCAGGCACCCAGTTTCTAACACTGGTAAGAGATGATAATAGCTCAGAAGATGTTGCCACTGAGAAGGAAGTGAAGTGCATAGATCAACAAACCTTGGTGGTGATTAGATATGGGTGGTTGTGAAAATTTTTTTTAAAAGACATGTAAAGCACCTGAAACAAGCCTAGCATATAGCAAGCGCTCAAAAATATAAGTTTAAAACAAAGTGTCAAGAATGACCTCTAGGCTCCGGATTTGAGGCTATTCACTGAAATAGAGAGCATGGAAAAGAGTCAGACAAAAAGGGGGAAAAATGGTATCAGTTTTGAGCATGCTGAATTTGAGATACTATTGAGGCACTTCAGGTGTCTTGTAGGCATTTATATATAGTAGTTTGTAACTCTGAAAGGTCTATCCCGAAGATAAAAATTTGTGAATCATCTGTGTCTAAGTGATCATTGATGCCCAGGATGGAGTTAAAATCACTTAGGGAAAGAGTCTACAATGAGAAGAAAAGAGAATGCTGTGAGGAACTCCCAATATTTAATGATTATATAGAGAACGATAAGACTGCAAATAGCACAAAGAAGCAGTGATCTGAGAGCTGGCAGGAAGCCAAGAATGTTTCTCAAGAAAGCAAAGGGAATAAAGTGTTTCTGGAAGGAAGTGGCCCAGGTGTCAACCGCAACTTAGATAAAGTAAAATGGTTTAAAAATAACCATTGGCTTTTGCAACACAAGGTCTTCAGTGAGTTTATCTAGAGCTTTTTGGGGAGGGTAGGTGATGGGAGTCAGAAGTGGTCCAATTGAGGAGGCCAATGCACTTGTTTCCAATACCTGGCTGTTTTTCCCCACAGCGGAAATGCATGGCTTACTGCCTACAATAGAGAGGCCTCCTTGACCATTCTTTGTAAACAGAATCACCCTTCCCAAACTTGCCCTCTAACCCTTGGTTACACTAATTTTTATCATGACATGTATCAGTATCTGGCATGTATTTGTTCATTTTCTTCCTATACTACAATATATGCTCCATGGAAACAAGGACTTTTTTCTATTTTATTCGCTGTATAAGACAGCGTCTGGCGCATAGTATGTGCCCGATAAGTATTTGTTGAGTGAACAAATACAAGTATTATTTCACAGTTTGTCCATGGTTAGATATATTTGTGGGAAGCTGACCTTTGAACATGCACAGTGTTAGTGACTTCTCTATAGTTTTCATTTCTTTACATTCTAAATTCTTTGAGGCCAGTAACACTTTGGCTTTGTTCAGGCTGTTCCCTCTGCCTTGGGGACATCTCTGCAAGCCAAACTCCCACTCAGAACACATCTAACAACAGGTTCAAAAGTTACCTGTGTCAACTTTCCTTGACCCTTCCAAGCAGAGTCCAAAATACATTTTGTTCACGCTGATTACAGCAATTATTAGGCTCTATTGTTCTGTATATTGTAACTACTGAATTCCATTAATTAAATTACGTTTTCGGAGGTCCTCTCTAGATTAAAAAAAAAAAGCTATGAATCCCGACTTTGAGATTAGAATTTATTTTTATCGGGCACCTACTATGTGTAAGGCATTGATACATGTTTTATAGTGTATCGCTTACGGGCGCTAACGGGTGTTCACACATTAAGTGGTCTGGTCAAAACATAAGCACGCTTTGACAAGACCATTGACAAGCACTGACTACAACTCCCAGGAGGCACCGCAGGGTTAACGTTGCGCCTTCCCTGTTTTCATTTCAGTCTAATTAAGGACGAATAAAGGGATTCTTCAAAAAAAAAAAAAAAAAAAAGAGGATTGAAATAAAAGACATACTATTCCTGCCCCGTGCATGACTTGTATCCACCACGCAATTAATGTAATGTTTGATTGTTCGTGTGAATACGAGAATTCTCCCTCGCTTATTCGTTGCGGAAGACCTCCCAATGATGAACGCAGTAAACATCAGCAAGAGAAACGAAAACATCAAAACAATGCTATTAGGTATGCTTGCAAGGTAGCGCCCTACCACTCCCCTAAACTTATCTTAAGATTTATTTTCCCAGGGCACAATAGGAAAAGAGCACTATATTTATAGGAAGTGGAAAGTAAACTTTTCAATGCCCAGCTACTGAAAGCCTAACAACGAAATGCTTTGGCGGGAAATAGGAAATTGGCAGCACGCTTTTGTACGTTAAAATCGCCTGGAGAGCCGGAGAATACCTCCTCATGCTTAAGCAGATGCTCAATTCTATAAAGAATTTTACTAGGTTTCAGGTCGGTTTAAAAGACACGTAGTTTCTTTGTTTTCACAAAACAAGGTATAACACCTTTTCTCGTGGGAGCGGACAGGGCGAGCTTCCATTAGGAGTGTGCATTTCCTTCCTTTTTGCTCCGGGTTAGTCCCGTCCAAGTCTGAATGCTTCCCAGTTTGTTTAGCTTCTTCCTCTAACTTGGGCCCTACGACTGGTCGCAAACCGGCCACCGCCAGCGACTGGCCAAAGCTCCATCCGTGAGTAGAACTCGACCGCTTCCCACCAAGCGGAGCCTCGCGCAGCTACCAGAAACGCCAATTCGCGAGAATCGCTTCCCGGCCGAGATCCTGCGTCAACAGGCGGGGCGAGAGAAGAGGAAGTCCCACTTAGGCCCTCCCACTTTAGCGTTTCATCCAGCCACGCGAGAGCGCCAAACCCGGTCTGCTCGGTAAGCGTGCAGAAGCGGAGGCGTCGCGCGTTAGACTCTTCGGCCGCCGTAGCCCCTGCTAGGACAGCCCGTGCGAGCTTGCTGGAGGAGGAAGAGAAAGGCAGAGAGAATCGGGTTACAAGATGGCGGATCTGTAGTGGTTACCGCGGCGGCGGTGACGGCGGTGGGAGAGCGAGCGACCTCTCTGGGGGGTAAAGGGAGGGAAGAGTGGGTGTGTGCGAGGGTGAAGTGAGAGGTAGCGGGGCCTCCGGTCCGAGGAGTCTCGGTGGCTCGTCACTCCTTCTCGCGGCAGAACCCTTGGAGCCATGGTGAACCCGGGCCTCTCCGGAGCCGCCGCCGCCCCTGCCGCCACCGCCGTTACCGTCTCTCAAGAGTGAGGGGCGCGTTCGAGGCGAACGCGAAGGCGGCGGCTGAAACGGTGGGGACAGCCGCCACCATGTCGGATACGCGGCGGCGAGTGAAGGTCTATACCCTGAACGAAGACCGGCAATGGGACGACCGAGGCACCGGGCACGTCTCCTCCACATATGTGGAGGAGCTCAAGGGGATGTCTCTGTTGGTTCGGGCAGAGTCCGACGGTAAGGTTATGAGAGCTGCAGAATAGGGGACAGTGCTTCCTGTTTGGTTAGAGCCCAGGGTTTTAGGCTGGGGCCCAATTACAGTTACCACCCCTCGTGGGATAGTGCGTTGGTTTTGTGCCTGCATTTGTGCATGGTTAAAAACAAACCGCTTTAACCGGGTTTATCCTCTGTGGTACGCCAATTCTCTACACCCCCGCCCCCATCCCTGTTCGGGATTGACTCCTTCCTCTCCAATCCCTCCTTTTTTTGAAGGGGGCAGAGTGTGAGAGAAAAGGGAGGAAGTTCCTTAACAATTATATGTCTAGTGCAAAAGGTAGAACTTTTCTTTCTAGGTGTCATTTACTTTTTTTTAAACCGGATTTTACTAACGGGTGCCAGTTGCCTCAGTCGGTAAGTGCTGGGGAAAACCAAAAGGCACCTTTTCCTGGGGTTAGTTTAGACTGTTGCCACGATACATGAACGCACAAGCACACGGTATTAGTCGGGATCCCTCAAGGCAGCTTTTGTGGAGTCGGCTATGGAAAAGTGGATCCTTTACACCATCAAGCTAGGACTCCAGAGCAGATTGTAAACGCGTATTCATTGGTTCATTGTACGAGTCGCGAAATATTTTAAAATTACAAAACGTAGAAGCATAATTAAACTATTTTACAGCATAGTCTGACCGCCTGGATTTGAGCAACTGGTATATGTAGATAATAGAAAAGTAACAAATCTTAGATTTATCTGTAACTTGGTTTGCACTTTCTCTCTTTTTTTTGTTTTTAAATAGTCCTGGTCACTTATATGAGGTGTCCTTCGTTTGTTGTTGATAAAAGAAGGATAAATACAGTTCTGCAATTTCTGTACCAAGCACTAAGATTCCTGTCAGGGCCTTTGTAATTTATTTTGTTTGCTAAACTGAAAATGCAATAAAGTAACTATAAGAGCTTGGCTGCAAGTGGTCTGTTAGACCTTAAAATTTTATTTCAATAAAACTTTAATAGTCATCTACTTTTCCTCATATGGGAGTAAAGATTATATTCTAAATTAACTGTGAAGCCTCGATCCACACAGAAAAATGTGAATTGGAATCCGTAATTGATGTAAAGTGGCATGAAAAGTGTATTTTTTTATTAAAGAAATTGTAGGTTTATAGAAAATCACAGAGAAAATGCAAGTTTCCATATACTCCTCCCCCATACATACCCAGTTTTCCCTATTATTAATTTTTGCATTAATGTGGTCACTTTGATGTAATTGATAAAATAATTACACTGTTAATTAAGTTATAGTCCAAAGTTTACATTGGCGTTCACTATTTGTGTTTTTTATTTTTAATGTGTAGTCTTATTTTCTATTCAGGATTGAAATTAATGATGTATTATTTCTCATCTTTCAGGATCTCTACTCTTGGAATCAAAGATAAATCCAAACACTGCGTATCAGAAACAACAGGCAAGTAGTCTTTAATTTGAAAGACTTCATCTGGGATCAGGGAGTATTAATAAGACAAAGATGGAAAAGCTTTCCTGATGAGAAAAACATGTTTGATACACTTGGTCTGTTTGTTTCCCTTGTAGGTTAGAAGTTTCAGACTGCAGAGTGAAAAATTTTTACTGGGAGTAATTTATCATGTTTGGATTGAGCCACTGTTAGTTTATATTAGAATACAACATATTCGTTAGTCTTATTTAACTACAGTTAGTCAGGTCTCCTCTATACCCTCTATAGTAAACCTTTTGTTCTGAATCACATTTGAAGGAAATAGCATAAAAGAAAATTCAAAGAAATACTATTTAACGCAAGGAAAGCCTGTTTGAGGTATGGGATGAGATCCTTTGACGCAGCAGAGGTAGAGTTTTTGTAGTAGAAGCATTTAATTCTGTCCTTTAATTGTTATGAACTTTAGATATAAGCAGTGGATGCTTTATAAAAGTGTGCATTGCTGTATGTAACATTTTCTGTTAACGTTTATTGCCTTATTAGGGTAAAGAAATGCTGTGTTAATTGTTTTAGTGTGTCTGCTTACTTAACCTAAGTATGGCAGCAATGATTGAATTTTTTCTTTAGTCTCTGAGTATTTTCTTTTTTATCGTAAATTATTTCAAAATAGAAAATTACAAAGAATAATAAAATGGGTGTCTCTGTAACACCAGCAGGTTTTAAACAAATGTTAGCTTTATACAGTATTTGTTTTCAAATTTTTTTGTAATGTTGAAAGTTAAGGACAGAGTGAAGTCCCTGTTGTACTTATCGCATTTCTTCCATTATCCATCATTGTCAAAAGTAACCACTATTCTGAAGTTATGTGCTTTCTGTACATGCTTTTATACTTTTGTGCATGGGTATGTATTTGTAAACAGTATGTAGTGTTTTGTGTTTTTTAACTTTGCACAGAATCATACTCTTAAATGCATTCTGCAACTTGCTTTTTTCACTCAACATTATTTTGAAGTTTTATTGATGTTTAACAGTGTAGGTCTAGTTTTCTTTTTAATCACTGTATAGTATTTTTTTTTCTTTTTGGGTTCATGGTCTGGGAATCGAACCTGAAAGGCAAGCATTCTAACCACTGAACCACCCAGGCACCCAGTATAGTATTTTGATGTATGATAATACACCTATTGTTAGGCATTTCGGTTAATTCACGTGTGCAAGTCCGTGGTGTAAGGTGAATATGGCTGATATTTTTGAAGGAAAGTAATTATTATATGATTATATTTACAACATATCTTCAAAGTCCATTATGTTATTGTTAATGAAAATTTAGATGCCCAGAAATAAATACTTCACAGAGAAATAAAATTATGTCTGTTGCACATTACTTCTTTTGAATAATTGTTTTATGTATGCAAACCTTAATCAGTTCTGTAAGGTATTTAAAATTTTCAACTGTCAACCAATATTTCTCTCCTTGGAAAATGTGTCTTTTTTTGCTGGAGAATTATATTATACATTTGCTCTGAATTGAACACCTGAAGATGATTTCCATACCTTCAACATTTTAAGGCAGACATTTAGAAAATTTGATTTCTAAGTCAGCCAGTCAGATGGTTACTCTGTCTTTATAGTGAATTGCACTTTAAGTTTGTTTGCTTTTTTTTGTGAGAAAAGAAATACTAGTATTTTTTGGTGATTTGGATTTTTTTTCCCATCTGCATGAATATAAGTGGAACTAAGTATTAGCAATTCCTTACAAATTAGCCATAATATGGATTTCTTGCAGATTAGGTACAAGGTCCTTTAACTGTTACAATGATTGAAATGCTCATATTATAGAAGTTTGCATATAAAATCATTCCTTTTAAGTACAAATCTACATGATAGTTCCTGAATACTTTAGAACCTTTATTTTTTAATTGTGGGACATAGTTTCATATGTAATGTTGTGAAAATTAATTCTAGATAAATAGCATTTTTGTATACATTGAACATATAAAATATTGGAGAAAAATGTGCTTTATTAAAAATTTTATGTTATTAGCAAAATGTATTTTGTAGCTAATCACACGTAAATGATATACTATTAAGGCTTTTATCCCTTTTTTTAATTTAATAGATAACAGAATATAAGAGAACTCTTTGGCAATGAGAAGTATGTGGGAAAGTTTGTTCAGAAGAATGAAAACCTATGTGAATAGGTTTACTTTTTTTCTCTATATTTAAGTTGAATATACTTTTCTGATGGAAATCAGTCATGTAGAGGTTACGCTAAATTTAGTTTTTTTGTAATAGGATTTTTTAAATATTTTTACCATAATCTTGATGTTCAGTTTGCATTTTTACCAGTTACATGAATTAATATTTTTCTAAATTCATTGGAATTATTTTCTCTAAATGTTATTTAAGTCATTCAATAAATTAGTCTAGAAAGCTATTCATTTCCAAATTTACCTGAAGTATGTTGTTCATTAGTGGGTGGGTTTTTAATAAAAAACTTGAAGAATGACTCAACAAGACATCCATAGTTAATAGGATATTTTTCCTCTTAAAATACATAGGGGCAGTGCAACGGTGGCTCAGTGACAGAATTCTCGCCCACTATACCAGAGACCTGGATTCGATTCCTAGTACCTGCCCATGCCAAAAAAAAAAAAAAAGGGTATTAAAAAAAAATACATAGGATAATTCCAGAGAGGAATATTAAGCATTCTTCTTTTAATATTGCAGTGAAGCTAGGTACTGAATGTGAGCTCAAAATGTACCTTTTAAAAAAGCCAATACTGAATTGCAGGCTTAAAAAAAATTAGAATGAATCGAGTTGCATGTCAAATGACTGAATGATGAATAGGTTATTATTGATTCATATCACTTTTTTGCATACTGTATGCAGTATTGAAGTAGTTAAAGGAAAGGAGAATATGAACTTACACTAGAAGAGCTAATAAACTCTTTAAGTGTTTAAACAAACATTGGAAAGAGAATGACATGAGTAGATTAGGTGCAACGTGAATCAAAGTGCCTGATACTTGTGTTAAAATTTTAAGTTATTTAAACCACCTCATTGATCTTGACTAAAATCAAAAGCAGTCAGAAGGATGTGTGCCTTTTATATTTAAGAGTTGTATGCTTTTGGGATTAAGAGAGAAGTGTAAGGGAAGTCCTTGTCCTTGGTTTTATTGGGAGAAAAGACAGTGAAACAATTACAAATGATATTAAAATAGGTGATAAAGTTCTGTTTTAATCCAGTGCTCGATGAAAACATTGCACAAGTAAGACAACTAAGACACAGAGACTTAGTGACTGAAATTAAAGAGCAGGTATGTGCCAACACAAAATCCACAAACTTGGGCGGTAGAAGACTAGGAAAGGAATAGGCTGATGTGGGCTGATATCATTAGGAAAAGCTTCATTCCTTGATGCGGTTTGCTGAAAGAACTGTAGTAGGGAAGGAAGTAGTGCACCTGCTATAGAAGGTATTAAGCTTACTGGAAGCAGATGTTCCTTATTTGAAAGCTTGGTTTGCTAAACAAAAGGTAGCTATTATCATATGGCTCTTGAGTAGAGACCTCACATGATGAAAGTGATACTGTGTTTTAGGAAGCAAATGTGGCAACGTCATGAATAATTAATTGGTGTGTGTGGGAGGGGAGGTGGCCTAGAAGAGTTTGGGGTGGTAAGACTAAGACCTTTTGTAATGCAGATATGAGAAAATAAAAATATGTTAAAGAAATTGGAAAGAATTCCAGTGTATTTTCAAGAAAGTACTAAAAGATTTGGTGAATGATTAAATATGAAAGGGAAGGAATTAATGGTCACTGGTAATGTTTTTGAATCTTGAGCCAAGAGCTGGAAAGTTGAGAAGGGAATCAGGTTTAGAGTAATCATTTGGTTTAAGTCTTGTTTATTTAAAAAAAACAAACGAACAGAACAAGCAAACAACCTTATTTTGAAAAGGTAATACATTCACATAGTCAAAATTGCAAAAAAAAATTAATGAGATCTTTCCACCATAAACTCCATCCATATAATTACCCTTGCCAGAGTTAACAGTTTCTTATGTATCTTCCCAGAGGTTTTGTATACAATCACATATATATTCCTCCATTTATTGGTGTAAATGGTAGCAAATTATGTACTATTCTGTGCCTTGCTTTTTTCATTTAGGCTTTGAACTCAAAGTAAATGGAATGGTTTATAATGACTATCTGGGGCTAGAGATAGCATAAAAGTTTGGGGCAGGGAATTCTAGCTTGAGACTCATCAAATGCTATTTTTAGCTGCAAAAGGGGAGTACATATAAATTGAAGAAAAGATCAGGACTTAAGACTGAGCCTTGTTGAATGTCCACATTTATTCAAAATACCTGTTTGAGTGTGCCTTATGGCTTTCTTATTCATTGTATTTGGTTTAGATTTTTTAAGTGTAGTTGAAAGTTTTTGAAGGGTTTTCAGCAGAGGAATGATGTAATCCCAAATCATTGGAGAAGAGCAATAAAAGAAGTGGAGCAGAACTAGTTGGAAGATGCAGTATACTCCAAGCAAGAGATAATGTTGGATTGAATTACTGTGATGGCAGTAGTGATGCAAAGAGGCTGGTGGATTTGATGTATATGTTAAAATAGAGTTGATAGGACATGCCTCATGGATTGGATGTTGGTGATCAAGAAGAATGAAGACATTGAGAGGAAAAATAAGCAATTGGAAAGAACAGAGAATCAGGAAAATGTATTGTCTTCCAAACCAAGGGAGAATAGAATTTAAGGAAAGCAGGACGGATCAGTCAGCTACAGGCCTTTTCATATCCTCCAAAAGAAAGATTGAGAGCATTCTAGGTTTTGATTAGAGGAGTACCACTGAGATGAAGGTATATAGAGGTGAAAATGATTGTATCTTTTTGTATCTGTCACTTAATTGGCAAAATAATCTAATTAATTGAGAATGTTGGGGTTCATCTAGAGAATTTGCTGAAAAGAAAGCCGAAGTGTCCTTGTGGGGAATGGATTAATGTGTGTACAAGACAGAGTTTTGCAATGACAGCATGAATTGGTAATGAGTAGAATCTGCTCTGCACTTTGAATTGTAGTTTGGGTGCATGAATAGGGGTGAATGAATAGGTGGGAAAAATTGGGCATGTTGGTGGATGAGAGAGATATTCTGGATGGTGGTTTGAGACAGGAACTAAGGAGGAATCTTTGGAAATCAGATAGGGAAGGTCTTTCTTATTTAGAAGTCTAGACAGACGCCTAGACAAATATAATGCCGCGGGGGAGAAGCCTGGAAGCAAGTTAGTAAAACTTTGCATTCTTTTAGAATTTGTTCATGTTATTTCATATGTGACATAGTAGCAGGACAATCTGTTTTAGAGTTAGGCAGTCTTAGATTTTGAATTCCTTTACTTCTAGCTGTGTGATTTTTGAGTGAATTTTCTTTCTAACCTTAGTTTCCTCTTCTATAAAATGGAGTACTCCCTTCTTCATAAGATAGGTTAAAGTATGAAAATGCTTACCACCGTACTGGCACATGACAAGGACAAAAAGAAAGTATATTCATATTAATATAATCTGTAGGCACGATTTTCCCGTTTTTCATTGAGAAAAGTACACAGGTTAAATATTTGCCCAATGTCCCAGAAATAGTGGGCATTGGAGTACTATGGCTAGTCCAAATTCTAGTCCCACATTATTCACATTTTATCAGAATATATTACAGATTTGGGGAAGGATAAGTTATTACTACTGCTTAAAACCGGTGTCATCCTAAGTCTGTCTTGAACTATAAGGTACACTATACTATAACTTTCTTTATATTCTTCCCAGAAAAAGTTTACTGAAGAAATCACTAGAGGATTAGGTGCTCCAGTGTTTGTCTGGCTAATCTCACCCATTTTCAGACTTTAATATTTTTTTTATTTTAATAATATATCTTGTTTACACCAGTAGATTCAAAATACTGTCATCTCGATATGTAACAAATATAAAAAATATTAAGACATTTCACATCCTTGAAATTCACTGGATTTCATGTACAGAGCATCTCAGTCAGACTACCCACATTTCACATGCTCAGTAGCCTCATGTATTGGACAGCATGGATCTAGAATAAACTTAAGTCCTGGAGTATTTTAATCCAGAAGAAATCAAGTTACTTTGAATGGACAAGTCTTTGCTTATTTTTCTGCTACAGATCTGACACACTAGCTAGAGGAGGGGTGGGGGGAGTGATCAGTATTGGAACATTTTTGAAGCCTTAAAATTATTTTACTTATTTATTTGATACTTCTAAATTGTCACATGGAAAATCTGACCCTACACCATGATGAGGGTGTCTACTGTGATGGAGACACTTGGTGGTTCTGTGGGAATGCAAAATTAGTAAGACACTGACTTACTCATGATGATGAGGGAAGTGGACATTATATAAAACAACAGTAGTGTGGGATTGATTTTGAGTCTGGAAATTAAGTTCTGTAAATATGTGGATATTTTGGTTTGTCCTCTGTCCCTTTTTTTTTTTTTAAGTAAGTATTCATTTTGAAAAACTTTAGCTTTGTATGTACTGAATTTAGTGGTTAGGAGCAAAGACAATGTTAACCTGGCAAATTGTAGGATCTCGAATAGCTCATGAGTCTGAATGTTATTCGTGTTAATGAAGTGTATCAGTACCATGGGGAGAAATAGAAGTTAATCCACTGGTTTATCAGATCCTTTTAATGTGTCATAGATGTTTTTGTGACTATGATTTTAAAACCGTGGATCCTTTCCCCAACATGTATTATACTATGTTGTTTGTTGTTTTTTTTTAGCATTTCAAACTAAATTTATTTTAACATTTGTTCCCCCAATTATTTATTTTTATTCCATATGTTCTACTCATCTGTTGACAAGGTGGATAAAAGGAGCATCAGACACAAGGTTTTCACAATCGCACAGTCACATTGATATACTAATTTTAAATACAATTTTAAGATGGCATTTAGACCCTGGATTAAGAACCTTTGATTTAAACAGTATTTGGCTCTGGAATGTATTTTTACATGTGTGTTTGAAACCAACTATTCCATATAATATAATTGCCTTGTGAAAACCTGATTTGGTAACAGCTAAAAATTCTTGAGCCCATGCCCCGCTTCCATTCTGGGATCAGGCAACCTTTCTCTTTGTTTCAGAGGGCCAGACCAGATAAAACTGATTTGTTCTGATCTTCTATAAATTCATTTTAAATCTGATTTTTATAGGGACACAGTGGTGATAAAATGTTCTGATTTTACAGAAATCTCTCAAGCTTTTCTGGCTTCCAGCAGAGGTATTAATAATATCCCAAAGAAATGAAACTATATGCCAAGCACAAATGATCAAGAAATATAATAGTACAGGGTGCACAGGTGGTTTAGTGGTAGAATGCTCACCTTCCATGTGGGAGACCCAGGTTCAATTCCCAGACCACGCACCCCCCCATCCCACCCACCCCTCAAAAAAAAAAAGATATAATAGCAAAGTACATGCTGAAAACAGACTTTGCTATGAAAAATTAAAGTTGACTGTAGCTAAGCTTTTTGAATATGCAGGAGAGACCCTGCCATTTGACACTTTTTATTGTTTTAAATGTTCTTGTGCCAGCTCTGTGCCTTCTTCCCCTAGGAACTTTACTCTGACCCTTGGAATAAGTAGTTTTAAGCAGTGTTTCTTTTGGATATTTTTTTACTGAGGCAATGAGGGGTTGGAATGGGGAATAAGTTGAAAGAATGTGATGTATCCTTTGATGTAACTATGTAGAGCTTGGAAGGCCCCTACTCTGATAGATAGCATTTCCTCACCCCTTTTTAATCAACCAAAGATACACTAAAGTCAGTTTCTCAAATTTGATATAAAATAATTACCTGAGACTTTTTAAAAATAAGCATTCTTAGGCCTCACCCCAGACCTCTCCCCAGAAGAGAGGTATAGACGTGTATTTTTACCTATCTCCCAAGGTCAATCTTTGCACATTGTAAAGAGGTTCTAAATCTAATCCCATTTAGTTTCTGGGGTTTTGTCTGACACAGGGAAGAGAGCTTAGGTTAAAGATGGCAAGGAAAGAAAAAAGAAACGAGTGATGAAAAAGGGGGCTCAGTTACTTTCATTCAGACTTCAGTACCTGGACCTTTTCAGAAGGTGGGTTGGAGAGGGTCTTATATGCCTGGATAAAGAGTTTGGGATTTCATCTTATATTACAAGTGATCTCCAAAATGGAATGCATAGTATGAAGTATTGGAGTTTGAGAAAAAGAAACCTATTTATATATTTCATCAAAAGAAAAAATAAATTGAGCTTTTCTACTATTTAATAAACAGTATATCAGGTGGTCAAGAGTCAAAACTATGTCCATGAGAAGTGTCCCCCACACAACATGAATTATTATAGCCTATGTATTTAGATAACTTATTTGTAGGTATTTTCCAGTTTAAAGTAACCTATCCTAATAAAATGTAAAAGTGTCTTAAAAAGAAGCATGTCACTTGAAAACAATGTAAATGCAAGTAAGCAACAAGAAAATGGTCAAACTGACGTTTACACTCCTATTGTAATCTGTAGGACATGTGACAGAACAGAAACAGTGATGTAATAGATCTGACAAGAAGTTGTCCCCTCTTAAAAAGTTCTGAATTATTAAAAGGGTGATTTTTAAATATAGATTTTTATTCATTGTCATTTATGGCATACAATGCCCTAGGTGGATATTGGGTCTTGAAATGTTAACTAATAATCATATGGAGCCATTATCTTATCTGTATAAAAGTCTTTTTGTTTCTATTTGAGTATCTTACAAAGTATTACTATACTGATAATATATTCTTAAATATAATGCATTTGATGCTCACTATTTGCAGTAGTTATGTTCTGTAAAGTTGCCATGAACAGTTAATTAGTGAATACTAAACCATTTCTCCTAGGGGAAATATAGAGATATTTCCTGTGAACCTTCGTTTACAACATTTCGATCATCTAATCAACACATAACCTTGTTTTAATGTGTGTTTCTGTTTGAAGACACCTTATTTAATATGTAGATGATCATTGACATTAAATTCATGGCCAACAGCACTGTAACTCATGCCTGAATGACACTTATCTAACATTTTCTCTTTGAGGTACATCACTATTTTCTTATGATTAGGAATACTAGACAACCCTTCTGGGGGACCATTTTAGACACAGAGATCATCAGCAAAAAGCACACAAAAAACTGTGACACTAAATATAACATGAAAAGAACACGTTAAACTATAAGAGCTAAAACGAGAAGGCAGTTGTGCTTTATTCGACCTCAATTGGGAATATGTTCATTGGGCAACTCAAATTTTTTCCTCTTTACCCATATCTGTGAATGTCATAAAAATGAATCTTAGTGAGTAGGTTAGTTTGCATTTTGAAATCTGGGAATAATAAGAATCAACTGTATATAGTAATTTGAGGTAGACAGCCAAAAGAAGTTTTAGAGACCTCTGTTTATGAAACTGTTTTGAGAAAAGCCCTAGACTCCAATTGAGAGAGAGGGGGTACAGGAAGCCAGAGTGGGTACCTTAGGACTTTAACCAGGCTTTAAGCAGAACAGCTCTGTTTTTTTTTTTCTTTTATACATGGGGTTCCTTATTTGTTTTTAAAAGGAGTTCTTATGTTTTGTTTTGTTTTGTTTTGTTTTTTAAAGATTTGAACATCTCTTCTGTACATGATTAGGAGCCAATAAAATTTTTAGGCGAAAAAGTGGCCTGGTAAAATTTCAGAATGATTACTCTGGTGGTAAATTTCACTTTCATGATGCAAAGCCAGGTAGGAGGTAGAATACAGGTTACATTGTATTCTAGAATCCCAGATTCCACTGCAAATAGGAAGTATTAATCTGAGCCCTTTATTAATTAAAAAGTGTTTATTGATTTGCTTTTACTAGTTAGGACTAAAAAGTGCTCAAATATTTTTAATTTTGAAAGCTTTTTATTAATCTGGGGCTTGCTTATACTTTTATGTTTCTTAATCAGGTTATAACTTTCTAAGTACTAGTCATGAACAACTGTTAAATATAAAATGTTTTACATTTTATTTATAATATTTTTTGTAATTAGGATATAAATTCAATTCATGTGTATTTTTTGAGAATCAAGTTTTAACCATATTGAACCTTAATTATCATGTGTCCTTTAAAAAAAAAGATTGTCCCTTTCATTTGAGCGTTGTTCAGTGCTTTCAGTGTTTAAACATTTGTGTATGTGCGAGTTGACCACCTTTTCCTAAGAGTGTAACTCACTGCCTCACTGTTTGGTAGGGATTTAATTGAGGACATTCTAGGAAAGAGCTTATTTGAACTCTGGGCTCCCTACGGCCCAAGCTGCTGAACTGAGTACTGCTGGTAGCACTTATAGTAAGGGTGAGTGGCTTCATTTCACCATTGTTTTATGTTCCTTAAGATCCTGAAGGCTTTACAGATGTTTTTTAAAAAGAGATTTAACCTCAACATATTTTCAGCTTTTAGTTAGCTTACTTGCCACCATTTGAGAACCAGCTAAAAGGGAAAGATAGACATGTAGGGCATTAGTGAATGAATGAAAGTGACTTTCAAGAAACAACAGAAAGTTGATGGTTGGAGCGTCTGCATTACAGTTTTGATAAAAAATGGCTAGCATTCCCATAAACATTATCTTGTAACATGAGCCAGGGACTGCTAATCTCTGGTTTCATGTTTTTTGTTTTAGAAAATTGCTCAATTTTATTTTTAGTGCCAAAGCTACTATTGCATTGCCAGTACATTTCCAGAGTTTCAGATGATGACCAAGTATAGTTTTACAATGTCATTTGTTTTATGTTGTACTTACCAGAGGGCATTTGTTATTGCTGTGGTGTTTCCTGTACTCTTGATTTTTATTTATGCTTAGAGTTATTTAATTACTAGTGAAATGATGTAGAAATCTTTAATTTTAAACAGGATACTTTAATTGTTTGGTCAGAAGCTGAGAACTATGATCTGGCATTAAGCTTTCAGGAAAAAGCTGGCTGTGATGAGATCTGGGAAAAAATTTGTCAGGTAAGTTTCTTTTAAAAACATTTAGCTAATGTTTGCATGCATTCTTGAAATTGTTTCTTTTTACTTCACGATATTTAGGTATTAGAATGTGGAGAGATGATGTTTTAGTGTGAGATTTTGGTAACTTAGGCTGGAAGTTTCTTTTATAATCTATAGCAAATTCTTTTACTTAAAATTTACAAAAAATAGCTAGGTCTTTAAACAAACCAAAGAAGATCAAATAATCTTTTTATGGCAATATTTATTAGGATATCACAATGTTAATTGGATACAAAGAAAATATTAATCTGTTTAAAAATATAATATTCAATCATCTCTTTGCCTAATATTTATAAATACTGTGCATCAGTCACTAATGATCAAAAGTAGTTGCGACTTTTGCTTACAGAGATGTAGGATATGTGGTAGCTCTAAGGTAACTGAAATTTAAAAAAAAATAAACTTAAATTTTAGAACAGTTTTAAATATACAGAAAATTTGAGCAGATAGTACAAAGATAGCCCCCACCCCAGCACATAGTTTTCCTTATTATTTCTGTTCCAAGATCCCATTCAGGGAACCACATTACATTTAGTCATTGTCTCCTTAGGCTCCTGTTGGCTGTGACAGTTGGTAACCAGAATTTTAAATTACCTATGACATTCATTTTATGTGCCATTTTCTATAAATGAAAGATAACTGTATTTCTGTGATTGTCTCGTGCATTACCATATTATAGTTGTTTTCAGCTAATGTCATATCTGATTATTTCAGCTTTTCCATCTAGGAATTCTTACGACTGAAAGTTTTTTATGCAGTTTTATGGATCTGCTCACAATCATTTTCTTTTTCTTGGGCTTCCTGATAATAGCCACACCGTGTAATAAAGTGGTTCAAAAAAGTGTAGTGTGGGTGGGCCACGGTGGCTCAGCAGGTAAGAATGCTCGCCTGCCAAGCCCGAGGACCTGGGTTCGATTCCCAGTGCCTGGCCATGTAAAAAAGAAAAGAAAAAAGTGTAGTGTGACTTCCCATTCCCTATAACGCTTATCTGCATCTAAGCCCTGGATCGTTAAACTTAACTGAGACTATTGGTCTTTTTTGCCATGATATACTTTTTCATGTTCAATTTTTTTTTAAACATAACATACCCAAACATTCTTACCATATGATCATTCCATTCTTGGTATATAATCAGTAACTCACAATATCATCACATAGTTGTATATTCATCACCATGATCATTTCTTAGAACATTTGCATCAATACAGAAAAAGAAAAAAAGTCATACATACCATACCCCTTACCCTTTCTTCTCATTTACTGCTGGTATTTCCATCTACCCCATATATTTTAGCCTTTGTTTCCCCTATTTTTTTTTCTATACCCCTTACCACCATGTTTAATATTTTAAGTAATTAATTGTTTTGATGGTTTGTTTCTTTCCTACTTCACATCTTACTATTCATGTATTCCTGGTACATTGTTTATATACAGTATTAAATAAAAGAATTCCAATTGATGAACAAATGAAAACACTAGTTAGTGAATGTGATTTTACTTTAATTCATGCATCATCTAGAATAAAATGCAAATTGTTTTGTTACTGTTTTGCCATTGAGTTTTGCCTATTTTTAAACATGTGGATGATAATATGAAAGTCCTAATTTTTGTCCTTTTTCCCATATGCACTCTAAGGATTGATAGAAATTTTATGTGGGCAGAGTTTTCTGTTCAGTGAAATTTAAGTAAACTCTTTAAAATGACTTGTGTCTTAGTCTTACTACAATATGTACTCAACAAATATTTGCTGTTCTGTCCTTATTCAGTAATCTTGGATCATGCATTCTTCCCTGAAACAAGAAAACCTGAGCCATGAAAATAATAAAAGCACAATGAAGGATGTTGAACTTTTAAGTGTTTAATTTTGTATTCTCCTTCCTATGCCTAATAGTAGCATAGAAACTGGCACATCATGCATGTATTTGGAATATATTTACCAAGTGACTGAATAAAGCGAAAAGTAAACATCCCAACTTATCTAGAACTAGTGTTGATTTGCATATCCAGTAGAACATAAATTTATATGATGGATAATATTTTCCAGTGATCAGCATGTTAGATTATACCTCTGCCCCAATTCCCCACTTAAGCACCTAATATTTAATATGTATTCTTGGATATGCACCTAGAAATTTTTGCTGAAATTTGTTTCTTACTGTTCTGACTCATGTTCAGTACTCATGTTCAACACTCATGGTTACACTTTACAGCAAGAAGATACAGAAAAGGTGTATAGGTCAGTTTCAGAAGAGTTCCAGGTGTGAGCTTCCAGTTGCCCTCCTTCGAAAGAGTCTTGCAGACAGTGCTTACTTCCCTGAACAACGTGTGGCAACTGCAAGGAGTATTGCCAACCAGGGAAGCTCACCTGAGCTGTTGTGTCCAGAGTTTTTATTAAGAAGATTGGTCACATAGTGTGACTGACTGCCTATGTGGCTGCCCCTCCAGAGGTCAAGCTGATACCACATAGGTCAGGGTCCCCACCATAAGTCACATTGTTAGCATAAACTATTCGTCTTAGCCTAAGGCCTGCAAGTAAATACAAAACGACTCTCACAAGGTAAAACATTCCAAAGGTTTAGAGGTTATCTCTCAGGAGCTAGGCAAAAGCCACAGTTTTTTTGGGGGGGGGTGGAAGGGGGGAGCCACAGTTGATACTTTACTGTACAGGCCAGAGCTTTCTTACAGCAAACAGTAATAGTTAGGATAACATTTATTTAACAGAATAGCAATAGTATCAGTATGAATATGTCTAACATTTGGAGGAGCCAGTGTGTGGTAAAAATAGATTTAAAGAAACAACTAATCCATCCCGTAAAACCATTACATACATTTTCATAATTTTGTACTAATTTGATTTCTCATTTCCCTCCTTGCTCTATCACTGTGTATTCCTTATGATGTGTTTATGCACAACTATTTAGCATGGAAGTTAGCTGTAGTAAGTTAAGTCCAGGTCTTCAAGTCATTCATTTTATATCAATATCATATCCTGAGGAGGATTTAATTCAGTCTCTCACTATATTTAATCTCTTATAGCTGTATTATCACAAGACATTTTTATGTAAGATTGTTGAGTCTTGCCAGTGTTATACTGTATCTCAGTATGGTAATAGATGTTACCTGAAAAATGAGTCAAGAGATACTGGCACATTACTAGAGTCCCCCTTAGTCATTAACAGTTAGTCCAGTTCATCATCATGCTATATGACCAAAATGTCTCCCAGTGATGTCATTCAGGTTTGCAGGCTTCCATTTGATCATGTCAGGTTCCAAGAACGCGAAAGGTTTTCACCCTTCCAGGTATCTGGTGCAGTTGAGCTAAGAGACAATATAATCTCTTGCTCTGAATTTTACTCAAGGCACCAATGTAATATCTGATATCCCTTGTTACATTAGCCCTTTATTCATCCTTTTGCACACAACTACTATTTCTGCTTCTTTCCATTTGTGATTGATTGACCTAAACTTTTCTACCTTCGGAAAGGATGTTAGGTATGGCCACATTTCCAGCAGCAAAACTACTCAAGCAAGTGCTTCCTCCTCAGTCCACTCCCATTCGTAGAGGGTAGATTTTCACAGGTAGAGAACTAGCAAACTCTCGACCACTAGACAGTACAGTTGCATTCATTGTCCACCCAAATTTTACCAGGTGAAATAAAGACATAGTCCACCCCATCAGATCCCTAAGAATTCTGACCAAATGGTTTAAAGGTATAGTTCATTTCTTGCTTATAATCTTCCCTGCTTCTGCCATCCACAGTTGCATCCCTTAACTTGGGACCATTGCATCAGGTAAGAAAAAAGAAAGTTGAGGTGATGTGGGGAAGTACCAGCATTTTCTTCTTACCTCTCCTCAGATCCTCCATAAAAATGGAAGAATCTAGTGGGGGACCCTCCCTTGGTGTCCTACATGTTGTGAATGAACAAAACTTGTTCAGGTGTGTAAACCAAAGCTACATGCTTGTATCTCTCCCCGTTTTAGACAGATGTGTCAATTACCTGTTCCAATTCTCTGTCAAACCACTACTCTGAGGATGATATGCAACGTGATTAACCCATTTGTTGTGATATCTCTTTGCCCGATGTTGGACACTGCAGGCTGTAATGTATTTTCCTTGGTGTGAAGAAATGTAACTTAGTCCAAGTTGGTACAGTATTTTGTTTCAGTCTTTGTATTATATTCTAAGCTTTTGCATCTACCACTGGGCATGCAAAGCCTAGCTCAGAATAAGTATCTATTTTTGTCAGGACCCATTTATAGCCCTCCCACAGCTACCAGTATCAATCTGACTTACCACCTGTATGTGAAGCCTTCCCCCTGAGGAATCTGCCCCATAGCAATCTGCCATCTTTCTCTCTTACTTGCAGACAGAACAGTACTTGGTATTTTGTTCCTCAGATGGTCCAAGAGAAATATCTTGGCAGTCAGCTCATGTCTGCATAATTGCAGTTCCCATGTCCACTCATTTCATGGGCCCAGGTGGCTGCTTCAGGCAAGTGCACCAGAATATCTACTTGCTGGTTAATTTAATCACCTTCCTTAGACATGCCCTCCTTTAACATCCCCTTTAAATTCCCATAGAAGTATCCCTTTAATAGTCCAGTTTTTTCATTGCTCATCTTCCAAACCGTATGGCCATGCCATTAGCCACTACCCATGTGTCAGTAAAAATCCAAACAGGGTGAAAACAACACACAGTTGTTGTTACCTTCTTTAATCAGAGTTTTTACATCAATCAGACCTAGTGCGGTGGCCTTCCAAACAGGGTGCTGTCAATTTAGTTTGGAACTGCTATCTATAAACCAAGCAGTTCTTCAATGGTCAGTAGAGGGCTGTTCATAAGATACCACCAATATGGTAATAGGATCTTTTAGTTCCTGAGATGGTTCCAAAGTCAGCCCTGATATGAATGTGATTACAACCTCCCTGCATTCCCCTGATAGCACATTCTTGTAATAAACCATTTTCATTTTATTATGAAACTCTTCTGGTTACTGATTTCCATATTAGAGTTTTTTTCCAACAGCAAGTTATTAATGGTTTTTGAGACAGAAATTTTCAGGTCCAAAAATCCAGCATTGCCACCGGTGTCACTTGTAGGCTTTTAACCATACTCCTCAGTCTGTGCAACACGGGGTTTTTGTACATATAATTTTGGTACCAGCACTCCAGCTTCTAACAGAATCCCTTATTGAAGTGGTGCTCTTTTGGTCCACCAAGTAGTTACTGTTTCAAATTAACAATCTGTGTGGTCTCTGACAGTTTCTGTTTTTCCCATTTAGCATGTCCAATCAATATTACCTAAAGGGAGAATTTACATGCCTTCCATTTTACAACAGTAGGTAAGGAAAGTGATACCCACTCCATCACACTATCCATTCTCATAATTCGTTCAGGTAAAGGAAATATCCACTTCACATAAAACCAATACAAACATTCCAAATTTCCTCTAAACTTTCACCCTACTACTATTAGTCATTGTAATCTCATATCCTCCAGGTCTAACTGTAGCCTCTGTTAGGACTTAACCTATAAGTTTTAGAATCAAAGTGTATTGAACCCCATGTCAAGGAGTCCCAGTAAAGTGTCTTCTCTATCCTCAGGTCATTTTGCTTATGCACATACATATGGCCTTAGGTCTCCAGCTGGGGGTTAGTCTGTACTCATCCTGATTAGTTTATGAGACCATTTCACCCCAGCTCCCCACCAGGCAATTCAAGGTCATATTTCTCATTGTCATTTTTGCCTTCAAACATATTTAATTCCTCCAAACTAGGGTAAATAAAGCAAATTTCTGTAAAGCACTTTAATATTGGGGGTTTAGCAGGGGCTTCCATTGATCTACCTAGTAGTGGACCTTTGTTTTCACCCCATCAATGTTCACTTTATCCCCCCCCCCCTTTTTTTTTTTTTTTTTGCATGGGCAGGCACTGGGTATCAAACCCAGGTCTCTGGCATGGCAAGAAGGAATTCTGCCACTGAGCTACCATTGCACCGCCCTATCCCATTTCTTAATGACTGATAATTAAGTGATTAAGAACTAAAACTTCTTGATTTCCACCCTGCTGGAAGGCTCTTGACTATCCCCACTCTCTTGCAACTCATTTTAATTTTTTAAACTCTCTTTAGCATAATTTTTCCCATTGATAATGTCCCTGAGGCTAACGGCCGAGGCTCATTCTATCTGAAATCAGATTTGGCCCACAATCAGTATCTGTCCCAGTACTCTCCTTTACTTTCTTCTTAGCTATTACAGATAGTAGTAACCAAGAGATTGTATATTTAGTTTGCTTAGTATTTTGCATTTCTTTATATATCCGTGAGCCAGTTCTTCAGAAGTTGGATCTATCATTTCTGAATTCCACTGGTAGCTTTTACCTCCAGTGACTGATCATGGACCAGTAGCATTTCACCATGTGTTATCCAGCAGATAACCAAGAATCAAATGTTCATCAGCCCCCACACTCTCCAAACCATGCTTTCTCCATGTTTCTAGGGAATCCCATTTTCCATGCTATCTCCTTACATCTCTCCAAGACTGTCCTTAGCTAGAAGGACTCAATAAACCTTTTTATATTCATGGTTGTGGTTTATTAGAGTATAAGGATGCAGATTAAAATCAGCAACAGGGAAAGGAGCTTAAATCAGAGACTAGGAGAGCTTCAGGCACAAACTTCCAATTGTCCTCTCTCAGCTGAGTCCTGCAGACAGCACTTGACTCTTCCCAGCAATTGTGTGTGGCAATATTTGTAGAGTATTGCCAACAAAAGAAGCTCACCTGAGCCTTGGTAGCTAGGGTTTTATTGGGAGTTCATCCCATAAGCATGGCTGACTGTTCACCTGGCTGAACTTAGTTCCCACCCCTCCCATAGGTAAGTCTAATACCAATGGGCCTAAGGCCCCCACCATAAATCACATTGTTAGTATACACTTACTTGGCATGGCTTAGGTTCCCCAGGTAAAAAAAGACACTCATCAAGCAGGATATTCCAAATGCCTAGAAGTTAGCTCTCAGAAGTTGGACAAGGGCCAAATCCTTGTTTGGACGAGATTAATCGTTTATTGTGTAACTCAGTACTATCTTTTAAGATTTGTGCAGTTGCTGATTATACATTTAGTTTACTTCTAACTACTGCATGGTGTTTCACAATACCATCCATCATGTTTTACTGTTCAGTTCTTGGGAGGTCTTGTTGACTTTTGAAAGACAATTCAAATGTCAGTAAAAGCCATATTACCTCTTAATTTTTTGTAATGAGAAACTAGAACGAAGAAAGCTCCTCTCTGAAAAAGTTTGTTCAGAGAGCAATAAGCCACTTAAGGGGAATGATAGAACAGAAGGAAACATTGAAGAGAGAGATATTTTAAAATAGAAGCAAGGATAATTAATACATATTGTGCATTTAGAAAGCATAAGGTCAGAAGTACATATGAAAATGTTAACCTGAAGAAAAGGTGATGGCGTTTTCTTTGAAACAGATGAAGGAGATGGGTGAAACTAAATTGTGAAATGGAAAAAGATTGTTGGAAGGAGTTCAGTACTGATGGCCTCTTTTTTCAAAGGAAGCTTTGTTATTATCTGGGACTTAAAGGTGAAGGGAATGATGTTTGTTTTAAAAAGGGTAAAGCAGGAACTGTGAAGGATAGGTTGGGAGGTTAACTGGGTTGAAAATGAGAATTTTCCATTGAGAATCCAATCCTTCTAATAGTGTGGATTTGCACAGTTAGCTGATGTTAAGAATGCTACGATTGGGTTTTGTTTTAGTAACAAAATCCTAAAATTTCAATGTCTTATCACAACAAGTTTATTTCTCTTTAATGCTATTTGACCAGTAAAGTATAGGGTTGAAAATGAGGGGGCTTTAAAATCAGAGCCATTCAGAGATGCAAGTTGATAGATAATTCATTTTTTGTTTGTTTGTTTTTTGTTTTTGTGGGGGTTACAGTTCCACAATTTTAGATTTTTATTTCTAGCTGCTTGAGAATTAATTTTAAAAACATTTCTGAGATCACTGCAGAGTGGGGAGGAAAGGTGGCAAATTAGAGCTGGTTTTAAAAAATTCTACCCAGAAGTTACAGTTGTCACATTTGCTCACATTTCCTTGGCCAAAGCAAGTCACAGTTACATTTAAGTTCAATGAGGCAAAAAAATCATGTATCTCAAAAGGAAAAGAATCAGAAATACTTGGTAGATAACCCTAATGACATCCAGGTAGATATCTGAGTTTATCTGGGATTGAAAGATCAGATCATGAAAGTTAAGGTCCAGAAAGCTTATGAGGATTAAAAGTAGATAACACAAAAATAAACATGCCATAACCTAGTAAATGCTTCTGGAACTGTACTTTTATTCTTGTGTGTGGGGTTTTTTTTTTTGTTTTTT
The DNA here is from genome assembly GCF_023851605.1 of Tamandua tetradactyla. Taxonomy (NCBI): domain Eukaryota; kingdom Metazoa; phylum Chordata; class Mammalia; order Pilosa; family Myrmecophagidae; genus Tamandua; species Tamandua tetradactyla. Next base: position 28,190,549 of record NC_135343.1, on the reverse strand, counting down.
TTTAAAGCAGTTTTATTCACATGCCATTCATTGAAAGCGCAACTCTGATTATACTGAGAACTATTGATTGTACACATTGGATGGATTGTGCTTTTATTCTCAAAACATACAAACTGTATCCATGTGAAGTATAATGACTCATCTCATGTACTTTTTTTTGTGTGTGTACTGTATGGTGCGATCACATTTTATTCTTTTTCCATGTGAGTATCCCGTTATTGCAGCACCATTTGTTGAATTTTTCTTTGTTTGTTTTGCTTGTTTGTTTGATTTTGGGGCAGTGCATGGAGCGGGAACCAAACCTGGGTCTCTTTGATGTTCTCTTAATCTTTCTTTATTACCTCTCTGATTCTTCTTCCTCATCCTCCTCTGTCCCCCTTCCTAATTCCACTTCTCTCTTCTCTCACATTTTTCTTGATTCTGTCTTAGTCTTCTGGCTATAAGTTGCCTTAATACCAAATCCCAATCTTCTGTCCTATTCTTCATGAGTTGTTGGCCCACAGATTTACCTGTCAACTGGATATTCAGACTTCTAAAACTTAAAAAGTTTAAAACAGAACCATTCATTCCTACTGCCACGTTCCCAGTTTCTGTTAAAGGAGCCACTGTCCTCCTAATTGCAAGTTTAAAAATACATTTTTGTCATTTGTGATTCCTCTTTTCTTTTGTACCTATCCTTCTGTCCCGTCCTCTTTTCCCACTATTCAAATTTGTTTGTTCATGTAGATTTAAAAGCCCTAATTTGTCAGTGTTCTCGAATGTATTGCATACGACTGATACCGGATTAACTTTCTAAAGGACGCTTCTGCAATATTACTTCCCTGAACAGAAACTGTCAGTGAGCCTCTGTGATCTGGCCTCAGGCTACTTTTCCAGTTTGGCTGGTTGCCATATGTATATCACATTTTTCCATCTCTGCCTCTGTGCTGTTCCCCTCCATCTTTGAAGGGCCACTTAAAATCTCACATTCTACTGCTTTTATGATTAGGATTCTTTTCTTATTTTGTTTCCTCTATCCTCTCCTCGCAAAAGCTAGAAAGATTATCTGAATTCCCATGGCAGTTTTTTTGAACTGCTCTTATGACCTTGTTGCATATACTTTCTCTTATGTTTGTGTGTCATTTTTCCTCAACTCATCTACTCTCTGTATATGTTTACTTCATAGCTTTTTTTTTTTTAATGTGTTTCTTTGGTAGATTTCAAAATTAGTGACCTTTAAAAAAAAAAATTAGTGACCTTTTTCTCTTCAGAATATTTGTATCTTCTTGTGTTAGAAAAATTAATGAAGAGTAAAATTCTAAACTTTTTGTTGTTTGAATAGAGTAATTCATTATAGAAAAACTTAAATTAGCTATGCTCCTCTTGAGTTGTCATCCTGAGTTATAAATAGTTCTCTGTTCATTATGATGTGATTTTAATCTTAGAACTTGGAGGCTTTAATCTCAGATGTTAAATAAATGCTAAATGTTTTTTCAGAGGTGAATTTCTAAAGTTATTTGAGGAAAATCTAATTTTCTTACTGTTGAGTGTACAAAGAATGGGATTTTAGTTTTCTTTGAATTCAGTAGTGCCCTTGTAAGGCCAGTATGATGGTGTGATCAGTTGCTTTAAGAGTCACATTTAGTGGTTTTGAAGGCAAGCAAAAGGGCTATCAACTGCAAAATTCAAAATTAGTAGATATATCGAAATAGTTAACCACACATGGTTTTTACACAATTTAACAAATCGCTCCATAACATTAGCTGAAATATTCAGGTTATGAGGGATCAGAGTTACTCTTAATTTATAGGTTGGGAAATTTAGAGATGAAAGGATCTTTAGACTGTAATTTAGATTCAAGTAATTGACTATAAAGTTGGTATATTTTCCCCACTAAACTTCACTTTTGATCAGCAGTGATTGTTGATTCTTTACAGGGGATTTTTACTTAAATTCAGTGATCAGTGATTTGATTTATGGAATTTTGAATTTTCTTGTATTTTAAGGTAACCAGCTGTGCTTGGGTATTTTCAGGTTCAAGGTAAGGATCCATCAGTGGAAGTCACACAGGATCTCATTGATGAATCAGAAGAAGAACGATTTGAAGAAATGCCTGAAACTAGTCATTTGATTGACCTGCCTACATGTGAACTCAATAAGCTTGAAGAGATTGCTGACTTAGTTACCTCAGTTCTCTCCTCACCTATCCGTCGGGAAAAGCTGGCTCTGGCCTTGGAAAATGAAGGCTATATTAAAAAACTACTGCAGCTATTCCAAGCTTGTGAGAACCTGGAAAACACTGAAGGGTTACACCATTTGTATGAAATTGTTAGAGGAATCTTATTCCTAAATAAAGCAACTCTGTTTGAGGTAATGTTTTCTGACGAGTGTATCATGGATGTCGTGGGATGTCTTGAATATGACCCTGCTTTGGCTCAACCAAAAAGGCATAGGGAATTCTTGACAAAAACTGCAAAGTTTAAGGAAGTTATACCAATAACAGACTCTGAACTAAGGCAAAAAATACATCAGACTTATAGGGTACAGTACATTCAGGACATCATTTTACCTACGCCATCTGTTTTTGAAGAGAATTTTCTTTCTACTCTTACATCTTTTATTTTCTTCAACAAAGTTGAGATAGTCAGCATGTTGCAGGTAAGTAAACTAAGGTATTCTTGAAAATTCTGTTTGGCAATCTTGGTGTTTATGCTCTCTCAAATTTTCTTGAAAGATTTCTTTTGTTTACTTTAACCGTACTAAGCATAGAAAATATTATCTTGCAGTTTTATGAAGAAGAATGATGTTGTAATGTGTTATTTGGATTTTTAAGTGTTCTGTGATGCAGCTCTTAAAAAGTATACTCTATTTTATGAGACCCAGATATTGGGATGCAGTGGTTATGAGTGTGTATGTGTGTGCACTTAAAGCTTTCCACATGATTCAGATGTGCAGCCAAAATTGAGAAACACTTGATCAGGGAATAATTGGGTTCTCTGCTATGTGAAGCTGAGCAACTCAACTCAAGCATCTCTTTGAGTTGTAGAGTAGGAGTTTATACCATGTTTATCATGTTAATCCATTACATCCTAACTGTATAGTGAGCATGTGAGGTTTTTCCCTTTTCCGATTGCAGGTCAGTGTGAGCTTCATTTTCTTCATACACTTCAGCCAAAAGAGCCTGTCACAACATATTGAACAAAGAAGATATTAGAGTCAGACTGTTTTCTGTTAAGCCAAGGATTAAAGAGATGGGCAAAAATGTAAAACAGGGCCATTCTTACTAAATTCTTAAAATATTTTGTTCATTAAAAATGTATTTATATAAAGTTTTTTAATGAATTAATAAATGTTTTAAAACATCTGTTTTAATTCAACTCCACTGAGTATTGCTAGACATTACCCACATACTGAAAGCTCTTTGGGGGCTCAATAATTTAAGAGTTTAAATTTTAATAGGTTTTGATAGACATCGTCTCTAAAATGAAATTAAATATTTGTGTCAATTTTACCCTTTGTAATTAAAAAAATTTTTATTGTAATGTGTGTGTGTGTATAAAGCATAACGTGTCATTTTTAAGGGTTATTTATTCTTGATAATTTCATACACATAGAATTATAAAATATGTGGTCTTTTGTGTCTGACTTATTCTCCCTTGTTTCATATAATGTTTTCAAGGTTCATCCATACTGTTGTATGTATTAGAACTTCATTCCTGTTTATGGCTGAATATGTATATATCACATTTTGTGTGTCTCTTATCTGTTGATGGACACTTAGGTTATTTCTGTCTTTGGCTATTGCGAATAATACATCTGTAAACATTAATGTACAAATATCTGTTTGAATCCTTGTTTTCATACTTTGGGGTCTATCTCTAGTAACATAATTGCTGGGTTATTGGTAGTTCTGTATTTAACTTTTTGAGGAACCATCAAACTGTTTTCCATGGTGGCATACTATTTTACATTCCCAGCAGTAATGTATGAATGTTCCAGTTTCTCTACATTGTTTCCAACCCTTATTATTTTCATAACATCCTGGGGTATGTAATTAGGTATCTCATTGTGGTTTTGATTTATATTTCCCTAATGGCTAATGGTATTGAGCATTTTTTCATGTGCTTATTGCCCATTTGTATGTATCTTTTGAGAGATATTTTTTCTTTTGCCCATTTTTAAATTGGGTTGTTATTTCCTTTGTAATTAATGGTCCATATGTATTGTAGAAAATTTATATAAGCAGAAATGGAAATCATTCATAATCCATCACCAAAAGGTAACCATGATGAACATTTTAATGTACATCCCTTCTAGTGTTTATGCACACAAATTTATCTTAAAAATAAAATCATAGGTACAGCCTCTACTGTATTTTTCTGATTGTTCTTTTAAACAATTTTTAAGGATATTAACATTTATCTATCTTTTAATATCTCATAGTCATCAGTATAAAAAAACAATTATTGTAGTGCTTTGTCATTTATTTATATACTTAGGTCCCCAAGAACATGTAAGAGTGCTCCAGATGGCCTTGGATTATATTAGTTCTTATGTTTAAATGACTTTTTGCCAGAGTTTAGCCTCCCTTGTTGCTCTTCTTATGCCACCTCTTGCAAATCTTCTCTTTGTTTTTCTAAACTGCTATGGATTGATAGTGAGATCTTCAAATTTGGAATTGTGTTTATTATATTAAAAATAAATAGATCTTGAGAGTGTGCTGAAGAGGCTCTCAGAGTTATTGAATATCCATGGATGACTGCAGTCATCTGGGTTTTTTTTTTTTTTTCCTCAAAGAATTTTTCCCTTTTGAGGTTTTTGATTCAAGGAGGTTTTAATGCATTTATAATTAAAATCAGGATTTTAGGATTCATGATGAAAATGCTATGGAGTTTTCAGCTACTTCTATTAAAATTTGTGTAAATTTCATAAAAGTATAACTGTTTTTATAAATATTTCATAATTATTTCTGTCATGCAGGAAGATGAAAAGTTTTTATCTGAAGTTTTTGCACAGTTAACAGATGAGGCTACAGATGATGATAAACGGCGTGAATTGGTAAGTTATTCTTGAAATGCAGTCCTTTAAAGCGCACTTATTCTTTTGGCATGCAATTTTTAGTATTTGAATTTGTTGACTTAAGAGAATTTTTTGTAATTAATATGAGTTGGAAGATATGTATTTGAATTGACCTATATAATGATTATTCTTAGGGCAGTGCGACAGAGGCTCAGTGGCAGAATTCTCACCTGCCATGCTGGAGACCCGAGTTCGATTCCCAGTGCCTGGCCATGCCAAAAAAAAAAAAAAGATTATTCTCACAGAGTTTCTAATACTTATTGTTTTATATATTTTATGAAACTCCTAGCTATTCTGATAAGACCCTCCCCCCCCCAAGGGAATTTGCGTGTCTTACAAATCCCAAAATCATGTAAGTGGTTTTTTAGGACACATCTACAAGCTCATACATTTTTATGGTTATAGACACTCATGTTTTAGACATACTTTTAATTTTTTAACGAGAGATAAGGAGAATGCTTTCTGAATAAATGACAGATAATATGTTTTTTTAAGAAATGTTTCTTGTTTTCGCATGTGTTTATAACACTTTTCTGAGATATAAGCCATGCTTTGGGGAGAAAGAATAGTGATTGCTCTTTACTAGCTGGGTGTCATATTTTCAAACATTATAATCAGATATTTGGGATTTTAAGAAGTAATGAAAGATTCCTGACTTAAAATCATCCAGGTCATCCCTGGAGTAATTATTTATTAATAGCCACTTAGCATTCTCACTAATAAAATTAGTGTTTTAGATTAGGGAATCTCTCATGTCTTTTCCAGTTCTTAATATTGAATCATGCCTTTGATGGCTCCTTGAAAATCCTGGCCACAAACCATATTATAGCATGGTTTCTACCAAAATGTGCCCTTAATTCCAAGCACCTACCTGCCTTACGTGGTATTTTTGCAACTTAATCATAAATTGGAGAGAATAACATATATAAAGCTATCCTCTGAGAAACTATATATAATATATATATTGTGTCTTAGTGTTTGAAAAATAATCAAGGTTTACTTTGAATGGGGTATTAGTTTTTAATTTTCTTTAATGCAGGTTTTGAGGGATCAGGATACACTGAAAAGATATGGGGTCCATCAGAAGGTGAATCTCATACATAGTAACAAGTTTCTTTTTATGTTTGTCTACTACTGACTATTATTTCTAACATTACAGGTTAATTTTTTCAAGGAATTCTGTGCATTTTCTCAGACGTTACAACCTCAAAACAGGGATGCATTTTTCAAAACATTGGCAAAATTGGGAATTCTTCCTGCTCTTGAAATTGTAATGGTAATTATACAGTTTCTTGCACGTTTTTGAAATTCTGAATTTGTAGAATATTATATTATGGATGGGAAAATATTGCATGTTGAATTTTACTTTCTAGGTTATTATTCACCTGATTGTGAATTACTACAAGAATATTTTCATTTTTCAGATTTTTGTTAATTTAAATTTGTAGCATTGATATGTAATCATTTTCCTATAATATGACTTCAGATGAAATAAAATCCCACTTGTTTTTGCAAAACTGTTACCTATTGTGTAACAATTTTAAGCATGTTTTATAGGAACTAGTAGACTACCTTTACTTCTTAGATCATTCAGATGAGTGAGAGCAGACCAGACCAAGGGAGTGAGTGTAGCATATGAGGTTGGGGCAGTGGTTGAATGAATTTAGTCTGCTAGAATTTAGTGTATGAAAAATTAAAATAAGAAATGTTAAAAATATTTATTAGTTCATTTAAAAATGATAAAAATCAGCCCATATATGTCAGCATAAATAAGATTATTTTTATGCAAAATAATTTTTCCAGAGCAACAACAACAAAAAACGTTTAGTGAATAGAGTAGCATTGTTTTATACTTTTAAAAAAATCCATTAGATGCCTGGTTTAATAGAAGACAGCCAGATTCTCAGAGCAGTTTCTGCATTTAATTTGTTATAACATTTGTTATGATATATATCAGGTAGCCTCTGCTGCATTGCTATACTTGTGATAGTATGAGAGTGAAAAAGGCAAATAACATTTAAATATCATTATGAAAATAGTTTCACTGTAGTGCACTTCCTAAAACGTAGTTAGGCCCCTTGCCAGGATTATCTGGACCACACTTGTGAGGACTGCTGAGTTCGGGAATGTTTTCAGATTTTGTGAAGATTTTTAACTTAAGAAGGATGTACTCTTCCTGTATCACAGAGGAAGAAGCATTCAGAATCACTGCCTTAGAAAACCAAGTTGTAGAAAGGGTAAAAATGCCAAAACTGTTCACAAAAACATCCTCTAGTAGAGTTATGAAGAGAGATTCACTTACTAAAGAGTAACCCTAGCACATCCAAGACGTAAGACAGTCTGGAATGTTTTAAAGCCTTAATTGGGGAGATCATTCAAATTTTTGTATATATTTTAATTGAAGTGTCCCCATCTCTACCCCCTTACTCCCACAAAAAAATAACCAGCTTTGCAGAATCTTTAAGTACTGTTTTATAATTGTTGTGTTTCTTGTATTTAAATTCCCTGAATATTTAGCTTTTGCTTTGTAAAACTGACAGAAACTAATCATTGAGCTGCCTAAACGTTTTAATATTTGTGGAAAGAAAATTATAGTGTCTATATTTTGCTTCTAATAAAATGTCTAAATCAAAAATGTAGGTGTGCATAGAAAATTGTGCGCCCACATAAAACTTTTAACAGTCTCTTTAGTGTGCTTTTCCTTTTATCAGGGCATGGATGATTTGCAAGTCAGATCAGCTGCTACGGATATATTTTCTTATCTAGTAGAGTTTAGTCCTTCCATGGTCCGAGAATTTGTAATGCAAGAAGCCCAGCAGAGTGATGATGTAAGTAATAATGGTGCAATTCTATGTGAATTACTGGTTGACAGAACAGTGTTTGCAGACTATTGAAGAAAAGCCTGAGTATATTCCTAATTTTACAGCAAAATAATGGATTTCTGATCAGCTGTGACTGTAGAAATCTCAGCTTGCATGACAACCAAATTTATGATAAAAATATATTAAAACTAAATTGAGATAAATAGATAATAGAATCAAATTCTTAGATTTTAGTCTTTAAAAAAAATGTTTAAAATGCTACCGAGCTGTAATTTCAGGCCCTTAGGAAATTTGCAGGTCAAGAATTTACTTAGTATAACTAAGAAATTGCTTTCATTTGTTCAGTTTTCTCTTTTTAGTGGAAATGAAAGCTTAATATGGAGGCCAGTGTTTTCTTTTGCCATTTAAATATTTCACACTTTACATTAAACTATTTAAAAGATAGAATGAGCGCATAAATATAATTTACATACAATCTTCTTTTTTATTAAAAATATTTTAGTGTTAAGAAGGTAATTAAAATATGACCCTCTTAAGGAAGGTTGTTTTTTTGTTTTATAAAATGTGCCTCCCTACATAAAGGCAGATATGTGATATGTATATCTTACGGGGTTTTGTTCATAACTTTTTTGGGGGCGGGGGTGGGGAGTGAACGGGCCTGGCATTGGCCACAGGTCTCCTGCATGACAAGAATTCTATCACTGAATCACCCCTGTACCCCTTAAGGAAGGTTTTTGATTCCCAATTTTAATTTGGTCTTTGATTTGTTTACTAAGCTGCAGTTGTTTGGCGTTTTATTTTTTAATGTCTACTTAGATTTTTGCTTTCTAGCTATTAAATATTTCCAATATTTTTTATTAATAAAATCTATCAACATACAATAAGAACACTCTTTTTTAATCACACAGTTGTATATTCATCATCATGATCATTTCTTAGAACATTTGCATCAATTCAGAAAAAGAAAACAGAAAAAAAAATTCATGCATGCCATACCCCTTATCCCCTCCCGTTCACTGATCACTATTTTTGAAAGAAAATTTATCAGAACAAATTGAGGCTAATTCTGTGGTTTAGGAAATAGAGAAGAGATGTTTTTTTGTTAAACATACTAGAGTTTTTTTTTTTTAACTCAATTGCTGCTAAACCTGTTATGAAAGAAATAAATGCATAGTTCATTCATGAGTTTATAGTCTCACTGCTGATAGTCTTATCGTAGTGCAATTTTTTAACAAGATAAGTGTGAAATTAGCACTCCCATTGCCCCATACTCAGGGATGTTTGTGATTAAAGGCATTCATCATATGATTTTTCAAACCACAATCATAGTAAGCCATTAACCCTAATACTTCTTAACTCTTATACTGTATTTTCATTAGAAATATTTTCTTGTTTAAGTTTATGCATAAGACTTAGAGAAGCAGTTGTTTTTAACTGAAAAGTTTCTTTCACATGTCTTTTTTATCATCCCAGTCTTTAAGATCATTCATTTTTCTGAATTTTCTAGATCTTAGGTTTTTTTTTTCTGCATGAGCAGGCACTGGGAATTGCACCCAGGTCTCAGGCATGGCAAGCTAGAATTCTGCCACTGAGCCACCAATCTTAGAATTGTATAATTAAAAAAAAAAGTCTCAAAATAATTGAGTTAGCCCAAAAGAGAGGGTAAATTACAATTTTGTTTTTTTTTGTATGCTGTATGGTGGGGGCCACATTTCATTCTTTTTTCCATGTGACTGTCTCATTATTACAGCACTATTTGTTGATTTTTGGGGAGGGTAGGAGGAGTGGGAGAGTACATGGGTCAGGAATTGAACCCAGGTCTCCTGCCTAGCACACAAGGATTCCTACCACTGATCTTATCCCCACAAATTGTTTTTTTTTTTTAATTTTCAAAATTAAAGATTCTACATGTTGAATTCTAGTATATTCGTCTGGTGGTGACCTTTAAGAAGGTAAAAAGGAAAACAACATACATGTATAACCAATGGGCAATTGATACTATAATACCCTTTAAACATATATTCACGGAATTCAAATTTTTTTTTTTTTACTGTCATGCATCAGAAATGCTTTTAGGAAAATGGATAATACTATGTGTTGACAAAGAAATATTAACATTTTTTACCAAAGTAAAATTATGATACAGTTTTTTTTCTGTAGTCATTTTTTTCTTTCCAGGCTGGAAGGGTAGATTTGTCAGTAATTGCTATTTTTTTGTTAGGCCATAGACTGCTCATATTTTTATGCTAATGATCCTTGAAACATTGAGTAAAAATTATTTTAGGAACTGACTAGATAAGTGATACAGCTATTACTGCACTACTTATTTGGTGGGTATTTTCAGCCAGTTTCTCACTTAATTTTCTTAGATATGGTAATAGCACTGTTAATTATTTAAGTGGTTCATGGGCAAACTTTTTTAAAGGACCAGATAATAATATACTACTAATAGGCTTTTTGAGTCCTGTGGTCTCTCTTGAATTATTCAGCTGTGCTACTACAGCACAAACTAGCCATATATAGATTGTATGAATGTGTTCCAGGTATCATTTTGCAGTAAAACTTTTTTTGCAAAAATAGGAAGCTTGGCTGAGTAGTTTTGCAGCTGATTGGCCCCTGATAAAGACCACTTTTTCAGAACACTGCAAGTAAATGATAGTAGCATTTAGAGTCTGATTCTCAATTGAAGGTAATAACTATGCAAGCTACAGTAGCTATTGAAAAAAGAAGCAAGAAAATAGAAATAGGGAGGCATTGATAGGAAGTAAGTTATTGAAATTTATATTTATTTATATACTTAGAGACGTTGCAAATTTACTGAAAAATGATGCAGAAAAGAGAAGGTTCCCATTCGACCCCCACACATGCAGTTTCCCTATTATCAGTACTTTGTATTAGTGTGATACCTTTGTTACAATTGATGAAACAATATTACTACAATCATACTCTTTTTATTTTTCATTACTTTTTTGTGTGTTTTTTGGTGTGGTCAGGCACAGGGAATCGAACCTGGGTCTCCGGCACGGCAGGCAAGAACTCTATCTGCTGATCTACCGCGGCCTGCCTATACTCTTTTTAAAAAATATTTTTAAAAAATCTTCACACACATACAGTCCATAATGGTATACTATCAGTGGTTCATAATATCATCATATAGTTGTATATTCATCACCATGATCATTTTTAGAACATTTGGGTCACTCCAGAAAAAGAAAAACTCATACATCCCATACCCCTTACCCTTCTCTCTCACTGACTGCTAGTATTTCAACCTACCCATTTTTTTTACTCATCTGTCCACACCCTGGATAAAGGGAGTATCAGATATAAGGTTTTATACAGATATATCAGATATAAGGTTTTATACAGCTTTTACAGTCTCATTGTAAAAGCTGTATAGTTATACAGTCATCTTCTAGAATCAAGACTACTGGAACACAGCTCAACAGATTCAGGTATTTCCCTCCAGCCACCCCAATACACCATAAACTAAAAGGGGACATCTATATAATGCATAAGAATAACCTCCAGGATAACCTCTCAACTCTTTGAAATCTCTCAGCCACTGAAATTTTATTTTGTCTCATTTCTCTCTTCCCCCTTTTGGTCAAAAAGGCTTTCTCAATCTCATGATACTGGGTCCCAGCTTATCCCGGGAATCCTGTCTCACGTTGCCAGGGAGAATCACATCCCTGGAAGTCATGTCTCACATAAGCAGAAAGACAGTGAGTTCACCTGCTGACGGAGTTTGCTTAAAGAGAAAGACCACATCTGAACAAGAAAAGAGGCTCTTTGGGGCTGACTTTTAGGCAAAGTTATAAGTAGGCTTAGCTTCTTCTCTGCAGGAACAAGTTTCATAAGGGCAAGCCGCAAGATTAAGGGTCTGGCCCATCAGCTTAGCAGTCCCCAATGCTTGTGAGAATATGAGGTCTTCCCCAAGTAGGGAAGTTTAATATATCTACCTTTCCCCTCATTCGCTCAAAGGGCTTTTGCAAATATGTTTTTAATCTTCTGCTGAAATTACCCTGGGATGTATCGAGGCATCACACTAATGTGTACAGACTAACAAGATCTCACTCCCAATTCAAGGTTCCATGTAATTATGGTGTTCAAATAATCTGACCATACAAGTTTAATTAGATACTGTGCTACTGAAAATATAAATTTTGCACCAGATATCTTTTCCATTGGTCTCGCACAGAATTTGAAGCTTTAATATACAGTCAATATCATCCTTTACCCTTTAGTCTGATTTACCATAGTCCAAACCAGATCACCTTCATTCATATATCTAATTGAAATCTTATCACTTTTTCGGTGTTATTGACAGTTGCTGTGTAAATGCTGACTTTCATAGCTGCAGAACTCTAGCTTTGAGTCTCAGGTGTCTCACAGATACCCGAAACTCCAGGGAACGACCAGGTTAAACACAAAGAGCTCAGGATCTCAGAATTTAGAAGTAAGTTACTGCTCTAGAATTGATATGACTGCTATTAAGAGCTTTCAATCCAGAAATCTTTACAGTAGGCCTTCCTATGATAACCTAGCCCTTGAATTCGGTTCTCAGAGTTTGCACATTATAGCTTGTCCATATTAGTGAAGTGTTATATTTGTCTTTTTGTTCTCTGGTTTATTCATTCAACATGCAGTTCTCAAGGATCATTCATCTAGTTTAGTTGCATGCCTCCTTCATTCCTTCTTGAAGCTGTTCCAACAGTCCGTTGTATGTATACACCACAGTTCCCCCTTCCATTCCTCAGTCACTGTACCCTTAGGCCACCTCCATCCATTGCAAAATGTGACCACTGCTGCCATAAACACAGTGTGCAAATGTCTATTCATGTCCCTGCTCTTTCAGTTCTTTTAAATATACCACTAACAATGGGGTTGCAGGATCACATGGCAGTCTCAGACCCAACCTCCTGTGGAGCCACCACTCTGTGATCCAGGGAGACTGCACCACTCAGCTTCCCTACCAACAGTGAATAGGTACATCTATTTTCTCCAACATTTATATCTCTCTGTTCATTTTAAAAGTTTTATTTACACACCATACAATCCAGCCTAAGTAAAAAAATCAGTGGTTCTCAGTATAATCACATAGCCACCACAGTCTGTATGAGGACATATTCATTTCTTCCTCAAATAATCCCATACCCTCAGCCATATCCCCTGCTCACTGACATTTAGCTTTGGCATATTGCCTTTGTTATATTCACTAGAAGCATATTGCGATGTTATATTACCTGTAGACCCTAATTTTCTTGATTGTGTTTTTTTTCTGTATACCATTCAATTTTCAACGCCTTACAATGTTGACATTCAGTTGTTCTCCCTCATGGAAAAACATTCTTATAGTTGTACATTTAATCACCATCATTGTCCACTCTAGGCTTTGCTATGTTATACTGTCCTGACCTTTATCCTCTATCTTTCCTTCTGGTGCCATATATGCCCCAGCCTTCCTGCTTCAATCATACTCACACTCAGCTTCGTTCACCATACTTGCAGTTTTGTTCTACCATTAAATACTATTGCGTTATCCATTGCTGGGTCTTTATAATCAATCCTGTTGAACATTCTATGCTCAAATCCCCAACATCAAATACCCAATTTCTACCTTCTTTCTATTTCCTGATAACCTGTATTCTCAAGTTTAGCTCTCAAAGTTTGCTCATTAATGTTAGTTCTTATAGTGAGACCATATAGTATTTGTCCTCTTCTTTCTGGCTGATTTCACTTAGCGTAATGTCCTCAAGGTTCATCCATATTGTGGCATGCATATAATTTTATTCTGTCTTACAGCTGCATAATATTCCATCGTACATATATGCCACAGATTTTTTAACCACTCATCTGTTGATGGACTTTTGGGCTGTTTCCATCTCTTGGCAATCGTGAATATTGCCACTGTAAACATGGGTGTGAAAATGGTTGGTCATTCTTGCCTTCAGTTTTACTAATGGGATTGCTGGATCATACTGCAGTTTTGTACTTAGCTTCCTGAAGAACCGCCAAACTGTCTTCCAGAGTAGTTGCACCATTCTCCATTCCCACCAGTACTGATGTGCCTCTTTCTCCACATCCTCTTCAGCACTTTTTTTTTCATAATGGCCATTTTAGTAGGTGAGAGATGATATCTCATTGTAGTTTTGATTTGCATTTCCCTAATAGCCCGTGAAATTGAGCATCTTTTCATGTTTTTGAGCCAGTTGTTTTACCTCTTTGGAAAAGTGTCTGCCATGTTTTTGCCCATTTTTAAATTAGGTTGTTTGTCTTTTTTGTTGTTGAGTTACAGAATCTCTTTCTATATTTTGGATATTAAACCCTGATGTCATATGTGGTTTCCAAATATTTTCTCCCATTGCATAGGCTGCCTTTTTACTTTCCTGACAAAGTTCTTTGATACTCAAAAGTGTTTTGTTTTGAGGAGACACCATTTATCTATTTCTTATTTCATTGTTCATTCTTTGGGTATAAGGTCTAGGAAACCACCCCTTATTACAAGATCTATGAGATATTTCCCCACATTTTCTTCTAAAAGTTTTATGGTCTTCGCTCTAATGCTTAGGTCTTTGATCCATTTTGAGTTAATCATTTGTATAAGGTTTAAGATACAGATCTTCTTTCCTTCTTTTCATATTTACTTTTAACACGTTGTTATAGTAACATATATATATAACCTAAAAGTTCTCTTTTAGCCACAGTCAGATATATAATTCAGTGCTGCTAATTATTTCACAATATTGTACTACCATCATCACCATGCAATACTAAGACTTCACCCCCAGACAAACTCTCTCCCAGTTTAACTACCCAGTCACTAACCCTCCCTTGCCCCTTGTTACCTGTATTCTGGTTTCTGATAATGAATTTGCTTATTTTCATTATTTAATATCACTGAGTTCATACAATACTTACCCTTTTGTGTCTGGCTTATTTCACTCAACATGAATCTTCAGGATTCATTCACGTTGCATGTATCAGAACCTCACTCCTTTTCACGGTTGCATAATAATATTCCATTGTATGTATGTAATTTTGTTTATCCATTCAACTGTTGATAGACACCGGGTTGCTTCCGTTTTCCAGCAGTTGTCAATAATTTTGCTAGAGACATCAGTGGGAAAATACCTGTTCTAGTCTCAATTCCTGTGACTATGTACTTAGAAGTAGGATTGCTGGATCATATGGCAATTCTGTACTTAACTTTCTAAGAACCACCAAACTATTTTCCATAGTAGCTGTACCATTTTATATTCCACCAATAAGTAATTGTTTCTATTTCTCTGCATCCTCTCCAGCATTAATTTTCTGTTTTGTTTTGTTATGTTGTTTTTTAACAATGGTCATTACAGTGGGGATGAAAAGGTATTTCATTGCGGTTGTGATTTGCATCTGTCCAGTGGTTAATGATATTGCACATCTTTTCATGTACTTAAAGGCCATTTGTTTATCTTTGGTGAAATACCTTTTCAAGTGTTTTGCCCATTGTATAATTAGTTTGTCTTTTCCCTGTTGAATTGTAAGATTTTTAAAATATGTTCTACATATTAAAAATCCTTATTGGATATGTGGATTCAACATATTTTCTCCCATTCTGTGGGTTGCCTTTTACTTTCATGGTGAAACCCTTTGCACAAAAAGTTTCAGTTCTGATGAGGTCCCATATATCTGTTTTTTTTATTTTGTTTCTTGTCCTTCTGTTATAAAGTCTGATAACCCATTGCCTAATGCAAGGCCTTTTTTTTTTTTAATATTTCTTTTAGTCTTCAGTCTCTTTTTTTCAATTAATTTTTTAAAAATATAACAGCGAACTAATACAAACATTCTTAACTTGTGATCATTTCGTTCTACATATATATTCAGTAATTCACAATATCATCACATAGTTGCATATTCATCATCATGATCATTTCTTAAGAACATTTGCATTAATTTAGAAAGAGAAATAAAAAGACAACATAAAAAAATTCATACATACCATACGCCTTACCTCTCCTTTCATTGATCACTAGCATTTCGATCTATATTTATTTTAACATTTGTTCCCCCTGTTATTTATTTTTATTCCATATATTTTACTCATCTGTTGATAAGGTAGGTAAAAGGAGCATCAGACACGAGGTTTTCACAATCACACAGTCACATTGTAAAAGCTGTATCATTTTACAGTCATCTTCAAGAAACATGGCTACTGGAACACAGCTCTACATTTTCAGGCAGTTCTCTCCAGCCGCTCCATTACATCTTCATTAAGAAGGTGATATCTATTTAATGCATAAGAATAACCTCCAGGACAACCTCTCGACTCTGTTTGGAATCTCTCAGCCATATTACCCTTTATTTTGTCTCATTTCACTCTTCCCCTTTTTGATCGAGGTTTTCTCAATCCCTTGATGCTGAGTCTCAGCTCATTCTAGGATTTCTGTCCCACATTGCCAGAAAGGTCCACACCCCTTGCAGTCATGTCCCACGTAGACAGGGGGAGGGCAGTAAGTTTGCTTGTTGTGATGGCTGAAGAGAGGGGCCACATCTGAGCAACAAAAGAGGTTCTCTTGGGGGTGACTCTTAGGCCTAATTTTAAGTAGGCTTGACCTATCCTTTGTGGGGTTAAGTTTCATATGAACAAACCCCAAGATTGGGGGCTCAGCCTATTGCCTTGGTTGTCCCCACTGCTTGTGAGAATGTCAAGAATTCAACTTGGGGAAGTTGAATTTTCCCATTTCTCACTATTCCCCGAAGGGAACTTTGCAAATACTTTTTATTCACTGTTCAAATCACTCTGGGATTTAATCAGGGGCATCACTCTGGACAAACCAACAAAATCTCATGCCCTACTCAAGGTTCCACGTACTTAAGGTGTTCAATTAAGCTGTTCAATTAAGCTGTCCAAATAAGTTATATTAGGAAATACACTAGTCAAAATATAAATTTTGTACCAAATAAACATTTTTTGCTTTAGTCTCACATAAGTTAAAATTTTAAAATATTAATTACCATCTATTTTCAACCCCCTGCAGTAATGACATTTCTTTGTTCTTCCTCATGCAAAAATGTTTTTTAAATTTGTACGTTTAATCACTATCATTATACACTCTAGGCATTCCTAGATTATACCATCTCAGTCTCTATTGTCTATCTTTCTTTCTGATTTCATTTGTGTCCTCAGCCCTCCTCCATCATTTCTCACATTCAGCTTCATTTAGTGTTTTAACATAATCATATTACAGTTAGGTAATATTGTCCTATCCATTTCTGAGTTTTTATAATCAGTCCTGTTGCACAGTCTGTATCCCTTCAGCTCCAATTACCCAATATCTTACCTATTTCTGTCTTCTGATGGTCTCTCACACCCACCAGAAATTCTTCAATATTTATTCACTAATGTCAGTTCATATCAGTGAGATCATACAGTATCTGTCCTTTTGTTTTTGGCTAATCTCACTCAGCATAATGTCCTCAAGGTTCATCCATGTTGTTACATACTTCATAACTTTATTCTTACAGCTGCATAATATTCCATCATATGTATATCCCACAGCTTGTTTAGCTATTCGTCTGTAGATGGACATTTTGGTTGTATCCATCTCAAGGCAGTTGTAAATAATGCTGCTATAAACATTGATGCGCAAATGTCTGTTGGTGTTCTTACCCTCATATCCTCTGTGTAGATACCTAGAAGTGGTATTGCCTGATCATATGTCAATTCTATGCTTAGCTTCCTGAGGAACCACCAAACTGCCTTCCACAGCAGTACACCATTTAACATTCCCTCCAAAAATGAGTAAGTGTGCCTCTTTCTCCACATCCTCTCCAGCACTTGTTATTTTCTGTTTTATTGATAATGGCCATTCTGGTGGCTCTGAGATGATATCTCATTGTGGTTTTGATTTGCATTTCCATAATAGCCAGGGAGGTTGAGCATCTTTTCATGTGCCTTTTGGCCATTTCTATTTCCTCTTCTGAGAAGTGTCTGTTCAAGTCTTTTTCCCATTTTATAATTGGGTTGTCTATCTTTTTGTGGTTGAGTTGAACAATCTCTTTATATATTCTGGATATTAGACCTTTACCTGATATATCATTTCCAAATATTGTCTCCCATTGTGTAGGCTGTCTTTTTACTTTCTTGACGAAGTTCTTTGATGCACAAAACTGTTTAATTTTGAGGAGTTCCTATTTCTTTCTTTCTTCAAGGCTTGTGCTTTTTGGGTAAGGTCTAGGAAACCGCCTCTTATTATAAGCTTTACAAGATATCTCCTACATTTTCTTCTAACAGTTTTATGGTCTTAGAACTAACGTTTAGGTCTTTGATCCATTGTCAGTTAATTTTTGTATTGTGTGAGATATGGATCCTCTTTCATTCTTTTGTATGTGGATATCCAGCTCTCTAGGCACCATTTATTGAGGAGACTGTTCTGTCCCAGGTGAGATGGCTTGACTGCCTTATCAAAGATCAATTGTCCATAGATGAAAGGGTCTATATCTGAACACTCTATTTGATTCCATTGGTCAGTATATCTATCTTTGTGCCAGTACCACGCTGTTTTGACCACTGTAGCTTCATAATATGCCTTAAAGTCAGGTAGTGTGAGATCTCCAACTTCATTTTTTTTTCCTCAGCATACTTTTAACTTTTTAGGGCACCCTGCCCGTCCAGATAAATTTGGTTATTGGATTTTCTATTTCTGAAAAGTAAGTTTTTGGGATTTTAATTGGTATTGGTTGAATCTGTAATTCAATTTAGGTAGAATTGACATCTTAACTATATTTAGTCTTCCAGTCCATGAACACAGTATGCCCTTCCATCTATTTAGGTCTTCTGTGATTTCTTTTAACAATTTCTTGTAGTTTTTTTTGCATAGATCTTTTGTCTCTTTAGTTAAATTTATTCCTAAATATTTTATTCTTTTGGTTACAATTATAAATGGAATTTTTTTCTTGATTTCCCCCTCAGATTGTTCATTACTAGTTTATAGAAACACTACAGATATTTGAGTGTTGATCTTGTAACCTGCCACTTTGCTGTACTCATTTATTAGCTCTGGTAGTTTTGCTGTGGTTTTTTCGGGATTTTCGGCATATCATATCATCTGCAAACAGTGAGAGTTTTACTTCCTTTCCAATTTTGATGCCTTGTATTTCTTTTTCTTGTCTAATTGCTCTGGCTAGAACTTCCAACACAATGTTGAATAACAGTGGTGTTAGTGGACATCCTTGTCTTATTTCTGATCTTAAAGGGAAAGTTTTCAGTTTTTCCCCATTGAGGATGATGTTACCTGTGGGTTTTTCATATATTCCCTTTATCATTTTGAGGAAGTTCCCTTCTATTCCTGTCCTTTGAAGTGTTTTCAACAGGAAAGGATGTTGAATTTTGTCAAATGCGTTTTCTGCATCAATTGAGATGATCATGTGGTTTTTCTGCTTTGATTTGTTGATATGATGATTACATTAATTGATTTTCTTATGTTGAACCATCCTTGCATACCTGGGATAAATCCTGCTGGGCTTGGTGTATAATTCTTTTAATGAGCTGCTGGATTCGATTTGCTAGAATTTTGTTGAGGATTTTTCCATCTATTTCATTAGAGAGATTGGTTTGTAGTTTTCTCTCTTTTTTTTTTTTGGTCTGAGTTTGGTATGAAGGTGATGTTGGCTTCATAGAGTGAGTTAAGTAGCGTTCCCTCCTCTTCAGTTTTTTTGAAGAGTTTGAGCAGAATTGGTATTAATTCTTTCTGGAATGTTTGGTAGAATTCACATGTGAAGCCATCTGGTCCTGGACTTTTCTTTTTGGAGAAGTTCTTAATGACTGGTTCATATTCTTTACTTGTGATTGGTTTGTTGAGGTCGTCTGTTTCTTCTCTAGTCAATGTTGATTGTTCATGCCTTTCTAGAAAGTTGTCCATTTCGTCTACATTGTTATATTTATTAGCATAATGTTGTTCATAGTATCCTGTCATTACTTCCTTTATTTCTGTAGGGTCAGTGGTTATGTCTCCTCTTCCATTTCTGATTGTATTTTTTTGCATCCTCTCTCTTCTTCTTTTTGTCAGCCTCACTAAGGGTCCATCAATCTTAATTGATTTTCTCATAGAACCAACTTTAGGTTTTGTTAATTTTCTCAATTGTTTTCATGTTCTCAATTTCATTGATTTCTGCTCTAATCTTCATTATTTCTTTCCTTTTGCTTGCTTTGGAGTTAGTTTGCTGTTCTTTCTCTTGTTCTTCCAAGTGTACAATGAATTCCTCAATTTTTTTGCCCTTTCTTCTTTTTTGATATAGGCATTTAGGGCAATAAATTTCCCTCTTAGCACTGCCTTTCCTGCATCCCATAAGTTTTAATATGTTGTGTTTTCATTTTCATTTGTCTTGAGATATGTACTGATTTCTCTTGTAACTTCTACCTTGACCCACTGGTTGTTTAAGAGTGTGTTGTTGAGCCTCTACATATTTGTGAATTTTCTGGCACTCTGCCTATTATTGATTTCCAACTTCATTCTTTTATGATCTGAGAAAGTTTTTGTATGATTTTAATCTTTTTAAATTTATTGAGACTTGCTTTGTGACCCAGCATATGGTCTATCTTTGAGAATGACCCATGAGCACTTGAGAAAAAGGTGTATCCTGCTGTTGTGGGGTGTAATGTCCTATAAATGTCTGTTAAGTCTAGCTCATTTATTGTAATATTCAAATTCTCTGTTTCTTTATTGATCTTCTGTCTAGATGTTCTGTCCATTAATGAGAGTGTGGAATTAAAATCTCCAACTATTATGGTAGATGTGTCTATTTCCCTTTTCAGTGTTTTCAGTGTTTACCCTCATGTATTTTGGAGCATTCTGGCTCGGTTCATAAATATTTATGGTTATGTCTTCTTGTTTAATTGTTCCTTTTATTAATACTTAGTGTCCTTCTTTGTCTCTTTTAACTGTTTTACATTGGAGTCTAAATTGTTGAATTTTAGCATAGCTACTCCTGCTGTTTTCTGATTGTTATTTTGTGTGAAATATCTTTTCCCAACCTTTCATTTTCAACCTATGTTTATCCCTGGGTCTAAGATGTGTTTCCTGTAGACACCATATAGATGGGTCCTATTTTTTAATCCATTCTGCCAGTCTGTGTCTTTTGATTGGGGAGTTTAATCCATTGACATTTAGTGTTACTACTGTTTGGGTAGTACTTTCTTCTACCATTTTGCCTTTTGGATTTTATATGTCATATCTAATTTTTCTTCTTTTTACCTTTACTGATAGTCTTCATTTCTGTACTCTTCTCCACAACCTCTCTCTCCTGTCTTTTTGTATCTGCCTCTAGTGCTCCCTTTAGTTTTTCTTCCAGAGCCAGTCTCTTGGTCACAAAGTCTCTCAGTTATTTTTTTGTCTGAAAATATTTTAATTTCTCCCTCATTTTTGAAGGACGATTTTGCTGGATATAGAATTCTTGGTTGGCAGTTTTTTCTCTTTTAGTAATTTAAATATATCATCCCACTGTCTTCTTGCTCCGTGGTTTCTGCTGAGAAATGTATGCATAGTCTTATTGGGCTTCCTTTGTATGTGATGGATTGCTTTTCTCTTGCTGCTTTCAAGTTTCTTTGACTTTGACATTTGTCATTCTGAGTAATAAGTGTCTTGGAGTATGTCTGTTTGAATCTATTCTGTTTGGGGTATGCTGCACTTCTTTGATGTATAATTTTAAGTCTTTTGTAAGAGTTGGGAAATTTTCAGTGATAATCTCCTCCATTAGTTTTTCTCCTCCTTTTCCCTTCTCTTCTCCTTCTGGGACACACACAGTACATATAACATGCACTTCATGTAGTCATTCAATTCCCTGAGTCCCTGCTCATATTTTTCCATTCTTCTCCCTGTATTTTCTTTTGCTCATCAGATTTCAGATGCTCCGTCCTCCAGTTCACTAATCCTGTCTTCTGCCTCTTGAAATCTAGCATTGTAGGTTTCCACTGTTTTTTTCGTCTCCTCTGCTGTGGCTTTCATTCCCATAAGTTCTGTGATTTGTTTTTTCAGACTTTCAACTTCTTTTTGTTCATTCCTTGTCTTCTTTATATCCTCCCTCAGTTCATTGATTTGACTTTTTATGAGGTTTTCCATGTCTTTTCGAACATTCTGAATTAATTGTTTCAACTCCTGTATCTCATTTGAATTGTTGGTTTGTTCCTTTGGGCCATATCTTCATTTTTCCTACTGTGATTCGTTATTTATTGCTAGTATCTAGGCATTTAATTACCTTAATTAGTTTATTCTGGAGATTGTTTTCACTTCTCTTACCTAGGATTTTCTTGGTGGATGACTTTGTTGTCTGTCTGTTCTTTGACACTCAGTTCAGCTTATCCTGGACCATTAGCTTAGGTTTTGTTTAACAGAGCAGAATTTTTCAGTTCTTTTTTTCTTGTTTCTTGCCCTGCCTGCATGGTGCCTTTCCCCCACCCACCCACCCACCCTTAGGAGGGTCTACTCAGGTATTATAGACCCCAGCCAGATTTCCCCAGACCAAACTGGCCTCCTCTCAGGAGGAGAGAGTCACCTGCATTAGTTTTCCCTGAGGGTGAGACCCAGCAGGTTGAAAAAGTTTCCTGTGTATCTTGGACTCTGTGTTTTTCCTCTTCTGCCCAGAATGTGGCGCTTGTCTGCTTGCAGGTCCCAGCAGCATAAGGTGATATGTTACCTTTAACTTTGGCCAACTCTCCCTGCTGGGCCGCATGGTGGAGACAGAGGAGAGGTTGTAGGCTGGCTTTAATCATTCCAGATTTCCAAACCCTGGGTTCTGAATTCCTTGAGGGAGGAAATCCACCTGAGCTGGGCCCCACCCTGCCCTGGGGAAGGCACAGGCTCCAAACAAGCTCTCAAACGAGCTTGTTTCTGCCTATGCCTGGGGCAATTGCAGCCTGAGAAGCCCTGCCGTATGCAAAGGCAGTCAAGCCTTTGTAGAAACACAACCCCAAAAAAGAAAGAGAAAAATCCTTCTCAGAGCAGGACCCCCTCAGGTTTGCCAATCAAGAGCATAAGTTGGTATGTTGCTTTGTGTACCTTCAGATCCTCTGTTCCCCCTGCTCTCCTTCAGGGCCCAGACCCTTTCAAGTATTATGTGCTATCTGAACAAAAAAACCTGTTTCTTTTTTTTTTCTTTTTCTGTCAGCCCTGCCCCCTCTGCTTTGATCAGCAACCTCTGCTTTGACCAGGTTTACCTGAGCTTGGGGCCTATTTTTAGTAGTCAGATTTTGTAAATTAATTCCACAATTGACCCTTATTTGTGCTCAGCCCCTGCTGCTGGTAGAGTCCCTTTCCTTTCCCCTTTGGGAAGCAGCCTGTGGGGGACGGTCGCCACAGCTTGGGGAACTCCCAGTTCTGGAGGTGCTCACAGCCAGTCCAGCTGGTCCATACTGGGGTACACTGTGTGTCCTGTCACTGACATGGCCCCAGCATTTGTTCTATACTGTTCCTGGCTGTTTAGTAGCTGTTCTAGAGAACGAACTAAATTGCACACCTCGCTAAACTATCATCTTGGCACTTTCTCCCAGTCTCCAGTGTCCTAACACAAGCTCTTAAAGATGCTTCCCTCCTACTTCTTCTAGGAGTTTTTCAGTTTTGCTTCTTATATTTAGGTCTTTGATCCATTTTGATGAATTTAATTTAAATGTTGTATATGGTGTGAGATAACGGTCTTCCTTCAGTCTTTTGCAAATGAATATCCAGTTTTCCCAACACTGCTTATTGAAAAGACTATTCTTTTCCCATTGCATTGACCTGGCACCCTTGTCAAAAATCAGTTGGTCATGGATATGAGAGTGGTTTTGGTTTTGTTTTTTTGGCATGGACCGGTTCTGGGAATTGAACCTGGGTCTCTGGCTTAATAGGTAAGAATTCTGCCACTGAGCTATCTTTGTACCACCCAGATATGAGGTTTTATTTCTTAACTCTCAATTGAGTTCCATTGGTCTATATGTGTCTATCGTTTTGCCTGTTCCATGTTGCTTTGATTACTGTAGCTTTGTAATAAGTCTTAATATCAGGAAGTATGAAGTCCATATTTTCTTCTCTTTCAGAATAATTTTGCCTTTTAGGTACTAGTACTTTCCATATAAATTTTTTGTTGTTTTTTACATCATCTATTGTAAAATGTACCTGTTTAGATGTGTTCAGTTTGAATATCCATGAAAACATAATTGCAACCTTGATTATAACATACCACCCACCCACCCAAATATTTCTTATGGACCATCCTGACATTTTCACTTTCCTCCGCACATTCTTTGCCAGGTTGCTGGACAGCCATCTTATCTGATATTGGTCAGTATCAATTAATACTAATTTTTTAGAATATTACATAAGTAGAATATAGAATGGAATGTGCCCTCTTTTGGGTTTTGATTTTTTTTGTGGGAGGGGTTCTTTTGCTCAGCATTATCCTTATCAGTTCCATCAATGATGTTGCATTTATTTATGATTTGTTCCTTTTATTGCTGAGTTTTATTCCTTTTATATATAGAATATGATTTGTTAATGCAATACCTTGGAAAAAAGCATAGAATGTGAGTTACTACTTAAAGGGGCCAAGTTCACAATTTTCAACAACAAAGCCAGCCAAGCATAAAACATAAAATAGTCAACTTTCGTTTTCCTTAAAGAAATGGAGTCCACTGGAGATTTTTTAACATTATCTCTTATAGACTGATTTAAGATTTCTATGAATGTTTCTTGTACCTCTTCTATTACACATATTTTTTAGGTTCTCACTATTTCACTTATTACTCTTTCAGCTAGTTGATTTTCTGCTGGACAGTTTTCAGTCTAGGCATGATTTTTCTGGATTTTGTTGTGTTTTCATTTGCCTCGCATTATGTACTGATTTCTCTTGTAACTTCTACCTTCTTTGATTTCTTTTAGCAACGCTTTGTAGACAACTGTGTACAAAATTTTTTTCTTTATATTTTTATTGAAAAATCGGCACACATACATTCCATACAAAACACTTTTTCAGATCATAAAGGAATGAAGTTGGAAATCAATAATAGACAGAGTACCTATCTACTGTTGAACCCCTCTAAGGAACTTTTAATTTCTGTTACTGTATTCTTCAATTCTGTTTTGTTCTGTTTCCTAATTTCCACCTCTCTTGATATTCTCTCTTTGGTAAACTATCGTTTTCTGAATTTTCTGTTCCTTAAGTTTGTATCCAACTAATGATGGAACGGTTATTTCCTTGAGCACCAGGAGCTAACAAAAATAAACCAAAACGAATGATACTTTTCAACAATCTTTGCATATTAGTTCATTCGGCTGGTGCTCTCCTTCAGAATTAAGTCCTTTTAGCAAGAACAGATTACCTGAGGTGAATGTGAAAGCCAAGGTTCTCTCTTTTGAACCTGCATCTTGTCTTGTCCTGAGCTTGTGCTTTCTCGTGGCCTTAGGAATTCCTCCTTTTACAGGAATTCAAATATCCTCTCTACTCCCTAATAAATAGGCTTTCTTCTCTTACTGGGTGCTCTGTTGTATGTCTTAAGCTGGCAATGGTTTGCCCCAGTCTACTTTGACTTAGTATCTCTTACACTGCTTTAGCTCTCTGCAATATGCTTCTGTCTGTAGATTAAGTTCTGGGAGTGTGAGCCAGACATGAGTTTTCTGGTTTAGTCTTTCTGGCTGCCATCCAATAGATTGGCATCAACATGCAGGCACCCAAGTATGTGCATATGAGTTAATCTGCTCTCTTCAGAACAGGGTGGAACCTACAGTGGGGAGTGCAGGCTGGCCCCAACTGCCCTAGAGAAAAGATGAGAGAGTGGTCGGGAAGGGCCCCAGGATCTTCTTCTGCCATTTTAAAAACTGATTTTTTTATTTGACACTGCGCTTTTAACTGTTTGTTGGAATTTTGAGAAGGATGATACTGCCAATTTTTGCTAATTGTTCAAAGATTCTGTGGCAGAACAGAATCCTGGAGCACCTTATACCCCATCTTGGTTGATCAGATATTCTGGGAACTTTTGTGTCCCATAATAGACATGAATTCATTGGGGTTATTCTTTAATGGTTTATTTTCAGTTCAGATCATTATTTGATACCTTAAGAAGGCATTTTCCAGTATAGGTTATCTTACATTATCATTCTGCTTAAGGTGATTCAGTATGATTTTTCTAGCCAGGTAATGCCATTTTTGGAGAAGCAGGATGAGGGGGCAAATTGTATTTGTAGTGTTTTAGTGCCAGTAAATAAATCCAGCAGGCAATTACAACTTGAAATTTGAGACAGTCATCAGACCTCTGTAATCTTCTGTTCCATTTCCCTCATTGTACCAGTGGAGAAATATGCATAGAAAAATACAGAGGTTTTTGACAATACTATTAAAACCAGGATCTTTTGATTTAGCTGTTCCTTCTGCTCACTAGGCTTGCTCTGTTGTGTTAGATGAAGAAATGCATCATACCTTGCAGACAACTTTCTTCCTGGTAAGGCTTTTAGTTCATTTATATGTATTCAACCATTGTTAGGAACTATTCGGTCATTTTTTCTGAAAGCGTGTTATCATTGCTTTTGAGTGGATTTAGTTATGGATTGTAGCAGATTAATTTTAATTTGTTTGCTAACTTGAGTACTTCTCAGATAAGAATATATTACTGTTCCATACTTCCCTGTTTGACATAATCTCTAGATCCATGGTTAATTTCAAATAAGTATTTAGGAGTTGATTTACAAGTTTGGCAAAATCCAATAATTTTATAATAATAACGGAAACAGTTATCATAGGGCTCATCTGATTTGTTTCCAGTTTCTTAGTGTCTTTTATTGAATGATGTTCAGCATCTTACCATCTGTAGTTTCATGTATTTTGTCTGGTTTTTGGTTGTTTCTGGTCAGAGAGTGAATCTTGTCCTTGTCACTTTATCTTGGTCAGCAGCAGAAATCATTTGATAATTATTTTTAAAGCATATTTTATTGCAAATGACTAGCCTTTTTTGGAGATTGGACAGTTCATGGATTCATTTCTTTGTGTTATCGTTGTGTGTATGTGTTATCTTTTTTTGTAATTATTGTCTCATTAGAATGAGACATCAGGACGTTAAAAAATAAACTCATCTGATAGAAGAGTTTAGAAGCCATCTTGTCTGGAGGCTTTTATATCATTGAGTATGGCAGCTGGTATTGATTGTAGGAAATTCCCATCACTGCCCCTTTTTCCTGTACTTTTTTTTAGGCTTGCTTAAATTTCACGTTCCAATTTTTTCCTCTTGCCTTCTTCCATAAGAAAGCTTTAATGGTAAGCTAGAAGGGTACTGCAACAGAACTTTTTGTGATGATGGATGTTCATTCTGTGCCACTAAGAGTGTACCTACGGGCTCCCTGTATCTGTTGAGTACTTAAAATGTAGCTAGTGTGACCGAGGAACTGAATTACTACTTTTAATTTAAATAACCTTGTGTGACCAGTAACTACCATATTGAACAACACAGGGCTAGAATATTTACTTCCTAAACTACCAGTCAAGGAAGTGAACCTTTTGTTTTGTAGTCATTCTAAGTAAAGGAATGTCTCTGTTTTATTTTTATTCTAAGTAAAGGAATGTCTCTATTTCTAGATTTCTGTTTTAGAAAGATAATTCTAACAGGATTGTGAAAGACAGATAGCTGGAGAAGGCGGCCTGTCAGAACTATTATCCTGATGAGAAACAAGGAAGGCCTGGCCTAAAAAGGCCCAAGATAGATAATAAGCTAAGAAGTAGATAACAAGGAGTTAATGTATCATTAATAATAGGTTTGGGTGCACATCTCAGAAAACCCAGATTTTAATAATATTACCTAATAAGGGTTTTGTTGTATTTATATCATAGTAAGTCAAGGAGCAACTCTGTGATGCCATTAAATATTTAGTTCCATGATTCCAAAAGACGTCTGCTTTGGAGCCCGCCACCCTCAGCTTCTGTTTTCATGCTTGTTACCTTGTATTTGCAAGAGTGCTGTTCCACTTTCAGCAGGAAGAAGAGGAAAGGTAGAGGGCAAAACATCAAGAGAGCTGGACAGCCTGTTCTATTTCATTTTAAAGCGCTTTCCTAGAGATTCCACCTAGAAATTTCTGCTTATGTTTCTTTGACCAGAACTGAGTCACATGGCTATTTGAGCTGCAGAGGAGACTGGGAAGTTCAGTGCTTTAGCTAAGCACGTTGTCTCTTTCAACAAAATTTAGAGTTTGCTAGCAATGGCAAAAGAATGGAGTCTGGGTTGACAACTAGGATTATCAGTCAAGTCCACTCATATAGTTAACTAATGTCTATATGTATGCTTTTCTTTCCTTACCCACCTCAGGGGAGTCAAATCAATTCTTAGTTTCATACGTATATCCAGCGTCAGGTCCAGAATATTAGGGTGATGTGTAGTCCTCATCTTCAGGTGTAGCATAATTCCTGTTTGTGCGAGTTCTCCGCTCCGTTGGTCGAGTTTGAATGATCATAAACTGTTCTTTATTCTGAGGCTTAACTTGGCAGTTGAATTACCTCAACTATTTATTAGGCTTACAAACTTGCTTCTTGGGGATTCTAAAGATCTTTAGCACATAGTCCTTAAGCCTGAGGTTTCCTTTTTACCTTTCCTATCTCAAGCATGGTCCCTTGAGAAAGTTCTAAAGAATAGGATCCAATGTGTCCAGCGGAAAATTCTTATGGAAGGTCTTTGGAAATAGCCTGTCTCTCTTTTTTTTCTTTCCTGAAAAGGCAGTTGTGTTTTCTGAAGTTGTCTGTTGCTCTGTGAAAATGTAAGTTGCGTTTTTTGTTTTTTTGTTTTTTTCACTTCCACAAGGTACCAGATTATGGGGCTCTAAGTCAGTTAACAAAGACCTTTTCCCTTTTATCTTTGCTTATAGACCAGCAAAGTTCTGCCATTGGTATTTATGGAAGCAGGATTTTTGAGTGACTGTTTGAGAATACAAGAAGACAAGAATAAAGAATTTGAAGAGTATATGTGTGTGTGTGTGTATATATATATAAATGGTATTTCATTGTATGAACTATATTTACATTTAACCTAAATTCATCATTACCTGGTTTTTACCTAATGATTTTTAACTCGTTTTAAGTGAATGAGTTTGTGTGAGAGTATTATAAATATTGAGAAAAATTAATGAGATCCCTATTAACTAGTAGAGTCCAAGTTGTACACATTAATGTAAATTTTGAATAAGTGAATGCCATAGCATTGGTCCAAAGAATACTCGTTGGTTGACATCTTTTTATATCATCATGAACGTAGTATCGTCTGGCTGTGTTAAATGTGCCAGAATAAGAAACAGCAGCAGGTTAATATGGTGGTATATTCTTTTTCTCCCCTAAATGAGATAAGATCTGGGTCTAAATGTAATAATGTAGCTTTTTGAATTTTATTTTAGAATTCCTCTCTGAAGAAATTTACATTTCTAATACCATTATAGAATTGATTCATTGATTGTTCAAATTGAATTGTAGAACATAAACAGTTAAGTTTCTATAGCATTGGTTTGTTTAGTATTTCATTGCATTTCATATCACTACATCACAGGAAAATCTTATTTTTGAATAAAAGTCATAGTTTGAGAAGGGCTTACAAAGCAAGTAAATGATAACAGAATTCTTTATCCTGAGGTTTTATTTTTATTTACAGAATTCTCCCAACTCAAGGCTTTTATCTTCATCCATGCAGTTTCTTTATTTCATTTCCCTCTTTGGCTACCACTTTTCTTCCAATAATAAATATATTCTCAAAGCTACTGAACTGATGTCAAAAATTTTTTTTTTGACATGGACACTTTTTGTACTGCTTCAATGTTTAGAGTTTCTACTTAAAGGATATAGGCAAGAGGTATCTAAGCTGCTTTGTAGGTCTTTATTTCAAGACCCAAGAGCATGATACTAAGGTAACAAACCTGTTTGACATTGAATCTTCATTATATAACAATGTTCCCCCACTCACCTCCTATAGGGAATTGTGTGCTGGGTTATTTTTTCTCATTTTTTTGCTAGGAAGTATATTCTAGTTAGAGGCTGAGATAATCTATATTTTGGGGTCACATGATGTGCAATCTTGTTGTTAGTCAGCCTCTAAATTCATGTCTGGGGCTGAAATCTAGAAAGAGTATCTGTTAGTCTCCAGAGAAGAGGAATTGCAGGTAAGTGATTTTATTTTCTACTTCCCTATGTTGATGGTATTACAAGCTGTGGTGTGTTCTGCCCCTTCCTCTTTTTTTTTTTTCCTTTTTCTTTTTTGAGTGGACTCTCTTTCACTCTACTGTGTTTATAGAACTTTGGAAAACATTAGGAAGAAAAAATGTAAGCGCTTTCATTCTTTTTATTTTCTGTATATGATTCTGATTTTCAGTTTTCAGTTGGTGTTCTGTCTTATATCCAAACCAGATCTAATGGAAACATGTTTTCTTACAGGATATCCTCCTCATTAATGTAGTAATTGAACAAATGATTTGTGATACTGATCCTGAGCTAGGAGGCGCTGTTCAGTTAATGGGACTTCTTCGCACTCTAATTGATCCAGAGAACATGCTAGCTACAACTAATGTAAGAAATTACACTGTGATTTAAAAATGTTTTGGTGTAGTCAGTTTTAGATGGTTTTATAATAAAGTTTTGAAAAATAACCAATACTTTGTATATTTGTATACATAATATTCTTACAGTAGTTAAGACTTAAAGAAGTATTCCAAAATATTAATAGTGGTTATCTCAACATGGTGGGATGTTTTTCCTCTATGAAACTCTCTTTTAATTAGAAAGTATTGTGGTATTTTTAAGTCATTGCAAGTTTGTGGGCCCAACTGTGTGAAATATAATGGCAAAGGATTGAAAGGCATTTTCCTAATAATAACATTAACTTAAAAAAATAAATCTAAATTTCATACTGCTTTTAGTGACATAATTTTTCTTTGGTTTTTCAAATTGCAATAGGTGGTGTAGTCTGGAGTTCCAAATTTTAAGCAGTTATGTTGCCATCACATGGCTTGATAAGCTCTTCATTGCATTTCAGATCACAAATGTCTTGTAAAAAAATTTTCTTTGAATACTTTTCCTTGGAAAAACTTTTTATAAAGCTATTTGTTCATTTTCTTGCTTAGTCCTTTATTTACTGCATAATCTGAAAATGATTAAATTGAATATAATAATTTTTTTTTGGTTAATTCACAGTATGTTATTTGTTCTTTGTGTGTGACTTGTACTCTTCTTGAATATGTTCTGTTAATTACAGAGGTAGCAAAGTAGTCTCTTTTTTATTATGTGTGTTTCAGAAAACTGAAAAAAGTGAATTTCTAAATTTCTTCTACAACCATTGCATGCATGTCCTCACAGCACCACTTTTGGCCAATACATCAGAGGACAAATGTGAAAAAGGTAAGGTCTTTTATTTATCTGCTTTTGATTTCTATTTTCAAAGAAGGTTGAAATAGATATTATAACAGGCTGTTGTCTACTTGGTGTTTTCTATACCAGGGAAATTACTACTGAAATTTAAATTGTAATATAAAATCATGATTACCCCTGTTTCTGAATGTCTGTGAAGAAACTGATAAAAGTGTAATTTCCTGGGGAAGAAAGTTGTAGACGTTTAGCAAATGAAGGAGTTTGCCCCAAAAGTTGATCTCTGAAGGAATGAGGAGAAATGACAGTATATTGCCTATATTAGAAAATCCAAGACAACCATCATTTTGGAGAACAGTTTGGCAATATAATTTATTTCACAACATCAAAATCAGAAGTTGATTGATTAATCAAAGAAGTTGGATAAAAGAAAATTATTTTTTTTATTTTTTTATTCCTACTTTACATATTTTATTACATAAGTATCAACAAAATTTAACATCTCATACGTATTCAACTTGTTTATAGGCAGATCAGTGTTTTTAATCCTTTTTAATTTGCATATTTTCAAAACGAGTCAGGACTTCTCTCTGACCCAGTGAATCTCTATAGTATTTTTACTTGCTCTTATATAAAAACCCCTTAATATGTCATGTTTCTAAACCCACTATTTTCTGATATAAGAATTATAACTTCAGAAGGCAGGGTACATTATAAATATGATCAATAAAATTATAGCAATTTTGAAATGTTTGTGACAGTAGTCGCTCTATATTTCACTTTAAGCCCGGGCTCTTATGAATTTTTTCTTTAAAGGAAAATTATTTTTGAAATACAGAAATTCTTTAAACATTTTAACTTTACCTCTAAATGCACAATTATTTGTCAGTATTTTCTTTAGGGATAAGGCTTTTTTATTATATGTTTGTTGATTGTTATTTCCAAATTATCTTTCTTGGCCTAAAGTATACCCATAATTCATCAGCCACAATTTCTGATTTCATGTTATTAGAGCAGAGTAAAAACCTAAAGATATTGTTGAAACAATGTAAGTGCAGACTTCTAATAGGGTTTTAGGTATTTCCGTTCCTGCAGATTTTTGTAGTTGTCTAGTATATTTCTAATTTGGCAGTAATTTGAGTTCACAATATTATTCCACCTTAGCCCTAGATAGTATTGTTCTCTTAGATTTTCTTCAGTCTACTGCATTTAAATTAAACGTAATCATACTATCAAATACAGCTAGCATATACAGGAAATGTGGGTACATACACTAGAGAATAGCCGTCATCGGGGAATGTTGATTAATTTGATGACTCAGTTAAGGGGAGGTCAGTTAGGAGAATGCTAAACTAGTAAAGTTGTAATGTGGGCATGCCCTCTTACTATCAGTTCTACCTCTAAGTGTATTTATATAACCCTAGGAAACATTTGTGCATAAGCATGACATGTTCAGAAATGTAAGTGCATTTTGTATGGCAAGAAAATGAATAAAGTATGTTATATTTATCCAGTGAAATACTATATAGCAATTAAAATGACTGAATTTAATTTTAATTTCAGTGTGTCAGTAGAAAGGTTCTCAAAAATGAGTCAGGAGAAAAGTACATTGCAGCAGGTTTTAATGCAGAATGGGACCATTTACGTTAATTAAAATAAATACATTTTTTATGTTCATTTCAAAAATAAAACACTTTGTCAGTATACAAAAATAAATAGATAATGTATAACAGACACCCATATACAACTCCCTGCAGGCCTTATCAACTCTAACTTGCCATATTTTTTTCAGAAAGAAATAAAGCATTACAGATAGAGTTGGGGTTCCCTATGTATTCCTTTACATTCTCATTCCCACCCACCCCCTATCCCCATCCTTCAAGGTGTGCTGAATTTGGAATTTACCATTCTTATGTCTCTTTACATTATGATATGTGTATATCCATAAGGAATATATGGTATTATTTTTCATGTTTTCACATTTAATGGGAATTAACTCCTATTATACATATTATTTTGCTTTTTTTTTTTTGTCTAATGCTGCTTTTCAAATCTAGCCATGTGATTCTGGTTCATTTTTGACTCCGCTACAGTATTCTCTTATATAAGTATGCAGTAACTTAGTTATTCTGTATAAGTTATCTCCTTTTTTGCTGCTACAACCAATGCGTCATACATTTTTGTGTTTCCCAGTACAAACGTGCCTAGATGTGCTCTAGGATATGTGCCTAGAAATCATAATCTATTTATATTGTTCTACTTATTTTATTAAAAAATAATATCCAAAGCATCAGTGGCTGATTGTTAATATTATTTGTTATTCTGGGGATTTTAAATTCCTATTTTTTGCTTTTAGAAATGAGAATGCAGACACACCCTAATTGTTGGGTAGTGATTAGAAGAAAATAATATGATGTATCTTTGATTATAGTCTCTTTATCATCAGATTATTTATGCTTTATCTTTTAATAATTCCACCTCTGCACTCAATTCTGTAAAAGATTGCAGATAAAGGTGTAATATTTGACCAAAGCAATTGACTCTTAATGGTTATTGTGAGAGTGAAATGAGATGATGAATGAATTTGTACTTCGTATTTATAAAGTGCTAGGGAAATGTGAGATAACCATTACTGAAATAGCTGATTTTAATTTTTTTTATTAGATAATATAGTTGGATCTAACAAAAACAACACAATTTGTCCCGGTAAGTATAAATTCATATTTTATGAACTAATGCAATTTGACCTTCTTCCTATTCAGAGTATAATATTTATTCAAAACTATGAAAAGCATAATTTCAACATAAAAGTAAAATCTAAGAATAAATTTCCTTTTTTCTTTATTAGAAAAAGTGTCGGGCAGGCCATGGTGGCTCAGCAGGCAAGAATGCTTGCCTGCCATGCCAGAGGACCTGGGTTTGATTCCCGGTGCCTGGTCATGTAAAAAAAAAAAAAAAGTGTCACTTTCTCCAAAAGGAGAGAAGGAAAACTAGTTGGAATTTAGATTTTTTCTGTAAATGTACAGTTTGTTTTCTGACATTATTTTGAGAAGATAGTGTCTGGAAAGTTGAGGATTTAGTTTGTTCTTATTTCTGAAATCTCGTAAAATAAAATCAGTTAGGACCCTAATGTTCTATTTGACTAGTGTTAATGGCAACTTATGCTTAGGTTTTGTTCATGTGTTGGAATCTAAATATTGTTGCTTCTATTTGGAACATGCTTACTAGGTATTGGCCTGGTAAGATTGAAAATATATATGCTATGTGTACTTTAGCATCTTGTCTTTTCTGTCTAGTCCATTAAAGGTCCAGGAGAGTTAACTTCTTCAGGCCAGCCAGCTTCAAATATAGGCTGCTCAGAGACTGGAATAGTTAAAAATGTAATGGATAATATTTTGTCCTAATTTTGGAAGCAAAAACAAGGCATTTAATTAACATTACAGATCATTGTTACAAAATCGTTAGGAAATAAAATTTTGGAATTGAGAAATTGGTTTTAAAGGTGAGAGACTGGTTCAGATATATTGGCTGTGGTATCAGCTGTTACACACATTGGTCTAGAAAAAGTAAAACTCATGACTTGCATTTAAAGTAGAAGAGATCTTTGGAGTATTGGAATTGTATTTTGTGTATTTATGTCCACTCTGTTATTTAAAAGAATGTTAATTTAGTTCTGGTAGCATCATTGCTGTACAAAATATGTATGTATACAATTTCCTTGGGTAAATAAAATAGAAGTAGATGATGTCAATTTTCCTATTCCATAAGGATGTAACTCCATACTTTCTTCATAATTTCATATATCCTTGCCAAAAGCTTCTATAATAGGTGTGAGCAATTACCCATATAAGCCTTTGGCATACAGTAAAATTTTATGTTCAGGGAGCAGTTTAAATCATTCCATGAAAGTATAAACAAAAACCTCTTGAGGGAGAGTTGTCTTATTGCAATAGGCCTCTCTTTGTGGATATCATGATTTGATGTTTAAAAAAAAAATCGATGTTATTTTGTTGTTCTGTTACGTAAAAATCTTGAGGTGATGTTTTCACTTGATGTTTGAATTGCCAAAATGCCCTGTCCTTGAAGATGTCTTAGGAAATTTGCATTTTGTCACTTTAAATAAATTTGAGCTTCTTCCTGTTTATTGTGTACCCTTTTATAGATTGATTAATTAGTATTACTATTTAAAGATTGCTTCATTCTAGAGCTATTTCTGCATTGTTTGGAGCATCATAAGTATCAAGTAAAAAGCTATGTTATCCTATTTTTAGATTCCTACATTTATTGTCACTTAGATATTGTCTAGGAGCTTATGATAACTGTATTTCTTAAGGAAACTTTGCCATGAAAACCTCAATGCAGTGGTTGTAGATTTTTATTGAATTTTTCTTCCTCAACATTATTTAATATTTTATACAAATGAGAGCCTTAAAAAGTTGTTATTTAGTAGATAAAACAGATAATACTTACGGAGAGTCTACCTAATGAAAAGTAAAAATCTGTAGTCCTCTTGATAGAAAAATGGGAAGGAATACAATTTTACTTTTGCTCTAAAATGTAATACATAAGCTTTATTTTATTGTACTTTATTTAGATGTATTGCAGTATTCGTTTTATTTTCATGTGTAACTTTCTTTTGTAGATAATTATCAGACAGCGCAGCTGCTAGCCTTAATTTTAGAGTTACTCACATTTTGTGTGGAGCATCACACATATCACATAAAAAATTATATTATGAACAAGGACTTGCTAAGAAGAGTATTGGTCTTAATGAATTCAAAGCACACCTTCCTGGCCTTGTGTAAGTAACAATTTAAATGAACATTCTTATAAAATGTTTTAAGGAACATAATGCAGAGAAAAGCCGAAGTTACCCACTTGAATTTTATTTTTCATTTTTTTTAGCAATGTGTATGCTGGTAAAAAAGATGATTGTGAGAATTACTAATCCTGTATTTTCTCTTATTTTAAGGATGAAAGGAATATGGTATAGTGGTTTCCTATTATATTGCTCATAAGTAGATTCAATTAGCTTAACTTGTATTACGATACTATACATGATATAGTATTTATATCACATGCTTTCTCAAAAGATTGAATCATTTACTACTTTCCCAGCACTCAGTGTTACTACTTTTTAAAAAATAATGCCATCAGTCTGATGATGAAAGATACAAATTTTTAATTGGCATTTTCCATGATTACATCTTCAATTTTAGTGCCATTTGCATTTTATCTGTTAGGATTTGCCTCTTTTTCTTACTGATTTTGTAGGCGCTCTTTGTATAATAGAAACATTAATTTATCATACTTCAAAAAATAATTTCCCAGGCTTATTCGTTGTTTGCCTTTGACTTTATTGTATTGTTTTCCATAACTGCTTAAAAATTCTTTATTCCAACACATTTTTTCTCTTCCTTTTAGGGCTTTTGGATATTTTCCTTGGTCTTACTTAGGAAAGTGTCCTTTATTCTAATATTATACAAGTACTCTTCTAAGTTTCCTTCTAATAATTTTATTATTTCAATTTTTTATATTTATATATTTAATACATCTGAAATTTTTTGCATACAGTATGAAGTGAGAATCTAGCTTTTTTTTTCCTGATTGGTAGTCAGTTGTGCCAGCACCTTTTGTTATATAAACCATATTTCTTACTGAATTAAAATATCACTGTTGTTATACAATAAATTACCATATATACTTATGTGTATTTCTGGATAACAGATTTAAATAAATGGGAATTTTTATTCTTACGCCACATGTAGTATTATCTCTGTTATAAGGCTTAATATATGCAAAGTCCCTCCCTCACTTCTTAATTTTTTTCATTGTTCTTGTACATTTGTTCTTACACAGTAACTTCAAAATAATTTTATTTTATTCCTTCTAAATAGAGTTTCATTACATTTTTGTATTAATTTTGGAAGAATGGATGTTTTCATTATAGGTTTGCCTGTCTTTCTATAAATAGTCCTTTTTTTTATGATTACAGAATACTTGAATTAATATAATATGGATAAGCCATAATTGAACTAGTCTCTATTATTAAATGTTTAAAGATTGTGATTATTATAAGCAGTACTGTTGTAACTATAGCTTTGCATGCATGTCAATTTATTCACCAGCAGTCTTTGAGAGTGCATGTTTGCTTATACCTTTACCGAATATAGTAAAATTCATACTGAAGTCTTTTTAAATCTTAAGTAAACTTTTTCTTATCTTACTGCAGTAAGAGGTGATGTTAAAAGTCTAGCACTTCTCCCCACAATTGTTAGGTGTTACAGTTAACATATATTTATATCTTCTGTGGTTTATTTATTTAATGACTTACTTGACTTTATGTAATAGCTTACATCCATTAACAAAGTGTTGAAATGACAATCTGTCTTAGAAAATCAGGAGCATTGTGTGTTAAAAGTTTATTTAGCTAGTGATATCTGTAGAATAGATAGGGGAAAAGAAAAGAACAAACATAAAAATAAAGGATTAAAATTACGTCCTTTCTGTTCCATAAAAACTTTAGCAGTAATGCTTACTTGCCTTATTTAGCCAGGGAAAAGACTATTTAAAAGAAACATTTCTTTTCAGTTTTCTAAAATGTGGAATGCCAAATTATACTGCTTATTTATTACCCTGTTGTTCTTTTCATCTGACCTTCCATAGTGCATGTTTATCGGAGGCAAAATAGCTCAGATGCAGTTGGTAAATAAGGGAGTGGCGATGTCAGGTTTTTTTGTTTTTTTGTTTGTTTGTTTGATGTATGGGCCGGGAATTGAGCCTGGGTCTCCTGCAAGAGATGTCAGTTTAATGTGGGGTAGTGTTGATTCACAAATGAATTT
Source organism: Tamandua tetradactyla (assembly GCF_023851605.1). Taxonomy (NCBI): domain Eukaryota; kingdom Metazoa; phylum Chordata; class Mammalia; order Pilosa; family Myrmecophagidae; genus Tamandua; species Tamandua tetradactyla. The sequence continues at coordinate 28,152,496 of NC_135343.1, read as the reverse complement.
TCCAAGGCAAAAGGAACTGGAATAATGAGTGGAGCTGTTGCCTTCCATCAGAAATATAATGTCAGCAGGAACCCTTTTGCTGTATTATAAGACTAAAAGGAAACACTAGCATACAAGGTAGTCTTGGCTTATGGGAGGCTGTGCTACTCCTGTGCCCACCTTATTGTTTAATCCTCCTCCTGTTGATTTTGAGCTCCTCTTTCGCTGCGTTGTCTCAGCATCCATCAGGACTAAGGACTACTCTAAATAAAATACTGCCAGCATTTGCGTTCTGTGGTTTTTGTGTATTTTTTTAACAGTTTATATTGTGAAATATAACATATGTACAAAAAAGCATTTGTATACAAAGTATTGAAAACTATTTTAACAAGTAGTTTCAGAACAGATTTCAAAGTATGGTATAGGGTTACAATTCCACCATTTCAGGTGTTTGCTTCTAACTACTCTAAGATACTGAAGAAATGATAGTATAATGATTCAGTAGTCATATTCATTTGTTAAGTTCTGTCTTCTCTGTTATAACTCCTCCTCTTTTGATCCTTCTCCCATTCTTTAGAGATATTTTTGGCAATAACCATTCTAACATCATGTTGAAAAGGAATTTTGAAATTATAAGGTAGAGGGATGCAACTGGTTGATGTTCTGGAGAAGCTACTAACTCTAGGTTTCAGGGCTTATCTGGTCTAGGGTTTTGCGTATTTTTAATCTCTGCCATGGAACTGCCTGCCTCGGGAGTTTATTTCCCAAATACCAAATTTGTTGTTGTTGTTAGCTCTGGTTACAATGTTGTACAAATTTTGAATGCAACTAAATTTAGATTCCCTAAATCTCTTTTTCTGAAAGCCTAATTATTTTCAGAGCACAGTATTCTTTTTTTTATTTTAGAACACATATTTGCTTTATGGCAGAAACACTTGTGTAAATAATTAACATGTAGTAAATAAAAACACCTACTTATTCCCTGTGTTATTTTAAATTAGGTGCTCTTCGCTTTATGAGGCGGATCATTGGCCTTAAAGATGAATTTTATAATCGTTACATCACCAAGGGAAATCTTTTTGAACCAGTTATAAATGCTCTTCTGGATAATGGAACTCGGTACAATCTGTTGAATTCAGCTGTAATTGAGCTTTTTGAATTCATAAGAGTGGTAAGTTGTATAGTAAAGGACTTTTTGTAGAGTAGAAGAATTATCTGTAATCAAAATGAATTCTTCTTTTTCTCTTGAAATTGCTAATTTCATGTGTCTTAGAATCTCTCCAATAAACTAAAAAATTTTAAATCAGTTATTCTTTTTTATTTGCCATATGGTTATAGTTGTCATATTAGTATTTTAAATTTTGAAATTTTAAAAAGTGAAATTCGGTGTAATTTTTTATCCCATATTTAGTCTGTGTTGTTTTCAATCCCATTATTATTGGCCAAACCTTTCAGGATCATATTTGGCATATATGGACATTTTAGTCAAGCATGCCATTCAGGTGATCTCTTAGGAAAAGGTAGCTTTCTATTGTAGAGGTAGTGATAAAAATGATTAGAAAATAATTGAAATATAGTTCTTTTGGTATAATGTATAAAAGGTAGGATGGAGTCATGGAATTTTGAATTAAAAAGACCAGAAAGTTGATGTACTACTCCAATTGCCTTATTCACCAATGAGGGAACTAAGTCACTTACAGTGATTAAGTGATTGATTCAAGAATATCCATTGGATTAGCAGCACATTCAGAACTAGAAGCTTATGTCCCAACTCATTTTCAAGCAACAAACATTTTGTCATAAAATGACCTGGAGGGGACTTTATGGTTAATAGGGATAAGACAAATAACTGTAGAACCTGTACAACAAATTTATAACACTTTGAAACCATTCCAAAGCTAAGTGGTTGGAAAGGACTTGAAAAAAATAACAAAGTTAGAAATTCATTCTCTAGTTTGTATTCTTATAAGTCAGAACCGATGACATGCTATCCTCATATGAAGATTACTTGGCTGACTGGAGTGTTTTTCTTATAGCAGTCACTTGTCGAGAGTACTATTTTTTGAAGAATGGAGATTGGGGGAATAGAAATAGTGTTTAGCCTTTTAGAAAAGAAGAAACATCAATAACTACTTCAGTAGGTTTCTGAACCCGGGTTTCAGAACACAGAATACAGCATAGTATTCTAATAAATCAGACTGGGTTTTTTGGTTTTGTTTTTTTTGTGCATAGGGGTTATTTTTTTTGTTGTTTGTCATTTTAAATGTATAATTCAGGGGCGGGCCATGGTGGCTCAACAGGCAAGAATGCTTGCCTGCCATGCCAGAGGACCCGGGTTCGATTCCCGGTGCCTGCCCATGTTAAAAAAAAAAAAAATGTAAAATTCAGGCAGTAATTACATTTACAATGTTATACTACTATGTTATACTACTATCACCACCATCCATTACCAAAACTTTCATCACCCCACGCAGAAGCTTTATACCCATTAAACAGCATTACCAAAACTTTCATCACCCCACGCAGAAGCTTTATACCCATTAAACAGCAGCTCCCCATTTTTTGCTCCCCCGGTCCTGTTAACCTCTAATCTACTTTATGTCTCAATTAATTTGCTTATTCTAAATATTTATTATTAGCGGAATCATACAGTATTTCTCCTTTTGTGTGTGTCTTATTTCACTCAGATTAATTTGGCTTTTATGTTTTTCCTTTAAAATTTTTGGTGTGATACTGATTAAAAGAATGGTAGGGTTCTCAACCCCATTCCTATTCCCATAATTAAATTCGTGTTTTTTTGAAAATAATTTTGGGTGGTTAAATGCACATTGAACCCCAAAACTTAACTTGTCCTTTTGTTCAGTGTAAAACAGAACCATTTTCCCCACATTGTAATTTTCTTTGCATATTTTTGGATTCACATGTCTAAAGAAACTTGCTTAAAGACCTAAAATTCTGTATACAACTAGATTACGATGTATCTTTTGGAGAAGTGATCTATGTTGTAGTGTTTACTGTTATCTTTAAAGTTATGAGTTATTTTAATTTTTTGTTTTAATAAGCTGCTTTACAACCATGGATTTTTGTTTTGTTTTGTTTTTAATTAGAGAAGTTTAGGTTTACAGAAAAATCATGCATAAAATATAATAGATTTCTAATATACCACTTTATTACCACCTCGCATTAATGTGATATATTGTTATCATTCATGAAAGAACATTTTTATAATTGTACTGTTAACTCAGTCCATGTGAGTGAACTTAGGGTTCACTGTGTAGTACAGTCCTTTTTTTTTTTATTCTAGTAACTTATGTACAATCACAACTTTACCCTTCTGACCACATTTAAGTATATAATTAGTGCTGCTAATTACATTTGCAGTGCTGTACTACTGTCACCTCCGTCCAATACCAAAACTTTTCCATCAACCCAAATAGAAACAGTACAGTTCAATCATTAACTCCCCAATCCCTACTCCCAACCTACCCAAGCCCTGGTTACCTATATTTTAGTTCCTAATTCTAAATTTGCTTATTCTCATTATTTCTTATCTTTGAGATCATATAATGTTTGTCCTTTTGTGTCTGGCTTATTTTACCAAACATGATGTCTTTGGGGTTCATCCATGTTGTCACATATATCAGAACGTCATGCCTTTCTATGGCTGAATAATACTCCATTATATACACACACACATATCACAATTTGTTTATCCATTTATCAGTTGGTGGACATATGGTTAACTTTCATCTTTTGGCAATTGTGAATAATGCCACTGAACATTGGTGTGCAAATTATCTGTTGAGGTTCTACTTTCAGTTCTTTGGGGTATATACCTAGTAGAGGGATTGCCAGGTCATGTGGTAATTCTATACTCTCTGAGGAACCTTCAAAATGGTGACTGTACCATTTTACATTCCCACCAAGAATGAATAAATGTTCCTGTTTCTCTACATTCTGTTCAGTACTTACAATTTCCCATTTCTTTAATTGTAGCCATTCTAGTGTAAAGTTGTATCATTGTGTTTTGATTTGCATTTCCCTATAACTAATGATGTTGAGCACCATTGGCCTTTTGGACGTTTGTATTTCCTTTCCTTTTTTTTTTTTTTTTTTTTTTTTTGAAAAATGTCTATTCAAGTCTTATATTCATTTTTTAATTGGGTTGTTTGTCTTTTTCGTTATTGAGTTATAGGATTTCTTTATATTTCTGGGTATTAAACCTCTATCAGATATATGGGTTCCAAATATTTTCTCCTATTCTGTAGGATGTCTTTTATTTTTATTTTCATGATCGAGTCCTTTGATACACAAAAGTTTTAAATTTTGATGGTCCTATTCTGTTTTTTTCTTCTGTTGCTTATGCATTGGGTGTAAATTCTAAGAAACCATTGCCTAAGACAGGGTCCTAAATATGTTTCCTTACATTTTCTTTTAAGAATTTTATAGTTTTGATCTTATATTTAAGTCTTTGATCCAGTTTCAAGTCATTTTTTAATATGATGTGAGGTATAGAGGTCTGCCTTTATTCTTTTGCATATAGACACTCAGTTTTCCTAGCACCATTTGTTGAAGAGACTTTGATTTCCCAATTGAGTGAGCCTGGCACCCTTCTCAAAATCAATTGTCCATAAACATAAGAGTTGATATCTGAACTTTCAATTCAATTCCATTGGTCTATATATCTGTCCTTGTGGCAGTAACATGTTATTTTGATTTCTGTGGCTTTGTAATAAGTTTTAAGATTGCAAAGTACAAGTCTTCCAACTTCATTCTTCTTTTTCAAGATGACTTTGGCTGTTCCAAGTCCCTTATTTGTCCATATAAATTATTACTAGTGTATAGAAACACAACTGATTTTTCCATATTGATCTTGTACCCACCACTACCACCACTTTGCTTAAGTTATTAATTCCAGTGCTTTCTTCTGGGTTTTTCAGGATTTTTTGTTTATAGTATTGTATCATCTTCAAACAGAGAAAGTTTCACTTCTTTCCAATTTGGATGCATTTATTTCTTTTTCTTGCCTGCTGGCTCTGGCTAGGACTTCCAAAACAGTGTTGATTAACAGTGGTGACAGTGGACATACTGGTCTTGTTCCTGATCCGAGCAGGAAAGCAATCAGTCTTTCACCATTGAGTATCATGTTAAAGGTGGGTTTCTCATGTATGTCCTTTATTGTGTTGAGGAAATGTCCTTCTATTCCTGGTGTTCTAAACGTTTTTTCAAGAAGGTGCTAGATTTTGTCAAATGCCCTCTCTGCATCAATTGAGATGTTTATGTGATTTTTTTCCCTTTGTTCTATTAATGTGGTGTATTGCATTTATTGATTTTCTTATGTTGAACCATCCTTGCATACTTGGGATAAATCCCATTTGATCATGGTGTATGATTTTTTGATGTGCTATTAGATTTGGTTTGCTAGTATTTTATTAACAATTTTTGGTTCTGTATTCATAAGAGGTATAGGTCTGTAGTTTTCTGGTGGTATTCTTATCTGGCTTTGGTATAAGGGTGATGCTTCACTCATAGAATTGAGTCAGGAAATTCTTCCCTCCTCTTGAATTTTTTGGAAGAGTTTAAGCAAGATAGGGATTAAATCTTTTTGGAATGTTTGGTAAATTTCCCCTGTGAAGCTGTCTGATCCAGGGCTTTTCTTTGTTGGGAGGTTTTTGATGACTAATCCCATCTCTTTTACTGGTTATTGGTTTCTTAGATCTTTTATTTCTTCTTGAGTCAGTATAAGTAATTTATGTTTTTCTAGGAATTTGCCCATTTCATCTAGGTTATCTAATTTGTTGGCATACAGTTTTCATAGGATCCTCTATAGTTCTTATTTCTGTGGAGTCATTTATAATGTGCACCCATAAATTTACAATAATCAGTTTGGTTCATTTAGAATTTAGAAGAAGAATTTAGAAGTTATTATTGCTAACAGTTTGTGTCACAAAGATCTCACCATTGGAAGACTAAAGGCATACACTAGAGTGAAATTCCAGTTCATCAGATCTGTATATATAACAGTTTAAGGAATCTCTGCTCATTATTTTAGGTAAGGCTTTGTTCCATTTTTATTACAGTTAAATCGAAAGTCATTAAATAACACTTAATTTTGAAATATACATCTCAACATCTGCCCTATGACCAACTGTGTTCTCTTTATCAGACTATTCTGCCTCCCTTGGAGCCTCAATTTTCCTTTTTGTAAAATGGGGTAATAAGCCCTATTTCACAGACCAGCTTTGAGGATCAAGTGAAATTGTATATGAAACTACTTTTAAATTGTAAAATGCTAAAATAAACAGAAGGCAAACTAAACCATTTACTTTTCACACATTCTTTATAGTTTCCCAAAAGGACTGCAGCGAATTTGCTTCTCCTTTTTTCCAAGTTTTCTCTGGAGTACTGGCTCATTTATAAGGAAACTAGGACATTTATTTTTGGAAGGTGATTTTGAAAAACCTTTTTTGATCAGCTTTGGGTACTACAGGCATTTTTAAAAATGTTTTTCTCCTAACAAGCATGGGATTATATTTGAAATGTAAATTTTGTGCTTATACAGGAAGATATCAAGTCTCTTACTGCACATATAGTTGAGAACTTTTATAAGGCCCTTGAATCGATTGAATATGTTCAGACATTCAAAGGATTGAAGACTAAATATGAGCAAGAGAAAGACAGACAAAATCAGAAACTGAACAGGTATTGTTTAAGTTAATATTGCAATTATAGCTTATAAAATTGTGTCCAAAATTGTGTGTAGTTTGGCTCTTATAAGTGAAATCTCCCCAGGAATTTTCTTTCCATCAGTAGATAGCACAGGGTTGTTATGTAGGCAGCCAAGGTTTTCCCCCTCTCAACTCCTAAATCCTTTATGTAATAAATTATTATCCTGTGTTATAAATCAAGATGAATTTTTACTTTAATTTGCAACATTCTAACATGCTTTGGTTGGTTACATCTTATATTATGACTAAGGTGATTATGATAAAATTATGCCTTGTTAAAATTACATCAAAAGTTCCTCTTAAGTATACATATTTTTTTCCTTCAAGTTTAATCTGGTCATGAACTTTAATCAGTATTCAATATTTGTAATGTATTTCTTACAGTGTGCCATCTATATTGCGTAGTAACAGATTTCGCAGAGATGCAAAAGCCTTGGAAGAGGATGAAGAAATGTGGTTTAATGAAGACGAAGAGGAGGACGGTAAAGCAGTTGCAGCACCAGTGGAAAAATCTAAGCCAGAAGATGATTTTCCAGATAGTTATGAAAAATTTATGGAGACCAAAAAAGGTACTAAAATTCTTAATTTTTGTGTAGTGCATCCTCTTTCTTACTACAGAAATTACTCAGTTTTGAAGTGTGAAAGACATGAACTTTATACTGAATTATGCCCTTTTAAAATTAGGCACTTTTTCCAAAGCTCTTCGGGAGTTCTTTTCATATTTAAAATGTTTTCTTGAAGCTTGTCATTTTGTGTTGCTATTCATTTGCTATTTAGACATTGCATTGTCTATTTTGCCTTCCATGGGATTCTTGGTTTTATTTCTAAAATAAATAACAATCTCCAGTAATAATAGAGACTATAAAGATCCACAGAAAACTTTCACAACACTCCTGCCTGGGGAAATTGAGCTGAAAGAAATAACTTAGCTCTTAAAATTTTTTAAGTCATTATAGAAATTGCATAAAGATACATCAAGAGAAGAATAGCAGTAAAATTTCCCCTGAAAAATGCTTAATATGCTTTATAAAAGTAAAGATGTTACCAGTATCTTTCAAAAGAGCTAATCGCTTTAATTGTATTAACTGATGATCATTATTAGAATACTGTCCTACATATATCATCTTTAATGTTTAATGAAAATTCTATTTTGTTTGAAATACTAAAACATCTCTTAGACTTTATTCTATGATTTTTGAATGTGAGGTTTTTTTTTTAAGGCAATTCTCTTTAGTAGTGTTTCCTTGATTTCTTACTGAATTTTCCCTGGAACTTTTGTTCTCACCCTCACTCATTTTCTACTCATTAATGCCATAAGTTCTGTTTGCTTCAGGTTGGGGCTATAAATAAGTCCATTAAAATGTCTTATGGAATATGTACCTTTCAGTAGTCAAATTCTTCTGCCTTTACTTATTGTAGACACTGTCCTTACCACTGTCAAAAGAGTCAGGTGTGGCCATATTTTAAATACTGCATCCAGTTCTGGGTGCCACACTATTAAGAACCATATAGAAAAATAGTAGCAACCAAATGTTAAAGGTGACTAGACCCTTAAGTCATCATAAAAGAAGCAGAAACCTGGAATATTCAGAGATGAAGAGATGAACATGATTATTGTCTTTAGGCATTTGAAATGTTCACTTGTAGGAGAGGTTATTAGATTTGTTACAAGGAGTATAGGTGTGTAGAGTCAGTGAGTGAAAACTACAAGGAACAATAAAAGGAAGTGTCAGACAGCTAATGAGTCCTTGGAAATGTACACTAGATACCTGTTTGCCAGCAATGTGGAATTCTAGCATAGAATGGCTGAGTTTGTTGTATGATTTTTAAGGTCATTTTTAATCCTGAGATTTCTGAGACTGTGACTAATAAAGACTTATTATTGAATACATCAGTTTTTACTCTTTTAGCTCTTAGAATACAGAAGTCATTTTTAAAAGTTATTGCTCTTTTCAGATGCTTTGACTTAGCAATATTTATTGATATAGGTTCACAATTTTATTTTTGCTTTAGGAAAAGAAAGTGAAGACAAAGAAAACCTTCCCAAAAGGACATCTTCTGGTGGCTTCAAATTTACTTTTTCCCACTCTACCACTGCTACTAATGGAACAAACAGTATGAACAGTAAATCTGTAGTAGGTCAGACACCACCAGCAAGTTCTAATGGTTCTTCTTCCAAAACTACAAACTTGGCAACATCAGTAACAGCCACCAAGGTATGTGTAATAACACTACAAACAAGCTTTGCTTTCTTCATCTATAAAACTATTTCATTTTTATTGAAGAAAATATGGATAATAAAAACAATTTTAAAGAAGAAGAAAAACTTGTCATCAGGGAAAATGCCTGCTAATGTCTTATTGAATTTTCTCAGGTATATGGTTTTGTTTATTTGCCACATAATTGAGACCTATAAACACAGTTGTATCCTACTTTTGTTTATTCATTATAAAAACTTTTTGTTATTAAAATATTGTTGGTTACTAGAATTTCCTTTTGTCTGTATTTATCATAATATCGTAAGCATGTTCCCTCCCCCCCATTCTGTTTTGGAGCACTTAAATTGTTTCTAGTGTTTTTGCTTTTTTAATTATTTTATTGGGTAGATTATAGTAGAAGAATGTCTTCACACGTTGTCACATTCCTCACCAGAAGTCTGTATCAGTTTATATTCCTGTAAGCAGTCTGTGAGTGTATTTGGTTACTTGTAGCATTGCTATTGTTGTTAATAATTGTTTTTAATCTTTGCAAGGTAGGTAGGGGAGACAGTGTATGACATCTCATTCCCAATTGCGTGTCCCTTATTATTAGTAAGGTTGAATATTAACCTTTTGAATTTACCCTTCTGTAAGTTGTCTGTTCATAGTACTGCTTTTTAAAATAATCTTATATTTGTCTTAATGTGAATAAACCTCTCAGTTTTCACATGTTCCTCCCTTAGAAACATCTTTCTTGAAGTCTGCCATCGTATTCCAATCTAAATTAGTTGCTTTCTAGACTTGCTGCACCGCTGTTGTTTTAAGCTTCCTTTTACCTTTCTCCTTTCTTGTTTGTTTCTTGGATCCCATCTCCATTCTCTTTCATGATTTTTTAGCATTTTTTTATAGAGCATATCCTCAATTCCTTGTGGAAAAAAATCCCATGAGAAGTAAAATTTGAGGCCTTGAATGTATGAGGATTTCTTTATTCTGCCCTCATACTTGATTGACAATTTAATTTGAATATAGAACCAGATTAGAAGTAGTTTTTTCTCAGAAATTTGAGTTTATCACTGTAAAGAAGCCCAAAGACTCCTGATGCTTTATTTGTGATTATTTTTCTTTCTTTTTCCTGGAAGCATTTGAGATTTTATCCTCCATTTTGGGAAATTTTATGTTTTTATACTGTAACTTATTATTTGCATGTCAAATCGTCTAGCTTAGTCTTATAATTTTCGTGTCTTTTCGCTGCCATTTTACTATTAATTTATATTTTTATTCTCTCTTATGGGTTAATTCCTTGAATTTTTAATTTATTATCTTTCCAGATAATTTTAAATTATGAGCCAGTTGTATGAAGTGCAAACACAAAACACATTTTTCACCCTTTTTGACACATTTGTTTTATATATTTTGGGGGGATAGGGAGAAAAATAATGTTTATTCTTTGAAAACACATTAATTGCTCAATCTCTGTATATATAATCACAGAAATTTGAAATTAAGGTAGGAGTTCGCAGACATAAAGCACTGATTTAATTGCTTCTTCAACAAACTGGCCACACTTATAATTGGTAGTACATTTATCACCACCAGTGGCTCATTTAGTTTAGCCAGTTCATTAGTGTTGATCACTACAATTAAATTTATTGGTTCTTAATTAAATTAAGTAGAACAGGTATGAACGTGTCTGTTTTACTTTGAGGAAAAATACTTAACATCAGAATGAGAAGCCATCAGTGGATTGCTGAAATGAACTTCTTTTGCCACTGATTCAAGAAGAGAACCCTCCATCGTCTTGCTTTTACCTAACAAATTTATCTTGGTGAACTTTCCATATCAGGACATAGAGAACTTCCTACATAGTATTCCAAACTTTGAATATACCTTAATTTGTAACTAGCCTCTAGTGATGGACATTAATGTTGAGCCCAGTTTTTTGCAATTACAATCATTCTACAATACATGACCTTGTGCATATGTCATTTCAGATGTGTATTTCTGTATGTGCATTTGCAATTTTTATAATTATTTCCAAATAAAAACACTCGGTAAAGTAGGAATAGGTGAATAATTCTTTAATACGATACATAATTCTCATACCAAAAGCTAGTTTGTACTTAAGAAAGAAGTATTAGAAGCATTCTATTAAACTGAGGAACAAGACAAGAATGCCACCATCATTACGATTTAACCATTATTCTTGATTATTAGCCAGTGCAATTTGATAGAGAAATTTAAAGGTATAAAAGCTATCACTATTTTAAAAACTATCACTTTTGCTGGAAAATGTTTAAGGAAGATCTATCTTTTTGCTATTTCAATGGGTGAAGAGTAATTCTTAAATTCCATCAAAAGCCTTTTCGACCTCTGTGGAAATACTTTATTTTTCTTCTTTAATTTGTTATTGCGATAAATTATATTAATCGTTTCCCTGATTTTGAAACATTCTTCCATACTTGGAAGACAGTCCACTTCACTATTGTTATGTGGTATATTGGTTACTTTGTTTCAGAAAAAATTTCGTTGTTTCTTCATGGGCCTTTATTGTTGTCATTCTTATTTGCTTTGTTTCGCCTCTTTCATACTAGAAGCTTTCCCGAAATGTTGACTGAGCCTTGGCTTTTGTTTCATATAGTTAAATGTGGCAGGTTTTTTCACAAAAGGTGCCAAGATAATTCAATGGAAAAAAGAATAATCATTTCAGCAGATGGTTCTAGGACAGCTGGATATCCACAACCAAAACAATCAAGTTGGACCTCTACCTCAAATCATATAAAATTTAACTCAAAATGTATTTAGAAGAGATACATAGGTGGTTCAGTGGTAGAATGCTCACCTTCCATGCAGGAGACCTGGGTTTGATTCCCAGACTGTCCCCCCCCCCAAAATAAAAATGTTATGGAAGACCTACAACTGTACAACTCTTAAAATTTAGGCATAAATCTTCATGACCTTGGTTTAGATAATGGTTTCTTGGATATGACATCAAAATCACTAGCATCAAAAGATAAAAACAGTTAAATTGAACGTCATCAAAATTAAAAATTCTTGTACTTCAAAGAATACTGTCAGTGTAAAGACAACCTATAGAATGGGAAAAAATATTTGGAAATCATATATCTGATAAAGAATTGGTATCCAGAATATATACAGTTAAAACTGTATAGTTATATTAGTTATATATTTATGACTAAATAAAGTTAATATTGTTACAACTTAATAATAAAAAGACAACCCAATTTTAAAATGAGCAAAGGGTTTGAAAAGATAATTCTCCAAAGAAGATATTTATACAAATGGCCCATAAGTGCATAAAAATATGTTCAGCATCATTAGTCATTAGGGAAATGCAAATCAAAACCACAATAAGATCATCTACACACACACGGGATGGATATAATAAAAAGTGGAATATATGAAGTTTGGACAAGCATGTGGAGAAATAGGAACCTCATTCATTGTCAGAGAGAATGTAAAATGGTGCAACAGCTTTGGAAATAGTTTGGTTGTCTCCCAAAGTTAAACTTAGGTTTATTATTTGACCCAGCAGTTCCACTCATTCCTAGGTATATATCAAAAGAAATGAAAACATATGTCAGAACAAAAACTTATTTACAAAAGCCAAAAAATGGAAGCCAAATGTCCATCAGTTGGGGAGTGGATAAAAAATGTGTGTCATGCCCATATGCTGGAATATTATTCAGCCATAAAAAGGAATGAAGTGCTGATAGTGTTACAGCATAAACGAATCTTGAAAACTTTATGCTAAATGGAAGAGACCAGTCACAGAAGACTGTATATTGTATGATTCTTTTTATATGAAATATCCAGAATAAGAGTAGCCAGGAGCTCAGGAAGCAGGGAGTGGGGAGTGGCTACAAATAGGGACAGGTTTTTGCTTTTGGTATAGGGGAGTTTGATGAAAATATTCTGGGATATAGATAGTGGTGATGGATGCAGAACTTCCTGAATATACCAAGGGGTAAATTTTATGTATGTGAATTATGTTCCAATTATTTTTTTGAATGAGGTAGTTAAAAAAAAAAACAACAATGAGCAGAGCCTGTTGATGTGGTCTTTACATAGAGGACTAAAGCAATGCCCTTATTTGGGGAAGTGTTAGTTATCTGTAGGTTTTTTCTTGTGGAATTGCAAGATTAGGAGTCCCTAATTTTTACAGGAGTAGCTGATCTACAATGTGAGAGGTTAAGCTTGGTTTTTGGTATCCTGAGAGCCTGCATAGGTAAGAGAGCTTAGGGTTGGGTGGTGTAGAGGTGGGGGGTTCTCCATTCAGTATGCAGAATTTAAATGTATCCTTTCATCTTCAGCTTGGCCTTTCTGGTTCATTTTGCTGGTGGTGGAGGAACAAGAATCTTATAAGCTTTAGAGGGTTAGGTTGAAGATCCAGTCAGTTGTCTGTCTGTTTTTTATTGACTTCCTTGTGTCCCTACTTTCTCCACTATTTTGCTGTCTTTCTTTCCTAGTTCTTTCAGGGAAATCAGTTTCATCGCCCAACCCCCGCCATAAGTACTCAGTTTTTGGCTTTCTCCTCTGTTGAATGAGTTACCTTAACTCATAAGAATACTTTTCCAAAAATGTCTTAACAGCTTTCATCTGCTACTGTCTCTTGTCCTGTTTTCTTTGTTTTTGTTCGTATATATCTTCTAAGATTTCCCTATTTTCAATTTAATGAGGTTTCAGGAAAGAATGGAACAAAATGTATTTATCTGTGTTCCAGCAGCTTAGTATCTTGAGCTGCCCTTTAATATACAAATATATTTTAAAAACAACAAAAACGTAAAAAACAAAATTGAATGAATTTTACAGATCTAAAAATAGATTCAAAAAACCTTAAAAACTCCAGTGATATTCCAAATGTAAACATAGTTCTCGATACAATCAACATCATTAAGAGTAGCCACTATCTGAAACAAAATTTTCATAATTTTTTTATTGGAGAAATTGTGAACTACAGAACAACCATGTATAAAATGTAGGATTTCCATATACCATGCTATTATTAACACCTTCCATTGGTGTGATACATTGGCTACAACTGATGAAGGCACATTTTTTTATGATTCTACCATACTTCATGGCTTACATTAGGGTTTACTGTGTAATATAGTTCTATGGTGTTTTTAAAAATTTTTATTCTATTACCATATATGCAACATAACATTTCCCCTTTTAACTACATTCAGATAATATAATACCTTAGGAAAATAGTTCAAATATTCAACAGAGAAATTTAAGAATATATAATGGAATATTCCTATCATGAATATAAGTAAAAAAGAATGAAATTGATCTGTATATGTTAGCACAAAAAGCTTTCTACGATGTATTTTTTTTCCTCCCATTTTAAAGCATTTTATTGAGATACATTCACACATTTTATGGTCCAACCAAAATAGTCATTGGTTCACAGAATCATCACACAGTTGTGCATTCATCACCAGTAGTACAGTTAACTTTAGAACATTTTCGTTAACGAAAAAAAAAATCCTCTGCCCCTTCTACCCCTTATCCTGCCCTATTATTGACCCTTAGCATTAGTGTGGTACATGTATTATTGTTGATGAAAGAATATTAGAATATTACAGTTGACTTAGTCCACAGTTTGCAGTAGGTGTGTTTTTCCCATATACTATTCTATTATTAACTCCTTGTAAAAGTGACATACATTTTTTCTAGTTCATGAAAGAACATTTTTATACTGTAAATACACTATTATATCGTCTACCACAAGTTTTAGTTATACAGTCCCATGATTTACTCTCAAACTTTCCTTCTAGTGACTTACAAAACTCTAAACTTCCCTTTCAACCACAATCACACACGTAATTCAGTGCTGTTAATTACACTTACCATACTGTTCTATCACCTCTATTCATTTCCAAACGTTTAAATTCAAGCTAGTTAAAAATTCTGTACACACTAAGCATCTGTTCCTCATTCCATCTTCTAATAACACATATTCTAGATTTTAACTAAGTTTACTTATTATGACTAGTTCATATTAGTGAGATCACACAATATTTGTCCTTTTATGTCTGACTTATTCACTCAACTTAATCTCCTTAAGGTTGATCCATGTTGTGTCTTGCTTCAGTACTTCATTCCTTCTTACTGCTGAATACTATTCTATCGTACGTATGTACCACATTTTGTTTTTCCACCCATCAGTTGATGGACACTTCAGTTTCCATCATTTGGCAATTGTGAATAATGCCACTATGAACATGGGTGTGTATATGTCTGCTTGCATCCCTGTTTTCAGTTCTTCCAAGTATATACCTAGTGGCAGTATTGCCAGGTCATATGGCCGTTTCTGTACTTCCTTTGGAACTACCAAACTCTCCTCCACAGAGGCTGAACTATTTTATATTCCAACCAACAGTGAATATGTGTTCCTTTTTCTCCACATCCTCTCTAACACTTGTAGTTTTCTGTTTGCCTAATAGAAAATTATATCTCATTGTGGTTTTGATTTGCATTTCCCTGATAGCTAGTGGTGATGTGCATCTTTTCATGTGTTTTTTAGCAATTTGTATTTCCACTTTGGAAAAATGTAAGTCTTTTGCCCATTTTTTACTTGGGTTGTCTTTATTGTTGAGTATATCTCTTGATATATTCTAGATATTAAAGCCTTGTCAGATATGTGGTTTCCAAATATTTTCTCCCATTGAATAGGCTGCCTTTTCGCTTTTTTGATGGAGTCCTTTGAGATGCAAAGGTATTTGGTTTTGAGAAGGTCCCATTTATTTTTTCTTTTGCTGCCTGTACATTGGATTTCAAGTTTAAAAAACTTCTGCCCACCACTAGATCTTGAAGATACTTCCCTACATTTTCTTCTAGGAGTTTTATGGCCCTGACTCATATTTTGGTCTTTGATCCATTTTGAAATAATTTTTGTATAAGGTGTGAGATTATTTTTGGTATGGCTATCCAGTTCTCCTAGCACCATTTGTTGAAGAGACTGTTCTGTCCCAGTTGAGTGGACTTAGCAACCTTGTTGAAAATCATTTGACCATAACTGTATGGGTCTATATCTGAACTCTCAATTCAGTTTCATTGATCAATGTCTATCCTATGCCAGTACCATGCTGTTTTGGCCTTTGTAGCTTTGTAATATACTTTAAAGTCAGGTAGATCCTCCAACTTTGTTCTTTTTCAAGATGTTTTTGGCCATTCAAGGCCCCTTACCCTTCCAAATAAATTTGATAATTGGCTTTTCCATATCTTAAAAATAGACCATTGAAACTTTGATTGGGATTGCGTGAATCTGTAAATCAATTTGTGCAGAATTGACAGTTAATCTTGCAATCAATGAACACAGAAATGCCCTTCCATTTATTTAGGTCTTTGATTTCTTTTAGCAATGTTTTGTGGTTTTCTGAATATAGGTCCTTTACACCTCAATTAAGTTTATTCCTAGATATTTGATCCTTTTAGTCACTGATGTAAATGGAAAGTTTTTTTTTCATTTCCTTCTGAGAAACACTACTGATTTTTGCGTAATGATCATGTATTCCTACACTTTGCTGAGCTTATTAACTCTAGTAGATTTTTTTTGGACTTTCTAAATACAGGATCATGTCATCTGCAAAGACTGAAAGTTTTACTTCTTTCTTTCCTATTTGGATGTCTTTTATTTCTTTTTTGTACCTAATTGCTTTGGCAAGAAGTTGGTCCAGTACAGTGCTTTAAGAGTGCTGATGGCAGGCATCCTTGTCTTGTTCCTGATCTTAAAGGGCTGGCTGTCATTCTTTTCCCATTGAGCTGTGGGTTTTCACATATCTCCTTTATCATGTTGAGGAAGTTTCCTTCTGTTTCTATCTTTTGAAGTGCTTTTTATTAAGAACATATGCCATATTTTGTCATATGCTTTTTCTGTTAATCAATATGATCATGGGTTTTCACCTTTGATTTGTTAATAGTGGTTTATTACATTAGTTGTTTTCCTCGTGTTGAAGCACTTTTGCATACCTGGCATAAAACACACTTTGATCATGGTGTATAATTCTTTTAATGTGCTTTTGGATTCTATCTGTAAGTATTTTATCAAGGATTTTTGCATCTGCAATTCATCAGAGAGATTGGTCTGTATTTTCTTTTCTTGTGCTATCATTATCTGGCTTTGGTGAGTAATGTTAGCTTCTTAGAGTGAGTTAGGTAGTGTTCTCTCCTGCTCAATTTTTTTGTAAGTGTTTGAGCAGGATTGATATTAATTCTTTGTGGAAAAATTGGTAAATTCACCTTTGAAGCCATCTGGTCCTGGGCTATTCGTTGTTGGGAGATTTATGAAAACTACTTCATTCTCTTGTGATTGACTTGTTGATTTCTTCTATTTCATCTGTAGACAGTGTAGATTGTTCATGTGTTTCTAGGAATTTGTCCATTTCATCTATATTGTCTAATTTGTTGGCATACAGATATTCATAATATCCTCTTATGACATTTTTTTATTTCTATGGTGTCAGTAGTAATGTCCCCCATCTCATTTCTGTTGTATTTGCATCTTCTCTCTGTTTTTCTTTGTCAGTCTAAGAGTTTGTCAATTTTATTAATCTTTCCAAAGAACCAACTTTTGGTTTTGTTGATTTTAATTTCCCTTGTGAACCCATTGGTTATTTAAAAGTATATTAATTTCCATATATTGGTGAGTTTTCTGTTTCTCCCTCTGATTGATTGCTAGCTTCATTCATTGGGGTCAGAAAAGATACATTGTAATATTTTAACATTCTGAATTTATTGAGACTTGTTTTGTGACGTGACCTATGATCTGTCCTGAAGAAAGATCCATGTGTACTCAAGGAAAATATTATATTCTGCCATTGTTGGATGAAGTGCTCCATATATGTTTCATATATTGGTTTAGAGTATCTTTCAAGTCTTGTATTTCCTTATTGATCTTCTGACTAGATGTTCTGTCCATTACTGAAAGTGTCTATTGAAGTTTCCTGCTATTAATATTGAACTGTCAGTTTCTCCCTTCAAATAGCAGTAATTTGCTTCATATATTTTGGGGCTCTGCTGTTAAGTGTATATATATATTTATAATTATTACATCTTCCTGTTGAATTGTCCTTTTTTTAAATATGTAATGACTATCTTTGTCCCTTGTAACTGTTTTTGTCTCAAACTTTATCTGATATCAGTATAACTACCCTAGCTCTCTTTTGGTTACTACTTAGATGACATATTTTTTCCATCCTTTTACTTTCAACATACTTGTATCTTTGAATTTAATGTGATTACCTTGCAGACAGCATATAGTTGGGTCATGCATCTATGCCTTTTGACTAGAGTATTTAATCCATTTGCATTTAAAGCCACTATTCATAATATAGGACTTTCTTCTGCCATTTTGCTATTTAATCTTTGTTAGGTCTTATACCTTTTTTGCCCATAAATGCTTACTTTTATGTTTGATTTTTTCTGTTCTACCGTATTGAGTACTTTCTCTTTTCTATCTGGATATATTTTTCATATATTTTCCTTGTGGTTACCACGGAGGTATAATTTAACATCCTAAATATATAAAATTTGGTTTGATACCAACTTAACCTCAGTATACACATACACTTTTCCCTCCATTCTCCCACCTTTTTTTGTACTTATTACCATTTATATCTTTTACACAATGTGTCCAAAATTACAGATATATCATTGCTTTTATGCATTTGCATTTTAGCACCTGCAGGAAGTAGAAATAGAGTCATAAACCAAACAATACAATACAATAATACTGGCATTAATAAATCTCCAACATGTTCTTTTCTGGAGGTCTTTATTTCTTTTTGCTGATTTGATCCACAGTCTAGTGTCCTTTCCTTTCAGTTTGAAGGCAGTTCTAGTGTTCATGACTCCCTTAGCATTTGTTTATCAGGGAATGTCTTAATCTCTCCCTCTATATTTGAAAGAGAGGCTTACCAGATATAAAATTCTTGTGTGGTGGTTTTCTTTCAACACTGTAAGTATTTCAGCCCACTGCCTTCATGCTTCCATGGTTTCTGATGAGAAATCTGTACTCAGCCCAGTTGGTATTCCCTTGTATGTAACATGTTCCCTTTTTTGTACCCTTCAGAACTCTGTCTTTATCCTTTGCATTTGATATTGTGATCAGTATATGATAGGGCATATTTTTCTCCTGTTTGGTGTTCTCTGGGCTTCTTGGATGTGCATATTCAAGTCTTTTGCTAGGTTTGGGACGTTTTCTGTCATAAGTTCTTTGAATAATCCTTCTGCCCCTTACACCCTTCTTCTCTTTCTGAAACTCCCATAATGTACTTTTTTTTTTTTTTTAACATGGGCAGGCACCGGGAATCGAACCCGGGTCCTCTGGCATGGCAGGCAAGCATTCTTGCCTGTTGAGCCACTGTGGCCCACCCCATAATGTACTCTTGATGGTGTCACAGAGCTGTCTTAGGCTATTTTTGCTTTTTTATAATTCTTTTTTCTTTCTATTCCTTAGCCAGATTCATTTCAATTGTCTTGTCTTCAAGTTTGCTGATTCTTTCTTCTGCCACCTCCAATCTGTTGTTCAATTACTCCTGAAATTTTTTCATTTCATTTATCATAGTTTTCAACTCCAATAGTTCTGTTTTGATTCCTATTTTAAAATTTGACCTCTTTACTAAGATTCTCATATTGCTTTTTCATTGTTTTCCTGATATCTTTTAGTTTTTTCTCTGTATTTTCCTTCATCTCCTTGAGCATTTAAGATTTTTTTTCCCCTCAGTCTTCATTGTGTCTACATTCTGGTCTTCATGGCTGTTTCTGGATTTTTATCCTTTTCCTTTTGATGGTCAGTCATTTCCTGTATCTTTGTCTTGGTACTCTTTTTCACACATTGTACATTCTAATGTTTTAAAGTGTTAACTCAGAAGTTTATTCCCTGAGATGTCTGTTTCCTGATTTTGTAACCAGCTGATGATGGGAGATTTTCTTGAGCTTCAGCTCTCTATCTACAAAGGCTGCTTAAGGCATATCTGCCTAGGTATGCAGGGTATTCCTTGTCTTTTCTGGGCATGTGTCTTGTCCTGTTTTTGTGCTTGTTGTTTTAGAGTTCCCTTTTTTTACAGGAGTTTGAATGCCCCAGACTGTAGGTTCTTATATTCTTTTTGTGTCTCAGGCTGCTTTCATCTGGATGGCAAATTCTGGGAGGGGGGTATATGCTGGAGGGGAGTTTCCCACATCAGTCTTTCCCAGCCAAAACAGGGCCGGGGACTTATGAAGAGGGCACAGACCAATTCTGTAGTTCCCTGCGGAGGGGATTAGAAAGAAGAGCAACAGCTTCTTCCACAACTCCCCAAAACTGAGCTTTCTTGACCTACTCAGCAAAATGCAACCCTTCATCTAACTCTGTTCCACAGCCCTAGGAAGCATAGCATCTTTTAAGTCTGCTCCACTGCTGCCTTAGTTCAGGATGAGTTCAAACAATGGCTGGTCTCAGATCTGGTCCCCCAGACACCTGAAGTTGCTCATCACAAGTCGTGATCAGTAATCATCCAGCCATTCCCACCCCTCATCTTGGGGTCTTTTTAAATGTCTCTTTTATGTCACCTGAGAGCTTGGCCACAACTGGACCCCTCAACAGCCTGCTGTGAGAATGGAGGATGCCAGTAACCCCATGTGGAAAAACAATTTACTGCTTGTTCCTGTAATCTATTAGCTTCTTCCTCCTGCTCTTCCCTGAATACTGTATAGTGTGTTCTGTCTCCACAGTTTCAAAATAGTTGTTTCAGACAGCTCCTGCTTGTTAAATAGTTGTTTTAGTGGAAGGACTGAATCCCATTACTCTGCCTTCTTCCCACAATCCTGAAGATCCTACAACTTTTGTGTTACTTTTTTGATTTGGTGCTCTGTTACTGTAATCCTTTATTTATTAGAACTTTGAGAAGGATGTTTCTGCCATTTGTTCAGAGCTTCTGTTTGGAGACAGAGTTCTGAAACTTCTCATTCCAGCATCTTGGTTGGGATAGCACTCTACATATCGTGTACTTCTAAGAGAGTACAGTTGTATGAGGGTAGTGTAATTGCAATCAGTTATTTGTTTAGAAACAATAAATTGTTATAGATCAGTCTAGAATCTCTCAAATTCTTTAAGTTTACCTCTAGATTATAGACCCTTTTACTTAAAAGTTACATTTGGTGTTTTTTATTCTTTTTACAATAAATTTAACGTATATGAGTTTATTGAGTGTATATATACAGTATAGGTAGATAATATATAAGTTCAAAATCAAATCTATGCTGCTAGGTTTTTTCAGATAGAGTATTAATCTTAAGCAGATAATCATTTTAGATGTTAATTATTTGAACTGAAATGTTTGTACATGATTAAAACTTTTCTTGGTAACTGTCATCTTTGTGTGAACATCAGACTGAAGCCTTTTTATACTGTAATTATTTCTTCTGTCTCCTCTCTTCCATTTGTTTGGCTTAAAAACCAAATAGCAGAAATAATAATGATAATAGGATTTAAAAGCTATCATTGAACAGACACTACATACCAAGCTCTGTGCCAAGTGTTTTACAAGTATTGTTTTCAAGTAAGTTTTCAAAATAGTTCAGTGAGTTTTATGTACATTATAGCAAGTTTTACAGATGAGCCACTGAGGCATAACGAAGTTAAATCCAAGGCATGCAGCTAAAAAGAATTGTTTTAATTTTTTTTATACAGAAAAATCATGTATGAAATAAGGGTTCTTTCCAGATTGTTCCTATGCCAAATAAACCCTGAAACTTAGAGGTACCAGTCTCTCCCAGAACACCAACCATTTGCATACCATTACCCCATAACGTCAGCACCCCTTTTCAACATGAAGAAATTAGCATGGTCATTGCCCCGATAGTTCTGAAGATTGAGAGAATGATCAAATGAGGGAAGAATTGTAACAGAGAAGTCAGGATTTAACAAATGATTATGAGTACTGAATCATTGTATAGATTTTTCTTTTTAGTTTCTAGTGTGTTTAAGAACAGCCAGAAGGAAATACCCGAAATTACACAACTGTAACCCATACCATACTTTGAAATTTGCTTTATAACTACTTCTTAAACTATACTTTGAAATTTATCATTTTTCTTTATATATTTAATATCACAATAAAAATGTTTAAAAAAATACTGCATTCTCATGCACCTTCTAATAATAACACCTTGCATTGTTGGTGGCACATTTGTTTCATGAAAGCTCATTATATTGTACTATTAACCATAGTCCATTGTTTAATTTAGGGTTCATTGTTTTGTATTGTGCAGTTTCATGGATTATTTTTTATTCTAATAACATATGATCTAAAATTTCCCCTTTTAACCTCATTCAAGTGTATAATTCATTGCTGTTAATCACATACACAATGTTGTACTGCGATTACCACCATCCATTACCAAAACTTTTCCATCACTCCAAATAAAAATTCTCTATATTTTAAGCCTTTGCTCCCTACCTCCACCCCATCCCCTAGACACCTAGATTCTGACTCTTGAGTTTGCTTACTCTAATTATATCAGATCAGTGAGATCATGTAATATTTGTTCTTTTGTGTCTGGCATTTTTTACAAACATGGTGTATTCACGGTTCATGTTGTCTCATGTATGAGAACTTCATTCCCTTTTACAGCTAAATAATATTCCATGGTGTGTATTCACATGTTGTTTATCCATTCATCCCAGCTTATAAGTTTTATTTTAATCACAGACTTTCTGATAACTATGTGTAACTGCCAGACCCCTTTTTGTTTATATTACAGTGTTTCAGTTATATTCTGGTTAAGTTATGCCAGATGCCTCAGTTCTTTACCTATAAAGTAAATAAATGATTGTACTTCTTTATCCTCTAAACCTCTAAAGGTTTTAAACTACATATATTGTTTACAGTAGACCCTTTAACTTGTAGAACCGTGTATAGGATTCATGGGGATTGGTTCAAAAATGAATGCAAACATTTGTGGACATATGCAATTTTCTAGGTAGAGTGTGCAAAGCTTTAATTGGATTTTCGCAGGGATTCATTATAAAAGGCAAAAACCCTGAATTACCTCTTTTTTTTTCGGGGGGGGAGGGTCATGTTATAGAGAGTTAGCTAGCCCTAAATTTATTAGTCATTAGTTTTTAGGCATCATTCGATGTGTTCATCTTCAGCCATTTAAGTTATTCTTCAAAAATAGAACAAAAACAATGATGTACTTATTGGTGAAATAAATACATGATGTGAAAACCACAAGGGTGCTTCATGCTACTGACTGGCTGTTCTCTCTAGCATATGATAAGAGAAATGAACTAATTCATCGTCAAGATCCTTTCCATCTGTAGTATATCATGACTCCTTGTGAGTCCTACTGTTCGGGAAAATGTAATAGTCATTTTCCTTACAGTAAAAATTTGTTAAATTGAATTATGAGGTGAAGTATCATTAAAAGTCCAAGAATCAAATAGAAAAGTTGAGGGTAACTAAGAGCACCACTAGTTGGTACTCAGTAATGTTCATAAATTTCAAGTGGTTCCCTTATCACATTTTAGATAAATGTAGTAATATATCATTTAGAAAAATGAGTTCTCATCTTTAAAACTGTATTTGTACTATTAAGCTTTTTTTAAAGTTACATATTGAAAACATGTTAATTTTCTACATGTTAAAAATATTTTTTTACTCTTCCTTAGGGAAGTTTGGTTGGCTTAGTGGATTATCCAGATGATGAAGAGGAAGATGAAGAAGAAGAAACATCCCCCAGGAAAAGACCTCGTCTTGGCTCATAAAATCTCTACTGGGTATCCTCAACATGGGGTCTTACTAAAATGCTGCAACTGTTCAATGAGCTGAAAATCTGAATCAGAAAGCTTTCTCACTTGAACTTATAAATATACAAGGAGTAGCAAAGGACACAGTATATCAGCTAGGAGAGTTTAGTTCTGTTTAAAAACAAACAAAAAAAAAAACAGACTTCCCAGGAACTTGATTGCTTGCTAGGAATTAAGGGGTTCGCCTTTCAGGCTTAAAGAAACAAAAAAAAAAGAGGTTAGTAACCAGAACCTGGGAGATAGCTTTCTCAAAAAGGAAAGTCTCAGGTTTGGGGATGGCAGTTTGGGGGAGGGAAAAAGGTTGATAAAATAAGATTAATGCACGGTTGCTCCAGGCTGGTATCTGATGTAGAAACAATTGTAAAACTTCAGTTGCAAACCCAATAACATTACTTGTATAATGGTGCTGGCCATGTTGTTCTTTTAATCAATTGCCTCTTTTTAAAAGAAATTTTTATGGAAAAAAAAAAATTCAGCTATCATAAAAAATGAAGATAAGCTTTTGGGACCATTTCTTTGAAAATCTAACAGAAATTCAGCCTTGTAGGTATTGGAGAGAAGTACACCCTGTATTAAAGTACATGTTAAGTTTTCTACACCAAGAATTTTCAGTATGTGTTTTGACAAAAATAAGCAAGCTAGATTCAAAATGGACATTTCTGTTAATGTAATTTTAAAATCAGCACTTTTAGAGCTAGCAGATGCCAAGAATCAGTACAATAGTGTTCCGAAAGGATTTCTACAAACATGATAATGGATAAAACAAAATCCTACCAGTACAATCTCATGGAAGGCACTTTGAAATAACTTTCTGCTTTGTTAGTAAAGTTCTCTCTCTCTCCAGAGCAGCAGGCATGTTTTAATTTATAAAGAGTAACATACAAAGATAGTGCTGAATTAAATGGTATTTAATATCTAGAAACCATTTTGGACCAAGAAGTTACTTAAGTGTCAGAGTCAGCATGTAGCACATGAAGCTTTTCAGTAAACAAGGGTGTAATATGAAAGCTGCTTTTTTAAGAATAAAAGCACATTCCATGTACGTAAATGAATTTAAAATAATAAATTCTGGCAAACAGTTGAGGTTTTATTTTTAGCACAGCAAGTTAACTGTAAATATTTTAATGTTAGTTTTGTTCATCTATGATCTGAGATCATGCTGAAGTGAGAAAAATATCCCCAAACTACAATTTAATTTATTTGGTAAAAGAAAAGCTAAAAACAGTAATTCCAGCTACAATCTTTAGATCACCCTTGTAATGTGTTAATGGGTCCATTTTTCCTGGAATAGCTTAAACTGAAGCAGTTTCCCGTTTTGGAGATTTTGTAGTTAATTTCCATTTTGGCTATTGTTTGGAAAAGATGGGCTGTCTGTGTAGATATGAAGTATAGTTTTTCCATAAAACAGATGTTTATTTTGTATTAAAAATACCACTGTACTTGTTTTACACCATTTGTATACATGTGGTGATATTAATGCTGAACTGTAAAATTCAGGAATTAAAATGTGACCCTGTTATTCTGATTGTTGCTTTTGTTTGGTTTATTGTAAATATAAGTTAACATCATTTTGAGAAAGGTCCAGTTTATGTATTTTTAAAAGCCAAGAGAGATCACCCATAGGTATTTATTATAAACCATTCAGTCATTTACCAAACTGAATGAAAAAATTCTAAACAAAGATTAACTGTGTACTTCAGTCACTCTCTTTATAGATGACAGGCTTTGAGCAAATGAAATTTCTCTAGACCTCAGCAGATGTCAGAGCGCCACAGAATGAAGCACTGTTTTCACCTCTCTGATTAAAGGTACATATGAAAAGAACAGTTTACCTTATAAGGCAAGTGAATCTACCATATAAACACATTTTCCTTCAAGTTAAGTTTTATCAAGCCCTTTTTCTCTTTCAAGCTCTTATTACAGTTCTTCTTGAAATTTAGGAAGCCCAGACCTCTAAAACATTTCCTTATCTACTCAACACTTCCTAGTTAAGTAATTACATTTTAGGTCCCAGTGTTATCTTTGTATCTTATGAAGAGTTCATTCAATTTTCCTTTCTGAAGAACTACCGTGAGTTTGAAATAACATTTACATCATCATCCTCATAGGAACCCTTTTTTAAAACAGAAATGTGACTGTTTTCTTGAATTAAAGGAAAACAGTTTTCAATGGTACATGAGTATGCTAACTCAATGATTAAGAGAACAAGACTTAAATTTCCCTTGAAAGAACAAGTATGAAAATTCTATATATTGGCTGCTATCTTAAGTGACTATACCCTCAGGCACATTTGGGTATTTCAGATATCTTTAATTGATATCTTTGCTCAAAGGAGCAAACCAGAGCCTACATTTGTATCCCTGAGGCTTTATCTTTTAAAAATCTCTGTAAACTTGTATCCAATATAAAAACTATTTTTAATAAAAAGTTTCATGAAAGAACTCTGTGTTTTAATCACTAGTTTTTCCTCTTGTCCATCTAGTGATGAGAATTAATGAATATAAAGGAATTCTGGTTTTCCTGCAGGTTGTAGATTAGAACTGTATAGCTAAAAAGAAATTTTGTTAAACTAATTTTGGTGCCCCTTTAAAAAAGTTTTTCAATCTATAATATAATTGTAGATTTAAGGGAAATAAAATGGAACTATTAAGTTAAACCTCAAGAGTAGCCTGTAACTAGAAGAGAGATGTGGATGTCATAATACTGTGTGTTAGTTAGATTCAGTTGTCAACTTGGCCAGGTGAGCATACCTAGTTCTGTTGCGGACATAAGCCAATGGTACGTGAATCTCATCTGTTGCTAATTACATCTGCAGTCGGCTAGGAGGCGTGTCTGCTGCAATGAGTGAGGTTTGACTTAATTGGCTGGTGCTTAAATGAGAGAACGCAATGTAGCACAGCCTAGCAGCTTGGCGTTCCTCATCTCAGCACTCGCAGCTCAGCCCAGGCCTTTGGAGATGCAGAAAGAAGTCACCCCGGGGAAAGTTGTTGGAACCCAGGGGCCTGGAGAGAAGACCAGCAGAGACCATCCTGTGCCTTCCACGTAAGAAAGAACCTCAGTGGAAAGGTAGCTGCCTTTCCTCTGAAGAACCAACAAAATAAATCCCCTTTTATTAAAAGCCAATCCGTCTCTGGTGTGTTGCATTCCGGCAGCCAGCAAACTAGAACATACTGTAAGGTTGGTTCTCAAAGGAAAGGTCTCTCCTACTATTCTGGGGTCACTTCACATACAAAAGACCTGTATCAGATGGCAACATTCCCCTGAGCAGGCTGAATCACTTGCTTCTTTTATATTTCCTAATGATAACTTTCCAAATAAAAGAGTGGATACATGAATATTTTTAACATCTCCACAATCATTTTCTAAGTCCTATTTGTTCCTACTTCAAATGTTGTTAAAATCAAGATTTACCACACTGCCCAAGACACACTCTCTTGATTGGACTGCCACATACTTAGTACACTCACTGCTAGTGTAATCCACTTACTTGTCAAACAGTAGCCACACATCTTTTTAAAATGAAAATTTTGATCCTGTAACTCCTAACTTAAAAACTTTTCAGTGATTTCCTGTTATCCTTTTCTAAAATCTAAATCCTCATATTGCCCACAAGGCCCTACACAGTAACATTCCACCTATTTTCAGTTTCACATCAACCATGTTCCTCTCATTCTATATTTATATCAGCTTTACTGTCTTTGTACAAAGTACCTTGGTATGTGCTTTATTCCTTTTATTCTTCCCTGCTGCAGGGCCTGATGTGTTCCTTCCCCTTCCTCTGCATTTAGCCTTCCAATCGGCTTAAATATCACTTTCTCATGGAGACTCAGCACTGGGTGCTTCTCCTTTCTAACACTTTCATCACTGGGCCTTCTTCACTAGCCCCGTGAAGGATGTGACCCTGTCAATCTAATTGACTACTGTATCTTTAGCACCTAGCACAATACCTGGAGCAAACCTAGTAAGGCACCAAACTTGAATGAATGAATGTACTATCAACTGTTTTCTTTCATGACATTTTCTCTTAAGTTATCCAGAAATCTGTACTAATCAGTATAAACAGCTGCCTTCCCCACATACCTCCACCTCCAATATTTAAACAGTAAAAAATGAGCTTATGTTTGCATTCGTAAACAAATATTTGAAACTGACAGGCTTGGTTTAAGGATTAAATCATTTATTTTTAAGAAAATCTGAATTTCTGCTGGTTAGCTAAATTCTTTCTTAGAATTACTTGTTAATAACTTCTTCTTTGAGTTTCTCTGCAAGCATTCTCCTCTTTAGTAATGTTTGCTTCTCTTCTGCTGTCATTTCTGGTTTCTCTGTCATCTCCTTAAAAAGAAGTTAAGAAAAAAAAGTTGGCTTACAGTATAAGATGGGTTCATTTGTCTAAAATCAATTTGCCAACAAACTGCTTCAAGTGAACAAAGATTGGCAGTCTCAGATGTAGACAGGTTCCTTAACTCTCTTTGCAAGATCTCTTGGGGGAAGCCTATTGGGAGGTGGGAGCTACTTGATGCTGCTCTACATTACAACATTTCAAAAGGCTGAGGCAAGATAGACTACTAACCTTTAAGCACTCAGAGGAAGGCACGTAAAGAAACTTAAAACAAATGTTTAATGATTTATAATTTCTACCTCACAAAATCATCACAACCACCTCACTGCCCAGAAAAGACACAGTAAGCACTAGCTTACTGTGCAGGTAGTGTAACTAGGTTACACTAGCAGGGTTGTTAATATGAATGGATCTATACATAAAATTTTTATTAAGGCTTTTTTGTACATACTCTGATTTTGAGAATTCCACCTCTAGATCTGCCAATTGTGACATATTAGGAGGCTAGCCATACCTCTACCTCTTCAGCTGGTTTTCCTTTTTGCTCATTATTCTGTATCTGCTTAGTCCTTAAATCCTTTCTCATGGACATCAACTTATCTCTCTTCTGCTTGAGATACTGCTCTCGTTGCTGGAGCTCTTCTGTTCCAAGGGCTGATAAATGCTGGGTCAAATAAAGGAGATATTTAAATTCACGTCCACATAATGAGTGGCACAGATACCCACTGACTGATTCAATTAAAAGCTTAACTTCAAAATTAAAAAGCCAAGTGTATAGCTGTTTATATTGTTCATTCCCAGCAACTTGTCATTTTGCTCACAGTCCTTAAAGGGACATTTTCTACTTACTGCTATTGGTCCATCCATGCTCACATGCTCTAAGCCAGGTATCTTCAGACCTTTTTGGGGAAAAGGAGGAAGTTTCAGGCAACATTTCCAGCTCTCTTACCAAGGGTTGTACTGACCGATAAGCAAAATGCACGTTAACTTCTGGCAGTAATTAGACAATGAGACCAATTAGAATATCATAAAAAATATTAAATATTAGGCTACATTCACCAAAATGAGCTAATGTTTAATAACTGTTTTCTTCTCATACTTACACATTCACCCAACACATGCTGATTAACTGCTTACATTATGCCAGTCACTAGGTGAGAACAATAAATACGGTCTCAGCCCTCGAGACGCTTGAACTTGATAAATTTTTTTAATGATTTATGATTTCTTATCTTAGGAATAATGACATTTCCACAAATAAAAAGCTCCTGCTATCTATAAGGTAGTATACCCACAAAAAGCTAAAATCCTTGTCTAAATGTTAAACTATAATATTGTATAAGATTGCCACATAAGCCAAATAAACCACACTAATCCCTCACTAATAATATAATTGCAAAATCAAAACCACAGTGAGATATCACTTCATACCCAATAGGATGACTTTTTAACAATTGAAAATAAGTACTGGTGAGGACATAGAGAAACTGGACCTCTCATTCACTGCTGATGAGAATGTAAAATGGGACAGCCACTGTGGAAAGCAGTTTGGCAGTTCCTTAAAATGTTAAACGCAGAATCACCATATGACCCAGCAATTACACTCCTAGGTATATACCCCAAAGAACTGATAGCAGGGACTCAGACACACCAATGTTCATAGCACCTTTATTCACATTAGCCAAAAAAGGTGAAAACAACCCAGTGTCCAGAGACAGACAAATAGATTAAAAAACACGGTATTTATAAATAAATTATTCTGCTGTAAAAAGGAATGATACATGTGACAATATGGATGAATCTTGAAAGTGTTATGCTAAATGAAATAAGCCAGACACAAAAAGACAAGTATGATTCCATTTAACAGAAATATTTAGAACAGGCAAATTTATAAAACCAAAGTAGATTACAGGTTACCAAGGGTGAGGAAAAAGTTCTGGTAAGGATGATAATTGGTAACACATTATAAAAGCAATTAATGCCAGTTAACTGTACACTTAAAATGTTTAAAATGGCAAGTTTCATATATCCGTGTTAACACAATAAAAAAAAAATCTCAGCTTGCAGAAAACTGTAAAGGACCCTATATTTTCAGAACAGTTAATGTAAAGCTACAATTTTTTACATTGGGAAAGTACCAGTAATATGAATAATATGTAATTATATATTGAAGAGAACTATAAACACTGCCAATAAATTAATAAAATGTAAAGATTCATAAAGCAAGTAGAACTTGGAAGAACATGTAATATCAGTACTCAGTATTTCCCAGCTATTTGGTAACTTATGCCAAGGGAGATTAATATTCTAATTGTCTGAGCCATTTTTTATTATACGATAAGCTGATTTTTTTAAGAAGACATTTTCAGTGTTAAGAACATGGGCCCCGAAACAAAGCAGACAGACAGGCAAAGACCTATGTAAAAATGATGGTAAGAATTAAAAGCATGATGGGAGAATCCGGTACACATCTCTAAAAATATGCTAGCATAGCAAAACTAGAAGTAGAACTGTGTGTGAGCAAAGACTTGACAAGGACTATTGCTCTAGCATGGGGTGTGTGATCTGACTGAAGTGCCAGTGAATTAGGAAGAAGAAAAGCCCAACAGGCCCTTGGGGCAGTAAGAGAAGTCTCCATGAAAGAGATGAATGAGGCTGGAGCTACCATTTCAACCCAGACAGGGAGCTTAGCAGAACAGAAATAAAGATGAGCTTAAACAAGTTGGTCATCAAATGCAGACAGAGCATGGCCATCACTACTGAGAGTGACTCTAGCTGAGGTAGGCTTAGTACCCAAATTTGGAAAAACAGCTGAAGAAGGGATAATTCAATTTATTTCTGATGAGGGGAACTCATGCACATAAGCATTTATGTGCCTTGAATTTGTTAGTTGTGAACATCTTTGTATACTCTAATTCAGACCTAGAGAGGAAATACTTGAAGCCAAAACACCCTACTTGATTTCCTTCTTTCTTTTTTTGCATGGGCAGGCACCAGGAATCGAACCTGGGTCCTCTGGCATGGCAGGCAAGCATTCTTGCCTGCTGAGCCACCGTGGCCCGCCCTTGATTTCTTAAAAAAGAGCATAAGAAAGCCAGCAAGTCTCAAGAAAAATCTTTATAGCTCTGACAACTCTACATCAGTCTGAGATGACGTGCTATTCATTTCTGGTTCCCTAGAGAACCACGGAAAGGCATGAGTAAAGGACAAAACAAGAGGTGGGAAATCTTTGCCATTCTTCCCATATCAGGTCTTCCTGATATAAGCTTCCATCACTCTGTATGAAGTGATTTCTTGGAATGTCAGCTGTGCCCATTTATTTAAAAATAGAATTGTTTTTTTTTTTTTATTAACAGAAAGAAAAAAAAATTAACACAACATTTAGAAATCATACCGTTCTACATATGCACTCAGTAATTCTTAACATCATCACATAGATGCATGATCATCGTTTCTTAGTACATTTGCATCGGTTTAGAGGAACTAGCAACACAACAGAAAAAGATATAAAATGTTAATATAGAGAAAAGAAATAAAAGTAATAATAGTAAAAAAAAAACCCTATAGCTCAGATGCAGCTTCTTTCAGTGTTTTAACATGATTACTTTACAATTAGGTATTATTGTGCTGTCCATTTTTGAGTTTTTGTATCTAGTCCTGTTGCACAGTCTGTATCCCTTCCGCTCCAATTACCCATTATCTTACCCTGTTTCTACCTCCTGCTGGACTCTGTTACCAATGACATATTTCAAGTTTATTCTCGAATGTCCGTTCACATCAGTGGGACCATACAGTATTTGTCCCTTAGTTTTTTTTTTGTTTTTTTTTTTTTTTTTTTTTTTTTAAAGGAAAGACAGAGAGAAGGAAGGAAGGATAGAAGGAGGGAAGGAAGGAAGAAAGGGAAACATCTTTAAACATTTTCTTGTTTTTATTGTATTTTGTTTTTCCGTTTTTTGTTACATGGGCTGGGGCCGGGAATCGAACCGAGGTCCTCCGGCATAGCAGGCAAGCACTTTGCCCGCTGAGCCACCGCGGCCCGCCCTGTCCCTTAGTTTTTGACTGGACTCACTCAGCATAATATTCTCTAGATCCATCCATGTTATTACATGCTTCATAAGTTTATCTTGTCTTAAAGCTGCATGATATTCCATCGTATGTATATACCACAGTTTGTTTAGCCATTCTTCTGTTGATGGACATTTTGGCTGTTTCCATCTCTTTGCGATTGTAAATAACGCTGCTATAAACATTGGTGTGCAAATGTCCGTTTGTGTCTTTGCCCTTAAGTCCTTTGAGTAGATACCTAGCAATGGTATTGCTGGGTCGTATGGCAATTCTATATTCAGCTTTTTGAGGAACCGCCAAACTGCCTTCCACAGTGGTTGCACCCTTTGACATTCCCACCAACAGTGGATAAGTGTGCCTCTTTCTCCGCATCCTCTCCAGCACTTGTCATTTTCTGTTTTGTTGATAATGGCCATTCTGGTGGGTGTGAGATGATATCTCATTGTGGTTTTGATTTGCATTTCTCAAATGGCCAGGGACATTGAGCATCTCTTCATGTGCCTCTTGGCCATCCGTATTTCTTCTTCTGGTAGGTGTCTGTTTAAGTCTTTTTCCCATTTTGTAATTGGGTTGGCTGTCTTTTTGTTGTTGAGCTGAACAATCTCATTATAAATTCTGGATACTAGACCTTTATCTGATATGTCGTTTCCAAATATTGTCTCCCATTGTGTAGGTTGTCTTTCTACTTTCTTGATGAAGTTCTTTGATGCACAAAAGTGTTTAATTTTGAGGAGCTCCCATTTATTTATTTCTTTCTTCAGTGCTCTTGCTTTAGGTTTAAGGTCCATAAAACCGCCTCCAGTTGTAAGATTCATAAGATATCTCCCTACATTTTCCTCTAACTGTTTTATGGTCTTAGACCTAATGTTTAGATCTTTGATCCATTTTGAGTTAACTTTTGTATAAGGTGTGAGATACGGGTCTTCTTTCATTCTTTTCATATGGATATCCAGTTCTCTAGGGACCATTTATTGAAGAGACTGTTCTGTCCCAGGTGAGTTGGCTTGACTGCCTTATCAAAGATCAAATGTCCATAGATGAGAGGGTCTATATCTGAGCACTCTATTTGATTCCATTGGTCGATATATCTATCTTTATGCCAATACCATGCTGTTTTGACCACTGTGGCTTCATAATATGCCTTAAAGTCAGGCAGCGTGAGACCTCCAGCGTTTTTTTTTCCTCAAGATACTTTTAGCAATTCGGGGCACCCTGCCCTTCCAGATAAATTTGCTTATTGGTTTTTCTAATTCTGAAAAATAAGTTGTTGGGATTTTGATTGGTATTGCATTGAATCTGTAGATCAGTTTAGGTAGGATTGACATCTTAATTATATTTAGTCTTCCAATCCATGAACACGGTATGCCCTTCCATCTATTTAGGTTTTCTGTGATTTCTTTTAGTAGTTTTTTGTAGTTTTCTTTATATAGGTTTTTTGTCTCTTTGGTTAAATTTATTCCTAGGTATTTTATTCTTTTAGTTGCAATTGTAAATGGGATTCGTTTCTTGATTTCCCCCTCAGCTTGTTCATTACTAGTGTATAGAAAAGCTACAGATTTTTGAATGTTGATCTTGTAGCCTGCTACTTTGCTGTACTCATTTATTAGCTCTAGTAATTTTGTTTGGATTTTTCTGGGTTTTCTACGTATAGTATCATATCATCTGCAAACAGTGATAGTTTTACTTCTTCCTTTCCAATTTTGATGCCTTGTATTTCTTTTTCTTCTCTACTTGCTTTGGCTAGAACTTCCAACACAATGTTGAATAATAGTGGTGATAGTGGACATCCTTGTCTTCTTCCTGATCTTAGGGGGAAAGTTTTCAATTTTTCCCCATTGAGGATGATATTAGCTGTGGGTTTTTCATATATTCCCTCTATCATTTTAAGGAAGTTCCCTTGTATTCCTATCTTTTGAAGTGTTTTCAACAGGAAAGGATGTTGAATCTTGTCAAATGCCTTCTCTGCATCAATTGAGATGATCATGTGATTTTTCTGCTTTGATTTGTTGATGTGGTGTATTACATTAATTGATTTTCTTATGTTGAACCATCCTTGCATACCTGGGATGAATCCTACTTGGTCATGATGTATAATTCTTTTAATGTGTTGTTGGATACGATTTGCTAGAATTTTACTGAGGATTTTTGCATCTATATTCATTAGAGAGATTGGTCTGTAGTTTTCTTTTTTTGTAATATCTTTGCCTGGTTTTGGTATGAGGGTGATGTTGGCCTCATAGAATGAATTAGGTAGTTTCCCCTCCACTTCGATTTTTTTGAAGAGTTTGAGGAGAGTTGGTACTAATTCTTTCTGGAATGTTTGAGAGAATTCACATGTGAAGCCGTCTGGTCCTGGACTTTTCTTTTTAGGGAACTTTTGAATGACTGATTCAATCTCTTTACTTGTGATTGGTTTGTTGAGGTCATCTATTTCTTCTTGAGTCAAAGTTGGTTGTTCATGTCTTTCCAGGAACCCGTCCATTTCCTCTAAATTGTTGTATTTATTAGCGTAAAGTTGTTCATAGTATCCTGTTATTACCTCGTTTATTTCTGTGAGGTCAGTAGTTATGTCTCCTCTTCCATTTCTGATCTTATTTATTTGCATCCTCTCTCTTCTTCTTTCTGTCAATCTTGCTAGGGCCCATCAATCTTATTGATTTTCTCATAGAACCAACTTCTGGTCTTATTGATTTTCTCTATTATTTTCATGTTTTCAATTTTATTTATTTCTGCTCTAATCTTTGTTATTTCTTTCCTTTTCCTTGCTTTGGGATTAGTTTGCTGTTCTTTCTCCAGTTCTTCCAAGTGGACAGTTAGTTCCTGCATTTTTGCCTTTTCTTCTTTTCTGATAAAGGCATTTAGGGCAATAAATTTCCCTCTTAGCACTGCCTTTGCTGCGTCCCATAAGTTTTGATATGTTGTGTTTTCATTTTCATTCGCCTCGAGGTATTTACTAATTTCTCTTGCAATTTCTTCTTTGACCCACTCGTTGTTTAAAAGTGTGTTGTTGAGCCTCCACGTATTTGTGAATTTTCTGGCACTCCGCCTATTATTGATTTCCAACTTCATTCCTTTATGATCCGAGAAAGTGTTGTGTATGATTTCAATCTTTTTAAATTTGTTAAGACTTGCTTTGTGACCCAGCATATGGTCTATCTTTGAGAATGATCCATGAGCACTTGAGAAAAAGGTGTATCCTGCTGTTGTGGGATGTAATGTCCTATAAATGTCTGTTAAGTCTAGCTCATTTATAGTAATATTCAGATTCTCTATTTCTTTATTGATCCTCTGTCTAGATGTTCTGTCCATTGGTGAGAGTGGTGAATTTAAGTCTCCAACTATTATGGTATATGAGTCTATTTCCCTTTTCAGTGTTTGCAGTGTATTCCTCACGTATTTTGGGGCATTCTGGTTTGGTGCGTAAATATTTATGATTGTTATGTCTTCTTGTTTAATTGTTCCTTTTATTAGTATATAATGTCCTTCTTTGTCTCTTTTAACTGTTTTACATTTGAAGTCTAATTTGTTGGATATTAGTATAGCCACTCCTGCTCTTTTCTGGTTGTTATTTGCATGAAATATCTTTTCCCAACCTTTCACTTTCAACCTATATTTATCTTTGGGTCTAAGATGTGTTTCCTGTAGACAGCATATAGAAGGATCCTGTTTTTTAATCTATTCTGCCAGTCTATGTCTTTTGATTGGGGAATTCAGTCCATTAACATTTAGAGTTATTACTGTTTGGATAATATTTTCCTCTACCATTTTGCCTTTTATATTATATGTATCATATCTGACTTTCCTTCTTACTACACTCTTCTCCATGTCTCTCTCTTCTGTCTTTTTGTATTTGACTCTAGTGCTCCTTTTAGTATTTCTTGCAGAGCTGGTCTCTTTCTCACAAATTCTCTCAGTGACTTTTTGTCTGAGAATGTTTTAATTTCTCCCTCATTTTTGAAGGACAATTTTGCTGGATATAGGAGTCTTGGTTGGCAGTTTTTCTCTTTTAGTAACTTAAATGTATCATCCCACTGTCTTCTAGCTTCCATGGTTTCTGCTGAGAAATCTATACATAGTCTTATTGGGTTTCCCTTGTATGCGATGGATTGTTTTTCTCTTGCTGCTTTCAAGATCCTCTCTTTCTCTTTGACCTCTGACATTCTAACTAATAAATGTCTTGGGGAACGCCTATTTGGGTCTAATCTCTTTGGGGTGCACTGCACTTCTTGGATCTGTAATTTTAGGTCTTTCATAAGAGTTGGGAAATTTTCAATGATAATTTCTTCCATTAGTTTTTCTCCTCCTTTTCCCCTTTCTTCTCCTTTTGGGACACCCACAACACGTATATTTGTGCGATTCACATTGTCCTTGAGTTCCCTGATACCCTGTTCAAATTTTTCCATTCTTTTCCGGATAGTTTCTGTTTGTTTTTGGAATTCAGATGTTCCATCCTCCAAATCACTAATTCTATCTTCTGTCTCTTTAAACCTATCATTGTAGGTATCCATTGTTTTTTCCATCTTTTCTACTTTATCCTTCACTTCCATAAGCTCTGTGATTTGTTTTTTCACTTTTTCTATTTCTTCTTTTTGATCAGCCCATGTCTTCTTCATGTCCTCCCTCAATTTATCGATTTCGTTTTTGAAGAGGTTTTCCATTTCTGTTCGTATATTCAGCATTAGTTGTTTCAGCTCCTGTATCTCATTTGACCTATTGGTTTGTTCCTTTGATTGAGCCATATTTTCAATTTTCTGAGCGTGATCCGTTATCTTCTGCTGGCATCTGGGCATTTAGTCAGAATCCCTGGGTATTGGACCCCACAGGTTGAAAGATTTTTCTGTGAAATCTCTGGGTTCTGTTTTTCTTATCCTGCCCAGTAGGTGGCGCTCGTGGCACACGTTTGTCTACGGGTTCCACCAGTGAAAGTTGCTGTGGGTCCTTTAACTCTAGAAAACTCTCGCCGTAGGGGAAGTTCGGCAGCTGAAGCGTTTTGGAAGAGTGCCAGCCGGCCCGGGGGTCCAAACGCGGGGAGGGTCGCCGGCCGCCGCAGCACGGGAGGGCACCAGCTGTCGCAGCCTGGGAGAGTGCACTGTTCCCAGCCGGACCGGGGAGTCACGTGTTTGAAAGGGACCCCCTGGTCACCGTTCTCCGCAGTCTGGGGATTTTCGACCCAACTCTCTCAGTTGGTCCGGGGGGCCTCGCGTGGTGGGGGCGCCACCCACCGCGGCCCAAGGGGACCGCCTGCCCAATTCTGCCAGCTGGCCTGGGAAGGAGGAAGGGAGGGACTCCCGCCACTTGCCGTCCCGCCCAGGAAAGCCCGCGCCCTTCGGTGATCTCACCGGAGCTGGTTCTCCCAGACAGTCAGCCGTTCCAGGATGGGGTACGCTTTCCCTTTGATCTCCGTCGTGGCTCCGGAAGCTGCTCTGTATTGTCTCCACTCCCCCACTAACTGTTCTGGAGGAGGAAAGGTGAGGGTGGCAAAGCTGTAGAGGCCGGTGGCGGAGGAGCCGGTGAAGGCGGAAGAGGGCACGGTGGTGGTTGGAGAGCCACCGGAGCAGGAGGGGGAAGAGGGGAGAGGAGGGCGGGCGGGCCGGCTGCTGCGGGGCGTGGGCGCCGCGCGCCGGGCCGGCGGACAAAGAGGTAGAATTGTTTTTGAAAACTAAAATAATTACCTTTGGACTTCCCTGACATCTATTCTGTGCCATTAATATGCTTAAATGAGTTATATATGGTTTGAGAGCAAGTATTCTTATAGCTTCTCAATAACAGGAAGGAACTCGAGCAAATTTATTCAAACTGTGTCAGACACAAGACTGAAATATTATATGTGCCTAGCTCTGCATAAAACAAGTTAAATTTGGGCCATCGATCAAATCAATCAAATTAAAACAGCTCATACAATTCTACAGGGACTTTCACAGATTTAATTCAAATGAGATTATCCCATGCACACTTTCTAGAATAGGGAGGGGAAAAAAAAGAAATGATAACACTCGTTTGGAAGAAAGAAACAATGTAACTTTATAAATCTGCTTCTGTTTCATATTCCCCCACTGATTCATAAACCAAAAATCTGATTCCTTAAAATCAAAGGTAAACATCAAACCTAACTTCCTGAAATTATAGGAGAAGAAATGATTGTTAAACTTAAGTGTTAGAAAGAACACAGAATTTGAAGTGAGAAGACCCAGATGAGTCAGTTTCACCATTTAAGAGCACAGTCATCTTGGTCATCACTCAAATTCCTTGAGTTTCTCGTTTAAAATAAAAAGTTGGATGGAAGGCTGGATAATAACGACCATAATATCTTCCTCATGGAGTTTTTGTTTTTCATTGAAAAAAGGGTATTTATTTAAAATCACAGAAACTCATGATAAAATTAACTGATCAGGATTTATTTCCATCAAGAATTACTTGTTTTCTTAAATAAGAAATCGGACAATCTGAGAATGGGGTTGCAGGATAGTAAATAAGTTCAGCCATTAACATTTCCCACAAGGATTCTGAATGATATTGAATTCAAATATACAGTTTCTGACTACTTAACTCTGGACAAATTGGCTACCTATTTTCTAGTTGTGATTAAATTCAGTAGGAAAATAATGTTATCTTTACAAGTTCAACTTCTCACTCACAAATACCATATGATTGTGGGCAACAAAGAGAATACCAAATGTTAGGTGAAGATTCAGATGCTGCAAACCATGGCACCAAAGCTGGTGGCTTTCTTAAGCCCTAAATTTCAGGTCTCATGGAAATTTGGGAAACACCCTCTCCATCAGCTGTGTATTTCCTACCTATCACTTCTTCAGCTAAATTCCTGTTGCTGTAGACCTATTTAGGTGGTATCTTTTCATTAGGTTATTTCAACTGAGAAGTGACCCACCTCATTCAAGGTGGGTCTTAATCCTCTTACTGGAGTCCTTTTTAGGAGGATAAAAGACAGAAAAAGCACAGAGAAGTTTAGAGAAAAAGCCTCCAGAGGAGCTGAGAGGACACACAGGAAACAAGGAAGCCGCCACCGAAGCCAGAGGCTGAAATTAATGAAACCTGGGAGAGAAGGACCAGCAGACATCGTCAAGCATCTGGTCATGTGACAAAGGAGTCCAATCACCAGCAGTCTCTCTTCAGAAAAGGTTGGTATCCTGTTGATACCTTAATTTGGACACTTCCACGGCCTCAGAATTTTAAACTTGTAAACTAATAAAACCTCATCATTAAAAGCCAGTATATTCCTGGTACATCCAACTTTAATACTCCTTTCTGGGGATTTTAAAGGTTGAAATAGTATTTATGAGAAAGGAACACAATCTCTATCAATGTTTATCTAATCATATTATTAGAAAAAGTTCAGTGTCTTTGACCTTACCTGAAGGTGGGTGTGTAAAATGTTCACCTTCCCTGTGGGAATTACTCGTTTTTGCAGCTTCACTAGCATCTACTGAGGGCTCTTCTGTTTTAGCTTCTGCTATCTTCAGGAATCCATAATACAATTAAAAAGAACATTTTAGATGAATTCTCACTCACTACTTAAGGAATTGAAAGTCATTAGTAAATATATACACACACACACACACACACACACACACACACACACACACACACACACACAAAGTAATGAACAAGTTCTATTTTTCCAAGGTTTTTAAAATGTTGCCAGCATTAGAGATCTCCTACTTTATGATTTAGGAAGTAGATAAATATTCTCATTTCATATCCTGCAATGCTAAAGGTGACTAGTATGATTAGGGCTTTGGACATAGCCATAACTGGGCTCAAACCTAGTCTTTTCTCTTACTACTCACGTGACCCTGAGTAAGACACTATAAAAATACTCTAAGTGAAAATAAAACCACTGATTTTTGGCATGCTTTTCCACTTAAGTATACCACTACTTTGGAATGTTTGCAGAAGCCACAAATTGGTTTATTTCCATTTCTAATATGAAGTACTATATTAAACCAAAGAAATAATTTAAATTTTGGATAGAGGTAAACTGACATTGATTCATTTTCCTTAAAAATAGAGGAAAACCCAATTACAATGTAGCTTATCAGATAATTCATGGCTATCTAAATCATAAGCCCCTATATGCTGGGGCTTATGATTTAGATATAAGTCCACTATATAGATATAAGGAGGTCATTAATACCATCTCTTCCTCTGTGTGTCTAAAAAGTATAAACAAGAAATAAAAATCAATTATATTCTCATAAAACATAATATTATGCAAGGAGCCTGAACTGAATGTAGTTTGCTCATAAATCCAAGTTAATACTATTATTTTCTAATAGTAGTTTTGAAAATAGTAGTTTTGAATAGAGGCTTCTGTTCTATCCCTTCGTATTAAAAAGTCTTTACTAACATCTAAGTACTTCACCTATATTTAATAAAAAGAAATGTATTCAAAGATACATAAATCACCTCTTAATCCTAAAATGTCTTTCTTTCTTCTGTTCCACTACCTTGGAGTAAAATGATTGAAGGGAAAAAAAGGAAAGCAACTTTCAAATGACTGAGAGAGAGTTTATATGAGATTTCCCTTCTCTAGGGAGATCAGGAAAACGTGGAAAGCGAGGCAGCTAGAAAAGGGGAGGGGAGGGAATAATACTAGCTTACCTCACCTCAGCCAGATACATGTTTAATTTATCCTTAGGAAAAATTAGGCATTGTAGGAAAAAGCAGTTTGAAATCCTATGGAAATGGTTCTTAAGGAAGAACAGTGTACCAGTAATCATTCAGCTTCAAACTGATAATGTGAAAGCCTGCAAGGAACCTTCCATTAGTAGCTGTGGTTGCTGTTTCAAAACAGTAAATGAGCCAAAGAGGTGGGAAAGTATTATATTTTTCTTAATCTTCTTTTACTCATAAAATGAAGGGAAATTTTTATAAGGAAATTCCCAAAATATGAAAGGTATAATGGTCTTTTGGAGTTAATATTTTGGTCTTTATCGTGGAATTTAAAATGTAAGTTTCTGGGTGAATTAAAAGTTAAAAAGACAAGTAATTCTTCACACATAAAGGTTAAATATAAATAGACTTGCCGAGAAAATATGAAAACTCTACAGAACTGTGTGGTTCCACATAAACTAAACTTTAACATCCAAAACTAGTTGTAAACTTAAAACAGCAATGAAATAAGTATTATATTAATATGTTCTAAAGACACCTGTTTTTTTCTCTTCCTTTCTTCCTCCTGGTCATATTCCTCTTTTGATTTTCTGAAATATATAAAAAGAAGGGAGAAAAGTAAATTTTCTTTTTTGGCCCAAAAAAAAATACAGTTCAACAAACTAACAAGTTATCCTATGCACACAAGTCACTCTGGGCCCAAAGATAGAAAACAA
The DNA here is from genome assembly GCF_023851605.1 of Tamandua tetradactyla. Lineage (NCBI taxonomy): Eukaryota > Metazoa > Chordata > Mammalia > Pilosa > Myrmecophagidae > Tamandua > Tamandua tetradactyla. The sequence goes on along the minus strand of NC_135343.1, from coordinate 28,111,025 downwards.
CAAGGTCTTTCTCTAAAGCAGTTTATGATCAAGTGGGAAAGATATACTTCGGTATATACAGCATAATATAGTTAACAACATAAAGTACAGGTTTACCTGTTTCTTAGAGAAACGTAAATGACCCCAAGCTGAACAAAGACCTAAATTCTAAACTCAAATCTGATAGATTTTAGGGAGATCAGTTACACCCCCCCTTATTAAATCCCTTTCTCTCCTCAGTTTTCCAATGGTACCTGAACTATCAGGAAGCTCTGCTGATACTATTCTATCAAAGTTTACCTATTGATTTTTTAACAGCAGACTGGAGAAGTCTCATTTAGAAACACAGCAAATCAACTCTCATACGGATTTATAAGTAAGTTCTATGGCCACACTTTACACAATAGTATACCTCCCTCCAAAAGCCCTAAGGAAAAAAAAATCTAAAAGTTCAAGCTGATTAGTTTTCAGAACACTAGTCAACTAACAGAAGAAACTGATACAAGTAAAACTTTATCAGTCCTCTAATATATTAGTAAATAACCTTACTCCTTTAAACCTATAAACTCAAAGCATTCTATGATGTCTCAGGCTTGCATCTTCCTGTGCCATGAAAAGCAAGATCTGGCAGGAAGGGCTGAGTTCAGCTGAGACAACTGAGGGCCTCACATCTGCCTCCCTCCCCATAACCACTACAAGCACCTGAAATTAAGCACTAAGCCTGGAGCTACTTTGTTAGTTCCCCACTAGGTCCACCCCCTTAATGACCAACCTGCCTAACCCCTCCTCTGCTTTAGTGATGGGGAGAGGTAGGAGGAGTACAAAAATGCCATAAGATAGACATGTGTACCTGGGTGGTATGGCTGGAAAGGAAAGAACCCCAAAAGCCAAGGCTATTTTCTGCCAGTGGCACAGGTGGCTGCTGATATCCTTTTGCCCTAAACCTAGTATATCCTGGCTGGAGATTTAAAATAGGCACTACAATTCCCCCTTCCTTCCAAAAACTCCCTTAGGGATCAGGGGACAACAGAACCAAGGGAAAAAGAAATGTTTACTAATTACTCTAGAGGCTGCACACTTCAGGCCAGACCTTTGGCTGAAAGTCATGTAACTGGGGAGAGGCAGTGGCCAGCAAAATACTGTCCTCCTTTCCTTGCAAGTTACCTGCCACCCAGTGAGTTATTCAGTCTGTGGAGTCTGGATGCCCATCTTCCTCCTGTGAGCCACCTAGACTGAACTACCTCTAATGCTAAAATGCAGAAACCAGGAATATACTGCTACTACACCCCTTTCAGGGATCAGGATGGGTCCACTGCAACTTTTTCCCATGGGTATCTAGTTTCCAATTCCCATGACGGGAGTGGAAGAACGCCCTCCCATTGGGCTGATCTGGTAGGAATCAAATGAAATTCATTTTTTTCTGTTAATTAAGGAATTTAATAAATACATTTATAAACAGATAAAATGCATAAATAAACCATTTTCATTGTCTTCAGTAGAGATTCTACGTATTTTACTTGTTCATAACATTTTTTAATAAAAAGCACACATACAGACCATATTACAATAATACTTAGGATTCATTCAAAAAATAATTTTAAAAAGGTACCTAAGAACTTCCCTCAGGATTTTCATCTCTTCCTGTTCAAGGTCACTGACTACATCAGAACCATCAGTTAAACAGTCAGGTAACACACCTGTTCAAAACCAAAGGTCACATGGAAGAATATCAGTTAAACTGAAAATGTTGACCTCTCACTGTTCTAGTTCATCAAGAAGTACAAGACCTATCGTCACTTAAATGTTCCAAGATATTATCTTTTTAATTATCATCTTTTTAACTTTTTGTTTTAGAGACTCATTCCCACAAAGAAACACAATTTTACTTAGAAATGTCTCTTAGTAATCATTTGTATTGCCTATTAAAAATAATATACGGCACTCCTGCTCTGGCGGCTCTCCAACCACCACGATGCCCTCTTCTGCCTTCACCGGCTCCTCCGCCACCAGCCTCGACAGCCTTGCCACCCTCACCTTTCCTCCTCCAGAACAGCTACTGGGGGAGTGGAGACAATACAGAGCAGCTCCTGGAGCCACGACGGAGATCAAAGGGACGGCGTACCCCATCCTGGAACGGCTGACTGTCTGGGAGAACCAGCTCCGGTGAGATCACCGAAGGGCGCGGGTTTTCCTGGGCGGGACGGCAAGCGGCCGGAGTTCCTTCCTTCCTCCTTCCCAGGCCAGCTGGCAGAATTGGGCAGGCGGTCCCCTTGGGCCGCGGCGGCTGGCACCCCCACCACGCGAGGCCCCCTGCACCAACTGAGAGAGTTGGGTCGAAAATCCCCAGACTGCGGAGAACGGTGACCAGGGGGTCACTTCCAAACACGTGACTCCCTGGTCCGGCTGGGAACAGTGCACTCTCCCAGGCTGCGACAGCTGGCACCCTTCTGCCACACTTGGCGCCCCGGGCCGACTAAGAAATTCGGTCAGGTGCTCTCCCATGCTGTGGCGGACGGCGACCCTCCCCGTGTTCGGACCCCCGGGCCAGCTGGCACTCTTCCAGGACGCTTTGGCTGCCAAACCTCCCCTACGGCAAGAGTTTTCCAGAGTTAAAGGACCCACAGCAACTTTTACTGGTGGAGCCTGTAGACAAACGTGTGCCACGAGTGCCACCTACTGGCCAGGATAAGAAAAACAGAACTCAGAGATTTCACAGAAAAAATTTTCAACCTGTGGGGTCCAACACCCAGGGAAATCTGACTAAATGCCCAGACGCCAGCAGAAGATAACGGATCACGCTCAGAAAATTGAAAATATGGCCCAGTCAAAGGAACAAACCAATAGTTCAAATGAGATACAGGAACTGAAACAACTAATGCTGAATATACGAACAGAAATGGAAAACCTCGTCAAAAACGAAATCGATAAATTGAAGGAGGACATGAAGAAGACATGGGCTGATCAAAAAGAAGAAATAGAAAAAGTGAAAAAACAAATCACAGAGCTTATGGAAGTGAAGGATAAAGTAGAAAAGATGGAAAAACAATGGATACCTACAATGATAGATATAAAGAGACAGAAGATAGAATTAGTGATTTGGAGGATGGAACATCTGAATTCCAAAAACAAACAGAAACTATCCGGAAAAGAATGGAAAAATTTGAACAGGGTATCAGGGAACTCAAGGACAATATGAACCGCACAAATATACGTGTTTTGGGTGTCCCAGAAGGAGAAGAGAAGGGAAAAGGAGGAGAAAAACTAATGGAAGAAATTATCATTGAAAATTTCCCAACTCTTATGAAAGACCTAAAATTACAGATCCAAGAAGTGCAGCGCACCCCAAAGAGATTAGACCCAAATAGGCGTTCCCCAAGACACTTATTAGTTAGAATGTCAGAGGTCAAAGAGAAAGGGAGGATTTGAAAGCAGCAAGAGAAAAACAAGCCATCACATACAAATCGTATCCCACAACACATTAAAAGAATTATACATCATGACCAAGTAGGATTCATCCCAGGTATGCAAGGATGGTTCAACATAAGAAAAACAATTAATGTAATACACCACATCAACAAATCAAAGCAGAAAAATCACATGATCATCTCAATTGATGCAGAGAAGGCATTTGACAAGATTCAACATCCTTTCCTGTTGAAAACACTTCAAAAGATAGGAATACAAGGGAACTTCCTTAAAATGATAGAGGGAATATATGAAAAACCCACAGCTAATATCATCCTCAATGGGGAAAAATTGAAAACTTTCCCCCTAAGATCAGGAACAAGACAAGGATGTCCATTATCACCACTATTATTCAACATCGTGTTGGAGGTTCTAGCCAGAGCAATTAGACAAGAAAAAGAAATACAAGGCATCCAAATTGGAAAGGAAGAAGTAAAACTATCACTGTTTGCAGACGATATGATACTATACGTAGAAAACCCGGAAAAATCCACAACAAAACTACTAGAGCTAATAAATGAGTACAGCAAAGTAGCAGGCTACAAGATCAACATTCAAAAATCTGTAGCTTTTCTATACACTAGTAATGAACAAGCTGAGGGGGAAATCAAGAAACGAATCCCATTTACAATTGCAATTAAAAGAATAAAATACCTAGGAATAAATTTAGCCAAAGAGACAAAAAACCTATATAAAGAAAACTACAAAAAACTACTAAAAGAAATCACAGAAGACCTAAATAGATGGAAGGGCATACCGTGTTCATGGATTGGAAGACTAAATATAATTAAGATGTCAATCCTACCTAAACTGATCTACAGATTCAATGCAATACCAATCAAAATCCCAACAACTTATTTTTCAGAATTAGAAAAACCAATAAGCAAATTTATCTGGAAGGGCAGGTTGCCCCGAATTGCTAAAAACATCTTGAGGAAAAAAAACGAAGCTGGAGGTCTCGCGATGCCGGACTTTAAGGCATATTATGAAGCCACAGTGGTCAAAACAGCATGGTATTGGCATAAAGATAGATATATCGACCAATGGAATCGAATAGAGTGCTCAGATATAGACCCTCTCATCTATGGACATTTGATCTTTGATAAGGCAGTCAAGCCAACTCACCTGGGACAGAACAGTCTCTTCAATAAATGGTGCCTAGAGAACTGGATATTCATATGTAAAAGAATGAAAGAACACCCGCATCTCACACCTTATACAAAAATTAACTCAAAATGGATCAAAGATCTAAACATTAGGTCTAAGACCATAAAACAGTTAGAGGAAAATGTAGGGAGATATCTTATGAATCTTACAACTGGAGGCGGTTTTATGGACCTTAAACCTAAAGCAAGAGCACTGAAGAAGGAAATAAATAAATGGGAACTCCTCAAAATTAAACACTTTTGTGCATCAAAGAACTTCATCAAGAAAGTAGAAAGACAGCCTACACAATGGGAGATAATATTTGGAAATGACATATCAGATAAAGGTCTAGTATCCAGAATATATAAAGAGATTGTTCAACTCAACAACAAAAAGACAGCCAACCCAATTACAAAATGGGAAAAAGACTTGAACAGACATCTACCAGAAGAAGAAATACGGATGGCCAAGAGGCACATGAAGAGATGCTCAATGTCCCTGGCCATTAGAGAAATGCAAATCAAAACCACAATGAGATATCATCTCACACCCACCAGAATGGCCATTATCAACAAAACAGAAAATGACAAGTGCTGGAGAGGATGCGGAGAAAGAGGCACACTTATCCACTGTTGGTGGGAATGTCAAAGGGTGCAACCACTGTGGAAGGCAGTTTGGCGGTTCCTCAAAAAGCTGAATATAGAATTGCCATACGACCCAGCAATACCATTGCTAGGTATCTACTCAAAGGACTTAAGGGCAAAGACACAAACGGACATTTGCACACCAATGTTTATAGCAGCGTTATTTACAATCGCAAAGAGATGGAAACAGCCAAAATGTCCATCAACAGAAGAATGGCTAAACAAACTGTGGTATATACATACGATGGAATATCATGCAGCTTTAAGACAAGATAAACTTATGAAGCATGTAATAACATGGATGGACCTAGAGAATATTATGCTGAGTGAGTCCAGTCAAAAACTAAAGGACAAATACTGTATGGTCCCACTGATGTGAACGGACATTCGAGAATAAACTTGAAATATGTCATTGGTAACAGAGTCCAGCAGGAGTTAGAAACAGGGTAAGACAATGGGTAATTGAAGCTGAAGGGATACAGACTGTGCAACAGGACTAGATATAAAAACTCAAAAATGGACAGCACAATAATACCTAATTGTAAAGTAATCATGTTAAAACACTGAATGAAGCTGCATCTGAGCTATAGGGTTTTTTTTTTACCATTATTACTACTTTTATTTCTTTTCTCTATATTAACATTTTATATCTTTTTCTGTTGTGTTGCTAGTTCCTCTAAACCGATGCAAATGTACTAAGAAACGATGATCATGCATCTATGTGATGATGTTAAGAATTACTGAGTGTATATGTAGAACGGTATGATTTCTAAATGTTGTGTTAATTTCTCTCTTTTTTTTTCTTTCTTTCCGTTAATAAAAAAATAAAAAATAAAAAATAAAAATAAAATAAATAAATAATAATAATATACGGCAATATAAAATTAATATAAGCTATTTTCTTCCCTAATCCTGCTGAGGATCTACCACTGAAATCATTAAGTTGGGGTTAATAATGTAACTATGCTGTTCTAAATGTGTTCAATAAATGAGAAAAGAGTTCACAAAGAAAAATATAAAATAAAATACTCTTGCTAATTGAAACAGCGTGTTAATACTCTTCATTCATTCCACAATAAATACTATTGAACAGTGTCCAGCAGAAAGCCTGGTGCTCGGCACTTTAGGAGATATGAAGATGAATAACAAGCTCTGCCCTTGGAGCTTCAGTTCACTTATCTAAGGTCCAATAACTACAAATTTAGGTAGTACCAATCCCACTCCAGTACAAAAAAATAATTTATGGCAAGTAATGTTAAGTGGCAGTTTAATTTACTTTATTATCTATATCTTCCTGATAAACAGATCACTTCATATTTATAATTGTATTTCCATAACATCAGCAGCATGTCTTTCAATTTTTACCTCCCATTTCTTTATCCACAAATGACTATGGGATTTGGATCTTCTCTTAGAGTAGTGTTATTATTCTAATTCCCTTAATGTTTAAAAGTGAATTTTTTAATTTAACTTTTTATTTTGAGATAAACTGCGGATTCACATAAAGTTACAAGAAGTAATACTGAGAGATCCAGTGTATCCTTCACTCAGTTTCCCCCAGTGGTATCATCTTGCAAAACTACAGTACAATATCACAAACAAGAAATTTACAGTTACAAATGACCAATCTACGGCATATTTTTGCTCAGTCAAAAAATATAAAATTATTTTCCAAATATTCTAAGGAAAATTTAAAATACTGAGGCAAGAATAACTCAACTGTATGAATACGTCAAAATAATGTTCTGATTTCCATTTTCCCCAAATTCTTTGATAAGACAAAATCAAGAATCCAGAGAGCCTTTTGAGTTCTCCTCACCATAAAGGCAATATTCATATGGCCTACAGTTTTGAGAACAATCAAGTTAGCTATAAGGTTCTCCCTGGTTCTAAGTTAAGCAACAGTCTTAAGTACCAGTATTTTTTAAAAAACCTCTATGGCAGAAACTAAGTATTAGTTTATATTTAAATATAAATAAATAAACTGCCCCACTCTGTGCCTTGACAGCAGCCATTACTCCACATCATTTCCCCCTGCCTTCCTTGCTATATAAACCAAATTGGGTGCAATTATCAAGCAGCCAAGTACTTAAAGCGTGCCCTCCCCCATCCCTGGAGAATGACTCATGATTGGTTTAAGCCAATCATAATGGTTTACTTAACCCCAGTGCCAGAAAGTTTAAGAAAGGCATATGATCCCAATCCTGATCAATAAGATCTGAAAGGCAAAGTCCTAGGGGCTTCCATGACATTGTTGCCTTGCTAAGAAAAGGATATGTTCAGAAGGAAATAGCCATTTTGTTCATGAGACACTTGCTGTGTCTGCATTCAATGCAGCCAGAGTGCCAACATGTTAGGAGACCCTGAGTACAAAGATGGAAAGTGTCAGGGTCGTTGAAAACATCACTGAGTCACTGAAAGTAATCAATGGAGGACTCAACTTCTTTCTCTCCCTTCTTCTGAACTTCCTGATTGGTGAGATGATAATTTCCTATTGCTTAAGGCATCTTCATTGGGATTTCCTGATATAGGCAGCCTGAAGCATTAAACTGATACAAGCTGTAAGTATTTGTTCCCTTTTTATTAAAATTTAAATGAATTTCCTGTTAAATTCAAAACTGAAAACAATATACTGCCACTGTCAATGTTCATTACATCTGAAGACAAAGTTTAGCAATATAAAATGATTATCTGAATTCTCTATTCCACAGGTCAGAATAAAGCATAGTTTCAGAACAATTCAGAGGAAAGGATTTAATAGAGCAAACCATGCTAGAAAGACAAAGAAAAAAGATACTGTTTTCCAAGCTTATTTACACTAAGGCAATAGCACTGTTTCACGCATTCTTTAGGGCTAAGGTGGTGTCATTTCCTATCCACAGACAACAGCACTCTTGCCTACTGTCATGGTCAGGTTCATGTGTCAACTTGGCCAAGTGGTGGTACCTGTTTGTCTGGTTGGGCAAGTGCTGGCTTGTCTGTTGCAATGAGGATATTTCATAGAATTAAATCATGACCATGTCAGCTCCATCCACAGCTGATTCCATTTGTAATCAGCTAAAGGGGAGTGTCTTCTGCAATGAGAGATGCTTAATCTAATCACTGGAAGCCTTTTAAGGAGGATTCAGAAGAGACAGGCTTTCTTCCTGCTTTGGCTGGTGAGCCTCTCCTGTGGAGTTCATCCAGACCCTCCATCGGAATCGTCGGCTTCACAGCCTGCCCTGAGGATTTTGGACTCTGCATTCCTGCAGTCACGTGAGACATTTTTATAAATTTATATTTGCGAGTGTTCCCTGTTGATTCTGTTTCTCTAGAGAACTCTTAACTAATACACCTGTGGTGGAAGCTTCTAAGGATTTTAGGAGATGGTTACAATATTGGCTGACTCTAAAGGATAGAGTCTCTACTCACATTAGACAAATTAATCCACCCCAAGGGCCCTGCAACATTAGAAGTTCTTTTGTTACATGCTCCAGAACTTTAACAGCAACAAATACAAACTACATTTTCAAAACTACAAGAAACAATCAAAGGAAAGGCCCTATTGCCAAACCATTAGAGAGGTTATAAACCATGGTAAAGAATATCAATGGCAATCTGTTGAGCAAAGAAACATCTAGGAATTAAGGTCAGGTTATCAGACTTAAAAATCTGAAACACTGAGAAGACCCTGGGTTGAAAGGGAGATGGTACAATAACAAGAAGTATGGTAAGAAACTCAGATGCTTTAAGTCAGGCTGTCACAGATAATTCAGGTACACAAAAAAGGAACCCAAGTAGGAAGAGCTGGAAAGAAAATGAGATCAAGCATAGACTCAGAAAAAAAAAAACCAGAGAGTTACTAGCATTTTGAATTCTGTTTTTTTCTCCAGCTGATGCTGGTGTAATCAAATCTGCCTATTGCCCTGTAACAGTGGTTCTCTGTGGAGAACTGCAGCAACTGCAGCAGCATCACCTGGGAACTTGTTTAAAATGTAAATTACTGGGTCCTACCCTAGACCTACTGAATCAGAAACAGGGGTCCATCCAGGTGTACTTTGCTAAGCTTTTCAATAAAGCCTGAAAACCACTGTCCCCTACCGGTAACACTAACATGCCAGGAGAAGAGTAGTAACATTCTCTCCACAGTACTAACTGTGACCACTCAAAAATACTAAATTCCATAAACTCAATGGCTGGACAGAAAAAAGAGCTCTCTGAAACAAAACATCATTGAATCAAATTCTGGTCTGCTTTCCTTCAGATGTCAAATACAAACTAATTAGGAAGTTTACACTCTTAAACACTGGAGGTCAGCCACATACTTTCAAACCTGAAATAAAATTATGAAGACAGTTATATTTAAGACTACATTAACCAGAATAGTACAAAAAAATGCATTTAGCACTTAAATTTCTAGTTCAACAATTTACCATTTCTCTCTTGAATTATTCGAATGGCTTGAAGCTGCATTTCAATGTTTTTCTGCACCATCATTGCTTTAAAGATACAAAAATCTTCTGCTGCCAAAACAGGTTGCAAAATGGCCTGTGGAAAGAAGTTTTTAGGTTAAATGAAAAATAAATTTTAAAAATTACTTGCCACATGTTAATATCATTTCCACTTTGCAAAATGATGCATTAAATAAAAAATACCACATTACTTTTTATGATTAGATGACCCAAAAGGACATTTTAAGACTTTTATTTTAAAAGGCTTCAAAGTACAATTCTCAAGAAGGTCTCCCAACTACCATGCCTCCAGGAAGCTAAGGCTTACAGTGATATACTTTCCAAATGAGCCATTGCTGAATTATACTGAAAAAACAACATCAGAATCTAAATTACTTTTTAAAACTTACCATTTTGGTATTTGGATTTGTTTTTCAACCAAAATAATAATATCAATTCAGTTTATATTCTTTCACTTGAATGGTTTGTTTAATGGTAAATCATTAACTACAAAATTATCCATTAATAAAAAATGGATCAAGTACTTAAATTTAAGAATTTAAATTAAAACTCTTTTAAGAGTTTTAGCAGAAAAGATGGAGCAAATCTTCATGATCTTGGATGATTTCTTAAATATGACACCAAAAGCACAGGCAACAACAACAAAAAATAAATTGGACTTTCATTAAAAACTGCTGTACATCAAAAGATACCATCAGAAGTGTGAAAAGTCAATCCATAAAATGAGAGAAAATCATATATCTGATAAGGGTTTAATATCCAGAATGTATAAAACACTCAAGAACAAGAAGACAACCAACCCAATTTAAAAATGGGCAAGGGGCATGAATAGACATTTTTCTGAAGATAGAAAACAGTCAATAAGCACATGAAAAGTAGCTCAAATCCGGTCTTTAGGGAAATGCAAGTAAAAACCACAATGAGATACCACTTTATAACCACTAGATGGCTATAATAAAAAAGACAGTTAATACCTGGCATGCTGATGAAAATGTGGAGAAACCCTCATACACTAGCAGTGGGAATGTAAAATGGTACAGCCACTGAGGAAGATGGTTTAGCAGTTCCTCAAAAAATTAAGCACAGAACTACCATATGATCTAGCAATTCCACTCCTACGTATATACCCAAAGAACTGAAACTAGGTACTCAAAGATAAACCTGTACGCTAATGTTTACAACAGCATTATTTACAATCGCCAAAAGGTGGAAACAACCCAAATGTCTATCAACAAATGATTTGATAAACACAATATGGTATATCCATATAAGGCAATGGTAGTTGGCAATATAAAGGGATGAAATTCAGATACATGCTAAAACATAGATGAATCTTGAAAACATTATGCCGAGTAAAAGAAGGCAAAAACAACAGACCACGTATTTTATGATTCCACTTAAAACAAACAGTTACAATAAGCAAATTCATAGAAGCAGAAAACAGATTACAGTTTACCAGAGGCTGAGGGTGGAGGGGATGAGGAATGGGGAATTATTGCTTAATGGGAATTTCAGGAGGTGAAAATTTTTGGAAATAGTGGTCATGGCTTTACTACATTGGGAATGTAATTCAAACAGCAACAGTATACTTAAAAATGGTTAAAATGGCAAATTTTATGTAGTATTTTTTTACCACAGTAAAAAATATTAAAGTCAAGAAATAATTTCTAGGTGAAACCAGGAAATTGTAATAAATGAGTGAAAAAAGGGTATCTATCCCAAAGTACCCAAATTAATACTAAAAATAAATTATTATATAGTATATATATTACATAGCCAAGAGCAAACCAATTACCAAAATTACCAATAAGTAGAATAATATTTGAAATTTATGAAATCATCCAAAAGAAAACACTCAGAACCCTATTCACCTTTGTAAAATCTCATTTCCAGCTTTACATGACATTGATGGAAAAACTGATTCCACAAAATCATGCTGAGGCAACCAAGAGTGCAGTTATATATCAGGCAGGCAACAGCAATAATGTCAAAGAGAACACAAAAGCTCCACAAAAGAGCTCTAAGCAAGGAGGAAGGAGCCCATCCCCCTACAATCAGCTCTCATCCTAAATAACAGGCAGCATAGTAAAACAAAGATAAAGTTCAAAAACAGCTCTCTACCTCTTTTGTTCTCAGATGTGGCCTCTCTCCCTAAGTCAACTTGGCAGGTGAACTCACGGCCCTCCCCACTACCTGGGATGTAAATCTCCCTGGCAATGTGGGACAGAAATCCTGGAATGAGCTGGGACCCTGCATCATGGGATTAAGAACACTTTCTTGACCACAGGGGGAAGAGAGAAATGAGGCAAAATAAAGTTTCAGTGGCTGAAAGATTTCAAATGAGTCAAGAGGTTACTCTGGAGGTTATGCTCCTTTTATCCAGGGTATGGACAGGTGAGTAAAAAAATACAGATAAAAAATAAATAGGGGGAGATAATACGCAAAGTAAATTGGATAGACTGAAATACTAAGGGGTGAGGGATATGGGATGTATGAGTTTTCTTTTTTTTTTAATTTCTTTTTCTGGAGTGATGCACATGTTCTAATAAAAAATGATCATAGTGATGAATACACAACTATGTGATGATACTGTGTGATAATGTGACTGTACAACATATATGGACTGTATGTGTGTAAAGATATGTCAATAAAAATAGTTTTTTAAAAAGCAGCTCTCTAGGACATTCATAGAGTCAGCTAAAGGAAAAGAAGAAGATGAAATGTTTCTTTCCCCTTAAATTCATTTGTGAGCAGCAGAGGTTTTGTCTGTTTTGCAACCCCACTGGCTAGGATAATGCTACTGCCTGGAGCATAAAGGATATCACTATTTATTGGATGGATAAATTCAAATTAACAAAACCAAAATTTCTGTCAAGAGTAAAACACAGTTTTTAACATCAGAATATAAGCCATAAATGACTCTAATGTTTATAAAATTTTGTTTTCTATATCAACATTGATTCTCTAGAAACAAACTAAATTACATTTATTTTACAAAAAACAATCATATTTTCATATGCGTTTCATAGTTTTCATTAAGTGCTCTATTTATTAAATGCAAAATATACTTTAAAAAACAATGTCACTGGGATAGAAGTTGGTTAATAGCCTTTTGGCAACTACTATTATGTTTTAGGGGGAATAAATCCAGATGTAAAAGATACGTATGAATTAGTTCATCTTTTACACAGATATAACTGATTTAGTACAAAGACAAATGGTTTCAGTTGCTATCATAAGCAATAAACTTGCAAACAGTACTTGTAGTAACTGTTAAAATAGAAAAATCTAACATTATACCCTATAAAATATGAAGCTTATGTTTTATTGTGAATTATGTAAAAGTTAAAACTCACGCTTACCACTTCTTGAAAGATTTATAAATGGCACATGAAAAAGTGGGCAACATAATTAGTCATCAGGGAATTGTGAATCAAAACTACAATGAGAGGAGCCAAGATGGCAGCTTAGTGAAATGTGGAATTTAGTTCGTCCTCCAGAGCAGCTAGTAAATAGCCAGGAACAGTACAGAACAACTGCTGGGGCCATATGAGTAACCAGACAAATGTACACCAGTCTGTACAAGCTGAACCAGCTGCAAGCCCACCCAGAACCGTGAGTACCCCAAGCCGTGGCAGCCCTTGCCCCTTGCCCACAGGCTGCTTCCCAGAGAGCAAAGGTTAAGGACTTTACTAGCAGCAAGGACTGAGCTCTACCAAGCTCCAATCTGTGGAATTAATTAAAAATTCTGACTACTAAAAATAGGCACCCAGCTCAGCTGAACCTCAAGTAAAAGCTAAGATTGCTGGTTTTTGCCCGCGTGCAGACGGGGCAGGGCTGACGGAAAAAGAAAAAAAAAGAGGTTTTTTTGGATTGGACAGCACTAAATACTTGAAAGAGTCTGGGCCCTGAAGGAAAGGAGGGGGCACACAGGACCTGGAGATATACTGAGCAATTTACCAACTTAAGCTCTTGATTGGCAAACCTGAGGAATGGGGGTCCTGCTCTGAAAACGAATTTTTTTCCTTCTCTTTTTTTGTGGCTGTGTTATCACGGCTTGACTGCTGTTTGGATACAACTGCAAGGCTTCTCAGGCAGAATTAAGCTTGTCTGAGAGCTTGTCTGGAGGCTGTACCTTCCCCAGGAGATGGGTGGAGCCCAGTTCAGGTAGAATCCCTCCCTCAAGGAATTCAGACTCCAGGGTCTGGAAAACTGAAGCGATTAAAACCAGCCTACTACCTCTCCTCTGTCTCAACCACACCCCCAGCACAGAAAGGCTGCTGAAGTTAAAGGTACTGCATCACCTTATGCTGGTGAGACCCATAGGCAGAAAAACGCCACATAACTGGGCAGGATAGAAAAAACACAGAGTCCAGAGGCTTCATAGGAAAGCCTTTTTTAATCTGCTGGATCTCACCCTCAGGGAAAATTTACACAGGTGACACTTTCCTCCTGAGAGGAGGCCAGTTTGGTCTGGGAAAATCTGACTGGGGTTTATAATGCCTAAGGAGACCCTCCTAAGGGGGGAAAAAAAAGGCACCATACAGGCAGGGCAAGAAACAAGAAAACAAGAACTGAAAAATTCTGATCTGTTAAACAAAACCTAAACTAGAGGTCTAGAATAAGCTGAACTGAATGTCAAAGAACAGATAGACAACAAACTCAAGCAAGAAAATTCTAGGTAAAAAAAAGTGAAAACAATCTCTAGAATAACTAATTAAGGAAATTAAATGCACACACGCTGGCAAAAAATAGTGAATCATACTAGGAAAACTGAAGATATGACCCAGTCAAAGGAACAAACCAGCAGTTCAAATGAGATACAGGAGCTGAAACAATTAATTCAGAACGTTCAAACAGATATGGAAAACTTCATTAAAAATTAAGTCAATGAACTGAAGGAGGCTATAAACAAGGCAAGCAGTGAGGACAACAAAATCAATTGGCCGACCCCTCAATCTTGCGGTTTGTTCATGTGAAACTTACCCCTGCAAAGGATAAGCTAAGCCTACTTAAAATTAGGCTGAAGAGTCACCCCCAGAGAACCTCTTTCAATGCTCAGATGTGGCCTATCTCTCAGCCAAACTCACGACAAGCAAACTCACTGCCCTCCCCATCTCTACGTGAGACATGACTCCCAGGGGTGTAAACCTCCCTGACAACATGGGACACAGAAATCCTAGAATGAGCTTGGACTCAGCATCAAGGGACTGAGAAAACCTTCTCGACTGAAAGGGGAAAGAGAGGAATGAGACAAAATTAAGTGTCAGTGGCTGAGAGTTTCAAATAGAGTCAAGAGGTTATCCTGGAGGTTATTCTTACACATTATACAGATAACCCCTTTTTAGTTTAAGGTGCATTAGAGAGGCTAGAGGAAAGTGCCTGAAACTGTAGAGCTGTGTTCCAGTAGCCATGTTTCTTTAAGATGACTGTATAATGATATAGCTTTTGCAAGTGACTATGATTGTGAAAACCTTGTTCTGATGCTCCTTTTATCTACAGTATGGAC
Source organism: Tamandua tetradactyla (assembly GCF_023851605.1). NCBI lineage: Eukaryota > Metazoa > Chordata > Mammalia > Pilosa > Myrmecophagidae > Tamandua > Tamandua tetradactyla. Next base: position 28,095,831 of record NC_135343.1, on the reverse strand, counting down.
AGATGAGTAAAAAATATGGATTAAAAATAAATAATGGGTGAACAAATGTTCAAATAAATTGGGTAGAGGGAAATACTAGTGGTCAATGAGAGGGAGGGGTAAGGGGTATGGTACTTATGAGTGTTTTCTTTTTATTTCTTTTTCTGGACTGATGTAAATGTTCTGAGAATTGATCATGGGGATGAATATACAACTATGTGATGATATGGTGAGCCTCTGATTGCACACCAAGTATGGAAGGTTCATACGTTAAGAATGTTTGTATTGTATGTTAATTGATTTTATTAATAAAAATTTAAAAAAAGAAAACTACAAACATATCTCTTCATATTCGCTAGAATGGCTATAATAGAAAACTCTTATACCCACACACACACACACGCACACACAAGTGTTACCTTGAAATGTGGAAAATGGAGAAATTAGAACCTTCATATATTGCTGTTAGGAATTTTAAATAATACAGCCACCCTAGAAAACAATCTGGCAAATTTTCAAAAGGCTAAGCATAGAGTCACCAAATTGTATATATAGTAGAGAAATGAAAATGTATTGCCACAAAAAAAATTTGTACATAAATTTTCATAGTGGAATTATTCACAACAGCCAAAAAGTGAAAACAACCAAAATGTGCAAAAATTGATGAACAGATAAATAAAATATGATATATCCATATAATGGAATATTATTCAGCCATACAAAGAAATGAAGTACTGATACATGCTACAAATGAACCCAAACATTATGCTAAGTGAAAGAAGCCAGACAGAAAAGGTCAAGTATTATATGATTCCATTTATATGAAATGTCCAAATAGGCAAATCCATAGAAACAGAAAGTTAAGTGATTGCCAGGAGCTGGGGGAGGGAGGAAGGGAAGTAACTATTAACAGCTATGAGGTTTCTTGGGGGGATAATGAAAATGGTTGGAAAATGATTGTGGTAATTGTTACTCAATTCTAAAAAGATACAAAAAACCATTTAACTGAACATTTTAAATTGGTAAATTGTATAGAATTTGAATTAAATCTAAATAAAACTGTTATGTTAAAAAAAAGCTATCAGAGTTTGAACTTAGAAGAAATACTTATAGTAAAAACAAACGATTTTAGAGAAAAAAATAGCTTAAAATCTTATTAGCATTCACACAAAATACTATTAATTATCCTGTATTTTTACAAAGTGAATGACAACATTTCAAATGTCACCTTTTCAACAGTGTAAATTATTGTAACAAAAAGCATCATTTCCCCACACCACTATGATTATAATAAAAATGTTTCTGAAAGTGTTAATTTTTATCTTATAAAAGTCAAACAATGCAAGTAAAAAACCAAAACAAAAAATATTGTTTGCTTGGTTCATGCCATAAAAAGTCCTGGGGTTTTTCCATACATACATGAGGAGGTTACTTTTACCTATTTCAACTGGAAAATACCACAAAATTCCAAAGCTCAAATGAAGAAATCTGAAATAAATATCTCAGTATTTATATTTTTCTGAACTGCTTAGACAGATATCCTAATTTGTGGATATGTTTTTAGAAACTGTGCATATATAACAGAAAAATATACACTTAAAATTTTTTGTTTACTAGAACTCTTCATTGTATATACTTCTTGCTGCTCCTGCTGGCTTTAATGAGAAGACATGCCAAGACCAGTGGTCTAGGGGTAATGAATAATGAAGGCCAGTCTAGGCAAATGGGATTTTGCTATTCTGCTTTAGTAGAACAATTCAGTAAGAGCTGGCAGCTAGTTAAAAAATCAAAACCAAAGCAAAATGCAAAAATTACATCCTACATTACCTAGGAAAAGTAAATGGTTTGTTGAATCCATCTTTAGGCACCCCATATTGACATACTGGAATCAGCATTCTATTCTTTATATACAAATATCACATTATTGCTGAAAAGCAGTAAACACTGTGCTTTGATGCATTTTTTTCATAATGGTGACAGTCTTGTGCTGATTCAGTCATGTTGCTAATAATTATCTGGTGATTAAGAGACTGCTCCAGAAGAGAATAAAGCTAACTAGTCCACACGGGGACTGAACCGATGACCATGGCCTGATTAGCACAGTGCTTATCAACGTCTAAAATAGCTAGTTAATTAAGAAGTGTTTCCATTTATAGATCAGCTGATATATGCTAGGCATTGCACTAAATGCCTTATGTACATTACCTCTTAAATGTCATAAAAAATAAAAACCTTCAAAGTAGATACTATTCCTATTTTATATATGTGGAAACTGAGAATCAGAATGGTTAAGATGTTTGTCCAACATCTTTCAGCTAATAAGTGGAAGATCCAGGTCTGTCTGGCTCAAGCAGCTTGACTCCTTGAGACATACTCCCAATGAACTCCAAATAAAAGCACTGTATGATAAAAGATGAGTTAAAATATGTGTGAATCTTGATGTGAAAGCAATTATCTTAAAACTCTGAACATCTTAATTCACAAAGTAATTCAGATTCACTTACAATGACTTAATAAGAGTGACAAATTTTAATCAAAGCAGAAAAGTACATTTCTAAAAAGCAAAGAAAATAAAAAGTATCAATGCTTAAAAGAAATTTAAATACCGGTTTATAATTTTCAATCAAATTTTCCCTATTCAACCAAAAAGGAAAAGAAAATAAAATGCCTATCATTTCTTAGAATAAACTGTAGTATGAACGGAGATCTGAAGCTGTATGTACCCTACAAAAATATGTTCTTAAATCTAACCCATTCCTATAGATATAAAGCCACTATAAGTAGGACCTTCTGATGAGACTACTTCAGTTAAAAGGTGACCCACCTCATTCAGGATGAGTCGTAATCCTATTACTGGAGCCCTTTATAAATGTAATGAATACAGAGAGAGATAGAGAGAAAGCCATAGAAGCAAGAAATCGAAATCAATGAAACTAGAAGAGAAGGAACAGACCAGCAGATGTGGCCGTATTCCTTATAATATAGCAGAGGAGACAGGATCAATGGGAGCTGGTCTTCAGGAAGAAATCAATGCATTCATGATGCCTTGATTTGGATAACTGCCATTGTTTAAACCAACCCATTGAATGGTATCTATTTTCAGCAGACTAGAAAACTAAAACAGTACATAACTATATTTTTGAAATACATATTTTTCAAACTGTCATGTAACATTAAAAATTTTCTAATTCTGGGAGCCTCGGATCGGCGGTTCCCCAAGCTGCGGTGGCCGGTGACCGGAGCCCCTCCCATGCATGCAGCTTCCCGGGCCGGCTGGAAACCTCGGATCAGCGGATCTTCAAGCCGCGGCGACCAAAGCCCCTCACACGAATGCGGCTTCCCTGGCCGGCTGGGAGCCTCGGATCAGCGGTTCCCCAAGCCGCGGCGGCTGGCAATCAAAGCCCCTCCCACGCACGCGCTTCCCGGGCCAGCTGGGAGCCTCGGATCGGTGGTTCCCCAAGCCGCGGTGGCCGGCGGCCGGAGCCCCTCCCACACATGCGGCTTCCACGGCTGGGAGCCTCGGCTCGGCGGTTCCCCAAGCTGCGGCGGCCGGTGACCGGAGCCCCTCCCACACACACGGCTTCCCGGGCCGGCTGGGAGCCTCAGATAAGCGGTTCCCAAAGTGGCCAGTGCCCCTCCCCCACAGCCGACTTCCCAGAGGGAAAGGAAAGAGTCTCCAACAGTAGTAGAGACTGAGTCCAACCTAACACCAATAGTGGCATTAATGAGCAACTTCTGACTACTAAAAATAGGCCCTCAGCTCAGGCAAAACTGATCAAGGCGGAAGTCGCCTATTGGGCTAACTAAAAAAGAGGAAAGGGGGCGAAACAGAGCCTTCTGCGGCTGTTTCTGCGGAAGCTTGGTTGCTTCTGGGCTCAGTGCTGGGATTACACAGGTTGCAACGGCCCCGAACACAAAAACAGGCTGCGTTCAGGGCTCTCTACCACCTGAACCTTCCCTGCGGGAGGGGTGAAACACAACTCAGGTGGAATCCCTCTCTCAAGGAATTCAGATCCCAGAACTTCACAATTTGAAGTCATTAAAACCAACCTACAACCTTTCCTCTGTCTCCACCACACACTTAGCAGCGAGAGTCTTCCAAAGTTAAAGGAGCCACAGCATCTTTTGCTGGTGGGACCCGCAGAAAGACAAGGACCACATACTGGGCAGGATAAGAAAAACAGAGCCCAGAGACTTCACAGGAAAGTCTTTCAACCTGCTGGGTCCCACACTCAGGGAAATCTGATTAAATGCCCAGACGACAGCAAGAAATAACAAATCACATCAGGAAAATTGAAGATATGGCCCAGTAAAAGGAACAAACCAATAGCTCAAATGAGATACAGGAGCTGAGACAACTAATTCTGAATATACGAACAGAAATGGAAAACATCTTCAAAAACCAAATCAATAAATTGAGGGAGGACATGAAGAAGGCATGGGATGAAGAAAAAGAAGAAATAGAAAGTCTGAAAAAACAAATCACAGAACTTATGGGAATGAAAGATACAGTAGAAGAGATGATAAACAAAATGGAAACCTACAATGGTATATTTCAAGAGACAGTTGCTAGAATTAGTGAACTGGAGGATGCAACGTCTGAATTCCAAAAAGAAACAGAAACTATAGGGAAAAGAATGGAAAAAATCTGAGCAGGGGCTCAAGGAACTGAATGATAATATGAAACACAAAAATATATGTGTTCTCGGTGTCCCAGAAGGAGAAGAGAAGGGAAAAGGAGGAGAAAAACTAATGGAAGAAATTATCACTGAAAATTTCCCAACTCTTATGAAAGACCTAAATTACAGATCCAAGAACTGCAGCGCACCCCAAAGAGAATAGATCCAAATAGGCGTTCTCCAAGACACTTACTAGTTAGAATGTCAGAGGTCAAAGAGAAAGAGAGGATCTTGAAACCAGCAAGAGAAAAACAATCCATCACATACAAGGGAAACCCAATAAGACTATGTGTAGATTTCTCAGCAGAAACCATGGGAGCAAGAAGACAGTGGGATGAAATATTTAAATTCCTAAAAGAGAAAAACTGTCAACCAAGACCCCTATATCCAGCAAAATTGTCCTTCAAAAATGAGGGAGAAATTAAAACATTTTCAGACAAAAAGTCACTGAGAGAATTTGTGACCAAGAGACCAGCTCTGCAAGAAATACTAAAGGGAGCACTAGAGACAGATACGAAAAGACAGAAGAGAGAGGTGTGGAGAAGAGTGTAGAAAGAAGGAATATTAGATATGACATATAAAATACAAAAGGCAAAATGGTAGAAGAAAGTACTACCCGTACAGTAATAACACTAAAAGTTAATGGACTGAATTCCCCAATCAAAAGACATAGACTGGCAGAATGGATTAAAAAACAGGATCCTTCTATATGCTGTCTACAGGAAACACAACTTAGAGCCAAAGATAAACATAGGTTGAAAGTGAAAGGTTAGGAAAAGATATTTCATGCAAATAACAACCAGAAAAGAGCAGGAGTAGCTATACTAATATCCAACAAATTAGTTAAAAGAGACAAAGAAGGATACTATCTACTAATAAAACGAACAATTAAACAAGAAGACATAACAATCATAAATATTTACGCACCAAATCAGAATGCCCCAAAATACTTGAGGAATACACACCAATTACTGAAAAGGGAAATAGACACATCTACCATAATAGTTGGAGACTTCAATTCCCCACTCTCATCAATAGAAAGAATATCTAGACAGAGGATCAATAAAGAAACAGAGAATTTGAATATTACAATAAATGAGCTAGACTTAGCAGACATTTATAGGACATTACACCCCACAACAGCAGGATACACCTTTTTCTCAAGTGCTCATGGATCATTCTCAAAGATAGACCATATGCTGGGTCACAAAGGAAGTCTCAACAAATTTAAAAACACTGAAATCATACACAACACATTCTCAGATCATAAAGGAATGAAGTTGGAAATCAATAATAGGCAGAGTGCCAGAAAATTCACAAATACGTGGAGGCTCAACAACACACTCTTAAACAACAAGTGGGTCAAGGAAGAAATTGCAAGAGAAATTAGTAAATATCTCAAGGTGAATGAAAATGAAAACACAACATATCAAAACCTATGGGACGCAGCAAAGGCAGTGCTAAGAGGGAAATTTATTGCTCTAAATCCCTATATCAGAAAAGAAGAAAGGACAAAAATTCGGGAATTAACTGTCCACTTGGAAGAACTGGACAAAGAACAACAAAATAACCCCAAAGCAAGCAAAAGGAAAGAAATAACAAAGATTAGAGCAGCAATTAATAAAATTGAGAACATGAAAACAATAGAGAAAATCAATAAGACCAGAAGTTGGTTCTAAGAGAAAATCAAGAAGATTGATGGGCCCTTAGCAAGACTGACAAAAAGAAAAAGAGAGAGGACGCAAATAAATAAGATCAGAAATGGAAGAGGAGACATAACAACTGACATCACAGAAATAAACGAGGTAATAACAGGATACTATGAACAACTTTACGCTAATAAATACAACAATGTAGATGAAATGGACAAGTTCCTAGAAAGGCATGAACAACCAACTTTGACTCAAGAAAAAATAGATGACCTCAACAACCCAATCACAAGTAAAGAAATTGAATCAGTCATTCAAAAGCTTCCCAAAAAGAAAAGTCCAGGATCAGATGGCTTCACATGTGAATTCTATCAAACATTCCAGAAAGAATTAGTACCAATTCTCCTCAAACTCTTCAAAAAAACTGAAGTAGAGGGAAAGCTACCTAATTCATTCTATGAAGCCTACATCACCCTCATACCAAAACCAGGCAAAGATATTACAAAAAGATAAAACTATAGACCAATCTCTCTAATGAATACAGATGCAAATCAACAAAATTCTAGCAAATCGAATCCAACAACACATTTAAAGAATTATACATCATGACCAAGTAGGATTCATCCCAGGTATACAAGGATGGTTCAACATAAGAAAATCAATTAATGTAATACACCATATCAACAAATCAAAGCAGAAAAATCACATGATCATCTCAATTGATGCAGAGAAGGCATTTGACAAGATTCAACATCCTTTCCTGTTGAAAACACTTCAAAGGATAGGAATACAAGGGAACTTCCTTAAAATGATAAAGGGAATATATGAAAAACCCACAGCTAATATCATCCTCAATGGGGAAAAATTGAAAACTTTCCCCCTAAGATCAGGAACAAGACAAGGACGTCCATTATCACCACTATTATTCAACATCATGCTGGAGGTTCTAGCCAGAGCAATTAGACAAGAAAAAGAAATACAAGGCATCAAAATTGGAAAGGAAGAAGTAAAACTACCACTGTTTGCAGATGATATGATACTATACGTCAAAAAATCCACAACAAAACTACTAGAGCTAATAAATGAGTACAGCAAAGTAGCAGGTTATAAGATCAACATTCAAAAATCTGTAGCATTTCTATACACTAGCAATGAACAAGCTGAGGGGGAAATCACGAAACGAATCCCATTTACAATTGCAACTAAAAGAATAAAATACTTAGGAATAAATTTAACTAAAGAGACAAAAGACCTATACAAAGAAAACTACAAAAAACTGTTAAAAGAAATCACAGAAGACCTAAATAGATGGAAGGGCATACCGTGTTCATGGATTGGAAGACTAAATATAGTTAAGATGTCAATTCTACCTAAGTTGATTTACAGATTCAATGCAATACCAATCAAAATCCCAACAACTTACTTTTCAGAAATAGAAAAACCAATAAGCAAATTTATCTGGAAGGGCAGGGTGCCCCAAATTGCTAAAAACATCTTGAGGAAAAAAAACGAAGCTGGAGGTCTCACACTGCCAGACTTTAAGGCATATTATGAAGCCACAGTGGTCAAAACAGCATGGTACTGGCATAAAGATAGATATCTTGACCAATGGAATCGAATAGAGTGCTCAGATATAGACCCTCTCATCTATGGACATTTGATCTTTGATAAGGCAGTCAAGCCAACTCACCTGGGACAGAACAGTCTCTTCAATAAATGGTGCCTAGAGAACTGGATATCCATATGCAAAAAAATGAAAGAGGACCCGTATCTCACACCCTATACAAAAGTTAACTCAAAATGGATCAAAGATCTAAACATTAGGTCTAAGACCATACAACAGTTAGAGGAAAATGTAGGGAGATATCCTATGAAACTTACTACTGGACGTGGTTTTATGGACCTTAAACCTAAAGCAAGAGCACTGAAAAAAGAAATAAATAAATGGGAGCTCCTAAAAATTAAACACTTTTGTGCATCAAAGAACTTCATCAAGAAAGTAGAAAGACAGCCTACACAATGGGAAACAATATTTGGAAACGACATATCAGATAAAGGTCTAGTATCCAGAATTTATAAAGAGATTGTTCAACTCAACAACAAAAAAACAGCCAATCCAATTACAAAATGGAAAAAAAGACTTAAAACAGATGCCTCTCAGAAGAGGAAATACAAATGGCCAAAAGGCACATGAAGAGATGCTCAATGTCCCTGACCATTAGAGAAATGCAAATCAAAACCACAATGAGAGTCCCCCCTTCTCCGCTGGCGGCGCTCCCGCCGCCATCCAGCCCTCGTCTTCCCCCTCATCTGCCGGTGCTCCTGCCGCCATCCAGTCCTCCTCTTCCTCTTTCTCCGCCGTCGGCGCTGCCGCTGCCATCCAGCCCTCCTCTTCCTCTTTCTCCGCTGGCGGCGCTCCCACCGCCATCCAGCCCTCCTCTTCTTCTTTTTCCACCAGCGCTCCCGTCACCATCTGGCCCTCCTCTTCCCCCTTCTCCGCCAGCGCTCCCGCCGCCATCTAGCCCTCCTCTTCCTCTCTCTCCGCCGGCGGCGCTCCCGCCGCCATTCAGCCCTCCTCTTCCTCTTTCCCCGCCGGCGCTCCCACTGCCATCTAGCCCTCCTCTTCCTCTTTCTCCACCGGCGGCGCTCCCGCCGCCATCTTGCCCTTCTCTTTCCCCTTCTGTTCCAGCGGCGCTCCATCCGCCATCTTATCCTTCCCATTCTCCTCCTACTCCAGCGGCTCTACAACCACCACCGTGCCCTTTTCCACCTTCACCGGCTCCTCCGCCATCGTCCTCGACAGCCTTGCCACCCTCACCTTTCCTCCTCCAGAACCGATACTAGGGGAGTAGAAATGATATAGAACAGCTCCCAGAACCACGACACAGATCAAAAAGACAGCGTACCCCATCCTGGAACAGCTGACTGTCTGGGAGAACCAGCTCCAGTGAGATCGCCGAGGGGCGCAGGCTTTCCCGGGCGGGACGGCAAGTGGCCGGAGTCCCTCCCTTCCTCCTTCCCGGGCCAGCTGGCAGAATTGGACAGGCGGTCCCCTCAAGCCACGGCGGCTGGCGCCCCCACCACGAGAAGCCCCCCGGACCAACTGAGAGAACTGGATCGGAAATCCCAAGACCACGGAGAACGGTGACCGGGGCGGTGCCTTCCAAACACGTGACTCCCCGGTCCGGCTGGGAACGGTGCACTCTCCCGGGCTGCGGCGGCTGGCGCCCTCCCGCCACGCTTGGCGCCCCGAGCCGACTAGGAAATTCGGATGGGCGCTCTCCCGGGCTGCGGCAGCCGGTGACCCACCCCACATTCGGACCCCCGGGCCGGCTGGCACTCTTCCAAGCCGCTTCGGCTGGCAAACCTCACCCACGGCGAGAGCTTTCCAAAGTTAAAGGACCTACAGCACCTTTTACTGGTGGAACCCACAAACAAACGTTTGCCACGAGCGCCACCTACTGGGCAGGATAAGAAAAACAGAACCCAGAGATTTCACAGAAAAATCTTTCAACCTCTTGGGTCCAACACCCAGGGAAATATGACTAAATGCCCAGACGCCAGCAGAAGATAACAGATCATGCTCAGAAAATTGAAAATATGGCCCAGTCAAAGGAACAAACCAATAGTTCAAATGAGATACAGGAGCTGAGACAACTAATGCTGAATACACGAACGGAAATGGAAAACCTCTTCAAAAACGAAATCGATAAATTGAGGGAGGACATGAAGAAGACATGGGCTGAACAAAAAGAAGAAATAGAAAAACTGAAAAAACAAACCACAGAGCTTATGGAAGTGAAGAATAAACTAGAAAAGATGGAAAAAACAATGAATACCTACAATGATAGATTTAAAGAGACAGAAGATAGAATTAGTGATTTGGAGGATGGAACATCTGAAGTCCAAAAAGAAACAGAAACTATCAGGAAAAGAATGGAAAAATTTGAACAGGATATCAGGGAACTCAAGGACAATATGAACAGCACAAATATACGTGTTGTGGGTGTCCCAGAAGGAGAAGAGAAGGGAAAAGGAGGAGAAAAACTAATGGAAGAAATTATCACTGAAAATTTCCCAACTCTTATGAAAGACCTAAAATTACAGATCCAAGAAGTGCAGCGCACCCCAAAGAGATTAGACCCAAATAGGCGTTCTCCAAGACACTTACTAGTTAGAATGTCAGAGGTCAAAGAGAAAGAGAGGATCTTGAAAGCAGCAAGAGTAAAACAACCCATCACATACAAGGGAAACCCAATAAGACTATGTATAGATTTCTCAGCAGAAACCATGGAAGCTAGAAGACAGTGGGATGATATATTTAAGTTACTAAAAGAGAAAAACTGCCAACCAAGACTCCTATATCCAGCAAAATTGTCCTTCAAAAATGAGGGAGAAATTAAAACATTCTCAGACAAAAAGTCACTGAGAGAATTTGTGACCAAGAGACCAGCTCTGCAAGAAATACCAAAGGGAGCACTAGAGTCAGATACAAAAAGACAGAAGAAAGAGGTATGGAGAAGAGTGTAGAAAGAAGGAAAGTCAGATATGATATGTATAATACAAAAGGCAATATGGTAGAGGAAAATATTATCCAAACAGTAATAACTCTAAATGTTAATGGACTGAATTCCCCAATCAAAAGACATAGACTGGCAGAATGGATTAAAAAACAGGATCCTTCTATATGCTGTCTACAGGAAACACATCTTAGACCCAAAGATAAACATAGGTTGAAAGTGAAAGGTTGGGAAAAGATATTTCATGCAAATAACAACCAGAAAAGAGCAGGGGTGGCTATACTAATATCCAACAAATTAGACTTCAAATGTAAAACAGTTAAAAGAGACAAAGAAGGACACTATATACTAATAAAAGGAACAATTAAACAAGAAGATATAACAATCATAAATATTTACACACCGAACCAGAATGCCCCAAAATAGGTGAGGAATACACTGCAAACACTGAAAAGGGAAATAGACACATACACCACAATAGTTGGAGACTTCAATTCACCACTCTCATCAATGGACAGAACATCTAGACAGAGGATCAATAAACAAATAGAGAATCTGAATATTACTATAAATAAGCTAGATTTAACAGACATTTATAGGACATTACATCCCACAACAGCAGGATACACCTTTTTCTCAAGTGCTCATGGATCATTCTCAAAGATAGACCATATGCTGGGTCACAAAGCAAGTCTTAACAAATTTAAAAAGATTGAAAGCATACACAATACTTTCTCAGATCATAAAGGAATGAAGTTGGAAATCAATAATAGGCGGAGTGCCAAAAAATTCACAAATACGTGGAGGCTCAACACACTCTTAAACAACAAGTGGGTCAAAGAAGAAATTGCAAGAGAAATTAGTAAATACCTCGAGGCGAATGAAAATGAAAACACAACATATCAAAACTTATGGGACGCAGCAAAGGCAGTGCTAAGAGGGAAATTTATTGCCCTAAATGCCTATATCAAAAAAGAAGAAAAGGCAAAAATGCAGGAATTAACTGTCCACTTGGAAGAACTGGAGAAAGAACAGCAAACTAACCCCAAAGCAAGCAAAAGGAAAGAAATAACAAAGATTAGAGCAGAAATAAATGAAATTGGAAACATGAAAACAATAGAGAAAATCATTAAGACCAGAAGTTGGCTCTATGAGAAAATCAATAAGATTGATGGGCCCTTAGCAAGACTGACAAAAAGAAGAAGAGAGAGGATGCAAATAAATAAGATCAGAAATGGAAGAGGAGACATAACTACTGACCTCACAGAAATAAACAAGGTAATAACAGGATACTATGAACAACTTTACGCTAATAAATACAACAATTTAGAGGAAATGGACGGGTTCCTGGAAAGACATGAACAACCAACTTTGACTCAAGAAGAAACAGATGACCTCAACAAACCAATCACAAGTAAAGAAATTGAATCAGTCATTCAAAAGCTTCCTAAAAAGAAAAGTCCAGGATCAGACGGCTTCACATGTGAATTCTATCAAACATTCCTGAAAGAATTAGTACCAACTCTCCTCAAACTCTTCAAAAAAATCGAAGTGGAGGGGAAACTACCTAATTCATTCTATGAGGCCAACATCACCCTCATACCAAAACCAGGCAAAGATATTACAAAAAAAGAAAACTACAGACCAATCTCTCTAATGAATATAGATGCAAAAATCCTCAATGAAATTCTAGCAAATCGTATCCCACAACACATTAAAAGAATTATACATCATGACCAAGTAGGATTCATCCCAGGTATGCAAGGATGGTTCAACATAAGAAAAACAATTAATGTAATACACCACATCAACAAATCAAAGCAGAAAAATCACATGATCATCTCAATTGATGCAGAGAAGGCATTTGACAAGATTCAACATCCTTTCCTGTTGAAAACACTTCAAAAGATAGGAATACAAGGGAACTTCCTTAAAATGATAGAGGGAATATATGAAAAACCCACAGCTAATATCATCCTCAATGGGGAAAAATTGAAAACTTTCCCCCTAAGATCAGGAACAAGACAAGGATGTCCATTATCACCACTATTATTCAACATCGTGTTGGCGGTTCTAGCCAGAGCAATTAGACAAGAAAAAGAAATACAAGGCATCAAAATTGGAAAGGAAGAAGTAAAACTATCACTGTTTGCAGACGATATGATACTATACGTCGAAAACCCGGAAAAATCCACAACAAAACTACTAGAGCTAATAAATGAGTACAGCAAAGTAGCAGGTTCCAAGATCAACATTCAAAAATCTGTAGCATTTCTTTACACTAGTAATGAACAAGCTGAGGGGGAAATCAAGAAACAAATCCCATTTACAATCGCAACTAAAAGAATAAAATACCTAGGAATAAATTTAACCAAAGAGACAAAAAAACTATATAAAGAAAACTACAAAAAACTGTTAAAAGAAATCACAGAAGACCTAAATAGATGGAAGGGCATACTGTGTTCATGGATTGGTAGACTAAATATAGTTATGATGTCAATCCTACCTAAATTGATTTACAGATTCAATGCAATACCAATCAAAATCCCAACAACTTATTTTTCAGAATTAGAAAAACCAATAAGCAAATTTATCTGGAAGGGCAGGGTGCCCCGAATTGTTAAAAGTATCTTGAGGAAAAAAAACGAAGCTGGAGGTCTCGCGCTGCTGGACTTTAAGGCATATTATGAAGCCACAGTGGTCAAAACAGCATGGTATTGGCATAAAGATAGATATATTGACCAATGGAATCGAATAGAGTGCTCAGATATAGACCCTCTCATCTATGGACATTTGATCTTTGATAAGGCAGTCAAGCCAATTCACCTGGGACAGAACAGTCTCTTCAATAAATGGTGCCTAGAGAACTGGATATCCATATGCAAAAAAATGAAAGAGGACCCGTATCTCACACCCTATACAAAAGTTAACTCAAAATGGATCAAAGATCTAAACATTAGGTCTAAGACCATAAAACCGTTAGAGGAAAATGTAGGGAGATACCTTATGAAACTTACAATTGGAGGCGGTTTTATGGACCTTAAACCTAAAGCAAGAGCACTGAAGAAGGAAATAAATAAATGGGAGCTCGTCAAAATTAAACACTTTTGTGCATCAAAGAACTTCATCAAGAAAGTAGAAAGACAGCCTACACAATGGGAGACAATATTTGGAAACGACATATCAGATAAAGGTCTAGTATCCAGAATTTATAAAGAGATTGTTCAACTCAACAACAAAAAGACAGCCAACCCAATTACAAAATGGGAAAAAGACTTGAACAGACACCTACCAGAAGAGGAAATACAGATGGCCAAGAGGCACATGAAGAGATGCTCAATGTCCCTGGCCATTAGAGAAATGCAAATCAAAACCACAATGAGATATCATCTCACACCCACCAGAATGGCCATTATCAACAAAACAGAAAATGACAAGTGCTGGAGAGGATGCGGAGAAAGAGGCACACTTATCCACTGTTGGTGGGAATGTCAAAGGGTGCAACCACTGTGGAAGGCAGTTTGGCGGTTCCTCAAAAAGCTGAATATAGAATTGCCATAAGACCCAGCAATACCATTGCTGGGTATCTACTCAAAGGACTTAAGGGCAAAGACACAAACGGACATTTGCACACCAATGTTTATAGCAGCGTTATTTACAATTGCAAAGAGATGGAAACAGCCAAAATGTCCATCAACAGAAGAATGGCTAAACAAACTGTGGTATATACATATGATGGAATATTATGCAACTTTAAGACAGGATAAACTTATGAAGCATGTAATAACATGGATGGACCTAGAGAACATTATGCTGAGTGAGACTAGCCAAAAACTAAAGGACAAATACTGTATGGTCCCACTGATATGAACCGACATTAGAGAATAAACTTGGAATATGTCATTGGTTACAGAGACCATCAGGACTTAGAAATAGTGTAAGATAATGGGTAATTGGAGCTGAAGGGATAAAGACTGTGCAACAGGACTGAATATAAAAACTCAAAAATGGACAGCAGAATACTACCTAATTGTAATGTAATTATGTTAAAACACTGAATGAAGCTGCACCTGAGGTATAGTTTTTTTTGTATGTTTTCTTTCTGTTTTTTTCATATTTATATTTTTTGTATTTTTTATTTTTACTTTTTTCTCTATATTATTTTATTTCTTTTTCTGTTGTCTTGCTATTTCTTTTTCTAAATTGATGAAAATGTACTAAGAAATGACAATCATATATCTATGTAATGATATTAAGAATCACTGATTGCATATGTAGAATGGAATGATTTCTAAATGTTGTGTTAGTTAATTTTTTTTAATAAATAAAAAAAGAAAAAAAGGAAAAAAATTTTCTAATTCTAGAATTAGAGGTGAACTTCAAGTGAGCAAAAGAGAACTGTACCAGAAGTCCTTGATTAAATAGCAGTCTAGACAACCTCTTCTAGACCAGAATATTGAGATAATTTAAATTAATAAACATTTATTGAGAGCTACTTACTAGGAACAAAACTCTCATCTCTTTATGCTGGATGCTGGAGATGCAAAGATAACTAAAAACACCTCAAAGACACCATAGGTACATGAAACCTTGAATAGGGCATGAGATCTTGTAGGTTTTCCAAGTTAGTGTGATGCCTCAATAAATCCCAGAGTGATTTGAACAGCGAATAAAGAAGCATTTGCAAAGCCCCCTTGGGGGAATGGGGAGAAAGGGGGAAAATACAAGTTCCCCATTTGGAGAATTCCTGATATGCCTGCAAGCAGTGGGGACAACCAAATCAACAGGCCAAGCCCTCAATCTTGGGGTTTGTTCTCATGAAACTTATAACCTCAAAGGATAGGCTAAGCCTACTTAAAAGTAGGCTCAACATATCGTGTTCATGGACTAGAAGACTAAATATAGTTAAGATGTCAATATTACCTAAACTGATTTACAGATTCAATGCAATACCAATTAAAATCCCAAAAACTTACTTTTCAGAAATAGAAAAACCAATAACCAAATTTATCTGGAAGGGCAGGGTGCCCCAAATAGTTAAAAGTATCCTGAGGAAAAAAAAAGAAGTCGGAGATCTTGCATTACCCGACTTTAAGGCGTATTATGAAGCTACAGTGGTCAAAACAGCATGGTACTGGCATAAAGATAGATATACTGACCAATGGAATCGAACAGAGTGTTCAGACCCTCTCATCTATGGACAATTCATCTTTGACAAGGCAGTCAAGCCAACTCACCTGGGACAGAACAGTCTCTTCAATAAATGGTGCCTAAAAAACCGGATATCCACATACAGAAGAATGAAAGAGGATCCATATCTCACAAACTATATAAAAATTAATTCAAAATGGATCAAAGACCTAAACATTAGATCTAAGACCATAAAACTGTTAGAAGAAAATGTAGGGAGATATCTTATAAATCTTATCATAGGAGTCAGTTTCCTAGACCTTAAACACAAAGCATGAGCATTGAAGAAAGAAAGAAAGAAATGGGAACTCCTCAAAATTAAACACTTTTGTGCATCAAAGAACTTTGTCAAAAAAGTAAAAAGACAGCCTACACAATGGGAGACAATATTTGGAAACGATATATCAGGTACAGGTCTACTATCCAGAATATATAAAGAGATTGTTCAACTTAACACATAAAAAGACAGACAACCCAATTACAAAATGGGAAAAAGACTTGAACAGATGCCTCTCAGAAGAGGAAATACAAATGGCCAAAAGGCACATGAAAAGATGCTCAACTTCCCTGGCTATTAGAGAAATGCAAATCAAAACCACAATGAGATATCATCTCACACCCACTAAAATGGCCATTATCAATAAAACAGAAAACAACAAGTGCTAGACAGGATGTGGAGAAAGGGCATACTTATCCATTGTTGGTGGGAATGTAAAATGGTACAACTGCTGTGGAAGGCAGTTTGGCAGTTCCTTAGGAAGCTAAGTATAGAACTGCCATATGATCTGGCAATACCATTGTTAGGTATTTACTCAGAGGACATAAGGGCAAGGACACAAATGGACATTTGCACACCAGTGTTTATAGCAGCATTATTTACAATTGCAAAGAGATGGAAACAGCCAAAATGTCCATCAACAGATGCGTGGCTAAACAAGCTGCTGTATATACATATGATGGAATATTATGCAGCCGTAAGACAGAACAAAGTTATGAAGTATGTAACAACATGGATGGACCTTAAGGACATTATGCTGAGTGAGATTAGCCAGAAATAAAAGGACAAATACTGTAGAGTCTCACTGATATGAACTGACATTAGTAAATAAACCTGGAGAATTTCATTGGTAACAGACACCATCAGGAGATAGAAATAGGGTGAGATATTGGATAATTGGAGCTGAAGGAATATAGATTGTGCAACACGACTGACTGTGAAAACTCAGAAATGGATAGCACAACACTACCTAACTGTAATACAATTATGTAAAAACAATGAATGAAGCTGAATGTGAGAATGACAGAGGAAGGAGAGCTGGGGGCACAAATGAAATCAGAAAGAAAGATAGACGATAAAGACTGATATGGTATAATCTAGGAATGCCTAGAGTGTATAATGATAGTGACTAAATGTATAAATTCAAAAAATGTTTTTGCCTGAGGAAGAACATAGGAATGTCATTAATGCAGGGTGTTGAAAATAGATAGTAATTAATATTTTAAAATTTTAACTTATGTGTGAGACTAAAGCAAAAAATATTTATTTGGTACAAAATGTATATTTTGACTAGTGCATTTCCTAATATAACTTATTTGGACAGCTTAAATTCATTTAAGACAGCTTAAATGAACACCATAAGTACATGGAACCTTGAGTAGGGCATGAGATTTTGTTGGTTTGTCCAGAGTGATGCCCCGATAAATCCTAGAGTGATTTGAACAGTGAATGAAAAAGTATTTGCAAAGTTCCCTTGGAGAATGGTGAGAAAGGGAGAAAATTCAACTTCCCCAAGTTGAATTCTTTGTATTCTCACAAGCAGAGAGGACAACCAAAGCAATAGGCTGAGCCCCCAATCTTGCAGTTTGTTCATATGAAACTTAACCCCACAAAGAATAGGTCAAGCCTACTTAAAATTAGGCCTAAGAGTCACCCCCAAGAGAACCTCTTTTGTTGCTCAGATGTGGCCTCTCTCTCCAGCCAGCACAACAAGCAAACTCACTGCCCTCCCCCTGTCTATGTGGGACATGACTCCCAGGGGTGTGGACCTTTATGGCGGCATGAGATGGAAATCCTGGAATGAGCTCAGACTCAGCATCAAGGGATTGAGAAGGCCTTCTCGACTAGGGGAGGGAGGAGTGAAATGAGACAAGGTGGAGTGTCGGTGGCTGACAGATTCCAAGCACAGTTGAGGGTTTGTCCTGGCGGTTATTTTTACACATTAAATAGATACACCTTGTTAGTCAAGATGTAATGGAGAGGCTGGAGGGAACTGCCTGAAAATGTAGAGCTATGTCCCAGTGGCCATGTTTCTTGAAGATGGTTGTATGGTGGTGTGGCTTTCACAATGTGCCTGTGTGATTGTGAGAGCCTTGTGTCTGATGCTCTTTTTATCTACCTTATCAACAGATGAGTAAAATAAATGGAATAAAAATAAATGATAGGGGGAGAAAAAAGGTAGGCCCAACAGTCACCCCCAGAGAGCCTCTTTTGTTGCTCAGATGTGGCCTCTCTCTCAACCAACATGGCAAGCAAACTCACTGCCCTCCCCCTCTCTCTATGTGGGACATGACTCCCAGGGGTGCAAACCTCCCTGGCAACGTGGGACAAAAATCCTAGAATGAGATGGGACTCAGCATCAAGGAATTGAGAAAACCTTCTCAACCAAAAGAGAGAAGAGAGAAATGAGACAAAATAAAGTGTCAGTGGCTGAGAGATTTCAAACAGAGTCGAGAGGTTACCCTGGAGGTTATTCTTAGGCATTATATAGATATCCCCTTTTTAGTTTATGGTGTATTAGAGTGGCTAGAGGGAAGTGCCTGAAACTGTAGACTGTGTTCCAGCAGCCATGTTTCTTGAAGATGATTGTATAATGATATAACTTTTGCATTGTGACTGTGTGATTGTGGAAACCTTGTTCTGATTCTCCTTTTGTCTACAGTATGGACAGAAGAGTAAAAAATATGGATTAAAAAACAAACAATTAGGGGGAACAAAGGTTAAAATTAATTGAGTAGACTGAAATACTAGTGGTTAATGAAATGAAATGGTAAGAGGTATAGCATGTATGAGTTTTTTCTTTTTTCTTTCTTTTTCTGGAGGGACACAAATGTTCAAAACAATGATCATGGTAATGGATATACAACTATGTGATGATATTGTGAGCCACTGGTTGTAACCATGTCAAGAATGTTCGTATGTCAAGAATGATTGTTATGTCAAGAATGTTGGTATATCAGTTCATTGTTTATAATAAAAACATTTAAAAAAAAACTCAAAGGTCTTACAATCTAATAGGAGTAAATGACTTGAAAGAAACTGTAATTCAAGACAGAATGCCAAAAATATCAATGTAAAAGTGACTAGTAAGTTAAAATGGGTACTGGTCTGACCAAAGGGATCAGGAAGTTTTGATCAAGAGGCAGCCTATCAGCTAGGTCCGGAGAATGAGAAGGACTCCTGTGGGTAGGAAAAGAATGGGGCTAATGGGGATCAAAACATCAGGGTAAAGGGACAGCATAAAGCAAAGCCAGGGACACTGGTGCTCATAAAAATGAGTAACCAGCTAGGTATACTAGTGCTCATAAAAGTGAGTAACCAGAATGACTATAGTAAATTATGCAATACAGAAATATAATGGGAGATTGAGGCTGAAAATATCTGGGTTTAGATCATGGACAATCCTGATTACATGCTTGCTAAGAAATTACAGTTTATTTGGCAGAAGACTGGAAGTCAAAGCAAGTTTTTGAGAAGAAAGCTCATTGTATGCTAGCAACATATCCCTATCCTCTACCTTGGATCATGGACTGTTAGTTGGAATAGTTACCTGGTCTATTTCTTATTTAGATGTGGACCTTGGACAAGCTGCTTAATATGCCTTGGTTTCCCCATTTCCAATTGGTAATAAAATAGCACCAGTTTCCTAAGGATAATACATGTTAAGTACCTAAAATAGTAGCTAGAACGAACCCTTATAAATTTTAGTTATAAATACACATACTGTGTACTTCAGCCCAGTACTGCAGGACTAATGATACAATAAAAGGGGTTTCCAAGAGAAGGAAGCCCTAGGAATAATGGACTAAGGATCTGCAAAGATTTAAAAAGGGGCAACTATAGAATTATCAGAGAGCCATATAAATAAAACAGTAGTTTGGATAAATTTGTGATCTTGTTCTGAGTTCAAAGAATTCATTTTTAATTGCATCCATTAATTAACACCTCAAAAGAAATAACCTGGATATTTGTGTTAAAATTATGTTAGCAGAATAATGCAATGATGTGAATGAACCTGTGGGACATTTGGTGAGGCAAAGTAATCCAGAAACAAAAGAGCAAATATTGTATGGGCTCATTTAAAAATACTTATAAGAAAACTGGGGCCTAGATTGTAAGCTCTTATAGCAGTCACATTTAGTCCAGAGCGGTTTTGACGGGCTGTTTTATAACAATGAAACCAATCAAGTCAGAATTAAGGCATTTCAGAACACGGGGATAAGGAAGGTATTGCCTATATTTCAGAACTTCACCTACTCTTTGAAACCAAAAAAAAGAAAGGTTTATTATGCCCAGAACCTAAATTTTCTGTAGCACATAATCTAAGACAACCTGCCTGGATAGATCATTTAAACTATCCAAACACACAGACCCCAGAATAAGAATGAGAGCCTTTAATCTGTATAGCTTAATGGAATGCCTGGATACATCCCAGACTATATTAAGTAGACAATCAAGAAGTATTGGCCAAACTTTACCACTGGGGAAACCCTGGATATTGTGCCAAACATTAGGGACACCCAAATCAACAGGTCAAGCCCCTGATCTTAAGGCTTGCCCTTGTGAAGCTTATGTTTGTAGCAGAGAAGCTTAGCCTACTTATAGGTATGCCTAAGAGTCACCTCCAGAGGACCTCTTCTGTTGCTCAGTGGGCCTCACTCTCTCTAAGCCTAACTCTGCAAGTGAAATCACTGCCCTTCCCGCTATGTGGGACATGACATCCAGGGATGAAAGTCTCCCTGGCTGCGTGGGAGATGACTCCCAGGGATGAGCCTCGATCTACCACCATAGGATCAACAATACCATCCTGACAAAAAGGGGGAAAAGAAATCAACAAATAAGGTTATCAGTGGCTGAGATACCAAACCACAACCAAACCACATAACTTGCCAAACTGCAACCAAAACCATTCCAGCCAATCCTAAAGAAACCTAAGATTCTACATAGGTTCCAACACAGTAGGGTAACTTTCCAAAACCTACAACCTCCAGATGGGTCCCTGGACCAGCTACGTTCTGAAGTGGGGTCAGTCTTTCCAGAACATCACCTAGTTTCATCCCCCTATCCCATTTTATCAACAGCCCCTTCCAATATAAAGAAGTTAGAATGCGCATAGCCCAAATACCTCTAAAGAATGAGAGAAAGATCAAAGGTGATAGAGGAGAAGGTAGGGTTTAACAAATGAGTATGAGTGCTGAATTATTATGCTGATATTTCTTTTAGCCTCCAGTACCTTAGAGCAGCTAGAAATAAAAACCTAAAATTATAGAATTATAATTCATACCAAACTCTGAAACCTGTTCTATAGTTAACTGTTGTGATGTACTTTGAAATTTATTGCTTTTATATATTTATGCTATAAAGAGAGTTAACAGAGAAGATAGGATTTAACAAATGAGTATGACTGCTGAATCATTATACTGATATTTCTGTTGGTCTCCAGTGTCTTGGAGCAACAAGAAGGAAAAACAAAAAATCATGGAACTATAAACCACACCAAACTTTAAAATCTATTCTACAATTACTTGTTACAATATACTTGGAGATTTATTGATTTATTGATTTTTTGTATATATGTTATATTTCACAATAAAAAAAGTTTTAATAAAAAAAATTATGTGAGACTTCCGGAGAAGATGGCGGCTTAGTAAGACGCGCGGGTCTTAGTTCCTCCTCCAGAAAAGCAACTAAAGAAACAGAAACAATACGAAACAGCTCCCGGAGTCACGACAGAGACCAAAAAGACAGCGTACCCCATTCTGGAACAGCTGAACGGGCAAGGAGAATCTGCTGCGGTGAGATACCCGAGGGGCGCGCGTTTTCCCGGCCGGGGCGGCTGGTGACTGGGGTCCCCTCCACGCACATGGCTCCCCGGTCTGACTGGGAATGTTGGATAGCGGGGCCCTCCCATCACGCTTGGCGTTTCGGGCCAGCTGGGCAATTAGGACCGGCACTCTCCCAAGCCGCGGCGGCCAGCGACCCCCACCTCCACGCACGGTTTCCCGGGCCGACTGCCGTGCAGACAGACGAGCACCACGAGCGCCACCTACTGGGCAGGAAAAGAAAAACAGAGCCCAGAGATTTCACAGAAAAACCTTTCAACCAGCTGGGTCCCACACCCAGGGAAATCTGATCAAATGCCCAGACACCAGCAGAAAATAATGGATGACGCTCGGAAAATTGAAGATATGGCCCAGTCAAAGGAACAAACCAATAGTTCAAATGAGATACAGGAGCTGAGACAACTAATGCTGAATATACGAACAGAAATGGAAAACCTCTTCAAAAACCAAATCAATAAATTGAGGGAGGACATGAAGAAGACATGGGCTGAACAAAAAGAAGAAATAGAAAATCTGAAAAAACAAATCACAGAACTTATGGGAGTGAAGGACAAAGAAGAAAAAATGGAAAAAACAATGGATACCTACAATGGTAGATCTAAAGAGACAGAAGCTACAATTAGTGAACTGGAGGATGCAACATCTGAATTCCAAAAAGAAACAGAAACTATAGGGAAAAGAATGGAAAAACTTGAGCAGGGGATCAGGGAACTGAATGACAATATGAAGCGCACAAATATATGTGTTGTGGGTGTCCCAGAAGGAGAAGAGAAGGGAAAAGGAGGAGAAAAACTAATGGAAGAAATTATCACTGAAAATTTCCCAACTCTTATGAAAGACCTAAATTTGCAGATCCAAGAAGGGCAGCGCACCCCAAAGAGAATAGACCCAAATAGGCGTTCTCCAAGACACTTACTAGTTAGAATGTCAGAGGTCAAAGAGAAAGAGAGGATCTTGAAAGCAGCAAGAGAGAAACAATCTGTCACATACAAGGGAAACCCAATAAGACTATGTGTAGATTTCTCAGCAGAAACCATGGAAGCTAGAAGACAGTGGGATGATATATTTAAATTACTAAAAGAGAAAAACTGCCAACCAAGACTCCTATATCCAGCAAAATTGTCCTTCAAAAATGAAGGAGAAATTAAAACATTTATAGACAAAAAGTCAGAGAGAATTTGTGACCAAGAGACCAGCTCTGCAAGAAATACTAAAGGGAGCACTAGAGTCAGATACGAAAAGACAGAAGAGAGAGGTATGGAGTAAAGTGTAGAAAGAAGGAAAATCAGATATGATATATATAATACAAAAGCCAAAATGGTAGAGGAAAATATTATCCAAACAGTAATAATACTAAAAGTTAATGGACTGAATTTCCCAATCAAAAGACATAGAATGGCAGAATGGATTACGACCCAGCAATACCACTGCTAGGTATCTACTCAAAGGACTTAAGGGCAAAGACACAGACGGACATTTGCACACCAGTGTTTATAGCAGCATTATCTACAATTGCAAACAGATGGAAACAGCCAAAATGTTCATCAACAGACGAGTGGCTAAACAAACTGTGGCGTATACCTATGATGGAATATTATGCAGCTTTAAGACAGACTAAACTTATGAAGCATGTAATAACATGGATGGACCTAGAGAACATTATGCTGAGTGAGTCTAGCCAAAAACTAAAGGACAAATACTGTAAGGTCCCACTGATGTGAACCGACATTCGAGAATCAACTTGGAATATATCATTGGTAACAGAGACCAGCAGGAGTTAGAAACAGGGTAAGATAATGGGTAATTGGAGCTGAAGGGATACAGACTGTGCAACAGGACTAGATACAAAAACTCAAAAATGGACAGCACAATAATACCTAAGTGTAATGTAACTAGGTTGGAACACTGAATGAAGCTGCACCTGAAATATGGTTTTTTGTTTGTTTGTTTGTGTGTTTGTATCTTTTGTTTTTGTTTTTTTTTCTTTTTCCTTTATATATATATATTTTATTAGTATTATTATTTTAATTCTCTTCTCTATATTAACATTCTATATCTTTTTCTGCTGTTTTGCTAGTTCTTTTCCTAAATCGATGCAAATGTACTAAGAAATGATGATCATACATCTATGTGATGATACTAAGAATTACTGAGTGCATTTGTAGAATGGAATGATTTCTAAATGTTGTGTTAATTTCTTTTCTTTTTTTTGATTAATAAAAAAAATTTAAAAAAAAATTATGTTAGCAGAATAACACAAAATAATACAAACACCTGTGATGTACGGGTCTTTGCAAGAGGAGAAGTACATGCTTCTTGAAATTGATCTTCATTAATTCCAATCTCTTTGAGGTAACTTTCTAACAGCTTTTCAACCTAAAAAGAAAAACAAACTTTAAGTTCTATAATTTACATAGAAATATTCTAAATGACAACTTTTATATTAAGTATTTAGTTTAGAAATATAGAATCAAATGCTTGTTTGTAATTATTAATGTACATATTACATGAAAGTGACATTGTCTTTCACAGAAAAACTAATATTTTTTGTAGAGAATCACATGAAATGATTTTCCACAACTTTTTCTCTCTACTAAAAATAATTTGTCAGAATTATGAAATACAATATAGTACAACTCTTTTGCTGCCAAAGGCATTTATTTAAATCAAAAGACAACTACGGCAAAATGAATAACACTTCTCTAGATTCATAGAAAAATAAGAAAATTTAAAGATTAGATGAAAGATCCCTTAAAATAATTGTCACAAAACCATAAATACTTTAGTCTAGAGCAGAAGAGATAAGAGGTCATAAGATTGAGATGCTGGCGAACCTGAGAGACTGATACAACTGGGAATATCATTAGGTTAGACTGAATTTTCGTAAAATTAAGGAATTTTTATAGAAAAATCCATTTATTTAATTTAGAAAAACTAAAAAGAATACTATTCTAATTGCCTTTAAAAGTCAGTGAAAAATAAATGTACAAACAAAAGAATGTTTTTACATGGACAAGAACTAATGGTGCTGAAAATGGGATAGTAAATGGAAAAAATTCAATCAATGCAAACTAGAGTCCATAATAAATAAAATAAAAATAAATAAAAGTTATTGGAAGTTAAATGTCAGAGGTGATGTAAGGGAAGAGAATGGGATTCTTGGTGGTGTTATTTCTCCTTTTTATTATTTTTTATTAATCTTCTTTTATTTTTTCTCTTCCTCTTTCTTTGTGGAAGAAATGGAAATGTCCTCTTATAGACTGTGGTGATGAATAACTATATGATTATATCAGGAGCCACTGATTGTTTACTTAGGTTGGATTGTATGGTGTGTGAATAAAACTTTAAAAATTAAAAAGAAAGATACAAATATTGGAGAAAAGGTGGAGAAAGGGATGTACCTATTTACTATTGGTAGGGAAGTGAGGTGGAGGGCAGTGTGGTGGTTCCACAGAGGCGTAATATATATATATATATATATATATTCAAATACACCTTTATGAGGCATATACGTGGAACAACTAAAAGCAGGGACACGAATAGACATTTGCACACTATTTTTATGGTGGGAGCATTCACGATTTGCAATGGATGCATGTGGCCTAAAGGTACATTGACTGATGAACAGAGGGCCAACTATGGTGTAAACATGCAATGGAGTATTGAGCGGCTGCAAGAAAGAATGAAGTTGTGAGGCATACAACTAGATGAATGGACCTTGAGGACAGTATGTTGAATGAAATAAGCTAGAACCAAAAATACAAACATTAAAACACCTTACTAATTTGGAGTAGCTATAATGTGCGAACTCAGAAAATTGAATTTGAGAGCACAGGTTATCAGGGGAAGGCTTATTATAGATTTCTAGATTGTAAGCTCTTATACCAGTCACATTTATTCCTGAGATGTAACAGTTATTTCTAAATTCTGAGATGCTGAGCTCTCTGGGTATAACCTGGTTGTTCCCTGGAACTTTGGATATCTATCTCAGAGCTAGAGGTCTACAGCTATAAACGTCAGCATAACCCCATACAGCAACTGTTAAAAAAAAAAAAAAAAAGCTGAAAAAAAGATCAAACTTCAATAAGAGATATGAATGATGCAGATATGGTTAGGACTAAGGCAAATCAAAATACAGGGTAAAGGATAATGACTGTGCTTCAAAACTTCAACTTCTATGTGAGACCTAAAGAAATGTTTATTTGGTACAAAATTTATATTTTCTGTAACACAATATATAATTCAACTTGTATGGTCAGTTATTCAAGCACCATAATTACATGGAACCTTGAATAGGGAGTGTGAGACCTTGTTGATTTGTACAGGATAGTATGATACCCCAATACATCCAAGGGTAATGTGAGCAAAGAATAAAAAAAATTTGCAAAGTCCACTTGAGGGAGTGGGAGAAAAAATATGGACATACTAAACTTTACCACCTGGGAAATTCCTAATATTCTCACAAGCAGTGAGGACTACCAAGTTAATAAGTTGAGCCCTCAATCTTGCCCTTATGAAACTTATTCCTGCAAAAGAGAAGCTAAGCATACTTATAATTATGTCTGGCAACATGGGACATGACTCCTGGGGATAAGCCTGGACCCAACATTATGGGTTTGAGAAAGCATTCTTGACCAAACGGGAAGAGAAATCAACCAAAATTAAGTTTCAGTGGCTGAGATATTTCAAATAGAATAAAGAGGTCATTCTGGAGGCTATTCTTATGTATTATATAGATATCTCTTTTTAGTTATTAGTATATTCGAATAGCTAGAAGGAAATACCTGAAGCTTCTGAACTATAATCCAGTATCCTTGACTCTTGAAGACAACTGTATAACTTTATAGCTTTTTTCTAAGTAATTTTATTTATTTGCTTATTTATTTATTTATGACACATAACCACAAACACAAACATTCTTACCATATGATCACTCCATTCTTGTTTTATAATCAGTAACTCACAATATCATCAGGCTGTATATTCATCATCATGATCATTTCTTAGAACATTTGCATCAATTCAGAAAAAGAAATAAAAAGAAAACAGAAAAAAATTCATACATACCATACCCTTTACCCCTCCCTTTCATTGATCACTAGCATTTCAATCTACTAAATTTATTTTAACATTTGTTCCCCCTATTATTTATTTATTTTTAACCCATACATTTTACTCATCTGTCAACATGACAGATAAAAGGAGCATGAGAACAAAGGTTTCACAACCACACAGTCACATTGACAATATAGCTTTTATAGTGTGACCGCATAATTATGAAAATTTTGTGACCAACACTCCCTTTATTCACTGTATGGACAAATAGAGTAAAAAAAATTAGGACAAAAAATATATAAATAATAGGGCAAAATAAGGGTATGGATATTTGGGGTGCTCTTTTTCATTTTTATTTTTATTCTGCTCTCTTTTTTTGAAGTACTAAAAATGTTCAAAAATTTATTGTGATGATGAATGCACAACTATATGATGATACTGTGAACTGTGTTCTAGTTTGCTAGTGCCAGAATGCAATATACCAGAAGTGGAATGGCTTTTAAAAGGGGGAATTTAATAAGTTACAAGGCCATGAACTTGTCCAAAGTTCTAAGGCCATGAACTTATCCAAAGTAAAGCAAGTCTATAGAAATGTCCAAATTAAGGCACCAAAGAGTGAAGAGGCTACCTTCACTCAAAAAAGGCCAATGAACTTCAAGGTTTCTCTCTCAACTGGAAAGGCACATGGCTATGTCTGCTAGCAAAAGGCACATGGCTATGTCTGCTAGCTGTCTCTCCAGGCTTCTTGTTTCATAAAGCTCTCCCAGGGGCATTTTCCTTCTTCATTTCCAAAGATCTCTGGCTAGCGGACTCCTCTCTACAAAATGTTTCCTTTTTTAAAGGAATCTAGTAAACTAATCAAGACCACCTGGAATGAGTGGAGTCAGAACTCCATGGAAACCATTTAATAAAAAGTTACCACCCACAACTGGGTTGGTCACATCACCATGGAAGCAATAAAAAAGCTCCCAGCCAGCAATGTTGAATGAGGATTAAAGGACATGACTTTTCTGGGGTCCACCACAGATTCAAACCAGCACACACTGATTGTACACTGTCATGGTCAGGTTCATGTATCAACTTTGCCAAGTGGTGGTACCTGTTTGTCTGGTTGGGCAAGTGCTGGCCTGTCTGTTGCTATGAGGCCATTTCATAGAATTAAATCATGATCACGTCAGCTGCATACATAGCTGATTCCATCTGTAATCAGCCAAGGGGAGTACGTCTGCAATGAGTGGTGTTTAATCTCATTACTGGAAGTCTTTTAAGGAGGATTCAGAAGAAACAGGCTCTCTTCCTGCTTCAGCCGGTGAGACCCTCTTGTGGAGTTCGTCCAGACCCCCGTCGGAATCGTCAGCTTCACAGCCTGCCCTACAGATTTTGGACTCTACGTTCCCATGGTTATGTGAGACACTTTTATAAATTTTATATTTATAAATATTTCCTATTGATTCTGTTTCTCTAGAGAACCCTAACTAATACATACACTTTGGATGATTATATGGTATGTGAATATATCTCAATAAAATTGCATAACAAAAAAAAGTCAGTGATAAAATACTCACCAGTTCTTTATATTCCTGATGAATCTCTGTATAGGTCAATTTGCTTTCTTCTTCATCATCAAAAACTAAATTTAAAAGAAAAATATCATGTAGTTTTAAAAAAAAACATTTCACTTCATTAATGCAATATAAAGTCCACTCCTTAAAAAAAAAGAAATATCATTCTTAAAACCTAGCTCTTTGACCACCAGGAGATAGAAATAGGGTAAGATATTGGGTAATTGGAGCTGAAGGGATACAGATTGTGCAACAGGACTGATTGTGAAAACTCAGAAATGGATAGCACAATACTACCTAATTGTAATACAATTATATTAGAACACTGAATGAAGCTGAATGTGAGAATGATAGAGGGAGGAGGGCTGGGGGCACAAATGAAATCAGAAAGAAAGATAGATGATAGAGACTGAGATGGTATAATCTAGGAATGCCTAGAGTGTATAATGATAGCAACTAAATGTACAAATTTAAAAATGTTTTTGCATGAGGAAGAACAAAGGATGTCATTACTGCAGTGTTGAAAATAGTAATATTTTAAATTTTTAACTTACGTGTGAGACTAAAGCAAAAAATGTTTATTTGGTACAAAATTTATATTTGTTCCTATTATAACTTATGTGGACAGCTTAATTGAATATCATGAGTACATGGAACCTTGAGTGGGGCATAAGATTTTGTAGGTTTGTCCAGAGTGATGCCCCAATAAATCCAAGAGTGATGTGAACAGTGAGTAAAAAAGTACTTGCAAAGTCCCCTTGGGGGAATGCTGAGAAAGGGAGAAAATTCAATTTCCCCAAGTTGAATTCTTTTTTTTTTTTACATGGGCAGGCACCGGAAATCGAACCCGGGTCCTTGGGCATGGCAGGCAAGCACTCTTACCTGCTGAGCCACCGTGGCCCACCCCCAAGTTGAATTCTTGATATTCTCACAAGCAGTGGGGACAATCAAAGCAATAGGCTGAGCCCCCAATCTTGCAGTTTGTTCATATGAAACTTAACCCCACAAAGAATAGGTCAAGCCTACTTAAA
This sequence comes from Tamandua tetradactyla, assembly GCF_023851605.1. Classification (NCBI taxonomy): domain Eukaryota; kingdom Metazoa; phylum Chordata; class Mammalia; order Pilosa; family Myrmecophagidae; genus Tamandua; species Tamandua tetradactyla. Next base: position 28,066,046 of record NC_135343.1, on the reverse strand, counting down.
ATTAAGCCTAAGAGTCACCCCCAAGAGAACCTCTTTTTTTTGCTCAGATGTGGCCTCTCTCTCCAGTCAACACAACAAGCAAACTCACTGCCCTCCCCCTGTCTAAGTGGGACATGACTCCCAGGGGTGTGGACCTTCCTGGCAACATGGGACAGAAATCCTAGAATGAGCTGGGGACTCAGCACCAAGGGATTGAGAAAACCTTCTCAACCAAAAGGGGGAAGAGCGAAATGAGATAACATAAAGTGTCAATGGCTGAGAGATTCCAAACAGAGTTGAGAGGTTATCCTGAAGGTTATTTTTACACATTAAATAGATACACCTTGTTAGTCAAGATGTAATGAAGAGGCTGGAGGGAACTGCCTGAAAATGTAGAGCTGTGTTCCAGTAGCCACATTTCTTAAAGATGACTGTAAAATGATACAGCTTTCACAATGTGACTGTGTGATTGTGAAAACCTTGTGTCTGATGCTCCTTTTATCTACCTTATCAACAGATGAGTAAAACATATGGAATAAAAATAAATAATAGGGGGAACAAATGCTAAAATAAATATAGATTGAAATGCTAGTGATCAATAAAAAGGAGGGGTAAGGGGTATGGTATGTATGAATTTTTTTTGTCTTTTTATTTCTTTTTCTGAATTGATACAAATTTTCTAAGAAATGATCATGATGTTGAATATGCAAATATGTGATATTATGAATTACTGACTATATATGTAGAACGGAATGATCATAAGTTAAGAATGTGTTATATATTTTTTTAATTTTTTTAAAAAGTTAGCTCTTCAACTTCAAATTTCTTAGTTTTTTTTCTTAACACCCTTATGTAAAGAGAACATCTGAGAATATAAATAGATATATTTAAAAATATTGAGACTACACCTACCACTTTTTCAGTCAAAGGGTCTTAGAAAATAGGTTATGAGCACTGACAAAGTGTCAGTTTTTCAGATTTCTTTGATAGAAAAGCAGAGTTCCTAGGCTATTTAGAAATCATACCGTTCTACATATGCACTCAGTAATTCTTAACATCATCACATAGATGCATGATCATCGTTTCTTAGTACATTTGCATCGGTTTAGAGGAACTAGCAACACAACAGAAAAAGATATAAAATGTTAATATAAAGAAAAGAAATAAAAGTAGTAATAATAGTAAAAAACAACAACAAACAAACAAACAAACAAGCAAACAAAAACAAAAAAAACCCTATAGCTCAGATGCAGCTTCATTCAGTGTTTTAACATGATTACTTTACAATTAGGTATTATTGTGCTGTCCATTTTTGAGTTTTTGTATCTAGTCCTGTTGCACAGTCTGTATCCCTTCAGCTTCAATTACCCATTGTCTTACCCTGTTTCTAACTCCTGCTGAACTCTGTTACCAATGACATATTTCAAGTTTATTCTCGAATGTCCGTTCACATCAGTGGGACCATACAGTATTTGTCCTTTAGTTTTTGACTGGATTCACTCAGCATAATATTCTCTAGGTCCATCCATGTTATTACATGGTTCATAAGTTTATCTTGTCTTAAAGCTGCATAATATTCCATCGTATGTATATACCACAGTTTGTTTAGCCATTCTTCTGTTGATGGACATTTTGGCTGTTTCCATCTCTTTGCAATTGTAAATAACGCTGCTATAAACATTGGTGTGCAAATGTCCGTTTGTGTCTTTGCCCTTAAGTCCTTTGAGTAGATACCTAGCAATGGTATTGCTGGGTCGTATGGCAATTCTATATTCAGCTTTTTGAGGAACCGCCAAACTGCCTTCCACAGTGGTTGCACCCAGAGTTCCTAGGCTATTAATTAGTTAAGTGGGTCACTATTCAATCCTGGATAATATTCTTTGTCAGATCATAGGTCTCACCTGTCATGATGCAAAGCATAGTGTGGTAATGACAGATTAAAGACACTGATACTAAAGGTCATGAAAAAATTGAAAATTCAGGTTATAATATTCAACTCTTACAGGGAAATACCTCCTACCCTAATAAACCTAAACATAGGATGCTCTCAATTTTTACTCATAAATAATACTATGAATACAGTTCTAGATTTTTTTTTAAATACACTGTGATTGTATTAGTTCCATCTCCAAAAAAGACAAGCAACCTAGGTATCTCGGATAAAAAAAAAAAGATTCTTAGAGAACAAAGAATCCTGTGCATATAAGCACTAAAACCAAAACCTAGGGTCATACAGAAAGTATTTTCTTTAAAAGTTCTTAGAAGACTGATGGAATGAACACATCTGAATATATCTACTTGACATATAAAAAAGCAAGTGAGTTAATGCACAAAAAAAACTTTTCACTACTACCTGAAGATGACCAAGTTATATGTTGCAACAAAGACTTCAGCTAATATCAGCTATGGAATTATGTTGAGAATAGTACTGCAAATGGACCCCATAAAATATTTCCAAATGTGTAATGACTGTCCATTTTTTTTGCCATTATACCCAGTAAGACAGCAAATAGAAAAATGCGAAATTTTCCCCAATAGATATGGGCAGCATTTTAATTTCAATGGAAGGTATCTTACCAACAGGAATCAAAAGTAAGCTATAATGGTCAAACTAAGTTAACACTTAGTAATATTACTTAAAAAAAAAAAAAAAAAAAAGAGGGTAGTGTAATGGTGGCTCATTGGCAGAATTCTCCCCTGCCATGCCAAAGACCGGGTTTGACTCCCAGTGCCTGCCCATGCCAAAAAAAGAAAAATTCTTGTGATTACTATGCATCTATACAGCTAATAATAATTACAACAATAATAGCTAAAACTTGTTGGGATAGTGACTCAAAGAGGTCAACCAACTGTAAAACAGTAACAATTAGACAAATGTATACAGACTGGATATTTAATAATAATAGGGAGTTACTACTAATTTTGTTAGGAGTGTTAATGTCATTGTGGCTATGTCTTTTTATTTTTTTAAAGAGTCCTTATCTCTCAGATATACCCACTGAAGTAATTACAGATAAATTACAGATAAATTGTATGTCTGGGATTTAATTTAAAATATTCCAGAGGAGGGATGGGGGTACTGTGCTATGGGAGAGGGTACAGATGAAAGCAGAAGCACTGGTAACTGCTGAAGCTCGGTGAGACATATATAAGTGTTCATCATTTTATTCCTACTTTTGTACTTGTTTGAAAATTTCCATAATAAAATGATAAACAAAAAACAACCTCCTTAGCTTCCTAAACTTTACACCCAAATCACAAGCAACAAAAGAAAAAAAGATAATGGGAACTCCTCAAAATCAAATGTTTCTGTACCTCAAAAGTCTTTGTCAAAAAGGTGAAGAGGCAGCGAACTCAATGGGAGAAAATATTTGGAAATCACATATTGGACAAAGGTTTGATTTTCTGTATATACAAAGAAATCATACAACTCAACAGCAAAAGAACAAACAACCCAATTATTAAATGGGCTAAAGATATGAACAGGCACTTTTCTGAGGCGCAAATACAGATGGCTCAAAAGCACATAAAGAGATGCTCATTTTCATTCTGCTGTAAGGGAAATGCAGATCAAGACTACAATGGGATCCCATCTCACACCTGTAAGAATGGCTGCTATTAAACAAACTGGAAACTATAAATGTTGGACAGGATGTGGAGAAACTGCAACACTTATGCAGTTATGAAGTAATTACAGATAAATTGTATGTCTGGGATTTGATGTATAATGGTGGGAATGTATAATGGTGCAACCACTATGGAAGACTGTTTGGTGGTTCCTCGGGATACTAAATATTGAGTTGCCCTATAACCCAGCAATAGCACTACTTGGTATATACCCAGAAGAACTGAAAGGAATGACACGAACAGGCATTTTCACACCAATGTTCCTAACAGCATTATTCACAATTGCCAAAAGATAGAAACAAACCAAATGCCCAGCAACAGATGAGTGGATCAACAAAATGTGGTATATACAAATGATGGAATATTATGCAGCAGTAAGACAAAATGACATCCTGAAGCACATAACAAGATGGATGAGCCTCAAGGACATAATGCCGAGTGAAATTAGCCAGACACAGAAGGATAGATACTGTATGATTCCACTTTTATGACTAGCATAAAGGTATAATCGGAGGCTTATAATACAGAATACAGGCGACTTAGAGATACATAGAAGGTAGAGATGGGTGAATCGTTAGCTAATGAGGTCGAACTCCAATGTAAGGGAATAGATAGGAGTGCAGGTGGTTCTCTAGTGGGTCTATAAGTAATATTACCATATTAAAGATAAACAAGATTGAAAGGGGTTGTATAGACCTACGTGTCGCACTGATTAGCCCTAGAAATATGAATTAGTTCTCACAAGAATTACATCAAAGATATGATTCTTATACAAAGAGTATTTAAGTCCAGGGTATGGGGGAAAATTGCTATTGCATGCTATGAGCTGTGTTCAAAAGGAAACCATCAGCACTACCACAGCAACAGCAGAGGTAAATAATGGGGGGAGGGACAAGAGTTAAGAGGAGGTTTAGATTTCCTATTTGGTGAGGGTGGTTTACTGGTTTTCTGTCTCTTGGGAACAATGTAATTATCTAAAATTGAGAATGTTGATGGGCTGTGGACTTTGGGCCCTCTACATGATGCCCAATGAATGCAGGTGGCTGAAGGATGAACTGACGGAGAAGTAGATTGGCGAACAATAGTATATACTTATGAACAAAGGTTTGGCTACTACAAAAAGGAACAAAATCGTGAGGCATGCAATGATGTGAATGAAAATGTGGGACATTTGGTGAGACAAAATAAGCCAGAAATAAAAAAAACAACAATGGTAGGTCACCTTTAGAAAATGCTTATAAGAAAGCAGGGGCCTAGATTATAAGCTTTTAGAGCAGATATATTAAGCCCAGAGTGGTAATTATTATTTCTGGATTTTGAGAGACTGTTATATATATATATTCAGAAAGAAGAATGAGGCTGAACAGGTTGGGGTTAAAGTAATTCATAATACAGGGGTAAGGAAGACAGTGTATTTTAGAACTACACATACTCTTTAAGACCCCTGGAAGAAAGGTTTATTTGGTCTGGAACTGAAATTTTCTGTAGTGCATAATCTAAATTAACCTACCCGTATAGCTCATTTGAACAACTGAAACACAGGGAGCACAGAATAAGAAAGAGGTCCTTTAATCCTGTATAGATTATTGTAATGACTGATTACATCCTAGAGTATATTAAGCAGAGAATCAAAAAGTACTGGCAACAGCCTCTGAGGGATGGGAAAAAGAATATGAAACTATTAAACCTTAACAAGAGGAAATCCCCTGATACTGTGTCAAACTGTAGGGATACCCAAATCACTAGGCCATATCCTCGATCATGAGACTTATTCTTGTGAAGCTTACATAGGTAGTGGAGAAGCTTAGACTACTTATAGGCATGCCTAAGAGTTACTTCTGGAGAACCTCTTTTGTTGCTCAGATGTGACCTCAATCTCTCTAAGCCCAACTCTGCAAGGAAATCATTGCCTTTCCCCCTAGGTAAGACATGAATGACATCCAGGGGTGAAAGTCTCCCTGGCGACATAGGAGATGACTCCTAGGGATAAATCCAGACCTGGCACCGTGGTATCAACAATTACATCCTGACCAAAAAGGGGAAAAGAAGTGTAATTAATAAAGTATCAGTGGAAGAGAGAGTTCAAATAGAGTCGAGAGGTTACTCTGGAGGTTGCTCTTATGCAAGCTTCAGGTAGACCTTGCTACCTATCATAATCTGCCAATCCACAACCAGCACCATTCCAGCCAATCCTAAAGAACACCTAGGGCAATATCTAAGATTCCACAAGGGTTCCCTGCACTAGAGTAATTTTCCAGAAACCTACAACCTCCAGATGGGTCCCTAGACCAGATAAATCCTGAAGCCTAGCCCAGCCTCTCCAGAACATCAGATAGTTCTATCTCCCTACCCCATATTAGTGACAGCCCTTTCCAATATGAAAAATTTAGAATTACCATAGCCCAAACACCCCTAAAGAGAGGGATGGAAAGGTCAAAGGTGATGGTGGAGTTACACAGAAAAGACAGGATTTAACAAATGAATATGAATGCTGAGTCATTAAATCAATACCTCTTTTAGTCTCCAGTATTTTAGAGTAGCTAGAAGTAAAAACCTAAAATTGTGAAATTGTAACACACGTCAAACTCTGAAATATGTTCTACAACTAACTGTGGTGTGTGCTTTGAAATTTATAGCTGTTTTGTATATATGTTATTTTTCACAAAAAAAAAAGGAAAAAAAGTCAATTTTGATGATAAAAAAATATATTTATGTCCCTAGCCTCCTATATTCTGGAGCAGCTAGAAGGAGTAATATGAGAGGATCGTAAGGTAGTTCATGACAGACTCTGGGATTTGTCCTGTAAGTACTTGTTGAAGAGTGCTTTGAAAACTATTGCTTTTTCATTTCTTTGTTTTATATATATGGTATACTATACAATAAAAAAAAGTTAAGAAAAAGAACAGAGAGAAAAAAATGCTAGAGAAAACGTGGAGAAAGAGATGTACTTATTCACTGTCAACAGAGAAACTGAGAAGTGCAGTACCTTGGAGGGCAGTGTGGTGGTTCCACAGGAGGCTAGGGGTAGGGTTGCTAGGTTGTATATACCTAGAGAGTGTGGGGACACGAATGGACATTTGCACACTGGTATATATGGTGACAGTGTTCATGATTCACAATGGATGGAAGTGGCCTAAAGGTACAATGACTGAGGGAAGGAAGGGGGAATTATGGTGTATACGTACAATGGACTGAGAGGTCACAAGAAGGAATGAAGTTGTGAGGCATGCAACTAGGTGAATGTACCTTAAGGACTATACAGAATATCAGAAACAGAAAGACAAATATTATCATGCCTCACTCATATGGACTAACTATAAAATAAAAACTTGGTGAACTGAAGTTAAGAAAATGGGTTATCAGCTCGGGCCCTATTGTAAAGGGTCCTAGATTGCAAGCTTTTACAGCAGTCACCTACATTCAGGAGTTGTAACTTATTTCTAAATTCTGAGATACTGAGCTGTTTGTACATTAACTGATCGTTCCCAGAAACTTTGGGTATTTATGTGACACCTAAGACTCAGATTTGGAGCTCTGAAGCTATGAGAGTCAGCACTACCCCATACAGTCACTGTTTAAAAAGCTGAAAAAGGAATTAGACTTCTACTAGAGATATGAATGAAGCTGATCTGGATAGGATAAGGTAAATCAGAAAACAGGGTAAAGGATAATATTGTCCATATTTTAAACTTCAATTTCTGTGTAAGACCAAAGCAGAGATGTTTATTTCGTGTAAAATTTATACTTTGGGTAGTGCATTACCTAATTTAACTTGTATGGTCAGTTTAGTTGAACACCGTAAGTACATGAAATCTTGAATACGGTGTGAGATTTGTTGGTTTCTCCACGTAAGTGTGATGCCCCAATATATCCCAGAGTAATGTGGGTAGTGAATAAAGAAATATTTGGGGGATTGGGGAGAAAGGAGGAAGTATTCAGTTTCCCCATTTGGAGAATTCCTGATATTCTCGCAAGCAGTGGGAACAATAAATTCAATAGACTAAGCCCTTGATCTTGTGGTTTGTCCCTATGAAAATTATTCCTGCAAAGGAGAAGCTAGGCCTACTTATAATTATGCCTAAGAGTCACCCCCAGAGAACTTTTTTGTGGCTCAAATGTGGCCTCTGTAAGCCAACTCGGCAGATGAGCTCACAGCCCTCCCTCCTACATGGGACATGACTCCCAGGGGTATAAATCTCCCTGGCAATGGGATGGGATAGAACACCTGGGATGAGCCAGGACCCAGCATCATAGGATTGAGAAAGCCTTCTTCACCAAAAAGGGGAAGACAGAAATGAGAGAAAATAAAGTTTCAGTAGTTGAGAGATTCCAAACAGAGTCAAGAAATTATCTTGGAGATTATATTCTTATGTATTATATAGATATCCCTTTTGAATTTAGGGTGTGTTGGAGTGGCTGGAAGGAAGTATCTGAAACTGTTGAGCTGTTTTCCAGTAATTCTGATTCTTGAAGAGGATTGTATAATGATACAGTTTTTACAATGTGACTGTGTGATTGTGAAAACCTTATGTCTGTTGCTTCTTTTATCCAGGGTATGGACAGATGAGTAAAAAAATATGGCTAAATAAATAAATAAGCAGTAGGGGGACAAAGGATAAAATAAATTGAGTAGATTGAAATACTAGTGGTCAATGAGAGGAAGGGGTAAGGAGTATGAAAGAAACGAATTTTTCCTTTTTCCTTTTTATTTCTTTTTCTGGAATGATGCAGATGTTCTAAAAATGACCATGGTCTCATACCAAAACCAGGCAAAGATATTACAAAAAAAGAAAACTACAGACCAATCTCTCTAATGAATACAGATGCAAAAATCCTCAATAAAATTCTAGCAAATCGTATCCAACAACACATTAAAAGAATTATACATCATGACCAAGTAGGATTCATCCCAGGTATGCAAGGATGGTTCAACATAAGAAAATCAATTAATGTAATACACCATATCAACAAATCAAAGCAGAAAAATCACATGATCATCTCAATTGATGCAGAGAAGGCATTTGACAAGATTCAACATCCTTTCCTGTTGAAAACACTTCAAAAGATAGGAATACAAGGGAACTTCCTTAAAATGATAGAGGGAATATATGAAAAACCCACAGCTAATATCATCCTCAATGGGGAAAAATTGAAAACTTTCCCCCTAAGATCAGGAACAAGACAAGGATGTCCACTATCACCACTATTATTCAACATTGTGTTGGAAGTTCTAGCCAGAGCAATTAGGCAAGAAAAAGAAATACAAGGCATCAAAATTGGAAAGGAAGAAGTAAAACTATCACTGTTTGCAGACGATATGATACTATATGTAGAAAACCCAGAAAAATCCACAACAAAATTACTAGAGCTAATAAATCAGTACAGCAAAGTAGCAGGCTACAAGATCAACATTCAAAAATCTGTAGCTTTTCTATACACTAGTAATGAACAAGCTGAGGCGGAAATCAAGAAACGAATCCCATTTACAATCGCAACTAAAAGAATAAAATACCTAGGAATAAATTTAACCAAAGAGACAAAAAACCTATATAAAGAAAACTACAAAAAACTGTTAAAAGAAATCACAGAAGACCTAAATAGATGGAAGGGCATACCGTGTTCATGGATTGGAAGACTAAATATAGTTAAGATGTCAATCCTACCTAAATTGATTTACAGATTCAATGCAATACCAATCAAAATCCCAACAACTTATTTTTCAGAAATAGAAAAACCAATAAGCAAATTTATCTGGAAGGGCAGGGTGCCCCGAATTGCTAAAAACATCTTGAGGAAAAAAAACGAAGCTGGAGGTCTCGCGCTGCCTGACTTTAAGGCATATTATGAAGCCACAGTGGTCAAAACAGCATGGTATTGGCATAAAGATAGATATATCGACCAATGGAATCGAATAGAGTGCTCAGATATAGACCCTCTCATCTATGGACATTTGATCTTTGATAAGGCAGTCAAGCCAACTCACCTGGGACAGAACAGTCTCTTCAATAAATGGTGCCTAGAGAACTGGATATCCATATGCAAAAGAATGAAAGAAGACCCATCTCTCAAACCCTATACAAAAGTTAACTCAAAATGGATCACAGATCTAAACATTAGGTCTAAGACCATAAAACAGTTAGAGGAAAATGTTGGGAGATATCTTATGGATCTTACAACTGGAGGTGGTTTTATGGACCTTAAACCTAAAGCAAGAACACTGAAGAAGGAAATAAATAAATGGGAGCTCCTCAAAATTAAACACTTTTGTGCATCAAAGAACTTCATCAAGAAAGTAGAAAGACAGCCTACACAATGGGAGACAATATTTGGAAACGACATATCAGATAAAGGTCTAGTATCCAGAATTTATAAAGAGATTGTTCAACTCAACAACAAAAAGACAGCCAACCCAATTACAAAATGGGAAAAAGACTTAAACAGACACCTACCAGAAGAAGAAATACGGATGGCCAAGAGGCACATGAAGAGATGCTCAATGTCCCTGGCCATTAGAGAAATGCAAATCAAAACCACATCATCTCACACCCACCAGAATGGCCATTATCAACAAAACAGAAAATGACAAGTGCTGGAGAGGATGCGGAGAAAGAGGCACACTTATCCACTGTTGGTGGGAATGTCAAAGGGTGCAACCACTGTGGAAGGCAGTTTGGCGGTTCCTCAAAAAGCTGAATATAGAATTGCCATACGACCCAGCAATACCATTGCTAGGTATCTACTCAAAGGACTTAAGGGCAAAGACACAAACGGACATTTGCACACCAATGTTTATAGCAGCGTTATTTACAATCGCAAAGAGATGGAAACAGCCAAAATGTCCATCAACAGAAGAATGGCTAAACAAACTGTGGTATATACATACGATGGAATATCATGCAGCTTTAAGACAAGATAAACTTATGAAGCATGTAATAACATGGATGGACCTAGAGAATATTATGCTGAGTGAGTCCAGTCAAAAACTAAAGGACAAATACTGTATGGTCCCACTGATGTGAACGGACATTCGAGAATAAACTTGAAATATGTCATTGGTAACAGAGTTCAGCAGGAGTTAGAAACAGGGTAAGACAATGGGTAATTGAAGCTGAAGGGATACAGACTGTGCAACAGGACTAGATATAAAAACTCAAAAATGGACAGCACAATAATACCTAATTGTAAAGTAATCATGTTAAAACACTGAATGAAGCTGCATCTGAGCTATAGGGTTTTTTTTTTACTATTATTACTACTTTTATTTCTTTTCTCTATATTAACATTTTATATCTTTTTCTGTTGTGTTGCTAGTTCCTCTAAACCGATGCAAATGTACTAAGAAACAATGATCATGCATCTATGTGATGATGTTAAGAATTACTGAGTGCATATGTAGAATGGTATGATTTCTAAATGTTGTGTTAATTTCTTTTTTTTTTTTCTTTCCGTTAATAAAAAAATTAAAAAAAATAAAAAAAAATGACCATGGTGATGAATACACAACTATGTGATGATATTGTGAGCCACTGATTGTACACCATATATGGACTGTAGGTATGTGAAGATTTGGCAATCAAACAAATGTCAAAACAAACAAACAAAAAACAACCTCTTTGCTGGGGAACTAATCAACCCTGAAGTGTCTGAATAATGAAGAAACAGAATGGGCCTAGATATCTATAAAGGATATGGACAGGTTTAAACGGTGCTAATCTGTGGAGATTTTTAGGGAATGAAAATTAAGCCTGGCTCAATGGGAAAGCCTTCTCCTGCTTTTGATGTGAACATCTTAGATGTAAATGGCAATGTCCTACCTCCTGGACAAGAAGGAGATATTGGCATTCAAGTCCTACCTAACCGGTCATTTGGCCTTTTTATTCATTATGTAGATAATCCCTCAAAAACAGCTTCAACTCTATGAGGCAATTTCTATATCACTGGAGACTGGGAGTATATGGATGAAGATGGGTATTTCTGGTGCGTTGCATGATCGGATGATATCATATTACCCTCTGGTTACCACATTGGACTGTTTGAGGTAGAAAGTGCCCTGATGGAGCACCCTGCAATTGCAGTCAGCTGTTGTCAGCAGCCCAGATCCCATCAGAGAAGAGGTATTAAAGCCTTTTACTGTCCTGTACCCTTGTTACAAGTCACATAATAAACAACAACTTAAAAAGGAGATCCAGGAACATGCAAAAAAAAACAGCACCTTACAAAAATCCCAGGAAGACAGAATTTATTCAAGCACTGCCAAAGACTATCAAGGATAAGATTAAAAAAAAAAAAAACCTCTTAAGCTTCTTTCAGAAACCAATTCTCAGATTATGGGAGGAAAATCAATATGACAGCTTTTTTATAAGAGATTTTTTAAATCATGACTAAATATGGCATGCTTGGTAATATTAGGCACACATAATCATACCTGTCTCAATCTGATGTTCTTTTTAAATTCTCATTTCTACAAACTAGTGTAAGGATATTGCTATAATTTAGAAGTGTTCAAATACTCCTTGCAAATAATAATTTATAGGTTATAAACTGCTGTTCATAAGATTTAGTGTTGACCAAAGGAATGAAAATATATGCTTTTGAAAAGGGTCCCAAATCATCAGATCAGTATCAACCAGGAGATCTTGTCTAAAGGCTCATCCAACAGCTTACCCAATGACTCTAAAGGCTTTGGCACATTATTCTTCTATACCTGAATTTCCAATAAGGACCTATACTCTCTTCATGAATCTTAGTGTGCTTCCCATAACCCTAAACCAATCTCAAGATTTTGGGGAAATGAAAAACAATTTTCCTCAAAAAAACACAAAAACTCCTATTTAGAATAAATGCAATTATGTACTGACAAATCCTGATTGTTTAAAATTCAAATGTACCTCAATACTTCATTATTTTATCCTACCCTACAAGAGAAATAAAATACAGTGTTAATCATAGAAGTTTTTTCTCCTACTTAAACCTAATTTGTGATATAAACATTAATCTGATACTCTTCAATCAATAATATAAGACATCAATTTTTTGTGTCCTTTTAATGGAATATTATTCTTAATAGTTTTTAAAACATTAAATCCTTTTATAACAGGCTCCAGATTGTTTTATGGACTGGAACCTTGCTGATACAAATATTACTTAAAGTGACTAGGCCATTTTTGTTACACATAGATTAATAACGATTTTAAAATGAATAAAACCAAAACAAATGTTTACTGAAGATTAGAGACACTGAGAAGATTAAAAAGATAGGTATTTCCTGAATAAGCTACAATTTAGTTAGAGAAACGGGGCCAATTCATAAGTTAAAAACAATAAACTTTTAAAGATTCCTCCAGAATGATCTAAATGCCAGACTAACTACTGTAATTTTCAGCTTAAAACTCTTCAATGACTACTCTTTGTCTAGGAAATTTGTGCAAGATCCTTAAAAGCCCAGATTAAGACTCTAAGACTGAGTCCCAAGTCTCATTTTCCACTCTACAACCTAAACTTTGCATTCTTAATACCCAAGTACATGAAGTATCTCCAAACATAACACACACATAGCTTCAAATCTCCATGCTACTCAATTACCAAACTATTCCTTCTATCTTTTTGCATTTACCCCCTTCCCTCCCAACCATTCTTCAAGGACACATTCCAATAGAACCTTCTCTTTTACCTGCCTAACTCCTAAACTGGTTAGATCCTTCTTCTGAACTCTTCTGTCATGCGCCTACCACTTTTCACTGAATGTTTACCTGCCTATCTTCTGCACTAGGCTATAAACTTCTCAAACACAGGGCTTTGTTTCAGTCATCTTTCAATCCCAGCTTCTGGGCCAAGGATTCATGTTTAACAAATGCTCACAAAACTAATCTTTAAATTATCGGAGGTACACAATAACACACTGATCTAGTCAGTGAAGTATAAGCATCATTATTCCAAGTGTCACTGGCATATTACTTCCATTTCACCTGCCATCTGCTCTAAGCTATGTAACATTGCCATAAACACAATACAGCAGCTACTTAAACAGTTTTCAGTTAATGCTGAAACCAAATTGATACATTACATGCTTATAAAGCTGAGAACTGCTGCTTCCTTTTAAAACAATGCTTTAATTTTCCAACTCAGCATTTTGTCTCTGTAGGGTAAATGGAATGAAAAGGTGACATGTTTTCTTTTCCCTCCTAAGGAAGGTCAGAATTTCACATGCTTCACCAGTCTTAAAGCCACATTTTTAATTCTTACAAGGAGTAAAAACAAAATTACTTTTTGAACTTCTTAACAACATTACCTGTAAAAATGATCAAAGATCCAGTGGTCAAACTAAATTATATCTTTACCAGATGAGAGATGGAATTGGTAGGTCATTCAGGATAACTGACCAGTTCACAAGTGAAACTCCTCCATAACATCTCTAATAAACAGCTGCCAGGTCCACTCTTAAACACCGCTAGTGCCTAGGGAACTCACTACCTTTCAGGCATGCCAACCCATCTAGGATGAATTTGATTATGTAATACTTCCTTCACAGAAATCTTTCCCTCTGGCGTGTACTCACTGATTCTAGCTCTATCCCACTGAACCTTATAAAAACTGTCTAATCTCTGCAATGTGAGCAAGTCCTTCAGATGACTGACGGACATTACCACTTTCAAAGTCTTGCCAGGTTAAACAATCTGGAAAACGCTTGGGTACTCATTGGTATGACATCACAATTGGTTCCTTTAACCTGAATGGTCTCCAAGAACTGAATGCAGCACTCCAAGTGTGAACTCATCAGAATCCGGAGATAAAGCTCCCTCTGACCGATTATGTTATTTCTATATTCATACCCCTACTTTTGGCACAGTCGACAGTAATATAGGCAGGCCACCAGGATCACCCGTTCTGGGCCTACTAGAGTATAATCCCATGTCCTCTTTTGCAGTCAACTGATGATCATATCTTAAACTGACTACACAGGGAGAAATGCTAGGGATTAAAAGGAACACAGAGGTGAACTGACGCCTCTCCTCCCAAGCCACCCACTGGGGAAGTTGCTGAGGAAGCATACTTCAAACAATCCACCTGCCCAGGGGTGATATGGCGCGATATGGGATGAAAGACCCGGCACAGGATTAAAGTCAAAGTGTCTTTAGGTCGTGTGTTTGGGCCCGGGGGAAGGGGAGTTTCGGTTCCATTTTCAGTTCTGTGAAGAAAAACACAAGGGGAGTGAAAGTAGTTTCTCCTCCACACCTATCTCTAAATCTGGCCCAGAGGGGTGACGAGTCGGGAAGATGAGAAATGGCTGTGGTGACCACCTTCCTACCACCGGTGGGTATGACAAAGCGTGAAAGGATTGTCAGTTTGGATTACGGCTTTTACCTTCACATTTCTGCTCCACAAAGTCCAAGATGGGGATGGACCAGTCCGGGCCTCGCAAAAAACCCGCGATGCTCTCCACGACCCACTCCACCTCCTCCTCTTCTTCCGCCGCCATCCCGGCTCAGCGGGGTGAAGGAACGTCCTACGCCAGAACTCCCGAGCCTGCTAAGGCCTTTCGGCCGCAGGGAGCCAAGACAGAGTGCGGGAATTCCCGGGACCGGGAAAAGAATAGCCCGGCTGAATCCCCCACACCTGCAGAAAAGCTACAAACCGGTTAACGTAAAACGGTCGCTATGGCAACAAGCGCAGCTGCCACCGGCAGCCGCCGGAAGTGAAGTCCGCTTCCCGGGAGCCTGCGCACCTCAAAGAGAGGCGTGTGAAGAACGTTTCCGATTGGCTGGAAAAGAACAGAAACGTTTCAAAGATATACCTCCGCCCATGGGCCCGGATGTTAGGGCTGCGAGTTGAAGTGTATCCCTTAGCAAGAAATTCTGTTAGAAATCTCTGCGTTCCAACTTCCGGAAGGGTGTGGGAGCCTAAGCGTAAAAGTAAAGCAGTGAAGGGAAGGAACGGGGCTTTGCACTTGATCGGCTTGGAAGCCCCTCGTCACTCTCATTTTCAGCCTCGCTGACTCAGAAGCGTGTGTAATTAAAGGTCGTTTGAAAATACGAAACAGCTTTGTGAGACTTGATTGCCTATGCAGTCCGTTTGCATCTTGTAACTACAGATAGGTCTTTATGCATAGAAAAAAAAACTGGTTTTAGAGGATTTTCAGGGACAAAATCAAACTTAGTGTGCATTTAAATAAATGTCAGCATAACGAAATCTTTTTTCGAATAACTCCAACTGAATTCTTAGATTGGGATCAATTCTAATGAGTTTTATACGATGTGGTCTACAAAGGTCAAGAAGCTTGGAGTACAAAAGATCTTAAAACACTATTATATATATTTATGTAAGTGGTATCGTATTGTAAAAACACTTATGAAACATTTTTTACTTAATATATCATTAACTTCTCACAAAAATATAAAGCCTTATCTGTTTTGTGCGTGCGTGGTTTATATATATCTTGAATGCATAAGTGTGTTCATTTAATATTTATTTTGGTGTACAATTTTTTTTTATTGTCTCCGAGGTGTTGGTGTACAATAATTTATCCAACTATTTTTTTCTTCCACAAACTGCTGAAATAACATTTTGTTGTACCTAAGAGCTGTTGGTTTTATTTACGCTTAGCATGGGGTAGATTCCAAGGATAATCTTTTATTTAGTTGAACAATCCTCAGTTGACAGATTATATTATTTCAGTTTTTTAGATTCAAAAGCAACTATATAATTAACATACTTGTACATTTTTTATTTTTTATGAGAACTTTAGGTTTACAGAAAGTCACGCAGAAGATACAGAATTCCCACATATCCCCCTCACACACACCCAGTATTCGAGAAACTATTAACGTTTTGCATTAGTGTGATAATTTTGTTAGAAAAAATCATACTGTATTATTACAAATATAACTGTACTCCAGAGCATTATATCGGGGTTCACTGTGTTAGTTACTCCTTTTTAAAAAAATTTGTATTCTAGTAACATACATGAAACCCAAAATTTCCCCCTCCAATCACATTCGAATATGCAATTCAGTGGAATCAACTATATTCACAATGTTCTGTTCCTGTGATGGTTAGGTTCTAGTGTCAACTTGGCCAGATGATGATGCCCAGGTTTCTGGTCAGGCAAGCAGTGGCCTAACCGTTGCTACAAGAAGATTTCATGCCTGATTGATAGACCAGAAGGCTGGTTTGTTGAATTATCAATCAGTTGATTGCAGCTGTGGCTGATTACATCTGCGATCAACTAAGGATGTGACTTCTGCAAATGAGATAATCCAATCAGTTGAAGACCTTTTTAGGAAGAGACTCTTCACTGCTTCTTCAGCCAGCAAGCCTCTGCTGTACAGTTTGTCAAGACCCTTCATTGGAGCTGTCAGCTTCATAGCCTGCCCTGCAGGTTTTGCACTCTTCATTCCCACAGTTGCTGAGACACCTTTATAAATCTCATACTCACAGATACCTCCTGTTGGTTCTGTTTGTTTAGAGAACCCCAACAGTTCTAGTTTGCAAGCTGTAGTAATGCGATATACCAGAAATGGAATGACTTTCAAAAAGGGGAATTTTTAAATTTTAAAATTTGCAAAGTTTACAGTTCTAAGGCTGTGAAAATGTCCAAATTAAAGCAAGGCTGTAGAAATGTCCAATTTAAGGCATCCAGGGAAAGATACATACACTGGTTCAAGAAGGCAAGTGGAATTCCTGGTTTCTTTCTCAACTGGAAAGGCACAGGGCTAACGTGAGGACATCTGCTAGCTTTCTTTCCAGGCTTCTTGGAGGTATTAACCTTCTTCATCTCCAGAGGTCTCCGACTGCATGGGCTTTCATGGCTCTAAAGCTTTTTCCAAAATGGTTCCCTCTTAAAGGGCTCCAGTAAGCTACACCACCTTGAAGGGTGGAGACACATCTCAATGGGAACCATCTAATCAAAAACTAAGAAGGGGTCAATTGTGATGATAAAAAAATATTTATTCCTTCTAGCCCCCTATATTCTGGAGTAGCTAGAAGGAAAAATCTGAGACAGTCATAGGGTAGCCCATGACAATCTCTGGAATCTGTCCTGTAACTACTTGTTGAAGAGTGCTCTGAAAATTATTGCTTTTCTCTTTCTTTGCTTTGTATATATGTTATATTATACAATGAAGGAAGTTAAAAAAAATATTGCTGGGTGGGAGCTTTTGGATTCTCCATGGAAACCATCTAACCAAAAGTTTTCACCCACAATTGGGTGGGTCACATCTCCATGGATGAAAAAAAAAAGCAATAATTTTCAGAGCAGTCTTCAACAAGAATTATAGGACAGATCCCAGAGATTATCATGAGCCACCATATGATCCTCAGATTTTTCCTTCTAGCTGCTCCAGACTATAGGAGGCTAGAAGGAATAAATGTTTTTTTATCACCACAATTGACCCCTTTTTTCCTTCTTTGTGATAAACAACATATATATATATATTTTAAAGTAATACATTTCAAAGCATAGCACCACAATTAGTTGTAGAACATATTTCAGAGTTTGGCATTGGTTACAATTCCACAATTTAAGTTTTTTTCTTCTAGCTGCTCTAAGATACTGGAGACTAAAAGAGATACCAATTTAATGATTCAACAATCATATTTACTTAAGTCCTATCTTCTCTGTATAACTCCATCACCTTTAATCTTTCTATCCTTCTCTTTAGGGTTGTTTGGGCTATGGCCATGCTAACTTTTTCATGTTGGAAGGGGCTGTCAGTAATATGGGGTAGGGAGATGAACCCAGTTGATGTCCTAGAGAAGCTGGCTCCTCTAGATTTCAGGACTTGTCTGGTCCATAGACCCATCTGGACATTGTAGGTTTCTGGAAAATTAGTCTAGTGCATGGAACCCTTGTGGAATCTTATATATTGCCCTAAGTGTTCTTTAGGATTGGCTGGAATAGTCCTGGTTGGGGTTTGACAAGTTATGATAGGTAGCAATGTCTAACTGAAGCTTGCATAAACCAACCTTCAGATTAGCCTCTCAACTCTATTTAAACTCTCTCTGCCACTGATACATTATTAATTACTCTTCTTTTCCACCTTTTGGTCAAGATGGAATTTGATCCCATGGTGCCAGGGCAGGACTCATCCCTGGGAGTCATTTCCCGTGCCACCAGAGAGACTTTCACCCCTAGATATCATGTCCCACGTAGGGGTGAAGGCAATGATTTTTCTTGTAGAGTTGGGCTTAGAAAGAGTGAGGCCATATCTGAGTGACAAAAGAGGTCCTCCAGAAGTAACTCTTAGGCATGCCTATACAACCTAGCAATATTGAATGAGGATTAAAGGACGTGGTTTTTTTTTGAGGTACATCACAGATTCAAACTGGCACAGCAACTAATACAGTTACCATCACCACCAGCTATTAAAAAAACATTTCCATCCCCCCAAACAAAAATTCGGTACCAACTAAACATTAACTCCCCATTCCCTACCCCCACCCCAGCCCCTGGTAACCTATATTCTAGCTTCTGAATCTGTGAATTTGTTTATTATAATTATTTCATGTCAGTGAGATTACACAATATCTGTCCTTTTGTGTCTGGCTTTATTTCACAGAACATAATGTCCTCAAAGTTCATCCATGTTGTCATATGTATCAGAACTTCAGTTCTTTTTATCACTGAATAATATTCCATTGTATGTATATACCATATTGTGCTTATTCATTCATCAGATGATGGACATTTGTGTTGCTTCCATCTTTTGGCAGCTGTATATAATCCTGCTGTGAACAGCAGGAACAGCAGGATTTGAATGTTCAAATCATTGCTTTCAATTGTTTGTAGTACAAGTCTAGAAGTAACATTGCCAGGTCATATGTGATTCTGTATTTAACTTTCCAAAGAACTGCTGAACTGTTTTCCATGGTGGGCACACCATTTTATATTTCCATCAAGAATGAACAAATGCTCCTATTTCGCCACCTCCTCTCCAACACTTATTTCTGTTATTATAGTAGCCATTTTAGTGGGTGTTAAATGATATCTCATTGTGGTTTTGATTTGCATTACCCTAATAACCAATGATATTGAGCATCTTTTCATGACTTATTGACCATTTGTATATCTATTTAAGAAGAATAACTTTTGAACTATTTTGTCCATTTCCTCAATTGGAATGTTTGTCTTTTTGTTGTTGAGTTGTAGGATTGCCTTATATATTCTGGATATTAAATCCTTATTGGATATGTGGTTTAGATCTGTTCCCATTTCATGGTTTATCTTTTTACTTATGAAATAAAGTCCTTTGATTTGCAAAAAAAAATGTTTTAACTTTGATTAAGTCCCTTTATTTTTTCTTTTGTTGCTCTGGTTTGG
The DNA here is from genome assembly GCF_023851605.1 of Tamandua tetradactyla. Lineage (NCBI taxonomy): Eukaryota > Metazoa > Chordata > Mammalia > Pilosa > Myrmecophagidae > Tamandua > Tamandua tetradactyla. The sequence continues at coordinate 28,046,125 of NC_135343.1, read as the reverse complement.
TATAAATCCAAGTAACTGTTTCCTAACACAAGATCCTAAAGATGCTTCTCTGTTTTTGTAGTTGTGTATTTTTGGTTCTTATATTTAGTTCTTTAATGCGTTTTGAGTTAATTGTTGTATATGATGTGCAATAAAAGTGCATTTTCATTCATTAGTATATGGATATCCAGTTTTACCAGTATATTTTGTTGAAGAGGCTATTCTTTCCCTATTGAGTGGACTTGGCAACTTTGTAAATAATCAATTGGTCATATATGTGAGGATTGATTTCTGAAGTCTCAATTTGATTCAATTGTTTTATATGTCTTTGTGCCAGTGCCATGCGGTTTTGATTACTATAATATTTAAATAAGTTTTACTATCAGATAATGTAAGTCCTACAAATTTGTTCTTTTTCAAGATGGTTTTGCTTATTCAGGACCCTTTACCCTTTCATAGAAATGTTATGATCAGTTTTTCCATTTCTGCCAAGAAGGCTGTTGGAATTTTGATTGGAACTATGTTTGAATCTGCAATCCACTTTGGGTAGAATTCACATCTTAACAATATTTAATCTTCCAGTTCATGAACATGGAATGTACCACCATTTATTTAGGTCTTTTTTATTTCTATCAGCAATGTTTGTAGTCTTCTGTGTACAAGTCCTGTACATCTTTAAATTTATTCTCAGATATTTGATTCTTTCAGTAGCTTTTGTAATTTGAATTTTTTCTTCATATTTTTGATATTTGGGGTTGTTGATCTTGTACCCCACCACATTACTGAATTCATATATTAGCTCTAGTAACTTTGTTGTGGATTTTTCAGGATTTTCTCTATATAGGATCATGTCATCTGCAAATAGGGAAAGTTTTACTTCTTACTTTTCTTTTTAATGCCTTTTATTTCTGTTTCTTGCCTAATTGCTCTGGATAGAACTTCTAATGTTGTATAACAGTTCCTGGTCTTAGAGGGAAAACTTTCAATCTTTCACCATTGAGTGTGAGGTTATCTGTGAGTTTTTCATATATGCCTGCTTCCATTTGGTAAAGCTTCCAGAATGCAAGATGCCAGAAATGGGTTGGTTTTTACAATGGAGAGTTATTAACTTACACTTCACAGTTCTTAGGCAGTGCAAATATCCAACTTAAGGCATTAACAGGCTGATACCAGGACTCTGAAAGACAGGCTGCTGGCATCAGGAGCATCTCTGTTACATGGGAAGGCACATGGCCAGCGTCTGTTTGTGCTTCTCTCCCTGTTTCGTTGCTTTCAGCTTCTGATTCAAGGGGCTTCCTCTCTGAGTTTCTGTGGGTCCTCTCTATAATGAAACGAAAAAAGTGTTTCCTTTTATTCCTAGTGTTCTAAATGTTTCGTTAAGGAAGAACAAACTGTTGTTGGATTTTAAGTGCTGGATTTTGCCCAAATGCCTTTTCTGCATCAATTAAGATGATCAAATTCTATTATACCCCTTTATTCTATTAATGTGGTATATTGCATTAATTGATTTTCTTATGTTAAACCACCCTTGCATACCTGAGATAAATCCTTCTTCATCATGGTGTATAATTCTTTTAATGTGCTGTTCAGTTTGGTTTGCTAGTATTTTGTTGGGAATAGCTGTATCTGTATTTATAAGGGATAATGGTCTGTAATTTTCTTTTCTTGTGCTATCTGTGTCTGGTTCTGCTATTAGGGTGATGTTGGGCTCATAGAATAAATTAGGGAGTGTTCCTCCTCTTCAATTTTTTGAGAGTTTGAGCAGTATTGGTGTTAATTCTTTTTGGAATGTTTGGTAAAATTCCCCTATGAAGCCATTTGGTCCTGGACTTTCCTTTGTTGGCAGGGTTTGTTTGTTTGTTTGCTTGTTTTATAATTAAATATTTTTATTTAACATCCAGATTTCAATCACACATGTATTTTTATACAATAATTTTTTTCCTAATGGCTAATTGTTCAGAATTGCATGCTAGTTCCACTGATGTCTTTTTCATTTCCTATTTACAATCTAAGCCTCACACTGTCCTTTCATAAGCAAAGTTGTTAGCACCAAGAAAAGAAAAGCTGCAAGTCTCTTTCCTTAAAACAACATAGGAATTGTGTGTACATAAAACGTGTTGTGCAAGTTCATATTTGTACATCATTGTTTGTATGGGAACACTTGATTTAGTAAATATATACATAATGAAGATGGTTCCATTATAAAAGAAACTTGAATGTATTCAAGGGGTCAGGTTGTTTAACCTGGCTGTGTCAGTAACCATGTGAATTACCTGCCATGTGCATTATCTGCAAAGTGTCAGAATTTACTATTTGAGTGTGGGAGGGAACCTCAGGCTCTCAGCACAAGGCACTTTATTACTCCATATTCATTTATCCCCATAGACCATCAAACAATTTTCTGGTATTTGAGTAAAATTGTGATCTATGAACAAAAATTTGTTCTCAGTCTGAGGTGCCAGAAAAAAATGAATTATGTTAAAAAAAGGTTGACTGCACAACTTTTTCAGTCTATGGGGACAATTTTGATCTCCATTCCGCTGAAGTTTAGGACATTTACTTCAGAAGGTGAGCTTGGGAGTTATGTTAGAAGGATGGACTTCAAGTATTATTTATCTTTCCTGTCACTTCTCTCTTAACCTATACCTTGCAAAATTATCTGTTCTTAAGTCTGGAGGTCAATGACTTGATTTATTCTTTTGAAAGATTATACCAGATACAGGGCGGATCACAGTGGGTCAGCAGGCCAAGTTCTCGCCTGCCATACTGGAGACCCAGGTTTGATTCCCAATGCCTGTCCATGCAAAAAAAAAAAGGTAATACCAGATACAGTAAAAGGCCAGAGTGAAATAGTATAGTTTTAATATCCCAATCCGGAAGAAATTTTCTTTCCCAGTAAAAGGTAATATAAATTATATGGAGAAATACAATGTTAAAAGACATTCAGAAGTAGCCCTTGTTAAAAGCATTTAAGGACAGACAGCAGGGACTAGCGATGTGCTGGACTCTAAGGAATTTATCAGCTTCACAATTAAAAACAATTTTCTAGGATAAAAGGAATGATTAATAACACAGTAAGGAATAATCCGTACTGAATTTTATAATGGACTAATCACCTTAGTTTACACAATAGAGCTTAGTTTCTTTCCTAACAAATAATGGTTTTGCCTCTCACTAGAAAATTCATATCTGTCATTTATAATGTTGTCTCAGTTATCTGAACCAGTCGCTTTCTGGGAAAGTGTAGATTCTGGAAAACCCAAGTGAACTGTTCTTATTGAGCAATAAATCATTGACAATGAAGTAAGGTAGAAGCACACCTATGGATGCTGGCTGATAGGTTAGTCTTTGATGGCCATGTCCAGAGGAGTGACAGATCAGTTTCCACAGTCGCTATCCCAGATCCATTATAGATATTAGAAGTACTGACCAAAACCAAGCACATGATTTGTGAGGTTCCACTTTAGGCCTGTTGTGGTAACATGATTGAAAGGCTGTCCAGCAGTTCTAAGACCACGCCAACTACCTTTGTTTACATGCAGCTTGTGCTTTCCTGGTTGGAGCAGGTAGATGAGAGATTTTTTCTTGAATTACATAATTGGCAAAGGAGTGATCTCAGTCACTTGAAACAGGATGCTCACAGATGCCATAATCTCTCAGTATCACAATCCTATCAGTCTGTAGTCTCTTTCTTTTATCTTCCTTTGGCGTACTTGGAGGCACTAAGTCAGTGTGGTCTTGACCAAAGTTGAAATCAGCTCACAACCCTTAATACTACTCTCTGACTTCAGGCCTAATCAAATAAAAATCTCCATTGATGAATTCAGGCAAAAAACTTTCCTGCTTTCCTTCAGTCATATCATAGAAGCGGTTGGCACCTCTGTCAGCACAGGCTTTGAAAACAGCTTTGCTCCAAAGATGATGAATACAGTTGTCCAAAGGCTGGTTCAGAATCAAAAGGCAATATTTTACATTCCCAGTGGGAAGCAGGGGTTCCAATAGGATGAAGACAAGCTCCATATTAGAATATATGCCTACACTGGTGGGTGGAGCTACTATCAAAAGGCGTGCATGCTGTGAAAGCAAGGGCAATCGGCCACATGGTGCACCGCTGAGGAAACTCTCTGTTGGGAGGTTTAAGATGATTGATTCAATCTCTTTGCTTGTAATTTGTCTGTTGGGATCTTCTATTTCTTCTTGAGTCAGTGCAGGTAGTTTTTGTCCTTTTAATTTAGGTTACCTAATTTGTTGCCATACAATTTTTTTTATTCAACATAACAATATACAAACACAAACATTCTTACCGTATGATCATTCCATTCTTGATATATAATCAATAACTCACAATACAATCACATAGTTGTATGTTCATCATCATGATCATTTATTTGCATCAATTCAGAAAAAGAAATGAAAAGAAAACAGAAAAAAATTCATACATACCATAACCCTTACCTCTCCCTTTCATTGATCACTAGCATTTCAACCTACTAAATTTATTTTAATATTTGTTCCCTCTATTATTTATTTATTTTTGACCCATATGTTTTACTCATCTGTTGATAAGGTAGATAAAAGGATGTTGCCATGCAATTTTCATAGTATTCTCTTACAATCCTTTTAATTTTCTGTGGCATCAGTAGTAATGTCCCCTTCCCCCACTTCATTTCTGATTTAGTTATTGGTGTCCTCTATCTTTTTTTTTCTTTGTCAGTCTAAGTAAAGTTTAAAAAGAATGAACTTTTGGTTTCATTGATTCTATTTTTTATTTTTAGTTCTCTCTTTCATTTATCACTGCTCTGTTCTTAGTTATTTCCTTTCTTCTGCTCATTTTTTATTTAGTTTGCTCTCCTTTTAGATCCCCCATTGTAAGTTAGGACACTGATTTGAGGTCTTTTTTCTTTTTTGATGTAAACTTTCATAGATATAAATTTCTTTCTCAACACTCCCTTTGCTGCATCTCATAAGTTTTGGAATGTTGTGTTTTTCCTTTCATTAATCTCAAGATATTTCCTCAAGTCCCTTGAGAGACTTCCGGGTCAAGATGGCGGCTTAACAACATGCACGTTTTAGTTCGTCCTCCAGAACAACTACTAAATAACCAGAAACAGTACAGAAGAGCTCCTGGAGCCGTGTCAGTGACCAGACACACAGCGTACCCCAGTCTGGACCAGCTGGACCGGCTGCGAGAACCCCCCAGAACCCAGGGAGAGTCTGCCAAAGTTAAAGGTACCGCATCATCTCATGCTGGTGGGACCTGCAGTCAGACAAGCACCACAACAGGGCAGGATAAGAAAAACAGAGTCCAGAGACTTCACAGGAGAGTCTTTCAACCTGCTGGGTCTCACCCTCAGGAAAAACTGACACAGGTGACTCTTTCCTCCTGATAGGAGGCCAGTTTGGTCTGGGAAAATCTGGCTGGGTATATAATACCTAAGTAGACCCTCCTAAGTGTGTGTGTGTGTGGGAAAGGCACCACACAAGCAGGGCAAGAAACAAGAAAACAAGAACTGAAAAATTCTCCTCTGTTAAACAAAACTTAAGGTAAAGGTCCAGATAAAGCTGAACTGAATGTCAAAGATCAGATAGACCACAAATTCATCCAGCAAGAAAACCCTAGAAAAAAGAAGTGAAAGCAATCTCCAGAATAAACTAATTAAGGTAATTAAATGCCTAGATGCCAGCAAAAAAATAACAAATCACACTTGGAAAATTGAAGATACAGCCCAGTCAAAGGAACAAACCAACAACTCAAATGACATACAGGAACTGAAAGAATTAATTCAGAATGTATGAACAAACATGAAAAACCTCATCAAAAACCAAATCAATGAATTGAGGGAGGATATAAAGAAAGCAAGGAAAGAACAAAAAGAAGAAACTGAAAGTCTGAAAAAACAAATCACAGAACTTATGGGAATGAAAGACACAGTAGAAGAGATGAAAAAAACAATGGAAACCTACAATGGTAGATTTCGAGAGACAGAACATCGGATTTCTAAACTGGAAGATGGAACATCTGAAATCCAACAAGAAACAGAAACTATAGGGAAAAAAATGGAAAAATATGAGCAGGGACTCAGGGAATTGAAAGACAATATGAAGCGCATGAATATACATGTTGTGGGTGTCCCAGAAGGAGAAGAGAAGAGAAAAGAAGGAGAAAAACTAATGGAGGAAATTATCACTGAAAATTTCCCAACTCTTATGAAAGACTTAAAACTACAGATCCAAGAAGTGCAGCATAACCCAAAGACAATAGATCCAAATAGATGTTCTCCAAGACACTTACTAGTCAGAATGTCAGAGGTCAAAGAGAAAGAGAGGATCTTGAAAACAGCAAGAGAAAAGCAATCCATAACATACAAGGGAAGCCCAATAAGACTATGCACAGATTTCTCAGCAGAAACCATGTAGATGAGAAGACAGTGGGATAATATATTTAAATTATTAAAAGAGGAAAACTGCCAACCAAGAATTCTATATCCAGCAAAATTGTCCTTCAAAAATGAGGGAGAAATTAAAACATTTTCAGACAAAAAATCACTGAGAGAATTTGTGACCAAGAGACCAGCTCTGCAAGAAATACTAAAGGGAACACTAGCAACAGATACGAAGACAGAAGAGAGAGGTGTGGAGAAGAGTGTAGAAAGGAAGACTATGAGTAAAGGTAAAAAGAAGGAAAATTAGATATGACATATAAAATCCAGAAGGCAAAATGGTAGAAGAAAGTACTACCCATACAGTAATAACACTGAATGTTAATGGATTAAACTCTCCAATCAAAAGACATAGTCTGGCAGAATGGATTAAAAAACAGGACCCATGTATATGCTGTCTCTACTCAAAGGACACGAGGCCAAGGACACAAATGGACATTTACACACCAATGCATTATTAACAATTACCAAGAGACGGAAACAGCCAAAATGTCCATCAACAGACAGTTGGCTAAACAAACTGTGACATTTACATAAGATGGAATGTTATGCAGCTGTAAGACAGAATAAAGTTATGAAGTATGTAACAACATGAATGGACCTTAAGGACATTATGTTGAGTGTGATTAGCCAGAAACAAAAGGACAAATGCTGTACGGTCTCACTGATATGAACTGGCATTAGTGAATAAACTTGGAATATCTCCTTGGTAACAGAGACCATCAGGAGATAGAAATAGGGTAAGATATTGGGTAATTGGAGCTGAAGGGATACAGATTGCACAACAGGACTGAATATAAAAACTCAGAACTGGACAGCACAGAGATGGAGGGGCCAAGATGGCGGCTTAGCCATGTGCGCGTCTTAGTTCATCCTCCAGAACAACTACTAAATAACCAGAAACAGTACAGAACAGCTCCCGGAGCCACAACAGTGACCGGACACACAGCGTACCCCAGTTTGGACCAGCTGGACCGGCTGCGAGTCTCTGGGACCATGAGTGCCCCAAGCTGCGGCGGCTGGCGCCTGGTGCCCCTCCCCCACAGGCGGCTTCCTGGAGGGAAAGGAAAGAGACTCTAACAGTAGCAGGGACTAAGTCCAACCAAACACCAATTGTGGCATTAATAAACAAATTCTGACTATTAAAAATAGGCCCCCAGCTCAGGCGAAACTGGTCAAGGCGGAGGTCACTTATTGGGCTAACTGAAAAAGAGGAAAGGAGACAAAACAGGTTTTTGTGGCTGTTTCTACAGAGGCTTGGCTGCCTCTGGATTCAGTGGTGGTACTACTCAGGCTGCAACTGCCCCAGGAATAGGCAGAAACAGACTGCTTTCACGGCTATCTCCCACGTGTGCCTTCCCCAGGGGAAGGGTGAAGCCCAACTGAGGTGGAATCCCTCTCTCAAGGAATTCAGATCCCAGGGCTTGGCAATTTGAAGCCATTAAAACCAGCCTGCAACCTCTCCTCTGTCTCCACCATGCCCCCAGCAGGAAGAGCCTTCCAAAGTTAAAGGAGCCACAACATCTTTTGCTGGTGGGACCCGCAGACAGACAAGCACCACATACTGGGCAGGATAAGAAAAACAGAGCCCAGACTTCACAGGAAAGTCTTTCAACCTGCTGGGTCTCACCCTCAGGGAAAACTGATGCAGGTGACCCCTTCCCCCTGATAGGAGGCCAGTTTAGTCTGTGAAAACCCGGCTGGAGTCTGTAATACCTATGTAGACCCTCCTAAGTGTGGGGATGGAAAAGGCACCTTACAAGCAGGACAAGAAATAAGAAAACAAGAAATGAAAAATTACCCTCTGTTAAACAAAACTTAAGCAAGAGGCCCAGAAAAAGCGGAACTGAAGGTCAAAGAACAGATAGACAACAAACTCATCTAGCAAACTCATCTAGGTAAGCGAAGTGAAAGCAATCTCCAGAATAAACTAATTAAGGTAATTAAATGTCCAGATGCCAGCAAAAAATAACAAATCAAACCAGGAAAATTGAAAATATGGCCCAGTCAAAGGAACAAACCAATAATTCAAATGAGATACAGGAGCTGAGACAACTAATTCAGAATATACGAACAGAAATGGAAAACCTCATCAAAAACCAAATCAATGAATTGAGGGAGGACATGAAGAAGGCAAGGAATGAACAAAAAGAAGAAATGGAAAGTCTGAAAAAACAAATCACAGAACTTATGGGAATGAAAGATACAGTAGAAGAGATGAAAAAAACAATGGAAACCTACAATGGTAGATTTCAAGAGACAGAGGTTAGGATTAAGAACTGGAGGATGGAACATCTTGAATCAAAAAAGAAACAGAAACTATAGGGAAAAAAATGGAAAAATAGAGGCAGGGACTCAGGGAATTGAATGATAATATGAAGCGCACAAATATACGTGTCGTGGGAATCCCGGAAGAAGAAGAGAAGGGAAAAGGAGGAGAAAAACTAATGGAAGAAATTATCACTTGAAAATTTCCCAACTCTTATGACGTTCTCCAAGACACTTACTAGTCAGAATGTCAGAGGTCAAAGAGAAAGAGAGGATCTTGAAAGCAGCAAGAGAAAAGATGGGTTTCCCATCACATACAAGGGAAACCCAATAAGATTATGCACAGATCTCTCAGCAGAAACCATGGAGACAAGAAGACAGTGGGATGATATATTTAAATTACTAAAAGAGAAAAACTGCCAACCAAGAATTCTATATACAGCAAAATTGTCCTTCAAAAATGAGGGAGAAATTAAAACATTTTCAGACAAAAAGTCACTGAGAGAATTTGTGACCAAGAGACCAGCTCTGCAAGAAATACTAAAGGGAGCACTAGAGATAGATACAAAAAGACATAAGAGAGAGGTATGGAGAAGAGTGTAGAAAGAAGGAAAATTAGATATGACATATAAAATACAAAAGGCAAAATGGTAGAAGAAAGTACTACCCGTACAGTAATAACACTGAATGTTAATGGATTAAATTCCCCAATCAAAAGACATAGACTGGCAGAATGGATTAAAAAACAGGATCCTTCCATATGCTGTCTACAGAAAACACATCTTAGACCTAAAGTTAAACATAGGTTGAAAGTGAAGGGTTGGGAAAAGATATTTCATGCAAATAACAACCAGAAAAGAGCAGGAGTAGCTATAGTAATATCCAACAAATTAGACTTCAAATGTAAAACAGTTAAAAGAGACAAAGAGGGATACTATCTACTAATAAAAGGAACAATTAAACAAGAAGACATAACAATCATAAATATTTATGCACCGAACCAGAATGCCCCAAAATACGTGAGGCAAACACTGCAAACACTGAAAAGCGAAATAGACACATCTACCATAATAGTTGGAGATTTCAATTCACCACTCTCATCAATGGACAGAACATCTAGACAGAGGATCAATAGAGAAACAGAGAATTTGAATATTACAATAAATGAGCTAGACTTAACAGACATTTATAGGACATTACATCCCACAACAGCAGGATACACCTTTTTCTCAAGTGCTCATGGATCATTCTCAAAGATAGACCATATGCTGGGTCACAAAGCAAGTCTCAACAAATATAAAAAGATTGAAATCATGCACAACACTTTCTCGGATCATAAAGGAATGAAGTTGGAAATCAATAATAGGCAGAGTGCCAGAAAATTCACAAATATGTGGAGACTCAACAACACACTTTTAAACAACCAGTGGGTCAAGGAATAAATTACAAGAGAAATTAGTAAATATCTCGAGGTGAATGAAAATGAAAACACAACATATCAAAACTTATGGGATGCATCAAAGGCAGTCCTAAGAGGGAAATTTATTGCCCTAAAGCCTATATCAAAAGAGAAGAAAGGGAAAAAATTCAGGAATTAACTGTCCACTTGGAAGAACAAGAGAAAGAACAGCAAACTAACCCCAAAGCAAGCAAAAGGAAAAAAATAACAGATTAGAGCAGAAATAAATGAAATTGAGAACATGAAAACAATAGAGAAAATCAATAAGACCAGAAGTTGGTTCTATGAGAAAATCAATAAGATTGATGGGCCCTTAGCAAGATTGACAAAAAGAAGAAGAGAGAGGCTGCAAATAAATACAATCAGAAATGGAAGAGGAGACATAACCACTGACCTCACAGAAATAAAGAAAGTAATAACAGGATACTATGAACAACTTTATGCTAATAAATACAACAATGTAGATGAAATGGACAAGTTCCTAGAAAGGCATGAACAACCAACATTAACTCAAGAAGAAATAGATGACCTCAACAAACCAATCACAAGTAAAGAAATTGAATCATTCATTCAAAAGCTTCCCAAAAAGAAAAGTCCAGGACCAGATGGCTTCACATGTGAATTCTACCAAACATTCCAGAAAGAATTAGTACCAACCCTGCTCAAACTCTTCAAAAAAATCGAAGTGGAGGGAAATCTACCTAATTCATTCTATGAAGCCAACATCACCCTCATACCAAAACCAGGCAAAGATATTACAAAAAAAGAAAACTACAGACCAATCTCTCTAATGAATATAGATGCAAAAATCCTTAACAAAATTCTAGCAAATCAAATCCAGCAACACATTAAAAGAATTATACATCATGACCAAATAGGATTCATCCCAGGTATGCAAGGATGGTTCAACATAAGAAAATCAATTAATGTAATACACCATATCAACAAATCAAAGCAGAAAAATCACATGATCATCTCAACTGATGCAGAGAAGGCATTTGACAAGATTCAACATCCTTTCCTGTTGAAAACACTTCAAAGGATAGGAATACAAGGGAACTTTCTTAAAATGATAGAGGGAATATATGAAAAACCCACAGCTAATATCATCCTCAATGGGGAAAAATTGAAAACTTTCCCCCTAAGATCAGGAACAAGACAAGGATGTCCACTTACACCACTGCTATTCAACATCATGTTGGAAGCTCCAGCCAGAGCAATTAGGCAAGAAAAAGAAATATAAGACATCAAAATTGGAAAGGAAGAAGGTAAAACTATCACTGTTTGCAGATGATATGATACTATATGTCGAAAACCCTGAAAAATCCACAGCAAAACTGCTAGAGCTAATAAACGAGTACAGCAAAGTGGCAGGTTACAAGATCAACATTCAAAAATCAGTAGTGTTTCTATACACTAGTAATGAACAAGCTAAGGGGGAAATCAAGAAATGAATTCCATTTACAATTGCAACTAAACGAATAAAATACTTAGGAATAAATTTAACTAAAGAGACAAAAGACCTATACAAAGGAAACTACAAGAAACTGTTCAAAGAAATCACAGAAGACCTAAATAGATGGAAGGGCATACCGTGTTCATGGATTGGAAGACTAAATATAGTTAAGATGTCAATTCTACCTAAATTGATTTACAGATTCAATACAATACCAATCAAAATCCCAACAACTTACTTTTCAGAAATAGAAAAACCAATAAGCAAATTTATCTGGAAGGGCAGGGTGCCCCAAATTGCTAAAAGTATCTTGAGGAAAAAAAACGAAACTGGAGGTCTCACGCTGCCGGACTTTAAGGCATATTATGAAGTCACAGTGGTCAAAACAGCATGGTATTGGCATAAAGATAGATATATTGACCAATGGAATCTAATAGAGTGCTCAGATATAGACCCTCTCATCTATGGACATTTGATCTTTGATAAGGCAGTCAAGCCAACTCATTTGGGACAGAACAGTCTCTTCAATAAATGGCACCTAGAGAACTGGACATCCATATGCAAAAGAATGAAAGAGGACCCGTATCTCACACCCTATACAAAAGTTAACTCAAAATGGATCAAAGATCTAAACACTAGGTCTAAGACCATAAAACAGTTAGAGGAAAATGTAGGGAGATATCTTATGAATCTTATAATTGGAGGCGGTTTTATGGACCTTACACCTAAAGCAAGAGCACTGAAGAAAGAAATAAATAAATGGGAGCTCCTCAAAATTAAACACTTTTGTGCATCAAAGAACTTCATCAGGAAAGTAAAAAAACAGCGTACACAATGGGAGACAATATTTGGAAACGACATATCAGATAAAGGTCTAGTATCCAGAATTTATAAAGAGATTGTTCAGCTCAACAACAAAAAGACAGCCAATCCAATTACAAAATGGGAAAAAGACTTGAACAGACACCTACCAGAAGAGGAAATACAAATGACCAAAAGGCACATGAAGAGATGCTCAATGTCCCTGGCCATTAGAGAAATGCAAATCAAAACCACAATGAGGTATCATCTCACACCCACCAGAATGGCCATTATCAACAAAACAGAAAGTGACAAGTGCTGGGGAGGATGTGGAGAAAGAGGCACACTTATTCACTGTTGGTGGGAATGTTAAATGCTGCAACCACTGTGGAAAGCAGTTTGGCGGTTCCTCAAAAAGATGAATATAGAATTGCCATATGACCCAGCAATACCGTTGCTAGGTATCTACTCAGAGGACTTAAGAGCAAAGACACAAATGGACATTTACACACCAATGTTTATAGCAGCATTATTTACAATTGCAAGGAGATGGAAACAGCCAAAATGTCCATCAACAGATGAGTGGCTAAACAAACTGTGGTATATACATACAATGGAATATTATACAGCTTTAAGACAGAATAAACTTTTGAAGTATGTAACAACATGGATGGACCTTAAGAACATTATGCTGAGTGAGACTAGCCAAAACTAAAGGACAAATACTGTATGGCCTCACTGATATGAACTGACATTAGTGAATAAACTTGGAATATGTTGTTGATAACAGAGACCATCAGGAGATAGAAATAGGGTAAGATAGTGGGTAATTGGAGCTGAAAGGATACAGACTGTGCAACAGGACTGGATACAAAAACTCAGAAATGGACAGCACAATACTACCTAACTGCAATGTAATTATGTTAAAACACTGAATGAAGCTGCATGTGAGAATGATAGAGGGAGGAGGGCTGGGGACATAAATGAAATCAGAAAGAAAGATAGATGTTAAAGATCGAGATGGTATAATCTAGGAATGCCTAGAGTGTATAATAATAGTGAAATGTACAATGTACAAATTTTAAAAATGTTTTGGCATGAGGAAGAACAAAGGAATGCCATTATTGCAGGGTGCTGAAAATAGATGATAATTAATACTTTAAAATGTCACCTTATGTGTGAGACTAAAGCAAAAAGTGTTTATTTGTTACAAAATTTAGATTTTGACTAGAGCATTTCCTAATATAACTCATGTAAATAGTTTGATTGAATGTCATAAGTACTTAGAATCTCAAGTAGCACATGAGATTTTGTTGGTTTGTCCAGAGTGATGCCCCAATGAATCCCAGAGTGATTTGATCAATGAGTGGAAAAGTATTTGCAAAGTCCCCTTTGGGGAATGGTGAGAATGGGGGAAAACTCAACTTCCCCAAGTTGAATTCTTGATATTCTCACAAGCAGTGTGGACAACCAAAGCTATAGGCTGAGCCCCCAGTCTTGGGGTTTGTTCATATGAAACTTAACCCCACAGGGGATAGGTCAAGCCTATTTAAAATTAAGCCTAAGAGTCACCCCCAAGAGAACCTCTTTTGTTGCGCAGATGTGGACTGTCTCTCCAGCCAACACAGCAAGCAGACTCACCACCCTCCCCCTGTCTATGTGGGACATGACTCCCAGGGGTGTGGATCTTCCTGGCAGCGTGGGACAGAAATCCCAGATGAGCTGAGATTCAGCATCAAGGGATTGAGAAAAACTCTAGAATGAGCTGAGACCCAGCATGGAGGGATTGAGAAGAGCTTCTCGACCAAAAGGGGGAAGAGTGAAATGAGACAAAGTGTCAATGGCTGAGAGATTCCAAACAGAGTCGAGAGGTTATCCTGGAGGTTATTCTTATGCATTAAGTAGATATCACCTTGTTATCCAAGATGTAATAGAGAGGCTGGAGGGAACTGCCTGAAAATGTAGAGCTGTGTTCCAGTAGCCATGTTTCTTGATGATGATTGTATAATGATATAGCTTTCCCAATGTGACGGTGTGATTGTCAAAACCTTGTGTCTGATGCTCCTTTTACCTACCTTGTCAACAGATGAGAGGAACACATGCAATAAAAATAAATAATAGGGGGAACAAATGTTAAAATAGATTTGAAATGCTAGTTATCAATGAAAGGGATCAGTAAGGGGTATGTCCTGTAAAATTTTTTTTTTCTGTTTGTTATATTTTTCTGTTGTCTTTTTGTTTCTTTTTCTGAATTGATGCTAATGTTCTGGGAAATGATCATGATGATGAATATGCAACTATGTGATGATATTGTGAATTGCTGAGTGTATGTGTTGGGAATGTTTGTGTTTCTTGTAATTTTTTTTTAATTAATAAAAAATTTTAAAAAAAGAGTCCCTTGAGATTTCTTCTTTGACCCTTTGGTTGTTTAAGAGTGTGTCATTTGTCTCACTGATATGAACTAACATTAATGAATGAACTTGGAGAATTTCAGTTAAGAACAGAGACCATCAGGAGATAGAAATAGGGTAGATATTGGGTAATTGGAGCTGAAGGGATACAGATTGTGTAACAGGACTGATTGTAAAAATTCAAAAATGGATATCATAATACTACCTAACTATAATACAATAAGGTTAGTACACTGAATGAAGCTGAATGTGAGAATGATAAAGGGAGGAGGTCTGGGGGCACAAATGAAACCAGAAGGAAAGATAGATAAAAAAGACTGAGATGGTATAATCTAGGAATGCCTAGAGTGTATAATGATAGTGACTAGAGGTACAAATTTAAAAATGTATTTGCATGAGGAAGGACAAAGGGATGTCAATACTGCAGGGTGTTGAAAATAGATGGTAATTCATAATTTAAAACTTTAACTTATGTGTGAGACTAAAGCAAAAAATGTTTATTTGGTACAAAATTTGTATTTTGACTAGTGCATTTCCTAATATAACTTATGTGGACAGTTCAACTGAACACCATAAGTACATGGAACCTTGAGTAGGGCGTTAGATTTTGTAGGTTTACCCAGAGTGATGCCCCAATAAATCCCAGAGTACTTTGAACAGTGAATAAAAAAGCATTTGCAAAGTCCCCTTGGGGGAATGGCAAGAAAGGGAGAAAATCCAACTTCCCCATGTGGAGAATTCCTGATATTCTCACAAGCAGTGGGGACAACCAAAGCAATAGGCTGAGTCCTCAGTATTGGGGTTTCTTATGAAACTTATCCCCACAAAGGATAGGCTAAGCCTACTTAAAATTAGGCCTAAGAGTCACTCCCAGAGAACCTCTTTTGTTGCTCAGATGTGGCCTCTCTCTCTCAGCCAACACGACAAGCAAACACACTGCCCTCCCCCTCTCTATGTGGGACATGACTCCCAGGAGTGTGGACCTTCCTGGCAACATGGGACAGAAATCCTAGAATGGGATTGTGAAAATCATGTTTCTGATGCTCCTTTTATCTACCTGATGGACAGATGAGTAAAACATATGGATTAAAAATAAATATATAATAGGGGGAACAAATGTTAAAATAAATTTAGTTAATTGAAATGCTGGTGAGCAGTGGGGGGACAGGGAAGGGGTATGGTATGCACGAATTTTTTTCTTTTTTCTTTTTATTTATTTTTCTGGATTGATGCAAATTTTCTAAGAAATGATCATGGTGATGGATATACAACTATGTAATGATACTGTGAGTTATTGATTATATACCAAGAATGGAATGATTATATAGTAAGAATGTTCATATTTGTATGTTGTTATGTTTTAAATTTTTTTTAATTTTTTAAAAATTTGATAATAGAAAAAAAAGTGTTGTTTAATTTCCACATATTTGTGAATTTTCCAGTTCTCCCTCTTCTACTGATTTCTAGCTTCACCCACTGTGGTTGGTGAAGTTGGTGATATTCATTCATTGTATGTTTCAATATTTTTTAATTTATTGAGATTTCTTTTGTGGCCTAAAATATGGTCTATCCTGGAGAATGACCCATGAGCACTAGAAGAGAATATGTATTCTGCTGATTTTGGGTGAAGTGTTCTATATATGTCTATTAAGTTTAGTTACTAGAGAGTTCCATTCAAGTCTTCTATTTTTTTATTGGTCTTCTGTCTTGATGTTCTACCATTATTGAAAGTGCTGAATTGACGTCTCCTACTATTAATTTAGAGCAGCCATTTCTCCCTTCAGATCTTTCAATATTTGCTTCATATATTTTGGATCTCTGTCATTAAGTGCATGTATCTTTATAATTGTTATGGCCTCCTATTGAACTGACCCCTTTATCAGTATATAATGTCCTTCTTTGTCCCTTACAAGAGTTTTTGACTTAAAGTCTTTTTATCTGATATTATTATAGCCATCCCAGCACTCTTTTGGTTACTATTTGCATCAAATATTTTTCTTCATCCTTTCACTTTCAGCCTACCTGTATCTTTGTTTTTGTTTTTTTTTTTAACATGGGCAGGCACCGGGGATCGAACCCAGGTCCTCCGGCATGGCAGGCAAGCGTTCTTGCCTGCTGAGCCACCGTGGCCCGCCCCTACCTGTATCTTTGAATTAGCTGAGTCTCTTATAAAGAACAAACAGTTGGGTCATGTTGTTTTGTTGTCATTGTTTGTTTTATTCATTCTACTAATCTCTGCCTTTTGACTGGGGAGTTTAATACATTTCTATTTAAAATAACTACTGATACAGGACTCTCCTCTGGCATTTTGCTATTTGGCCTTTGTATGTCTTATACATTTTTTTGTCCCTCAATTCTTCTATTAATGCCTACTTCAATATTGATTTGATTTTTTTGTAGTGTACTACTTTAAGTCCCTTCTCATTTTTTCTGTATATATTTTTCATATATTTCCTTTGTGGTTACCATGGGGCTTCAATGTAACATCTTAAATCCACAACTATCATGTTGGTTTTGAAATCAACTTATTTTTATAGCATTCACATACACTGTTCCTGTACCCTTCTGTCCATCTATCTTTTTGTTGTATTTGTAACAAATTATATTTTTATACTTTGTATATCCAGAACCATAGATTTATAATTACATTTAATGCATTTGCATTTTAGAACCTGAAAGAAATAAATAGTGAAGTTACATAACAAAAAATACAATATAATCATACTGGTATTTATAATTACATATTATTGGCTTTAATGGAGGTCTTTATTTCTTTATGTTGCTTCAGTCCACTGTGTATTGTCCTTTCCTTTCCATCTGAAGAACTTGCTTTAGCATTTCTTGTAGGGCAGGTCTAATGGAGACCAGTTCTCTCAGCTTTTGTTTATTAGGGAATGTCTTAATCTTCCCCTCATGAAAGAAGACTTATTATATTAAAATTCTTGTTTGACAATTGTTTTCTCCCAGTACTTTAAATATTTCACTCCACTGCCTTCTTGCCTCCATGGTTTCTGATGAGAAATTGGCACTTAATCTTGTTGGACCTCTCTTGTCCTTGACATTAGACAATTTGATTACTATGTGTCTCAGTATGGTTTTCTTCAAGTTAATCCTGTTTGGGATTTGATGGGATTTTGAATGTTCATATTCATGTCTTTCTTTAAATTGAGGACATTTTCTGCTATTATTCATTTGAATACTCCTTCTGCCCCTTTCTCTTTTTCTGTACTTTCCGTGCTCCCACAATGATATCTTGGTATGCTTGATGGTGTTTCACAGGTCTCTTAGGTCTGTTTGTGTTTTTTAATTATGTTTTTCTCTCTTATCTTCAACTGAATCATTTCAATGTCTTGTCTTTGATTCTTTTTTTTTGTCAGCTTCAATCTGCTATTGTAGCCCTCTGGGGAATTTTTCATTTCATTAAGCATGGTCTTCAACTACAGTATTTCTATTTCATTCCTTTTTAAAATTTCTTTTTCTTTAAAGAATTCTCATATTATTCATTCATTGTTTTCCTGATATCCTTTAGTTCTTTTTCTGTGTCTTCCTTTGTCCTCTTGAGCTTATTGAGGATGTTCTTTTTTTTTTTTTTTTAAGTCTTTATCCAGTATGTCCAAAGTCTGGTCTTCTTAACGGATGGTTTCTAGGCTTTCATCTTATTCCTTTGGATGAGCCATAATTTCCTATATCTTTGTTTGTCTTGTAAGTTTCTGTTGCACACTCTTCATATTAATAAAATATTAACTCTCGGATTTGGTACCTGAGCTGTCTGTTCCTTGAGTTTGTATTCTGATAGTGATATTACAGAGATTTCCTTGAGTTCCAGGAGCTAAGAAAAACAAAGGAGGTACCTTTGCTTAAGCTAAAGAGCCACGAAGCAGGAAATGAAAAATAGGAAAACTGAATTTCCTGGGAAGACATGGTGCGCTTGTTTGAAAGGATGTATGTCCCTTAGAAAAGCCATGTTTTAATCTAAATCTCATTTTGTAAAGGCAGAATAATTCCTATTCAATACTGTATGTTTGAAACTGTAATTAGATCATCTCCCTGGAGAAGTGATGTAATCAAGAGTGGTTGTTAAACTGGATTAGGTGATGACATGTCTCCACCCATTTGGGTGGGTCTTGATAAGTTTCTGGCGTCCTATAAAAGAGGAACTATTTTGGAGAATGAAAGAGATTCAGAGAGAGCAGAGCAGAGCAGAATGACATAGCCACAAGAAACAGAGTCCACCAGTCAGCAACCTTTGGAGATGAAGAAAGAAAATGCCTCCCAGTGTGCTTCATGAAATAGGAAGCCAGGAGAAGAAATTAGCAGATGACACCATGCTCACTATGTGCCCTTCCAGATGAGAGAGGAACCCTAACAGTGTTCACCATGTGTCTTTCCAGATGAGAGAAACTGTGACTGTGTTTGCCATGTGCCGTTCCACTTGTGAGAGAAACCCTGAACTTTATCGGCCTTCTTGAACCAAGGTATCTTGGCACCCCTGGATGCCTTAGATTGGACATTTCTATAGACCTGTTTTAATTGGGACATTTCCTTGGCCTTAGAATTGTAAACTAGCAACTTATTAAATTCCCCTATTAAAAGCCATTCCGTTTCTGGTATGTTGCATTTCAGCAGCTAGCAAACTAGAACACATGGCATTTGCAAAGAGTTTATGGATAGAGGGCGGGCCGCGGTGGCTCAGCGGGCAAAGTGCTTGCCTGCTATGCCGGAGGACCTCGGTTCGATTCCCGGCCCCAGCCCATGTAACGAAAACGGAGAAACAAAAATACAATAAAACAAGAAAATGTTTAAAAGATGTTTCCCTTTCTTCCTCTCTTCCTTCCTTCTATCCTTCCTTCCTTCTCTCTGTCTTTCCTTTAAAAAAAAAAAAAAAAAAAAAAAAAAAAAAGTTTATGGATAGAGTCTAAAGCCAATTGTGTGGATTCACATGAGCAGACCTGAGAAAGACAGGATTTCCTTTGTCTCTTAGGTCTACTTCTGTTATTCTACTGGACTCTATGTGCAAACCACTTTAGTCCACAACTTACAAGAAGGATTGCGTTGGCTCTGCATGCTCAGTGCAGGGATGAGAAAGCATATGGGATGGGAGTAAAGGAAAGGATTGGGGCATTAGAAGATGTAGATTTCTAGGAATGCAATAGGATCCTATCTTGGTAAGTCACAGGGATCATGTTAAAAATTACTTTCCTTTAATGAAAGGAAAAGTGGGATCCCCTACTTGTGTAGAATCCTCCACTCCCTATCCTGCCCCATTCTTTGTTTGCTGGAGGTCAGAGTACTGCTCTCACTCCAAGGTCAGACATTATGGCTAAAGCCAAGGCATAGTCAACACCAGAAAGATGATTCAGAGTCTGAGGTGAGGCCCTAAGTGCCAGTAGGATGACCTCTAGACCCTGACTTCTCCTCTGGGGTTCTGCCCCTTTCTACAAAGCCGCCCTGGTTTAGAGATCATAAAAATTCATGGGCTGTAATGACAGTGTCAGGAGGGGTCTGGAGACTTAATTCTTATCTACCAATAAAAATGTCCCTCCCATTTTTCTGAAAGTGGTTGATGTGAGTAACAGGCAAGAAGGAAACCCTTTGTGTCACTGTCCCTCTCCTTAAGTAGTAGACCTCTGGGGTCTGTGCTGCTAGTGGATGCCTAAGTCATCCCAAGACAACCTTTGGGGTTCTTCTGCTTTCATTTTGCTTGAATGTACATAGAAACAGGGGAGGAAAGTCTCTTACTGAAATGCCTAAAACCAAGAGCTACAGCTTTTAGAGACAACATTCCTGTCTCAGCTTTGCCAACCTTTTCCCAAAGTTCTCTAGTCACATGTTCCAGCTCCTCAGAAAGAATAAAAGAACTTCCTGTTTTAATGAAGCAGAAAGCAAGATTCATTAATCTTTAAGACCAAGATCAAACTACAGCAAAAGGCAGAGAGTTATAGGGAGGCATAATTCTTACTCGGATTTAACAACCCAAATCTACTCTCCCCAAACAGACACACATATACATTTTTTAAGGGAGTCAGGGAGAGAAGCATGTTTTTATATTTAATTCATCAATAGAGTAATGCAAAAATAAATCAGCAGAATATGAAAAGCTCAAGATGTCTCCCAAAGCTACTGCAGGCGGGCCAACAGGTGAGAAGGGAAAGATGGAAAGGAACTAATTTTGTAGCTCATCCTATTAGGATGTCATATCTTAGAAAAGCATATTGGCAATAATGATGAACTTGCTCTGTCCAATTCATCCAGTCTGCACCCTCCTAAAGCTGCCCAGTAAACTCATCTTTTTGTAGTTTTCTTTCTAAGTGTAAGTTCAGAGTGTCTTCTTAGTCTGTTTCAGTTGGTTAGGAATGAGTTACAGCTCCTTCCCTTCTCCTTCAGTCTAGGCCCACAGCCCACAGCTCTGCTTAATTCAGATGGTCTCAAGGGTTGGTATGAGGAGGGAGAAGCTTTTGTTAAATCACTTTTTGGTCACCAAATCTGCCATTTTAAGAGTAAGATTTACTTTATGTAAGTCAATTCATTAATAAAGATGATATTCGAGTTGCAACACGCCTTCACAGTGAAATATTTTGAGTAAAAGTTTGTTGTTAGATGTGCCAGTTTGAAAGTATTATGTACCCTAGAAAAGCCATGTTATAATCCTAATCCAATCTTGTGGGAGCAGCCATTTCTTTTAACCCTAATTCAACACTGTAGGTTGGGATCTTTTGATTAGATTATCCCACAAAGATGTGACACACCCAATTGCTGATGTGACTTTTGATTAGATGGAGATGTGGCTCCATCCATTCCAGGTGGGTCTTGATTAGTTACTGAAGTCCTTTAAAAGAGGAAACATTTTGGAGAAAGCTGAGAGCACTCAGAGCCTAAAGAAATGCAGAGCTGACAAAAATGACAGCCAACAGAAACTTCACAGCAGTTTCTGTTGCCAACAGAAACTTCACAGCAGAGCTGACATAGATACAGACATGTGGAGAACAGAGACACAGACATTTGGAGATGCTTGGAGCCCAGCAGACATTAGCCGTGAGATGTTAAGCAAGCCAGAACCTGGAGAGAGCAAAGGGAAGCCAAGAAATGAAAGCCTGCCCCAGGGAAGCAAAGTAAGGAATCCCCACAGGAACAGAGTTGAAAGCAATGGAGCTGAGCAGATGCCAGGCACATGACTTCTCAGCTGAAAGAGGTGTTCCTGACCAATCAGCCTTTCCTGAGTGAAGGTAATCTCTTATCGGTGCCCTAAATTTGGACATTTTCACTTCCTTAGAACTATAAACTTGCAGCTTATTAAATTCCCCTTTTCAAAAGCCGTACCAGTTCTGGTATATTGCATTCCAGCAGTTTGCAAACTGACACACTAAAATAATCAGAGACAAGAATTTTATTAGCAAAATGTTTCAAATTTGTTAATAAATAACACGGTGTACGAGGGGGAAAAAAAGGAGGCAATGCAAAAAAAAAAAATACCTTTCATCTCACAAGCAGTGGCGACAACCAAAGCAATAGGCTGAGCTCCCAATCTTGGGGTTTGTGCATGTGAAACTTAACCCTACAAAGGACAGGCTAAGCCTACTTAAAATTAGGCCTAAGAGTCACCCCCAAGAGAACCTCTTTTGTTCCTCAGAGGTGGCCTCTCTTTCTCAGCCAACATGACAAGCAAACACACTGCCCTCCCCCTCTCTATGTGGGACATGACTCCCAGGGTTGTGGACGTTCCTGGCAACATGGGACAGAAATCCTAGAATGAACTGGGACTCAAGCACCAAGGGATTAGAAAAACTTCTTGACCGAAAGGGGAACGAGAGATATGAGACAAAATAAGGTGCTAATGGCTGAGAAATTCCAAACAGAGTTGGAGGTTATTCTTATGCATTAAATAGATACCACCTTTTTAGTTAAGGTATAACAGAGAGGCTGGAGGGAACTGCCTGAAAATGTAGAGCTGTGTTCCAGTAGCCATGTTTCTTGAAGATGATTGTATAATGATATAGCTTTCGCAATGTGACTGTGTGATTATGAAAACCTTCCGTTTTATGCTTCTTTTATCTACCTTACGGACAGATGAGTAAAACATAAGGATAAAAATAAATAAATAATAGGGGGAACAAATGTTAAAATAAATTTAGTAGATTGAAATGCTAGTGATCAATGAAAGGGAGGGATAAAGGGTATGGTATGTATGATTTTTTTTTCTGTTTTCTTTTTATTTCTTTTTCTGAAATAATGCAAATGTACTAAGAAATGATCATGATGATGAATATACAACTATGTGATGAAAAAAATTATTGCCCTTTTCTTTCTTTGCTTTGTATATGTTATATTTTACAATAAAAAAGTTTTTTAAAAAATTACCTCTACAGTCTTTGCTAGTGGGCTCTGCCTTGCCTGGTGTTCTCCAGAATTTAGTCCTCCAATCAAGAAGATCAGCCCAAGGTGACCGTGAAGCACAAGGTCCCTGCCGTCTTTCTTGAGTCCATTTCTTGTCCTGGCCTTGTGCCTGTTCAGTTACTTTAGGAATTCCCCCATTTACAAGAATATAAAATCAACTTTCTTTTTCTACTCCCTATAAAATAGACTTTCTTCCCTTCCTGGTTGCTCAACTGTGTGTCTTAAAGCGAGTAACCTTTGCCCCAGGCTGCTTTGACCTAATGTCTTTTACTCTGCTTTAGTTGTCCAAAAGCTGCTTCGGCCTACAGGGCAAGTTGTGGGAGGGAGAGCTGGAGACTGGTTTCCTGGTTCAGTTTTTAGACTACCAATGACATTCAAGCACCTCAGTATGTGCACAGAGGTTCCTCTGCTCCAACCCTGGAATCTGGTCAGAGACCCACAATGAGAGCACAGGCTGCCTCCATACCATGCCAGGGAAGGAATGGGGGGCCCAAGCAAGTGTGTGGTGAACTTCTCCTACGTTTTTTAAAGCTGTGTCTTCTTGATTCAGCACCCACCCAGTTATTGCAATCCTTCAGCTGTTTTTTAGTGTTCTGAGGAAGGTAGCCCTTCCAATTTTTGCTAGTTGTTCAAAGATTCCATGGAAGAATGGCATCCTGGAGCATTTTACACGGCATCTTGATATGTTCTGCGGTGGGGGTCACATCTTTTTCTTTTCCATGTGAATATGACATTATTGAAGCACCATTTGTTGAATATTTTTGTTTATCGGTTTTTGGAGTGTGTGGGCCAGGAAATCAAACCCGCGTCTCCTGGATGGCAGGCGAGAATCCTACTACTGAACTACCCATGCACTCTGTGTGTGAGTATTTTTGAACACTATTTCCCTTGAATAAATTCCCAAAGGGAAAATTACTGGACCTATTTTTTTCAATCTTTTAAAACAATATTTGACAATCTACTAGGTTAAAATGATACCTAATTTTAATTTACATTTTTTCAGGAATGAAATTGATCATTGTGTCATGTTCATTAGCCTTTATATTTCTTCCTGCATTATCTTTTCATATCCTTTGATCATTTTTTATTTGGGTGTTCATTTTTCTAATTAATTTGTAAGAGCTTTTGATATATTATTATAAGAGGTCACATATTCCAATGACATACTGGTCAATTGTCTTTGAATTTAGTTCATTTTTGCCATAGAGAAGTTTTTCATTTTCTATGTAGACCTGAGATGGGAGGTAATAAGTTATTTCCCCTAGTGGATCGCCATGGTTCAAACACACTTGCTGGAAATGGGTGTGGTGAAGTGTTGTGGCTTTTGAATTATTGAGAAGAGGTAGAAGGAAAGGAGGACATCATCATTTTTAGACTGAAATGTTGTGACACTGGAAATTGATTACAGTGACTTTTTGTTCTGTGTTTTTGTTCTGCCCACTAAACTGGCTTAAAATAGAAATCCAACTTCTCTTCTCTTTCCCAGTTTCCTCCTTTCTTAAAGAAGCTGCTTATATGGTTTCTAATGAGCCTGAAGTCCACAAAATACTATCCAATTGCACTGCACATTGCTTTTAATTATCTTTATCTTTAATCTCTTGCAAGAGTTTACCAATTCCAGTCTGAAGCAGATAAATGCTATAGGAAAGCTCTCTTTTCTTTTCTTTTCTTTTCTCTGTGTTGCTCCTGAATGTGGACAATGTGGATTCCTTCAGGCTTGCAGTTTCTCTCATTTATTTCAAAATATTATATTATTTCAATCTTCTCCTTAAAGCTTTTTTTTCATCTCTTCTACTGTGCCTTTCATTCCCATAAGTTCTGTGATTCGTTTTTTCAGACTTTCGATTTCTTCTTTTTGTCCATTCCTTGCCTTCTTTATATCCTCCCTCAATTCATTGATTTGGTTTTTGATGAGGTTTTTCATGTCTCTTTGTATATTCTGAATTAATTGTTTCAGCTCCTGTATCTCATTTGAATTGTTGGTTTGTTCCTTTGACTGGGCCATATCTTCAATTTTTCTGGTGTGATTTGTTATTTTTTGCTGGCGTCTAGACATTTAATTACCTTAGTTAGTTTATTCTGGAGATTGCTTTCACTTCTTTTACCTAGGGTTTTCTTGCTGAATGAATTTGTTGTCTATCTGTTTTTTGACATTCAGTTCAGCTTTTTCTGGACCTCTAGCTTAGGTTTTGTTCAACAGGGGAGAATTTTTCAGTTCTTGTTTTCTTGTTTCTTGCCCTGCTTGTATGGTGCCTTTTTCCCCTCACCCTTAAGAGGTTCTACATAGGTATTATAGACCCCAGCCAGATTTTCCTAGATCAAACTGGCCTCCTATCAGGGAGAAAGAGTCATGTGCGTCGGTTTTCCCTGAGAGTGAGACCCAGCAGGTTGAAAGACTTTCCTGTGAAGTCTCTGGACTCTGTTTCTCTTATCTTGCCCAGTCTGTGGCGCTTGTCTGCCTGCAGGTCCCACCAGCATAGGGTGATGCGGTACCTTTAACTTTGACGAAATCTCCCTGCTGGGGATGTGGTGGAGATAGAAGAGAGGTTGTAGGCTGGATTCAGTGGCTCCAAATTACCAAACTCTGGTGTCTGAATTCCACAAGGAAGGGATTCCACCTGAGTTGGGCTATACCCCTCCCCGGGAAAGGCACAGGCTCTAGACAAGCCCTCAAACGAGCTTGTTTCTGCCTATGCCTAGGGCAGTTGCAGTCTGAGAAGTCCTGCCACTGTATCCAAAGGCAGTCAAGCCTTTGTAGAAACACAGCCACAAAAACCTCTGTTTCTTTTCTTTTTTTCTTTTTCCGTTAGCCCAATGAGCTGCCTCCACTTTGGCCAGGTTCATCTGAGCTGGGGGCCTATTTTTAGTCGTCAGAATTTGTTAATTAATTCCACAATTGGTGTTTGGTCGGGCTCAGCCCCTGCTGCTGGTAAAGTCTCTTTCCTTTCCCTTCTGGGAAGCAGCCTATGGGGGAGGGGCACCGGCCACGGCGGCTTGGGGAACTCGCAGTTCTGGGTACTTGCAGCTGGTCCAGCTGGTCCAGACTGGGGTACGCTGTGTGTCCGGTCACTGATGTGGCCCCAGAAGCTGTACTGTTTCTGGTTATTTAGTAGTTGTTCTGGAGGACGAACTAAAACGGGTGTATTGCTTAGCCACCATCTTGGCTGCGTTCTCCTCCTTAAAACTTTTAAGACTTTTTTTTATTCACTGCTTGAGATTCTTATAACTGGATGCTTACACACATTTAGGATAATGTATTGAATGCTTGATTCATGAGATTAACACATATGCAGGAGAACAGTAAAAAATCTTATAGGGCAATGCCTTGATTTTTCACTTCTAGCCAAAATCAAGAAGTGAGCTTTGGTCTGTGAGCTGATACATGCTTGATGTTTCAGCCAACCCAATGTGTGACATTTGTAATAGCAGACTGGCAAACTAAGACAGAACCTCTGTCTTCTAAAGTCTTAATGTGATGATGGCATTCCTCCAAGTTTTCAAGGACTATATAAATAACAACTACACAAATTTATGTAGTGCTTTACAGTTTACAAAGGGATTGTTCTAGTTTGCTAGCTGATGGAATGCAATATACCAGAAACAGAATGGCTTTTAAAAAGGGGAATTTAAGGGCGGGCCACGGTGGCTCAACAGGCAAGAATGCTCGCCTGCCACGCCAGAGGACACAGGTTTGATTCCCGGTGCCTGCCCATGTAAATAAAATAAAATAAAATAAAACTACTAGAAAAAAAAGGGGGGGAATTTAATAAACTGCTAGTTTACAGTTCTAAGGCTGAGAAAATGTCCAATTAAAACAAGTCTTATAGAATTGTCCAATCAAAGGCATCCAGGGAAAGATACCTTGATTCAAGAAGACCGATGGAGTTCAGGGTCTCTGCCTCATCTGAGAAGGCACATGGTGAGCAAGTTTCTCTCTCAGCTGGAAGGGCACATGGTGAGCAAGGCATCATCTGCTACTTTCTCTCCTGGCTTCCTATTTCATGAAGCTCCCCGGGAGGCATGTTCCTTCTTCATCTCCAAAGATTGCTGGCTGGTGGACTCTGCTTCTCATGGTTATGTCGTTCTGCTCTGTTCTCTCTGAATCTCCCGTTCTCTAAAATAAAAGTCCTCTTTTATAGGACTCCAATAAACCAATCAAGACCCACCCAAATGGGTGGAGACATGTCATCACCCAATCCAGTTTAACAACCACTCTACTAAATCACATCATCCAGGGAGATGATCTGATTATGGTTTCAAGCATATAGTATTGAATACGGTTTATTCTGCCTTTATGAAATGGGATTTTGATTAAAACATGGCTTTTCTAGGGGGCATACTTCCTTTCAAACCAGCACAGGGATTTACATCTATTATTTGATTCAGAGCAACCTTGTAATTGGAGGTACAGCATGGCCAAGTTTCTTGACCAGAGTTAAGGCAAAGTCAGGGCTCACCGTGAGTCTCTCTTCATTTTGTCATTACTGACATTTTCCCACAGTTGATACTCAAGCAAAAATAATATATTATTGTTATATATAATTATATTATTGTTGCATATATCATATAACACCTTATAACATTACATGGAAATGTTTTTATGTCATTAACATTTTTACACAATTCTTTTTTAATATTACCTAGTTTCCAGTCTGTGATCATAACATTATTTATTTAAACATTCCTGTATGGATCTAGACTGTTCCTTGCACTGTTCTAAAAAATAATTCTTCATTGAGCATTTCTGTAATTAAATCTTTGCACCTAATTTTTATCATTTTGTGAAAATAAATTCCTAAATGTAGAATTGCCATATCGCATGGTATACAATTTTAAAGACATTTTAGATATTTTTAAAAAGAGTAACCATCGGGCATCCTGCAAGAATCATGGTAAATGGAAGTAATTCTTGTCCTTTTTACTATTGTTTTAAATGCCTCCGATTCACACTATTGGTGAGAGGGACTCCTGCCCTTTGGTCCTGGGGATGACTGAACACACAGCACTCAATCCTGGACAGATGAGACTGGAAGCAGTTTATTAGTCACATATCCTCCCAGCCAGGGGGAGGGGACACTGCCTGCCATGCAGAGCCATGTGGGCATGCTCTTGGGAATAGAGACAACCAGCAGGGGCCGTGGGAGGCAAAGACCTTGTACCAACAAAAGGGTGGATGTCCCTTCGTTCTTTATTCTTATAATTTTATTAATAATGCATTAATGGTTAATAGACAGGCATCATCAATTTCAATGACCTATCTTTGAAGCCTTGTGGAAAAGAATCTCCCATTTTATATAACTTACCAGATATCTGTTCATAAGCAACATAAAAACGTCATCTTGGACCCCAAGTTTACAATAAATAAAACTAAGTTGTACAGTGAGCCATAATTTTTTTTAAAGCCCTACAACAACATTACATTTCTTCAGCTTTTAAAACATCTGCCCAAGTTGCTTGCTCAGGCTAGAGGCACAGAAGACTGACAATTAAAGAAAAATGAAATAATAGTATCTGGGAGAATGGCCATTATCAGTACTTTTGTGATGGGCAGTTCTCTCATATTCATGCAACAAAAATGCATTTTGAAGAGTAAAGAAAAATATACCTTCGTGCATTTTTAAAATTTTTTATCTTAGTGCCCACATGAATAAATATTATAGTCCATGTGAAAAATTATGACAACATGCAGAGTTGCCATATGTATACGGAGCATGCAGCATATACAGTATTGAAGGGCAAATCAAAATAGCAAAGGACCTAACAATTTGGTTTCTGCATTATTGATATATACACACATGGAAGCAAAAGACAGGATCTTGTACTATTTCCAGAATAATATTTAACTTGCCCACGGTGAATAAAAGTAGCTCATGTGGCACACACAGATGGGCAGCTCCTGTAAAAACAATAGCAATCTCCTGTTCTGGTTCTCATCATCATAGGGTTAGCTCCATATTGGAGTGGATATTCTTTTATTTATTTATTTATTTTTTACATGGGCAGGCACCGGGAATCGAACCCAGGTCCTCTGGCATGGCAAGCAAGCATTCTTGCCTGCTGAGCCACCATGGCCCTCCCTGGAGTGGATATTCTTGCACAGAAGACAGTCCTGGCTGCTTTCATTTCTGCAACACAACTTGTTTCAATATGTATATTGACATTTCAGTGAGTCACCTATTCCATTGCATATTCTGATCAAATGACATCCAAGAGCATTAGTAGACCATCACCCTGCCTGAAAAAAAGTTTAAGCACATTTTTCTTCAAGAAGGAATGTCTTAAAAATGAACCAGGGAAAAAAATATCTTAACATTAAAGCATCTTTTGGAAATGTTAAACAACCAATTTTGGAATACATAATTATAACAACTTCCCAAGAGAACCCCAAATCTGCTTTAGAATGTAGGGAGTGTCTTCTCAAGACAAAGCTTGAAAATGTACCAAGGCACATTGGTATCAATTTGAAGGAAACCTATTCATTCCTGAGTATAAGATTTTTCTTTTAAGGAAAGAGAAATATCTAGACTATCCCCAAATATCTAGATTATCCCCAATCTTACTAGAGGCAAATGGCACAATATATCTAATTATTTAGTAAAATTAAGAGAAAACAGAAGATTAAAATGGTAGAAACTCTGTGCCAGACAAATATACAAATAATTAAAGAAAAATAGATTTAAGAGCTTTACCCATAATTCTTTTTTTTTAACATTTTTTGTTGTAAAATATAACATATATACCAAAAAAGCAACAAATTTCAAAGTACATTGTAACAAGTAGCTATAGAACAGATTTCAAAGTTTGGTATGGGTTACAGTCCCACAATTTTTCATTGTTTCTTCTAGTTGCTCCAAGACACTGGAGACTAAAAGAAATACCAATGTAATGACTCAGCAGTCATACTCATTTGTTAAACCCTATCTTCTCTGTTATAACTCCTCCTTCTTTGATTCTTCTCCTAATCTTTAAGGGTATTTGGGCTATGCCCCTGTTGGAAAGGGGTGTCAACAATATAGGATGGGTGATGGAACTAGGTGATGGTCTTGCAGAGACTGGCCCCTCTGGGTTTCAGGACTTATCTGGCCTAGGAACACTTCTGGAGGCTGTAGGTTTCTGGAAAGTAATCTTAATGCATGAAACTTTTATAGAATCTCAGATAGAGCTCTAGGTGTTCTTTAGAGTTTACAAGAATGGTATTTATTGGAGGTTGGCAAATTGTGGCAATTATTCATATCTAGAAGCTTGCATAAGAGTAGCTTCCAAAATAGCCTCTCAAGTCTACTTGAACTCTCTTAGCCACTGATACCTTATTTTGTTATGCTTCTTTTCCCCCTTTTGGTCAGGAAGGTGTTGTCCATCCCACAGTGCCAGGTCAGCCTCATCCCTGGAAAAGTTGCCAAGGAGACTTTCCCCCCTGGATGTCATGTCCCATGTAGTGGGGAGGATATGAGTTTTCTTACAGAGTTGTGCTGAGAGAGAGAGAAAGAGAGAGAGGTCACATCTGAGCAACAAAAGAGGTTTTCTGGAAGTAACTCTTGGGCATAACTATAGTTATGTTTAGTTTCTCTGCTATAGAAATTAATTTCATAAGAGCAAGACTCGAGATCAAGGGCTTGGCCTAATGACTCAAGAGTCCCTAATTTTTGAGAGAGTATCAGGGGTTTCTCCAGTGAGAAAGTTTAATAATTTACCCATAATTCTTAGATCCCTGTTTAACTTACAGCTCTGCGTAGGAGTCAATATGGATAGAATTTAGAGCGTTGAAATAATTTAATTATCTTTAATCTTCCTATTGAATACAAATACCCTAAGAAAAAAATTGGACCAAAAGCATTGCATATTGTTATGGTGTCTGTTCTAGAAGAAACTAAAATGCTACCTGTATGTGAGCCAGAGGCCTGGGCTGGTACAAACTCAGGGCAATGAATCCATTGAGAGAAATCTGTTTGAGGCACGCTATGTGGAAGAGGTCCAGAAATTGGCCATCCTTCTGGTTCTACCTTTTTTCTTATCCTCTCACCTACAATTTCCACTTATGTGCTATCTTTCAGTTCCTCTAAAATGAGATTAAGGTTTGTAGTAAGAGCCTGAACACTTTAGAAAACAGCAATGAGGGAAATAGGCAAGAAACCTTGTTCATCTATCTTTCTTGTAAGAAAGAAGTCCCGTTCCAAATTTTCTGTACTGAAGTAATATTCAATTCAGTTCTTAATATATTCTCTAAGCTATGCTTCTTCCACTGGATACACCTGTATGCCTGTACCATCCTCATAGTAATACATCATACTGGTATTAACTTCTACTTGAAATGGCTGATCAGTGCTTTCACTGTGTTCTCAATAACCACGTGAATAATCAAAGTGCAACCAAGGATTCCCTCTGCCTCACCCCTGTCTCCATCCTCATTCTCTTCCTTGGTCTCTACATGAGCCTCTGATATTACTACCCTCACTTCTCACACTAGAAACTTCATCTTAGTCATCATTCTTTTCTTTTTTTATTTTTTATTTTATTTTATTTTTTTAACTTTTTTAACTAATTAAAAAAATTAACAAACAAAACATTAAGATATCATTCCATTCTACATATACAATCAGTAATTCTTAATATCATCACATAGTTGCATATTCATCATTTCTTAGAACATTTGCATCGAATTAGAAAAAGAAATAAAAAGACAACAGAAACAATGATATAGCTTTCACAATGAGACTCTGTGAATGTGAAAACCTTATGTCTGATGCTCCTTTTAGCTACTATATCAACAGAAGAGTAGAACATATGGAATAAAAATAAATAATAGGGGGAACAAATGTTAAAATAAATTCAGTTTGAAATAGTGATAACTGAAAGCGAGGGGTAAGGGGTGTGGTACGTATAGTTTTTTTTCTCTATTATCATTTTATTTCTTTTTCTGTTGTCTTTTTATTTCTTTTTCTAAATCGATGCAAATGTACTAAGAAATGATGAATATGCAACTATGTGATGATATTAAGAATTACTGATTATATGTGTAGAATGGAATGATTTCTAAATGTTTTGTTTGTTAATTTTTTTATTAATAAAAAGTTAAAAAAAGACAACAGAAAAAAAATAAAACAATAACAGAGAAAAAAAAAGATTATACATACCATACCCCTTACTAGTCATCATTCTTTACTCTATCTCGCCTCCATCTTCTTGTATCACTTCTCCCATTGTTATGTGCTGACTTCTTTGTTTCAAGTTGACATCTTGAGCTGTTTCAGGGTCCTGGTCTCTCTTGACCGTCTGGTCTTACGTCATCTAAGTGGAGTGGTACCCATTTGGGCTTGTTATTTCTTTTTTGTTGATGACTTGACTGAGCTTCATTTTCACTGATATTCTCACCAGACCGTTTAATTTTGCTTCCCGGGTTTTGTTTTCAACCTTCTCTTCTTTTTCTTTTCTATTTTGTGGCTTCTTATTTCCTTGGCTGATAATACTCTTGACATCCAGTGCTCGCTAATTCGCCTGGTATTGGCCTATTTGCCATTTCGCCGAAATCACTAGCCTTGTTGGATTTCTTTGTCCTGACTTTTCCTGCTTTTATAATCTTAGAACTGAGCTCTGGGGGACAGAGGCGGAGGCCCTGCGGGCGGGCTCTGGAGCAGGACCTCTAGCCTACTGAGAGAGGCGCGGGCCGCCTCATGTATCTCTGCCCCTTGGTCTTGCCGAAGGATGTGATTGGCTTGTTAGAATCATTCCACAGGCTGCCGGGGAACTAAATCCACTACTCAGGGATAAGCTGAAGCTGTGCCTGATACTCCTGGTAAAAGTGTGACTACTGGCAGAATACTTATGTTTTGCTTTGTTTTGTTTTTAATTCTAGCAAAACTTGCATACATTCTAGATGAGATAATTAAAAGATATTATTAGCAATAGGCTTAACACCACTGATGCAATAGGTGTCATTTTCAAATGCAATTTATAGAACATGAAGTTCACTAATGAACCACTTAATTGCTAGCCCCAGAGCTATAAATTCAGCTTTAAAGTGAAGGGGTGGGGTGGGGGAAGGGCACTGTTTTAATCCTGTAAAGTGCCTTTATTTTGGCTATAGAAAGATTTTTAGAAGTTCTAAATTATAGATTCTTTGCAAATATTCTTTCTTAATTATTTTGTTTATATAACAGCAAAGGAATGGAGGGTGTTTCCATAGTTTGGCAAAAAAATAATTACCTGTCATATCTTCAGATTCTCCAATGAATCCTTAGATTTATAAATGGGCTTTTAATTGAAAATGCAGATGTACCATCACAAAATTTCCATTCTCTTTTCAATTTCTTTTCTTTTCTATTTCTCATAATCTATAAAGTATTCAGCAGCTCAATTTAAAATAGAGGAAAGGAAAATTTTTCTTTCTTTGTTCATTAAGTGTATACTATGTGCCAAGCACTGTGCTGAACACTGAGGATATAGAGGTAGGGATTTGGTACATTTGGAATTCCAACTCTTATGGCATTTTATTTTTAGGATCTAATGCAGTTCATTTTGTCTCTAAATTTTCAGGTCTTCTTGTGAATTATTTTTTCTTTTTATTTTCTCTCCCTTTCTCTACCCATTATGATTTTTCCCCTTTTAAAATTTTAGTTGGATTTCTGTATGTGTAGATAATTTTCTTATGTCTTTTACTTTCTTCTTTTTCCTTCCACCTTTTATTACTACTAAGCTGACTTTTTTTTTTTTTTGCATGGGCGATCGAACCCAGGTCTCCGGCATGGCAGGCAAGAAGTCTGTCTGCTCAGCCACCATGGCCCTGAGTTGACTCTTGTATTTGTCTTTTGTTGTGTTTTCTCACCTATTTTGTTGATTCTTTTTTCTCTATTGTATTTTTTTCTATTGTATTAGTGTAACCTAGATTATTGACCGCTAAACTTTTTTGCTCATATACTCTATCAGTACGGAAACTTTGAACATCCTCCTTTAATATATGAATATGTTCACTTATGAATTATATGTATAGAATACACATATGAACATAAACAATAGTATAAGATAGAACTATAAAACAAAACTTGAATAATGAAATTAACAAAGAATTAATTTAAAATATTTAGGTTAAAGTTCTGATTTTTTTTTCATTGTATGCCAATGAATTGCTTTATGTATACACTGTGGAGGCCATTAGTTTGGCCCTTGTCTTTCTGGGATACTAAGGAAGCCTCTGAGTGACCTATTTGCTCCAAACTCTTTTAGAATATTCTGGGGAGAAATGGTGAAGAGAACTTCAGGATTCATATTTGGAAGCCAGGACACTGAGATTGAGACTCTCAATCACAAAAGGATGACGAAAGCCTCTTCCACTTCCAACTCAGGCAGGGAACTTATCCTGAGGTGAGAGGGAATTGGGCTCAATAATGGAATATTTTTCAGGGATGATACTTTTAGGGAAGCACACTTTATTTGTTCATTTTAGAATTTTATGTTTATTGGTTTTTCTATTGAAAAAGTAATATATGGGCATTGGAAAACAAATTCAAACATTACAGAACTGCACAATGTAGAAGTGGAAAGTCTTCCATTTTTTTCACTACCTAAAGAAAACCATGGAAATGGCTTGGTTATTGGTCTTCAGATTTTTTTAAATGTACATATTAATAAACATTATTACTTTCTTTAACTAAAATTAGGCTCTTCTTATTACCCAAGTTTTCTTTACTCAATTTTCCAAAGATAACATTTCTATGTAGTCTCATAAGATAAAAGTTGGAATTCTGAGGTTAGACCAACACCTTGTATTGGTATGGAACATTTGTTACAATTGATGATAGCACTTTTTGTAATTGTGCTATTTTTTAACCGGAGTTACCTTTGTTACAATTGATGAAAGATTATTAAAAGAGTACTATTAACTAACGTCCATATTTTATATTAGGGGTATTTTTCCCCATATACCCCCTATTATTAACACCCATTTGTTAGATTGGAAGATGTCATTTAATGCCCTTTGACTCAGGCTCAAATTTCTAATTCCTCGGCTAGCCAAAAAGAGTTATAAACTGAAAGAGAAGCAACCCCAGCCAGTCAGCATAGAGGCTAAAGTGGTAGCATTGCGGCAGCGCAAATGTAGTTGCACATTCAGGCCACCAGATGGCAGACCACAGGCAAAAAAGGTGAAGACAAAGACCTCGTGCACCTACTAAGCACTTTGCCTTAAGGAAACTACGTTTTCCATTTGTCAGAGGGGCGGGAGTGAGGGTAAGAGGAGAGAGATGAGCCAAAGGCGTTTGTTTGTTTTTTATTATTTTTTATTAGTGCAGTTGTAGGTTTGCAGAAAGTAGAGTTCCCACGGGCTTGTCTTACATTATTAGCTGTAGTCCATAGTTTATATTAGGCTTCACTCTTTGTTATACGTATCTATGGCCTTTTTTTAAAAAAATGCTGGGAATATATATATATATATATATATATAGCGTAAAATTAGTCATTTTAATCACTTTCAAGTATACAATTCAGTAGCAGTAAATACACTCACAATATCATGCTGCCATCACCACCAATCAGTTCCAAAACTTTTCCATCACCACAAACAGAAACTCTACCAATTGAGCATTAACTCCCCATGTCCCAACCCTACCCCTTCCCCTGGTAACCTCGAATCTAATTTCTGACTCAATGATTTTGCATATTCTAATTATTTCATATAAGTGAGATTATCCAGTATTTGTAAAGGCATTTTTAAGCCACTGTAATGTATTTTATTGTCTGGTTATTTTATTATCAGATGATAAGATTAAAAAAAAATTTTCCTATGGATTTCATTGTCCTTCTTAAAACCTCCAAAAAATAATGCTTTGATTAGAAGAATTGTACCAAACCTGTAAGTTGAAAAAATCAATATTTTCATGGTATTTAGTTTTCCCATTGAAGAATATATTTTCCATTTACTTAAGTCTCTGTTATATCTATCAATCAGTGTCACAGTTTTCCTTATAAAGAGCAGGCATATTGCTCATTAAAAATTTTATTTGGGAATGGATTCACGCATGTTATATATTAGTCAAGGTTCTCCAGAGAAACAGAAGCAATAAGACAAATATAAATAGATTATGATATTTATTATAGGGAACTGGCTCATGCAACTGTATAGGGCAGACTGTAAATTGGAAACTTTGATCTTAAGTCCTTATTCTGAATTCCCCAGGGAAAGCTGACTGATTGAAAATTCCAGCAAGATCTAATGTTGAAGTTGAGGCAGAAATTCTTCTGATCTCTGTCGCTCTTAATTCTGGCTTTTGAAACTTCCAACTGACTGGGTAAGATTATCCACATTTCTGAGAGCAATCTCCTCTGTTGATGTAGATGAAATTAACTAACTGTAGATGCAAGTCCTATTTACAAAATACCCTCTGAGTAGCAAGCAGGCAATTCTTGACTAAACAAATGGACATTTTACCCTAGCCAGTTGACACATGAATTAACCATCACTTGTTCTAACTGGATTCTGAGGACTTTACAGAAATATTTTGATTTTTACAAAGTTAACTTTGTATCTCTGGGTTTTTTTCCCATTTATTCTAATAGCTAAGAGTCATTTCTTTTAATTTTCTTACTATGCAATTATGTAAACTAAAAAAAATCATGATATTTTGGTTTTGGCCTTCCCACTATTTATTTATCTTATTTAGTTTCATATTTCATTATCTTGGCCAAAAATGACAGAACAAAACAAATACCTATTAATGATAATAAATAATGTACCTTTACTAGATACAATTGTTTATTTGGAAGAGATATACCTCATCGTGTTTATTTTAATTTTGTTTAGTGATATATTTTTATTAAGAATGTAAATGATGTTGAATTTCATCAAGTGCCTTTTCAGCACCTACTGAGAGGATCAAATGATTTTTCTTATCTAATCAATTGATGTGGTTATTTGATTAAAAATTTCTTAATACTGAAACAGTTTTGCATTCTGAAGTATATACTCCTTGAATTTATAATTAAGTTATAAATTATATTGATAACAAGGTTTATTTGTAAATTTTGTACATGTGAGTGACATCTTTATTGGATTATACTGTCAAAACTGTTTAGTTTATAAAAAAAAAAAAATGGACAGCATCCAATCATTTTCTGGTTTCATGTTCCAGAGTAAATATGTTTTGATTTTTCTCTGTTGCAATTTTATTATTATTAGCTGCCTAAAGCAGTTCCAAAAAATATTGCTATTTTTAAAAATGTTAATAAAAAAATGAATGAATGAATAAACATGTATTACAGTAGAGTTGATGTTGTTATGTAATTAAAAGACTTAAAGAACTGTTAATAAGGTTGGATTTTCCCATCTTAATTTTCCAGACAAATGGTTCGTTTTGAGCTATGTACCCCAGAAAAACATGTTCACAGGCTTAACCCATTCCTGTAGGTGTGGCCTCATGATAAGCAGGACTTTTTGATGAGGTTACTTCAGTTAAATTGTGGCCCAAATCAAGTAGGTCTTAATCCTATTACTGGAATCCTTTATAAGCAGAGTGACATTCAGAGAGAGAGAGAAAGCTACAGATTGAGTAGCCAGAAGCTGAAAGTTATTGGAACCGAGAAGAGATCAGGAGAGGCCACCGTGTGTATTGCCATGTGACAGAAAAGCCAAGGATCACCAGCAGCCAGCCCCAGAATGCCAATCTTTGGGAAGAAAGCATCGCCTTGATGATGTATTGGTTTGGACTTCTCCTAGTCTCAAAGCTAAGCCAATACATCCCCATTGCTTAAGTCAACCATTGCATGGTATTTGCATTAGCAACAAGGAAGCTAAAACACCTACTGTTTCGGTTTGCTAATGCTGCTGGAATGCAATATACCAGAAATGGATTGGCTTTTACAAAGTAGATTTATTAAGTTACAAGTTTACAGCTACTGGAATGCAATATACCAGGAATGGATTGGCTTTTACAAAGTAGATTTATTAAGTTACAAGTTTACAGTTCTAAGTCCATGAAAATGTCCAAATTCAGGTATCAACATGATTATGCCTTTACTCTAGAAAGGCCAATAACTTCCAGGGTTTCTCTGGAGGGCAGATGGTAACGTCTTGCTCCTGGGTTTCATTGTTTTCAGCTACTGGTTCCAGTGGGGTCCTCTCTCAGCTTCTGTGAGCCTTTACTTAGCTTCTTCAGGGAAAATCTGGACTTCATCTCTTAGCTTAGCATCTCCAAACATCTGTATCTTGATTTCATTTCTCTGCTCTCCATGTTGGTTCTCCTTGCATCTCCAAATGTCTGCATCTGGGTCAGCTTTTTAAAGAACTCCAGTAAACAAATTAAGTCCCTCCTTGAATGGGCGGGGTCACATCTCCATCTAATTGAAAGGTCACAGCCACACTTGTGTGGGTTGCATCTACATGGAAACAATCTAATCAGGAGGGTCCACCCTACAATAAGTCTGCCCCCCACATTGGGTTAGGATTAAAAGAAGACGGTTTTTCTGGGATACATAACAGTTTCAAACCAGCACTCCCATTAAACTCATTATAAAAGATTATTTCTGTCTGACTGTATTATGGGTTATATTTTTACGTAAAAAAAAAAAAATCCTGGATTTTTCTCAGCTATTCTGCTCAATTATGATGAGAATAAAATTATGTCTAGTGGCTCAGCGTTTGAAATGTCATACTAAGTAAAAAAAAAAATAGCAACATATTTCTTTTTGACATAAGTTATTGTGTTTCTCAGGTGCTGAGAAATATTAATATTCACAAAAATCTATTATATTTCTTATTGGCTGGTAGATTACAGTATTCCAAGGAAGTCTTTCTTGGGGAGGAAAAGCAATAAAGAATTTGACCCTAGTTTTATCTAGGTGTATATCCTGCCTGTAGAAGTAACTCATGGCTTGGAGGACAAAAAGTAATTCTGGTAAACTTCAGATGAATAACATTGTTTAATAAAACCCTAGTTCTGACTCTTCCTTCATGACTCAGCATACTCCAAGCAACATTTTCCCAAAGAATTTTCTGCCATGATGGAGATGTTCTATTTATGTGCTGTCCACATAGGGATCCCAAGCATTTGAGATGTTACTAATGTGACAAAGGAACTGAATTCTTACTTTTATTTAATTTTTAGGAATTTGAATCTCATTATAAGGAATTTGTGATATCTAGTGGCTATCACATAGGGCAGTGCAGCTCCAAAGCTCCTTAATAGGTATAGGTACTTGAAAACCACAGAATGTTTTCACACACTTAACATTTCCTTATTAAGAATAAATAAATTTCACTTGCCAGTATTTTCACTGCTGAAGATCAGCATCAGTCTCTTCTCACCTTTCTAAAATTATTTGTACTTGCATATATGCCTGATTAACATTTATGCTCTAGCTGAGCCACCTTCTTTTGCCTTCTTTTATTTTTCTGAGAATCATCTGTTTTTCTTGTCTTTGGCTTTTTGTTGGTGGTGGTGGTGATTCCCTTTGTTTCCATGTCTTTGTAATTTTGCATCTAAATCTACTATATTTTCTATTTCCTTTTTTTTAAAAAATAGGTGATTTGGTTTACATGTTGGACTTGAAAATTCTGCCATGTATAAATTATGAATAATTATATTAATAAAGTGATCATGGATAAAAATAGATTAAGGAGAGTGTACAAAAATCTTTTTTTAGTGTGATGATCTAAAAGAACAGAATCAGCAGTTTAGTATGGAAATTGCAGCTAACTCATTGAACTGCTTTTCAAAAATAAATCCATTTAACTGAATCAATTACTGTAATTACACTTCGGTATATACCAGTTTTGCATGAAGTCTGCACATCCAGCATCATTATTACTTTCAATTTTAGGATTTGGCAGTTATATTATTGCAACAATCTTGCGTATGTTGCTTTTTGTATTTCTGCAAGAGCAGTTTTAATGTATATTTGGAGAGCTCTGTGGTTTCAAATGACTTGATAGGACCTAGAGGGATTATTTCAGTGAATTACCTTTTGATTAACAGATATCAAATGACTACTTTTAGAAAAGTTGGATCAACCATTCATTTGAAGCAAAAGTTTCATCATTTTATAAATTAATTCATTAAGCCTTAACCTTTAGGAGTTGGAAATAATAGCAGATGTCTAAATATTTTCTTCTTAAAAAGTGAATTTTGAATGAAATTATCTCTGACTCCAGATGATAGAAATGCTGAGATGTTGAACTGGCTAGATACTTAAAATTACTCAGGATTTGAAATATATTTTTCTGTCATGGGGAAAATTGCCTGTGAAGATGCTGAGTCTGGGGCTGGAGGTCATTCTAAGTTGGGGGAGAGAGATGACTCATGAGCTCTTCAGAAAGGACCAGGCAAGAAATGTTATACTTCACATCAGAAACCTAAGAAGGGGACGCTGGCAT
This sequence comes from Tamandua tetradactyla, assembly GCF_023851605.1. Taxonomy (NCBI): domain Eukaryota; kingdom Metazoa; phylum Chordata; class Mammalia; order Pilosa; family Myrmecophagidae; genus Tamandua; species Tamandua tetradactyla. Next base: position 28,005,564 of record NC_135343.1, on the reverse strand, counting down.
CCTGATAAAATATAATCTTATTACCTTGGTCCCTACCAACTCACAATTTATCATTAAAATTTTAAGTTTGTATTCTTTTTCTAGGAAATTTTTTTCGCACAAAATCAAACATTAGACTATCATTTTTATTTAACTATTTTTGTATGACTGTCTTATTTTTAAAATTAATGTAATGTTAGATTATTTTGTATGATGGCTAAAAGTATTAGCTATTCTTACCAGTTTGTTTTTTAGACAAATGTAAGAATTATTTTGTCACAGTCTCCCAAATTATTTTTAGTAGTATTTTGCCTAATTTCAGAAAGAACATAAATTCTGAATGGCTATTATTAAAGAGGATGAAGAATGGATAGTATTAACATATTAATTCTTCTAGAAATCTGGGACCACATTTCTTGTATTGAATATCTTTCAGGAAAATCTTCTCATTTTTTTCATGTTGGTGCTACATTTTCCACTAAAGTTCATTGATGTGCATTTATGTCTGCTGCTATTGTAAATTAGGATTCCTTTTTCATCATATTTCAAACTGAGTATTTTTGGTACACAAAAAATCTCTTTTGTTATCTATTTCCTTAATCAAAAGTAATGCACCATCAAGAAAATGAAAAGATGTTCCACAGAATGGGAGGAAAATTTGGTAAACTGTACATCTGAGAAGGGACTTGTATCTACAATATATAAAGAACTACAACTCAATAATAAAAACACAAATAACCAATTAAAAAGTGGTCAAAGGATCTGAATAGATACTTTTGCAAGGAAGTTATACAAATGGCCAATAAGCACAAGCAAAGATGTTCAGCATCTTTAGCCATCAGAGAAATGCAAATCAAAACGATCATAAAATACCACTTCACACCCATTAGGATGGATATAATAAAAAAGACAGATAATAATGTGTTGATAAGGGTTTGAACTTTCAGACACTGTTGGTGGGAATGTAAAATGTTTTCACTTTGGAAAACAGCTAAACACGTGCTGGTTTGAAAATGTTATGTACCCGAGAAAAACCATGTTCTTTTTTCTTTACATGGGCAGGCACTGGGTCTCTGGCATGGCAGGCGAGAACTCTGCCCGCTGAGCTACCGTAGCCCGCTATGTTCTTTTAATCCTAGTCCAATCTTGTAGGGGCAAACCTATTGCGGGATGGAATCTTTTGATTAGTCTATTTCCATGGAGATGCAATCCACCCAAGTATGGGTAGGACCTTTTGATTAGATGGAGATGTGATCCTGCCATTCAAGATGATTCTTAATTAGTTTACTGGAGTCCTTAAAAGAGCCAACACAGAGAGCTGAACGCTAATACCAAGACACAGATGTTTGGAGTTGCAGAAGGAAATGCCCCAGGAGACACCAGAAGCTGAGAGAGCCATTTGAAGCCAGGAGAGAACAACAGAAGTCACCATGTTCCTTCCCAGGTTACAGAGAAACCCTGGACACAATCAGCCTTGCAACTGGCCTTTCTTAAGGGAAAGTATCCCCTTGTTGATGCCTCAATATGAACATTTTCACATCCATAGAATTGTAACTTAATAAATCCCCTTTATAAAAGCTAATCCATTTCTGATATATTGCATTCTGGCAGCTTTAGCAAACCAAAATACCATAGGACCCAGCAATTCTATTGCTAGATATAATCTAACCAAGAGAGATGAAAACATAGGGCCACACGAAAACTTATTCATGAATGGTCATAGCAGCATTATTCATAATAGCCAAAAGATGGGACCAACCCAATATCCATCAAATGATGAGTGGATAAAAAGTGTTTTTTAATACAATGGAATATCATGCAGCCATACAATGAAACGAGATACTGATAAATGCTACAGCATGGATGAACATGGTCTGTCATCAGTCCAATCATTCCAGTCAGAAAAACAGAAACTCCAAACATCTGTGTCTTGGTATTAGCGTTCAGCTCTCTGTGTTGGCTGTTTTTAGGGCTCCAGTAAACTAATTAAGAATCATCTTGAATGGCAGGATCACATCTCCATCTAATCAAAAGGTCCTACCCATACTTGGGTGGATTGCATCTCCATGTTTAAACACAAAAGGATTTAATACTGGGAAATGGTAACAAAGGTGGTGGAAGGGTTAGAGGAGAAAAGGGGAGAAAAGAAAGCATGTACTCCAGAAATGATAAAACTGCCACTCGTCTTAGGCTGGACCCTTTGGTTGCACAGGCTGCTGGAGGTTCCTGTCTGGCATTACAGGCATCTGAGACAAGGTACCTCGTGTCCAGTACCACCTCCACCACTGGTGTCACAGCAGGCTTCTTCTCTCCTGCCAGAAATTCCCGCTGGTCAGACCTGACTAGAGCTGGGTGGTAGGAATCCAGCACCTGCAGTATAAAGTACAGAAGGGGAGTGTGGCACTGAACCAACAGAAAAATAACTGCGACAATAGTTAACAGTCACGCAGGAGGATGTTAAATCATTTTTGATAAATTATATTTGACAGCAAATTATTTCTTAATGGAAAAAAATCACTAATCACTTTCCTGATTTTAATTCCCAATTACTCTTGGGAAACCCGGCTGTTGAGGCTTCTTCAGATGGCAGCAGTACGAGCCCAGAATAAGGAGTCAGGGAACGAGTCAGGGGAAAGGGAAGGCTGGACAGTGTTGGACAGTACCAGGCTCAGCCACAAGGCAAGTGTGGATTTTAAAAAGACTCCATCTTTCAATTTGGAAACATTTAACTCTGAAGTTTGACCCAGGATTAGCAGGATAGTAATAAAACACTTTCCTCTCGTCAGAGTATCAACAGTTAATGAGATTGATAAAGAAAGAAATCCAGTTTACTAAATTACTTTACTTAATATGTACAGTCTCCCTATAATGACGGAAGAATGAGTCATCAAAAATACAAAAGCTACATAAATCAGCATACTGCAATGTCTTTAGACAACTAAGTGAAACCTCATAATAGAGTTATGTCCCCAAATTGACTTCCTTTCATCCGCTGCTCAGGCATATCCACAAGCTTTTGCCAAAGGCTCATGTTACCATCATTTGATACCTGATATGGAATTTTTTAAAGCTTCTTTATATTTCCTCCACCCTCACTCTGATTCACAGTGTGCTTTGCTAGAGTTCATTGGAGTTTTGTGGCTGGAATTGTATGACTCAAAAATGAGTTAATTCCTATTTTGTTAACTGGCACAAAAAGTATTCAATGAGCAATTCTGAGCAAGAGGATTACTCTGTGGGTAAACATGCATAAGAGCATCTCAAAGACTGTTTTGAAATTTCTGTACAGTAAAGCACATTTAATGAAAAAACAAATATTATGAACTTAAAAACACTAGCTTTACCAAATGTCCAAACAGAGAGAACTCATGCGTGCCCTCTACTTACCTATTTTCTGGGGGTTGCTAAGAGAACCTAACAAAATCTACATTTATACAACAGGTTGAATTTGTTATGTGAACTTGGATACTTCCAGCATACTTGTTCCAAAATATAGCCCGTGGGGGGTGAAGATATATTTTTTAAGTGCTCTGTTCCCTCCACCTCTGCTCTGTTGGACACCTAAATGTCCAACACCCCCAAAACAATCCACAGCTTGGAACTTGAATGACATGTCAACTTGGGTTGTTACCTGATTGTACCCCCAGAGACCTTCCCCCACCTCAGCCCACCACCTTCACCTCCATCCCCTACCTCTCCAGGATGATAAAATTCAGCCCTCCCTCCCAAAAAGCAGAGAGAAATATTCAGGGCTGGTTCTGACGGGAGACATCTTCCAATTAAACCCCCCACAGTGGGCTGTCTCCACTCACTTCTTTTTTTGAAAGGGGTCAAGATAAATGCAAATAGAAAATAATAAAATAATAAAATGCAATGCATGTGATTTTAAAAAACAAACAAATGAACAAACAAAAACAGTAGCTTTAAAATGAACTTTGCTCCTTGTCAGTGTGTATGTACATGCGCATAGACACCTTAAATTTGTGATTATATTTTGTGGGGTATGTGCTGGTTTGAAGGTGTTATATCCCCCAGAAAAGCCATGTTCTAATCCATTTTTGTGGGGGGCAGACCTGTTGGAGGTGAGATCTTTTTGATTACATTGTTTCCATGGAGACCTACCCAGTTCAAGGTGGGTCTTAATCCTTTATTGGAGTTCTTTAAGAGACCTCACAGAGAGAGAGAGAGCTAAGAGAAAGAAAACATGGAGAAACCAGGAGCCCAGGTGCTGAGGGAGCCATTTTGAAACCAACCCAGGAGAGAAGGGCCAGCAAACGTCACCATTTGCCTTCCTATGTGACAGAGGAATCCCGGACACCAGACACCTTTCTTCTTGAAGGTATCCTCTTGTTGGTGTCTTAATTTGGATAATTTTATGGCTTCAGTACTTTAAATTTGTAATCTAATAAATCCCTTTGTAAAAGGCAATCCATTTCTGGTATATTGCATTCCAGTAGCCTTAGTAAACCAAAACAGGGTACTGCTCTGAAATGCTGCTCCAGAGGCTTTTTTTTTTTCCAGGATTATGTAGTAGTTTTATAGAATTATGAATGTTGGGATGGATTTCTGGAACTCCATTTTTAAAAAAGGCTCCCCTTGTTTTCATAATGAAAGTTGCACTGGATAACCAATGAAAATTAACATTTATAAAAAAATAAAATAAGCTCAGATATACGCATTTAATATTTTCACATGTGGTAAAAGGAAGAGTATTTCTGACACAAACTTTTCTTAGGTTTGTGCACAATTCTCTCCTGAATCTCCTAAGTCAGAGGTAGTCTACTCATTCCATAGTTAATCCTCCTAGGAAAATGCCAGGAGAGGGGAAGTAAATTACATTAGTCTGGGTAGTTCAAAATTTCCCCTCTTTTCTCTGTGATGTAATAGGACAAATATTCAAAACAGAGTCAAGGAGTATTGAACAGATACTGCATAGGAGCCATTTCACAGGCCACCTGTATTCAGTTCCAATTAGGCAGTATACACAGGTGTGACTCTGATAGCTGTTCCAATAATGAAGCATTTCCATCTCCACTGTGGTAGGCAGAATAATAGCCTTCACCCTAATCCTCCAGGACCTGGGATTAGGTTACCAGAGCCTGTAACTATATGTTATCCATGGTATAGCAAAAAGGGACTTTGCAGATACGGTTTAAGGTCGTTCAGGACCCGTGGGAGCCAGGTGAGCCCAATCTAATCCATGCCTCCTTAAATCACGTGGCGGACCTTTCCCAGCTGGGGCCAGAAGGGGGCAGCACTTCGGGCGGGAGGAGGCCGGAAGGAGATGCACGCTGCTGGCTCCGAAGACAGGGGAGCCGAGGAAGGTGGACAGCCTCCGGAAGCAGGAAATGGATTCTCTTGTAGCGTCTCCAGAACAAACCTCGGCCCTGTTGACGCTTCTCAGCTCAGCGAAGATCTGTGTAGGACCTACAGAACAATAAGATAGTCAGTTTGTATTATGTTAAGTCACTAAGTTCATGGTGATTTTCTTATGGCAGCCAGAGAAAACTAATATACCATAAAGCTCTGTCCCGAGCCCAGTGCTGCCCCCGTCGTCCTGACCCCTCCCTGGACACCCTCGATCCAGCCACAAAAGGGGTAACACGGGCATAGCGGGGGCCCCTGTAGTCCTGTCCCAGCGCTCCAGCCAGCTTAATTCTGCATGGGCCATGTCCCTGCTTTATCAGCTGTGAAATGTTTTGAATATTACCTTTGCTTACAGAGGCCTACATCAGTGACTTTCACACTTTAAACTGCAAACCACCAGCAGTAAGATAATCGTTTTAATCTCAACCCAGGACGTACAAATTGATACACGCATTATTAATGCTTTGTGAAATCGTACTTATTTTTACTGGAAGCATTGTCCTCTGATATTTTCAATTCTATTCTATTCTGTTCTACTTTTTAATATAGCTTGCAACCTACTAAACTGATTTCATGACTAATAGGTTGCATCTCTCTATTGGAAAATGCTGACCTAAATCATGACAACTGTGTGGTCACAATGTGGAGTTTTTGCTGGAGAACATTTTGTTTTAATTTATAAGGAAGCATGAATATTTGGTTAGAATTTAAATCATTTCTCTGTTTAACCCTTATTTATTGCTATTCAAGACTATTATTTATCAATGTGCCAATCATTTCTTAGGTTTTTGATGTAAACATCAAACCCCTGGCAATTCGGAAATTAAGCCTATTAGTGTAAGATAGAAATTTAGCTGGGAGGGCTTACAGTCCAGAAACAAGCCTTAAATTAATAGATAGGGTCACTGGGTACATGTACTTAGTGTTCTGCTTTTCTGTTGTTCAATTTCTTCATTTCTGCTTTTATTTGTAATGTTTCTCTTTTTCTCTCTCGCCTTTGAGGAATTACCCTGTGTTCTAGTTTGCTAGCTGCTGGAATGCAATATACCAGAAATGAAACGGCTTTTAACAAGGGGAATTTAATAAGTTGCTGGTTTACAGTTCTAAGGCTGAGGAAATGTCCCAATTAAAACAAGTCTATAGAAATGTCCAATCAAAGGCATCCAGGGAAAGATACCTTGGTTCAGAAAGGCCGATGAAGTTCAGGGTTTCTCTCTCAAATGAGAAGGCACATGGCGAACACACTCAGGGTTCCTCTCTCAGCTGGAAGGGCACATGGCGTACACGGCGTCATCTGCTAGCTTCATCTCCTGGCTTCCAGTTTCATGAAGCTCCCCGGGAGGCATATTCCTTCTTCATCTCCAAAGGTCGCTGGCTGGTGGACTCTCTGTTTTGTAGTGTTGCTCTCTCTCAATCTCTCATTCTCCAAAATATTTCCTCTTTTATAGGACTCCCATAAACCAATCAAGACCCACCCAAATGGGTGGAGACATGTCATCCCTTAATCCAGTTTAACAACCACTCTTGACTATATCACATCAACCAGGGAGATGATCTTATTACAGTTTCAAATATACAGCATTGAATAGGGATTATTCTACCTTTATGAAATGGGATTTATATCAAAACATGGCTTTTGTTAGGGGGCATACTTCCTTTCAAACCAGCACACCCTGTTTTCGTTTTCCTGAGCTGCTATGACAAACACCACGTAATAGGTTTGCTTAAGCAAGGGACTTATTGGCCCGTGGTTTTGCGGTTACAAGTTCAAAATCAAGGCAAACAGGATGACGCTCTCTCCCTAGAATCTGTAATAGTCTGTGCTGGCTGCAGCGATCTGTAGGGTTGCTGGACTTGTTTCTCTGCCTCATGTCAATGGCCATACCTTACCAAAAATCACATCTAAAAGAAATCCTATATACGATGGGTTCATAACTCTGGGAGTGCGGGCTGAGATTGAGGACATGTCTAAATTGGGGTTCATAAATCAGCCTACCAAATATCCATTTCTTTTCCTGCATTTTTAAGCTTCAGTTGTGGAATTTCTCTCTCTGTTTTTCTTATTATTTATAGGTGCAGCCCTGTTTTAAACACTTGCACTTTGTTTCAAACTCCCTTTGACTTAGAGATCCTGAGAAAACACTTATTTTCTTAGGATTTTAAATATGCATTTAAAAGGATGTTTGTTGTAATTCAGCTAGCTTTCCTAAGTGTTGGAAGCAGAAGGGTTTTAAGATTACACTCTATCTTAGTCAGCTTTCACTAGGTTCTGTTGTGGAACAAACAGCCCCACTTGTCAGTGGGTTATAGCCGAGGTTTTTAGTTCTCACTCACTGAACATGTTGGCTGTAGCTCTGTTCCAGGATCTTCATTCCAGAATATAAGCTGAAGGATCAGCCTGTACGTGGAACATGCCAGCCACATGGCAGAAGGAAAGCGTAATGACTGATGCACGGGATGGCTCTTGAAGCTTCTGCTCAGATGTGGAACATACGTCTCTTCTGCACACACTCCATAGACAAAACCAAGTCATGAGGCTAAACCTGATGTCAGCGGAGCATGTGGATATAATCCCTTCATGGTGGGGACAAGAAATGATTGGTAACAGTAATATAATCTACCCCAGGCTGTTAACCCCCATAATGCTGCAACCAAAAAGGCTTATCCTTTCATCTCTGGCAATATAAAACTCTATTTTATTGTTGAACTATATTTGGGACATTATTATAGCATTTGTTTTCATTTTCAAATGTATCTTTAATCATGACATAATGCTGTTTGTCACCCTTAAGGCTTTTTGCTATAAAATCAGTTGCACTGATCAGGTTTTTGTAGGTCACACTGGGTTGTGGCTTTTATGGACTATAATAACAATAAGAAAACAGCATTTTCCCAGCTTAGCCTTCACCCACAGCAATACAATACTTCATCTGTCTCTCAAAATTGACCAGGTGCTAAAGGATAGGTCAAGCCTACTTAAAATTAGGCCTAAGAGTCACCCCCAAGAGAACCTCTTTTGTTGCTCAGATGTGGCCTCTCTCTTCAGCCAAAACAACAAGCAGGCTCACCACCCTCCCCCTGTCTATGTGGGACATGACTCCCAGGGGTGTGGACCTTCCTGGCAACGTGGGACAGAAATCCTGGAATGAGCTGAGACTCAGCATCAAGGGATTGAGAAAAACCCTAGAATGAGCTGAGATTCATCATCAAGGGATTGAGTAAACCTTCTCGACTGAAAGGGGGAGGAGAGAAATGAGACAAAGTGTCAATGGCTGAGAGATTCCAAACAGAGTTGAGAGGGTATCCTGGAGGTTATTCTTACGCATTAAGTAGGTATCACCTTGTTAGTCAAGGTGTAACGGAGAGGCTGGAGGGAACTGCCCGAAAATGTAGAGCTGTGTTCCAGTAGCCACATTTCTTGAAGATGATTGTATAATGATCTTCAAGATCATTCGCAATGTGACTGTGCGATTGTGAAAACCTTGTGTCTGATGCTCCTTTTATCTACCTTGTCCACAGACGAGTAGAACATATGGAATAAAAATAAATAATAGGGGGAACAAATGTTAAAATAAATTGAGTTTGAAATGCTAGTGATCAATGAAAGGGAGGGGTAAGGGGTATGGTATGTATACATTTTTTTTTGTTTTCGTGTTATTTTTTTTTCTGAATAGACGCAAATGTTCCAAGAAATGATCATGATGATGAATATGCAACTATGTGATGATATTGTGAATTACTGATTATATATGTAGAATGGAACGGTCAAAATAGGAATGTTTGCGTTTGCTTGGTGTTTTTTGGTATTTTAAAAAATAAAATAATAAAAAAAAATTCGCCAGGTGCTGCACTGTACTTCTGAAAGGAGCCCCCCCTCCCCCACACCCAGGACCTGTGCAACCCAAATCCTTGCCCCGCTGACTAGACGGCTCTGCTTCTGCCAGGCAATGTAGGAGCAGTGCACTTTGTGCCTCTTGGGCCTTCAGAGACTTCAGGCATTTCTCTCTTTTCTAAGTCTATAGTCATCTTTCCCCAGAACTCTGGCCCAAGTTCCTAGTTGCTGGGGGGCACAGTAGGACAGAAAAGAATATGATTACTACACAGTGCCAAATTACCTGACAGTAAAATTTTGCATTTCAATAAGTTTGTTCTGTCTCTATCTTCTTTTCTCTTTTTCACTCTCTCTCTGTCTCTCCCTTTACATAAAGCTCCTCTGCTGTTCATGCTGAAAGGTCCTCTAGTAAATAATGCCATGCAGGAATCTCTGCAAAAACTGATATAGTCTTAACACCAGACTTTCATTGTGCTTGTACAGATTACTTACTTAGTTCTAAACAATGGACCTTTACTACTATTTCTTGGTTTACTGATAAATCAGTGTATTTGGTGAAATTAATTCCCTTTGTTTTCCTACCCATCGCACTCCTCGTCTATGTCCAATTTTCTGTGCTTCCCTCTTTACTTTCACATTATAAAAATTGACACATATTTTCTTCAGTAACCATATTAAAAATTTCCCTGTTTTGTCTATAGGCTGCTTCTAAAAATTGAGAACCACTACAATCATTGATATAACTTTGTAAATATTTTTGACAGGAAAATTAGGTACTAGGATTTCATTTTCCTCTCCATAGGGGCTCTGCAGGTTCTGTAGGAGTCAGCTAAAATTTAGGATTATAGAGTTTTACTCTGGTGTTTTGATTTTATATTTCCATCTCTTTTCACTTATGCTGAAAATCTTGAGTCCACTGACTTTAACATAATCATTAGCACTTAAAAGTTTAGTTCTCCTGCCCCAAATATTTAATTTTCAAAACCATGAAGACTACAGAAAAAGTTAAAAGAATAGTACAACAAATGCCTGAGTCTTTTATCCAGATTCACAAATGGTTAAAAATTTTTGCCATATTTGTTGTCTGTCTCTCTCTCTCTTTTTCGTTTTTGCAGAATCATTTGGAAACACATTACAGACGGCATGACAATTCGCCCCTTGCATGTTCCTCTGAAAACAAGAACATTATCTTATTTAACCACAATCTCGTTATCTGATCCAAGAAATTTAATATTGATTCAACAATCGATATTCAAATTCCCCCATTATTCCCTCAAATGTCCTTTATAGATTTCCTATCCAGGATTCAACCCCGCCTCTCTCATTGCATGTAACAGAAATGGCTCTTTAGTCTCTTTTAATGCCCCTTCTTTTTTTGGAGAGAAGAGTCTCTCATAAATGACATTTTTTGAGTCCAGGCAATTGCTTTGTAGAATGGCCCACGCTCTGGATTTATCTAATTGCTTCATCATGATTAGATTCAGGGTAAGCTTTTTTTGGCAAGAATATTATGGAATTGTGTACTTCTCAGTGCAACACATCAGAAGACCCGTAATGCCAGTTTGTCTGATTATTAGTGATGCTAGTGATCATTTAGTTAAGGTGATATCTCCTAAATTTGTCCAATGCACAGGTACCTTTTCCCCTTTGAAATTAATAAATAATCTGTGTGGTGATTCTCTGAGACCATGTGAATAGCCCGTTCTCCACTTACCTACACCCTATGCTTGGAGTAACCATTGATGACTCTTGCCTGAGTCGATTACATCGGGTGGTTTAAAATGGTGATTTTAGAATAATTCTTTTATAATATCCACTTAATATACCAGTCTAGAGTGGTGCAATACTTTACTCACCAAGTCCCCTACTCATGAATATTTATTTTTCTCCAGTCTTTTACTATTACGAACAATGCTACAAAGAATATCCTGGCATCATGCAAAGTGCAAGTATAGCTGTAAGATAAATTCTAGGGAGAATTTTTAGAGCAAAGGCATTTAACATTTTTGTAAATATTCCCATGTTGCCCTCCCCCCAAGAACTGGTATCTATTTACACTCACACTGCCTGCTTTCCCAGTTCCCCTTATTGCTAGACCATTTTTGGAATTTTTTATTTAATCTACCTCCACGTCTATTTTCCCAGGTCACTCTCACTATGCCTTGACTCCTACAATCTTCCCCCTCTCTCTGGAACCTGCAATCTACGATCCTATTGCCTTATCACTGCTCATTACTACTCCTCAGGCTTTCTCTTTTCTGCTTCTGCAGCTTATAGTTCATGGGCCATCATTATAATTTCACATGGGACACACCCTTAGCCTCCTTTCCCCCCTCCCTCTGTTGTACTTACATGGCAAAACTCCAACCCCAGTGAAGTAAAACTATCTGCCTAAGTTGCACCAGTTGGTTAAATGTGACTGGAGGAAAAAAAAAAAAAACATGCAGACGGCACTCACTGTAAACTATGGCCCCGACCTCAAATGGGCTTTAAAATATATATATAACGTATGGAATAAAAGTAAGTAATAGGGGGAACAAATGTTAAAATAAATTTAGTTTGAAATGCTAGTGATCAGTGAAAGGGAGGGGTAAGGGGTATGGTAAGTATAATTTTTTTTTCTGTTTTCATTTTATTTCTTTTTCTGAATAGATGCAAATGTTCCAAGAAATGATCATGATGATGAATATGCAACTATGTGATAATATTGTGAATTACTGATTATATATGTAGAACGGAATGATCAAAATAGGAATGTTTGCACTTATTTGTTATTAAAAAATTAAAATAAAATAAAAAGTCAAAAATAAAAAAAATTTTTTTAATGTATATATATAATTCTTTTTGAAAAACATATTTTTATTGACAGATCTTCACAAACATACATTCCATGCATGGTGTACAATTAGTGGCTCACAATATCATCCCATAGTTGTGGATTCATCAACACGATCATTTTTTTAGAACATCAAATGGGATTTTAGCACGGCTCCAGTACATTCCCTGGACCGTTAACATGGCATATCCCCTAGAGGGTATTTCATTTCTTCTTTTTTCTCTTCAGTTCTTCAATATCTCCTGATCCCTCTGCTCCTCTGCTTTCTACTTCACTGAAAAGAGAATTACCACGGCCACCACACATCTACCAGCGAACCAGGATCACTGAGCACACATTGTGGCTTCTCTCCTGTTACTACGGACACACTGTCTGTACTCCTGTCTAAAATCAACCCCTGCAATTGTGCACTGAATTCATTCCCTCCTTTTTTTTTGTATGCTGTACGGTGAGGTCACATTTTGTTATTTTTCCATGTGAGTGTCCTGTTATTGTAGCACCATTTTTTGAATTTTTGTTTTTGTTTTTTGTTTGTTTTGCTTGTTTGTGTTTTAGGGGAAGTGCATGGACTGGGAATCAAATCTGTGTCTCCAGCATGGCAGGCGAGAATTCTACCACTGAGCTACCCTTGCACCCCCCTCATTCCCTCTTGTGTAGTCCAGTACCTTTCTCTAACAACTGTTGCCTCTCTCCTCTGCATCATCATTGTTTCCTCCCTACTGAATCTCCTAAAGTTATACCCCCTACTAGGAGGTGGTCTGTTACAAACAGTTGGCTGAGACAGGAATACAAAGCCCAGAGCCCTTGTCTCAATTTGGGACAACTCTGAATGGTCATCCCAATTCTAGGACTCCACCATAGAATGCCTGAGGCCCCAGTTGAAACTTCGCTGGGGTCATCTCCTCCCCTGCCCAAGTCTGCCTTCCTCACTTTCTCACAGAGTTCTCTATCCAATAAACTGGATGCAACCTTCCACCTTGGAATTTGGATTTAAAGAACCTAGCCTAAAATAATATTCTACCAGAGGTGGCATGATCCTACAATGTAATTGTGCTATTTACATTAGCATTATAGGATTTATTTGTCCTTTGTTCTGTAGAATTTTCCATACACTGGCTTTGGCCGATTGCATCTCTGAATGCACTATTTAAGTGATATTTTCTGTAAATTGGTAGTTAAATCTAGTGGCTTGATTAGATTCACCTCCACTCATTTTAACCAGGTTTTATGAAACATCTTTTTACATTTATTTTTCTCCCTTTTGAAATTTAAATATTGCTTACCTGATGATGACAGGAGGAAATATCCAAGCTCCATGGGATCGGAGGCGATGACTTATGATTGCTCACACCTTCTTCCCCAACCCCACCACACACACACACGCACACACACACACACACGGTATCTCTCTGCAATCAAAAGGACTCCCAGATACACCCTTGGGACTGGGAATGAATGGTTGGAGGATGTGTTTATGTAGGTTTATGGTCTTAAATACTAAATGCCTTCCTCCCAAAGTAGAGTATGATTATCTCATTCTTAACTAGAAGGGAAATGAAAGACAGCAGCACCATCTCTGGATTATTTGCATGTAGAATTCCACATTGTTACTAATTTTAAAACCATCCTGGCTTTCTTATGTCAAATGGTTTGATTGTGGATCACATTCTTCCATGACAGCTGGTGAATTCTAAATCAATTAATCAACACGCATTTATCAAGCACCTGCTGTGTGATCAACGTCATTCTTGGAGAATTCATACTGATTAAATTCTCTGCAAAACAATTAGGAAGCTGTATCTTGTTTCTGCTCTGTCCTCGCCCTGTCACCCCCATTTCACATAAATGCATTCCAAAATCAAATAGATGCTGTATTTGTATCAATTTACTATTTGGAATTATCTATACTCTATTCCATTCTATTAAGACTTGATGGTAACCAGGACAATTATGATTTTTTTCTAAGGTGGTTAAAGCAGTTTTGCATAAATATATGCAGTTCAACATAATTATGTTCTCCTATCTATCTCCTTTTTAAGAAATTTATTTGTTAAGATTGTCAAGATTCTTTTTTTTTTAATGTGTTCACAAGTATCAAAAACCAGGTTAAGCTGGCTCAACAAAAAAGAAATTATTGGAATTATATGATCTCCCTCATGAAATAGAGAAAAGGATGGAGCGATCAACGAGGCTTCTGGAAGAGTGGAAGCCAAGGAAGCTCCAGGGACTTTGGCAACCGCTGCTCACAAACCTTACTTTTGGAATTCAGCCACTAACATAACTCAGCGCCAAACTTCTCCCAGTCTCTGTGTACATCAGTTCAAAATTCAAATTCCTGGGAGAGAGAATCTGATTGGCTCAGCAGTGACCAGAAAGCTGCCACTGCTTCAATCAAGCATGGTCAAAGAACAACCGAATGCTCTAAACCCACAGTGTCCAAGACAGAAGTCACCCACTACGTGTGGCTGTTGACCACTTGAAATATGGCTGGTATGATCTAGGAACAGAATTTTACATTTTATTTCATTTTTATTAACTTAAATTTAAATTAAAAAGCTGAAGAAATGTAAAATATTTTTCCATTAGACACAACTTTATTACATTGGTAGAACTACATTTCATTTCAACTGTTAAAATTTACTGTCTAAATCACAATATGCTATAAGTGTAAAGTACTTATCGGATTTTGAAGACTTAGTGTGATAAAAAATATCACAGTAATAATTTATTTCTATTGTTTATAAGTTGAATTGATCATTTTTTGATATATTGGGTTAACTAAAATATATTATCAAAATTAATTTCACTTTTTTTACCTTTAAAAATATGACTAATAGAAAATTTAAATGTACATACGTGCATGCTTCAGTTAGAAACTGCTACTTGCCAACCCCCAACCAAAACCATTCCAGCCAATTCTAAAAAACACTTAGAACAATATATAAGAGTCTACAAAATTTCCATGCACTAGGATAACTCTTCTAAAACCTACAACCTCCAGATGGGTCCCTGGACCAGATAAGTCCTGAAATGCAGAGGGGCCAGACTTTTTTTAGAACATCAACTAGCTCCATCCCCCCATCCCATGTTATTGACAGCCCCGTCCAACATAAAGAAGTTAGAATGGGCAAAGCCCAAATACCCCTAAAGAGTGGGAGAAAGATTGAAGGTGATGGTGGAGTTATACCGGGAAGGTCGGGTTTAACAAATGAATATGAGTGCTGAGTCATTGAATCATTATACTGATATTTCTTTTAGCTTCCAGTACCTTAGAGCAGCTCTTTTTTCCTCTTCACAGAGAAAAAAAGAATTAAAAAGTACATATGTGGCTTGCATATTTCTATTTAACAGTGTTGTTCTGTGTAGCTACTGAGGATTTCTCCTTGAAGACCCATGGCGTGTGCAATTCCCAGAGCCTTAAGTAAAGTTCTAAGCAGAACAAACAAACTTGAAGGGTCTAACTAAGCAAAATAACAAATATAGAGATTTCTGGCACAACATATTGTACTTACTCTGTTCTGGGATACATCTCTTCAGCATTATTTGACTACTTCATTGTAATACTCAGCATGTTACTAAGGAATTGTTGAAGCTGTTAATGTCTGATGCTACAAAAATTCGGCTAAACAATATTTATTAACAAAGCCCCTGTTTTCATGAAGCTTAAAATCTAGGTGGAGAAAGAAAGAGAGACAATAAATAAATGAGATAGAATGCCAATTATTATTAAAGCGCTGCTGTGCCAATTTGAATCTGTCGTGTACCCCAGAAAAGCCAAGTTCTGTAATCCAAATTCAGTATTTCTGGGTGGTATTATTTTGACTGTTTCCATGAAACTGTGACCCACCCAATTGTGGGTGGTAACTTTTGATTAGGTGGAGATGTGTCTCCAACTATTCAAGGTGGGGTTGCTTATTGGAGTCCTGTAAGAAAGAACCATTTTGGAAACAGCTTTAGAGCCAACAGAGCCCAGGCAGCCAGAGACCTTTGAAGATACAGAAGGAAAATGCCGCTGGGGGAGCCTTAGGAAATGAGAAGAGAAAGCTAGCAGACGTCATGTGCCCTTCCAGCTGAGCGAGAAACCCTGAACATCATCGGCCCTTTCTTTGGAGTTGAGGTATCTTTCTCCTTTAGACATTTTTACAGTCTTAGAACTATAAACTTGCAACTTAATAAATTCCCTTTTTAAAACCCATCTATTTCTGGTATGCTGCATTCCAGCAGCTTACAAACTAAAACATCTCAAAAAAATAAAGCATAAAGAGAAAGAAACTGACACAGATGCTCTTTAGTTAAATGATTAGGTTAAGCTCCTGTGATCAGGTGACATTGAAGGAGAGTCTGGAATGAAGAGGAAAAAGTTCTGTGACTCTCAGAAAAAGCTGCCATTCAGGTAGAGGGAATGGCAAATTCAAAGGCTAGGCCAGAATTAGTTTAGTATATTTGAGAATCCCCAAGGAACCTTCTGTGGCTAACTGTTCCAACGTAGCTTTTGAAGGGCTCCGGTTGGCACAGCCCTAAGACCAAAGAACATGCCAGGCACAGAGTCAGACATGAGTTTTATTAGGATTTACAAACAGGAGAGGCTCCCTGGTGTCAGCCATCCAGAAAATGAAAGAAAAACTCTGCAAAGGTGGAGGTGAAAGAGGCAATTTATAAGGGTTTAGTACAAAGACATTCCCTAGGGTATGAGAACAGAATTTCAGTAGGGTCTCATGACACAGGAATCTGGAGGTTTGTTATCAACAGTGATCAGGGAAAAGAAGTTTTAATGCATTACAAGATAAGTGTTTTATGGTACCATCTGTACATTTGTTCCTCCCTGAGGAGGTCTGTTGACCTTTAAGTTTTGTCCTGCTCATGTAGGAGGCTACATGTAGCATCTTATTGTCAATATGGGTGGGGAGCCTGGGCCCTGGGTCTCCACAACTCACCCCCATGCAGCAGACTGTTGACCATAGGACAGACATTGCATCCTTATTCCATAACAGTCTAGGAGCTGTGGAACACTAGGCATCCCCTCACATAAACAGAACAACATTACAAAGAAATGCTGCCATTGCCAAGAAAGGAATTAAACCATTTAGACAAGGGATCTATTGATAATTGATGAATATTATGTATGTGCTCTTGCATATTATTTAAAACGTGTGAAACATTGTGTGACTGATTAGGAATTTATGTGCAGCACTACACATTAAGGCATAGGTGCCACCTTGTGCTGCAGTGAAGATATCTAAGACCAATCTGTTTTGTCAAACTACTTTTCTAAGCTGTGTGGTTTCTTCATTTAGCAAGGATATAGCTATTTTGGAATCATTAAATGCTTGTGCAGTGCAATTGGCTAACGCTGCCACATGTGTTTCAGTAACTATTGCAGCTCTACTTGGTGCAAACATAGCTAAAGTAATACCACCAGGAAGTGCATTTTATTTTATATCTGGCTTTCTGTTTTGTGTGTGTATGGGGGGGTGGGGAGTGCATGGGGCAGAAATTATGTTTAGCTTTAACCATTTCCCAATTCCTAGGAGTATGGGGTAAAGAGTCCTATAAGGTAGCAGGGATATAGAGCTGTCCCCGCATACAACATCTTGTCCTGTTTTAGGGTAAATAGGGTCAACCATATTGTCCACAGTCCATAGCCATCCCTTAGGAGAAGGATATGCCCCATGTTGGTTGGAGTTATCTTACCAATGGAAAAGACTATTGTTTTATAGCTTAACAGTAAAATTATACAATTTGGAGGATAGCCACTCCACATCATGAATTCCTTTAAGTTGTTCCATACAGACATGGGCAACATGGTCCACTGTTACAGCTTCTGCCATCAGCTACCCTAAACCATTATATACAGTATACCCCAACGCAGGTCAGGGCTTGTTCACCGGTTCCCATATGAGGGAGATGTAAGCCCTGGTCTATTATACGACAGTAGTTGAATTTCTGTCTTAAATGAGAAGATTCTTTTCCAGATTATCCAATGTAATGAATTTTGCCAGGCCAGTGGGGTATTCCATGCCGTCCAATTCACAGGGGTCACAGTCTGAGGAAGGCCAGAAGCACCCAGAGATGGCAAGTCTGTGCAAACCCATCACTGGGTTCAATTGTGAGCATGAGTTATTGCTGAAGGCCATTGTAGAAAGGTGTTTGCTAGAGTGCTATGGTGAAAACAAAAATGTTTTGGGCAAACAATAAGGGGTAATTCATGCTGATCTAATAATATACATGCTAGAATTCCACTGGTTGATAATAATGTATCAAGCAGAGGTTTTGGATACCAGATATTCCTCTCCCATTACATCAGTTGCTAAATTGGGTTTAAGAAGGGTCCACATAGTCATACATAAAGTTCCCATGGAAATGGGAAGCCCCAGATCAGTGATTAAAACTTTAATAGATTTTTTTTTTAATAAATAGAGGTCTTATTACAATATTTTGGGTTACTCTTATTTTCCAGGGACTTTGAATTCCTAACCAAAGTGGCTGCATAGGCCAGCACCAAGGCCAATTGATGTAATTTTCTACATTTGTATGGTCTGAGGGCCAGGAAACAACCAGTTATTATTATTTCCCCTTTTGGGCTGCAAAGCAATGGGCCCTTTTACTTGTATTCTCAGGGCCTGCATTCGTCCAGCCATCGGTATTTCAATGGGGCAAGTACAGCAGCCAGTGGCATTGCTTTCAAGCAAGTTAAGGTCTGATAGAACCTCTTAGTCTATCAAGGACCTCTTCTTATCTTTTAGCTGTTCCTGTAATAAACCATTCATTTTTTCAATAAGGCCCGCCCCTGTGGGATTTAGAGTAGATGGAACATCCACATGATGTCCTGATGCATGGACCAGGATTGGGCTATTTACAAAGAGAAAGGGGTCCTTCAATCACTGTCTTATCTGTGTAGGTATGTAGGTATCCCACACAGAGTGCTCACCCTTTCCTAACAGCAGATGGTAGCCTGCTGGTTTGCCTTCCCACCAGGAAAGCTAACAAAAGTCCTATAGCCATGTCCATGGCAGTAAAAGCACACGTTACCTCCTCTGAGAGTGGAAGGTTCACCTGCTCCCATACAAGGGAGAACACTTGCCATCAGATCACTGGGATTTGTGACCATCTGATATGCCCCATCTGATATGGTAACCTACATGGTCAATCCAGGGGGCACAAAGGACACTCTTTACATGATGTCCACTAGCTGCTGGCATGTAATTGGCAGCTGGAACTGCTGGACCAGTTGCCACAGGGTTTGATACCCTTGGTGTCTGCTTATCTGATGAGCCATTCCATTGCTTCCTTGGTTTCAGCTGTGCTCAGTTGGACACTGCCAGGGCATGGCTTAGAAGCCGTGTTGGTTATCCACCTCTGAATAGGGATGGTCACTTTCAAGGTGCCTAGACATCTTTGCATCAGTCTCTCCACTTGTAATAAAGCATTATATGCAGCACATAATAAAGCATTATATACAGCACACAATTGTTTTCCAGGGGGCTGTATCTCAGTTTTGTACCTTTCCATAATCAGGAACAAAAGCCTAGAGACATTCATTTAGAATATTGTCTAAATGGTGCCACAGACACCACCCAAAGCTATTATCAGTGTTGGCTACATCCAATTCACTGGGCAGGTCTGGATCTCCACTCCCTAGTGCTTGTGACTGTGCTATTACTTTCTTTGTCTTTTCAAAAGCAGCCTGTTGGGAAGTATCCCATTCCCAGGGAAGGCCTTTCCTAATTAAAACATACAAAGGTTTTAGCATTTGGGCTAAGTGAGTTGCAAAACGTCTCCAACACCACTGACAACCCAGAAAGCCGTTAGTCATTTCCATTAGTCGTTTTGATGTTTGCGGCATGGAGAATCATTGCACCTCATCAATTACAGCAGAAGGTAGAGTCTTTGTCTTACCTAACCATAAAGTACCCAAGAATTTGACATAGCAGTCAGGGCCTTACAATTTGTTTCTATTGACTGCCCATCCCTGACTCTCAAGGTGAAATAGCAATAAGCCTGAGGGTTCTTTTAATTCTAAAGAGAGTTACTGGTTAACACAACATCATCAACATAGAGAAATGGAGTAACGCTTGTGGAACTTTTCCACTGAACCAAATCCTGTGCCATGAGACCATGGCAGATGGTCAGGCTATGTATATAGCTTTGGGGAAGCACAGTAAAACTTCATTGTTGGCCTCTCCAAGTGAAGGTGAATGCAGGCTGGCTTGATTTTTCTAGGAGATACTAAAGAAAGCATTAGCGAGATCCAATACAAAATGGTTTATTGATTATCTTTCTCTTGGGAACAATGAAAGTATCTAAAATTGAGAGTGTTGATGGACTGTTGACTTTGGACATAAAACATGATGTCCAATGAATGGAGGTGACGGAAGGGTGCACTGACTAAGAAGTAGATTGGTGAATGATGGTGGATACATATAATAGAATAGTGTGCTGCCACAAGAAGGAATGAGGTTGTGAGGTATGCAACATTGTGAATAAAACCGTGAGACATTTGGTGAGGCAAAATACGCCAAAAAAAAAAAAGAGCAAATATTGTATGGGCTCATTTAGAAAATACTTGTAAGAAAACAGACTGTAACTCTTATAGCAGTCACATTTAGTCCAGACCACAGCCCTTTCAATAATCTTGTACGGCCAACTGAAAGCCTGATGGAACGTGGTATATGACAGTAGATTATAAGGGAGTTAAACAAAGTAACACCACATTGTATCTTGCAGTCCCAAACATCACTGGTTTATTACAAGAGATTAATACCCAATTATGTCAATATCATTTTGATTTGGATATATATATATATACACACACACACATATATATGTATGTTTTACTTTTTTATTGTGAAAAATAGCATTATCCAATTAGTTGAAGACTTTTAAGAAAGAAGAGAGACTCTTTCAACGCTTCTTCAGTCAGCGAGCCTCTCCTGCAGAGTTTGTCAAGACCCTCCTTCATCTGAATCACCAGCTTCCCAGCCTGCTCTATGGATGTTGGACTCTTCCATTTCCATGATTACATGAGACACCTTTATAAATCTCATGTTCACAGATCTCTCCTGTTGGTTCTGTTGCTCTAGAGAACCCTGACTTAGTTCTGAAATTATATGTCCAATAATTGCGATCTTGTTCCTCATGGATTTATTAAAAATTATCACCTTATTTTATCTCCTCACTCTGTATTTGTCTCATGAAAAATTAAATATCATTAATTCCAAAATTACTTACCTCCTAAGTTAGATTGAACCCAGAAAAACTTCTATGCCCTTACCTAAATAAAATGTTTGTATGATTGAATTGTAGAACAAAATTATTCACTTCAGGGAGTCAATTTTATCAGAGAAGTCTTTGTAATGGGTGATAATTCTTTTAAGATTTCTTGACTGGAAACTTTACAAAAATAATCCACTCAACTACCTAACCCAAACAAAAGCTGCCACATATAGGACCTAAAAATGAGCATATCATAGATAAGAATGTAGAGACATGCAAACTCCTAAAACTTGCTGAGCATATACATAATCTACATACAAATCATATATACATAACTGCCAGTTGTATATAACTACCATTGTTTATGACTTACTATATGTTTTATTTACCTATGACTGTCACTTACCTATGAAGACACAAAATTGAATAAGATGTTGCCCCTAAAAGAGGTGGCAATGTGATAAGTGCTATTGTAGAGGCATATAAAATTGGTCAAGTATCTTGGGAACCCAGAGGAGAGAGTACAGATTCTGCCTTGCGGGGGAGGGTGCTGGGAGCAATCAGAAGGATTCCCAGAGGAGGTTATGTTTGAAGTGCCTTCAGAGAACCTTATGCACCTCCCAAAACATATCAGTTTACTATTCGGTATGTCATGTCCAAGCAAATAATTAGAAAGCAATAAGGAACTATGTAAATTTTCCATTTTTCTTTCATTTTTACTAATTAGCTAAATTGCTATATTCCTTATACCTCCAGAAAACAAATTCAAAAATGAAAACCTAAATTCTCAAGGTGTTAATTTGTCTTTCTTATTTATATTCTAATGTCTGGCAAAATATTTTGTTCCTCAGGACATTTCTCCTCTGTCTTACCTTCTTTGGATTTTACACAATAATTTAGATAGACTTGATATATTTTTTTCTGTCCTAGGATAGAGCAATAGAGAGAAGGCCTCTACACAAATTTTATGATAACAGCATCTGAAGATAATTATTAGTTGCGGCAGGAACTAGAAGGCAAATATACTTGCCAAAGTTGTGTAATTCTATCGGATTGGACAAGTCCTTGAATTGATTTCAAGTAGAATTCTTTATACTACTTTTGTTTTCATAAGTAAAATATTGTTCTCTTAAAATGAGATTTACATTTTAAAAAAGAGACTTGTATACCAACTAGCCTCTACAAGTCTGACAATATTTAAAATTGTAAAGTAGCTTTTACTTTTCTCCACCTTATTCTAGATAAAACTCCTAGAGAGAGCTTTCTTTACTGAGGAAGAGTTTAACGGTCTTGTGAGCAAGTGTCCTTTCCCCTAAAGAAATTAACTGTCAAGAATCTAACTCTATAGACTTTTGTGATTTCTGTGGCTCAGGCTATGATATTTGATCAGACCTATAAAGTACTCATAAATGATATTCACACTATTTTTATAGGAAAGCCTGAAATAAAATCCTAACCTTACTAATTAATTCCTTTAGAATGGATGAGATTGTTTGCAACTAAAAGAATGCTTTGAATTGTCTTGTACTTTCCTTAACTCTTACTGCTGTGATAACTACATCCTGTAGAAAATGTTTGAAACTGTATGTAGCTAAAACATGTCAAATAACAGAGAATCTGTGCTGAGAATCACAGAACAAGTGGCATCTTGACAACTTGTGTTATTTTTGCTAATGAATAGTTAATCTTAAATATTAAAATAACACATTCTGCATAACTGTCAAAACTTAACTAGAAAATAATTTGTTTTAAAATTTAACAGACTTAATGGAGTGTGCTATTCTGAATTGAATCCTGGAATTTAAAAAGAAGATCTTTGTGGAAAAATTGGTGAAGCCCATCTAAAGTCTGGAATTTAGTTCATAGTCATGTACCAATGTTACTTTCTTATTTTTATTTTTTATTTTTTTACATGGACAGGCACCGGGAATCAAACCCTGGTCCTCGGGCATGGCAGGCAAGCATTCTTACCGTGGCCCGCCCTACTTTCTTATTTTTGACAAATGCACCCTGGATAGTTAAGATGCAACTATTAAGAGAAACTGGATGGATTGTTATATGGGAATACTCTGACCTATCTTTGAAACTTTTCTGTGTAATTAAAGTTATTTCCAAATAAAAAGTTTATTTTTAAAGAAAACTAAAAAAAAAAATAGCAGAATGTTGTTGTATTTTTTAATCTACCTCCGTGAATAAGTGAGCCAGGCCCACGCTTCCAGGCATCTGGACTGGACTTGGTTATGGGGAGGACAAGACAGAGGATTAAGATGCAAAACTGAAAAGACTGCAAACCAAGAGAGCTTCTAAGTGAGGAGGTTCAAAGTTGGCAGAAAGCTTTGGACTGGAAGGGAAATTCCCTAGACTGGATGTATCGGTATATATGGAATGCAAATATAAACCTAAATATGAGATTTTTAAAAAGTTTATAAAAACAAAACAACTATATAAATGATAATAATGGATACAGAACTCAGTGAAGCACCTTCTGAAAGTACTTTTGAATTTAGACTCTATGTGTCAAATATTTGGAATCTGCCTGTTAATGAAAGCTCTGGAACTTGCTGAGTTTATACAGGATCAGCTCTTGTATTTTTGAGGGTGTGAAGACAGGGTAACAGTCTTGTGCTGTTTACTTGCTCTCTGGTTCTGATGTTTTCTCATTCTGTTTGAAGTCACCTTGCAACTTTTAAAGATCCTACTGAAAATTTTTCAATTTTAGATTTGGTGATTTTGTTTTCTAACTTGAAGTACTAAATTCTTTTTAAATTATGGTTTATCTGGTAGCTTTAAGCTGAAGTACTTAACTTGAAGTACTAAATTCTTTTTAAATTATAGTTTATCTGGTAGCTTTGAAGCTGATATATTCCCCAGAAAAGCCATGTCCTTTTTCTTGATCCAATTTTGTGGTGGCAGCCATGTTTCCTTTAATCGTGATTCAATACCATGGAGTAGAAACTTTGGATTGTTTCCATGGAGATGTGACATACCCAATTGTGGGTGTGATCTTTTGATTAGCTGGAGACGTGACTACACCTATTCAAGGTGGGTCTTGATTAGTTTACTAGAGTCCTTTAAAAGAGGAGACATTTTGGAGAAACCTCAGAAGCAACAGAACTAACAAGAGACCCAGATCTTTGGAGATGCTGAAAGAAAATGCCTCTGGGGAAGCTGTTTGAAACCAGAAACCAAAAGACCAGCAGATGCCAGCCATGTGCCTTCCCAGCTGACAGAGGTGTTCTGAACCCATTGGCCTTTCTTGAGTCAAGATATCTTTCTCTGGATGGCTTAGTTTGGACATTTTTATGGCCTTAGAACTATAAACTTGCGACCTAAAAAAGTCCTTTTATAAAAGTCAACCGACTTCTGGTAGGCTATGTTCCAGCAGCATTTACAAAGCAACACAGAGGCCCATTTTGCCTCTAGCCAGCAATCCAAGACCTTTGGATAACAAATAACTCTTCTTGCTGGTTTTCAAAAAACTGATCTCTATTCTACAAGTGAAAATTAATATGAAGGAGGGAAGTAAGAAATATACTGGGGACTAAGGTAGGAGTCTAAAATCGAGGAAACCCTGTCTCCTGCCCCCCATTTATCTCAAATAACTCTTGCTATAAATTCCTTCCCAAAGACGGTCACAAATCATCCCTGTGGCAAAATACTACCTTTTGGGCTTCAGCCTAGAGATGGATTAGCCATTATAGAAGACACCAGATTGGGAGCCTGGAGAACGGGCAAAGTTCTGAGATCTGTTGCTAAGAGACAGAAACTGCTAGGTCAGCATAAGAGTTCTGGTATTGGAGTCTAGTCTGTAGAAAACCCAGGCATAAAATCGCGAAAAGCCAGCAGAGTTCTGAAGGGAGTTGGGCCAGAAAACCCCAACTTGGAGAAAAGCCTGTGATAATTCAAAGCCTAAGACCATATCCAGGCCTCAAAACCTGGCCAGCAAGAAGTTGATGGCTAAAGTGGTACAGTCCTGAAATATGATGGGCAAGGGAGTTTGCTCCTTTCATAAGCAGAACCAGAGGCAGCAATTTTGACTCACTTTAAGGGAAACAAATTTAGATGATACTTGCACTGCAGAACCATGAGCAGCCTCATCTTTCCCAGACCAATAGGAGATAATATGACCCAGAATTCCTAGACCTTAAGATGATGTGGCCCCTGGATGAGACTCTGGGTTGTTTCATTGGAAGATGAATGGAACATGGAGGCATTGCATTAGGTTCCTTAGGAGTCTGTCTTAGTTTTTGAGGGCTGGCATAACAACATACCACAAACTGGATGGCTTGAAACAAGAAAAATTCATTGTCTCACCGTTTTGGAGACTAGAAGTTCGAATCAAGAGGTTGATAGGGCCATGCTTCATCTGAAATCTGTAGGGTCCACAGCATTCTTTGGCTCATGACAGAACACAATCTCTGCCTCCATTTCATGGCTGTCTCTGTGCCTGTGTCTAAATTTTATCTTCTTGTAGGGACAGCAGTCATATGGGTTCAGGATCCATTCTAATCATGTGTGGCCTCATTTTAACATCTTCAAAGATTCTATTTCCAAATAGGATGACAGTCACAATACTGGAGGTTAAGTCCTGAACATATCTTGTTAGGGGGCACAATTCAATCCATAACAGGGACATTTTTGGAATTGCATGTATGGAAAGGCAAGAATTATGGGAATGAGTATGAACCATGGTAGCATTTTGTGCTTCCCAATATCTTTCTTAAGTTGACTGGCCCTCATGCTATTTCTCTCCTTTTTTTTTCAGTAACAGATCCTCTTTTCTATGACAGATGTGGTCACATGTCATAAACCTGACTGATCTTAATACTCCATTCCCCAGAAACTGTGATTAGTCTAAAGGTGGACACATAGCTCAAGTAGGGCCCTCCAGAGTCTTTCTCTGAAATTGATGTGTAGACACTGGAAGATCAAGGTCACTTTCCACTGGGATTCCTAAACTGGATGATGTAAGCCTCGAGCTGTGGGCAACCTACTTCTTTGGTAGATGGGAAAATGGAAGAAAATGAGGTCACTACACATAGGAGGCTGAACTGAGATATTGAGGGAGGAGGAACGGGAAAGAACTGATGATACAATTTTTATCTGGGCTTGAATCCAAATCCATCCTTGAACTTCTCTCTCTCTCTCTCTCCCTATTCCCCCAACTCCTTTCACTTTTGACTTAAATTAATTTGAGTTGTATTTCTGTCAATACCTACTGAAATAGTCTTAATATTATATTTTTACTTTTTTCTAAACATATACGTAATCCATGCCCCGTAAACCAAGAATTTCTCTAGTAAAAAAAAGCAATATGTGCTTACTATAAAACAAACTTGGGGACTAAAATTAGTAGAAAGTATAGCATTTTAGAGTTTTTGCAGTATTTTATATGCTTGTTTTACATAGTTATGATCATTATAAATATTCAAGCTTATATACTGCTTTTTCTATCTAACATTGTAACATTTTTCCATGCTTCAAGCCTGGAAAAGAAATATTTATTTATATGTTATAAATATAATACAATTTTCTTAAATGTCCTCTACTATCGGATAAATTTGAAATTTTATGAACTACATTATAGTGAACATCTAAATGCATAGAACTCTGTCAGAATTTTAGATTATAGGTTCTAGTATTAATTTTCAGAAATATAATTACTGGGCGTAAATATTTAAAATATTTCAGGTTCCTTTTATGTTTAAATATGCTTTTTATTTAGATGAATGCAAATATGCACATATGTAAATTTGTCCTCCATGGACAATCAGGATTACATGAATCAAATATATAGGGTTAAGTAAGAGGGAAATAAATAAGATCTTCAATAAATAGTTCCTTTCAGGAGCAAAAGTTGTTGTGAACTAATCCAGTTCAAAATTCAAGCCATATAAAATATAGGAGCTAAAATAAATTAGAACACTGATATTCAACCATGATGCCTGATATTCAACCATGATGCATAATCCCTCCTTCCCTCACCAGAAGCTAACCCTCCAGTCAGATCAAGTAAAATAATCCTCTATTAAGATGGGTGACACAGGAGTAAAGTTCTAGACGTTTGGTATTGCTTAAAGTGACTGGACTGCCCAGCTGCCAGATTTTTTTTTTTAATATTTGTATCGAGAAACCTTAACAAACATACATACAAACATTCTTGACATGTGAACATTCTATACCTGGTGTACAATCAGTGGCTCACAATATCAACACACATTTGTGTATTCATTACCATGATAGTGTTTTCGAACATTTGCATCACTCCAGCAAAAGAAGTGAAAAAGAAAAAAGAAAAAAACTCATGCATACCATACTCCTTACCCCTCCCTCTCATTGACCACTAATATTTCAATCTACTCAATTTATTTGAACCTTTGTTCCCCCGTTATATGTTTATTTTTATCCATATTTTTTATTCATTTGTCCATACCCTAGATAAAAGGAGCATCAGATACAAAATTTGCACAATCACCCAGTCACATTGTAAAAGCTATATCGCTATACAATCATCTTCAAGCAACATGGCTACTGGGCCACAACTCTAGTTTCAGGTACTTCCCTTTAACCACTCTAATATACCATAAACTAAAAAGGGGATATCTTTATAATGCCTCAGAATAACCTTGAGGATAACCTTGAGAATTTGTTTGAAATCTCTCAGCCACTGACACTTTATTTTTTCTCTTCCCCCTTTTGTTTGAGAAGGTTTTCTCAACCCCTTGTTGCCAGGTCCTGGTTTATCCCAGGATTTCTGTCCCACATTGCCAGTTAGATTTACATCCCTAGGAGTCATGTCCCATGTGCAGGGTTTGCGGAGAGGGCAGTGATTTCACTTGCCATGTCAGCTTAGAAAGAAAGCAGCCGCATCTGAGCAACAAAAGAGGTTATCTGGTGGTGACTCTGAGGCCAAATTTTAGGCTGCCAGATTCTTATACTTAACTCCATTATGCAAGGTGGAAGTCTCCATACAGCATATCTTGAATGTGTCTCATTTCACTGAAAAAATCTAACCTCTTTTATGATGCAGTTCAGATAATGAAATCTAAAGTGCTGCAGTCACTTCTTTTGAAGGATGGACTGCTGATTAGGGTCTTTAGACTCTGAACTAGTTGGACAATGTTGCATACCCCAGAAAAGCCATGTTCTTTAATCTTGATTTAATAATATAGGGTGGAAACCCTTTGATTAGATTATCTCCACAAAAATGTGGTGGCCCAATTGTGGCTGTGGCCTTTTGATTAGATGGAGATGTGACTCCACCCATTCAAAGTGAGCTTTGATCAGTCTACTAGAGTCCTTTAAAAGGGGAAATATTTTGAAAAACCTCAGATGCAGACACTTGGAGAACAGTTGCTTCAGAGCTGACAGAGCCAATAGGAGACCCAGATGTACAGAGATGCAGGACCCAGAAGATGTGGCCATGTGTCTTCCTATGAGATGCTAAGCAATCCTAAACCCAGAGTTGTGTCCTGGAAGAACTAAGTGAAGGACAACAGATGCCAAGTGTTCAAGTTTGTTAGCTGTGGGAATGCAATATACCAGAAACAGAATGGCTTATAAAAATGGGAATTTAATAAGTTGCAAGTTAACAGTTTTTAGGCCATGGAAATGTAATCACTCTGGCCAGGAGGTTGGGGTATTCTGTCCAAGTCTGTGTCATTTGCCCTGTGGCCTTGGGAAGGGATGAGGACTGTCATCAGAAGAAAAGGTGGGGCCATACTGCCCAAAACAATAGTTATCACAGCCTCCCCACCCTTCCTGCTTTTTCTGCACTTGTGATCTTTGGCCTATGTATGTTAAATTGAATGTTAGGAAAACAAGAAAATGAAAGTTTACAAAATCCAGCAAGATTTTTTAACACATAAATTTTGATTCACTTCATATTTTTCAGTAAAGAGGGCCATGTAGAACAGCTGACAGATGAACTTTCTGGGTCCCCCCCCCCCAAGAAATTATGTTGAAGTAGAAATAGGAAGGTTTTTATGAGCAGAGCTGCATTAACATTTGTGACAGTAATTCCATGTGTCAGTTTGGCTCGGTTATGGAGTCCAGTTGTTTGGTCAAACAAGCACTGGCCTGATTGCTACTATGAGGGTAGATCATAGGTGGATTTAATCATTGGTCAGTTGATTGCATCTATGGTTGGTTACATCTACAATCTTCAAAGGAGATTGCCTTCAGCAATAAGAAGAGTCTCCTGATTCAATCATTTGGAAGTCTTAAAGAGAGAACTGTGGATTTCAGCAGTCAGTAAGCAGTTCTATCTCTGCTTCAACCAACCCATTTCTCCTGGAAATTCAATGTCACCTTTATTGGAGTTTCCAACTTCTGGTCTGCCTGATGGAATTCAGATTTGCTAGTCCCCGTGGTCACACAAGCCAATTCCAATAATAAATTTCTTAATGTTTACATATGCGTGGGTGCACACACAAGCACACAACACACACACAAATGTATATATCATCCATTGGTTCTACTTATCTGAAAATCCTTGATCAACACAACATTGATCTGAAAAAAAAGGTGCCAATATGCCACAGCAGTGACTATCATAACCAAAATAAAATCCAATTTCCTAAATCAGTGAAATTAATTGAATTTGGGGTTTGGAAAAGCAGCCTATTTACACATTTAAGCACCATCTATAGAAAAGAACCTCACAGATTTTCCAGGTGAATTAAACCTTTGATAGATATATATCTGCCTTGTGGACAATAAAATGATTCAACAAATGCCATATGCAGTATTTAGCTCCCCAGGAGACCAATAGCCTAGTTGGAACACATCCTATTTGCTGGGCCTACTGAAGAGTAGGATGAACAGATTGCTGGTAATAGCTCACTCCACATTGTGTCTGTCGGACATAAAGTGCCAGGTCAAGAACTGACCATGTGCCCTGTGGCCTATATTATTTTCCCACCTCTCCTGATTAGTAAGAAGCTTCAAAGAGGAACAAAAAGAATAAATAGTAAGAACACTATCAGACAACAACAAACTGTAATATGATACTTGACCTTATAGTGATGGTGTTTAAAAATGGACAAATGGTATCAATTGTAATCTTCTGCGTTAATAACACAAATATCTTGTTGCAATTAGCTATGTTTATGGGTTGAATCATGGCCCCCACCATATTCATCTTCTACACCCTTATCCTGTGGATGTGAACTCATTTGTAAATAGAATCTTCAGAGATCCTACTAAGATGAGGCCAAACTGAATGATGGTGAGCCTTAATGAAATATGATCAGAGTTCTCCTTGTAAGCAAAGGAAATTTGAACACAGTAGTAGGTGTGAGGAAGAGACAAAAGGAAATGGACTGCTATGTGATGGAAGCAAGGACTGGATTATGGATTGCAGGCAAGCCACCACTAGAATATTAGAAATTTCAGAGAAAGCATGGACTGCTTATGCCTTGATTTTGGACTTCTAGCCTCCAAACTACTGTGAGACAATAAATTCCTGCTGCTTAAGCCAACCAATCTGTGGTATTTGTCATAGCAGCCCTGGAAAACTGAGAGAGCAATTTTCTGTCATGATGTTCTACTATTGAACATATTCTTAAGAGGAGTGCTAGTGTAACAAATACAAAACAAATTATTTATATATGAAAAATAGTGATATCATATAGGTGGATAAGACCAAAATAAAGGCGGACTAGTGATAAAGTAAAAACTTGCCATTAGATACCTAAATGGTTGTTGAGATTCACAACCACTCCAACTGATGATACATACTGTGTGAGTATGAATGATACAGTGGTTTGCTACTCAGAGCATGGTCTGTGGATCTGCGGCATCAGTGTCACCTGGGAGCTTGTTACAAATGCAGATTTGGCCCACTCCAGAACTGCTGAATAAGAAATCCTGGGAAAGGAACTGGCACTCTATTTTTACAAGCCCTCTAAAGTGCTTCTTATGCACTCTGTGGTTTCAGAAGCACTAGTCTAATTAGTTCTGAGCACTTTTCTGGTAGCTTGTATTGCCCAAGAAATAGGACTTGAAGGTGCAAATATATGTGATACATGGATCCTTCTTGTCTAGCTCCCCTACTTGCAGCAATAAGCCAAATTGGTAGATTTCCACTGGAGATTGTTGCAATGACTTCTTGTACCAAATCCACAAACCTATGAATTAGCTGGGTTGAAAGTTGCATTTTCCTGATCAATTATATTTAAGTCTTTGTTCTGGTTTGCTAAAGCTACTGGAATGCAAAAAAACAGAAATGGATTGGCTTTTACAATGGGGATTTATTAGTTTACAAATCTACAGTTCTAAGGCCATGAAAATGTCCTAATTAAGGCATCAATACCTACAACGCTACCTTCTCTGAAGAAAGACCAATCGCATCTGGGGTTCCTCTGTCATGGGAAGGCACATGGCTGACATCTGCTAATCTTTCTGTTCTGGGTTTCATTGCTTTCAGGTTCTGGATTTTTTTATTTCTCTGGGTCCTTTCTTGCTTCTCCCAGAGCTCTTCTCCCTCTGGAGCGCTCTCTCTAAGCTCTCTGTGTGTTTGTCTTTTATCCTCAAAGAGGACTCCAGTAAAGGATTAAGACCCACCTTGAATTGAGTAGTTCGCATCTCAATTGAAACAACTTAATCAAAAGGTCCCACCCATAATAGGTTTACACCAACAAGAATGGACTGAAAGATCATGGCCTTTTCTGGGGTACATAACAGCTTCAAACCAGCACACTCCACCCTCTGGATCCCAAAAAGGAATGTTCTCTCCATATGAAAAATACATTCATTCCATCACAATATCACAAAAACTTTAAGTCATTTCAGTAACAAAATAAAGTACAAAGTCTCATCAAAATCAGTTGTGGTATGGTATGGTCTGTCCTAAGGCTAAATTCCCCTCTAGTTGTGAATCTGCAAAATTTAGAACAAGTTATCTGCTTCTGATATATAAAGGAGGGACAGTCACAGGATAAATGTTCCCATTTCCATAGGGAGAAACTGGAAAGAAAACATTGATCAAAACTCCCCAAAAGTTCTGAAAACTTGCAGGGCATACTTCATTAGATTTCCAGGTCTAAAGTCATCCACAAAATAATGTTTTATCCTCAGCTCTTGAGAGAGTAGATGTCCCAGCATTTCCAATGACCTGTGCAGTGGCCCTGCTCTCTCCAAACACTAGGGTAAGGGCTCCAACATTTCCAAGCATCTTAGGAGATTGTCATGTCCTTAGCCCCACCCTCCTCAAGCATCTGTGTGGCAGCTGGACTCTCTGACAGGGCACACTCTCAACCCTCTCAGAATAGCGGGACAATAGCCAGGCACTCCCCAATCCCCAGCGAATGTGCTCTACCCTCTCTGAGGCCTGGAGCAGCAACACTTTTCCTGAACAATGGGGAGGAAGGCCTTCCCTCTGCAAACTCTGGGGAAAACTCATCCTTTCCATGTGTATAGGTTGGGTCCACTCTCCTGGCCCAAGGTTTCTTGGCCCCAGACCTCAGTTTCCATGGTTTTGCCTTTGAAATAATTTTTCCTTCAGTCTGTCCCTTATCTGTCCCTTTCATTCCAGGCTGGGCAGTGGTTCCATTTATACATATCCCACAACAAACTTGTCGGTTTTGCATGCAACATACAGGGGTCCTGACTATTAGACAACAGGGCTTTCACAAATCCTTTCTGGATAACTCCATCTCCAAGCCTGACTCACACTGAAATGGCCAATTGATTCTTCCATGTTTGATTAAATCCTCACATGGGGCACTAGCTTCTGGGATGTCACTTTCTGGAAGCTCAGAATTTTCTAAACCATCAATTTCTGGTTTCTTTGTACCCAAGAGTTCAATACTCAGCTTAGCTCTTTCATCTCACTTTTTACTATAAGTGAGAAAAGAAGCCAGGTTGCATTCTCCATATTTAATTTGGAAATCTCTTCAGCAAAATATTCCAGCTAGTCTCTTTCAAATTTGGCCTTCCATCTGACATGAGGACTGAATTTTGCCAAATTCTTTGGAACTTTAGAAAAAAGAATCACCTTTCCTCCAGGGTGAAGGAAAGCTAAAACAATGGCTAATTGTAAAATAAGTGGAAAATTTAGTGAAAAGGAAAAGATTGCTAGATTGAACAGGTCTGGGAAAGCTTCACTCAAAGTTCCTTCACTGAGCACATGTTTAGGGAAAACCAGCTCCAAGAAGGGTCTTTTGAAGATGCTGGAGAGATGTGCAACTTGAGCCAGGCTTTTGGGGAAGGCAGTTCAAATAACAGGAACAGCACAAGCAAGGGTATGGTATGAGAAATTAACAGAGCAGGTTTGGTTGCCCTTTCCTTGTTTCCCAGGGGACCTGGAACCATGCTTGATCCTTAGCCAACCCTTGGGAACGTGGCCCTTGGAAGATTCTTTATATTAATATTGATGATTTTGTTGTGTATACCTAGAACAAGCTTGTCAGGATTGCTTAGCATAAACATCAAGATTGTTGATTTGCACCTTGTTCCATTAATAGGCTCCTGAGTTTCAGTTGCCAAGGCTGGTCTTGTAACAAGATGTACATTTGTAAAAGTCTTGGGTCCTGAGATATTTTGCATATTTCTCTACTAAACAGAAAACATCTCCTGTGTAGTCCCGGACAAGGAAGGACTTGAAAGCCTTTACCTGATCTTTTCTGGACTCTATCAATACATATTTTTTTCCTGATGCTTTTGCTTTGTACCCTTTGATGTAGTAAATTTCAGTCACAAGTATAACTAACTTTTGAGTCTTGCGAGTCCTTCTAGCAAATCACCAAATTTGGCATCATCTGGTACCCCTGATATATTTGGTATGTGACAAGATGTAAAATGCACACAATTTTTTTTGGTAGAGACAATAAATATTTCCATATAGTGGGAACATTCAATTCTTAATTGCTGATTCTAGGTAAAGGGTATATGAGTATTCATTTATTCATTTTACTCTTCTTAAAACTTTCCTGTAGGTTTGAAATTTTTCAAAATAAATTTGTGAAAAAAATAAATAGTATTGGGAAAATATAACGACTCAAGAAATATTGACAATTAAAAATCAAATATTGTATATACACATTGATATATATATGTATAGAATCATAAAATTGTAGGCTGCATTGAAGAATAGCAGTTTTATACTATACTATTTAGTTAAACCTGTCCGTCTTTTCTTTTGTTTGTTTGTGTATGTGTTTTTCATTACTTTTTTACCATAATCTCCTCCCTGGGACAGATGGGAACCTGAGAGGCACCGTAGAGCCCTGATTCCCTTGGCTGGAAATAAGCATGAGACTGTAGTGAATGGAGCCAAGAGCATAATTACCAGGTCACTTTCCTATGGAGTCACTGAGTCAGTAATGCCAAGAACAATAGTCGGGTATTAGGTTGCCAAATACAGACAGGACAATGAGAAGAGGAAGCTCTAATTCAAAGCTTATCTGATTGACAGAAAAGGCAACATAAAGAGAGTTCAAAGAAGAAGGAAGGCAGACAAGCCAGAAATTATCCCTGAGGGAACAAAAATGCATGCAGCTGCAATTTCTTTTTTCAAACTGGTTCCTACCATAGCTGAAGGAAGGTATCTTGAAATGAGTAACACAGCTAGGATGTGGACAGTTGTAACCTCATAAATTTCTCTCTATCTGAGACTGAATAAATATTAATTTATATTTTCATCTAGATTTTTTATTATTTGCATTTTTGCATTTAATTTTTTAATCTGTCTGATTAGAAAATTACTTTTATATAACATGTATGAGATTGGTCAATATTGTGTTGTGTTTCTCAGGTTTGATTAGTTGGATATGCATAGTGGTCAAGAATATGAATTCTGGAATCAGACTGCGTGGGTCTAAATCTTGACTTTACCACTTAATAAGAAATCAGCCACATTTCTTAACCTCCTGCTATCTCATTTTTTCTTCCATAAAATGCAGATAAAAAATTATCTGCCCTTGATCTTGAGGCTTGCTCTTGTGAAGTCTTGGTATGTAGGAGAGAAGCTTAGCCTACCTACAGGCATGCCAAAGAGTTACTTCTGGAGGACTTCTTTTGTTGCTCAGTTGTGGCCTCATTCTCTCTAAGATCAACTCTGTAAGTAAAATCATTGTCCTCTGCCCTACATGGGACATGATATTTATGGGTGAAACACTCCCTGGTGGCGTGGGAGATGATTCCCAGGGATGAATCCAACCCTGGCACTGTGGGATCAACAATTCCATCCTGATCAAAAGGGGAAAAGAAGTATAACTAATAAATTATCAGTGGCTGAGAGAGTTCAAATAGAGTTGAAAGGCTACTCTGGAGGTTGCTCTTACGCAAGCTTCAGTTAGACATTGCTACCTATCTTAGCTTGCCAAATCCCAACCAAAACCATTCCAACCAATCCTAAAGAACACCTAGGGCAATATATATGATTCTACAAAGTTTCCATGCACTAGGGTAACTTTCCAGAAACCTACAAGCTCCAGATGGGTCCCTGGACCAGATAAGTCCTAAAACCTAGAGGGCCCAGCCTCTCCAGAACATCAGATAGTTCCATCTCTCTACCCCATGTTATTAACAACCCCTTCCAACATGAAAAAATTAGAATGGCCATAACCCAAATTCCCCTAAAGAGTAGAATATAAAGATCAAAGGTGATGGTGGAGTTATACAGAGAAGGTAGGGTTTAAAAAACGGATATGATTGCTGAATATCTAAACTGACATTTCTTTTAGCCTCCAGTATCATAGAACAGCTAGAAGCAAAAAACTAAAATTGTGGTGGTGTAAACCCATACCAAACTCTGAAATCTGTTCTACAACTAATTGTTATGCTGTGCTTTGAAATGTATTGCTTTTTTGTATCATGTTATTTTTCACAAAAAAAAAGAAAACAAAAGGCAATTGCGATGACAAAAAATATTTGTCCCTTCTATTTTCCTATATTCTGGGAGCTAGAAGGAAAAATCTGAGAGAATGATATGGTAGCCCATGACAAACTCTGGGTTCCATCCTGTAACTACTTATTGAAGAGCACTCTGAAAATTGTTGCTTTTCTGTTTCTTTACTTTGTATATGTTATATTATATAATAGAAAAAGTTACCTACCATATGTTGTTCGTGAAGATTAAATGAGATATGTAAGTAGAGTGTAGTCCTGATGGAGACCAAGAATTTAATAAGTTGCTATTATTTTGTTATTATATGCATTATCAGAAAAGGAATTACAAATAATTAAAAGGAGAAGGCTAGAATGGATGTGGTGATGCTGAATTGGAATCAAAGGTATCTGTATGAACTCATGGTTTTAGATAAATAGAAATATATATAGATTTGTTTATATATATGCATGTATGTATACACACACACACACACATATAGAGAAAGAGATACTATATTGAGGCATGTATACATACACATGTTTCCTAACTCTGACTGCTAAGGAGGCTCAGAAAGACACCCCAGTAGCAATAAACAGACCTAGTTCCCAGATTTGGTTTCTAAATACCATTTTAGTAAAGAGGAGGGGAAAGAAACCAGGGCTTCTTGGAGAAATGGCTGATTCTAGGGCTGGAACAAAAAAATGTCAAGATGAGCCTTGAACATCTGTAATGCCAAATGGTAGAATAATGGGGGCATGTCAGAGGAACACAGGAATCAACTTGAAGGGATTTCCAAAGTCCAGATCTGGGACAAAAATTTAAGCAACAAAATAAATAACGATAGTAATAAATTACAACTCTTAGAATAAACTAAATATCCAATTCCATAGCGATAAACAATAAAATACATAAATAATTGAGGGAGAAGAGAGAGCTCTTTCTTACGGTAGAATTCCAATGAGCAAATGTTGAAGAAATTATAGAAATTTATTTGCCAAACACCACTGTAAAAATTGTTTCAAAGAAAGAGTCACCAGTGGATGCTAAAATCAATGGGCAAAAGTAAGGAGAAATGGGATCTTTACATAGTGTCAAAGTGTCTCTTCAGAAGACATTGTTAATTATCAAGAGGGAAAGAATAACTGGAACCTGACAGGCAGCACCTTAACCAAGTGATCCAAATTAAGATCACCAGCAACAAAGGTATTATGCCAAAACTAAATGTCAACAAGTCGGGGTGGGGGTGTGTGATGGTTTGAAAAGATGTATATACCCTAGAAAAACCATGTTTTAATCAAAATCCCATTTCATAAAGGCAGAATAATCCCTATTCAATATCGTATGTTTGAAACTGTAATTAGATCATCTCCTTGGAGATTTAATCAAGAGTAGTTGTTAAACTGGATTAAGTGATGACATTTCCACCCATTTGGGTGGGTCTTGATTAGTTTCTAAAGTCCTATAAAAGAGGAAACATTTTGGAGAATGAGAGATTCAGAGAGAGCAGAGAAGAACAATTTAGGCACAAGAAGCAGAGAGCCCACAAGCCAGCAACCTTTGGAGATAAAGAAGGAAAACGCGCTCCCGGCGGGGATCTGGGTTCCGGCGTCTGCTCGGCCCGTCGCTGCCTCAGACCCGCGCGGTGCGGGGAGCCGAGCCGCGAGGCCCGCTGCGGTCCGGCCATGAGCGCGGCTGCATGATGCAGCCCTGCCTCGGTCGCTTCAGTCGCTGCCGCCGTCGCCGCAGGCCGGGAGAAGCCGCAGCGCCGACGACCCCGCCTGGGCCTCGGATCCTGTCATACAGGACAGCATGCACCTTAAGATCCTGAAGAAAAGGCACAAAATGCTCAAGTAATGTTTAGAAATAACTTGTGAGGGTGAGTCCGGG
Source organism: Tamandua tetradactyla (assembly GCF_023851605.1). Lineage (NCBI taxonomy): Eukaryota > Metazoa > Chordata > Mammalia > Pilosa > Myrmecophagidae > Tamandua > Tamandua tetradactyla. The sequence continues at coordinate 27,967,617 of NC_135343.1, read as the reverse complement.
GAATCATGCAGTCATCAGGACACAGGCTCCGAGACGTTGAACACCACTCACTCCTGGCTGACGGTGACAACTATGACTCTTCCTCCTCCTCCTCCTCCCAGGCGGATGTGGCCGACAGGGTCTGGTTCATCCGCGACGGCTGTGGCATGATCTGCGCGGTCATGACGTGGCTGCTGGTCGTCTATGCAGACTTCGTGGTGACGTTTGTCATGTTGCTGCCTTCCAAAGACTTTTGGTACTCTATGATCAACGGAGTCGTTTTTAACTGCCTAGCAGTCCTCGCCCTGTCCTCTCACCTGCGAACGATGCTCACCGACCCTGGGGCAGTACCCAAAGGAAATGCTACGAAAGAGTACATGGAGAGTCTGCAGCTGAAGCCCGGGGAAGTGATCTACAAGTGCCCAAAGTGCTGATGCATCAAGCCCGAGCGCGCTCACCATTGCAGTATTTGCAAAAGATGTATTCGGAAAATGGATCATCACTGCCCATGGGTGAACAATTGTGTGGGAGAAAAGAATCAGAGGTTTTTTGTGCTGTTTATTATGTACATAGCTCTGTCTTCTGTCCACGCTCTAATTCTCTGCGGATTTCAGTTTATTTCCTGTGTTCGAGGGCAGTGGACTGAATGCAGCGATCTCTCACCACCAATAACTGTAATCCTGCTGATCTTCCTGTGCCTTGAGGGTCTTCTGTTTTTTACTTTCACTGCGGTCATGTTTGGCACCCAGATCCACTCAATATGCAACGATGAAACGGAGATTGAGAGACTGAAAAGTGAGAAGCCAACGTGGGAGCGGAGACTGCGGTGGGAAGGGATGGAGTCTGTCTTTGGAGGGCCCCCTTCCCTCCTGTGGATGAATCCCTTCGTAGGATTCCGATTTAGGCGACTGCAGATGCGAGCTCGGAAAGGAGGCCTGAGTTCTCTGTTTGAGGCTCCTCTCATCATCCTGGAACTTGCTGACAGACTTTAAATTATTTATTTGGGCTCTGAAAGGGTATTGATGGCTCATCTGTGACTAGTGGGGCAAACTGAACCTACACAAACCAATTGCTTGCAGCAAGCAGAGTTTTATATCTTTATAGTCACAGATGGCAGATTTTCCAAAAGTAACACTGGACGATCAGTTTTCACTTGGGCAACTAGTGAAAGGTGTGTGGCCACACAAAGAAGCCAAATGTCATTATCTTCCTGCACAGTTAGGATTTTTGTTAGGAATATTTTGCATTTTATAAGAAGCTGTTTGGGATATTACATAGGTTATTAAAATCCTGTGTACTGAGTTGCATTTTTCAATCATGAAGAAAAAAAAAATCAATGTTGTGAACAAGAATTCTCACACTAATGTTTCAGGGAATTCCTGTTTACCCGCGATTTCTTAGTGCTCCCCCTGGATCTCCAAAGGGGAGTTCACTTAGAAATACATTTTGGTCTTGATTAGCTCTAACACTTACTTTGCACAGAAGTTGCAAAAGGTCTGGGCACTGAACAGCACGTCGGGTCCAGGTTCTAGTACACTCCACGGTGCCACCAGAGAGGTGGCCCTTCCCCCTTTCAGCAAGTCTCGTGTGCGTGCGTGCGTGTGCGTGCATGCGTGTTTAAACTGGCAGTGTTGTTTAGATGATAGGACATTTAATGACCGCGTACAGCAACAAGCTATTTTTTAGAAACCAACGTTTCAGGGAAGAGGGGAGAGCCGCTGCGGCGCCCTCTTCAGGTGGGGTTGACATGAATGTATTGCAGACTGGAGAGCGTCTTGATCCAAAGAACAGATTCCCACGTGGTCCTCTGTCGCCCTCCTGTTTTAATTTCATTTTTAAGTCTCAGTGCACAGGGACCTCAGCACTGATCTTTTTATTGTTGTTTCAGCCAAATTAGCAGTAAGAGAAGACAGAATCTCACTGTGGCCCTCATACTCTGTGGCCCTAACACTTCACTGCAGCACACCCAGCAGGGACACAAAAGAAGCCAGGTGTCTGCCTTCTAAGGTCACTGAGATGGTTTGGGGACAGCGGGTAGCAAGCCCTGTAGCAGGGCAATGCTTTGTGCCTCGACAGGTGACGGGAGGAGACAGGTGTTCTAGTTTGCTAGCTGCTGGAATGCAATATACCAGAAACGAAATGACTTTTAAAAAGGGGAATTTAATGAATTGCTAGTTTACAGTTCTAAGGCCGAGAAAATGTCCCAATTACAACAAGTCTATAGAAATGTCCAGTCACAGGCATCCAGGGAAAAGATACCTTGGTTCAAGATGGCCGATGAAGTTCAGGGTTTCCCTCTCAAGTGAGAAGGCACATGGCGAACACAGTCAGGGCTTCTCTCTCAGCTGGAAGGGCAAATGGCGACAGCATCATCTGCTAGCTTTCTCTCCTGGCTTCCTATTTCATGAAGCTCCCCGGGAGGCATCTTCCTTCTTCATCTCCAAAGGTCACTGGCTGATGGACTCTCTGCTTCGTAGTGTCACTCTCTCTGAATCTCTCTGAATCCATTTCTCCAAAATGTTTCCTCTTTTATAGGACTCCAGTAAACCAATCAATACCCACCCAAATGGGTGGAGACATGTTGTCCCTTAATCCAGTTTAACAACCACTCTTGACTAAACCACATCAACCAGGGAGATGATCTCATCACAGTTTCAAATATACAGTATTGAATAGAGATTATTCTACCTTTAAGAAATGGGATTTATATTAAAACATGGCTTTTCTTAGGGGGCATACTTCCTTTCAAACCAGCATCAACAGGTTATGAAAACACCGAAGCAGTGAGGAATTAACAGCTGGTTTGATTTTTGGTTTCATTTCTGTTAGTTTCTCTACCCATGCCCTAAGTGATAAAATAGGAATGAACCTTGGTGCAGAGCTTAAACTTATGCCAGAAAGCAAACAGCTCCCCTCTTTGGGGACTTGCCTTAAACTTGCCTGGTTTGTACATTTTTTGCCAGATGCGTCAGGAAATAATCTCTAACAGATTCTAAAGGTCTCCTTTTAATTTTACCTCCCACACTAGGAAAGGTTTGTGCTTCCCTCCCAGTCATCATGCCTTCCTGTTTAAACTGTGAACTTTTTTTAATTTTAATTAATCTGTACCCTAAACTCATTAGGGCTTATACCACTGTTGATGCAGAATCGCAAAGGGACCTACTTGCTACACAATCGGTAGCCAAATGAACAAAACCGCATGATGTTTTGAAGCGGAATCAGTCACAGCCCTGTACGGACTGCGTCACAGCCAGAGGAACAAACACGGATCGTGGGTGACCCAGGAGACACGCGCCTCCAGGGGTTGTTTTACATATTCATTTGCACATCCGTTGTCTTGGTTGGACATGTGTATTGGGCTTCAGTGTGAGGCGTTTAAGATGTATATCCTGTTTATCAATAAAAAATTATCCAACTGGTTGAAAAAAAAGAAGGAAAACGCCTCCCAGGGAGTTTCATGAAACCGGAAGCCAGGAGAGAAAGCTAGCAGATGACACTGTGTTCACCATGTGCCCTTCCAGCTGAGAGAGAAGCCCTGATTGTGTTCGTCATGCATCTTCCCACTTGAGAGAGAAACCCTGAACTTCATCGGCTTTCTTGAACCGAGGTATCTTTCCCTGGATGTATACCTTTGATTGGACATTTCTATAGACTTGTAGTAATTGTATGGACATTTTCTTGGCCTTAGAACTGTAAACTAGCAACTTATTAAATTCCCCTTTTTAAAAGCCATTCTGATTCTGTATATTGCATTCTGGTAGCTAACAAGCTTGAATAGGGGGACATGGAGGAAGGGTATGGATTCTACACGGAAGAACAGGTAATGTCTTCATATAGATTATTGTGAGCCATTGATTGTACACCATGTATAGACTGTATATGTCAGAAGATTTGTCAATAATATATATTTTTTAAGAAAAGATCAGCAGTAATGAGACATATGAATATCAACTGCCTCCTGATATGATGTGCTGACAAGGTCACAACATCACTTCTGTGGTATTCCTGACAAAATATGTGTCCTGCATTTAATCATGAGGGAACATCAGACAAAGCCAAATTTGAGGGACAGTCTACAAAACTACTGGTCAGGATGCTTTAGAAGCATCAAGTTCACGGAAGACAAGAAAATCGAGAAACCATCCCAGATTAAAAAGACTAAGACACATGACAACTCAGTGAATGTGTAATCCTGGACTGCATTCTCTTCCAAGAAAAGGACATTTGTGAGTCAGTTGACAAAACTGGAATATTGTCTGTAGATTAGTTAGTAATACTTAATGGTGTTACTTTCTTGGTTTTGCTCATTTTTACCATTGTTATGTAAGAGTTAATGTTTGGGGAAGTTGGGTGAATGGTATACTGGAATATTTTGTAAGTCTGAAATTATTTCATCAGAAAAGTCAAATATGGATATATACTGTGGACAGGAATAAATATATATATATATATAGTCTTTCCAGACTCATCTAATATGTATATTAGTAATAGACATGTATTTGTATAGAGTAGCATTTCCTTTGCTTTGTTTCACAGAAATGAGATCATAGTATGCACAGGTTCCTTTTTTTGTTGTCACTCAACAATCATATTAGATTCTTTTTGAGTGTTGGCCCATCTCACAAAGATCCTAGCTTATCTTCCTCTTCCTTAAAAATAGACTGCAGACAACCATATCTCTACATGATTTCATCCCTTGGTCGCAGATAATTAGATCATAAGTGGATATCTGACCCGAACGGGGTCCATCAGATTCTTTCTACCAAGAATCTGATACTGGGACCATAATATTCTTATTCATACTGAGGGAATCTCCTGAATGAATAAATGTAAAAATTTCAGAGCTGGGGTGCAGTTGTCATCCAAATGTGAACTGAATAGCTAAGACAGTTGAACTGCAGAGACATGAGAAATAAACAGAGAAGCAGGGTCAAGATATGAGTAGGCACTTTCTAGGTTCCTGGTCACTAACCATTTTCTTATTTCATGCTCTTTCTGAGATACTTCTGCCTTCAGGTTCCATGAGACACTGAATCCTTATAGTAAATTCTGGGGAGCTCAAGTCAGTTGTCAAGTACACCAGTTATTTTATAAGAATAATTTTATAAAAGAATAGCTAACTAGGTATTGATAACTGAAAAGGCAAAAAGAAACACTAACATATCATAGAGGTAGCAATTTCTGGAAGCAGATACCACCCTTAGGGCTGGAGGGAACAAAGGGGGTGGCTGGGATCTTAGAATCTAAAAGTTTGGAAGAGGACCCAAGAAAAAATGCCCAACCCCAGCATCACACAGCAGACAATGGAAGGGTGGGTTTGAAGCTGAAAGACAATCACATAATAACTGTCACAACAGCTCAGGTAATTTTTCTCTTACTTGAAAGTAAAGAACCTAACTAACAAAACGATATTGTATGAAAATTTTGCATGACAATATATGCAGACTCTTCAAGACTACTTTAAGTGGTTGCACAGCACTTAATTACATGCATACATCACATTGATTCATAAACATCTGCTTTTACACTTCTAGGTTGCCATTACTTCTTCACTATTATGTACAACAATACTAGGCTCTACATCCTTCACTGGACATATATCTCTATGCATACTTTTTTTTCTCCCTGAATAAATTCCTAAGGCATCTGGGTCAAAAGAAGCAGATCAAAAAACAAAACTTTGCATACTGAAAAATTCCAAATCTATAGAAAAATTACATGAATAGAACAAAAAACACCTGTATAACTTTCAACTAGATTCACCAATTGTTGACTTTCTGCCACATTTGCTTTTTTTCCTTTCCTCTCTTTGTATCAAGTAAGTTGCAGACAATGCACATTTTAAGGGCTTTTGATTCATATTGCTGAAATGCACTCCAGAAAAATTGTGCCAATTTACAATCTTATTAGCAGCATATGAAATATTTTCCCTGCTGTTTCATTCCTGACCCAAAACATGGTCTTAATTATTGTATCTTTAAAATATAATTTGTTTTATGGGTGAATCTTGAAGACATCATGTTGAAATAAGCCAGATACAAATGTGAAATAAGCCAGACACAAGGGACAAATATGGTATGATTTCACTCATATGAAGTAACTAGAATATGCAAATTTCTAGAGACAGAAAATATATTACGATTTACCAGGGGTGAAAGGGAAGGATGAAAGGGAAGTTAATGCTTATGTATGCAAAATTTCTGTTTGGGGTGATGGAAAAGTTTCTGTAATGGATAGTAGCGATGGTAGCACAACACTGCAATGCAGTTAATGCCACTGAACTTGAAAGTGGTTAAAATGGGAAATTGTATGTTGTACATGTGTTATCACAATAAACTTTTTTTAAAAAAGGTTACAGCAGCAATATATTTTTCTTATCTGAATGATTTAAGTTCCCCTTGTCTTCTTTTTTTTAAATCTTATTTATTGATAAATTATTTTACCATATTTGAAAAGTTCCTATGAAAAGAGTCTTTGTAAGTCAGAGATGCATTCATACTGAAAGTATTTATGGATGAATGACATTTGCTTTAAAATATACTACCCAGGGTCCCTGGACCAGATAAGTCCTGAAATGCAGAGGACCCAACCTCTCCAGAACATCAAATAATTCCATCTCCCTATTCCATATTATTGACAGCCCCTTCCAACATGAAAATGTTAGAATGGGCATAGCTGAAATACCCCTAAAGAGTGGGAAAAAGATCAAAGGTGATGGTAGAATTATACAGAGAAGGTAGGGTTTAACAAATGAATATGAGTGCTGAATCATTATATTGATGTTTCTTTTAGTCTCCAGTATCTTAGAGCAGATAGAAGTAAAAACCAAAAATTGTGGAACTGTAACCCATACCAAATTCTGAAATCTGTTCTACAACTAATTGTTTTGATATGCTTTGAAATTTATTGCTTTTTGTATATATGTTATTTTTTCACAAAAAAGAAAAAATTTTATTCTAGCCTGCAGTGTCTTGGAGCAGGTAGAAAGAAATACTGAAATAATGGAATGGTAATCCAAAACAAACTCTGAAATCTCTTCTGTAACTGCTTGTTGAAGTGTTACTTTGAAAATCACTGCTTCTTCTTTCTTTTCTTTGTATATATGTTATATTTAACAATAAAAAACATTTTTAAAAAATATACCAGCCAGAAACAAGAAAAAGAAGATCGGCAAAATAGTGCTAATTATTGAAGCTAGGCCATGGGTTTATTTTGCTATTTTTTATATTTTCATATATGTTTGAAATTTTCCATAGGTAAAGGTAAAAAAAAAATTCATCTTAAATATTTTGATAGGGGTATTATTAAAAGTACAGATTAAATTGGAAACACTTGGCATTATTACCATAGAAAATCTGATTCTTGGTATTTATATGTACTTATTGATCAATCCTAGAGTATACATAGTTTCAGTTACTTATCCATTCCCTCTGAAAAACAAATTTACTAGGTACAGTACAGCATTTATGTGTAGTTCTTTTTGTCTTTAGTTTAGCACGGGAGTCTGCAAATTTACTGTAAGGGTCTAGATAGTAAGCATTTTCTGCTTTGTGGGACATAGACAATACATAAATGAATGAGCATGGCTGTGTCCAATAAAAACTTTATTTACAAAAATAGGCAGTAGGCTGGGTTTGATCCATGGGCCTCAATTTGACAAACACTAACTTAGAACCTGTACTCAAAATTCTGTTGTCCAGTTACTTGAGTTCGTTTTTGTCTTCCCTATCCCCTTCAAAGTAATTATGTCATTCATTTGTAGTACAGTTAGGTTCATTTATTAGTTTTGGTACTCATATGCCCCAAGCAGCTATGACTTCACTCTTCTCCTACAGTGTCCCATGGGAGAGCTTTCTGAGCGACCTTCAGGCATGGAGCAAGCTCTGGGATGCAAGCTTATATGAGCATCCTAGTTCCATCCTTCCTGGGATTGGCACAGATATGCATGCAGCCTGGTGTGTGCAAAAAGGTTATTCTGCTCTCTCGGGACCAGGGAACCACACTGGGAGCCAGGAAGGGGAGGGTGGAGGGCTCAGCAAGGGAGCCACAAGGTTTCCCTACTGATTTTAAGTTGCCTTTTTCTTGATTTGGCTCTCAATCTATAACTGCAACGTTTTCTGGAGCTGTAACAGAAAATAAGTACTGTTTTCTGGAACTTTGAGAAAGATGTGTCCACCAGTTCTTGCTGCCTGTTCAGAACTTCCGTGGGGCACGGAGCCCTGCAGCATTTTACCCTGCCATTTTGGTCAGGGTCCCTTTCCTTTTCCCTTCTCCTGGATTTCCTCTCCTTTCCCCTCTTGCCTTTCCCCCTCCTTTCGCTGCCCACCTCCTCCACTTTTCCTCCTGTTCCTTCTCCTCTCCTCTTCTTACTGCTCCTCATCTCGCTCTCCTCCTCTTCCTCTTTCTTCTTGCACAAATAAGCAGATCACATCTATTTTCATATCTCCTTTTATTTCCTTACATGAAGGATAACCATCTATGACTACTCTTTTGCACTTTGCTTTTTACACTGAAAAATATATCCTGGAAATTAATTCATGTTGGTTCATAAAGATCTCCATTTTCTTTTAATAATACTCCATTGTGTCACTGCACCACTGTTTATTCAGCTACTCTAGCAGGAGTTACTTTTGAATGGTTAACAGCAATTTAAAAGAATAGTATTTATAGAAATGAAAATATATGCCAAGTAATGCACATATGAAAATAACCAGCTCAGTGAATTTTCAACACAGCACCCAGATTAAGAAAAAGCATGTTACTAGCTCTCCAGAAGCCCACCCTGTCCTCCCTTCCAGGTACTAGACACCCTTCTTCTCCTACTATCCTACTTCGAAGAGTAAAGATTAGTTTTGCCTCTTTTTGTTCTTAATACTGATGGAATTGCTCAATATGCACTCATTTGTGTCTGACTTCTTTCACTCAGCATTATACTGTGAGAATGGTCTATATTGCTCTGTGTAGTTGGAGATCATTAATTCTTTGTTGTTATATCATATTTTACTTCTTTATCCATTTCATTGTTCATGGGCATGTGTGTAGTTTCCCGTAAGGCTGGTTTGAAGTTATGTTCCCCAGAAAAGCCATGTCTTAATCCTAATCCTATCTTGTGGGGGGCAACAGTTTCTTTTAATACTGATTCAACATGAGATCATTGCCAGAGAGACGTGGCATGCCCAATTGTGGGTGGACCTTTTGATTAGATGGAGCTGTGACTCCACCTGTTCTAGGTAGGTCTTGATTAGTTTCCTGGAGTCCTTTAATAGGGGAAACATTTTGAAAGGAGCTCAGAGCTGACAGAGCGGAGCAGATGAAGACAATTTGGAAACAGTTACTTCAGAGATAGGGATGTTTGGAGATGCTTGGCGTGCCCACAGAGAGAGAAGATGCCTAGACCCGGGCGGAGCCCAGCAGACATCACCATGTACCTTCTTATGAGATAATAAGCAAGCCTGAACCCAGAGTTCAGTCCCAAAGTTGTGAATGAAGGCACACAGATGCTTTGCGAGGAAACTGGAAGCAATGAACCGGGAGCAAGGGACAAGCAGATGGCAGCCACATGCCTTCTCAGCTGACAGAGGTGTTCCATTTAGCATCGGCCTTTCTTGAGTGAAGGTAATCTATTCTTGGTGCCTTAGTTAGACATTTTCTTAGCTTTAGAACTGTAAACTTGCAACTTACTAAATTCCCTTTTTAAAAGCCATCTCAATTCTGGTATGTTGCTTTCTGGCAGCTTAGAAAACAAATTCAAGGTTATTAAAAGTAGGACTGCTGTAAACATTCTAGCACATGTATGCTGTACACTGGTTTAATATTTACCTAGAAGTAGAATTGCTGTGTCATAGGGTATGCATATTTTTGGCCTTAGTATATGCTACTAAAAGGTTTTCCAAAGTATTAATTTACACTCCCACTAGCAGTATGAGCGAGACCTTCCTCCAATCCTTACCAACACATAGATATTTTCATTTTAGACTTTCTGGTGGGTGTGCAGTGGTATTAGGCAGTGGTTTTAATTTGCATTTCTCTGATGACTAATGAAGTTGAGCACCTTTTCATATGCTTATTAATCACTTGTATATTCTCATTTGCAAAGTGTTCAAGTCTTATAAAAATAAAACAGTCAAGTTATTAATTATGGGAGTTTATTTTAGCAGTTTGCAATTCATGAGTCAGGCAGCACCCAAACCACATACGGAAAGGAGCTCTGCTGAGGGAATGCAAAGGGGAAGCTTACATATGGTAAATATAGAAGGCAGCAGAGAAGTGTTCAGATTGGCTGACATTAAGTTTCCATTTTACATACGGGGTCTTACAAGGAGGGGAGCAGGTATATATTAATTAATATGGTTTGCTTGTCCTTCTGATAAACTATATGCACTGCACTGAAACTGGTTTATCATCGGGTGTTGCTTATCTGAAGTTCTATAGGGTGTGCTCCATTGTTCCATTTTCTTGGAAAGGGTTTCTTCTCAGCAACACCCAAAGCAGATGGCCATTTTATTTTATCAGTTGTTTGCCTCTTTATTTTCTTTTGGAAGGACTTTTAAAATGTATTCTAGTACAATTCATTCCTTGGTTCTTCAGTTGGGTTCCTTAGAAGCAGAAACTGAGATGAGGATTTAATTACAAGTGATTTATTAAGGAACTGCTCCTATAAGGAACTAATACAGGAGTGGGAGAGGCAGGATACGGAAGAGCAGAAAACAAAGGTGCAATTTCAGGAAAAGTCCCAGTGGGGAAAGCTTCTGCCTGATTCCACAGGGGAATTCTGGAATATTGGTTATGCCTCAGAATTTCTTCCAGATTGAAACAAAAGTGCAGGACTTGCATGGTCTGCGCTGATCATTCGCCCAGAGCCTCCCTGTTAACGCGCAGGCACTTCTGGGTGTGATGGCTAGGTGACTCCAGTGGCCAGAGGGCAATATTCTGAAAAGTGGTAAGTGTGGATCATTAGAAGAAAAAGCACATAAAGAGGGCACATAGAAATAGTAAAAAGGATTTAAGATGTGTAGATCTGGACTGGGCAACAATAACTTCTGTTACAATCAAATATATGTATTGCAAAGATCTTCCCCTCTCTGTGATTTGGGTGTTTGCTGAGGAACAGGACTTCTCAATTTTAATACAATCCAATTGCTCATTTTTGCTTTTTTTTTTTTTCACATGGGCAGGCACCGGGAATCAAACCCGGGTCCTCTGGCATGGCAGGCAAGCGTCCTTGCCTGCTGAGCGCCACCGTGGCCCACCCGAGGTCCATTTTTGCTTTTATGATTAGGACTTTTTGCATCTTATTTAAGAAATCATTGCCTGCTCCAAGGCTACATAGACGTTCTAAGTTTTCCTCTGAAAGCCTTGTTACAGCTTTTGCCTTTCACATTGATCCGAGATGGATCAAGAATTGATTTTTGGACAGGATGTGAGGTAGGGAATAAGATATACATTTGTTCCAATGGATGTATAATTGACCCAGCACTGTTTTTCAAGAAGATCCCCCCTTTCCCTACTATGCTGTAGTTTCGTCTTTGTCATCAGGTGATCAATAATGCATGGATTTGTTTCTGGACTTTCTATTTTATTCCATTGGTTAGTATGTCTATTTCTGCATAAATACTGCACTGTTATTATATCTCTATAATAAATTTTGATATCTGGCACTATGCCTTCCAATTCTGTTCTTTTTCAAGATCAACTTTTGCCCTTTATATTTCATTTAAAATTTTAGAATCAGCTTTTCAGTTTCCACAAGGGCAAAACAAAATCTCCTTGGTTTTAACTGGGATTGAGATGAATCTACAAACTGATTTGGGGAGATAGAATGCCTTTATTGATTCATCTAATTCTTGAACATGATATATCGCTCCATGTACTCAGGTTCATTTAAATTTCTCTTAATACTTACATAATTATATCATTTGTCAGATTTATTCCTAAGTATCTGACATTTTATGAATTATCACAAATGGTATCTTTATATTTCACTTATAAATTGCAGGTATACAGAAATAAAATTGATTTTTATAAACTGAACTTGTATCTAGTGAGCTTGCTAGAATTAACTTTTTATTAGTTTGTAGTTATTGAAAATTTTCTACATAAAAATTGTGATTAATATGATCAATGAGAGTTTTGTTCCTTCCTTCCCAAATCTTATGCTATTATTTTTTTTCTCCTTTCACTGGCATAGGACCTCCAGTGTGAGATATATATGTAACATATTATTATTACTATATTATTAGCTCATAGTTTCACAGGCTAGAAGGTTTGCTTCCTTCTGGGTCAGTATCTTCTGGCTGCCTGGCAGCCTTTGGGGTTCCTTCACTTTTCCAATAAGTGGCAATGCACATGGTGGTGTCTTTTATTCTCTAATGTGGGTTCTGTTCACTTCGACCTCCTGGCTGCTCCCTATGGCTTCTCTTTCTGTGTCCGATTTCCTTTGCTTATAAGGACTTTAGCCTTATTGGATTAAGGCCCACTGTCATTCACTTTGACCATACCTTAACTAATAATAACTTCAAGGATACCATTTACAAATGAGTATCCATAGGACCAAAAGTAGGGACCTGAACATAACTTTTGTGGGGGACATGATTCATAGATCCACGGATTTCAATATATTTCCACATTTACTGTATCATTCTATCTATCCATCCATCAATTCATCCATCTATCCATCTTGCCTGCTGTCTGTCTACTTTTTAATCAACCCATTTTCTGAACCACTTGTAAGTTGTATACATCATGTCCCTTGAACATTTGATACTGCCATGCTCATTTCCTAACAATAAGGATGTTTACTTATAATAACCACCATAAGTACAATTATCAAGTTCAAAATATTTAATGTTGATTTTTAAGCTTAATAGTCTATACTATATTTTTTCATAAGTCCTAAAAATGTCCTTTTGGACCTTTTTCCTCCATTATTAGATTGTTCCCAGGATCATGTATTGCATTAAATTGTCATTTCTCTTTAGTTTTACTCATTCTTTTTTTTTTTCAATTGTGGAACCATATATACAACATAAACTTTCTCACCTCAACCACTCCCAAGCATGCCATTCAGTGGGAACTATTCATATTTACACCGTTGCTGTATTTTTACCACCTTTCATTACTAAAGCTTTCCCATTTCCCCAAACAAAAACCCCGTGTCCATTATGTATTAACTCCCTATTCATCCTGGCAACTTGTACTCTAATTTCTGTCTCTGTGAACTTCCATTTCTACAGTATTTCCATGGGGCTTAAATTTAACATCCTAAATTTGTAACACTCTTGTTTGCCTAGTGTGATAGGTAGATTCAGGAGTCAACTTGGCCAGGTGAAGGTGCCTAGTTCTATTGCTGGGGACATGAGCCAATGGCATATGAACCTCATCTGTTGCTGATTACATCTGGAGGCGTAACTGCTGCAATGAATGATGTTTGATTTAATTGTCTGGAAGCTTAAATGAGAGAGTTCAACATAACACAGCCCAAGTAGCTCAACATACCTCATTTTCAGCACTCAGTTCAGCCCAGGCCTTTGGAAATGTAGAAAGGAATCATCCTGGGGAAAGTTGTTGGAACCTAGATGCCTGGAGAGAAGGCCAGCAGAGATCACCCTGTGCCTTCCCACATAAGAAAGAACCTCAGTTGAAAGTTACCTGCCTTTCCTCTGAAGAACTACACATTTTCCTTGAAATAAATCCCCTTTTATTAAAAGCCAGTCCATCTCTGGTGTGTTGCATTCCAGCAGCTAGCAAACTAGAACGCTTAGATACAAAATTCACTTTACTATTTCCTTTAGTTCTTTGTCCATATTTTTCTTTCTCTCTTTGAGCATATTTAGGACAAGTTTTAAAAAGTCTTTGACTAAGAATTCTAGGTCTGGTCCTCCTCATTGATGGTTTTTATACTTTAGTGTTCTCCTCCGTCTGGGCCATCATTTTCTGTTTCTTTGTATGCTTTGTAATTTTTTGTTGAAACCTGGACATGTACCCAGTATGTGCAAAGTGTTACTCTTCTCCAAACCAATGATCCACAATGGCAGAGCAGACTGTCTCTGTGCTAAGCCTGTGAGGGATATGGAAGGGGTGTGAGATCCTACCATTTATAAGTGGCCTTTCTCTTGATTCAGTACTCTCCCTATTACTGCAATCCTTTTAATGTTTTCTGGAGCTTTGAGAAAGATGGTTCTGCTAGTTTTTGCTGGTTGTTCAAAGCTTGTCATGAGACAGAACCCTGACGGTTCTGCCATGTTGACCAAACCCTCCTGTGTGATATTGAATAGAAGTGGTCATAGAGGAATCCTTGTTTTGCTCCTAATTCTTAGGGGGAAAATTTTAATATTAAAATTGAATTTTAATTGAATCAAAATATTTGGTCTAGCCGTCGTTCCTACTGGTGCTTGCTGCCCCACTCCGTACTGCCACTCGCTGTCACATTGCCACCTTCAGCCTGCCCCGCTGCCTCGAAGGCCCCGAGAGTTGAAAATTATATCTGAAAACTGTCACTGAAGAGAGAAGAAGCAAAGCTGGAAGACACTGTTGGTTGATATTTCATATGTTGAGATTGGAATTGAAATGCTAAGAGAACAATCCAGTATACCATGCTGCAGATGTTCTGTCCATTGATGAGACCAGGGACTTAAGGTCTCCAACTATTGTGGTGGAGGTGCCTATTTCTCCCTTCAGTGTTGTTAGTGTTTGCCTCATGTATTTTGGAGCACCCTGGTTTGGTGCATAAATATTTATGATTGTTATGTCTTCTAATTGAATTGTTCCTTTTATTAATAAATAGTGTCCTTCCTTGTCTCTTTTGATTGTTTTACATTTGAAGTCTGATGTGTTGGATATTGGTTTGGCTGCTCCTGCTCTTTTCTGGTTGTTGTTTGCATGGGGTGTCTTTTCCCAACTTTTCACTTTCAGCCTATTTTTGTCCTTGGTCTGGGGTGGATCTCCTGTAGACAGCATGTGGATAGGTCCTGTTTTTAATCCATTCTGCCTGTCTTTGTGTTTTGACTGGGGAGTTGATCCATTGACATTTGGTGGTGTTGCTCTAGGGGCGGTGCTTTCTTGTACCATATTGTGTTTTGGGTTTTATATGTCATATCTAATTTTTTTTCTCTTTTTACCTTTACTGATGGTCTTTATTTCTGCACTCTTCTCCAGACCTCTCTCTCCTGTCTTTTCCTGTCTACCAGTAGTGCTCCCTTTGGTGTTTCTTGCAGGGCCGGTCTCTTGGTCTCAGATACTCTCAGTGATTGTTCGTCTGGAGATGTTTTAATCTCCCCCTCATTTTTGAAGGATGGTTTTGCTGAGTATGGACTTCTTTGTTTGCAGTTTTTCTGTTTTAAAATCTTGAATGTGTCATGCCACTGCCTTCTCGCCTCCGTGGTTTCTGTTGAGAGGTCCACACATGGTCTTGTTGGGCTGCCCTTGTGTGTGATGGATTGCTTTTCTCTTGCTGCTTTCAGGACCCTCTTTTTCTTTGATGTCTGAGAATGTGATTAGTCAATATCTTGGGTATGTCTAGTTGGCTCTGTTCTGTTTGGAGGTATGCTGCGGTTCTTCTATCTGTGATTTTCTGTCTTTCATGGGAGGTGGGAAATTTTCAGTGGTAATTTCCTCCATTTGACTTTCTCCTCCTTTTCCATTCTCGTCTCCTTCTGGGACACAAACAACACATATTTTCCTGTGCTTCGTGTTGTCATTCGGTTCCCTGAGACCCTGCTCATGTTTTTCTATTCTTTTCCCTGTATTTTCTTTTGTATGTTAGATTTCAGATATCTAGTCCTCTAATTTACTGTTCCTTTCTTCTGTTTCTTCAAGTCTATTGTTGTAGGTTTCCATTTTTTTATCTATTCTTTTGCGCCTTTCATTCCCATAAGTTCTGTGATTTGTTTTTTTGGGCTTTCGATTTCTTCTTTTTGTTCGGTCAATGTCTTCTTTATGTCCTCCCTCAACTCATTGATCTAATTTATGATGAGAATTTTCCACATCTGTTTGAACACCCTTAATTTGTTGTTTCAATTCCTGTGTCTTGTTTGAATTGTTGGTTTGTTCCTTCTATTGGGCGATATCTTTGATTTTCTTAGCATGACTTGTTTTTTGCTGGCGTCTAGGCATTTGATTTCCTTAGTTGGTTTATTCTGGAGGCTGTTTTTGTGTTTTACCTAAAATATTCTTGCTGGATGGCTTTGTTCTCTATCTGTTCTTTGACATTGAATTCAACGTATTCTGGGCCTCTAGCATAGGTTCTGTTTAACTGATCAGAATTTTTCAGTTCTTGTTTTTCTCTTTTTTGCTCTACCTATACGGAGCCTCTTTTTTTTTTTTTTTTTTTTTTTTTTGAGGGTCTCCTCAGGTATTATAGACCCCAGTTGGATTTTCCCGGCCTAGACTGGCCCACTTCTCAGGGGGAAGGTTTTGCCGACGTCGGTTTTCCCTGAGGGTGAGAACCAGTAGGTTGTGGGGCTTTCCTGGGAAGCCTCTGGACTCTGTGCTTTTCCTGTCCTGCCCTCCATGTGGCGTTTGTCTGCTTTTGGCTTCCCACCAGCACAAGTGATGGGGTGGCTTCAATTTCAGCAAACTCTCCCTGCTGGGGGTGTGGTTGGGATGGGGTGAGATTGTAGGCTGGCATTAGGTGCTTCAGTTTTACAGTTCCTGGGACCTGAATTCCTTGGGGGAGGCATTCTACTTGAGCTGGGCCCCACCTTTCTCTTGGAAAATGTATGGCCTTTAGGAAAGTAACTCCTTTCACGTTGACTAGTTACTTTGCCTCTCAGACAAGCCTAATTCCACCCTTACCTGGGGCTGTGCTGGACCCTGAGATGGCTTCTGATTCTATATAATGAGCTGTTTAAGGAGTAGAAACCAAAAAAAAAAAGCCTTTTCAGAGTGGAACCCTCTTCCTCCAGTTTGTCAAACAAGAGCTTAAGTTGGTACATGGTTCTATGTATCTCCAGGCTCTGTGTGTTCCCCGCCCCCCGCTCCTTTTGAGGTCCAGCCCTTTTGTAGTGATGTCCATCTTGAAAAGCCTCAGGTTTTTGTTTTTTTTTCCCATCAGCCCCACCCCCTCTCTGCTGGGCAACACCTCCTAATACCTTTAGTGCTTATTCCAGGTGTATTTGTGTGGTGTTTATTTCCAATAAGAATTTGTTAATTCTACAATGGAGCTTGGTTGAGCTAAGCCCTTGCTGCTAGTAGGGTCTGTTTCCTTTCCTCTCAAGGAACCAGCCTGCCATGCCTGTGGGACTTACAGTTCTGTGTGGGGTCTTGGCCCGTCTACTTGGTCCAGACTGGTAGACGCTGTGTGTCTGGTCACTGATGTGGCCCCGGCAGTTGTTCTGTACTATTTCTAGCTATTTACTAGCTGCTCTGGAGGATGAACTAAATTACACACTTCACCAAACCGCCATCTTCTCAGCAAACCTCTTCAATTAATTTTTGAGTATGGTGTGAGATAAGAGTCAAGGTTATTCTTTTTTTCCATATGGATATTCAGTTGTTCGACCACCATTTTTTGAAAAAACTATCTTTTCCTCAATGGATTACCATGCAACCTTTGTTGAAATTCAATAGACCTTATATGTTTGAATCCAGTTCTGGACTTTGTATGCTGTTCCTTTGTTTTATTTGTTTATCCTCTAAGCAACATAACTCTAAATATATCTTTACAGTAAGTCTTAATATTGGGTATGGTTAGACTTACTATATGGTTTTTTATAGTAAGTTTTTTTTCTTTTTCAAAATTGTTTAGATATTATATTTTCTTTGTTTCTCAAATGCATATATGTTTTAGAAAAACTTCAATTTTCTACAAAAATTCTCTTGGGATTTTGAGTGAGATTGTATACAATAGATAGTGTGAGGAGAATTAACATCTTTACAGTGAGTGTTCTGATCCATGAACATAATACTTCTCTCTGTTTATTTATGCCTTCTTTCGTTTCTCTCAGCAGTGTTTTGTACTTTCTAATTTAGGGGTCTTATGCATCTTTTATTAAAGTTATTCCTAAATATTTGGTATTTCTGATGCTATTGTAGAAATATTTTTAAATTTGTTTTTAACTGTGTGCTGCTAGTTTATTGAAATGGTTGATTTTTGTGTAATGACCTTTTATTTTGTAACTTTGTTAAACTCACTTATTGGTTCAAGTGTCTTATTTTTTGGTCGATCCCTTAAGATTTTCTGCATAGGTGATCATGTTGTTTGTGAACAAAGACAGTTTTACTTTTCCAAAAAAAATATTTGGTCTAGTTTTTTTTTTTTTTTTTTTGTCAATAGTCTTTATTGACTATCGTCAAAAGTCTTTATCAGATTAAGCATATTCTTCATTTGTAAAAATTTGGTGTTTTTAAATCTTAAATGTGTGTTGAATTATTTTAAACGGTGCACCTGTCAAGATGATTTTCTTCTCTTTTTCTGTTGATGTGATTTAAAGTGATTGATTTTTTTTTTAAATATAAAAACACCCTATATACTTTAATATACTTCTCTTGGGGGGTGCACAGGTAGTTCAGTGATAGAATTCTGGCCTGCCATGTTGAAGACCTGGGTTTGATTCCTGGCCTGTGCACTTCCCAAAACAAACAAAACAAAAACAAACAACAAAAAAAAATTCAACAAATGATGCTGCAAACATGGTCTACTCACAGGGAAAAAGAATCAAATATGACCCCACCATACAACATTAAAAAAAAACCTATTGTGCTATATTATCCTTTTTATACATTGCTGGATTTGATTCACTAATGTTTTGTATTTTTTAATATGTTGCTGGTTTTCGCATTTATGTTCATAAGAGAGATTGGTCTATAAATTTCCTTTTCAGTAATGTCTTTTTCAGGTTTTGGAAATTGAGTATAAGTAGTTAGAAAATGTTCATATTCTCTTTATATAAAGAGTTGGAAAGCATTTCTTTTTTCTATTTCTGAATAATATATTAGTTTCCTATTGCTGCTGTAAAAAGTACCATAAATTTACTGGCTTAACAACACAAATTCACTATCTTACAGTTCTGTAGGCTAGAAGTCCAAAATGGGTCAGCAGGGTGGCATTCCTTCTGGAGAGTCTAGGGGACAATCTGTTTCCTTGCCTTTTTCAGCATCTATAAATTGCCTGCATTACTTGGCTTGTGGCCTCTTCCTTCATCTTCAAAGTCAGCAGCACAGCGTCTTCAGTTTCTCTCTCTCTCTCTCTGAATGATTCTCCTATAACGACCCTTTTGTTTACATTGGGCCCACCTGAACCATCCAGAATACTCTTCTTATCTCAAAACCCTTAACTTAATCATATCTGCAAAGTCTCTTTTGTCATGGAAGATAATCTACCCACAAGTTCCAGGGATTAGGGCATGTACATCTTTAGGGAGCCCTTGTTCTGTCTATTACATATGCATAAAGTTCAGTGGTTTTAATTTTTCCTTAAATATTTAGAACAATTTACTAATGAAGTTTTCTGGGCCTATGATTTTCTTTGTGGGGAGGTTTATAATAATAAATTATTTTCTTTAATACATAATGGATACTCAGATGTTTTTTCTTTTTCTTCTTTTTGTCAAATTAATTTGTATAAGGTTGTTCATAATAAACTTATCTTTGTTTTGTATGCTGTATGGTGGGGGTCACATTTCATTCTTTTTCCATGTAAATATCCTCTTATTGCAGCACCATTTGTTGAATTTTTGTTGGCTTTGCTTGTTTGTTTGTTTGTTTGGGAAGTACATGGGCTGGGAATTGAACCCAGATCTCCTGCATGGCAGGTGAGAATTTTACCACTAAATTACTCTTGCACCCCCTTTTACTATCTTTTTAATTACTTTAGGGTGATGTTTTCTTTTTCATTTCCAATATTGATAAGTTGCATTTTGTCCCCTTTCTCTATTTTTTTTTCAAAGAGAGAAAAAGTTTATTATTAGGACATGTAATAAGAGAGCAGATGGCCTATTGGTGCAAAATTTCAAATTACCCCCGGAACTGCAGTAATTCTAATGGTTTTATTAGAGAAAAAGATGGGCAGGGTTTAGGATAATGAGCACAGTGGCCCCAGATGATATAATTAGAGGTGATCTGTATTGAGCATGCACAGACTGAGTATATACTTAGTCACAGAACATATGTAAGAAAATCATGGAATGAGGTATAGGTGACTTGTAGGCTAAAGTCTAAGCTACTGCGCATGTCAGGTTAGATCCAGTCTTGTTATCAAGATAACGTTGCACTTGGGGTGGGTCAGCTCCGGGCTGAACCAAAACCCTTCATTAATAAACATTAGGGACTGTCTTCAAAAATTACAAGACTTTAAAGTTGAATAACTGGATAAATGGGTACAAGGTTAGTCATAAGGTTTTTACAATCACAGGGGAGAGAAAATAAAGGCTATATGATCATTATCAGAGCTCAAGGCAGCTGAATTACAATTTAGAGATTTTAGTTATCTTCCTCTGTCTGCTCCAATATACCAGTAAGCAAAAAGGAAAAACTATGTAATGATTCAGTAATCAAAATTATCCCTTAAATCCTGATTTCTTGGTTACAATTCCTCCTTCTCATTTGATAATTATCTCTCAATCTTGAAGGATACTTGGGCAATGACTCTTCTGACTGCTTCAAGCTGAAAAGGGGCATTGTCATTAAGGGACAAAGGGATGATACTGATGAAACCAGTTTTTCTTGGAGAGTCCTGTATTTCTGGGTTTCAGAGCTTCTTTGGCATTGGGACAATCTGGAGGTTTTAAGCTTCTGAGAAATAAACTTAAGTAAAATTTTATAGACACGCTTTCAGGGTTTCCAGGAATACTGGTGGTTGGGGTTTGCCACACTGTGGCAGTCTGTATTATCTGGCTGAAACTTGTATAAAGAAACCTCCAGAATGACCACTTGATTCGATTTGAAATCTCTTAGCCATTGCAACTCTATTTCTTTTCCCACTTTTGGTCAACTTATCTATGATGCCAAGGAGGGTCATCCTTGGGACTTAGGTTTCATGATGCCAGGGCCAGTTATATCCCATGATGCCAGGGCCAGGCTTATACCCCTGGAAATTATGTCCCACATAGAGGGGAAGGTTGTAGTTTGGCTTAGAAAAAGATCATATTTGAGTAACAGCAGAGACTTTCTGGAGATGACTCTTAGGCACTAATGATAAGTAGGTTCAATTTGCTGTTACAGAAATAAGTTTCATGTAAGGGCAGGCCTCAAAATTGAGGCCTTGGCTTATTAAGTTGGGAGCTCCTTTTACTTAAGAAAATGTCAGGAATTCCCTAGATGGGGAAGTTTAATAATTCTAGTTTTTCCAGTCCCTCAAGGGACTTTGTAAATACTTTTCTATTTTCTGCCCAAAATACTCTGAAATGCATTATGGTTTAAGATCAACTTGTTCAGACTATTAAGATTTTATTCCTTATTCCAGGTTCTATAGCAAATAAAGGTGAATTAGGTTGTTTAAATAAACAGACTAGACAGATTAAATTAGTATGCTATAGAAAATTCAGACAAAATAAACATTTTTCTTTTTGTCTCAGACAAAAGTTAAAGCTTTAAAATACAGAGAATTTTTTTACCCCATATATTGATTTACCTTTCTTTTAAGCAGATCAATTTAATTACATCTTTAAAAAGAGTTTGATCTCTTTTTAGGTTTGTTTTATTAACTGTTGCTGTATGGACTTATGCTGACTTTCAGAGCTAGGGAATTAAATCTGAGTCTCAGGTGTCACACAGATACTAAAGTTCCAGGGAACCACTGGGTTATACAAAGGGCAAAGCATTTCAGAATTTAAAGATAACAATTAAAGCTTACAATCTAAGCTCTAATTTTTGTAAGTACTTTAAATGGAGCTTCTTTCAGAAATAAAAACATTAGACAGTTGTTTTATATTAACAAACCATAGCTGAGGTTTTGTTCTGTTTCAGTTTCACGTATTTATCAGAGTTAAGTTAATTAACATATAAAATATAATTTGTATATTCGTTCTGCCTTTCTTCAAAAGTCTTTCCTTGTTATAGATGGAATTCTGACCTATAGCTGACCACAAATACTTCTAGAGAAGTATTAGAGCAAAGCAGTGCAGCTAACAAGTAAATTTGGCTGTTTCTATAATCTGTAGCTTTTTTAAGAATAACTAAATTGTGACTAACAATATCATACCATTGTTTAACATCATACAGATAAGTATCAGGATATAAGATGGACAGTGAGAGCATTGTCAAATTTTTAGGAATTTTATGTCTTTAAATATATGAAATATTATGTTGTCTATACAAATACAACCAGCAATAGTATAGAAAATCTCTTTTAACCACTGTAATACTTCTCAAATACCTCCTATGCAACAGGTTAAAGTATTTTAGCACCTTACTTACACAAGGTGAAAGAACAAATTATTTGTAACAGTATTTCCCTTAATAGTGAGAAGTTTTGTTTTCTGAAATAAAGGATGATAAAGCCAACATAAACATTAACAACTGTATTATTCTGATGTAAAATCTTTGTTTTCTAGATAGAGACTCAGATGATTAAGAAAAACTTTTAAAAACTTTACATTAACAGCAGACTAACAAGCCACATTATTTTAGCATGGAGAAAACTAAACTTTAGTTTTGTATGAATACCTGGTTTGACTTAAAAGCTTTCTTTTTTTGAAATTTACGGTAAACAGACTTATTAAATTTTGGTCTGCACTGACTATGCAGATAGAATTCACCTTCGTAAACTCCCTTTTACAACTCTCTATATTCATTCAGGGCTTAGAGTCAACAATGACTATAATAAACAAAATTCACCTCCTCCAACTCTCTAGCACTTTTTGTATCCATTTAGGGCTTGTAGTCAACAATGACTATTTTTTTTTTACTTTTTGTATGTGTGCATGCTGTATGTCAGGGTCACATTTCATTATTTTTCCATGTAAGTATTTTATTATTGCAGCACCAATTTGTTGAATTTTTTTGTTTGTCTTTTGCTTGTTTGTTTTTTGTTTTTTGTTTGGTTTTTGGAGGGGAAGTATATGGACCAGGAATCAAACACAGGTCTCTCACATGGCAGGCAAAAATTCTACCACTGAACTATCCTTGTACCCCCAACAATGACAATACCAAGCAAACTAAATTTCCTTAAACTTTTTACTATCTTCCATATCCATTCCATGTATAGTTTTTATTTACTCAGACTGCACATATTCAGAAATAAATTTGATAATACATCACAAAGCTTTTTGAACCTGCATACTTGCTTCCAATAACAGTTTTCATGAAAGGAAAAAGAGACAGAGATACTACAAAATGATGAAAGAAGGAAGAAATTTATGCTTGGGTTTGAAACACAGCCAGGCATCTACTTACCTTATACTCAGAACACACAAATGATTATTTTACAATATGCCTAAAATCTTTAAGTCCAATCCAGCACTTTTCTGACCTTCAAAGGTCAGAAAAGCTCAAGTCTGAAATAAAATCAGCTTTTCAATATTTAAGGAATTTATATTCAGAAAATTTCAAAATTTTACAGTATTAGTCCCAAGTGCTAAATAATACCAGGAATATATTAGTTTACAAAATTAAGTTATGGCTTCTAAAAACCCAGTTCAATATTCTATTTATTTAAATGCTATTTTTTCATTTAAAAATCTTAGAAGTGTCATCTCTCCTATGAGGTTTTTTAGGCATTCTTCATCCATCTGCATTTTAGAAATTTCCAGCATTTATATTCCTTCATTATTAGTGTCTTACACTATGTATTGTACAAGTATATTCTAACTAGAATATAAACTCTTTGAAACTAAGAATTAGGTTTTCTCTATTTATGACAGCATTTACTAACAGAAATATATTGATTGACATTAACAAAGACACTACAAATTCAAATTTTTCCACATACTGAGGAATGGCCAAGTTAAAAAAAAAAATCAGATTTTTTGAAATCCAGGTAATCAAATTTATTATTTTTTTAATTTTTATTTCTTACTAAATTTAACTGATTTCTTAAATAGGGTATATTTGAAGGATCAGCATATTCTTTCTTTATTTATTTATTATTTATGATACATAACCACATACAAACACAAATATTCTTATAATATGATCATTCTGTTCTTGTTATATAATCAATAACTCACACTATCATCACATAGTTGTATATTCATCATGATCATTCTCAGAACATCCACATCAATTCAGAAAATGCAACAAAAAGAAAACAAAAAAAATCATACATACCATACCCCTTACCGCCTTCACCGATCACCAACATTTCAATCTACTAAATTTAACATTTGTTCCCCCATTATTTATTTATTTTTAATCCATGTTTTACTTGTCTGTTGATAAGGTAGACAAAAGGAGCATCAGACACAAGTCTCTCACAACCACACAGTCACACTGCAACAGCCATATCATCATACAACTATCTCCAAGAAACATGGCCACTGGAACACAGCTCCACATTTTCAGGCAGTTCCCTCCAGCCTCTCCATCACACCTTAACTAAAAAGGTGATATCTATTTAATGCATAAGAATAACCTCCAGACACCATAAGTATATGGAACCTTGAGTAAGGCATGAGATTTTGTTGGTTTGTCCAGAGTGATGCCCCAATAAATCCCAGAGTGATTTGAACAGTGAATAAAAAAGTATTTGTAAAGTCCCCTTCGGGGAATGGTGAGAAAAGGGGAAAATTCAACTTCCCCAAGTTTGAATTCTTGATATTTTCACAAGCAGTGGGGACAATCAAAGCTATAGGGTGAGTCCCCAATCTTGGGGTTTGTTCATATGAAACTTAACCCCACAAACGATAGGTCAAGCCTACTTAAAATTAGACCTAAGAGTCACCCCCAAGAGAACCTCTTTTGTTGCTCAGATGTGGCCTCTCTCTTCAGCCAACACAACAAGCAAACTCACTGCCCTCTCCCTGTCTATGTGGGACATGACTCCCAGAGGTGTAGACCTTCCTGGCAACGTGGGACAGAAATCCTAGAATGAGCTGAGACTCAGCATCAAGGGATTGAGAAAACCTTCTCAACCAAAAGGGGGAAGAGCGAAATGAGACAAAATAAAGTGTCAATGGCTGAGAGATTCCAAATAGAGTCAAGAGTTTATCCTGGAGGAATAGTCCAACGCTGAGCTGCGGGTGAGGTCATGTTTTCCCCCTGAAGACTGCAGTGTTCTGGGACTGACTTCCAGTGACACTTGGCTTTTCTATCACATGGCAGCACGAATGGTGGTATCTTCTTTCTCTTCTGGGTTCTGTTGACTTCCAGTCTCTGGCTGCTCCCTTTGGCTTCCTCTCTATGTCCAATTTCCTTTACTTATAAAGATTCCAGCAATATTGGCTTAAGCCCACCCTCATTCAGTTGGACTCACCTTAACTAATAACATCTTCAAAGGTCCTATTTACAAATGGGTTCACATCCAGAAGACCAGGGGTTGGGACCTGGACGTGCTTTTGTATGGGACATGCCTCAATCCCCAACACACGATATGTCTTATTCTGATTTTTTTTAATTTGAAAACGTGTATTAATCATTATGGCAGAGATGACAAACCAAAATCCATTTTATCCTTCTCTTATAGTAATAGGTGCATAGCTTGGGACATGGCAAGTCTATGGTATATGACTGAGTTTTCTGCTGTGCAGTTTGAACATAAATTATATGTGCCATCATCATTCTTTCCCCTGGATGAAGAAGGCAAAGCCCAAGGAAGAGGTGGATCCCTAAGAAGGAACTTAGGGTCATGAATTGCCATTGCCATTCATAGGTGTCTGTGAACCTGGATACCAGCTCCGGACTGTTCCATGAGCTAGAAATAAATTTATACTGTGCTAAGCTATTGAAATTTTTTTCTTTTTTAAAAAATATTTTATTATAAACAGCAAACAAACATACAAACAATCTTGACATACAAACATTCTTGACATGACTACAATCCATGACTCACAATATCATCACATATTTGTGTATTCATCACCATGATCATTTTTTTGAACATTTAAGCCATTGAATTTTGATGGGCTGCTGTTACCATAGCTTACTGCACTGACATCTACACACTTGTAACAAAACACATGAAATTTCATGTTTAAAATATGCATTATCCTTTTTAAATTGTTTATTTATTTATTTATTTTGGCATGGGCAGGCAGTGGGAATCAAACCCGGGTCTCTGGCATGGCAGGCAAGAACTCTGCCTGCTGAGTCACTGTGGCCCGCCTTTTTTTTAATTTTTTTATTTTATTTTTTTATTTAATATGTATTATCTTTGCCTTAGTAAGTCTACGTCTGAGAACTTAGTTTAAGTAAACTGAAAGTATTGAGCTACAAAGATATTTATTGCAGCACTATGTATAATGAAAAGCAGGAAACAAACCATATGGCCGATATTACAGGATTTTATTTAAAAATTGTTTTCCATATAGTTCAAATTATATTTTAAAATCTTAGCTATTGACAGGTAAATATGGTCCTTGTAAATTGTTAGGAAGGAAAAAAGTAATATACATTGCCTATGATACAGATATAATTGTGTGTGTATGACAATTTAAAAGCATCTGGTAGATGAGGCTGTAGGTGGAATTTGTGTTTTATTTTTCTTTTATTGTTCCTTTCACTTTTAAACTTTTTAATATTTATCAGGATTAACTGATTTTCCTGTACTGAAAACATATTATTGCAAGTCAACTTATATATAAGTTATGGTTGTTGTTAGTGTGACTAGTACTGAATATAAGACATACAATAGAAAGTCAAAATAGATGTGAAATAGCTCTATTTATCAAACAGAATTTTGTATAACAGATTGATTTTATTTGTGCATTGAACATGTAACCTCCACACTAAAAACATTTTGATCTTATTTTTATTCTTAAACTATGAACTTGAGATTCCTTTTGAATCCTCTACTCTTAACCCAGTTACTGGCACAGAATAGCCATAGAATTTAACACTGAACTGAATTTCAAGGAAGGAGGAGTTGTGTGTAATAATGTGGAAAGAACGATTCAAAACTTCAGCAGTTGTATGCACACATAATCGTAAACATAATCTGGTATGCATTTTCACATCATCAACCAACATTATTTTAGGAAAATTGAAATGTGAAATATTTCTTCTCCTTTCTGCCAGTAGAGGGCAACAGGAACAAATTGCTGGGGTTGGTGATGCGTTCATAACCCTGTCAAAAAAGTTAAGTCAGTGTGAAACTTGTGACAAAAGCAACACAAGTTGAAGCTATAAAATTCAGGAGGAACTCCTGTCTGGTTTCTATGCCTGCAGTCTCACTTCCCTGCAATCCTCCTACTACAGGGCTGCTAGAATTTTCTTTCTAAAAGAGAACTCATTTCCCTGATTAAAAAAAAAAAAGAAAAGGGCGTGGGGGTGGGGGGGCTTCATTTTAACCCTATCCTCTATGAGATAAAGGCCAAGTTCTTCAGAGTGACATTTGGATTTCTTCACAATATGACTTCAACTTTCATTTCTCGCCATTCTCCACTCTTGGGAAACTCCATTCTTTAACCACATAAAGCTACTTATGGTTCTCCAAACAGACCAAGCTCTTCTATACTCTGATGCCTTGTTTCTATTGTCCTTCCATCTGAAATTCCCTTCCCTTTCCCATTTATTCCTGTTTATTTCCCATCTATTTGCCTTTGAATATAAGCACTTCTACTAGTCTTGTGAATACCTACTTTTCATTCAATAAATGAAGGCTCAAAAGTCACCTTTCTGGGAAGCCTTCCTTGATTTCCTATTAGAACTGCACCTTGTTTCTCTCTCTAGTAGCACATATCCACATTACATTGTTTTTAGAATAAGCAGTTTGTCTGTATTCTCTAGCCAACTGTGAGGTCCCTGATGGTTCAGGGGTCAAATGTAAACATCTTATTCATCTGTGTTTCCCCAATACCTGGCACATAATAGATACTCAAAGTACGTGTCACTAAGTGAACAAAAGGGAAGGAACTAAATAAGAAGTATTCATATTGGACAAAAAGCATTGGATAAAATTTTAGACTAACATTCCAGCTTAGACATGTGGGTGGTGTTTCTGATGAGTTCTGGATGTATCAGATGTTACTAAAAGACAGTTTTTAAAAATATGTAGGAATTGAATAATGGTACAGATTAAAATTATAGATAGGAAATGAAACTTTTGTATCATTCATTATTGTGTATAATAAACAATTTGATATCCGCTTGGAAAAAAATATGTAGGAAATTTTTGGTAGCATTTAATTTCCTTACTGCCTTAGAGACTGTTTTTTTTTTTTCTTTTTCTTTTATAGTATTAGATTAGATGGGGGTTCTTCAGTGCAAAAATACAGGGAAATTATGTCATTTATAATTTGGAAAAATCCTGGTTAGCACCAGCTCACTTGATTTCTAGGCCAGGTGGAATTCTACTTTCCTATTTCTCTGGAGACAAGAAATGATCTACAGTCTGTGTGTACTCTACATACTCAATAACCGATTCCAGTCTCATTTACACTTTTATGCTGAGATCAGCATTCAAAAGTGCAATAAGAGGAGAAGAAGGCATTCCTTTCATGAGTCTACCTCAGACTTGAACACCACAGAGTATTTAAAAATGCATGATGTATATACCAGTAAGTAGACACAGATGATGTTTTGTAGAGGTGATCATTGCTATACCAGGTGCCAGGTTTTGCTATTGGTTAAAACAAAAAGAGAAATTCATTTGGCAGGATTTGTCCTTTACAAAATCATGTTGACTTTGCCAATTCCATGTCATTTGATATGCCCTGGAAAACTGAGCAAGAGAAAAAATGTTTTCATGTTGAGCTTCAGGAAAAATATGGCCATTGTCCTTATGACCCTTGTAAAAAAAAAAAATCATTTTTTTAAAGTATTGAGTTAGATACAGTCATAGTAAACAAACAAGAAAATAAAGGAGGCCAAGATAATTGCATAAATAATTTTGAATTACTAAAACTCAAAAATTACACATAAGCTTCAGGTACATGGGTAGTTCAGTGGTTAGAAGGCCTGTCTTTCACGCGGGAGACCTGGGTTCAATTCCCAAACCATGCACCAAAAAAAGAAAAAAAAAATTACTGATAAGCCATAACAGAATTGATATACTTTTGCAGGCCTTAAACTAAAAAGAAGGAGGAGATTGAGATCTAAAGCTAACTGCAGGCTTCCTTCTGGGATCAACATAAACTTAATCCATGGCTTGGAAACCTGTCTTTTCAGACATATGCTAGTAAATTTCCACAGAAGCTATGCACGAGTTTATGAAACGTATCAATTACACATAAACTTTTTCTTACTAGTTTAGAGCCAGGTTTTTCACTTGATTAACATACTGTGAAATAGAAGAGATCTAGTTGATAATTAGAAAAAAAGTTAATTTGTAAGGAGGTACGGCCTCTAACATTATTTCAGTCAGTACCACAGCTGTGTGCTATAGTTGTTTCATGATGATTTTGGAAGAGGCTGATTGGATTTTTTTTTTGTTTTGGCATGAGCAGGATCCGGGAATAAAACCTGGGTGTCTGGCATGGTGCAAGAATTCTGCCACTGAGCCACTGTTGCACTCGCCCGAGGCTGATTGAATTTTAACAAGTAGAAATAAATATCATAAACTGTTATTTGTTATCCATTTTGCAGTTAATATACAAAATGCTGGCTAAGTAATTTCAAATGAGTATAAATCCTAAATAAATGTTTAATGAATGGGCTTTAATGGAAGTTGGTTCGTGTGGAGTTTCAAGTTACTGTGGTGAGTAAGGGCACAGATAGGAGACTCATAAGTAACTTGTGTCCCATGATCACTTTAACCTTATTTAAAATTTTTCTTTTAAAATAATGCTTTTTAAAAATGAATCACATCTCCAACTTACAAAACCAGTTTCTTAAAATGAAAGTTACTAAAAAATTCAATGAATCATTTTAACAACTTTATCATTCAACTAATAGAGAGTATATACAGTGTAAGACACTGCAGGACACTTATCTTACATATATGTCAGTAAAGAGAAATATTTGGCTTAAACCTTGCATTAACAGATCATAGATGTCAACATACTTTGTTGTTTCTTCGTGAACTCTACCACAGGTTTACGTGTCTGTAATTTGAAAAAGAACTGCCATCTTGTATTGCCAACAGAGAACCAACAGAAATGGTTCTAGGTGTTATCCACACTTTTCACATGCAGCTCTGTACTATATGGTTTTCTTTTTGGACCTCTAATTTCTTGCAAACTCTCTGCCCTGGAGGCTGACTTCTAGGGATGGCATTATCTGAGTCCCTTGCTCTCTGGCTTCCCATGAGGTTCAGCCAGTGGGAGGCACTGGCCCATGATACAAGTGAGATAGGACAGTCAGATTGCGATACCTATTTGCCTTTCTTCTGAACCATGATTACGACAGTGGTTCCATTCCATTGTGGACAAAGCTCCTGCCCATAATGGGCTCTTCTTCTGAGACTCCAGATCTTTCAGTATTATGTAATATGCAATAAATGCTTCAATAGATTAAGCTCTGAGTGGTAGAAATATGTTGTTTTTCCATCTTCAAGGGTGCTTGATTTTCCCAAATATGGCAATGAAATATATTATTCTTATGAGAAAATAATTTTTAAAATATGCAACATGTTCAGCTCCATGTAACTGAATACTTTATTTTGCTATTTTAGATTAAGAAACCAAAGACAGATCTTTATTTTATAAAACTCATGGAGTAAAACTGAGTCTGAGAATACTTTTCAAACTATTATTTTAAGAAAACAACCGATTGGCATGTATTGGTGGAAAATAAAAACATTTTATACTTTAAATTTGTAAGTTTCCTGTTAATTTTAACTTTTCAAACAGCAGACATCAAATATATGGTCTCATATCAAAATATGAATGTTTATGTATCTTCCTACTTTTCAACAGAAGGAAATAAAACGTCTTTAGATTTCTTCACTTATATTATTTATTATCATTTTCATTTACATTTCTTAATATGGAAGCAGATCTATATTTTCTTCTGTAATTAGAAGTGTTTGATTATTTAACCATGTTCATTTTCAGTAGCCTAAAATCACCAATGGTGCTTTGTATGGAAATCTACTTGCTAATTTACTTTAGGGATACTGTGTGTCAAATTCAAATATTGATCTAAAGATGGTATTATTATACTCAAGAATACCCAATTTGTGCTTCTGTTATTAGAAAGTCTTAAGCTTTTGTGTCTTGATATATAATTTACCAATTATAATTCTGTGATCTTCACCGTGAGGCTCATGCACACTACATGGATTTTCGTCTGTTTTATTGATGATTCATTATTTGTTCTGACATAGTCTGCGTTCTCTTTTACTGAATACTACTAAATCTGTCTCCAGGATGTAAATTGGTGAATAGCAGAGGTTGGGAATAGGTTTACAATTAGAATAGGAGAATGATTTTTTTTTTTTTACCTAAAAATCCATCTTAAGATATTTGTCCTTTTCTGTACAGGTTTTTATTTCCTCCTCTACCAGGTTTGCATTTGCTTAGTATCTTTCCATCAGCATCATTGTGAGCAAGAATGAGTCACTACCTATTGCGAAGTTTTGAGGAATTAAAGGAGGAAAAAATGCAAATCCAAGGAACTGATCACATGATAGGTCAGGCATTTCCTGGAAATAACCTTGTAAGTGACCATTAACCAAGAAGGCTGTTTGTGTCATACTACAGAAAGCTAGTTAAAGAAATAGAGTACTACCACACCTACCTAAATAAGACCAGAAAACTGAAAATAAACAAAAACATTACACCAAGATGCATTAGGCATATCACAAATTCCCGGACTTTACTCAAAGAGGCAATCTATCAAGTCATCACTGAAAAAGTATTAATATTTTTCATACACAGTTTTAACAACCTATTTATTCCCAGCATATGGAAAATTAGCAGCATCAAATCAGAACAGGGACTATAGATAGAGTTATTATCAACAACAAAAATCAAGAGTCAAGAGAGAAGACATGATAATAGTTCAAAGTAAAATAAAAACTCATGAAACAAAGTTGTCTATGGTCTGAGTGTGGGTTAAACACTCTTGTACTGCTAAAGATCCTGTGACTATATCACTATATTAGAAGCACAACACAATCATTTTTAGGTCAATTATGATAATGTATTCCTTTAAGAGAAGTTGATTTGTGTTTAGGATATACTGATCAACGTAGCTTAGATTTTATGATACAAGTTTAGAAAATTTCCATCAAAGTGATAAAGAAAGGAATGTTAGGTGATTAAGGTGGTAAATATCATTTGATAAAAGAGAAATAAAAGATTACATGATATTTATGTATTCCTCTAAGTTTTCCTCTGAAAAAAATTTATACAGACCTGGGTAAAACTTTCTCAAAGGCCATTTATTTTATGACTTCAAATCCTTTAGTTTTCAAATTCTGGCAATCAGTCAGAATTTGACTGGCAATCAGTCTCCAGCTAATGCCTCCTTAGGGTCATTACTTAATTACAATAGCTGTTCTCAGAAGTCACTTTACTGTGAGCTCTTGCCAATTGTTAGGAATTTAAACTGATCACCAGGTTGAAGGAAGTGCCCATCATTGCAAGGTGCAGAATCCAGGGTACAAAAATGAATAAACAAAGTCACTTTCTGGAATTCTTGGTCTCCTCAGGAGATGAACATGTCCACAAATACATGCCATGCAAAGCATGTTACAGAAATAAAGGTGTTTTTGTTTCCTAGGCTGCTTAAGCAAATACCATAAAATGGGCCACTTTAAATAATGAGAATTTATTCACTCACAGTTTGAGGCTGGGAAAAAGCCCAAATCATGGCGTCATCAAGGTGATATTTTTTTCCCAATGACTGGCATTCTGATTGTCCACTGGCATTCTGATTGCTGCCAGCAATCCTTCATGCTTAGTTTGTCACATTACGACTCCAGGTTGAAGTAATGTGACAAACTTTAGTTTCTGTTGAGGTTCAGATTCTAGCTGCTCCCTGTGGCTTTCACTCTGTCTATCTGAATGTCACTTGGTTTATAAAGGACTCCAGTAATAGGATTAAGACCCGTTCAGATTGAGGTGAGCCACACCTTAGCTACAATAACCTCATCAAAATGTCCTACTCAACAATGAGTTCACACCCACAGGAATAGATTAAGATTAAGAACAATTTTTTTCTGGGGGTACATACAACTTCAAACCACCACAAAAGGGGAGATTAGATACTAGGAAGGCACAAGAAAGGGAGTGGGCAACTCAACCTGTAGTTGAAGAACATTTCATGGAGAGGCGACACTTCAATAAAATCTGAAGGAAGAACGGGAGTTGCCTTGGCTAGCAAGCAGGAAAGGGCTGTCAGGGCAGGGATGGTAGCATGTGCAGAGGCACAAGCACATCGAATATCAAGTGAATGCGAGAAAACAGAGATGGTTCATTTTGCCTGGAACACAGAATAAGGGCATTACAGAAGGGCAATTGAAGAATTAACCTGAGAAGAGGCTCCCTCTATTTGCCATGACATCTCTTTTGAATTTTCCTTCCTTCTGTCCAGCTGAGAAACAGAACAGATCAACAAGTCTACTGTCTAAGCCGGTGTGCAGTTGAGATTGAAACCAATCTACTCTTCTTGTATGACCCTCAATCTTTATGATAACATTCTTCACTTGGCTTTGAGTAGGGAGGACCTCTTCCCTTCTCTTGGGAAAATGGAGGCTCCCTCAAGCTATAGATTTGCACTCCTGATGATTTCCTTCTCTCTCCCCTCCTTGGTCCTCTCTCTCTCTCTTTTTTCCCTGCTTTCAGCACCGTTTATCTTTCCTAGAATCTAGATATAATAAACTCATTTACTCAATTATTGATATAAAACATAAATACAAAAAAGTATTTTATGTGCAACACAAGGCCTTTATTACAGAAGTTGGCCTAAGGAAGCTTATAAACATTACAAATTACCTTCTGCTTTTCCATACTAATCAAGTTTGCAACCAACAAACCACTACATTCTAGTAAATACTTAAAACAGCTTAAGTCATGATCCCTCCCCCTTAGAGGTGAAAAAAAAACCCACCTTGATTTCTGTCCTAACAAAACTTTATCCTGAACTATCAAATTTCAGCAGATGGAACACCAGAAATAGGTTGAGAACCTTTTGCCTAAACAATTCAGGGCTGACTTCTCAAAAGAGGATGCAGGTTTCTCATTAAACTTTGTTTTAATGGATTTCAAAATTCTGTGACAGATTTTTGGTCATTGTTTCCATTTACAAAGTACTGATTTTAAAAACTAATAACTTAAAACTGCCACATGAAAACTAATGGTCCACAAAACATTCCTTTCCTGCTGAAGGTTTTGTGATGCATTGTTATCATTAACCAGTCTTTTACTCTTACACTCAAATGGCCAGTTGAGACAATTCTAAGATTGTTCTTCCATCACTGATTAAAACTGGGGTGGCAGGTATTATGGGTAATATTCATGTAGCTGTCTGTCTCATATCACGAACAGCAAAATGACTCAGAGGAGGATAATCAGAGAAACTCTCAACACACATGGGTTTGCCAGGAACCCTATCAATGATGGCAGCATCACCAGATTTCACGAATTTGAGGCCATCTTCCAAGTTCTTGCCAGAACGACAATCAATCTTCTTCAGCTTGGCAAACTTGCAAGCAATGTGAACTGTGTGACAATCTGCACAGGTGCATAACCAGTCCTGATTTGGCCTGGATGGTTCAGGATAATCACCTGATCAGTGAAGCCAGCTGCTTCCATTGGTGGGTCATTTTTGCTGTCATCATCCACATTGCCATAATGAACATCTTCTACAGACACGTTCTTGACGTTGAAGTCCACCTTGTCCCCAGGAAGAGTTTCACTCAGAGCTTCATGGTGCATTTCAACAGAATTGACTTCAGTTATAACCTTTACTGGAGTGAAGGTGACCACTATGCCTGGTTTGAGAATACCAGTGTCCACTAGGCCCACAGGCACAGTACCAATACCACCAATTTTGTAGACATCCTGAAGAGGCAGACACAAGGGCTCATCAGTTGGACAAGTAGGTAGCAGAATGCAATCCAGAGCTTCAAGCAGCATGCTTCCATTGGCATTGCCATCTTTACAAGCGACTTTTCATCCCTTGAACCAAGGCATGTTAGCACTTGGCTCCAGCATGTTGTCACCATTCCAACCAGAAATTGGCACAAATGCTACTGTGTCAGGGTTGTAACCAATTTTCTTAATGTAGGTGCTGACTTCCTTAATGATTTCCTCATATCTCTTCTGACTGTAAGATGGTTAGGTGGAATCCATTTTGTTAACACCAACTATTAGTCGTTTCACACCCAGAGTGTAAGCCAGAAGGGCATGCTCTCGGGTCTGCCCGTTCTTGGATATACCAGCTTCAAATTCACCAACACCAGCAGTAACAATCAGGACAGCACAGTTAGCCTGAGATGTGCCTGTAATCATGTTTTTAATAAAGTCTCTGTTTGTCCTGGGGCATCAATGATGGTCACATAATACTTGCTGGCTTTTAGTTTATCCAAGACCCAGGCATACTTGAAGGACCCCTTTCCCATTTCAGCAGCCTCCTTCTCAAATTTTTCAATGGTTATTTTGTCGATTCCATCACATTTGTAGATCAGATGGCCAGTCATGTTGGACTTTCTTGAATCTATGTGTCCAATAACAACAATGTTGATATGAATCTTTTCATTTCCCATTTTGGCTTAAGATAGAGCAATGGTTTTCATGACATCTGTGTTCTGGCGGCAAACCTGATGCGAAAAAGCCTTGGTCCTCTTTTATAGACTGGGCTGAATATGGAGATGGGTCCTAAGGTCCTAGTTGGGGCAACAGAGTTGGTTTGGCTGCATCTGAATAACTCTTGGAGGCATTGTCTAGCTCTCTTTAGAATGTGGGGACCCTATATACCTCTTTATCTTTGAATTCTAGTTACTGATTCCAGGAATGTGGAAAAAGTCCAGTGCGATATCCTATTATTTACTTCTCTATTTAAGAAGATCAGTCTTAAAGTGGTGTGGTAGAAGACAAAATTTCCTCTTGGATATAATACATTTTAGTTAGTCATGTAAAAGCTGTTGGAGTTGATTTAGACCAACCCTTTCATTGCACAAATGATGAATCTGAGTCCCAAAAAGGGGAAATGTCTTACTCAAGGTCCCACAGCTAGTTAATAGCAGCTGCAGTTCTAGGACCCATCCCTGGAGCCTGCTTTATGCCACACCATGCTGGTTTTTAAAGTTCAGCTGAAATAGCAGGGCAGTTAAGGTTAACCTGAGAATAGGCATCAATATTTCATGATGTTTTTTAGCTTTTAAAGAGAAAAGTGAAAATGCCATAAAGTGTTATGGTTAACATTATGGATTCTAGCATCATCTAAACTTGATTTTGAGTTATATTACCACTATTTAATAGGTGTATAACCTTGGGCAAGTAACTCTTCTTATATAAAATGGAAATAATAACATCTGACTTTCAGGATTATTTTAAGGATTAAAGGAGATAATGATTTGAAAGTGTCCAGCACAGTAGGTGTTTGGTAAGTGAAATAAGATGAAAGAGCATGCATGTGGTCTTGATATACCAGTGACTTGTGTCATAAGGTTACAAGAGTATACACAGTATGGCAGAGTGTTGTTTGGAAACATTCTTGCAGGCCTTAGGAAGTTTATTTCCAAGCATCTCTGACAGCCATTTCTAATAGGATCAGGAAGAAAGATATATTAAATGTCTGGTGCTTTTCCATTTAATTATCACTGTAACTATGGAGTGTAGTGAGGAAAATATCAACATGACCATTTTACAGCTGAGGAAATTGATGTTCAAAGAAGTTAGGCAACCTGTCCAAATTTGATTTCTCTCACACTGTATTTTATTTATCTTAAAATTATGCTGGATAATGAAAACGTGTGTCCTGTATGTTCTCAGGTAAGTTTAAAATCTTGTTCATTAGAGCAAGAGAACTTACAAACCCTTTTGAAGGGTAAGGGCTGAATTCCTTGATGGTATTTCTTTTTAAATTTTCATGAAGTAATGGTGCCATTGTTCATGTTTTCTTTTAATAACTTTATTAAGATAAAAGTTACTTATCATCCAAGTCACTCATTTAAAGTGCACAGTTCAATGGCCTTTATTATATTCAAGGAGTTGAGTATCCATCACCATAATCAACTTAAGAAGAAACCTCACACCCCTTAGCCATCACCCGACCCCCCCACCCCACTGAACTTCCCCCATCTCCGTAGCCCTAGTAGCTCAACTGCCAATCTACTTCCTGTTTCTACGATTTGCCTATTCTGGGCATTTCATATAAATATAATTATGCAATATGTAGTCCTTTGTGACCAGCTTCTTCCATTAAGCATAATGTTTTCCAAGTTCATCTGTGTTATAGCACGTATCAGTACTTTATTCTCTTTTATTGGCAAATATATTCCACCATACCACATTTTATTTTTTCATTCACCAGTTGATGGACACTTGGGTTGTTCACACTTTTTGGCTATTATTAACAATGGGGTCATTCTGTTGCTGTGTTTGTGATACCTTTTACGGTACTAGTTTATGGATGTGGTTAACTTTGTAAATCTGTAGTTTAAAATTTTGTCACCGAGAAGCCTGGTTTAAGGTGAGTTTATCACCTTCTATAGCGTGGACTAAGACACGAGTAGATACAGTTGCTTTCAATTTGTGGGTAGTGCCAAGTATGTGTAACCTGCAAAGGTGAGCCAAGATTAAAATACGCAGGGGAGAATCTCTCTTTAGTGATGCCTGACAGGGACCAGGGTCCATTTCAATCATTTAGCTTCTGATCATAAAGAGAGCTGGACAAGTAACCTAGAACCTAACAAGGTGGGTATGATTTTTCCAAAGTCCTTCCTTGCTGGATTTAACATTTAAAGAAAGGATGCAACTCAAATAAACGACTATAAATTACAAAATAAAATTACCTTGAAGAAATCTTGAGAAATCTCTTCCTTAGAGAAAGCAGGACAGGAAACTTTTGGATTTAATTTTACAGGATGTTGCAATTCAAAGATCATTAAATTGTGTAGAACGTACAATCCCTCTTTTGCCAGACAGAGAAATTTCCTGATTGTACTCTTGAGATATTATAAAGCATTTCTAAGGCTGTTGTTAAACTAGAGAATTGTGAATTGGTAGGTTTTCAAATAAGTTCCTGCAGATCTCAGTCTGATCTAAAGCTTCCTGTTTTTACAATTAACTCCTCATGTTTCTTTGTGGAGTGTGTGTGTGTGTGTGTGTGTGTGTGTGTGTGTGTGTATGTAAAACCTAAAGATAGATCAGGAAGCATCTGGGGCCATCTGGTTCTAGAGGAGAATCCAGATTTCTGAGAGGGGTGGGTACTAATGTAAACTGGGTAAATTATGCTATTTAAATGTGCAGCTCCTGGGCTAATCCTTCAGAAACTACTTACTGAAAATGCTCTTAACCTGTTGTACTTGGTATTAATACTTTATGGGTTTCTCATCAATAAATAAAGCAGGTTAGTCTGTCTTAGGATAAACACCAGTTT
Organism: Tamandua tetradactyla; assembly: GCF_023851605.1. Taxonomy (NCBI): domain Eukaryota; kingdom Metazoa; phylum Chordata; class Mammalia; order Pilosa; family Myrmecophagidae; genus Tamandua; species Tamandua tetradactyla. The sequence goes on along the minus strand of NC_135343.1, from coordinate 27,929,121 downwards.
AGGCATGAACAATTCCTTCTTGTTTTTGCCAAACTCCTGAGGGACTACAAAGGAAAGTGGACATGACAAGTATTGGGTTGCTCCTGAAAGCAATGTTTCCTTCGTGGTTCCTGCTCTCTGCCTCTGGCATTTCACACGCTAAATAAAGGAATGTGATTAAGAAAGAGCAGAAGGAAAAGAATTGCTAGCAACCAGGATGACCTGAGGCAATGGTAAGGGAAAATGTAAGGAGCTACTCTGTACACCACCTAGCAAAGTGCCATATGTAATTATCTAATGCATCCTAACTTTAATTATGATGATTTTGGAATGATGTTTATTTCTTCACTTCCCAAAGCAAGATCCCTTCTTCTGTATTTGAAGGGAGGTGGGAGAGGTTACATTTCAAGTTTTTCTCTAAAGATTCTTCATGTGGGGGAAGTAATGACAAAAATAACATCAAAAATATGTATTGAACATTTACATTAAGGTGACACTCATTTAACTTATTATTACTCCTGCTTTATAGATGAAGATAATGAAGCACAAGAAAGTGCAGTAACTTGCCTAGGTTCAACAGCTTAGTACTGGAGCCTAGATTTGAACTAGGTAGAAATACACAGAGCCAAGGCTCTGCCTAATTAATTAAGCAATTGTACTGTTTCTTAATTCAGTATTTTATGACCCCTCAAAAATTGCTAATTAAAAACATCACATTAGCATCTCAAAATAGATGTTTATGTAAATATAAACAGCACACATTGTAAAACAATAATTCTTTATTATCTTCTCAAAAGATCATTCTTTTTTTTTTTGTATTCTGTATGGTTGGGGTCACATTTCATTCCTTTTCCACGTGACTGTCTCGTTATTGCAGCACCATTTGTTGAATTTTTTTTTGGGGGGGGGAGTGTATGGGCCAGGAATCAAATATATCCTATTTTATTCCAGAGAAAAGGTCTTTATTCCATCTCCCCCGCCCCAAAATGAGAGGTAACGCTTTATTTTGCTGGGGAACTGTTAAAAGTATGACAGCGCCAGTTGTGCACAGATAGAAATTTATGACTAAATATGTAATGTTTATTTGTCACCCAGCTTGGAAGACTTCCAAATGTTTCCTCTCAGTAGCTTTTGATTTTGTTTGGATTTTTCTTTCAATGGCCAAACAGTCAAGCAATGTCTGAATCATATTCGCTTCAGTCAGGGATTACCAACACACTGAACGAGAGCGTTGGTATTTTAAAATTCTACTACATTTCACATGCAACTTTGAGGAAAAATCATGCTTTAGTAGCTGGATTTAAGAAAAAAAGTGGGAAAAAGTGAACCAAGTTTGTGGCTCAAGTTCTTTTACCATTTGCTGCAGTGAGGAGCTTTGCTATTCTTGTTTTGCTGGAGAAACGCGCTTAACAGATCAAACTGTCTGAAAAAGGTTGTCTGCATCCCTAACGCTTAAAAAAAGGATTTCGTTCTCTTTTCTTCACACATCAAAGAAAGCACGCAGGGAGGAAATAAACCATAATTAGGCATGAGCCAGCGAGCAGACCCCTTCCTCTGCCTTCCCTCACCTCGCCCCCCACCCCCCATCCCCCCACGACCACCCCCACCCCACGCCCGGCACTGGCAACTGTCCTGGGCGCGAGCGAGGCGTCAGCCACCGCAGCAGCTGCAGAGAGCGCGCGCCTGCGCCTGCGCCCGCCGCCAGGATTTGGGCGGCGGCGAGACCAGCCCGGGGGCGCGCCCGCTTGGGAGCGCGCTCATGCAGCGGTTTTCTTCTCCCACAATCCAGAGGCAGCAGCGTGAGAGGGGCGGGGAGTTGGCGGAAGGATATCAGCGCGGAGGGAGTCCGCGCGCTCCCTTTGACGGTGGGCTCGTGGCGCTGGTTGGGAAGCGAGGGGTGGGTGTGATGCGGCACTGCGGTTCTTTGACCGTTACTCCGGCTCCTCCAGAGAGGGCGGAGGAGGAGGCTGCATCGCGGTGGTGGTTTTGTGCCAGAGCATCCCAGAGTGGACTGAAAAGGCTGGCGGGACTCAGGAAGCTGTGGGGTTAGGGAACCCCATTCAAGCCCCCAACCCCCCCAGGAGGGGAAGGGGGCTGAAGGCGAGGCTTGTGGGGTCGGCGGGAGTGCGGCGGAGAGATGGTGTCTGCCCGGGGGGAAGGGGCGAGTCCTGCCTGTCGGTGGTGAGGGTCTGGGGCCAGGGAGGCTCCGCGGGTCCAAGCGGCTCCAGGCGGCTCGGTACCTCTGGTGGGTGGAAAGTGTTGAGTGCAACGCGGAGGTCGAGCCTGGGGGGCACTTGAAATCCTTAACGTGGTATTTCATTTAGCCCACGTTGGTGTTAGATGACTGGGGGTAGTTTCGCTCGTTTGCAGGAGCTGGGCTACCTTGACGGGCTTTTTGTCTGGCTGCTCCAGCCACCTTTCCCTTCCTCCTCCAGATGCCTTTTCTCTGCCCCTCTTCGCCCGGTACAGACATTTCCAGCATAGCCTGCCATTCGTGGCGGCTGTCGAAGCCACTTCTCGTGCTTTCGGCCCGTTTTCCTCTGGGTTGTTTTTTGAGGAGGGAGAGCTTTACCCCCTCCACAATGGGTTTTTCCTCCCATGCGGAAATGGACTTTCATTGATTTCTACTTCTTCAACGTTTAGTGGCCAGTTCCCTGAGCGTATTTTTGTGGTCGTTCCTTATTTCAAATACATAATCTATAAAATGGAGAACGAAATTTTTACTCCCCTCCTGGAGCAGTTCATGACCAGTCCCTTGGTCACTTGGGTAAGTGGAGTGTCCTTTATTCTATATTTTGCTGCATTATTTGTGGCCGCAGAGATGGAGGTGGGCGTTCGTGTCGAGATGATCTCTCTTTTCTAGGTTAAAACGTTTGGACCTCTGGCTGCAGGAAATGGGACCAACCTGGACGAATATGTGGCTTTGGTGGATGGGGTATTCTTGAACCAGGTCATGCTTCAAATGTAAGTTTTAAAAATTTCTTTTCCAGATAAGTTTCATTCTTAAAAAAACAGCCTAGAGACTTTATGTCTTCAAAACCTCCCCAGCGCCCCCACTTTTTTTTTTTTTGCTAGAGAAGTCCAGGTGGTTCAAGAATTGGACCTTGAAAAGGGTGATAATCTTACATTCTAGCCCATTTATCACAGCCCAGTAATTATACCTGTTAACAATTGTGGAATTTGAATTTTTCATTCTGCGTACCGTGTATTGTCATTTATTGTCTTTAGTGATGTGAAATTCAAACCAGATTGTGTCCTCTTTGATGGTTTGGTTAAAAAAAGAAAGAGCGTGAAGGAGGGGAATCTAGTTTTCTAAAGGGAAAAAAGTCTTTCCTGTGCAGTTATGTGCATTTGATGCAGAAATGTTTATCAACCTTTGTGTCTAAAAATAAATGGCTCAAATTTGAAACTGGTGAAGTAATAGATTTCAGAAGAGAGAATTTTAAACAATAGTTCTGATTGGTAAGGAGGACTGTTGCTCTAGCAAGTAACTTAAATGCCTGTTAAAACTAGTCTGGTTAATGATTTATTTTGTTTGTTATTACACTGTTTAATATTTTGGTAGTAATTTTAAGATATTCTCAGAGGTTTGAAATGTAGGTAACTGAAGTCTTGATGACAGATGATTCAGTAGACTTTTATAATTTATACTATTGGATTTGTATTAAGTAGGAAATTGTTTTTGAGATGAGAATCTAATATTGAAATATTGATAATTGTATCAGTGAAATGAAAAGTCCATTTTCGTTATTTTAGGTATTGTAACGTGTATGAGTTCTTAGTACTTCAGTATAGGTTATCAAATTCTGAATATTACTGATATACTCAAAATAGTGTGTATTTAACCTTGTTTCTCCTGAGTAAAATCTGATTGTGAATCATTTGGAACTTCTGATTTCAAAATTATCTTTATATATGGTGAGCTTTTAGTGCTTTATTAGTAAATATTTTTTGCTAGAGAATAAGTTATGCTGCTTTGCTCTAATGATACTATGTGTAAAATTTCAATTCTTTATTTTATTGGAAAATATTTGTGTTTAGATTTTTCTGTTTAATGGAGGGCAGAAGTCAAATCTGTAAATAACTGTTCGAGTGATACCCTCTAAGTCTATGCCCAAAGAGATTTATATGTTGTTTTCATGTATGTGTTTTTTCTCCATGGAAATATTATACTACTGTCTACTTTCCAAAGCATTTTATTTGTATAAATAAATTTGAGGAAATGTATATGTTATTTAAATGTGTATATGTTTTTATTCTCTAAGAAAGAAAAGAGGAATGTAAAAATTAATTCTTTCCAGGAATAGTAAATATTTTTGGCTGCTGTCCCGTGGAACTGTTTTTTTTTTTCTTTGAACTTTCCTACTGTGTCCTAAACAAGATGGTATAACAATGAAATTGACCTCTGTTTTGGGGAAAACACATCATGGGAAGGGTAGCCACTACAGTAGATACTCAGACCTTGTCCTCTGTTCCTCTTCACTTGACTGTTTTTAAACCCCGAATTTTGAAGTTTGTGCTGAACACTAAAAAATAGATGTGCTCACAAAAATAGGAAAATATATTACTTTAGTTTTCCACTTTAATGTTTTTTATTGGAATGATTCTTTTTTTCAAAATATATTTAGATATTTTGTGTCCTGAATAGTTATCAGTGGTTCTAAAAACAGGCATTTTAGCTTGTTTTCCACTTTTAGTAGTTTTTTACTTTTTAAAAAATGTATATTTTGTAAATAACAGTGGTTGCTGAGTTGTATTTTTGAGAGCACTATCTCCTTCCCAGATCTCAAATCTGCTTCTGTGTTTTCAGTTCCACCTCTCAGTTTCTTTTATGTTTTTTCAATGTCCTAATTCTGCTCTGGATGACCTATATTAATTAAAGGGGAAAAAAATAAAAAAGGAAAAAGTACATTTCTACTTTTGAGTGTGTGAATAATTTGTTCAGATATGATCACAAATTTAATGAATTATTTACTGATATGGTAACAAAATATACGTTTTCAAAAGTTATGTTTTGTTTTACATAAATCATTTAGGATTTTAGTGAAAAACTTTACTAATATTTGATTTAATGTATATATATTTTCTTAGAGTGTTGGTTGGAAATCTGTACTCTAAATTACATTTGGTTATAGAATATGTAAATGAAAATCCTTTTTAAATGAAGCTGTTTATATGTTTTTCTTCTTGTTTCTTGTGCGTGGAGTTTGTTGAGCCTCTTAGATCTATTGGTTTGTACATTTTATCAGATTTGTGATTCTTTGGCCATTTCTTCAAATACTATTTTTTTGGCCCCTTCCACTCTTTGAGGACTCTAGTTATATATATATTAAGCTGCTTGATGTTGTCTAAAAACTCACTGATGCTCTGATCAAATTTTTTCAGTATTTTTTTTTTTTCATTTTGGATAATCTTTTGCTGTATCTTCATGTTCTGTTACTGTTTCTTCAAGTTCATTAATTTTCTCTTTTCCAGTATTTAATCTGCCATTGTTAATCCCATCCAACCTATCTTTGGTGTCAGACTTGGTTTTATCTCTAGAAATTCAGTCTTTTTTGTGTCTTCCATACTCTGTCTTTTCTTTAACTTCTTGAACATCTGAAATACAATTATAATAACTGGGTTAATGTCCTTGTCTAAGCATTCTACATCTGTATCATTTCTGGGTCAGTTTAAATTCATTGATTTTTCCTATTATGGATTGTGTTTTCCTGCTTTGCATATCTGATAATTTTTTATTAGATGCCAGACATTTGAGACTTTACATTGTTGTTGGGTCCTGTATATTTTTGTATTCCTGTAAATATTCTTGAGTTTTGTTGTAGGATGCAGTTAATTAATTTACTTGGAAACAGTTTGAGCTTTTTCGTTCTTTTTGGTTTTGTTGGACAATACCAGGACAGTGTTAAGTTTGGCACTAGTTTTGTCTTGCTTTTGAGGCAGAACCCTTCTAAGTACTCTGGCAGGTGGAAACAGGAATATTTCTGGCCCTGGGTTAGCTCTGTGTGTTGTTCCTCAGATCCTTTTTGATGGTTCTTTCCCAGTCCTTGGATAGTTACCTCACACTTGTATACTGATAAGTACTCAGTTGAAGACCCAAAGGATACCATCTGGAGATCTCTGGATCTTTCTCTATGTAGTTCTCTACTCTGAGGTACTCTACCTTGCATACTTAGCCCTTCCCACTCAGTTCTGCCTTTTCAGCTCAAGGAGACTACTGTACTCTGTCTGGATTTCCCCTCCTTGTCTGTGGCCTGGAAATTCTTTCAAGCCAGTAAACCGGAGCAATTGTAAGGCTCACCTTGTTTGTTTCCATCTAACAGGGAATACTGTCCTGTGTTGTCTGATGTCCACTGTCTTGAAAAATATTCATATATTGTCTTTTTCTTTCCAGTTGTTTCATGTAGGAGGATCCCTGTTACTCCACTATGGCCAGAAATGAAAATCTATTTATATACTTTTTATTACTTTTTTTTTGCCCTGCTAGTCTTGTACTACTGCTTTCAGAATTGACACAAAATTTTCTTATGGAGCTTTTCTATAGAATTTTTTTTCATCTGAAGTGTTATTAAGAATAAGAATATCAATGAATTTAGTGATCAGTATTACCCTTTTGGTCCAGAATCTGAAAGTAAAGAGTTGGGCTTCTTGACACTGTTTACTGACTCTGCTTTATAATATCTGAGTCTGTTTCTGACTTGGTATTCACTGAATTCAGAGATGAATCCCGAATTTCATTAAGCAGCTCCTTGAATCGAAGAATCTCATTAATGGCTTGTGACATGGCATTAGTCTTCTTTTAACTAATGGGAAAGGGAAACTATTTAGAGATCTGGAATGATGGTTCAGCTCTTCTGCATGCTGCAGGGCATTTTCCAACTTCAAGCAAATGAAATCTTTTTTTCTCAGTGCAGTTGTTAGACATATGGCTTGGTGATAGTGAAGTAGAAATAATAATTTTTCTGTTTTAGTAGGCATTCAATTCTGAAATCAAAAAAGTACTGTGGGTTTTTAAGGAATTTGTGACATTGTAGTTAATTTCATAATCCAAATGATTAAAAAGTGTACTAATCATTTTACCTAAAACAGTTAGAAATATGGATCTTACTGTTTTAAATACTGAGATAATTGTTAATAGTATGCAAATAATATTTGGAATTATGCTTTATAATTCAACCCCATCAGATACCTATAGAAATCTGTGCTTGAATTAGTTAGTAATTGTGATGTACTTGTTATGGCTTTCTTCTTTTGTAATCTTGAGTTTAACTATGAAAATTCTTTTTAATTTTTAATTAAATCCTTGACACATGGTCATCTAACTTCTGCTTAAATAGTTCCTGAAAGTGCACTCAGAGGAGCCATTTATCTAATAGAGGAAGTTGACTGAGAAATGTTCTTTTGTCCTGTCAGTGCTGAAGATTTCAAAAGTAGATTGGGCTAACTCTGTGCCTCGGTAATATCCCTAAAATGACCTATGAATATATAGGCTTTCTTACCAAGTGTGGCTTATTCAGCTTTTCTCATTTGGCATAGTATTTGTTTTTATTTATTGCAACTTTTAAAAAACACCCACAATATAGTTGGAGTTGCTAACTTACTAAATTCTGTTGATTTGCTGCCTAAATATTTCTTAGTTGTGTTCCTGACTTTTGGTTTAATACATTATTCCCTGACTGGTCTTACCTATGGGCTTGCCCATTTTCAAATTGTCTTACCATCTGTGGTCATATGAAACATTCAGAAACACAGATTATATCATGTCACTCCTCTTTAAAATGCTTCAATAGCTTTCCACTGCCTTTGGAATGAACACTTTGCTTAAAGGTCCAGACCCTTTGTGATCTGCTACCAGCTGCTCTAACTCACCTTTGCATGATGCCATTCCTCAGTGCATTGCCTAAGATTGAGTGAACTTGTAGTTTTTAAAACAAAGCTTTGTTCTCATATCTCTGCATTTCTTTCACTCCTCCCTTCCCTGGAGTACATTCCCACCTCTTTGCTATATTGCTTTGTTTAACTGACTCCTACTTACCCTTCAGAATTACTCCTCTGTGATTCTTTGGCTCATCCTAGCCTGAGTACTCCTCCTTATGCTTCTTTAGGACCATATGTGTACTTTGGTAGTAGTATCTATCTCAGTGTTTTGCAGTTCTTAGTTGGATTGTCTCTGCTGACTAGCTTGTAAGTTTCTTGAAGCCAGGGGCTACATCTTTCATCTCTGTCTTCTTAAAATAGTGCTTGACATGCAGTAAGTCTTGATAGACTTCTGATGAATGAATGAATGAATGAATAGGGTATGGAGTAAAGTGGAATGAATTTGGCCTTTGTGTCAAACAAACTTTGGTTCAGTTAGCTAACTGTGCTGCTTATTAGATGTGCGTGACCTTAAACAGTTTACTTAACAATTTACTCCAAATCTTAGTTTCTCCATCTGTAAAATGGGAGGCTTAATGTTTGTTCTATCGCAGGAGGTTGGGGAGGTGATAAGATTAGACATAATCTCTACTAAGACAGGGGCAGTATCTTTCTGTTTTGTAGACCACTCTATTTCCAGTGCTGGTTGTAACCTCTCAGTTACCTCACTTAGAAACCAGGGATAAAAAGAGAATTAACAGGGTGATTATGAAAATCAAATAGGATAATTTGTGTACAATGCCTAGCATATATTAAGTATTCAATACATGTTAGCTGTTGATATCCTTATTCATAAGTATTTTCCCCTAGACTGCCCTTCCTCCTTTCTTTGCTTTGCAAATTCCTATTCATCTTTTTTTTTTTTTACACGGACAGGCACGGAAAATTGAACCCAGGTCTCCGGCATGGCAGGCAAGAACTCTGTCTGCTGAGCCACCGTGACCTGCCCACTACTCGTCTTTTAACACCCTGTGAAGTATGTTGGCAGAGTTACTTGCTCTCTCCCCAAGAATCACATTTTTACCAAATTGTTAAAGTGCTACTACCTCTACTAGATTGTTAGCTTGAGGCTCGATATTTTTGTCTTACACATCACCAGTGCTTAGCATAATTCCTGGCATTTAGTAAGTTCTTAATAAATGGTAAAGGAATGAATAAAGCCATTCTATAATTAATTACTACAACCCTCTAGTTTTAGTCTTGTAGAGATTAGTTTGTGTTTTAAAGTTTGTCTTACTTCCTTTTCTCCTTTTCTTTTGTTATCTGTCCCCTTATTTGTTTCAATTACCTTAACTGAGTATTTTCCTTACCTATATTATGTCTCCCTTGAGGTGAGGTGGTAAGAATTTCATGTCATGGTAAATGGTTTTGTATGGTATTAGAAATAAGCAATATTGACAGTTTGGTTTCCAGTAACTTTAAATATGTAAAGGTTATAAACCAGGCTAACAAATTGTTTACACATTCTGTCCTTTTATCTTGATAAGTGTATCTTCATAATGACTTGAAAGGAGGGTTCAGATTTAGAATTTTTGTAACTTAGAATTTATAAACTCAGTTTCACTCCAGAATGTGTTAGTCCAACCCTCTTCCCCAGTTCTTTGCTGTCTGTGGATATCCCAGCATCCCTAAGGTCCAAGCTTTGGTACTCTGTCCCCCAAACAACTGCTTCTTGGCCCAAGGGTGTGGTGTACACATGTGTAGCATAGTCTACCCTCTGGAGGACAGACCTGGGAAGAGGCCTTGGATACCATGCTAAGGCTATTGAATTTTTTCCTGTAGAGTAGTGTTTCTCACTATTCATTGGCTGCAGATAATCTTGGGAGGTCTGTGATTATTGTAGGAATTTCATTTTTTGTGTTTTCATTTCAATAATCTAAATTTTCCCCCAGAGATAATTATGACAAAATTTTCTTGCAGCGATAATTCACAATTGAAATACAGATTGTTTCATCTGTGATTTCCCATAATAATCCTATACTGCTTTTCAAGTAGATAAGATAATGACACCTTTTAAAGAAACAGAATTATCAAGGACATCTGGGGATCGGTCTATAGATATCTTAGGAGTCCATGAACCCAGTTTGAGAAAGTAACTTTAAGAAACTAGATTTGTGTATTAAAAAAAAATCTTTCAATTGTGAATTAACTTGGTTACCAGCTTCACGGAGGATGGGTGAGAGACATGAGTTTGAATAACTACCAAGTTTTTTACTTGGATAAAGAGTAGATAGACAGTGCCTTTAATCAGTAGGACATTACAGGAGGATAAAAGACTAAGAGGAGGGAAAAAGTAGAAAATATGTTATTAATTCAGTTTGGAATGTAGAGTGAACATTGGGGTATGTCTTAGGGACAGGTCTGAACTCAAGAGGAAGGTCTAGAAGAGAGCTAGAGGAATTAAGTTTGTAATAGAATTTAAGGACATGGGCATTAGAAAAAATACAGAAGAGGGTCAGTGACAGATCCTAGGAAACAACAGTATTTAAAAGGCTGGAAGATTTGACAAAAGTGGAAAAATTTTACAAGGCTGCTGGGAGGAAATGATAAAGGGAATCAGTTGAAGATGAATACAGATATTGTCATGCAGTGTTGATGGTTTATTTGAGATTTGGAAACATTTGTAGTGTAGCCCATTAGCATGGTTGAGTAAAAGCTGACAAACAGATACATAGGGTTTATTCAGATTTGAAGCTTTGGTTAGTAGATATGGGGTGGAAGATAACATACTAGAAATCCTTAAGTGTTTGGTTAAAATGAATAGAATAGGAGCATTTAAAGTTGGGAGGAAAGCAAGAACCATCAGGAGTAAACTGACATACTGGAGATTGCAATAAATAATGAGGGAGTAAGAGACGGTAGAAAGGAGAGGAGATTGAGGTCAGAAGAGACTTTCAGAATTTGAAAATCTGGGGATTGTGCAGTTCTGAACGGTGATTAGAGCCAAGATTTAGACTATGCTAGAGGGTGGATAGAACGGAGTAGAGTGAAGGTAACTAAGGTTGAGAAGGAGCTTCCTGATGCCTTCAGAAGCTATAATCTCTTTAATACCATTAGGGTAGAAATGAATATTTTGGATTAAAATTGAAAATTGGGCAATTACAGAATAAATAGCTAATGTTCACAGTACTATAATTAAAGAGTAATAATGAGAAAGGAAGAAAACTTGTAATTGTTTGTCACTTTTATATTAACTTAATCTTTGTGTTAAAAATCAAACTTTGTGAAATGTATCAATAGTATTCCTGAAATTTTTTTTTGGGTGATGGTCTGGAAATTGAACCTGGGTCTCTGATGTGGAAGGTCAGCATTCTACCACTGAACCACCCATGCACCCCTAGGAAATTTTTTTTTTTGAAGTGTGTTCTTCATGTCCTACGTTCCTGGTGAAGGCTAGAAAAAAAAATTCAAATTTTACACTATTATTGACAACATGAAGATTTCTTTTTCCTTTATGGTGAGGTAACAGGAACATGGTTTAATTTTAGGTGTTGGATCCTAGCCCTTGATTAAGGACCTATGAAATTGTGGAGGATAAGAAATTGTAGAGAAAGACCAATGGAGATAAAATACCAATCCATTTTTACCAGGACTGGTTAAAAAAGGATGAACTACAATAAGGTCTCAGTTAACTTGAATATTCAGAGAGAATTTCAAGTATGAATTTTCCCATATTTGAAGATGAATTACTTTTTTCCAGCTTTTTATTTAAAATCTTTCTGAATGGATTAGAATAAATTTTCATTTTAGTAAATTGGAATTATACATGTGATGATTCAGGATATTGTAGAAGTATCTCATTTAATTGTTTTAAACTTAACTATTTGTGTTAAGTATTGACAATATATACTGACTAAGATGAATCTATAGTGAATGGTAGATGTGCTGTCGTTTTTATTTGAATGTATGCAGATATTAGAGAGCAAATTTCTGGTTATAAGTTTGTTCATTTATTACTTAAAAATTTGTCTGGTTTTTTTTTATGTTTCTTCTAAGTGAGTGAGTGTGTTTATGTGTGGGGGATTGTGTGTGCATATGTTTTGGGGAAGGACGTTAGTATAGGAAGCCAACTATTGAGAAGTTTTGTTCTGCCTTTGGAGGTATAGATAATCACAGAAACGTGGAAAAGTTAGATTTGATTTATCTCTTGAAGAAGATGGTTGGACTTGGGTAGCTATAGACAAGAGGATATTTCAGGCTAAAAAAGCAGTTTTGGAAAAAAAAAAGCAGTGTGTGTGTTATTTGAGAGGGTTAAGGACACTATCTAGGGTAGTTTAAAGCTGTATGTAGCCCAGAAAAACTTGTTTTTAAATTTAATCCTTTCTTGTGGATATGAATCCATTGTTAATTAGGACCTTTTGATGAGGCTATTTCAGTTAAAGTGTGACCTGCTTCAATCTGAATAGTTCTTAATCCTGTTACTGGAGTCCTTCATAAGTGGTATGAAACTGGAATAGAGAAAGGAAGCAAGAAGCTGTATCATTGGAACTTGGAAGAGAAGGGGGAGTCTAGGAAACACCATCATGTGCTTTGGCTTGTTATAGAGGAGCCAGGAATTGCTGGCAGCCACCCCCAGAAAGCCATAGTCATCGGAGAGAAAATATCACCTTGATGATGGCTTGATTTGGACTTTCTGCCAGTCTCAAAACTGTAAACTAATAAATTTCCATTGTTTAAGCCAAACCATTTCATGGTATTTGCTTGAGCAGCCTAAAAAACTAAAACACTATCCTTAGTAAAGAATCCAAATTGAGTAGTAGTGGGATAAAAAGTTGCCTAGATAGAGTAGGCCAGATTTTGTGCAACTTGAAAATTAACTAGTTTAATTTAAACTGCATATGGCAGGCATTGGAGAGGAAATTTAAATTATTTATGAGGGCATTAAAAGTATTTTAGGAATGTCACTTTGGCAATTTTTTGCAGACTAGGTTGAGCATGGAATTCATTTGTTCATCCAGTATTTATTGAGCGTATACTGTGTACACTATTGTAAATTCTGAAAATACATCAGTGAACCAAACTCCTACCCTTATGGACCTTACATTGTAGTCGTGCTTGAAGCAAGTCAGGAAATAGGCAGGGACAAGTAAGGAAGATAGGTGGATAGTGATGGTTGTCTTCTAAGCTTGTGGTGGTGGGCAAATTTGAGAAATATTGTAAAAGAATTTATGGAACTCAATTGTAGTTGTGAAAGACAGGTAAAATGATGCCAAGGTTATAGCTGAGCAGATAATTTAAAAATACGTATTTGTAGGGATAATGTGAAGTGGAGATACTCAACTTTGCATGAAAAATTTTAATAGCTGTGTATTTGTGCTCTTCAAATCTTAATGTTGAAAAGCCCGTATTTCACTTTCAAATTTATTTAGTGAAATAACATTGAGGTTGTGTTATTACAAATTTTTTTTGGCTATTATACTTTTAAGTGTACTTATATAGGATATAAGTATATATAAGTATATACATTTGGAAGACTTAAAATTCTCTGAAATTAAATTTCATTTTAACTGATTGTGGTAGATTGAATTATATACCCCAAATTAGATATGTTCTTGATCTTAAACTATGTTCCTATAGATATGAATACATTATAAATAGGATCTTTTGAAGATGATATTTTTAATTAAGGTGTGGTCTAACTGAATGGGTTTGGGTCTTAATTTGTATGCTGATTTGAAGCTGTTACATATCACTGAAAATGCCATGTTCTTTTAATCTATTCCTGTGGGTGTAGACCTGTAGTGGGTGGGACCTTTAGGTTAGGTTATTTCAATTGAGATGTAACCCAACCCATTTAAGGTGGGTCTTAATCCTTTACTGGAGTCTGTATGAGAGGATGAAAGACAGAAAAAGTGAAGAGAGCTCAGAGAGAAACACCCAGAGAAGTTTGGAGAGAGCTTAGAGAAAAAGCCCCCAGAAAAGAGAGAGAGAGAGAGAGAGAGAGAGAGAGAAAGCCTCCAGAGGAGCTCTGAGAGAGAAGGCAATTGAAGCCAGAAGATAAAGGCATTGAGATCTGGGAAAGAGGGGCAACAGGCACTGGCCATGTACCTTCCCATATGACAAAGGTGTCCCAGATGCTGGCAACCTTTCTTCAGAAAATGTATCCTCCTGCTATGCTAATGCCTTAATTTGGACAATTTCATGGACTGTATATTTGCAAGCTAATAAATCCCCATTGTAAAAGCCAACCCATTTCTGGTGTATTGCATTCTAGGCAGCTTTAGCAAACCCAAAGTGGGGAGCCAGAATCAGAAAAGGTCACAAGGAGAAACTGGAAATCAGCAGGTACTCAAAAGAGAAAGGAGAGGACATGGGGAAGTTTAGGAATCCAAGGATTGCTGGCCAACTAGAATGTCACTGACATTGGGAGGAAATAAGCCTCTAGCTTCTAAAACTATAATCCAATAAATTCCTGTTGTTAAACCGCAGTCTGTTGTATGGTATTTGTCATAGTATCTTGGCAAACAAACTAAGACCTACTAAGTTTACCAAACTTAAAATTTAGCAGTTTTGTATCATACTTCTATTACTTATGGGGGCTCACAGTTTGTGCTAAAAGAAAGGGCTCAAAGTAGTATTTCAGAGTTAGGGCCGTGCTGTTCTCAATACTTTTTTTTATTATCTAAAGATACTCATTTAGTTCTGTTGTATACATTATTCTGAAGGCCATAATCTGTTGATGAATTTACTGTGAAAGAAAATCCTGGTTTTATTTGAATAAGTCTCTGGAGATTAAAAAAAAATTTTTTTTTAATTCTACAATGGAGAAATTTGGTTCAGTGATTGATATTAAGATTTTCTTTTAGGTATAGTATTTATTCAATGTTTGACTTTTTTCTTTGAATATTCCATTATTCATCAACTTTGCTGCTCACAGCTACTTTCAAAATAGTCTAAAATCTTAGGTCATTTGTTCCCCTGTCTTTTAAAAAACTAGTGACCCATTTTATAAATTAGAAGTTTCCCATACAGTTTGTTTCTCCTGGGTAATTTGTAGACCATGCTGTAAATCTCTTTAACTTGTCTATTAATAGTTATTTATTTGTGTGCCTTTCCTGAGTTTTCATTTGGTATCTTTTCAATACTATGTTGTTTGTATGTGAGGCTATTTTTCCTCTTCTGTTTTCCCTCTTTTTATTGTATTTCTTTCTGGATTTCTGTGTTCCTACTAGTGCTTTTGTAATAAGTATCTTTTATTTTGCCTTTAATTGTCGGCCTTCTAATGCAGTTAGTGAGGATCTTTTTGAAGTACTTTGTGGTAATCTTATTCCCTGTTATTTAATAGAATTCATATTCTTCAAGTATATATATACACACACACACACACAAACATATACATATGAGAAATTGATGTTGAAAAAAGAGAAAACATTTTCTTATCCAGTTAAAAACTTCTTACTTGAGTTTTATTTCTGTGACTGTATATAGTTATTTTAGTTCATTAATTCAGGAGATTGTACTTTAGAAAATGTTTTAAAAGTATATCATCCTTATAGCTTTCGCAGTGTGACTGTGTGATTGTGAAAACCCTGTGTCTGATGCTCCTTTTATCTACCTTATCGATGGACAAGTAAAACATATGGATTATAAATAAATAATAGGGGGAACAAATGTTAAAATAAATTTAGTAGATTGAAATGCTAGCGATCAATGAAAGGGAGGGGTAAGGGATATGGTATGTATGAATTTTTTTCTGTTTTGTTTTTATTTCTTTTTCTGAATTGATACAGATGTTCTAAGAAATGATTGTGATGATGAAAAAATATGCGGATAAATAGGGAATAACAAAAAAAGTTTATCATGTTTTTAGAGGGCATTATTCAAACAATGGCAATGATTCCTGCCACCAATAATTAATCAACAAGTTAAATTACTGTAGGAGGGTTTGTGGACTTCAGGTTAAGATTCTGAACTCTATTGAACAAATAGCATGGAATTGAAAGCCATAGTAGTTGTCTGTTGCTGAAAAAAAGGAAACACCTAACTACACATCAGCCCAATTTGTGGAATTTCTTGAGTCTCTAGGTCTGACTGAATCTGGAGTAAATATTGCCCTAGAATAGTGATGAAAGCTAATTAGTCACTGGCCTTATGGTTGACCACCATATAAATGGAGGATCCTTTATGAAAATGCTGATTACTATAATATCAAGTCCTCACGTCTCCATATGAGCAACAAGGATTGATTTAATTCACTGCTTCTTTAAGGGAGATCAGTAGACCTCTGTGGTTGAGGGGAGAGGGTGCCCAGAGACCCTTGGAGGGTGAAGTTTGAGATGTAATTTATGTTTTTTTTTCCTTGTTATTTAAGCACTGGTTGTGCAAAAGCAACTCTTGGTGAAACTGCTGGCCCTATTTTGTGGAATGCTATTTTTACTTGGAAGAATTCAGACTTGAATATTAGGCAGATAATTTCTCAAAAATGAGCAAAATGAGCCTTGGTTTCAAGGAAACAATTGGTAGTGTTTGTTGTCAATGATAAAATTTAAGCTTCCAAACAAAGATTAGAATTATAGAAAACTTGTTTCTACTAATATGAGCTTAGCAGCTTCTCAATGTTTAAAGTATTGTTTAATGAGATTAGAGGTGAGAGTAATGAATGTAACCTTTTTTTTGGATGTTGAATAACAAAATGTGCCAACATTCGTAAGATCTTTGTAACTCAATGAACCGGTATTTTCAAAATGACCAACGTATGCTGTTAAAAAATCATGGAAATGTAAAAGATCCATTCAATATGCTAAAATAGATGGTCAGTAGATTTTGATATGTAACATAATAAGAAAAGTTCATCGATAAGGTTCTGCAGTGTTACAAATCTTGAAGATAGACCGCTTACTGAATTTTGGTAATAGCAAAGAAGAATATCAAGAATTATCTGAAAAGGTTATTAAAATACACTTTCTTTTTCTAATTGTGTATTTACATGAGACTAGATTTTCTTCATGTCCCTCAACCAAAACATGTCACAACACATGGAAAACAGAGACAGCATTAAGAACCCAACTGGCTTCTATTAAACCAGACATTAAAGAGATTTATAAAACTGTAAAATAATGTCCCTCCTCAATAAATTTTTTCTGATTTGGAAAATACAGTTATTAATCATAAAAAATGCTTTTTTCTTTGTTAACATACAATGAATTTGTTATTTTTAGATGAATTAGTATCTTTAAAAATTTTAATTTTAATTTCTAGTACAGTAAATAAAGGTAGAAATAATCCATGTACACAAAAGATTTTTGGGATTTTCAGTAATTTTTTAAGATTTGAAAAGGGGTTCTTGAGATCCAAAGTTTAGAAACTGGTGGCCTGATTTTTGAACGGCTTGTGTTGAAATCTGTCCTTTTCTAAGAAGTAAAAGTTAGGTCTTCATCCATCTTATCCAATGTGGTTAAAGCCTAAATTGAGTATGTGTAATATTGGATTTTGATTATTTCTGTGTCCAATTAAAATTTTTAGATCAAAGCATTAGTTCTGTTTATTGAATCAGTTAATAGCATGCTGCATTGCTAGCTTAAGCTTGCCATTTTTAAATGAGGGCTAGCTAGAAAGTACCATATATATTTCTTCATCTTTTTAAGAGAAAGCTTAATATGCCTAAAATAATGAGAATGAGTACATGAAGGGGGCTGTCTATAATCTCTGTGATATAATTTCATGTCACATATCTTTCCAAGAATGATTATTTAGTCACTGTGATGATGAAATTAGTTAATATATATGAAAATATTTGGTAAATTTATGGAGTAATGTATTAATATTAGATTTTATTGTTGGCTATTATGCATGATGGAGTTGTGAGAAGGGAGAGGAATTAAGGTGAAGAAATACTTCTTTTTTTAAAGCTACTCATTTCCCTGATTATACTCAAGGCTAAAATTCCTCTCTGCTTGGCTTATCCATAATGGTGATTTACCTAGTTACTTATTTTCATAAAGCAAATATTCTGGTATATGTATATTTAAAAATAGGTACGTAAATCACATAGTTATTTCAATGTTTCATAGAGACATGCAAACATATAGTTATATATCACCATATAGAATATCTCAAAAAGCAGAAAGAAAACAAAAACGAAACTGTATACAACTAGTTTTAGAGTAGCATACTGAAAAAACATGAGCACATGTGGTTGTTAGGCATCAATGCTGAACAGATGGTTTAAAAGGATACACACAAGTTTGCAGTCTGGGTGGAAGAGCATAAAGCCATTAAAACGATCAGATTTCTGTTTCTTACAGATATTAGTCAATGAATAATTGACTAATTATTAAGTCAGTCTATTATGTTTATGTCTTTTACATAATCCTAAAATATAATCCTTGGTAAGACATAATTACTAATATTTTTCCCTAGGAGTGAACACAATTGACAAGCTTTCAGGATCAAAAACTTTTGGTGGGTGTTTTTCCTCTTTAAAAATGATTTTACATGGTTGAAAGAATTAGTTAATATCAAATCTGAAGTATTGTTCCAATATTGTTAATTTTTCCTTCATCTCTTTCCCTACTTTTGAAATGACTGTATGTAGTATTAGATAATCCTATTGTCGGTGTATCATTTTCATTGAAATTAATGTAACTTGTTAGTAGATTACTTATAAATGTGAAATTACTTGAGGTCCTCTTTTACTGCCATGTTGCATTAACTTCTGGCTAGACAGATTTGAACGATGCAGATTTTTAATTTTCGTCTTATATAAGGATATAGTGATTTGAGGTTGTGTTGCCTTAGAAATACCTACATATGATTAAAAAGGTACCTGCTTGTATTTTATATGTCATCTGTATCATTCAATAACTCATCTTTTATTTTAGAAAAAGGCTTTCCCAAAATATATATATTCTTTGAAAAAAATTATGCTTTCAAAAAGCCTAATAAAACTTCACTATGGTTCTGTCCTGAAACTGTGATCACTTTTTTCCAGTCTCCCTCTGAATTTGTCTTTATTTAGCATTTTTAATACTAAACATGAATGAAAGGCAAATTAGAATAATAGACTACAATTTTTTTTTTAAGAAAAGTCATACCTAGTTAGTTTAAATTACCATACTGTGAATTTTATTGTACTAAAAATAAACCGTATAAAAAACTCAGGCACAGGAGTGTTTTCTGTATTTCTGTAAAGTACATTCTTTTTATAGAAGAAATTTTTATGTTGTTTTATTTTCTTATGTTTGTGCTCAGTCTCACAAATGTCTTATCTTATGACTTTGAATCCTTAGCATTGAATCCTGCATATATAACCTTATTAAATGTGCTTCAGCTAAGCAGTAGTCAGACATAAATTACTAATATTTTTCCCTAGGAGTCGACAAAATTGACAGGCTTTCAGAATAAAAAATTTTTGATAGCTGTTTTTCGTCTTTAAAAATTGTTTTATGCATCTAAAAAGATTAGTTAATGTCAAAAGTTTCATTGGTGAAGAACAGCAGTCCTTTGCCCTATCCCTCCCTCTTTCTGAATTCTGTTACCCAGACAGAAAACTTTTAACTCTATCCCTCCCTGTATCTGAATTCTGTTACCCAGACAGAAAACTTTTAACTTTTTTTTTAAAGCAGTTTCTTCTGTTATTCAATCCTATATATCATGATAATGTGCTTATCCTGGTATTTCTTGTTTATCTGTTTTCGTTATTTTCAGTTTCCTTCTAGATATATTAGATGATACTTTAGCTTTCTTTATGTCCCCACTCCTATTTTTTCTTACCTTGTCCTCTTAATATAGTTATCCCAAGGTTAGTTTAGTTAACAATCAGTATTTATATTATTGTAACTATATAAATGCAGAGCCAGGTAGTGTGCCATTATTACATTTTCTTAAAGTTTTTTTGGAAGTTACTTAATTGTCTTGATCTTTTTTGCTTGTATAATTTTTAATAGGTCTATATGTATTAACCTATTTTTTTTCCATGGAGTTAGAGTGTAGAACTTTTTAGGCACTTTCACCTTAGAGCGTTATTCATAAAAGGAGATCACATCCTTCGGGTAAAAGGGCCTGTTATCCATTATCCTAACTTATGTCTAGATGATTCTAACTCACATTAGTCGTGCATAAAATTAGAAACCCAAACCTTATAATTAAAAGTTTATTGCTCTCTAGATTCTTGTCTAGAGTACTTGGAAATTATCCTTGTCTCCAAGTCCAGAAAGTTTATGATAATCTATTGAGATGTAATACCCAGTGGTACTAGAAAAGTAGGAAATTTTTAATACTGTTTGCATACTAAAATAACTTTCAAATAGGTATAGTATGGACTAGAAACAAACTAAGAGACATTGAGTCCGTAGGTATTACTCTATACTACCTAGAACTCCACTATTCTGTTGGATTTCCTAATGAGTCTAACATCATAGAAATACCATCAAATCCCATGTAATCATAGCAAAAAAAGGCTTACACACCACCACAATTTTATGAAAGGATGCATGCAGAAAGCTTTCATCCCCCTATGTTTAAGATCTCTGTGGAATGTAAGTTTAATGGTTAGGGGTTAAGCTAGCTACTCTTGCCTCATTTTTTAAAATACTTTCTCTATAATATATAGTGTATATTGCATTTTCCCCATATTTATAGAATAATTTCATCTGCTATTCTTGGTATGTAAAAACTAAGCAATTTCCTCTTTATATTCAGAATTGTCTTAATTGTTAAATGCAGTCTTAATTATATTAACTTGCAATCTTTTTACAAAGATTTTTAAAAGAATTTTGAGTAAACCAAAATTCTAAATTCTTAAAACTTGCTAATTAAAGTAACTTTATGCAGAAGGGCCTGAAGTCTTCCTGGCATCCAAATAGATTTTGAGATATGTGAAGAATATTGGACATAAAATTTAAAAAGAAACTTTAAAGCTTTAAAATACCAATCTTTAAAGAACAGAAAGAAACTTGGTAATAACACTACTGTGTCAGGGACAAAGATTGTAAATTATAAAATCTGTTAAAGGTGAAAATGAAATCACATGTTTATTAGAACAAGGTGTATCCCAACCCTTAATCCAAACTGTATTTTTTCATGTAATAATGAGCTTGCACTACAAATACGTATTTTTTTGTTTATATACATTTTAAGTAGTAATATTGAAACATTAAATATTTTTTGTCAAATATAAATACCCAGGCTTATGATAAAATATCACTGTAATAAACTGGGAAGGAGTATTTATTAATCTTCCTTTGATTACTCACTTTGAAAACAGAATTGGGAATATGCTCAAACATTGTAATAAAACTGATTTATTACATAAATGGAGTTTATAGATAACATTGCTGAAACTTTTTTCTGTATATCTTTACTTTGTTTTCCTGAATGAACTGTAAGAGAAAAGTCTGAAAAAGTGCAGTCCTGAAAACTGGAGAGTCCTGGGCAAGTTACCTCTATGGACTTCAGAAAGACTAAATAATCTCTAAAATATTTTCTAGGTCTAAATGTTATCAGTCTATGAATTGGAGACAGTCATGGGTATGAAAGGGAATTCAAATATGGAATAAATTAAAAACTGATAAAGAAAAGGCTAGAGAGGAAAAGTATTTACTGAGTATCTATGATTGCAA
The DNA here is from genome assembly GCF_023851605.1 of Tamandua tetradactyla. Taxonomy (NCBI): domain Eukaryota; kingdom Metazoa; phylum Chordata; class Mammalia; order Pilosa; family Myrmecophagidae; genus Tamandua; species Tamandua tetradactyla. Next base: position 27,907,666 of record NC_135343.1, on the reverse strand, counting down.
ATGAAATTTATGTAACTGTAGGTGTTCCTAACATTTTTGTTACCAGAGGTGTTATGACTATAATTTAAAATTACAGTTATACTTTTTTCCATAGTAACAATTTGATTAAATAAAGTTTTTTATACATGAAATAATATATCTATGGTATGTACTCAAAGCGTATTTGTTAACTTACTGACTAAAAGTCTCCAGAGTTGATTATAAAGAAAGCTTTCCATTTAGCTTTCTGGGTCTTTTATCCATGGATTCCTGACCATGTAGCAGTTTATCATTGTTAGTTATGAGAAAGGTACCTGAGTTCTGTAATAAAGTTTCTCTGCTTTTGTAACTATCTAGTTCTGGTTTGTCCTTTTACTTCAGAAACTCACTTTTCAATTTAGATTGTCATTTGCCCTGGGCTATTCTGACTTTAAAAACTAAATCAACACAGTTTAGATTAGCCTAGCTCACCAATGTTCTGCACATCTCAAACTAGTTTAGGACTGTGTTACTCAGTTGATCTTTGGGACACAGAGTTTAGTAGGAATAATTGGTTTCAGGCTGCCAAGTAGGTTGTTAGCTGGGAGAATGTAATCTCAATTCTCATTAGAAAGCAGCAATTTAAAACACTGTACTTAGGCCCAGATCATTTATTTTTGTTTTTATTTATTCAAACAACTTTTATGCTAGCAAATAAGCTAATTATTAGAGATAAAAATGTGAATAAGATGGTCCCTGTTTGCAAGAAGTTTAACTGTCTAGTGATAAAGTGAGAGTCATAAAGGCAATCAAATATTAGAAGGACTGTGAAACGTTAGTACTCAACAAATGGAATAGTCATACTTTAGATATGGGGCTAGGAGAGTGAGTAAGATCATGGGGATAATTTAGTAATAGAAGTTGTAACAATGTAATTCACTATAAAAGCATTAAAAGAGAAAAAATCAGATGGGAATAGTCATGGGAAAAATTGTATAAAATTCAGCACCCATTCGTATATTGAGTAGGAATGGAACTTAACTTGATAGATGGTATCTATCAGAAAATTACTGCAAACATATATTAATGGCAGAACATTAAAAGCAGTCCCATTAAATCTTAGAATGGGGTAAGGATATCTGCTTTTCTCTCTTACCTATCATGAGATATACCATGCTCATCAATGGAAAGATTCAATATTGTAATGCTGTCAGTTCTCCTTTAATAAATTTATAGATTGAGGGTAATTTCAATAAAATCATAGTGTTTGTATTGTTTATAAAGAATATGACAAGCTGATCCTAAAAATGGTCAAGGACTGTGAATAGTTAAAATGAATTGAAAAACAAGTCAAGGAGTCTTGTATAAGATAAGACTTATACAACTTTAGGAGGTAAGATGTTGCTGTTGGCATAGGGTTATATAGATTGACCATTAGGACTTAAAGGAGAGCACAGAAACAGGCTAGGCCTATGCATAATGAGTACAGTTATGATGAAAGACTTATCAGTGGGGAAAAGACAGATTAGTCAGTAAACTATTTGGGTTAATTAGCTATTCATATGGAAAATACCTATCTCATTTACAAAACTAAATTCTAGATTGATTGAAGACCTAAATGGGCTTTAAAAAAGTCTTTTAAATTGTTAGAATATAATAGAAGAAAGTATATTATGATAGGAGGAAAGTTTTCTTAAGAAACAGAAATTTATTTAAAGGATAACAAATGAATAATTAGACAAGTAACAAACTGAGAAAAAAGTATATTTCCATACATACCACAAAAATTGGTGGTAATGTATGGAAATATATACATATATAACCTTAAAAAATCCTAGTAATAAATGTTAGCAACTCAGTAAGAAAAAAAAAGGATGACGTTCAAGGCAAATGAATATAGTGAGTTTATAGAGGTGGAAATTCAAATGGTAAATAAGCATGATAAGGTACTTATAATTACTATTGTAATTGGAGGCTTGTCAGTTACAAAGGAGAAAAGCAATTGTTTTTACCAGTTCATCAGTATAAAATGTTGAAGGGATGTGAGGAAATGGGCTGTTGATTAGAGTGTAAATTGATAAAAAAAATGACAGTGCATGTACTTTGTGACTCATCAGTGCTTCTCTTTATCGTCAGAAAAAAAATGTATGTTAATACAAGGAAATATTTGAAAGGATGTTCATTGCAGCATTGTGTATAATAATAAAATTTAGGAGCAATCTGAATTCTATCAGTAGATGAATAGATAACATGTGGTATACTTCGTAGTAACAAATCAGTGATCTGGAACTGTATGTATCAGTGTGGATAGCTCTCAAGAAATGTGATGTGCAAGAAAACCGTATTACAGAATTACTTGTATAGCTTTGTGACATTTATGTGTATTAAAAATCACATATTTTCTACAGAAAACCATATTACAGAATTACTTGTATAGCTTTGTGACATTTATGTGTATTAAAAATCACATATTTTCTACAGATACTCATGTGAAGAGAAGAAGAAATAGGGTAGTATGTGGTGGTCTAATGATTCTTTGGTTGTGCCTGTAATAATCTAATTATGCTAATTAACAGTGTTAATTCTGGGTGATAATATGAGTGATTGTTATTGTACATTTCTGTGTCCTGATTTCAAGGTTTTTTTTTTTTAAGAGAATGATGTTCTTCCTCTTTACCTTCCTTTTTTTTTCTTTATTAGAAAGGTTCTGTGTTTACAGAACAGTCATGCATAAAATACAAACACCACTCTACCACCACCGCCTTGGATTGGTGTGGAACATTTGTTACAATTAAATTTTCATAATTATTAACTCCATAGTTTGACTTAGAATTCACTGTGTAGCATAGTTCCATTGGATTAAAAAGAAAATTTTCTGTTACCATATATACAATCTAACATTTCCCCTTCTAATCATATTCAGATATATGTTTTAGTGGTGTTAATTACGTTGACAATGTTGTGCTACCTCCACCACCATCCTTTACTAAAACATTTTCATGTATTTTAATAGGTATTCCAAGTAGGTATCCTGTATTTTAAGCCTTAACTTCTCATTTCCTACCCCTACTCCATCCCCTAGTAACCCATATGAGTTTACCTATTCTAATTGTTTAAAATCAGTGAGATCATACAATATTTGTGCTGGTGTCTGGTTTATTTTATTCCATATGATGTCTTCAGGGATCATCATTGTTGTCATATATACCAGGAATTCATTTCTTATGGTTAAATAATATTCCATTGTAGGTATATATTCTGATGTTATTTGTCTGTTCATAGGCTATTGGGCACTTGGATTGTTTTCATCTTTTGGCAATTTTGAATAATGCCACTGTGAACATTGGTGTACAAATATCTGTTCGAGTCCCTGCTTTCAGTTATTTTGAGTATCTACCTAGTGGAAACATCAGGTCATATGGTAGTTCTGTGCTTAGCTTTCTGAGGAAGCATCAAAGTAGTCTTCCACAGCATCTGCACCATTTTACATTCCCACCAGCAGTGGATGGGCATTCTTACTTCTCTGCATCCTCTCCATGACTTACAATTTTCTGCATTTTTAACAGTGTCCATTCTAATATGTATGAAATGGTATCTTGTGGTTTTGATTTGCATTTACCTGGTAACTATGATGTTGAGCATCTTTTTATATGCTTTCTGGCCATTTAGTATGTTTTATTTGGAGAGATGTCTGTTCAGGTTTTCTACCCATTTTAAAATTGGGTTGCTTGTCTTTTTGTTGTTAAGTTGAAGAATTTCTTTTATATTCTAGGTATTGAACCTTTATTGGATATATGGTTTTCAAATATTTTCTCCCATTGTATAGGTTCACATCTTTTGTTAAGTTTGGGAAATACTCTGTCATTACTTCTTTGAATATCCTTTCTGTCGCTTTTTCTTTCTTTTCCTTCGGGTACTACCTAATGTGTATATCAGTGCACTTGGTGGTGTCTCAGAAATGTTGTAGGCTAATTTTACTTTTAATATTTCTTTTGTTTTTCTGCTCCTGAGCCTGACTTATTTCAAGTGCCTTGTCTTCAGGTTCACTGATTGTTTCTTCTGCAAGGTCCAGTCTGCTCTTGAAATCTTCCTGGGCATTTTTCATTTAGTTATTGTGTTTTTCAACTCTAGTAATTCTGTGGTATTGTGTTTTTCAACTCTAGTAATTCTGTTGGTTCCTTTTTAAAATTTCCATCTCTTTACTTGAGTCTCATATTGCTTATTCATTGTTTTCCTGGTGCCCTTTAGTTCTTTCTTTGTATTTTCCTTCATCTCCTTGAGCATTTTTAAAGTCATTTTTTAAAGGCTTTATATGTTTACATTCGTCTTTGTTGGTGCTCTCTGTATTTTTATCTTCTTCCTTTGAATGGGCCTTCATTTCTTGTTACTTTGTTTGCCTTGTATTCTTTTTGCACACTGTATATTTTAATATTTTAAAATGGACTCAGGGAATTTATTCCCTGAGATGTCTGTTTCTTTGTTTAGTAACTAGCCCAGTAAGGAGACAAGATTTTCTTGGATATCAGCCCTCTTATCAGGGAGGTCTGCCCAGGGCATGTGCAGTGTGCAGGGTTTTCCCTGTCTTTTTGGGCCTTTGTCTTATCCTAGGATTTTGCTTGTTAGTTGTTTTGGAGTGCCTCTGTTTACAGAAATTTGATTTTCCCCTCTGTTTCTCAGTAGACAGGCCTCTTGCTCTTGGGCATTTGAAGCCAGCAGACCTTTGTCCCAGATTGCCCACCTCTATAGTTTTTTACACTCCTTTTGTTGTCACAAGTTGCTTTTCCCTGCAGGGCAAATTCTGACCAGAGGGGTGTCCCAAGCCAGTCTTTCCTAGCCAAATCAGGACCAGGGACCCATGAAGGGGGTAAAGGATGGCACCGAAGGCCCTGGGGAGGTGATCAGGAAGGGCTCCATAAACTTCTCTGACACCTCCCCATAGCTTAGCTTTACTGGCCTACCCAGTAAATGCAGCCCTTCAGCTCACTGCCCCTAACATCCCTAAGGAAGCACTGCATCTTTAAATATCCACTGCCTTTGAATGCTGAAACAATGGCTGCCACTGCCTTTGTCTGGGGAGGCATTGAAACAAAGGCTTCCACTACCGTTGTCTGGGGCTTGTTGAAGTAGTAACTGCTCTCAGAGGTGGGCCCCCATTGATCCAAATTGGTTAATCAGCAGCACTGAGCATTCAGCCCACTCCTGTCATGGGGGAACAAGATTTTTTGTGTGTGCTGTATGGTGGGGTCACATTTCATTCTTTTTCCATGTGAGTCGCCCATTAGTACGGCACCATTTGTTGAATTTTGTTTGTTGGTTTTTGTTGGTTTCTTTGTTTGGGAAGTGCATGGGCTGGGAATCGAACCCGGGTCTCCCGCATGGCAGGCAAGAATTCTACCACTGAATTACCCTCACACCCCCCGGGAACAAGATTTTTATGTCCCTTTCTGTCGCCAATGAGGTGGCCACTGCAGCAGCCTCTGCAGGGGTCAAGGAGGGGCACCCATAGATACTTAGCAGAGAGAGTAATTTACTGTTCTTTACCGTAATTGATCAACCCCTTCCTCCCTCTCTTCTCTGGATGCTGTGCAGTATTCTTCCCACCTCCAGAGTTTCAAAATAGTTGTTTCTGACAGTTCCTGTCTGTTTTATAGCTGTTTTGATGGAAGAACTGAGTCCTGGTGTTCTCTACTCAGCCTTCTTCCCTAGAAGTCCTCTTTCCTTTTCTGAACAGTTTGTCCTAAAACCATAAAGTAGTGAAGAACAGAAGTAGGCATTCATACTGAGGGGAGGTGGATCATGGTATAATAGAGTAGGTTTTTGGAGGGCATCTTTATAGGGCTATACAGCACAGGGTATTAGAGTTGAAGCAGGATGAAGAGGGCAATAAAAAGGAGAGGAGTGTGCTGTAATTGATGAGGGGCATCAGCCTCTCAGACAACTTCTGAGTGTGGAGGTTGTCCACATATGGGATGTAGAAGCCTGGTCACATTGAGGAGGGCATCCATAAGGAGGGGGCAGTTTCAGGTGGGGCTTGAGAATCCACATGGGCTTAGAAAGGTATTTAGGGGAAGAGGTGGCCCAATGTGGAAAGTCATAGCCTGAGCAGGTCATCCATATGATGGGGAAGGGTGGGTCAGATTTAGGCAGTCAGATCACAAGTAGGGCGAGGAGGGCATCCTTGCAGGATCTGAGGCAGCCAGGTGTAGGGAGTTAGAATTCTAGCCATATGAAGAGAATGTCATGGAGGACTGGTGGCCCATTGTGGGGCATTATCATGAATGGGGTGAGGAGAATTTCCTGCACAGGGATGGCCTGGCATGTAGTGTTAGAGAAGGGTGAAGAGAACTTTCAGATAGGGTAAAGGATTGGTAAGGATGTAACAGTAATATCAAATAGGTTTATAGGGAATTGATCAGATAAATATTTTAGGGACAGTAGAAGCAAGGTTACTCAGTAGAGAAGGGAATTGCAAATTTGGAAGAACCTAAAATGAATTGTATGGTTGGATTGAAAGTAGAGGTATTGATGTGAACTCTTGGTTTTCAATATATGAAGGTAGATATATCCCTAGATCTATCCACTATGAGGGCCTGGGAATAGCAGCATCTCAATAGCAATGAGTATACCTCGAACTCTGATCTTAGTTTCAAAATACCAGTCTCCACAAAAAAGGAGAAATGGTTAATTCAGTTATGGAGAAGGGAAAGTAAAAGACTAGATGGAGTATCTTGCATCAGAAAGCAAGGATGTGGTCAAGGAATGATGGGGGCATACCAAAGGATATAGAAAGCCCTGTCATTCATGATGGCAGCATGAAACATTTCATGACTCTGTATCCCAATAGACGCTTTGAACAACCAGCAAGAACTGCTAGAAACACCTTTCCAAAAGCTCCAGAAAACAGTTAAAGTATTACAGCAGCAGGATGAGTGCCAAATCAAGAAAAAATGGTAGGATCTCATGGCTCCTTGGCTGAACCCTCCTCCATCACTTCACTGGCTGGGCATGGAGTCAGCCTATGCTCCCAGTGAGGATCTCTAGTCCCACTAGAGGTTACTTGGAGGGATCAGAGTAACTCTTGTGTATATACTGAGAGCATGTATGTCTGGTTCATTCTGTGTCATGGTGACCTGAGAGTCTTCCTGTCCCAGAACAGAACACTGTGTGTAGAAGACAGTTTTTATAGAATTCTCCTGTAGAACACTGTGGGTAAGCAGTCAAGTTCTGTTTCTTAGGACAAGGGAGTGCTGACTATAGAACATAGAATGCAGTGCCCAGGACCATGAGGAAACTGTTTCCTAGGGGAGAGAGATCATAAGGAACCCCTAAGGTCACACATGCATACCCAAGACATGTACAGAAAGGATCAGGGAAGCACCTGTGCTTTGGCCTGGAGCTATTCTCTAAACCCATCGAATGGATAAGGCCTCAAGCAAGCACTCAAACAAGTCAATCTGCAAAGATATCCTGGAATGTAAATTGCAGCAAAAAACACATTAAAGTATCAGAATGTCCAGGTTTTAACCAGGGTCACAAAAAATGCAAAGTAACAGGAGGCAGTGACAAGGAAAAGAAGATTAAACCATTAGAAACCATCATTGAGGAGGACCAAATCTGGGACATGCCAGTCAAAGACTTAAAAAATAGTCCTAAATATGCTTAAAGAACTTAAAGGGAAATATGGACCAAGAACTAAAGGAAATCAGGAAAATGATCAGTGCTTCTTTTCATGTCTAAAAATTTTTGATTGGATGCTGGATATTGTGGTTATTAAATTGTAGAATGTGTGAAAATTTTATTTTGGCACTCTATCAAATTACCTATAATTAGCTTGATTCTTTCAAGGCTTGATTTTAAGCATTTTTTTAAGGGAGGTTTTGGAATACTTTTACTCCTGGGTTAGTTTAGTCCTACCTCTAAGACATGAATTTTCTGAAGTCTCTGCTAAATGTTCTTGGTGGTCATCACGGTCTTTCCTTCACTCTGAAAGGTCAGAACTCAGATTTCTCACTGTGCTTTGTGAGCTTGGGAAATTGATCAGCTTATGTAATCGGCCCCTGTACTTGTCTCTGTTCAGCCTTAAGGAGTTGGAGGGTATACTTGCACATATAAGTATTTAGCCGAAGTCCTAAGAACAGGTTTTTGGAATTTTTTATCTGTGTAGCTATCTTCTCTTTAGTTTTTCTGAAAATTCTAGTCACCTCAGTTTGTTTGAATCTCCTCTAAACTTTGTTCTTCATGTTCGGCCAGACTGCTGAACTCTCCTTAGGCTACCTCTTTCTATGCCTCATTCTGGAAAGTGGCCCACCTCCTCATTACAAAGAGCCTAGGTAGGGGTCACAGTCTTGCAATTGTGTCTGAAAACAGTAGTTTCATATGTTTTGTCTAGTTCTCTAGTTCTTTTTTGCAAGAGGGCAAGTCTAGTACTAGCTCCTTCTTTCTATTTGATGCTTTAGCTCATTTTTTTAAAAAAAATTTCTTTCTTTTTAAAGCATGCAAACACGAACATTCTTAATATATAATCAGTAACTCACAATGTCATCACGTAGTTTTATCATTTCTTAGAACATTTCATCAATTCAGAAAAAGAAATAAAAAGAAAAAAATTCGTACATACCGTCCGCCTTATCCCTCCCTTTCATTGATCACTAGCATTTCAATCTACCAAATTTATTTTAACATTTGTTCCTCCTATTATTTATTTATTTTTAATCCATATGTTTTACTCATCTGTCCATATGGTAGATAAAAGGAGCATCAGACACACGGTTTTCGCAGTCACACCACGAAAACTGTATCATTATACAATCATCTTCAAGAAACATGGCTACTGGACCACAGCTCTACATTTTCAGGCACTTCCCTCCAACCTCTCCATTTTACTTTCACTAAAAAGGTGCTATCTATATAATGCATAAGTATAACCTCCAGAATAACCTCTCGACTCTTTCAAGTCTCTCAGCCACTGACATTTTATTTTGTCTCATTTCTCTCTTCCCCCTTTTGGTCAGAAAGGTTTTCTCAGTCCCTTGATGTTGAGTCCTAGCTCATTCTAAGATTTCTGTCCCATGTTGCCAGAAAGGTTTACACCCCTGGGAGTCATATCCCACGTAGAGAAGGAGAGGGCAGTGAGTTTGCTTGTTGTGTTGGCTGAGAGAGGCCACATCTGGATGTTTTAGCTCATTTTGATTGTATTATTTTTTCACCTAGTGCCATGAGTGATCTCAGTATAAATGGTTGAACTGATCCAAGCTTGATGATTGGCAGCGTGGGTATGGTCAAAGGACAAAGGATCAAGATGTTTTCCAGTGGTGGGAAAATGGTTGAAGAAAAGCAGTAGTTCGCCAAATGTAGTCGAGGATCCCATTGGGTCTTTTCTGAGATCTTTTCATGGGATTCATAGGGTCCTCCCGTTTCCAACTATATATATCTGTGGTGAGACTGAAATTTCTTTATATGCTTGAACCAAAAGAACATAAATAATAATTTGAATGAACAAGTTGAGAACCAACTCTTTTTTTTTTTTCTTCTTAAGTTAAGCCAGACATTAAAGAGAAGAAACTGTGTAGGGATTACAAATGCAATGCACCATGTCAAAAGTATTAAGAAATGAGAGATTTCTATTCAGCTCCTATTCCCTTTTGGATAGATATCAGTTTCTTTTCTTCTTTGCATCCTTGTGTGGAGGTGCCTACATCTAAATTCTTTAATCGTAAGATAGTGCTTTTATCCCAGTAATTGCTTAGGTTCCTGTTTTCTAGTAGTCTGGACTCAGCCTCTAGCTTGGGAATTCTGATTTCATGCTTACTATTTCATTTGGCAATGTCTTTTCCAAGAGTGGCCTTTATGCCCTAACAAGGAACCAGGTCATACCTGCTTATGAGGTGCCACCATTTTTACTTAAGTTTCTCAGTTTTAACCATGAGTTAACCATTAGTCTTAACCATTAGTAAAATTAGTTTATGCTAATTTCTAATTCTGTTTATGCTTTCACAGAATCATTCAGCCCTTCATTTTCATTGACTCTGCAGAGTTTACCCAAGATAAAAGTATTGACCTGGATCATCATCCTCATATTTTGGATAATTTCCTTGGGACATTGCCTGTTCAAATATAGTTCCCAATACCTACTGAGAATACATTTTTTGGTTATTAGCTCATATTTGAAGTTCTTCGAATATATGATAAAAGATTATTTATCCCAAGAGCAAGGAGAGAGAAAATGAGAATGAAGGGCAACCTCTGACTTAGGTTTCAAATTTATTTTTTCACTGCCTTAGTAATATCAGATGCATTTATATGAATTAGCAGAGAATACCTGTCAAAGTATTCACAGATCCTTTAGGATCATCTTTGTTAGTATAAATGAATAAACAATTTTGTTTAAAGAAAAAAGTATTTGTGTGATTAGTTTTTGTCATTTAACTTCTGAATAAGTTGATTGATATGTCTTATTATAATTTTAAAGTATTAAAAAAAATTTTTTTACAGTAATCCTAAATCGGAGAATCAGAGAGTAAACAAAAAAGTCAACAATGATGCCTCACTTAGAATTCATAATCTATCCATTTTGGTGAGACAGATAAAATTTTATTACCAGGTAAGTGGTCTTTTTTTTTTTTCCACCTAGAATTTTAATAACTGCTTACATGTTTACATTCCTTGTGTATTATTTAATATCAGTCATCTAACATATTAATGGTCTTTAATGTCAAGTGCTATTTGCTGGAGATAGAACAATAAGATTATTTTTTGAAGTATAAATTTTAGAAGAAGTAAAAATATTATCCAGCATTTAAAAATTTATGTCTCTCTTTTCCTCTCCCTCCTTCCCTCTCTTTCATTTGTATATCTAATTGTCTTTGTTGACAGAAACAGAAGTCTGTATTAGAGTTATGTATATGAACATCAATACTGCCCATATACAGGCTCTTATTTTCCTCCAGTTGATTTGAGTGAGTTAGGTTTTATGGTGTGTGTGTAAACACATATATATTTTGTGTTTTGTTCGCCTTTTATTGTTTCATATCAATATTTCTGTTTACTTAAAAAAAAAAAAGACTAAATATAGTGATGTAGTGACTCATTTTGACAGTCTTCATCAGATTTTGCCCTTCTGATTATTGGAATTATGCTGGTGGAAATTTTCTAAAGAATGTCAGTGAGGCTCCCTAGAAAAAAGGTAAAGGCAAAGGGTTTCAGCATCAGAGTCATGAATAAGTTAATAATGGGACCCAATTCTGTATTGTATACTATTGCTCTCTAACAGCTTTATTGAGGTATAATTCACATAATGTACAATTCACCCATTTAGCTTAGAATTCAGTGTTTTTTAGCATATTCATAGAGTTTGTGCACCTAGCAGTGTAATTTTAGCGCATTTTTATCACCCCCAAAAGAAGCCCTGGGGGGTGTGCAAAAATAGTTCAGTAGTAGAATTCTCACCTGCCATGGGGGAGACCCGGGTTCAAGTTCTGGCCCATGCACTTCCCTAAACAAACAAACAAGCAAAGAAAGAAAAAACAAGTGTGACCCCCGGCATGTACAGCATAGAAAAAAAAAAAGAAACCCTGTATTCATTAGCAGTCATTCCTTATTTACCTCCAATTCTGTACCTTAGTAACTAATAATCTATTTTGTGTTTCTATGAAGTTGTCTATTCTGGACATTTCGTATAAAAGGGATAGTACATTAAGTAGTCTTTTGTGACAGGCTTCTTTGAATTCGTGTATTATTTCCAAGATTCATCTACTTTGTAGCATGTGTTTAGTACTTCATTCCTTTTTATTGCTTCTGCTTTCTATTCTTCATGGTCCTACTTCCTAAAATGCCAAGCGTTGAAATTATCTTTTTTTGTATGAAATGTGTTAATATAATGATGTTACAACCACAGGGAGATTTGGGGTGGATAGAATTGTGAAGTCTATCAGTTTAGCAGTTTAAATCACTGGCTCTTAGTTGAGGGTGATTCTGTCTCCTGAGGCTTATTGGCAGTGATTGGAGACATTTTGGGTTGTCACGATGTGGGTTTGTACTGGCATCCAGTAGATAGAGACCAAGAATTCTAAATGTTCTACAGAACATAGGATGGCTATCTTCCTTCTTAGTAAAGTCAGATTTGTCTTGGACTTATTTATATATTCATTTTCCATTTAATGAAGAATATCTAGGGGAGTCTGAGGATGATATAATGGAGCTTTAAAAAATCTGTTTTTTTAAGCAAAACTCTCATCTCTTTTATGACTTTCATATTTTTGAATGATATGTATTAGAGTGGAATTTGGAAATAAAAAGATTTTTTTGAAGAACCTGAAAGGTAGCTAAATAGAGACTCTGAAATAAATTTTTACAAAACATGTATGTCATTTAGCTGCCTTATTACCAAATACTAGCACTTTCAGGCAACTTAAAATGAATATTTAGAAATAAGGTAAAAGATAGGTTTTCCCATTAACTCTAATGTTTAAAAGCCTTTGTCAGTTAAAAAATTTTGTTCTTTTTGCTTCACTTCCTACCGTCCCATACAAAGTCACTTACACAATAAGTCATGAAACTAAAATTTAAGCCTAGGCATTTTGGCTCCACTCTACCAGAGTATACCATACGAGGCATTTGGATTCCACTATACTTGAGTACATTTTTAGATGACAAAGAGGTAAATTTGAATTTAACAGGTTCCTGTAGCAAGTTGTGTCATCTACATTATTCACGTTTATAGGTCAAACTTTATTTACACGAGAACATTGATGTTACCATATGTTGAAAAGGGTATGGTATATCAAATTGTTTTCATCTTTGTAGGGGAACTGAGTTAGCTGAAAGCATAGGCAGACTAAGTAGGCAGGAAATAGAGAGCTAGCTGAGGAAGAGGGGATAAAGGAAAGGAATGGTGGGTCATATTGAAGATTGCTATTAACTTGAACAATTTTGGTTCTGACCTCACATACCAACATATAGAATATTACATGGTAAATTGATAAAATTAATTGCCTTTTAAATATAAGATGATATTTTCTAGTTGATTCATCAGTTTAGACTTACTTTAGATTTAAGATACCATGTTTTGTGAATTACTGTCTTTTATCTGTAAAGTTTTTAAATTGAGATAAAGCTTTTTTTGCTAATTTAGGCTCTGTTAAAATTTAAAGCTTGTCTTTATGCAAGTAAATTTGAAGTTTTTTGCTGACTTAGATGATCTCTGCTAGGTATAGTGTTGACAAAACAATGGTCACTTTTTATGCAGTTTTCTTAGTTATGATTTCTTATATAAGTCTTCATAGTTTTGCTTCAAGGAAAGGAGACTAAATGTTAGAAATGGATTAGATATTTATCTCCTTAAGTCCATTTACTTGTTGCTTATTAGCTATATTATAGTCTGTCCTGAGAAAACTCACATTTAACTGGTAAATTTATTAAATATCAAACTTGATTTTTATCCCTGGAAGAAGTGATGCACAATTTGAATATGTACTTCTTTTTAAATGTGTAGTTTTTTTCAGTGATTGTTTTTTTTTTAACATTTTTAAATTGTGAAATATATATACAAAAAAAGCAATAAATTTCCAAGTACACTTTAACATTTAAAACTTCTATTTAAAAGATAGAAGAGATTTTTTTAAAATTTATTTTTATTTATTTATTTATTTATAAAACAGATTTTAAAGTTTGGTATTATTTGTTTTTTCTTCTAGCTGCTCCAAGACATTGGAGACCAACAGAGTGATTGTTTTTTAAAAGAACTAATAAATTTAATGCTTAGGAAAAGTTTTTACAGAACTTAAAATGCATTATTGTGAAGAATTTACAAGATTAATTAGCATCTAGTATCATGGGGAGATGCTTTAGTGGATCTATAATTACACATCTTTAAAAAAATAGTACAAGTTAATATACTATTCATGGTTGTTTCCTTTTTACAATTAAATAAAGGGCGATTCAAAAAGAAGTAAATACTTTCAAAATTTGTTTCTCAGTAACTATAGTTATACGTGAACATGAAGTCAAAGCCAATGTGTAAAGAAACTATCATACTTATTTCTATAATCTTTTGAAGAAATACTGAGTAGTATTATGTGGCACACATCAGTCCTGTGCTGGAATTTACCCCATACCCTTTGGAGCATATTACTGTTAGTAGTTGTAACATGTTCTCTTCATTTCCCCAAGGAAGAGGTGGTCTAAACAGAAGGTGTATACTTCAATTATTATCTAAAATGAGTAATTTGTAAGGGTCCATTTCTTTGTGAACCATCCTGTACTATCAGAATGTGCATATGTTCTTGTGATTCACAGTTTGACAGAAGTCAGGGGAAGTAAAATATCTGTAGATAGAGGAGAGAAATAATGATTAACTGAGGTAGTATTTCCATTCATGAGATGATCATAAGACAAGATTTTTAATAAATTAATTAACTTTCTTTTTTTCTTTTTATTAATTAAAAAAATTAACAACAAAAATATTAACAAATCATTCCATTCTACATATACAGTCAGCAATTCTCAATATCATCACATAGTTGCATATTCATCATTTCTTAGAACATTTGCATCGATTTAGAAAAAGAAATGAAAAGACAACAGAAAAAGAAATAAAACAATAACAGAAAAAAAATAGATTATACATTTCTTGTATAATCTTGTCAACTTTCTTGACATTAGTTTCAGCTGACATCTTTATTGCCCTCAGAGTGAAGTAACAAAAGAAGAAAAGTAGTATAGGTGCTTATCTTTATTGATGAATATTGTTTAATTTTCTAGCATATGAACTCAGATTTATACATGATAAGTATTAAACCATTGAGCTTGGATATTTTTGTTTTGTGGGCTTTTGATACATTGTGGTTTTAATTATTAAATTCATTTGAAGTTACAAAAGATTTGAGATCTTAGATATCTCTTTTTTTACATTTATGCATTTTTTAAACTTTTTAAATTTACTTTTTTGAGATAATTTTGAACTTACAGGATAGTTACAAAAATAATACAAAACCAATATGGAGAAGTCCAACCTCCCTTCCCCCCCCCAGATATGCAGGCCCGCCCATTTTAACATTTTATCATACTGTCTATCTATCTAACTTTCTATTTTCTAAACATGTGAGAGCAGTTTGCACACATCATGCTATTTAAACACAATACTTCATGTAAATTTCCTTTGAACAAGGATATTCACTTATATAATCTAAGTGTAGTTATCAAGTTCAAGAAATGTAATATTAACATAGTTTACAGTCTATATTCCATTCTTTTATGTCCCAATAAGGTCCTTTTTGAGTTTTTTCTCTGTAATTCTTAGATCCCATCCAGTATCAAGTATTATATTTGATTGTCATTATCTCTTTAGTTTTTTATTAAGTGTGGAAGCATACATACAACATAAATCTTCCCATCCCAACCCCTCCTGAGCATACCATGCAATAGACTTATCGCATTCATAATATTGCAGTACCCTCACACCATCCAGTATTAGAACTTTCCCTTCAACAGAAACCCTACAGTGATTTTACGTTAGGTCTAGTCATTTTGCATTAATTCTTCCATTTCTTATGCTTGTTTAGAGCTTTTGTAGGGGGATAGAACTGTGAATTTTCTCACTCCGCCTTTTTGATTGGGACCAAAAAAAATATGTGTATATATATATATTTTTCCTGGGCAGGCATCAGGAATCAAACCTGGGTCTCCAGCATGGCAGGTGAGAACTCTTCCACTGTGCCACCATTGCCTGCCCCCCAAAAAAAATATTTTTTAACTTTTTATTGAAGTATGCCTACTGACCGAGGAATTCACAAATAATGTTATAACTTGATGAATTACTACAGAGTCAACATTACACACAAAGCAACTATTGGGTATCTTTTTACAGGAGACTTTGCAGCAGTTGATCATGATGTCATTGCCAAATGTCTTAATCATTGGCAAAAATCCATTTTCTGGTAAGTATTAAAGCTAGCATGATGTGATAACAATGCCTTACCTTTATGTAATACTATAATGTTTACTGGGAGTTTGTTCATTTACTTTAACTCACTAGATTTTTCACAGCTCTTTTAGGGAGGTGAGAGGTCATGTTCCATTTTATAGAAGGAAATGCTTAGAATATTTTAAATTGGAGGTGGAGCTAGACATGCATATTATATCAGGTCTAGTGTTTAGAGTCTAATTATCAGGAAATATAGAAGATACAAGGTAGTTATAAGCTTGAAGGAATATAATCTGTGTAAAGAAATAAAAATAATTTCTAGGTTTTTATTCATTTGTCTACTATCTACATTGTCAAAGTTGTTTGAACCTAAGATTTTATTGATTGATAGCTTTAATTTATAACAAATCACTTGAATGGCAAGAAGAGAAGCAATTTCTTCAGTCATTTAAATTATTTTCTTTAAAGGTCTCCGCCTTTTAGCAGATTTTATATGAATGTGCAGAATTTCAATTTTTGAACCATTGGGGAAATTGCAACCTAACAGTTGCAACAATGAACTTTTCCTTACATGCTACATGTAACTCAAAGCAAGTATATTTTATCCAACCCCCACACATACTTTCAGTCAAAACCAAAATAAAAACTAAAACAGCTGTATTTGTTGAGGAAACAATCAAGCAGGTGTGATGAATTAGGAATTTAGATAATCTTTAGAAATATTCCAGGATATTTGATTATACATGTAGAAATTGAAAGAAAGAAAAGAGCTGTTTTGCAAGTATGGTGGAATTATTTTCAATTCTA
Organism: Tamandua tetradactyla; assembly: GCF_023851605.1. Lineage (NCBI taxonomy): Eukaryota > Metazoa > Chordata > Mammalia > Pilosa > Myrmecophagidae > Tamandua > Tamandua tetradactyla. Next base: position 27,890,982 of record NC_135343.1, on the reverse strand, counting down.
CCTGCATTTATTAGGTCCCTACCAAGTTATAGGGACCAGGAATATAAAAAAAGTGATCCATGATGCCTCCTTAGCTGGAGCTTGGAACGGACTCATGGCCAGCACTTCAGAGACTTCGGTGGATGAGATGTGGTACCCTTGAGGGGGGCCTCATAACCCAATTCAGACTACTGTCCCCCATCCTTTTAATAGGGTGGAGGGAAAGTCATCGGTAGGGCCACGAGCAGAGTGGAAAAAAAAGAAAAAAAAAAAAGTGATCCATGTTCTGGAGGATCTCTTTTTTAGGGGAGCCCAGGTGACATTTTAATTTTTTTCTGTTTTGGAATCAGATAATCATTGCTGCTTTTTTATTTTTTTTTTAAGAGTTTTATGCACACAGTACAATCTACCCCTAAGTGTACAATCAGTGGCCCTTGGTATAATCACATAGTTATGCATTCACCATCACAGTCAATATAAGAACATTCTCATTTCTTCCAAAGAAAAAAAATCACGTGCTCCTCATATCCCCCTAATACTGACATTTAACTTTGGTATAGTGCCACTGTTAATGATTAATGAAAGAATATTAAAAACGTTACTGTTAACTATAGATGTTAGTATATATTAACTGTATTTTTTCCTGTATACACCCTATTAACACCTTGTAGTAGTGACATAAGTTTGTCCTAGTTCATGTAAGAACTCTTTTATATTTATAAAAGTAACTACCATTGTTGTCCACTCTGGGTTTTGCTAAATTATACATTCCCGCTTTTTATTTAGCTTTCCTTCTGATGACACACATGACTCTAGCCTTCCTCTTTCGACCATAGTCATTTAACACTCCACTTTGTTAATTACACTTACAGTATTTAGCTACCATCACACGGCATTGTTTTGTTCATTTGCTCTGGAGGATCTTGTGGTTTGGTGAGAAATACAAAGATAACTTGGAAATCATGTAATTAGTACAAAAGAGAAATATGTACAAAATGTTAAAGCATATAAAATATAGAACCATTAATTATTTTAAAAATTGGCAGATTAGTGAGGGTTGAAGAACAATGGTGGCTGAGTCAGGGAAAACTACACAGTATTTAGAAGTATGCCTAGGATTATTATTAGCAAGTAGTTCATTGGAGGGAAAAGGAAGTGGGGGGAGAAAGACAGGCAGAGGGAGTTGCATCACTTAAGGCAAAGGAGTATGTATGGTTGTGTATCTGAGAAATGATGATTATCATGGCTCACTGTAGCTAGAAAGTAGATCATTTCATAAAGGTGGGAGGGAATGTCTGAAAAAAGAATTTAGACTTGATCATAGACCTTTTGGGCTTTATGATGAAATTCTGGCCCAAAGAAGTGATATTTTGGCCAGTTGAATGTTGTAAGAAAATCTTCATTGAATACCTTGGACAAGGAGTGTATCTCCATTCTGCTACAGATGATTGACTTTTATCCAGCTTGTAATATACATTTACTTTACTGGTTTTCTATAGCAGACATTTAAGGCTTTAATCCTCATGAATCTACACATTAGACAGCTATTTAATTTTATAGGTAGATGAATCACATGAGATTTTTTTTTTTAGGAAAAAAAGCAAAAAAGCCAAAATGACCGGAAAAGAGCTGGATCTGTCAGGAGCCATCTTTGTGGCATGTCCTTATATCAGCAGCCCTTAACTTAGTAACTTGCTGTAGTGTAATCCTCTGAAAAAGGAGTATATTTGAATTTATAGCTTGCATATTTTATTGCACACAGTCTGAAGCCTATTTTATCTATACCCCAGCCTCTTTGCAATGTGTATTTGCACATATTTTTCATGCACACATATACACACACACATCCAGCTACTTTTTTGAATTCTCCAGTGTATTTGCATGTAGAGTTAATATTTTGCTTATGTTGTGACTATTATAGTTTGACATGATTCCTCCAATATTAGAGAGAGTAAAAATAGAGCAAAGCATTATACTTAGTAATTTTTTTTTATTTCAGAGCAAGGCACAGAAGAAGTTAAAAAGCTGCTTTTACTTTTACTAGGTTGTGCAGTTCAGGTAAGTTAAATATTTTTTCATATTTTCATTTGAATGTGATAGTTTTTCAGGCTCTTTATGTATTTTTTCAGATACATAGAGTTTAGAAACTCTAGTTTCTAAAACTTGTGGAGAGCCATTATTTTCAACCTGTTAGAAAGTTTCGAATTATTGTATAACCAACTTCCTAAGGAAATTCTTTGAAGGAAAACACTTATTTTGTTATTTATTTTAAAATTAAGTTATATTACCACGTAGTCATATTACTGAAAATCTTATTCTCTTTCTTATTCTGAGGCTTTTAAATGCCTTAAGTTTTTCAAGTTTATTCACCGGTACCCTTAAAAACCTCTCCAAAAATGCTCTTAGGGATTCAGTAACTAACATTTGAGTCATGTGTGTGTATGTGTGCTTATGTGTGTGTGTATTAGGAGAAGGGAAGGACTACCTAGTAATTTTTTACGTTAATAAAGCAGAAATTGTATATCCAAGAAAATGTTGGATTTCATAGCTGTCTGCTGATAACAGCTCTTACACAATGAGTATACTTATACAATCTCATACTTATACAATGAGTATTACTAAAGTTTCATGCTGTGTAATGTACAGTGTTTTCTGCATAATGGATTAAATAGTAAAATAAATATTAAATATTGTGTTTGTAGTGACTGCTATTCTAATTTAATCATTACACCCTGTGTGAAAAACATAGCCCTTAATTATGTACAGCCTTGGTTTACTGTATTTACTTTTTTTTGCCCCCATGGGAATGCAAACTACATTTTTTAAAAACATTTTTTATTGTGATATATAGCATATATACAAAAAAAGCAATAAATTTCAAAGTCCATTGTAACAGGTAATTATAGAACAGGTTTCAGAGTTTGGAATCAGCTACAATTCTACAATTTTAGGTTTTTCCTTCTAGCTGCTCCAAGACAGTGGAGACTATAAAGGAATATCAATATAATGATTCAGCACTCATACTCATTTTCTATATCTTATCTTCTCTGTTATAACTCGTTCTTTTCCTCTGACCCTTCTTTCAGTCGTTAGAGGTATTTAGGCTATGCCTCTTAACTTTTTCATGTTAGAAAGGGGCGTCCAAAGTATGATGGATGCCCCTTTCTAACATGGGGCATGAAACTAAAAGGGGAATGGTACTAGTTGATGTACTTGAAGAGGTTGGCCCCTCTGGGTTTCAGTGTTTATCTGGTTTAGGAACCCATCTGGAGTTTGTTGGTTTCTGGAAGGTAATCTTAGTGTGTGAAGCCTTTTTTTTTTTTAAACTTTTTTATTGTACAATATGACATATACACAAAGCAAATAAAGAAAAAACAATAGTTTTCAAAGCACTCTTTAATGAGTAGTTACAGGACAGATCCCAGAGTTTGTCATGGACTACCATACCATCCTCTCAGATTTTTCATTCTAGCTGCTCCAGGATATAGGAGGCTAGAAGGAATAAATATTATTTTTTTATCATCACAGTTAACTTTTTTCTTTTTTGTGAAAAAAACATAAAATAATAAAATAATATACAAAAAAGCAATAAATTTCAAAGCGCAGCACCACAGTTAGTTGTAGAACATATTTCAGAGTTTTTGGCATGGGTTACAATTCCACAATTTTAGATTTTTACTTCTAGTTGCCCTTAGATACTAAAGACTTCAAGAGATATCAATTTAATGATTCAGCAGTCATATTCATTTGTTAAATCCTATCTTCTCTGTATGACTCCACCATCAGCTTTGATCTTTCTATCCTTCTCTTTAGGGGTGTTTGGTCTGTGGCCATTCTAACTTTTTCTGTTAATAATGTGGGGTATGGAGATGAAATTATCTGATGTCCTGGAGAAGCTGGACCTTCTACATTTCAGGACTTATCTGGTCCAGGGACCCATCTGGAGTTTGTAGGTTTCTGGAAAGTTACTCTAGTATATGGAACCCTTGTGGAATCTTATATATTGCCCTAGGTGTTCTTTAGGATTAGCTGAAATGATCTTGATTGGGGTTTGGGAAGTTATGATAGGTAGCAATGTCTAACTGAAGCTTGCATAAGAGCAACCTCCAGGGTAGCCTCTTGACTCTATTTGAATTCTCTCTGCCACTGATGCTTTATTAGTTACAGCTTCTTTTCCCCCTTTTTGTCAGGATGGCATTGTTGATCCCAGGGTGCCTGGGCTGGACTCATCCCTCGGAGTCATCTTTCATGCCGCGAGGGAGACTTTCACCCCTGGATGTCATGTCCCACATAGCGGGGAGGGCAGTGATTTCACTTGCAGAGTTGGGCTTAGAGAAAGTGAGGCCAAATCTGAGCAACAAAAGAGCTCCTCCAGAAGTAACTCTTAGGCATACCTATGGATAGGTTAAGCTTCTCCGCTACCTATATAACTTCACAAGAGTAAGCCTCGAGATCAAGGGCTTGGCCTATTGACTTGGGTGTCCCTAAAGTTTGACGCAGTATCAGGGTATTCCCTGATGGTAAAGTTTAATAGTTCCATATTTTTTCTCCCATCCCTCAAGAGACTTTACCAATACTTTTTGGTTATATGCTTATTATTTTCTAGGAATATACCCAGCATTACATTAAGCTATACAGAATTAAAGGATATCTTTCTTATTCTGAGCTCCCTGTGTTTTAGTTGTTCAAATGAGCTATACAGATAGGTTGAGTTTGATTATGTGTACAGAAAATTTAGGTTCCAGACCAAATACAGGTTTCTACCTTTGTCTCAAAGAATATGTGTGGTTCTAAAATAATAGACAATGTCTTCCTCACCCCTGTGTTCTGAATTACTTTAAACCCGACCTGATCGGTTTCATTCTTATCTCTAAATACCAGGTTATATATAAAACAGCATCTCAAAATCCAGAAATAATAATTACCACTCTGGGCTAAATGTGTCTGCTATAAAAGCTTACAATCTAGGCCCTTGTTTTCTTATAAGCATTTTCTAAAGGAGACCATACCATAGTTGTTCTTTCATTTCTGGCTTATTTTGCCTCACAAATGTTCCATAAATTCATTCACATTGTTGCATACCTCACAACTTCATTCCTTTTTGTAGCAGCACAACGTTGGATTATATGTATACACCAATCTGCTTCTTGGTCAGTGCAGCCTTCAGTCACCTGCATTGATCAGGCATCATGTATAGTGCCCAAAGTCCATAGTCCATCAACACTCTCAATTTTAGATAATTTCATTGTTCCCAAGAGATCGTGTGTGAAACCTTTGTAAAATCTCAGAACCTGAGGTGTTCTTTAGGGTTGACAAATGGTTTTGGTTGGGGTTTAGCAAACCATGGCAATTAGGAAAATCTAGCTGAAGCTAGCATGAGAGTAGCCTCCATAGTAGCTTCTTGACTCTGTTTGAACTCTCTCACCCACTGATACCTTATTTTGTTACATTTCTCCCCCCTCCCCTTTTTTTTTGTCAGGAAGACATTGTCGATCCCACTGTGCCAGGGCCAGGCTCATCCAAGTGATGTCCCGTGTTGCCAAGGCAATTTTCTTCCCTAGTTGTCAAATCCCATCTAGTGGGGAGGGAATGATTTTCCTTGCAGAGCTGGGTTTAGAGAGGTCACATCTTGGCAACAAAAGAGGTTTTCTATAAGTAACTATTAGGCATAACTATAGGTGGGCTTAAGTTCTCCTCTACAAAAATAAGTTTCAGAAGAGCAAGCCTCAAGATAAGGTCTAAGCCTGTTGACATGGGAGTCCCTAATGCTTCACATTTCTGTATTTTTTTTCCTATCCCTCAAGGGACTTTGCCAATACTTTTTAATTATCTGCTCAACATACTCTGGGATGTATGTAGAATTACTGGTCCTCATTCCCATTCTGGGCTCCAGGTGTTTGGGTTGTTTAAATGAGCTATCCTGACAGGTTGAGTTACATCATGTGCTACAGAAAATTTAGGTTCTGGACAAAATAACCTTTTTTCCTTTGGTCTCATAGAGTAGGTGAAGTTCAAAAATACAGACAGTGTCTTCCTTACCCCTGTATTCTGAATTACCTTAATCCTGACCTGATTGACTTTGTTCTTACCTCTAATTGAATCCTGATCTCTTTCAGTTTCTTTAACAGTTGTTGTATGTGACAGTGCTGATTTTCCTAACTGCAGAACTCCAACTCTGAGTCTTGGGTGTCATACAAGTACCAAAAGGTCTGGGGAAGTATCTGGTTAAATATATATAACACAGCAGAAATAACAATGCTCCAGACTACATGTGACTGCTAAAAAGACTATCTAGGCCCCAGTTTCCCTATAAGTATTTTTGGAATGAAACCATACAATATTTGCTCTTTTGTTTCTGGCTAATTTCATATTGCGTAATGTCCCACAGATTCATTCACAGCGTTGCCTGTCTCACAACTTTGTTCCTTTCTGTAGCAGCATATGCATGCATATACCACCATTCACCATTCTGCTTCTCAGTCAGTGGGTATGGAGGGAACCACCTCCATCCATTGGGTATCATGTATAATGTCCAAAGTCAGCAGTCTATCAGCACCCTCAGTTTTAGACAATTTCATTGCTCCCAAGAGAAAAATAACCCATAACCACACCCTCACCAAATAGAAAATCCAACCCTCCCCTTAACTCTTGTCGTCCCCCCCGCCCCATTATTTACCCCTGGTATTGCTGAGGTACTGTTGATGTTTTCCTTTTAAACATAGCCCATGGTATGCTATGGCAGTTTCCCCCCATACCCTGTTATTATGCACTCCTTGTACAAGATTCATACCTTTGAAGTAGTTCATGTAAGAAATTATTTGCATTTGTAATTTTAATTGGTGGGACATATGGGTTTATACACCCCTTTCAGTCATGTTCATGTTCAATATGGCAATATTACTTATAGACCCACTAATGAACTACCTTCACTTCTATTCATTCCCTTACATTTAAGTTCAGCCTTACTAGCTAATTGTTCACTCATCTCTAGCTTCGTGTTTCTGTAGGTTCCCTATGCATTGTAAGCCTCTGATTTTACCCTTACCATAGTCATAGACGTGAAATCATGGTATCTGTCCTTTTGTTTCTGCTTATTTCACTCAGCATTGTTCTCAAGGTTCATCTTGTCATGTGCTCCAGGACCTTATTTTGTCCTACTGCTGCATAATATTTCGTTGTATATACCACATTTTGTTAATCCACTTGTCTGTTGATGCGTACCCAGATTGTTTCCTTTTTTGGGTGATTTTGAATAATGCTGCTCTGAACATTGGTGTGCAAATGTCTGTGTTACTGCTTTCAACTTCTGGGTATATACTGAGTAGTGGTAATACTGGGTTGTAGGGCAACTTGATATTTAGTTTTCTGATAACCTCATTATTTTTTAACTTATGGGCTAAGAGCATTCAAATTTTAGAGGCCAGCAGGCGAAACAATACCAGTATGTAGTGATAATTACTATCAGGCAAGCTGTATTGATGCATTGAAATATTTCCTGAAGTCTGCTTGTAGTGTCAGGGGAGGCTTCTGGTCAGGTAATATTTGTAATGAGAAGAAAGATGCTGAGAAAAAGTTTGTTCAGAAAACATCAGGTATGGCTGGAATGCAACATACATGGGGGAGAATGGCAAGAGATTAGATTGGAGAATTCACAGGGATTGGGTTATGAAGGCCTGCATTTGCCACAGGGTTTAGATTGTATCCTGTAGGCATTTGGGAGCCACTAAAGCTAACGTCAAATGTGCAACAGACAAAATCTCCTGTCAGCCTTCAACTGTGACCAAATGCACAATTAGAAAACTTTATTGATATTAAAGAGCCAGGATAGACTTTAGGATAGAAAACTATTGAGGGAACCAGTTAACCAACAGATATTGTTTGAATACTTAGGACACAATCTCTATTGCAGGAGTCCATAAATTCAGTGGGTCACAGATTTCAAAAGATGTTATATTCATAAAAAGAAACAGAAAACTGTTAACTTATTCCAAGGCAGGGACTTGGGTGTTTTCATGATTGGCTAAACCAGTCAAGTTCCTCCAAAAGCTTTTCAATGACTAACACAAGTCTCCTGAACCACTTTTGAGTAGCAGCTTGAATTTCCACCAATGAATGGCACTTTGCCCTGGCCCTGGAACAGTTGAGGGATTCCCAAAGTAAATCATCCTCTAAACACAAGGAAAATTTTTGCAGTATTTATTGTTTGAAAGTTTCTTCTAAGACCTTGTAAAATTTATCCCATTTCAGCAAAACTTAGATTTTTACATCAATGTTGGCTACTCAGTATCTAAAAATATTACTTATTTTGGACTTTGGCTGGGTTTGGTAGTGCTGAAAGTAATTAAGTGTCAAATGTGGTTGGAATTTAAATTTTGATCTTTATGTGTGAATCAGAAGTAATTCCAACATTAGTGTTTGATTGCGAAAGCCAGTTTTGAACTTGGTCAGTTTGAAGACCATAATCTGTTGTTTACCTACCAGTTATCTATAAATTAGCATTTTAGAACTTTATTGTATTGCTTTTTTGGGAAATAAAACAATACATAACTTCTCACTATGGATTTATTTTTCTTAAGAGCACATAAAAATAACAAATGTTCCTCAATTTAGAGAAGACATTCCTATTTTTCTTTTTTTTACTTCTTCTATGTGGCGCATTTTGGTCTTGTTTTAGATGAACTATGATCTGTTTTGATATTAATGTTCTTATTCGTATTGAAAACACTATAATGTGTTTCTTATTATTATTCTTGTTCAGCAGGGTTTTTTTGGTGCCCTTTTCTTTTTTTAATTTAAATTTTCAACATAAAAGTGTTCTTTTGAGGTGAGAGAACACTGAAAATGCTAAGGGAGAATATGAATAATTTGAGGAATAATGTATTAAAAGTTTAAACTCTCTGTTTGAAGGTTTACAAGTTTAGAGTTAATGCAACTCTCCCTCCTCCCCCCATATCCAAATAATTTTTTTCCTCAGTCCCTGCTGCCCTACCCTATTCTTGAGGTATCATGTAATCTATTGGCTTAGATATCAGTTGCTTTAAAAGTGTTTGAACTAATCCTAATGCCAATAACACCTTAGTAACTTGACAAAAGTATGAAAGAGAATTTTATTTGAAATGGAAAAAGCAATTTGCTGATGATTATTTATTCTTCACAAGAATCTTCATACCTGGAAATGAAATTCCCGATGTGTCATTTTTTGAAACGAGACATTTCTTATGCTATAAAACTGGGCTGTTCATTACTGTAGCCAATAGCCATATGTGGAAATTTAAATGTAAATTAATTACAATGGAATACAATTTTAAAATTCCATTTCTTTGGTACATTAGCCATGTTCAAGTTTCTGTTTAGTTTAAAGAAAAGGCAGAACAAGAGATGCAGAATTGGGGGACTCTTTAGTGGTTCATAGTCATTACAATTGCCATTTTATATTCTGTTTGGCTCAGAACCTATGCATAGTTCAACAGTTTTGCAAGAGTTAGCTTAAAAAATTGGATTATCATACTTGAAAAATTTATTTATGCTATGAATGTACAATCAGAAATTCATTGTCAAATATTATTTGACATATACACATTTTTATATTAAACAGACTAATTTTCATCCCATCCCCGCAAAAGTCTTAATGATTCATGTCATAGCTAGAATTGTACATTCTTTGTAATTTAGTTTTAAATATTATATCATAATTTATTTTTATAGGATATGGAATTTTCTGCACTGAGGGAAATGTGTTTAGTTGTATGGCAATAGAAATACAGTGTTATGTTTGTTATAATACATGTGTAGAGTATAAAATAAAGCCTTGCTAAGTTTCTTTTAATGATCAAAGAGCCAATTTTTCTTTTTGTGAGTATATTGTCTTCACTAGAGGCTCAATAATTGGCCCAGGAGATGCAACTGAGCTGGACAAGGCTGTGCTGTTTTGTATGCACTTCTCATGTGGTAGCGCAGGATTACAGTTCTACTAGCAGTTAGTTGGATTGCAGTATAACTTCAGAGATGTAGGAATAGAGATTAAGATTCGTAGTAAACTGACTGGAGAGAAAAAATTAGGCTTGTATTTTGATATATTTAATTTATATGAAGCTTTCAAGAAAAGTTACACAATAAAGAATCGCTGCCTTTATTCCACTTGGTACATGTGTACTTGTATATACATTCTTAAATTTTGTCTTCAGTAACTTGATGTTATGTCAGAAACAAATCAAATATTTATTGTGTTACCTTATAAATGTTGAACTGGCTCACAAGAGTAGATTTATTTTATTAAGATTAATAGGGTGAAGATGTAAGAATGAATTGTAAGCTTGAAGTAAAAATTGCTTTAATTTTTTTTTCCCAAGAAGAAAGGCTGTGTTGTTTGGTAATAGCCAGAGACTAACTGAACATTTTGGCTGTGTTCCGAATTCTGCCACTGACTCACTGTGTTTTTTGGCAAGTAACTGCTCCTCCTGAAACAAGTTCTTGATTCTTTACTTCTCTATTTGGGAAGTTAGCATAATAATATTGTATTAACCTCAGATGGGTTATGTAATGGTTTCCTGCTTTAGAACTTTCCAATGTAAAATTTATGTGGATTTTCGATGTCTTTTTAAAACAAATATTTCTAAATTGTTATCTCTTTATTAGGTAAGAGTATGAGATAGACCATTCAAATGCAAAGCAAAACAAGACCCTTACTTTTATTGTTCAAAAAACAGTTTTCTAGCCAGATGAGTTTTTACTTAAAAAAATTTTTTTTTTTTTACTTTTAAAAATTTTAAAGACAATAAACCTACAAGGTGTGAATGATCATTTTATTCATTTATTGTAGTGTCAGAAAAAAGAAGAATTTATTGAAAGAATTCAAGGTTTAGATTTTGATACAAAAGCAGCAGTTGCCGCACATATTCAAGAGGTAATAACCTATATACTCTTTTCTGAACTTTTTAAAAATGCACTTGTATTAAACTTGTGGTTTGTTTGTGTATCTCCCCAGAAAAGTAGCTATGGGATGATTTTGCTGTTTATTGTTAAAATTAGAGCAAAATATCAGAATCAGAGCACAAAATGGAAAGCATAAAATAAGTATTTCATTTATATGTAACGTCCATTCTTTTAAAAATCTTTATTTTGGGAGTTCTTTTCTCCTGAGGTTCTGTGACAGTGTCATGTTCAAAATCTACAAAGACTTAGCTTTTCAAGTATAAAAATGCATTAACATGTTGCTCAATGGTAGAATGCTCAGCTTCCATACCAAAGACCTGGTTTGATTCCCAGACCATGCACCCCCCCCCCAAAAAAAAAAAGAAAAAGAAAAAAATGCATTAACTTGTATCATATAAGTTAAAACCTTTCGCTTTTGAATTCAAGTACAATTTAAATAGATGTTTCCCATGGACTCTTGGTGGGAGAAGACAGGGTTTTTCCTTTGTGGATTATTTTTGGTTCTGTAAGAAGAAGTATAAGAAGAAATAAGTCATCATTCATTACATTAATTTCAAATGCTGTTCTTTAGATATATTTGCTTTTCATGTTTTTTTCATATGGAATGCTGAGCTAGTTTTATGGTAAAATGAGATAGTTTTTAAGTATGTTACTTCTTTTTTGTTTATTTTGGTTGCTTTTCTAAAGGTAACCCATAATCAAGAAAATGTGTTCGATCTGCAGTGGATGGAAGTGACTGATTTGTCTCAAGAGGACATAGAACCACTCTTGAAAAATATGGCATTGCATCTAAAAAGACTTATAGATGAGAGAGACGAACATTCAGAGGTTTGTAAATCTCTTTCAGTATATTATAAAAGTTTACTTTTTAAATAAAGAAAATAGTAATTTCATAAGATTTTCAGAATTTATATTCTGTTTTTCAGGAACAGGTAAAAGAGTACTGAGTATCTTTTTTTAGAGCACAGGAATGAGGAAAGTAGCTATAAGAGGCTTCAGATTGGTAGTAAATGAATTACAATTAGATTTTCTCCTTTCCTTTTAAATTATTATTTTGGTTTTGTATCTGTGTTTTCAAAGTCATCCCCACAGCTCTGGCAACAGTGAAACTGAAAATATATTGATTTAAGTGGAAAAATCATTGCCTTGGAGCATAAGAATTTGCCTAAGTTTAATTTCTTAGTTTTATTGCCACATTTTGAGGCTGGAAAAAGAGGTATTAATAAAAGAAGAAAAACAGGTGTTCTGAATAAAATGTCCCATTAAAAGTCTCAAATTTTATAGTCAGTACAAGAAAATGTGATTTTTTAAAAAAGAGAATTATTATAAACTCATTTAAGATAGTAGTTTGCTTTTTAAAAAGAGTAAAATTACACCAGATTTTCTGTCTGCACTCTCTAATGCAGTTTATAATTTTAGGGGATTCTAGACATCAGTGCATATGCGGGTGAATAATATTTTGTTAACAGCAGATGAAAGTACTCTGGCATTCAGAGAAATGTATATTTGTTCCATTAACATGAAGAGACAGTTTTGAGCTTAATTGTATGATTACTCTTGGGACCAATGAAGGACGACAGAGAGGAAATTCCTTAAGATATTTTTCCTGAACAGAACATATTGCTATAGAATATACTTAGTTTTGAGGGCACTTTTCAGTTTTTCTTCTGACATTAAAAGAGAAGAAAATATGTGGAATAAACAAACATTTTAGAGTAATGATTACATTAATAAAAGAGTGAGGATAGTATTAGATCAGAAGAGGAAGAGTGAATTAAAAAAATATCCCCAGGATATACCCAACTTATGCTGAGATAGTTATATTATTTTGTTTTTAATCTGTTTTTAAAGCATATGCTATCTCCTTTTTTAGTATAGTATCTTTTCACTTCCTTAACCATTTTCTAATACATTCTTCTATTTGTATTTCACGTTATTCAATTTAAAATTAAAATATATTTTCCAACTTCTGAAGAATTACTTCTAAGTGTCCAAATTTTGGTTGCATATTTCTTGTTTTCATGGGCATGGAAAAAATGTTTGATCTTACTTATTTTCACTGTAATGAAGTTATTAATATAAAGGGAAGGGGATAATTATTTTAGAGAAATGTTGGCAAATGTGATAACTGTTTCAAAATTAAAAGTAAATGTAACACTGTGTAGAGTGATTGAGAAATCTTTTAAAATTTTTCATCCTACTGATTAAGCATAAGTTGAATCTGTTTTTCTAACAAGAAACAAAAAGTGGTCATATTCTATTTTCCCAGGTATTTGGAAGCAAGTTTTCTAGTTGATTTAAATCCAGTTCTCTTTGGTAACTATTTTTTTTTTACAGTTTGAATCACTATTAGCTAATTAGCCAAGGTAAATAAAAATAATTGTGCAAAATATTACGCAGAAATAATTATGTGAATATTATAAAACAATATAGTTCAGTTGAATTAATACAAATTCTTTTCAATTCAGCTATTACCCAGTGGTGAAATAGATCCAAATTTTATCTCTATATGACGCAGTTTTTATTGAAAGTTGTTAGTACACCTGTGTAGGCCGAACTTTCAGTTGCAAAGGACAAAGATCCCTCAGAAGAGGCGCATTTCAGTTGTCTTTTTGCAAAAGACCATGATTGGACAATTCTAACTGTGGATTTAACCCATCACTTGCAAGTTGGTGAAGATATTATTAGAAGGCATTGTGTGGAGGTACTCTATAACTATAAAGGTGACCACTTAGGAGAAGAGGCGGTTCTGCAGGTTCACAACAAAGAAGCCCTTGCCTCTCAGCAGCTTGTACTGACAGGGCAAAAGCTGGCTTATGCGCTCCTTCATACCTAGACAAAAGAAGGAATGGAGCTACTTGCCAGACTTCCACCCAAGTCTGTACTTGGCTGAAAGCTATGGATCCCCAGGATCTCCAGAACAGTGAAGTGCAAATTGCAACAACAGCTAAACTAGTAAATGAAGTAATTAAACTTTTACCAGAAAACCATGGGCACTATATAGTCTTAAACCTTTTTGATGCTGTGGAAGCTATATCTATTCCTTTTTCATGGCATTTGTCTATTGAGTTAATAATAATAGTCTAAAATTGTGATTATAATATGAATTAGTATATGGTTATTTTACATAGTAAGAAATAGAATCTCAGGGAAGGAACGTTTTGTTTTTTTTTGAAAAATAAATATTTAAAAAATACATTACTTTTAAATTTAAGAAGTGTATAAAAAAACAAGTTCTTATAAAATTTTCTCTGTAACTTTTAGTTTTGACTGATCTTTTGTCAAAGTTTTTTTTGCTACAATCTATGAAAGATAATGTAGTCACCTTGTCTTTAATTTCTTTTCTTTTAGATTCTCAAAGCTTTGGAACAAGTATCTCTTTCGCCCTTACCTTTAACTAAAAATGAAATAGGGGATTTTAGTGGATTTAAGATCTCTTTAGTGTCATTGTTTAGAGTACCACTATATATTTCTATATATTTCGATAAATGCCTGTGAACATTTATAAAGTTTGTCAAGTCATAACATATTTTGTCTGGATATAAATGTATTGTCCAGTGTGCCGGATTTAAATAAAATTAAATCATCAGTTTCTTATTGTTAATCATTTAGGTTCTTTTCCGTTTTTAAGTATTATAATTGTGTACAAATCTTTTACAGTAATGGTACTATTTATTAAATGATTTAGATTATGTCAGGCTTTGTGCTATGAATTTAATATATACTATATTATTAAACCTGCATAATAACCCCATTTTATAACTAAAGATATTAGAGCTCAAAGAAATTAAGTTACTTGCTGGGTCTGTCTGTCTATGATGCTTGTGTTCCTAAACATTGTAATATCCTTGCCTAAATCCTTCATTGTGCTGAGCACACCTCTGATTCTTTTCCCTAATAAAGAACTCTAAAAGTAGAACTATTAGGTCATCTGAATTTTTTTCTTAGCATTGATATATCTTCTTGTGTTCATTCTTCATCATATATTAATAATCACTTGATTTTTGTAAGTTCTTTTGGTAGAGTACTTGGGGGCTATGACCTGTTAAAAAAAGTACCCAAAGACTATCTAAAACAGTTTTGAATATGTTAAGAACCAAAAGAAATACTAAATACTATAGGAATTTAAAGAAGGGAGATTTTACTTGTAACTTCTAGCAAATGCCTGGGATACAAAGGATTTGGGGGGGTGGGCGGTAAGGAGGACTTAAGAAATTAAAGTCATCTATCATTAAACCAAAATTCAATGACATTTTCAGTCTGATTTTTTTTAATGTACATAGGAGACTTTGAATGCCAGAACCATCACCATTAGAGAAAAGTCAAAAGGTCTAGCCAATCTTTAATGGAAAATACCTCTGGATACTTTTTCGGAGCAATGAGGGTGGTGGTGGAGTGTTTTTTCCTTTTTTTTTTTTAATTAGAGAAGTTGTAAGCTAGATACTTCTAACTCTTGGTGCATGTTTTCTTTTCTATCTCTCTTTTTTAAAAATGTTTTGATGCCCATAGTTTTGTGCTCTGTTGGCATCTGGAAGCTTTTGATATCACTTTGCTATTACTTATTAAGTTCAAGTGTAGTATCTTCTGTACTTTTCTTGAGTTTCCCATCTTGTAATCACTTAGTTGGATTTTTTTTTTTTCTGATTGGCACAAATGTTTATTTTAGAGGGAACTTGGATATTTTTGAGCACCTCTTTCTTTGGTTGTACTATGCTATGTAAGATGAGAAACACAAAAGAGATGTAAGAAAGATTATATCTAGTTTAACATTATTTGCCCGTGAAAAATATGAGCTAAATTTAAGTGCTGATTATTCGTGCATATGAAACAAATATACTTATTGAATATTTACTCTGTACCAGCTACTATCTTACTGGAGATACTGCAGTGAAAACAAACCAAAAAAAGGACAAAATTCTCTGCCCTAATGGAACTCGTATTCTAATGTTTCATATTACATATACATTCTGAATGATTCAGTGGGAGTTAAGAGTGAGGAGAACAACATTGGTAGTAAAAGTATAGAGGTGAAAGTAAATACAGTAAATTCTGGGAAATGGATTTCTAAATATTGATGGAGAAGGATCTTACAACTCTACTTATTGAACTAATTTACGATTACTTACCTCAAATGATCGTTTAGCATTCTGTCAGTTCTGTATTAGTTCCCTAATAAATTCAGTTTTCTGTTTTCCAAAATTGATAATATCTCTTTACTCTTCTTAAAATCCTCAGTCTCCTTTCCTACTTCACTTTCAACCTAGTACCTTTGTCTCACATTTCAGAGAAAATAGATGCCACTAGAAAAGAATCTCCTTTTACTTTTTCTTTCTTTCTTTCACTACCATATACACCTGTGTAGCTGAATTTCCCATACTAATACAAGGAGAAAATATCTGTAACTATTTGTGGCCAACTATAACTTCATGTCTACAGGTTTCCCTTCTCACTTCATCACCCCTTTCGCCCTCCCTACTAGGTCATTTCCGTTGAGGAAAATATGCCTCAATATCTCCCATCTTAAAAATTATTTCCTGACCACATGATTCATGCATATGGTCATTTCTCTGTCCCCAATCTTGATCTCAGCATTTAATCCAATTGACTCCTCCCTCAAGTTCTTTATTTTTGAGGCTTCTAAGCTTGATTTTCCTTCTCTTTCATTTCTAACAGTCTGTCTTCTTTTTGTCTAGCAAGACTCTAGAGTGTCATAAGAGAATCTTTTCTCTTTGTTATCTATATTCTCAAGGAGTTCTCATGCAGACATGAGAACTTTAAGTACCATCTTTATGCTATTGAGTCAATTATCTCTCCAGCTTGGATTGTTCCTCTGTGCACCAGTCTTGTATATCCAACAACCATTTCAACATTAACATTTAAATGTCTAAAACATTTTAAGCTAATGTGACCTGAATAGAATTATTGATTTCCCACTATTCTTCCAAATCTCACCTCTGATGCTTGCCCATCTCAGTAAATGGTGTCATTTTCCATCCTGTTGCTTGGGATGGTGACAGTCTTTAATTCTTTCTATCAGACCCTGTATCCAAACCCACCCAACCCATGAAGAGGTTGTATCAGGTCTGCCTCATCTCTTGGCACATCCCTGTTCCCAGTATTACTTCCTTAATGCAATAGCCAGAGAGTCCTTCTAAAACGTATATGAGATATCATTTTCTTAAAAGTTCTCCAAAGACTTTCTATGGCCTCTGTTTTCCTCTTCTGCCTACTCTTCATCTCTATTGACTTTTCTTTCCCCAGAACTTTCCTACCTCATTCTTATTTCAGGTCTTTGCACTTGTTACTTCTTAGTTTGAAATGCTAATCCCTCAGATCTTTGCATGCCTGATGCAAAAGTCTCAACTTAATTTCACCACCTAAGGTAAGCCTTTTCTGACCACCCTACCTAAACCATTCCCCCAATCAAATTGTCCCACTTTTCTCTTTTCAGTATCATTTACCGATATGTGAAAATTTTATTTATTTGCATATTAGCTTTTTTCTTCCTTTAGCATATAAGCTCCCTAGGAGCAGGGATTTTGACTTGGTCACCAATATATCCCCAATACCTAAGAAAGTGGTTTATAAATTATGAGTGCTCAATAAATACCAAATAAATACACACTGCAAAGGAAGAGTTTATTCTTTCTAGATTATGACTCAAATTAGGAATTCACTGTTTTAGTGCTTGAAAGCATTATACTATGGGATGCTGCTTCAAAAACAATTTGATACAATGTTATTTGGGAAAGACTAGCCTAAAACAAGCTCAATTAATGCTAGTTTGCATATTTATAGAGAACACATGATGTCTTCAGAAGTAAGAAAGCAAAGAAATTTAATTGAGTTTAATTATTTTTGGGTGTTTTACCTCATAGTTTTACAAGTTAGAAATCATTTTTACAACTGTATTACATCATTAAAGATGAAGGATGTGTATTTAAAATGCAATTAAATTGTATGTGCACCACTAATATAAAAAGAAAGAATCAGCTTTCCTAACAGTATACCACTGAGTACTTGGAATTCGAGATAAAATTTCTGGTGACTGCTATATCTCAAATTATTGTGAAGGGGGATGAACTATAAGGAAAACTGTCAAATGACTCAAAACGTTGCTCTAGATGAATTTTTATGAATATTGTTTCATGACATGAAAAAGTTTCTAAATATATTTTGTGTAGTATATTTAAGAATACATTTTAACTAATTTATTTGTTAAATTAATATATAATTATATTACTATAATTATATATAATTAATATAAGTAGACAGTTGACTATTTGTGTCTAAATATCTGAAAATTGGATAACACTTTTATTTTAATTTCCTTGTTAAGAACATAGGTTTACCTTATTTTCAGTCATCTGTAGTATTTTTGGACTGAGTAGATGATTAATTGGGTAAATATGGCAACTTACACAAAGTTTTGAAAGTCAAGCTAAGAAATTTAAATCTCATGTAGTAGAAAGTATAGAGTTATTAAAGAATTTTTAGCCAAAAACTGATATAAATGATGTTTAAGAAAGATAAATCTGATAGTGGTAGGCAGAATTGACTAAAAGTAAGAGAGTCAACTAGACACCTGTTAACAGTATTGAAATTGTGAATAATGAAAATCTGGGCTCAGGAAGGGAGTACAAGAGATGTTAAAAGGCAAGATTAAAGATAATTGGGACAGTAACAAAGTACACAGATAACAGTTGACTTCAAGGAGGTGGAATCTGGGCAGTTATGGAGATTGGTAACACAAGTGACTGAGACAGGTAGGTTGGTATGGGAATACTGGGTAGGTGGTTTTGATGAAGTATTACCCATGGACCTAAGCCACCCTTTAAGAAGTAGCAGTAAAAGAGAAAGAAATAGAAGGTTAGAAAAAGGGGAATGTAATTTTTTTTCCAACATAGTGAATATTTGTGTGTACAAATTTGTGAGATCATTTCCAAGGTAAGGAACATTGGTGAGATCAAGAAGATCTCATATAGTAGAAAATACAAGGGAAAATACCAATAGAGAAATTGAAAATGTTAGAGGAGTAAGGAATATATATTGGAAAGAAGGAATGCGCAAAAATGGATGAGTTAATCCGAAGTAGGTTTGTTTCTTGGGCTATTTGGGGGAGAGGTCATTTCTTGAAAGTGGAGGCATAAGTAGAAGGAAAGGTATATATTTAAGCAAGTCATTATAGGGAAATTTACTAGGAAATCAGTATGATTTCAATAAAAGAATTGATGGGCACTAGAAAGAGCTTTATTGAAAGTGAATGTCAAGACCTGTAGGAAGTCTGTGTAATTTAAAAATTTTTCTCTTAGAGCTTTTTATCATCTTGGAGAGGAAACAGAGAAAACTGGTGGTTGTTAAGGAAATTTATATTTGTTAAGTATTTTCATCTCTATGTTTCTTAGTTTCTTCATGATTATGAAAATATAATACCTGTATTATGGCTATTATAACTATAATACAAATATAATAACTATTGAAATTATAGCATTAAATGAGATTGTGTTAGAAAAGCCCCTAGCTAGGGGGTTTGTAAATGTTAGATCCATTTTTTCTGCTAAGGAGCGAACCATAGTCAGAATGACATTGTGGCATTAAATTAAAAGTAAGGGTGGCATTGAAAGGGCTGATTGTGGTTTCAGGTTGAATAGGAACTCTAAAGTAGCCAGGAATAATCTGTTTGAGTGAAAAGGGGAGGCATGGGTAAAAATATTTCGATTAGTATGGTTACATGGAAGTAATTATAGTAAAGGAGGCATGACACCGGAAAGGAGTACCATTGCTGGAGAGTCCTGTATGTATTGAATATGGAGTGAAGGTGGGAAGGAACTGGGAAGTCATGTTCTGTGGCTTATCAACATGAATACTGAAATCTTCCAACAGGCAGGCAGACAAGGCAGACCTTGATACAGGTGCTGAAATATACCCCCCAAAATAAACAAATGAATCTTGGATTGTTTAAAAGAAAAAAAGGAATGATTCAGTGCGGGCAGTAGAAAACTTGGTGTTGAGAAATAGGGAGAAAGTGATGATTTTTTTGTTCCCAAGATGGTAACATGACCTATTTTGTCAGGAATAGTAGGACATTTGAATTTCCTATAGAAAGTCATTTGTTTCCTTGAGAAATTTGAAAGAAAAACAGAAATTTAGAGTAAGAGAATTTTCAAATAAAGAAAAGGAAAAGTGGGAGAATGGAGGAATATTATTGGTGAAGTACTTTTCTGTTATATAGCACTTAAAATTTAGACGTAGGAAAGGAGAAAGAGGCTTGTGTCTCATGAAAGATTGCTGGAGAAAGGTATAAAGGAGGATTTGAGATGGGAATCAGATTGGAAGTATTCTAATGTTGTAGGGAAAAGAGGATAGGATATGGAGTCAAGAGACTGGCCTCGAGTCTTGGCATTCCTTTCAACAAGATGTGTAATCATGGACAAATCAATCCTTCTGTAAAATTAAGATATTGGACTACATCTTAAGATCTCTGTTGAGTCCCTCTGAGGTCCCTATTTATATTTCTAGAGTAGTAGTGTCCAGTACTGCCATGATGGAAATTTACATTTCTTTGTTGACCAGTGCTGTAATTACTAGATGCCTGCAACTACTGAGCACTTGAAATGTGACTAGTTGGACTAAGGAACTGAATTTTTTAACTTTTTAAAATTGTAATTGAATAGCCACTTCTGCTAATGGTTCCCCTATAGCACAATGGCACAACTAATGGCTCTCACAGGTAGCACAGTTCTAGACAAACCATTCTTCTGATACAAGTAAGATAAGATTGGTTTCTTTCCCGTGTCAACAAATGTTAGGTAATAAATAGTATATCCATGAACTGTTAAATGAAACCTTAAAAAATGAGAGCTAAGTGTGGCAAAGATAAGTTTTTTTAACCAATAAATTTTTTTTTGTATTATGGAATATACTTGATCCAGTGAGTAATGATGCTGTGTTTAGTTCTCTAATATGTAAATACTGAAAGTGATTTTGTATTTCTTTCTATATGTTACTTAGACTATTGTAGAACTTTCTGAAGAACGGGATGGTCTTCATTTTCTACCCCATGCCTCTTCATCTGCGCAGTCACCCTGTGGTTCTCCAGGCATGAAGCGAACAGAAAGTCGACAACATCTATCAGTGGAACTGGCAGATGCTAAAGCCAAGATAAGAAGGCTTAGGCAAGAACTGTAAGTTGTTGATTTTCAAGACTCCTTGATTTTATATGGTCATAAAGGTAACCATATAAACAATTTTTAGGCTATGGAATATAGATCAGTGGGTCTCTTCGGCTGGACTATGTCAAAATTTTCATCAGTATTTTTCAAAAGATAAAAATAAGGAGACTGGCATAAAGTTTACCAAATGTAAAATCTTTTTAATTTAAAAGGATGCCATATATTCTGGGTTTATGTCCTTTTTATTTTTCTAGCATATAACTACCCTTTTTAAAATAAAATACTGTCCTTTCTTGGCATATTGAGGTCTCATTTTTATTTTTATATTTCTTGAAATGCAAAATTCACAGTACAGATCAGTAAACTTAGCTCTTAAAATAGTTATTTATATTATCACAAAATAAAAAACAACTAACTCTAGGTGTTTATCTTCTGCATTGAATAATTGAAATGTCTGAGTAATGTACTTATTAAAAGTAAATGTTTATATTTGGTTGGTATGATGAAATTATGTTTATTTAAATAAACTTTCAAAATTCATTACAGAAAAGTCAGTATAAGTGTCACATATGCATTCCTTGGTGAATCGTATGCATAGATATGACCAATTCCTATTGGAGATTTTTCATTTTGCTCTTAAAAAGAGCAAAGGTTTTTTTCCCTAGAATTTGAGCTTCAGAGTGCAGATTTTAAACTTTAAAACCACAATACAGGTATTGCATTTATTTAGTGATACATAGTTAAAGAAAGTGGTTGAATCTACAGGATAGAAAAAATATCATAGTCTATAGGAAAATTTGAAAACAAACAAAAAAAAGGTTTCATTTTTGAATGTCTGAATTATTGCATGTCTACTGAAGTGAACACGCCCAGGATATTCTATAAACAGCTGCACCAGGAAAATTAGGGAAGAGATTGCTGTTATTAGTTTGACTGACAGTTAATGGATAGCCTAAACAGTGAACACTAGTTTGTTCCATATAATTTAGCACAATCTTCTCCCGTCTTTAGATAAAGCATGCAATTAGAACTGCGGTGATGGCTGTGAATTCATTTAACATTTGCACTATATTAAAGTGGAATTTTAAAATAAAATTTACTTGCCCACAGACTGTATTAAAATTCTGAGCAACTTAATGAGATTGATAAAATTTGGTCCCACACATGTTGATTAGAAAATGTAAATGGTTATTTTTAATGAGTAAATAATATGCCAGATGTAGGAAGTATTCCCAGTAACTAACATTTCATCAAATACTACCTTATATCTTTGTTGTTAGAAAATGTGTTCCTTTATGGATTTCTTCCATTAACACTTGTTTAAACTGTTTTTATCGGGACACATCCTTACTAAAGGAAATGAATCGTGGAATTTGTAGGGGACAAATAGTCCAGATTGCCTTTTACCCAATGGAAACCACCATAAGTAATTATAATGAAAGCAATGCAAATTAACCAATAACCTACTCATTTATGGGTGGTACATTGTAATAAAATTGCTTTCATTTTATAATGTCAAAAGTATGATTTGCCATTTTGCATGGTAGAAGAAGGAATTCCTTATAAATTTCACTTTTACTGTAGTAGTTAACAGTATCAAGGCTATAATAAATCTCTCTGCCTCCACGGATTCCATGGTTTGAAAGAATTTTTCTCTTATACAAATGAATAACTATTGATTCTTTTAAAAAACAAATAACAGCTTTGTTGAGCTATAATTCACATAACATGTCATCCTTTTAATGTGTAAAAGTTTAGTCATTTTTATTATGTTCACAGCTTTGCAACCACTACTATCACCATTTTCTATTTTAAGAACAATTTCATCACCTCAGTAAGAAACACCATACCTATTAATGGTTGTTCCTCATTCTCCGTGCCCCCAGCTCCTGGCAACCACTAATCTACTTTCTGTTTTATGAATTTGCCTATTTGGATATTTCATATAAATGGAATCATACAATATGTGGCATTTGGGGACAGGCTTCTTTCACTTAGCATGTTTTCGCAGTTCATCTCTGCGTGTATCAGGACTTAATTTCTTTGTATGACTGAATAATATTCTATTACCACATCTTGATTATCCAGTCATTAATTGATAGACATTTGGGTTGTTTCCACTTTTGGACTCTTATGAATAATGTTGCTATTCAGGTACAAGTTTTATCTGGAAGTATGTTTTCACTTTTCTTAGTTACGTACCAAGGAGTGGAATTGCTGGGTCAGATAGTAACTCTATTTTAACCTTTTGAGAAACTGCCAAAAACTGATTTCCATAGTAGACATTCCATTTTACATTTCCACTAGCCGTGCACAAAAATTCTGATTTTTCCACATCCTTGCCAAAACTTGTTATTGTCCATCTTTTTTTTTATAGCCATCTTAGTGGCTGTGAAGGGGTCTCTCAATTTGATTTGCATTTCCTTCATCACTAATGAAGTTGAGCATCTTTTCTTGTGCTTGTTGGCTATTTCTGTGTCTTTGGAGATATGTCCATTCAGCTCCTTTGCCTGTTTTTCAACTGGGTTGCCTTTTTTAGTATTGGGTTGTGGTAGAAAAACTTTTTTTGTTGTTTGTTTATAACATGCGTTTTTCTTTTTTATTAATTTTTAAATTTTTAAAAAATATAACAACAAACCAATCATTCTTAACATATGATCATTCCATTCTACATATATAATCAGTAATTCACAATATCATCACATAGTTGCACATTCATGATTTCTTAGAACATTTGCATCAATTCAGAAAAAGAAATAAAAAGAAAACAGTAAAAAAGTTCATACATACCATACTTCTTACCCCTCCCTTTCATTGATCACTAGCATTTCAATCTACTAAATTTATTTCAACATTTGTTCCCCCTGTTATTTATTTTTATTCCGTATGTTTTACTCGTCTGTGGTAGAACCACTTTTTAAGAAATAAATGAAGTAAAGTGAAACCGATGTGTAATAAAGGTCTGTATAAGCTACAGTTGAGACACAAAGGAATTATGAGTGTTTTTGATGTGGGGGAGGAAAAAGACTGATATTAGGAAAGATTTTATAGAGCTAGTCACATTTCAGCTGATTTTTACCATTAACTAGATTGAAAAGATTCATTTGGGTATTCTAAGCAGAAAAATTAGTGTGTACAATGAAGTTCTGTAGAAACAGGAAGAGCATGATAAAAAATGAAGTTGAAAATGACACATATAAGTTCATGTGTACAGTACATAGAAAATTAAACTTTAAACAGTGGGGACCACTTGAAGAATTTCTGAGTTTAAGAGAGTATCAAGATCAGATTTATGTGGTTTTATTTTAGCTGAGTGTACATTATAGATGGTACATGACAAGGTAGGGCTCTTGGCACCTCCCCTTTTTCAGGCTCTGGGATGGAAGCTAGGGAGGATGAGTGATTCTCAGTAGTGGGGGATCGTTGGGGCTAGGACTCTCTAGTAGCTGACAGCCTCTCTCTTCCTCTCATGGTGTCACTGGGGCTGGTGGTCCAGGGACTCTTACTCATTGGAACCTATGTAGACCATAAGGTCCACCACCCTTTTGCTGTAGCAAAATTCATTGTCATACCAGGAAATGAGTTTAACAAAGTGGCCATTGAGGGCAGTGCTAGCCCGAGCATCAAATTTGGGAAAGTGTGTGTTGTCATGGTTAGGGACAGGTGTCAACTTGGCCAAGTTGTGGTACCTGTTCATCTGATTGGGCAAGCGCTGGCCTTTCTGTTGCAATGAGGACATTTCATAGGATTAGGTAATGATCATGTCAGCTACATCCACAGCTGATTCCATTTGTAATCAGCCAAAGGGGAGTGTCTTCTGCAATAAGTGATGCTAAATGCAATCATGGGAAGCCTTTTAAGGAGGACTCAGAGGAGATAGGTTGCATTCCTGCTTTGGCTGGTGAGCCTCTCCTGTGGAGTTCATCCAGGCCATCCATTGGAGTCAATCGGCTTCACAGCCTGCCCTGTAGATTTTGGACTCTGCGTTCCTACGGTCACGTGAGACACTTTCATAAATTTTATATTTGCAAGTGTTCCCTGTTGATTCTGTTTCTCTAATACAGGTGTCAAGTCAAAACTGCAGGAGACAATCTATCCTCAGTATAGCCCAGGATGCCCTTTAGGGGGGCCCTCTGATGCCTGCTTCACCACCTCTTTGATGTAATCATACTTCTGTGTTTTCTCCATTTGGCAGGTCAGATCCATGACAGACACATTGGTACAGAATGTGGTAGACCATACCAGTGAGCTTCCCATTTAACTCTGGGATGACCTTGCCCTCCACCTTGGCAGCATCAGTAGATACAGGGATGATAGTTTGGGCAGCCCCATGGCCGTCATGCCACATTTTTCCAAAGGGGTCATCCATAGTCTTCTAGGTGGCAGTCATGGCATGGAAGGTGGTCATGAGTCCCTCCACAGTGCCCATTGGCCGAGGGAGGGGGGTGCCAGGCAGTTGGTCGTGCAGGAAGCATTGCTGATGATCTTGAGGGAACTGTCATATTTCTCATGGTTCATGCCCATCACAAATAGGGGGGCATCAGCTGAAGGGGCAGAGATTATGACTCTTTTGGCACCACCCTTCAAGTGAGCCCAGACTTCTCCATGGTTGTGAAGACACCAATGCACTCCACAACATATTGAGCACCAGTATCACCCCATTTGATGTTGTTGGGAACTCCCTCCTGGAAGATAGTAATGGTATACCCATTGATGATGAGCTTCCCATTCTCAACCTTGACAGTACCTTTGAACTTGCCATGGGTGGAATCATACTGTAGACCATGTAGTTGAGGTTAATGAAGTAGTCATTGATGACAACAACCTGCACTTTACCAGAGTTTATAGCAACCCTGGTAACCAGGCGTCCAATATGGCCAAATCCATTTATTCCTACTTCCATCCTCATGCCGCAGAGATGTGGCTGGCACTGCACGAAAAGATGAGGCTGTCTGTTGAGTGTGGAGGGGCAGAAAGCCCCGATTTATGTTTTTTTTTTTTTAACTTTTTTTATTGTGTAATATAACATATATACAAAGCAAAGAAATAAAAAAGCAATAATTTTTTTTTTTTTTTTTTTTTTTTTTTTTTTTTTTTAAAGGAAAGACAGAGAGAAGGAAGGAAGGATAGAAGGAAGGAAGGAAGGAAGAAAGGGAAACATTTTTAAACATTTTCTTGTTTTATTGTATTCTGTTTCTCCGTTTTTGTTACATGGGCTGGGGCCGGGAATCGAACCGAGGTCCTCCGGCATAGCAGGCAAGCACTTTGCCCGCTGAGCCACCGCGGCCCGCCCAGCAATAATTTTTTAAAGCACTCTTCAACAAGTGGTTACAGGACAGATCCCAGAGTTTGTCATAGACTACCATACAATCCTCTCATATTTTTCCTTCTAGCTACTCCAGAATATCAGAGTCTAGAGGGCTTGAGTACTTTATCATCACAATCGACTTTTTTTCCTTCTTTTTTTTGTGAAAAATAACATATATACAAAAAAGCTATAAATTTCAAACCACAGCACCACTATTAGTTGTAGGATATATTTCAGACTTTGACATAGGTTACAATTTCACACTTTTAGGTTTTTACTTTTCTAGCTGCTATAAAATACTGGAGACTAAAAGAGATACCAATTTAATGATTCAGCATTCATATTCATTTGTTAAGTCCTATCTTCTATGTATAATTCCATCATCCTCTTTGATCTTTCCATACCTCTCTTTAAGGGTGTTTGGGCGATGGCATTCTAAATTTTTTATATTGGAAGGTTCTGTCACTAATACGAGGTAGGGAGATGGAACTATATGATGTTCTGTAATGGTCCTGGTTGGGGTTTGGCATGTTATGATAGGTAGCAAGGTCTGCCTGAAGCTTGTGTAAGAGCCACCTCTAGAGTAACCTCTTGACTCTATTTGAACCTCTCTGCCACTGATACTTTATTAGTTACACTTCTTTCCCCCCTTTTGGTCAGGATGTAGTTGTTGATCCCACAGTGCCAGGTCTGGATTCATCCCTGGGAGTCATCTCCCACATCACCTGGGAGACTTTCACCCCTGGACGCCAGGTGCAGCATAGGGGGGATAGCAATGATTTCATTTGTAGAGTTGGGTTTAGAGAGACTAAGGCCACATCTGAGCAACCACAGAGGTCCTCCAGAAGTAACTCTTAGGCATGCCTATAGGTAGTCTAAGCTTCTCTGCTACCTACATAAGCTTCACAAGAGTAAGCCTCACGATCGAGGGCATGGCCTATTGATTTGGAGATCTCTAAAGTTTGATGCAATATCAGGGGATTCCCTGATCGTGAGGTTTAATAGTTCCATATTCTTCCTCCCTCAGGGGACTTTGCCAATACTTTTTGATTATCTGCTTAATATACTGTAGAGTGTTTCTAGGCATTACAATAATCTATATAGGATTAAAGCACCTCTTTCTTATTCTATGCTTCCTGTGTTTCATTTGTTTAAATGAGCTATACAGATAGGTTGAATTAGCTTGTGCACTATAGAAAATTTCAGTTCCAGATCAATAAAGCTTTCTTCCATTGACCTCAATGAATATGTGTGGTCCTAAAATATAGACACTGTCTTCCTTACCCCTGTATTATGAATTACTTTAACCCCAACCTGTTTGGCTTCATTCTTATTTCTAAATATCAGGTTACATATATAAAACAGCCTCTCAAAATCCAGAAATAATAATTACCACTCCGGACTTAATGTGTCTGCTGTAAAAGCTTACAATCTAGGCCCCTTTTTTCTTACAAGCATTTTCTAAAGGTGACCATACCATTGTTTTTTTTTTGTTTCTGGCTTATTTTGTCTCACCAAATGTCCAGCATGCTCATTCACATCGTTGTATGCCTCACGACATTGTTCCTTTTTGTAGCAGCACAACCTTCGTTCATAAGTATACGCCAACGTTTACCAATCTACTTCTCCATCAGTGCATCCTTCAGCCACCTGCATTCATCGGACATCATGTAGAAGGCCCAAAGTCAACAGTCCATCCACATTCTCAATTTTAGATAATTTCATTGTTTCCAAGAGACAGAAAACCAATAAATACACCCTCGCCAAACAGGAAATCTAAACCTCCTCTTAACTCTTGTCCCTCACCCCATTATTTACCTCTGTTGTTGCTGTGGTAGTGCTGATGGTTTCCTTTGGAACTTAGCTTGTAGCATGCAATGGCAGTTTTCCACCTGTACCTTAGACTTAAATGCTCTTTATACAAGAATCTTATTTTTGAAGTAATTCTTACAGGAACTCATTCATATTTCTAGTGTGAATCTGGGACACATAGGTCTGTACAACCCCTTTCAATCTTGTTCATCTTCAATATGATAATATTACTTCTAGACCCACTAGAGAATCACCTTTGCTTCTGTCTATTCCCTTACATTGGAATTCAACCTTATTAGCTAACGGTTCACCCATCTCTAGCTTCTGTGTATCTCTAAGTCCCCTATATTCTGTATTAAAAGCCTCTGATTAATCATGCCTTTATGCTGGTCATGAAAATAGACTCATACAGTATCTATCCTTTTGTGTCTGGTTAATTTCATTCAGTATTATGTCTTCAAGGCTCCTTCATCTTGTCATGTGCTTTAGGATGTCATTTTGTTTTACTGCTGCAGAATATTCCGTTGTATGTATACACTACATTTTGTTGATCCACTCGTCTGTTGATGGGCATTTGATTTGTTTCCATCTTTTGGCAGTTGTGAATAATGCTGCTATGAACATTGGTGTGCAAATGTCTGTTTGTGTCGTTGCTTTCAGTTCTTCTGGGTATATGCCAAGTAGTGCTATTGCTGGGTCATAGGGCAACTCCGTATTTAGTTTCCTGTGGAACGACCAAACAGTCTTCCATAGTTGCTGCCCCATTATACATTACCACCAGCAGTGCATAAGTGTCCCAGTTTCTCCACATCCTCTCTAACGCTTATAGTTTCCTGTTTGTTCAATACCAGCCGTTCTTATAGGTGTGAGGTGGTATCTCATTGTAGTCTTGATCTGCATTTCCTTTATAGCTAGTGAAAATGAGCATCTCTTTATGTGCTTTTGAGCCTTCTGTATTTGCGCCTCAGAAAAGTGCCTGTTCATATCTTTAGCCCATTTAATAATTGGGTTGTTTGTTCTTTTGCTGTTGAGTTGTATGATTTCTTTGTATATACAGGAAATGAAACCTTTGTCTCATATGTGATTTCCAAATATTTTCTCCCATTGAGTTGGCTGCCTCTTCAACTTTTTGATGAAGACTTTTGAGGTGCAGAAGCATTTGATTTTGAGGAGTTCCCATTTTCTCTTTTTTCTTTTGTTGCTTGTGCTTTGGGTATAAAGTTTAGAAAGCTACCTCCTAATACTAGGTCTTGAAGATGTTTCCCTACATTTTCTTCTAGAAGCTTTATGGTGCTAGTTCTTATATTTAGGTGTTTGATGCATTTTGAATTAATTTTTGTATAGGGTATAAGATAGGGGTCCTCTTTCATTCTCTTGGCTATTGATTTCCTGTTCTTCCATGCCCAATTATTGGAAAGATTATTTTATCGTAGTTCAGAGGATTTGGGGACCTTGTCAAAAATCATTTGACCATAGATTTGGTGGTCTGTTTCTGCATTCTCGATTTGATTCCATTGGTCAGTGCTTCTGTCTTTGTGCCAGCACCATGCTGTTTTCACCACTGTGGCTTTGTAATAGGTTTTAAAGTCAGGGAGTGTTAATCCTCCCACTTTGTTCTTCTTTTTTAGGATGGCTTTAGCTATTCGGTGTCTCTTTCCCTTCTGATGAATTTGGTAGTTAACTTTTCCAAATCTTCAAGGTAGGTTGTTGGAATTTTGACTGGTACTGTGTTGAATCTGTAGATCAACATGGGGAGAATTGACATCTTAACTATATTTAGCCTTCTTATCCATGAGCAGGGAATGTCTTTCCACCTACTTCGTTTCCATCCTTTCACTTTCAATGTATTTGTGTCCTTATGTCTAAGATGATTCTTTTGTAAGCAGCATATAGCTGGATTATGTTTCTTAAT
Source organism: Tamandua tetradactyla (assembly GCF_023851605.1). Lineage (NCBI taxonomy): Eukaryota > Metazoa > Chordata > Mammalia > Pilosa > Myrmecophagidae > Tamandua > Tamandua tetradactyla. Next base: position 27,860,867 of record NC_135343.1, on the reverse strand, counting down.
CCATTCTGCCACTCCGTATCTTTTAATTTCTAAGTTTAGTCTGTTAACATTCAAAGTTATTACTGAAAAGGTGTTTCTTTATTTCACCATCTTATCTTTTTTTATTTTTCAGATCTATAGGTTCTTTTCCCTCTTTCTCTTTGTGTTATTTAAATTACCCTTAATGGTAGTCTTCAATTCTGTGCCCTCCTCCAAACCTCCCTCTCCTGTCTTTTTATTTCAGCTGGCAGAACTCCTTTTAGTATTTCTTGTAGGGCCAGTCTCTGTTGACAAGTTCTTTCAGGACTTCTTTGTTTGTGAAAACTTTAATCTCTCCCTCCATTTTGCAGGAAAGTTTGGCTGGGTACAGTATTCTTGGCTGAAAGTCTTTTTCAGAGTCTTGAACCACTGACTTCTCGCCTCCAGGGTGCTAGTTGAGTAGTCTGAACTCAGTCTTATTTGGTTTCCCTTGTATGTAGTAGATTGTTTTTCTCTTGCCGGTTTCAGAATTTTCTGCTTCTCTTCAACCTTTGACAGACTGATTAGTATGTACCTTGGGAAGGCCTATTTGAATTTATTCTGTTTGGAGTTCTTTGGGCTTTTTTGACTTGTATATTTATGTCCTTTATGAGGATTGAGAAGTTTTCCCCTGTTACATCCTCATCTACTCATCCTTGCCCTTTACTCCTTTCTTCTCCTCCTGGGACACCAATGATTCTTACATTTGTGCACACTTTGTTTTGTCTGTCATTTCCCTGAGTTCCCATTGAAGTTTTTCCAGCTTTTTTTGCCATTTGATCTTTTGAGTCTTCGAACTCAATTATCCTGTTCTCTATATCACTTATTCTTTGTTCTGTCTCTTCAAATCTGGTGTTGTGTGCCTTTAGTATATTTTTTATTTGGTTAATAGAGTCTTTAATCTCTCATTTCCACTATTTTTCTATTTATTCTTTCAAATTCCTCTTTGTGCTCTTCTGCTGTCTTCTTGATCTCCTTTTTATCATTTGCTGTCCCACTTATTTTATTAAATAGAGTTGAATGAACATCTTTGAGTAGTTGTTCCAATGCCTGTGTCTCCTCTGGTGTTTTAATTTGATCTTTAGGCAGCACTATATCTGTCTACATTGTAATATGCTTAGTCATCTTCTGCTATCTTTGTGGCATATAAATGTCTTGATTGATTTACTTTGGAGTTGATTTCTTTCAGTAGTCTTAAGGCCTTGTGATGGTTATACAGCAGGGAGCAGGGTAAAGGCTGAAGCACTCAGTATGGCGATTTGTTTCAGGGCAGGTATGGGCGCAGGTTGGGGATGTTACGCTGATGCTTGTGAACGTGGGTGCCCAGTGGCCAGGGAGGATGCTGCTGTGCATGCAGGTATTCTGGTCTGGGGGTCATAACCCTGGTGTGCACTGGTCTAAGGCACAGGGCCCTTTGTGCGCATGCATAGAGCTGTGGCAGCAGATTGGCATTATGCCTTCATGGATTGGAGGCAGCTGTGACGTGGCTGTGCAGGTCGGCTCTTTCTCAGAGGTACTAAGTGTGGCTGAGGGCTTTGCGCATGCGTGTTTCTAGCCTGCTGTAAAGTGCGGTTCCCAGAGCTAAATGAGGTGATTGGGAGCCCTTGCGCATGCGCGGGCCTGGGAATGCTCTAAAGGGAGTGGGGGGGGGGGTGAGACTTTGCGACACTATGGGTGGCGGGGGGTTGGGGGTGGCACAAGGGTAGCCTAGGTATGGAGGTTAGTATACGCAACCTTTATGCGCTGGCAATAGTCTTCAGGGAAGCAGGAGAGGGAAGTAGCGCTTGAGAGGTGTGCAGGAAAGGTGGGTTGGGCTGCATTTGGGTGGGAGGGGGCCAGGTGCGTGCACGGGGGTTGGTGGGGTGAGGGCACCTGGAACACAGGGAATTGGAGCTGGTGAACGGGGTTCAGGTGTGTGGGGTTTTGGGTGAGTCACCAGTCATGGTGCTGTACTGTTGAGGGTACCGCATCGGAGGATTGCAGCCTGGCTTACTTCCTAGTCCCACATTCCCATCTGTGCTATTCCATGGGCTCTGTGGCTCCGTGTTTCGGCGCCAGGCTCCAGCTTTCTGCTTCTCGGTTCCTCAGCCTCTGTAACCAGGGCTGCCACATGGTGCAGAAGGCTCTCCCAGGTCAGTCACACTCCCAGATTGTCACCTCAGTTGCACTCCTGTCCCTTCTCTAATTTTTCCATAGAGCAGGGCTAATCTCTAGCTACTCTGGTTGGCCATCTTTCCAGAAGTCCCCTGATTTATGTTTTAGTAAAGAAATACTAGCTTAATGGCTGACTCTTAGTGGATGCTCTGTGAAAAGTGATTGAAAAATAAATAATTATGATGGTAGTGTGAAAATGGATTAAAGTGTTGTCTGGAAAAGAAACGATGTGGACCCGGTCAAAACCTATAACAATGCGAGAACAGAGAGGAGGTCAGGGAAAAAGAGTCTTTGGTGTAATTCCTAGCATCCTATAGTCGATGTCTTTGTGGGTCGTGATGCCATTCATTTAGACAGAGAATATAGAAAAGAAGAATAAGATTGAGATAAAATGTAAGCTTACTTTATGACATTTAGTTTGAGGTACCTTTGGGAACACCTGGATGGAGATGGTCATTGGGTTATTTGTCTGGTCTAGGTTGCAGAATAGAGACTTGAGATCACTAACATGCTTATACAGGATAATATGCAGCATACAAATAGTAACCAAAACTTTGGAGTGGCTAAAATTGCCCCAGAAGAGCATGAAGTATGAGAAAGATACAATTGAAGAACACAAACATTAAAAAGGTGTTTGAGTGATTAAGGATACTACTGCCTTTGGGAACAGATACCACTACTTACTAGCCATGTTATTCAGTTTCCTCATCCATAAAATGAGGCTTATCATAATATATGCCCTAGGGATATAGTATATGATCAAGCACATGAGCTTTAGAGACATTCTCTCTAAGAGTGAATCCTGGCTCACCATTATATAATGAGTGACCTTGGCCACTTAATCTCTCTAAGTCTGTTCAGTTTCTTAACCTATTGGAATAATAATTGTGCCTACCTTAGGGTTGTGTGAAGTAAATAAGAAAAGCATTTAGAAGAGTGCCTAGTGCGTAAGTGCTCAGTAAACCTGAGCTATCACAAGAGACCTTTTTGCAGAGGTCTCTTGTGATGATCAAGTGCTTTGCAAAGTATAAACTGCTTAGAAATCCTTGGCGCAGATAGTAAGAGTTTGATAATTGTTAGCCATAATATGATCAGAAAACATGAAGCCAGCAAAAGAGCCACAGAATTAATATTTATAGATGTAGAAAACATAGAGTATAAGAGTCATGGAAGCCAAAGAGAGAATATGAAGAGGAAGAATGGAATTAATAGTATTAAATTCTTCAAAAAGATCCAAAAATAATCCATTGGATTTGGCAATGAAGAGGTAATCAACTCTATTAAATACGGTTTCATTGAGGAGATGGGGATAAATGCCATATTGCTATGGCGGAAATGATAAAATGAGTGTGAAAGGAATTGATTATTACTGAGGATGAGACTTCTTGATAATCTCTTTGGAGAAAATTTAGATTCATACCACAGACACTAAAATGAGTTCCAGGTGAATTAAAAAACTAGATACAAAATAGGAAATGATGAAAGAACCAGAAGATAATGTAGAAGAATATGTATTTGATTTCTAAGTGGGAAACAACTTTGAATAACAGCAAAATAATTATCTATAAAAGAAATAAGTGGTGTATTTGCATAAAAAATATTAAATAGGTAAAAATCCCAAAACAGTAAAATTTATAGAATCTGATACTCTGTAAAGAAATATTTACAAGAAATAGTTTATAAATCACAGAAAGTACTACATGTTAACATCTTGTAAAAGCTTATTACCAGACTTCCGGAGAAGATGGCGGCTTAGTAAGACGCGCGGGTCTTAGTTCCTCCTCCAGAAAAGCAACTAAAGAAACAGAAACAATACGAAACAGCTCCCAGAGTCACGACAGAGACCAAAAAGACAGCGTACCCCATTCTGGAACAGCTGAACGGGCAGGGAGAATCTGCTGCGGTGAGCTACCCAAGGGGCGCACGTTTTCCCGGCCGGGGCGACTGGCGACTGGGGTCCCCTCCACGCACGTGGCTCCCCGGTCTGACTGGGAACGTTGGATAGCGGGGCCCTCCCGTCACGCTTGGCGTTTCGGGCCAGCTGGGCAATTAGGACCGGCACTCCCCCAAGCCAGGGCGGCCGGCGACACCCCCCGCCCTCCACGCGCGGTTTCCCGGGCCGACTGCCGTGCAGACAGACGAGCGCCACGAGCTCCACCTACTGGGCAGGAAAAGAAAAACAGAACCCAGAGATTTCACAGAAAAACCTTTCAACCAGCTGGGTCCCACACCCAGGGAAATCTGATCAAATGCCCAGACACCAGCAGAAAATAATGGATGACGCTCGGAAAATTGAAGATATGGCCCAGTCAAAGGAACAAACCAATAGTTCAAATGAGATACAGGAGCTGAGACAACTAATGCTGAATATACGAACAGAAATGGAAAAATTCTTCAAAAACCAAATCAATAAATTGAGGGAGGACATGAAGAAGACATGGGCTGAACAAAAAGAAGAAATAGAAAATCTGAAAAAACAAATCACAGAACGTATGGGAGTGAAAGACAAAGAAGAAAAAATGGAAAAAACAATGGATACCTACAATGGTAGATCTAAAGAGACAGAAGCTACAATTAGTGAACTGAAGGATGGAACATCTGAATTCCAAAAAGAAACAGAAACCATAGGGAAAAGAATGGAAAAACTTGAGCAGGGGATCAGGGAACTGAATGACAATATGAAGCGCACAAATATACGTGTTGTGGGTGTCCCAGAAGGAGAAGAGAAGGGAAAAGGAGGTGAAAAACTAATGGAAGAAATTATCACTGAAAATTTCCCAACTCTTATGAAAGACCTAAATTTACAGATCCAAGAAGTGCAGCGCACCCCAAAGAGAATAGACCCAAATAGGCGTTCTCCAAGACACTTACTAGTTAGAATGTCAGAGGTCAAAGAGAAAGAGAGGATCTTGAAAGCAGCAAGAGAAAAACAATCTGTCACATACAAGGGAAACCCAATAAGACTATGTGTAGATTTCTCAGCAGAAACCATGGAAGCTAGAAGACAGTGGGATGATATATTTAAATTACTAAAAGAGAAAAACTGCCAAGACTCCTATATCCAGCAAAATTGTCCTTCAAAAATGAAGGAGAAATTAGAACATTTATAGACAAAAAGTCACTGAGAGAATTTGTGACCAAGAGACCAACTCTGCAAGAAATACTAAAGGGAGCATTAGAGTCAGATACGAAAAGACAGAAGAGAGAGGTATGGAGTAAAGTGTAGAAAGAAGGAAAATCAGATATGATATATATAATACAAAAGCCAAAATGGTAGAGGAAAATATTATCCAAACAGTAATAATACTAAAAGTTAATGGACTGAATTTCCCAATCAAAAGACATAGAATGGCAGAATGGATTACGACCCAGCAATACCACTGCTAGGTATCTACTCAAGGGACTTAAGGGCAAAGACACAGACGGACATTTGCACACCAGTGTTTATAGCAGCATTATCTACAATTGCAAAGAGATGGAAACAGCCAAAATGTTCATCAACAGACGAGTGGCTAAACAAACTGTGGCATATACCTACGATGGAATATTATGCAGCTTTAAGACAGACTAAACTTATGAAGCATGTAATAACATGGATGGACCTAGAGAACATTATGCTGAGTGAGTCTAGCCCAAAACTGAAGGACAAATACTGTAAGGTCCCACTGATGTGAACCGATATTTGAGAATCAGCTTGGAATATATCATTGGTAACAGAGACCAGCAGGAGTTAGAAACAGGGTAAGATAATGGGTAATTGGAGCTGAAGGGATACAGACTGTGCAACAGGACTAGATACAAAAACTCAAAAATGGACAGCACAATAATACCTAAGTGTAATGTAACTATGTTGGAACACTGAATGAAGCTGCACCTGAAATATGGTTTTTTGTTTGTTTGTTTGTGTGTTTGTATCTTTTGTTTTTGTTTTTTTTTCTTTTTCCTTTATATATATATATATATATTATTAGTATTATCATTTTAATTCTCTTCTCTATATTAACATTCTATATTTTTTTCTGCTGTTTTGCTAGTTCTTTTCCTAAATCGATGCAAATGTACTAAGAAATGATGATCATACATCTATGTGATGATACTAAGAATTACTGAGTGCATTCGTAGAATGGAATGATTTCTAAATGTTGTGTTAATTTCTTTTCTTTTTTTTGATTAATAAAAAAATTTAAAAAAAAAAAAAAGCTTATTACCAATATAAAAAAACTTTTCCCATTCTGCCCTCCCCCCAGTCCCTGCTAATGTTTAAGCTAGTTTTGTCTCTTATTCCACATATATTAAGTTAAGTATGCTGGAATCAAACAATATTTTGTCCTTTTGTGTCTGGCTTATTTCATTCAACATCATATCTTCATGGTTTCTTCATGTTGTTTTATCAGAACTTCATTCTTTTTATGTCTGAAAAATATTCACATTGTATGTATATACCACATTTTGTTGTTTATCCATTTGTTTTATGATAGACACTTAGACTGTTTCTACCATTTGGCTATTGAGAATTATAGTTTTATGAATATTGATATATGCATGTCTGCTTGAGTCCCTTCTGCTTTCAGTTCTTTAAGATACATGCCTAAGAGTAGAATTGCCAGGTTATATGGTAATTCTAGGTTTGTCTTTTTGTGAAACTGCTAAACTGTTCTCCATAGTGGGTGCACCATTTCACATTTCCACCTACAGTGATCAAGTGTTTCACTTTCACTACATCCTGGCCTATTATTTTCCCTTTTTTAAAAAAATAATAACCATCCTATTGGGTGTAAAGTAGTATCTCACTGTTGTTGTTTTTTTTTAAATGTATGAGAATTTTTAGGTTTACAGAAATATCATGCAGAACGTACAGTGTTGTGATATATACTCTTCATACATGCAGTTTTCCCTATTATTTTTTAAATTATTTTTTATTGATATATATATGTTCACGTATCATGTAATCATCCAAAGTGTACAGTCAGTGGTTCACAGTATCATCATATAGCTGTGTATTTATCATCACTATCGACTTCTTTTTTTTTTTTGGGAAAAATAACATATATACAAAAAAGCAATGAATTTCAAAGCACATCACAATACATTGTTTGGATTACATACACACAATGGATTGTATGGATTACAGTTCTACAATTTTAGCTTTACTTCTAGCTGCTTTAAGATACTGCAGACTAAAAGAAATATCAATATAATGATTCATCATACTCATTCATTAAACCCTACCTTCTCTGTGTAACTCCACCATCAATCTTGATCTTTCTCCCACTCTTCAGGGGTATTTGGGCTATGCCCATTTTCATGTTGGAAGAGGCTGTTAATAATAGAAATTTCCTTATTATTAACACTTTGCATTTGTGTGCTGCCTTTGTTACAATTGGTGAAACAATATTATTATAATTTTACTATTAACTGTAGTTTTACAGTTCATTTACAGTTCATGAATGTAGGGTTCATTGTTTGAGTTGTACAGTTCTATGTTTTTTTTTAATTTTTATTCTAGCAACATATATGCAACCTAAAATTCCCCCTTTTTCATATAATTCATTGGTGTTACTTACATTCATAATGTTGTGCTACCATCACCACCATCCATTACAAAAACTTTTTCATCATCCCAAATAGAAATTCTGTACCAAGTGAGCATTAACTTCTCATTTCCTACCCCTACCTTGGCCCCTCGTAACGTGTATTATCATTTCTGGCTGTACATTTGTTTATTGCATTATTTCATATCAGTAACATCGTATATATGTTCTCTTGTGTCTGACTTATTTCACTCAACATGATGTTTTCAAGGTTCATACATGTTGCATGGGTGAGAGCTTCTTTGTTTTTATGGCTGAATAATATTTTATTGTATTTATGTATCACGTTTTGTTTATCTTTCTATCAGATGAGGGACACTTAGGGTACTTTTGTCAGTTCAAACTCTTGGTTCAATTCCACTGGTCTATATGTCTCTCCTTTGCCAGTATTGTTGCTGTTATTATTATGTAGCTTTGTATTGGGTTTGAAAATTGAGAAGAGTGACTCTTTAAGTTCCTTCTTTTTGAAGATGGCTTTTGCTGTTTGGGGCCCCTGACATTTCCATATAAATTTGATCATTGGATGTTCCATTTCTGCCCAAAGCTGTTGGAATTTTGATTGGGATTGCATCCGATCTGTGCCTTGTTTTGGGTAGAATTGATATCTTCACAATATTGAGTCTACCAATCCATGAATACAGAATGTCCTTCTATTTACTTAGGTTTTCTTTTATTTCTTTCAGAAATGTTTTGTAATTTTTTGTGTACAAGTCCTTTATATCCTTGGTTAAATTTATTCTTAGATATTTGATTCTTTTAGTTGCTATTATTGTAAATGGAATTTGTATCTTGATTTTCTCTTCAGATTGTCCTTATTGGTGTATAGAAACATCACTGATTTTTGAATGTTGATCTTGTACCTGCCAGTTGTTAAATAAATTCAGTTATTAGCTCCAGTAGCTTTATTGTGGAATTTCCAGAATTTTCTATAGAATCTTGTCATCCGTAAATATGGAAAGTTTTACTTGTTTCTCTTCAGTTTGTATGCTGTTTATTTATTTTTCTTAATAATTCATTTAGCTAGAAGTTCCAATATAATTTTGAAGAGGCTTGGCGTCTATAAATATGGAAAGTTTTAGTTCTTCATCTCCAATCTTGTTATCTGTAAATATGGAGAGTTTTACTTGTTTTTCAGATTTTTTTTGTGTGTGTGTGGTCACCATGGAGCTTAAATTTCATATCCTAAATCTCTAACATTAATCTTTGATTGTATACCAATTTAATTTCAGTAGCATGATGTACATTGTTAGACTGCTCTATCCTTCAACCTTTTTGATGTGCTTGTTACAAATTATATCTATGTATTTTGTATGTCCAAAATGTAGATTTATCAATACTCTAACCATTTGTATTTTAGGTTCTGTAAGAAGTAAAAAATGGGACTATGTACTAAAAAATACAGATAGTAGTACTGGCATTTGTAACTAACCATATGGTTACCTTTAGCAGTGATCTTTATTACTTTATACTACTTTGATCCGCTTTTTGGTATCCTTTCCTTTCATTCTTAAGAACTCCCTTAACAATGTTTGGGCAGTGATAATGCTGACAATCTCCCTTAACTTTTATCTGAGAATGTTTTAATCTCTCTCCTTTTTTTTTTTTTCTTTTTTTACATGGGCAGGCACCGGAAATCGAACCCGGTCCTTGGGCATGGCAGGCAAGCATTCTTACCCGCTGAGCCACCGTGGTCCGCCCATCTCTCTCCTTTTTGAAAGGCATTTTCTTCACCAAATGTGAAATATTTGATTGGTAGTTGTTTTTTTAGAGCACATTAAATTTCTTATCCCAGTGCTATCTTTACCTCCATGTTTCTGGTAAGAAGTCAACTTTTAATCTTATTGGGGCTCCCTTGTACATAGCATGTTACTCTTTGCAGCTTTCGAAACTCTTTCCTCTTCCTTGACATTAGTAGTTTGTCTGTTTCTGTACCTTGTTCTCTTCGAGTTTATCTTATTTATGGTTCATTTGGCTTCTTGAATATGTGTATTTCTGACTTTCATTAAATTTTGGAAGTTTCTACCATTGTTACATTTCTCTCTTTCTTCTTCTGGGACTCCTATGAGGCATATGTTCATATGCTTGTTGTTGTCCCACAGGTCTCTAGGCTTTTTTCACCTTTTTCATTTTTTTTTTATGCTCCTCAGTCTGAATCAAAATGACTTGTCTTACAGCTCACTGATTGTTCTGCCAGCTCTAATCTGTTGTTGAAACCATCTATAGAATTTTTATTTTAGTTATTATGGTATTAAATACTAGTATTTTTGTTTGGTTCTTTTTACATTTTCTGAGTCTTTATTGAAAGGATAATATTCATCATTTTCCTGACATTCTTTATTTCTTCTCTGTGTTTTCCTTTATCTCATTGAGCATATTTAACATAACTTTTTTTTTTTTTTTTTTTTTTTTTTTTTTTTTTTTAAAGGAAAGACAGAGAGAAGGAAGGAAGGATAGAAGGAAGGAAGGAAGGAAGAAAGGGAAACATTTTTAAACATTTTCTTGCTTTATTGTATTCTGTTTCTCCGTTTTTGGTACATGGGCTGGGGCCGGGAATCGAACCGAGGTCCTCCGGCATAGCAGGCAAGCACTTTGCCCGCTGAGCCACCGCGGCCCGCCCTAACATAACTTTTTAAAAGTATTTTTTTTGGTATGTCTAGAGTCTGGCCTTTGTTAATAGTTTCTGAAGTTTACCTTTTGTTCTTATGGTTGGTCATCATTTCATGTTTCTTCGTTTATCTTGTATTCTTTTCTTGCACACTGTACATTTTAATACTTTAATGTGCTACCTTTGTTATTTAGCCCCTGCACCTGTGTGTTCCTTAAGTTTGTATGGAGCTAGTGATAGAATAGAGATTCCCTTGAGTGCCCTGAGCTAATATAAACAAGCAAACCAACACAAAAAACAACTTTCATAGTCTTTGCAAATATTCTCTTTGTCGGCTAGAGGTCTTCTTTAGAGTTTGGCTCTAGTATTAAGATCATCTTAAGGCACAAGTGTGAAGTACTCTCTTTTTCTGAGCCTGCATCTTTTCCTGTCTTGTATGCTCCTTTGTGGCCTTAGGTATGTCCCCTCTACACCATATGAAATAGAATTCCCTCCTCTTATGGGATTCTCTATTGTGTGTCTTAAAAATTGGAAAAGTGGCCCTATGCCACTTTGACTTAATAAACAATTAATTTTTAAATTAATTTTTACTTTGTTTAGCTGTGTTTAAGCTGTTCTGCCTGAAGGTCAAAATCTGGGAGGGTGAGCCAGAGATGATTGTCTTTGTTCAGTCTTTTCAGGGTACCACATGATAGACTGGCAGTGATCTACGTGCACCCCCATACGTACTAGGAGTTATTCTGCTTCCTTCGGCTTCACAATAGTAATGGGAGCTGGCTTCACACCGTGCCAGGGAATTCTAAACCTATAATGTGCTTTAAGAAATCTGTGCTGAAATATACATAGTTTTATATATTATGTGTTTATTTACCAAACCGTTATTCAGTACAGTGAAAATGGAATTAAATTAACTAAATAAATTGTGGGTCTTCTAACAAAGGGAATATTTCTCTATCTTTAAAAATTATGATTTTTGAAGAGAATTCAAGGTCATGAAGAGTTTTTAAGATTAAAGAATTGAAAGTGGAAAAGTAGATATAGTGGGTGATGAATTTACTTTTAGGATGATTATCCTAAGGGAGTATAGAAGGTGGCAGTTAGAAATAAAGCAGTGTAAAGAGAAAAAAAAGTAATAGAAGAAATTTGAAGATGTTTATAGGCTACAGAGAAGAGACCAATAGAAAAAGGAAAGACTTTAGATTTCTGTATAGTCTTTTGGCAGGCAGTAAGTATATATATAATTTCCTTGAAACCACTGTAAATGTCAAAAATTATTTGCGGACCCTTAAGAGTCTCAGACCCCAGGTAGTATTGCCTTGTCTTAATTGTCTAAGAGAGAAAAAGACAGAGTATGAGGCGAGAGGGAAATCGGAGAGACGGAGAGATGTTATGAAAATTTTGGCATTGAGGTTAGCCTTTCTAGAACATCAGGAGGGAGTTTGAGTAATGGTATCAAATCATTTAAATTCCTAATGACGATTTCTTTGTGTTTCCCCTTGGATTGGGATTATGGCTAATAGTATGTTCACCTTGATATTTCATAATGATAATACATTTGAATTGAAGCACATGATGATCATTCATGCACATATCATCTAAAAGTAGTAAGCTTATTCTTTAATAAATATATTTTTGCATTTAAGGGAAGAAAAGACTGAACAGTTGTTGGACTGTAAACAAGAACTTGAGCAAATGGAAATAGAACTAAAAAGGCTGCAACAAGAGGTTTGTATCTGAAACTTTTGTTGTATAGGACCACTGAAGTAATTGGAAATTGATCTTTTTCCTTAAAATTTGTAAACTTCACCATAATGCTTTATATAACAGATGAAATTATTGAGGCTTAAAGAGATAAAATGACTTTTTCAATGTCTCTTCAAAATGACAGAGCCGAAACTAGAAGTTAAAGTCTGAATTTCTCTTTCTTCTGTATCAGTGCTATTGAAACTTTAAGATTCTAAGGAGCCTCTTAGGACTGGAATAGTTCCGAATTTCTTTTTTTTTTTTAATGTATTTGGCTTCCATAGCTTTTGAACTTGAAACAACTGTCCTGTAAACTGTGCTGCTTATATGAATCTCCTTGGATCTGCATCTCTGTGTTCTCTGATGGTGCTTTATTTTAGCTTATATATGACAGCTTTTCTTATTTTCCACTCTTTCCCTGATAAATAAGATAAAAACTTTTCAGTTTTTAAAAATTGTTTATTTTTATTTTACCAACACATGTGTTTTTCTTCATCTTAAGTAAAAATTGTTTGAAAATTCACTTCCTTTAAAAAGTTACACTGTAATTTTTGCTTTCTTTTGGGGTGGGGCATGACCTATTCTTTAACTCATAATTCTATGGATTGGAGTAAGGCTGGATAAATGTTTCTTTTCCTTCCTTCCCCTAACCTGCTTTTTTTTTTTACTTAGAGAATTGTGGGCTTACAGACCAATCATGCATTTTAAAATGAGGGGAATACACCATTTGTAGGATCATAGACTAGGACCCTCCTAGATATATGAGACTGGGAGTCATAATCTAAATTTCTAGATATGCTGTGGTTGCTGTTCTACTGCTTGATAGAAGTTATATTGCATGTGTATTCCTTCTAAAGCAGTGGTTCTCAAACTTTTGGGGCTGAAGACCCCTTTCCAGCTAATGAGCATTGTTTATGTGGATTATATCTACAGGATTTATTATAATAGAACTTAAAAGTAGGAATTTTAACATATTTTTAGTTGATTCATTTAAAAACAATATTCAACCCATTCAATATTAAAATAGACATCTTAGTCAAATAACTTATTTTCCAAAACAAAAAAATCAGGAAAGAAGTATTGTTTTACATTTTTACAAATATCTTTAGTGTCTGACTTAATGAGTGACAAACTAGGTTCTTATATCTTTTTCTGCATTCAGTCTATTATGATATCACATGCCATGCAGTCTCTGGAAAACTCCATTGCATCCTCATGAAAGAATGAGAGTGAAAAAGACAAATAATTTCTTAATATTATGAAAATAATTTTGACCTTGGGAATTCCCTACAGAGGTATCAGGGACCTTTGCAGTTCCCTGGACCACACTTTGAGAATGTTTGCTCTAAAGGATTTCAAGAAGGGTTTTTAAAAGTTTGCATTTTACTTTTTTTATCAAATGGGACTAAGAAATGCACTAATAATTTTACCTCAAAGCATTTAAAAATTACTCTAAGATTTTTGTAGGTTTCAACACGTGGATAGAAACATTATCTCTCGAAAGTATCGAAAACTTTAGTAACTTTGCTTGCCTCTGTATTTTTACTATCTTGTATTTTAAAGTTAATTTTTTGCCTTAAATTAATTGTATGTGATTATATTATGCAGGGGTTAGCACATTGTAAAATATCCTCAACATTGATAGAACACTTTAAATAGAAATATGTGTGTAATTATATGTGTATGTTTAAAATACTTCTTTATTCTCGTTTAAAAAGGCTTTATATTTCCCTATTTTAAAAAACAGCTTTATTGATTTATAATTTATATATCGTAAAATTTGCCGTTTTAAAGTGTGCAAGCAAATGTTTTTTTTTAGTAACTTTATCAAGTGGTGCAACCAAAGAATAATAATTTGAAAATATAATATAGTATTAACTTTTTATATGTATTTATATTTAGAATATGAACTTGCTTTCGGATGCTCGTTCTGCCAGAATGTACCGAGATGAATTAGATGCACTTCGAGAGAAGGCAATCAGAGTTGATAAGCTTGAAAGTGAAGTCAGTAGATATAAAGAGAGGCTACATGACATTGAATTTTATAAGGCAAGAGTTGAGGTATGTGTCATAATTAAAATTAGTTGCAGTGTTTTTGAAAATACATTTAAAGTGCACTTAATAAACATGAGAAACTCTTAATGTTGTTGAGCAACCTCCAGATGTTTACTTAATGATAGATAAGCATATTGCTTAGTTAGGCTTCTGCAGAGGATATATATATATATATTTTACATTATTAATTGTATTGAATTCTTTGGGGGGCTCTTCTTTCGTTCCTTTATTTAGCCCATAGATAAAGAAACTTTTGAAGCCCTTCTCTTGTGGTCAGAATAAAGTAATCCCAAACTGGTTCTCAGAATTGAAAATAAACAGTATATCTGACTACTGCTTACCTCAGATGTGTTAAATTAGCATCAGTGAAGACTATACATATCTAAACAAATTTGGAAGAAAATATTTCCTACTTGATGGTTGCAGTTCACTGTTTTATAAGTTAATTTTGACAGTTATTAAGAATTTGATAATCCCTTTTCCTTTCTCAGTTAATTTTCTCATTCTTTGTGAACTGAGGAGATTGCAATCAAATTCAGTATTGGAATGAAAAATGAGAAAGTTATACAGAACCAAGAAATGAGAGTATTAAAAGAGAAAGTAGTTAGAGTATTTTAGCTTGAAAGTTACTGGAAAATAGGCCCAATTGATTGCAAAGTTAACATGTACATAAATTCTTTGCCATGTATTTAGTCTTTTATGTGTTGTATTGGTAAGAGATTCTCTTATCTCTAATGTCTAGATGTCACTGTTCTAGTGTAATTTCTCTTGAGTTTTGTCTACAAACCTCAGGCATCTAACTTAGCAAGATAGATTTGTACACACATATTTTCAAAACATATCAGGCAATTTTAAGGATTTTCTAAAGATGCTTTGTAAAATAGAAATTTAAAATAGTTCTCAAGATGCTTGTAAAATATTGTAGAGCCTTGGTTTGTGATTTATGTGAATTCTAGTTCGGTCTTTAGTATTTTACTGCAAAAGAACAACAGCAGCAACAAACCTTTTTCTTTCTTTGTTATACCTGTAAATAGGTAGAAATATTTCAGTTTATTCCATTCAGTAAATTAAATCCTGATGCTATAGAGTTTTGTCTAACAATCTTTGTGACTAAAATAAAATACATACCAACAATTTCATGTGAAATTATTGTAATATTGCTCATCCTAATGTAAGTACTGAATATTTTCTTTGCACAATAACTGAATCCGGGGTGGTAGTGGTGGGTGATAGTAGTGGTTGGGGGTTGGGAATGTAAATGAGGCCAAGAAAATATTTACTGTATTTCTATTACTAAGTAACTTTCCTTTTGCAAAATTGAGACAGTTTAATGTTTTCTTTTATGAAAAAATTTTAATTTTGCTAAGCTTCGTTAAATTAACAGATAACACATTTAATATAAATAAGCTTTTCAAAATGTTTATAGGAATTAAAAGAAGACAATCAAGTTTTATTAGAAACAAAAACCATGTTGGAAGACCAACTAGAAGGAACTAGAGCTCGTTCTGATAAGTTACATGAATTAGAAAAAGAGAATTTACAACTGAAGGCTAAATTGCATGATATGGAAATGGTAAGTATTATGAAGCAGTTAAATTATATGGCCTATAAAGAAATATTCTAAGATTGAGTTGATATCCCTATGAGTGTAAGGATGACTAGTGCCTCTTGGCTCTTTCACAAAGGTGATAGCTAAGTAAGTTCAATGTTCCCAACTTTATGTAAATACACAGTGGTATTACTTGCTAATTTTGTCTTCTATCATTCAGAAAGTCACTGTAAATAAGCAGTTGTGTAAACATATCTTTAAAAATGCATCAGTAGGGGGCAGGGCAAGATGGCGGCTTAGTGAGGTATGGAATTTAGTTTGTTCTCCAGAGCAGCTAGTGAATAGCCAGCAATGGCACAGAACAATTGCTGGGGCTACATTAGCGACTGGAAACACAGTGTAACCAGTTTGGACAAGCTGGACTGGGTGAGACCTCACACAGAACTGTAAGTCCCTCAAGCCATGGAGGCCAGTGCACCTCTCCCATGGGCATGGCAATCTGGTTCCCCGAGGGCAAAGAAAACAGACTTTACCAACATCAAGGGCTTAGCTCATCCAAGTTCCAATTGTGGAATTAATTAACAAATTTTGTGTACAGACCCCCAGCACAGATAAACCTAGAATAAGTGCTAAAGGTACTAGGAATTTTTGCCCTGGTAGGGAGGGGGCAGGGCTGACAGCAAAAGGAAAAAAAACTAAGGCTTTTTGAGTCATATAGCACAAAATGCTGGGACTAGACAGCATAAAATGCTAGGACTGGACCCTAAAATAAGAGGGGGTGTGGCACATAGAGCCTGGAGATACATAGAGCAACATACCAGCTTAAGCTCTTGATTGACAGATCTGAGGAGTGGGGGTGCTGCTCTGAAAAGGATTTTTTTTGCTTTGTTTCTACTACTTAGCAGTTTATTAGCTAGAACTGGAAGCCTTCTCAGGCACCAGCTCTGTCCCAGGCAAGGGCAGAATAAACTCCTCTGAGAAACAAAGTGGCTAGTTAGGTGAAGGTGTTAATTTCTTAAAGGCTGTACCCTCCCCAAGAAAAAGATGGGACCTAGCTCAACTGGAATCCCTCCCTCAAGTAATTCAGGCCTCAGGGACCGGAAAACTGAAACAGTGCCAACCTATAACCTCTCCTCTGTCTCACCCACATTGCCACTGGCAGGCAGAGGTCTCCTGAAATTAAAGGCAGCACATCACTTTATACTGGTGGGAAACCATGGGCAGACAAGTGACACATGCCAGACTAGATAGGAAAAAAGGCAGTTTGGAGGCTTCTTAGAAAAGACTCATAACATGTTGGTGACTCTTTCCTCCTGAGATATGGGCTAGTCCAGTCAGGGAAATCTGACTGGGGTCTATAATACTTGAGGAGACCCTCCTCAAAGAAGAAAAAAAAAGGCTCCGTATAGGCAGGGGAAGAAACAGGAAAAACAAGAACGGAAAAATTCTGTTCAGTTAAGCAGAACCTATACTAGAGGTCTAGAATAACTTGAACTGAATTTCAAGAGCAGATAGAGAACAAAGTCATCCAACAAGAAAATCCTAGGTAAAAGAGTGAAAAATAACCTCCAGAATAAGCTAATTAAGGAAATCAAATGTCTAGATGCCATCAAAAAATAATGAGTCATACTAGAAAATCGAAAATATGGCCCAGTCAAAGAACAAACCAACAGTACAAATGAGATACAGGAGTTGAAATGACTAATTCGGGATGTTTGAACAGACATGAAAAATCCCATCAGAAATGAAATCAACGAGTTGAGGGATATAAAGAAGGCATTGGGTGAACAAAAAGAAGAAATTGAAAGTTTGAAAAAACAAATCACAGAGCTTATTTGAATGAAAGTCATAGTGGAAGGATGAAGAAAACAGTGGAAACCCACAATGACATATTTGAAGAGACAGAAGGAAAGATTAGTGAACTAAGGACTGGACATGAAATCCAACACAAAAGAAAATATAGGGCACACGGGTGGTTCAGTGATAGAATGCTCACCTTCCATGCAGGAGACCTGGGTTTGATTCCCTGACCATGCATTCCCTCACCCCCCCAGAAAAGAAAAGAAAATATAGAAAAAAGAATGGGAAAATATGAGCAGAGTCTCAGAATTAAATGACAACGTGAAGTGCATGAATATACGTGTTGTGGTTAGCTGAGAAGAGAAAGGAAAAGAAGGAGAAAGACCAATGGAGGAAATGGTCACTGAAAATTTCCCATTTCTTATGAAAGACATAAAATTACAGATCCTAGAAGTGCAGCATACCCCAAACAGAATAGATCCATACAGACATACCTCAGGACACTAATCAGACTGTCAGATGTCAAAGAGAAAGAGAGAATTTTGAAAGGAGCAAGAGAAAAGCAATCCATCACATACAAGGGAAGCCCAGTAAGACTGTGTATGGACTTAATCAGAAGAGGCTAGAAGGCAGTGGTATGAGAGAAGAACTGCCAACCAAGAATTCTATATCCAGCAAAAATGTCCTTCAAAGTTGGATTTTAAAACATTTTTAGACAAGCAATCACTGGGAGAATTTGTGATCAAGACACCAGCTCTGCAAGAAATACTGAAGGGAGCATTATAGGCAGATAGGAAAAGGCAGGAGAGAGAGGTCTGGAGAAGAGTGCAGAAATGAAGAATATCAGTAAAGATTAAAAAAAAAAGACAAGAACATATGACATATAAAATCCAAAAGGCAAAATGGTAGAAGAAAGTACTCCTTTTACAGTAATAACACTAAATGTTAATGGATTAACTCCCCAATCAAAAGACACGGACTGGCAAAACGGATTAAAAAATAGGACCTATCTATATGCTGTCTATAGGAGGCTCATTCTAGACCCAAGGAAAAAAATAGGTTGAAAGTGAAAGGTTGGGGAAAGATATTTCATGCAAACAACAATCAGAAAAGTGCAAGAGTAGCTATACTAATATCTGACAAATTAGTGTCCTGACCCGCAGGACAGTCAACGGGGTCCGCCACCTGCTGAGGGAAGAATGGCTATGGGACAGAGAGACGCAAGAAGGACAGCAAGACAGGATTCTGATCAAGCTGCAAATTTTATTAAGCAAGCCGGGTGTATATATACCGGCTTGGGGAGGGAGTAGGGTATGTGGGGCATTATGATAGGAGGGAATTCGCGCCGGCGGGGAGGACTGGTTAGATAATTGGTGGGGAGTTCGCGCCAGCGGGAAGGTCCCGGCGGGAACCTATTTCCGTGAAGAACCTTGTTGTACTATATAGATGCCATTGCATTAGCCGGGGTGGCCATGTTGGCTCAATCGCTATCTTAGGTTAGCCTCTGGTCCCCAACAAATTAGACTTCAAGTATAAAACAATTTAAAAAGACAAAGGTCATTAGGTATTAACAAAAGGAAAATTCAATAAGAAGATACAACAATAATAAACATTTATGCATCAAGCTATTGTGCTCCAAAGCACATGAGGTAAAAACTGACCACACTGAAGGGAGAAATAGACACCTCTACAATGATAGTTGGGGATTTCAGTTCCCCACTGTCTTCAATAGATAGAACATCTAGGCAGAGGATCAATAAAGAAACAGAATTTGAGTAATATAGTAAATGAATTAGACTTAACAGACATTTACAGAACATTACACCCCACAGTATCAGGATACACATTTGCCTCGAGTACTCATAGATTATTCTCAAGAATAGACCATATGCTGGGTCACAAAGTAAGTCTCATATAAATTTAAAAAGATGGAAATAATACAAAACACTTTCTTGAATCATAATGGAATGAAATTGGAAACCAATAACAGGCAGAGGGCCAGAAAATTCCCAAATATATGGAGGTTAAACAACACACTCTTAAACAACCAGTGGGTCAAGGAAGAAATTACAGGAAAAATCAGTAAATATCTCGAGGCAAATGAAAATGAAAATAGAGCATATCAAAATTTATGGGATGAAGCAAAGGCAGTGCTAAGAGAGAAGTTTATTGCCTTGAATGCCTATATAAAAAAAGAAGAAAGAGCAAAAGTTGAGGAATTAACTGTTCACTTGGAAAAACTAGAGAAAGAGCAGCAAACTAATTCCAAAGCAAACAAAAGGAAAGAAATAACAAAGATCAGAGCAGAAATAAATGAGATTGAGAACATGTAAACAATTGACAAAATCAACAAACCAGAAGTTGACTCTTTGAGAAAATCAATAAAATCAATGGACTCTTAGCTAGGTTAACAAAAATAAAAAGAGAGAGGAAGCAAATAGAATAAAAAATGGAGGCGGAGACATAGCCACTGATCCTGCAGAAATAAAGGTGATAATGAGAGGATACTATGAACAGCTATATGGTAATAAACTGGACAACACAGATGAAATGTACAACTTCCTAGAAAGACATGAACAACCACCATTCACTCAAGAAGAAATAGATGATCTCAACAAAGGTTGCAAGTAAAGAGATTGAATCAGTAACCAAGAAGCTCTCAAGAAAGAAAAGTTCAGGACCATATGGCTTTACATGTGAATTTTTCCGAACATTCAAGAAAGAGTTAGTACCAGTCCTGCTCAAAAAAATTAAAGAGAAGGAAAAGCTACCTAACTCATTCTATGAAGTCAATATCATTCTCATACCAAAGCCAAACAAAAATACTACCAGAAAATAAAATTACAGATCAATCTCTTTAATGAATATAAATGCAAAAGTTCTCAACATAATACTTGCAAATTGAATACAGCAGCAAGTTAAAAGAATTATACACCGTGACCAAGTGGGATTTTTCCAGGTATGCAAGGATGGTTCAACATAAGAAAATTAACTTAATGTACCATATCAACAAATCAAAGCAGAAAAAGCACATGATCATTTCGATTGATGCAGTAAAGGCATTTGACAAAATTTAATATCCTTTCTTGATGAAAACAATTCAAAGGATAGAAATAGAAGGGAACTTCCTCAATATGATAAAAGGAATATTTGAAAAGCTCACAGCTTAACATCATCTTCAGTGGGGAAAGAGTGAAAGCTTTCCCCCTATACTCAGGAATAAGATGAGGATGTTCACTGTCACCATTGTTATTCAACACTGTGCTGGAAGTTCTAGCCAGAGCAATTAGGCAAGAAAAAGAAAAAGGCATCCAAGTTGGAAAAGAAGTAAAACTCTCATTGTTTACAGATAGTATCGTACAATACGTTGAAATCCCCTAAAATCCATAGCCAAGCTGCTAGAGCTATTGAATGAGTACAGCAAAGTGGCAGTACAAGATCAACAGCCAAAAATCAGTGGTGCTTCTATACACTAGTACCAGGCAATCTGAGGAGGAAATCAGTGAAAAAATTCTGTTTACAATAACAACCAAAAGAATCAAATATTTAGGAATAATTTAAGGATACAAAAGACCTGTACACAGAAAACTAGAAGAAATTGCTGAAAGAAATCATGGAAGGCCTAAATAAATGGAAGGGCATACTGTATCCATGAATTGGAAGGCTAAGTATAGTTAAGATGTCAGTTCTACCTAAATTGATATATAGATTCAATGCAATACCAATTAAAATCCCCAAAACTTACTTTTTTAGAAATAGAAAAACCAATAATCAAATTTATTTGGAAGGGCACGTTTCCCCGAATAGTTAAAAATATCTTGAGAAAGAAAAATGAATTAGGAGGTCTCATACTACCTGACTTTAAAGCATGTTACAAAGGTACAGAGGTCAAAACAGCATGGTACTGGCATAAAGAACCATGGAATAAAAAAGACACTCTCATCTATGGACAAATGATCTTTGATAAGGTGGTCAAGCCAACTGAGCCGGGACAGAGTGTCATCTTCAATTAATAGTGCTTGAAGAACTGAACATCCATATGCAAAAGAATGAAAGAGGATCCATATCTCATACCTTATCCAAGAATTAACTCAAAGTGGATCAAAGACCTAAAATTAGAGCAAAGATCATAGAACTTTTAGAAGAAAATGCAGGGCAATAGCTTATAAAATTGTAATAGGTGGCAGTTTCCTTGATTTACACCCAAAGCACGAGAACTGAAGAAAAAATAGGTAAGTGGAAACTCCTTAAAATCAAACACTCTTGTGCATGAAAGAACTTTGTCAAGAAAGTAAGAAGGCAGCCTATGCATTGGGAGATAATATTTGGAAACCACATATCAGATAAGGGTTTAGTATCCAGAATATATAAAGAGATTCCTCAAGCTGAGATTCAGCATCAGGGGATTCAGAAAAACCCTAGAATGAGCTGAGATTCAGCATCAAGGGATTGATAAAACCTTCTCGACCAAAAGGGGAAAGAGTGAAATGAAACAAAGTCTAAATGGCTGAGAGATTCCAAACAGAGTCGAGAGGTTATCCTGGAGGTAATTCTTGCACATTAAGTAGATATCACCTTATTATTCAAGATGTAATGGAGAGGCTAGAGGGAACTGCCTGAAAATGTAGAGCTGTGTTCCAGTAGCCATGTTTCTTGATGATGATTGTATAATGATGTAGCTTTCACAATGTGACTGTGTGATTTTGAAAACCTTGTGTCTGATGCTCCTTTTATCTACCATGTCAACAGATGAGTAGAACATATGGAATAAAAATAAATAATAGAGGGAACAAATGTTAAAATAAATTTAGTTTGAAATGCTGGTGATCAATGAAAGGGAGGGGTAGAGGGTATGGTATGTATAAATTTTTTTTTCTGTTTTCATTTTATTTCTTTTCCTGAATAGATGCAAATGTTCCAGGAAATGATCATGATGATGAATATGCAAGTATGTGATGATGTTGTGAACTACTGATTATATATGTAGAACAGAATGATCAAAATAGGAATGTTTGCATTTGTTTGGTGTTTTTTGGTATTTAAAAAAATAAAATTTAAAAATTAAAAAAAAAAAAAGAGATTCTTCAACTCAGCAACAGAAAGACAAAAAAACCCAATTTAAAAATGGGCAAATGTCATGAAGAGACACTTCCCAGAAGAGGAAATACAAATGGCTAGAAGGCAATGAAAAGATGCTCAACTCCACTGGCTATTAGGGAATTATAAAGCAAAACCACAATGAGATAAAATCTATCACCCACTACAATGGCCTATAAAAAAAAATAGAAAATGACAAGTGTTGGAAAGTATGTGGAGAAAGAGGCACACTTATCCACTGTTGGTGGGGGTGTAAAATGGTGCAATCAATCACTCTGGAAGGCAGTTTAGTTTGGTGGATCCTCAGGAAGCAAAGTATAGAATTGCCATGTGATCCAACAATCCCTTTGCTAGGTAGCTATTCAGAGGACATGAGGGCAAGGACACAAACGGACATTTGTACACCAATGTTTATAGCAGCATTATTTACAATTGCCAAGAGATGGAAACAGACTAAGTGTCCACCAATGGATGAATGGTTAAAGAAGCTATGGTATATACATATGATGGAATGTTACGCAGCTGTCAGACAGAATAAAGTCATGAAGTTTGTAACAATGTGATTGGACTTTGAAGCCATTATGCTGAGTGAAATTAGCCAAAAACAAAAGGACAAATACTGTATGTTCTCACTAATAGGAACCAACAGAAATGAGTGAACTTGGAGAATGGTAGTTAAGAACACAAGTTATCAGGAGATAGAAGCAGGGTAAAGATTGGGCAGTTGGTGCTGAAGGAATGCAGATCGTGCAACAAGACAGAGTGTAGAAATACGGAAATGGATATCACAATACTACCTGATTATAGCAAAAGTATTTTGATACACTGAATGAAGCTGAATGTGAGTATGATAGAGGGAGAAGGGTTTGGACTATGTATGAAACAGAAGGAAAGATAGAAATTAAGACTGAGATGGTATAGTTTAGGAATACCTAGAGTATACAATAATAGTGATTAAATGTACAAATTAAAAAATGTGTGAGGGAGAAGTGAATGTCAGTATTGTTGGATGTAGAAAATCGATGCTGTATGGGTAAAAGCACAATCAGTGTAAACTAATGTCTGTAGTTTAACATTGTAATATGTTTCCACTGAATTTAACAAAGGTATTATGCCAAAACTAAATGTCAACAGGCAGGAGGATTGGTTAAAGGGTATAGATTCTACGTGGAAGAAAAGGAAATATGTTCATATAAGAGTATGGTGGTGATGTCATGTCTGTACATTTAGTCTGGCTTGAATGAAGTGTGAATAAAACTATTTGAAAATGAACAGAGAAAAGTGCTTGGGAAAATGCAGAGAAAGATGTTCCTATTCACTTTTGGTCGGGAAATGATAGCTACAGCCCTTTGGAGGGCACTGTGGTGGTTCCACAGGAGGCTAGGGGTGGATTTACCATGTGATCCTGAAACCCCGTTGCTCAATATATACCTGGATGAACTGAGGGTGGAGATGTAAAGGGATGTTTGCACACTGGTATTTATGGTGGCAGTGTTCCTGATCCACAGTGAATGGAGGTGGCCTAAGGGTTCAACAATTGAGGAATGGAGTAGGGGAACTCTGGTGTATATACACAATGAACTACTGAGTGACCATAAGAAGAAATGAAGTTGTGAGGTATGCATCTAGATGAATGAACCTTAAGAACTGTGTGTTGAATGAAATGTTAGGGAAAAAAGACAAATATTATCCTGTCTCAATCATAAGGACTAACTATAACAAAAAATTAGGTGAAATAAAGTTGAGAGCATGGGTTATTAGGTTGGAGCTAATTATAAGCTCTTACAGCAGTCATATCTATTCATGAGGTGTAACAGTTAATTCTAAATTTTGAAATACTGAACTTTTTGTATATACCCAGAAATTTTTGGTACTTTTGGGACACCTGAGACTCAGAGTTAGAGCTCTGAAGCTATGAAAGTGACCAGTACCCCATACGGAAACTGCTGATCTGGATAGGGCTAAAGTATACTAGAAGACTGCGTAAAGGATAACGTATATGTTTTTTTTTTTTTTTTTTTTTTTTTTTTTAAGAAAGACAGAGAAGGAAGGAAGGATAGAAGAAAGGAAAGGAGGAAGAAAGGGAAACATCTTTAAACATTTTCTTATTTTATTATATTTTGTTTGTTTGTTTTTTACATGGGCTGGGGCCGGGAATCGAACCGGGGTCCTCCGGCATGGCAGGCAAGCACTCTTGCCCGCTGAGCCACCGCGGCCCGCCCATGTATATGTTTTAAAACCTCAACTTCTGGGTGAGACTAAAAGGCGAGTTGTTTTTTGGTGCAAATTTTATATTTAAATTTTTTAGTGCATTTCCTAATTTAAGTTTTATGGCCAGTTTAGTTGAATACCATAAGTACATGGAATCTTGAATAGGAAGTGAAATTTTGTTGGTTTGTCCAGGTTACTGTGATACCCTGATAAATCACAGAGCAATTTGGGCAGTGAATAAAGAAGTATTTGCAGAGTGCCTTGGGGGAATGGGGAGAAAGGAGGAAATAGTCAACTTTCCCATTTCAAAAATTTCTAATATTCTTGCAAGCAGTGGGGACAACCAAATAATAGGTCAAGCCCTCGATCTTAGGGTTCACCTCTATGAAACTTATTCCTGCAAAGGATGGGCTAAGCCTACTTAAAATTAAGCTGAAGAGTCACCCCCAGAGAACTTCTTTTGCTGCTCAGATGTGACCTCTCTCTCTAAGCCAACTCAGCATGTGAACTCACTGCCTTCCCTCCTACGTGGGACATAACTCCCAGGGGCGTAAATCTTCCTGGTATTGTGGGACAGAAAGCTGGAATAAGCCAAGAACCAACATCAAGAGATGAGAAAGGCTTCTTAACCAAAAGGGCGAAGAGAGAAATGAGACAAAGTAGAGTTTGAGTGATTTCAAACAGTCGAGAGTCTATCCTGGAGGTTATTCTTATGCATTATATAGATAACCCTTTTTGGTTTATGGTCTATAGGAGTGGCTAGAGGGATGTTCCTGAAACTGTTGAGCTGTGTTCCAGTATCCTAGATTCTTGAAGATGATTGTATAAAGATAAAACGTTTACAATGTGCCTGTGTGATTGTGGGAACCTTGTGTCTGATGTTCCTTATATCCAGGCTATGGACAGATGAGTAAAAAATATGGATGAAAATAGATAAATAAATAATAGGGGTCAAAGGGTAAAATAAATTGGGTAGATGGGAACACTAGTAGTCAGTGGGGGGGGGTAAGGTGTATGGTATGTAAAAGCTTTTTTCTTTTTATTTTTCTGTAGTGATGTAAATGTTCTAAAAAATGATCATGGTGATAAATATACAACTATGTGATGATATTGTGAGTCATTGATTGTTTCATTATGTATAGAAAGTATTTTTGTGATGATTTCTAAATTAAAAAAATAAAAAATAAAAGCACCAGTAAAGCTATTTGTTAAAATTAGCACTAGATCAGAATTCTTCCATTATATCACAAAGCAATATCTTTACTATGAAGGAGAGTTTTCAGTGTCTGCAAAAATCAGTTTAAGAGGATGTCAGACATCTAATGATCAGGAAAAATAATTACAATGACTGATTATTGCTTTCAAACAGAAAATTTAAAGGAACTCAGACTTTAAATTATGCAGTGTCTGATAAATTAAGCTTACAAGTAATAAAATGTTAGCTTGAGGATGGTTCGATGGTGGTTCAGTGGCAGAATTTTCACCTGCCATGCTGGAGACCTGGGTTAGATTCCCTCTGCCTGCCCATGTAAAAGAAAAAAAATATTGGCTTGAAATTTTTTGTACTGTTTCTTAGTGTTCTTTTCTCTCTTTACTCCATGCACTGCTGCAAATAAAAAGGAACATGATATGGATAGAAAAAAAATTGAAGAATTAATGGAAGAAAATATGACTTTAGAAATGGCGCAGAAACAAAGTATGGATGAATCATTACATCTTGGTTGGGAGTTGGAACAGATATCCAAAACTAGTGAACTTTCTGAAGGTATTTGAAATGTTTTTTTAAATGGGTGAATGGATAAATGAAGTCATATTTATGCTTACATTTCTGGGTATTTTATTGCAGTTCTCAATCTCCCTAGGTAGAGACGTATTAGAAAGCCAGCTGTCTCCTTAGTCTTGTTTTCACCGAGTAATATGGTGTTACCACATTCCTGATTGCAATCCTAATCTTTTCTAAACTCTTTCAACTTAATTTTGTGAGTAGAAGAACAGATCTGATTAGCTGTTTAGGCACTATTTCTTGTTAATCTGAGAGAGACTGGAATTCTAGTTTAACTTACTTTGAGAAATATAGCCATCTGCTAAATAGAACAGAAATAGTATATTAGATGATCAATATTCTTTGCCCATAGGCAAACCCGAATCGGAAGCCGAAGGTAGTGGGAAAATTCTTAGGTGAATATGTAGTCAAAATGAAGAAGTTAAGGATCTTCATGGCTACTTTCATTAATACATGGTAATCTCCATTATTGGATTATACCTAGCAGACAGTGTAGCCCAGTTATACCCTAAACATAATGAAAGACTTCCAGATAAATTTTTTTGCTTTTTTCTTATAGCCTTGTTAATTGACTTCTTACAGCTTGATATATATATATACACACACACACACACACACAATACGATTGAGTGTTAACTTTGGATTTGTTAATACTAATTTTTTTTATTGAAACCACTCCTAGGTCACATTTATTTGCCTTAGACTGATTCCAGAATTCTTGGGTTTTCCATTATTAGATTATTGTACCTGCATTCCTTCCTTCATCAAATATATATTAACCACCTACCATTTATCAAAATAATATATCAGACCCTGAGGATAAAGTGATGAAGTGAGTCTAAGTTCTGATAGAGCTTATCCTCTTGTGCTTCCAGAATAATTACTTCTACAGATAACTCATCCTGTTCATTTCATGCTAGACTTTTGGGCCATATGCACTGCTAGATAAGAAGTGATAAGGTTCAGCTAGTGAGATATATGTGTTACTTAAAATGTGTGGAACTTTTAAATTCTATTCCTTATTGAATTACAAAGAAAGCAATTCAGACTTAAATGTTTTCTAATGCAAAGGTTGTTAGAATTACACTAATTAAGTGTTCCTGCATCTGCTAAATGGGGACTATAATAACAAGTGCCTTCTGAGGTGGTTGTGAGGATTAAATTTGTTAATACTTAAGCAGCCACTAGAATACTGACTGGCAAACAGTAAGTATTCAAATGCTAACTACTATTATTGTCATTATCACTGTTGTTTTGTCATTACTCTTAGCTGGAGTCATAAACCTGGATATTTGTTTTCAAATGCTGTGGGTTTTGTTTTTTTAAATTGTATGGTTGGCTTCTCCCTTTTTAGGCAATTTGTAAAATATAGGAAAATATAAATGGGGAAATAAAACTCAATGATTGATAGATTCTTGAGTCATTTTTGTATTTCAGGAAATTTGCTTCCTTAATTTTTCTACACACACATATACATTTCAAACATCATAATGCCCATATGTATATACAGTTCAGGTTCACCTAAGTTTCTAAGTAAGCACTTTCCCATGTTGTTGAAAATGTGTTGTGAGCATCTTTTTTAGTTCTTCATGTTGTGACCTGAAGACTCTTGGATGCACGGTCATGGTGTTGAAATTAACTTATATCACCTATTGTTGCTATATCATATATTGATGCTAATACCAGAATTAGTGTCAAGCTGACTTAGAACAAAAGCTGGAAATAAAAATCAAGCTGTCTTTTATTTCTGGAGGTTGTTTACTGTATCTAATTTGAATAGTTTATATATGTTTGGGTGTATATGTTGTATGTGTATTTCTTTTTATGATGGGCTGTTTTTAACATACACAAAAGTAAGTGGGCCCAGAAATGCCCTGCTGTGCCCCCTTTTATTTCCCCTCCTGAAATTCATTCATTTTGTTCTTCAATCCTAATATTTGTATACCAAAATATTTAATGAGTCTGCTATAGAGTTATTAAAAATAATTATTTTTGGCTTACTGGTGCAGAGAGAGCACCATTGACAGGACTGGAAGCCAAGTTTTTTTTTATTTTAAAAATATAATGCAGAAATATACTTAGATAATCTCCTTTGGCAAATAGAGTAGTTGTTACCCTTTGCATTTAAGTTTATCCTGGATTCTTCATTTAGAAGAATTCTTCAGTATGACCAGTGTATACTGTCTTGCCTTTTTCAGAATCACTGGATGTTTTTTCCTCAAACAGCTTTCCTTTAATTTTTTTGAAGGTGTGGCATAGGATATACTTTGTATTTATTTGATACCCATAATGACCGTTTGAGAAACACAGGTCAATCACTGTTATATTTTATGTAAGTGATGTTAAGACTCATTGAGATTAAAGCAGTTTAGACATTGTCAAGTAGTTACTTTCTTATGAAATTAGGACTGGAACTATAGTCTCTTCAGCTTAAATTTAGTACTTTTTTCCAGTAGATGCTTTATGGATCTGTTAAATAGTCAAGATTTACTTCTCTTTTATCTGCTTGTTTTTTTTCTGTTGTGTCTATTTTGTACAGCTTTATTCATTATATTATAAAGGTAAGAACTAGGTGACAGAGGGGTATTTACACAAAATGTTTTAAGTAGTAAAGAGTAAAAATATACCAATGGCATATTTTTTGATACTCTAGCACCACAAAAGTCCTTGGGCCATGAAGTGAATGAGTTGACATCGAGTAGGTTATTGAAGTTGGAGATGGAAAACCAGAGTTTGGCAAAAACTGTAGAAGAGCTTCGGAGTACTATGGATTCTGTAGATGGCAATGCTTCAAAAATCCTAAAAATTGAAAAAGAAAAGCAAAGACTAAATAAAAAGGTAAATAAAATTGTCACGTGTATGTAATGATAAAAATATATGTAAAAAGTGTACATAAATAGTACTGTGATAGAACATTTATTTTTCAGTTTTTAATGCACCCTCGATTTTTTAACTTATTGAAAGTTTTAGACATAAATATGGAGAGAATGAACTCCTATGTACCTGTTACTCATCTTCAACACTTATTAATTTATGGCAAATCTTATTTCACCTTTGCCCACTCTCCCCACCATGATATATGCCACTAGAAACAAATCATAGACACAGTATCATTTTATCCATAATATTTCAGTATATATCTATTAAAAAGGAAGAGGGGAGAAATATTGTTTTTACATGGAATAGTGACAGTATAAATAAACCTAAAAAAATATTATTTTCTGATTAAGATAAAATATTCTGTCAATAAATTTCTATTTCTTTAATTCTATTATGATTTTTTTTTAACTATTTGTTTGAATTGAAATCCAGATTTCATCAATTCTTTGAATTCGTTGATGTGTCTCAAGTCACTTATATAGGTTCACTTTTTTTCCTGGCAATTTCTCTAAAAAAAACTGCATGTCGCTTAACACGTTCTTTTGTCTACCACATTTCCTGTTATGTCGAGGCTTAATTTCAAATGATTTTTTGCTGAGAACATTCAGTTAGCAGGTACACATCTGGGTGTTTTTTTTTTGTGATACTGTCATGGAAGATTAGTACTTAGATTCATTATTTAAAGAGAGGTTGCAAAATGCTGTTATTCTGATTATGCCATTCCATCTTAATTTGGTAGATAGAGTAGTTGTATAAAGAAAAAATGTCTTTTAAAAAACTGTTGGTTAAAAGGAAGGATTGTTTATTTGTTGCAAAATTATATTTTGGTTAACACGTTATCCAGTTTATCTTGTATAGTCAATTTATTTGAACACCATAATTACACAGACCTTTGAATAGGGTGTGAGATCTTGTTGGTTTGTATTGGTTAGTATGATGCTGTGATATAGCCCAGAGTAATTTGCGTACAGTATTAAAAAAAAAAGTATTTGCTAAGTCTCCTTGGGGGACTGAGACATTCCTGATATTCTTGCAAGCAGTGGGAACAACCAATTCAATAGACTGAGCCCTGGATCTTGGGGTTCACCCCTATGAAACTTAATTCCTGCAAAGAAGCTAAGCCTACTTATTATTACGCCTCAGAGTCACCCCCAGAAAGCTTCTTTTGTTGCTCAGATGTGGCCTCTCTCTGTAAGCCAACTCTGCAGGTGAACTCACTGCCCTACCCCCTATGTGGGACATTAATCCCAGGGATATAATTCTCCCTGGCCAGGTGGGACAAGACTCCTGGGATAGGCTGGGACCTAGCATCATGGAATTGAGAAAGCCTTTTGACCAAAAGGAAGAAGAGAGAAATAAGACAAAATAAAGTTTGAGTGGTTGAGAGATTTCAGAATTGAGAGATTATCGTAGGGATTATGTAGATATCCCTTTTTAATTTGTGGTGTATTGGTGTGGCTGGAGGGAAATACTTGAGACTGTTGAACTTGTGTTCCAATAGCCTTGATTGTTGAGGATGACTGAATAACCATATAGCTTTTACAGTTTGTGTGATTGTGAAAACTTGTGTCTGATGTTCCTTTAATGTAGAGTATGTACAATGAGTAAAGAAATGAGGATAATAAATAAATGATAGGGGAGGAAGAAGGGTGAAAAATTGGTTAGATTGCAGTACTAGTGGTCAGTGAGACGGAGGAGTCAAGGGTATGAGATGTATGAGTTTTTTCTTTTTATTTCTCTTTCTGGAGTGATGCAAATGTTCAAAAGAATGATCATGGTGATGAATACACAACTGGGATGATAATGTGAACCCTTGCTTGTGTATTATGTATGGAATGTATGTGTATAAAGATTTTTCAATAAAAGTATTAAAAAAAAAAAACTAGATTATCCAACAGTTCATAAGGAAAAAGCAGGATAAATGTTTGCTTTTTTCCCTTTATTTAACAATCTCCAAATAATGACTTGATTCTCTTGTAGTCTCCTTAAATAACCAATGATAAGTTTGTTTGTTTTAGTAAAATTATGAACTCATGGATTTAGAAATATTTGACGGGTTTCAATCCACTGCATTTATTTTTCTTGATGTCCCGCCTTTGGCCAGTGGGAGCCTCTATAAGCTCGTTTCTAAATCCTTATGACCCGACCTTAGCACTCCTTGAGAGCTTCCCTGCTTTCTGCCATATACAAGATAACCTAAGTTCATTTAAAATTTTTCTTGCCCCAGACTAGGAAACAATAATTTCTCCAAGAAGCCTAGGTTCCTTTTAGTGGAAAATAGCATTTAGAGACCACAATTTAGGTACTGTGAAACCTGAATTTTTTTTTTGAAACCTGAGTTTTAACTAGGCTTTTGTTGAACAGAAATATTCCAGCTGTGCAACTAGATTTATTCTTGCATATCTGTATGCATGCATATAAATGCATATTTTTTTACATAAATAGAATCATATCATTCATGGTATTTTATCGTGATGATCTCCCACCCTTTCTTCTCCTCCAAAATGTGCATTTATTTTTCTTTCCAGCATTTGGACACTATGAACCACACTTTATTAAATATTCATGTGCATATGCTTTTATGAATTAATACTTTTATTTTTACATGTGTCCACCATATCTGGTTGTTCGAAAGATTCTGGGTTTCTGGGCTTGTTCAGGAAAATCTTTCTAATTTTTAGACCAGTTTTTTAAACTTTAGTATACATCAGAATCACATGAAGGGCTTGTTAAAATACAGATCCCTGAACCCCAATTCCAGTTTCTGATTTGGTAGGTCTGGAGTGGGGAGTGAGATGGATCATATCTTAGAAGTTCCTAGGTAATGCTGATGCACTTGTCCAAGGACTGTGCTTTGAGAGTCACTGACTTAGATTATGTGAATAGTCTCCTTGATTTTCTTGTAAGAATTTTACTGTTTTAAAACATTTTTACATTAAGTTTTTAATACCATTTATAAAAGAATCTTAATAAGGATTTAACAATATGGTGGTTAAAGAATGAGTAGCCATTTATAACATAGAGCACTTTTATTTTAATATTCATTACAGTTGTGTCTGTAAGTTATTTTATTTTGAAATTAGTTTAAAGTCTAATTAGCAAATTGTTAGTGGCTCTCACAGTTTTTAGTCAACTTAGTGTATGGAAAATATTTTTTATAAATTATATGCTTTACTTAAATCTCAGTGATGTAAAAGAATGAGTTTAATTAAATAATCGTACTCCATTAATAATGGTAGATCCAGATTAATTAGGTATTAATAGCTAAAAACTATCTGAACATGTAAAATTGAGTTACTATATAAAATTTGACATGCTTTTTTTTTTCTTTCCAAAGAGAGAAAGAGTTTATTACTAGGCATGCAGTAGAAGAGCAGATGGCCTAGTAGCCCAAATCTGTCTCCCCAAACTGTGGTAATTTGCATAGTTTTATTAGAGAAAAGATGGGCAGGGTTTAGGATAATGAGCATAGTGGCCCAGATGATGTATTTAGAGGTGATCTGATTATTGAGCATGTGCTGCGTGACTTGCTTTTGAGATATTACTGGAAAATGTTTTACAAGAGCAGTTAATCTATTGCTGTTGAAACAGAAAAATCCAACTTGCTTTATGTAAAATTATTAAAATTTTGAGAGTTGTTCACTATTAGATGTAAGGATTTAAATAATATATAAACTTGAACTGGAATTTTTTACATAGCTAAATATCAGTTTTCCTTATTTTTTATTAATTGTTTTGAATATGTTATATAATAATGGGCACACTAGTAATTTGGCATATTTTGAATTTGAATTTGCTATTCCATAATTACTAATTACACACTTTATTATATATTTTTAAAGCATAAGAAATTTAAACCCAAAATATAAATAATTGCTGGTGTTTTGTTCAGCCCTTTTTTTTCAACTATTTATTACACTCTCCTTTTCTCATTCTTTCCTTTATTTTAAACCAGGCTCCCCCCCCTTTTTTTTTTGTTAAATGCTATACACCTTTTCTAATTCTTTCCTTTGTGCTTCTCTTCTTCCTGCTTGTTCTCTAAAAATCCTTGGGTATAATTAAAAATTTTACTTCACAAACTTACGTCAAGCCAAGAGAGTCTTTCATAAAAATTCTATGATCTTCATAGAGAAGATAATTATTATACATGTATTCATTGACTTTGTCTTTGTGTTTAGAAATAGACACTTGCCCTAAAAGCTGCAAAGAATAAGAAAGATAGTTATGTTTGCATATTTTATTCAGTTAGTAATATTAGCACAGACTGCTACTTGAATTTCTATACTAAAATCTTAAATTTTACCATTTGATATTAAAATCCTTTATTCATTGATTATAGTTTTTGACATATTACCATTTACCATTGTAAAATATTTATTGCTATGTTGTTTGTGATTTAATTTTCTCCAGGTTGAAATTCTTGAAAATGAGATTACTCAAGAAAAGCAAAGTCTTCAGAATTGTCAAAATTTAAGCAAGGATTTAATGAAGGAGAAAGCTCAACTTGAGAAAACAATCGAAACACTTAGAGAAAACTCAGAGAGACAGGTTCATAAATTTCCTATTATGTAAACAAACAATATATTTTAAAATGTGTCTGAAAAACGTATCTTAAAGTATATATAAGCAAAATGTTTATAAAAAGTAATGGAAATATTTTAGAATTATTTTTCAGATTTTAAAGTAACAGCAGTTTTGCCTCACTTTCTTTCCCATATGTCTCAGAAAAGTTATATAGAAAAAAACATTTTTAAATTGCTGCTGTGCTTTTAATAAGCATCTGTTATAGGATTTGCAGTATTACTAATGCTTACAAGTTTTGTGGAATAGGGCTGTAGGTTCTAAAGTTTAAGTAGCATTGAGAAGAATCCAGTGGCACTCTGACCCATGAAAGAGGTAGATGTGTGGTAGATTTGAATATTGTCAAATTTGGTTTCAAGTTTTTATGGATCATTTAATTTTATGTTTGAGAAAACTAAGAACTGATTAGATTGATGGCTGCCATTTAAAATTTTCTATTTATTTTTTTGGAAAATAAAAGATTGAATGATGTATTTATTTTGTATCATCCAATCTAAGACCATGTATATTGTAATCAACTTTATGGGCACTTAAAAAAAATGTAGGCCTGCGTAGACCCAGGAAGAAAAATTATAGAGCTAAGCATGATCTGAATTTGCACTTTTATGAGCTTGCTTTATCCACTAAATTTCATGAACCATTTTATTAGGCCATGCTATAGCTTAGATTAGTTCTTAAATTTTAAGTTTTCCTCATTAGAATTCCTTTTGGGAATGAATATTTATACCTCATAAAGACACATAATACAGCATATTTTTTGAGAAATCACTCTGTATAGGCATTGCAGAAATCATCTAATCAAAGTAAAAGTAGTTTACATAAGTATAAATGTTTCTTATTTAACTTTGAAGCATGTGACTATACGTAGTCTACAAATTTTTTTTACTTTTTATTTTTATTTTTTGCATGGGGAGACACCAAGAATTGAACCTGGGTTTCCGGTATGGCAGGCAAGAAGTTTGCCTGCTGAGCCACCATGGCCTGCCCTACAGATCTTTTTCTTTTTTCTTTTTTTTGTTTTAAAATTGCCGTGCAACATTTATGAATTGAATATTCTCTTTTTAAAAATCTTTCATGAAATGTGTTGTTACTATTTTAGCAGAAATAGAAACTTTTTTGAATAGTCCACTCCTTTTTATGAAAATATATTCAAGTGAAAGATAAAGAGGACTGAAGACTATGGGAAACTTATATGGGCTAAATGCAGCATTATTCACACCTATTGTAATGAGGAGAAAAGTTCATATTCTGTGACTATTTCAGCAGAAAAATGCCTTATTGCTGCCCTACAGATCATTTTGATTAACTTTAAATACAACTCACTTAACTATTTTTAGATTGTGAACTTCTTGAAAACATAAACTTTAATGACCTGGCAAAATATGTAGAGTGGTCTCTCACTAAATATTTGTCAGAATTAAAAAGATGTCATAGCACCATTTTATACTCTGCTTTTCTTGTTAGTGTTTGGAAGGGAAAAACTATGTAATTTTATATAGTTAACTTTTAGTCAGTTAACAGCTTTTAATTTTTTTGTTTCTTTTTTTGAATTAGATCAGAATACTGGAACAAGAAAATGAGCACCTGACTCAAACTGTGTCTTCTCTAAGGCAGCGCTCCCAGATAAGTGCAGAAGCAAGGGTGAAAGATATTGAGAAAGAAAACAAAGTTCTCCATGAATCTATCAAAGAAACAAGTAGTAAGCTAAGCAAGATTGAATTTGAAAAGAGACAAATTAGAAAAGAATTGGAACACTATAAAGAAAAAGGAGAACGAGCAGAAGAACTTGAGAATGAGTTGCATCGTCTTGAAAAAGAAAATGAATTGTTACAGAAAAAGATAACTAATTTAAAAATTACTTGTGAAAAAATTGAGGCCTTAGAACAAGAAAATTCAGAGCTAGAAAGAGAAAATAGAAAATTAAAAAAAACGCTAGATAGCTTTAAAAATCTTACCTTTCAGTTAGAATCCCTCGAAAAAGAGAATTCCCAACTTGATGAGGAAAATTTAGAATTGCGAAGGAATGTGGAATCTCTGAAGTGTACAAGTATGAAAATGGCTCAGCTACAATTAGAGAATAAAGAACTGGAAAGTGAAAAAGAGCAGCTTAAGAAGGGTTTGGAACTCATGAAAGCTTCTTTCAAGAAAACAGAACGCTTAGAAGTTAGCTGCCAGGGTTTAGACACAGAAAATCAAAGGCTACAGAAAGCTCTAGAGAACAGCAATAAAAAAATTCAGCAGTTAGAGAGTGAGCTACAAGACTTAGAAATGGAAAATCAAACACTGCAAAAAAACCTAGAAGAGTTGAAAATATCTAGTAAGAGACTAGAACAGCTAGAAAAAGAAAATAAGTCATTAGAGCAAGAGACTTCTCAACTGGAAAAAGATAAGAAGCAACTGGAGAAGGAAAATAAGAGACTCCGACAACAAGCTGACATAAAAGATACCACATTAGAAGAAAATAATGTGAAAATTGTAAATTTGGAAAAAGAGAACAAAACTTTACTCAAAGAAATTGGTATATATAAAGAATCTTGCATTCGTCTGAAAGAATTAGAGAAGGAAAATAAGGAGCTTGTGAAAAGAGCAACTATTGATATAAAAACTTTGGTTACATTACGTGAGGTAAATACATTTAGATAGAAAACATGTTTGTATTTTTGAATCAAGATTTTGTTAAGTTTATTAGAACCCATCAGTAGTTCTTACCATGTTTTTAAGATTTAAAGTAAAAAAATGAAACTTGAACTAGAAAAAGTGTCCAAGTTTTCTACTTTTGTTGTAATAAGTACATGTAAGTTGTAGTTTTAAAAAAATTGTAGTAATAAGTTCCCATGTAGTAACTACATTACATCATCATTTATTTAAAAATACTATTAAAAAATTTGAGTAAGATTTTTACCAAATGCTAAGTGTAATAGGGAGCATGATAGCTACTTTTATTGAATGTTCTGTGCTAAATATTGGGCTAAAGATCTCACATATCAAGTAATTTGCTATTGATCACGCAGTGTGTAAATGGAAGAGTCGGATTGCAGAATTCAAGTCTAGATCTTTCAGACTCCAAAGTCTCTCGTGAATTTGCCCACTGTCCCAGAGGTGTCAAATTGTGTTCAACTTAAAGGTTGAGCTTGAAAAATTGGTAATGGCTGCCTAGATTTGTGTATTCAAAATAATTCTGAAATGTCTAAGAATAGACTAGCTGTATTACTGTGAAACACAGTTGTTGTAAATCAGAAGATAGTATGCCTCACCCTTTCTTTGCCATCCCTATCTGCAGTATATGTGATAACTCTTTAAGTTCAATAAAAAATATTTAGTATCTGGCACAAAATCATGTTGGGCCATCTGCTTTTCTACAAAACAGGAATGGAGAGATACATTTCAAATATTTCCCTTTTGTTCTATAGTCTTACAGACATGAGTTAAGTTCCTCTTGCTTGAACTTCTCAGAATGTCCACTAGTTCTTCAGATTGCTGTCTTAGACCTTTTCTACTGGAATAGGAGAGATTGTGGTGGGGGGAGGGATGTTGTAGTTAATATATATCCATAGGTGATATTATGCATTGATTTAGGTCATTATTAAACAGTCAATGGTTTTCTTCCCACAGTTTTCAAGCTTAACATGTGTGTTCACAGACCAAGGATTTCTCCCTTTATTTTTTCACATTAGGGTTAGAAAGAAAAGAACAGAAAAGAAAAAAATCCTGTTTGAACTAGATTATAGTTTTGTGGCCTAACTACTGTATAATAATGAAAAGATTCACAACATTTCTGTTTTCCTGGTT
Organism: Tamandua tetradactyla; assembly: GCF_023851605.1. Taxonomy (NCBI): domain Eukaryota; kingdom Metazoa; phylum Chordata; class Mammalia; order Pilosa; family Myrmecophagidae; genus Tamandua; species Tamandua tetradactyla. The sequence continues at coordinate 27,823,032 of NC_135343.1, read as the reverse complement.
TGATATGTATGTATTACTGGATGACAGTTGTGAGAATGTTGGTTGAATTTCTTAGATGATTTATATTCTTGCCACTTATGCAACTTTTCATTCTTTTTAAAATAAGGATTTGGTTAGTGAAAAGTTGAAGACTCAACAAATGAGCAATGATCTTGAAAAATTAACTCATGAACTTGAAAAGATGGGGTTAAATAAAGAGCGACTCTTACATGATGAACAAAGTACTGATGACAGGTGAGTATTAAATCTGGCAAATAGTTCAAAATTTTATTTTTCCTCAAATGTTGATTGTTTCCTTTATTAGGTAAAAAAAAGATTATGTATTTCATTGTTGTTTCTCATCCTTTTTTTCCCCTTGAGGAAATTTTGTGGGAAAAAAGTAAGGAATCAAAGACAATCTAGTATCAGTATAAGAAAAAGAAAGCAAAATATTATTATATAAAAACAGTTATAAAAATGGGAGAATAGGATGCCACCCATGTAGCATAAGATTAGAAACTACCTGTGAAAGTAAAATGAGACTTTAATAAACAAACCTACCCTTGTGAAATGTATAATAAGTTTAAGCACAAGTTATATTTTATTTGAATCATGTACCTAAATGTCTTAGTTCTTTATTTTATGTGCCAAAGTATGGACTTAAAGAGAAATGGTTGAAAAATAAGAAACCAAGGAAAATATACTGAGAAACCATTAAGGTATTAAAAATAATGTGGAAAACTAAAGTCTGACAAAAAAGGATGAAAAATAAATATATACACCCTTTCATTTTGAAAATGTTCAATACAAGTCTAAGGGAAAATTCTCTTTCCTTTAGCAATTATACTCGGTCAGACAGAGTTAATCTGATTTTAAGTAATCTAATATTTAGAATCTAGTCTGCCATGTTTTTACCTAGAATGGAAGTTTTATATGTTACAAGTATTGTTTTACGTAGACTAGAGTTTAAGGATTGGAAGTTTACATTTTTATCATCTATCCACTATTACTGTTTTAGTAAATATTAACAATGTATGTAAAATAAGTATATATAGGAAAAATTAATGGTGATGATATGGGGTTTGTTATATAATTTTGAGAATATTAAAAGTAGATAGTCTTTGGCAATGGTGGCTCAGTGGCAGGGTTCTCTCCTGCTGTGCTAGAGACCTGGGTTCAATTCCCGGAGCCTGCCTATGCCAAAAAAAAAAAAAATGTACATAGTCTTGTTTTGCATTCGTCCAAGGACCTTGCTGCTGGGCACAGTGCCTTCCCGCCACCCCTGAGGCCGGCTGCTATGGGTACTTGGTTTTGGCAGAGACTCATTGGCCCTTCACCTGGGAGAAGGGCTGAATGCAGAACAGAGCCAACCTAACAATTAATTGGCTGGCGAAAGAAGCGCTCTGAGTCCTGCTTCCTCTATTCTCTCTCCATGGAGGCTCAGAGCACTCATGGCATGCACGGTGGAGAAGTGTGGATGAGGAGTGAAGAATGAGCCTGGGCTGCCAGTTGGTACAGGAACTTGAAATTCTCAGTCCCAAAACTCAAGGTCATTCCATGCAGGAGCCTGGGAATCACCAGACCCACCATGCCCACAAGTGGGTTCTCTGCCGAGGTATACATGCACACCCCTGACCTCCAGCCTGGGGTAGACCGCTTTCAGTGTTAACCAAGACCTAAGCCTTGACTGGATTTGCCATCTAGTCTCGATCCTGCTTAGCCAGCTGACACAGAGAGAGGTGGGCCTGAGGGTAAGAGTTGGCCCAAGAGTGCCATCTTTTGGGAAACACTCTGGCAAACTGCTTTTCTCCCTAGCTTTTTTTTTTCCAAACATTTTTTGTATAGTATGACATATATATATATATATATATACAAAGCAAAGCAATAAAAACCAATAGTTTTCAAAGCACTCTTTAACACATAGTTACAGGACAGGTACTAGAGTTTGTCATGGGCTACCCCCCATCCTCTCAGATTTATCTCAGTTTATCTTCCTGTAAGAGTTGATAATCATAATCCTATAAAAATGTAAAGGTCATTCCACTTCCCTATCCTATATTAGTGACAGACCCTTTCAACGTGAAAAACTTAAAATGGCCATAGTCCAAGCACCCTTAAAGAGAGGAGTAGAAAGATCAAAGGTGGTGGTGGAGTTATACAGAGAAAATAAGATTTAACAAATGAATATGATTGCTGAATCATTAAATTGATACTTCTTTTAGTCTCCAGTATCTTAAAGCACCTAGAAGTAAAAACTTAAAACTGCAGAATTGTAACCCATGGCAAACTCTGAAATACGTTCTACGTCTAATTGTGTTGTTGTGCTTTGAAATTTATTGCTTCTTTGTATCATGTTATTTTTCACAAAAAAGAAAGAAAAATGTTGATTGTGGTGATAAAAATATATTTACGCCTTCTAGCCTCCTATATTTTGGAGCATCTAGAAGGAAAAATCTGAGAGGATCTTCCTAACTTTTAACATATCTTCAGTTAGAGTTGCACCTCCTGCTTGAGGTCCTGGCCTTGGTTTTGAGGGGGTTGCTGACAAATCAAGTGCCAAAGGAGACCTTGAGTGCAAACCCAAGGAAAAACAAAATATCAGACAAACCAGAGGAAACAGCTTTCAAAATAAACTTACCAAGATTATCAAATACCAAGAAACCTTCTATTTTTGGAAGGTTTGTGTATCATAATTTTAAATAAAATAAATAAAATAAAATAAAATACCAAGAAACCAACAACAAAAAAATCATAAATGATAGGAAATAGAAAGAAGATATAGCCAAGCCAAATGATCAAATTAGAACACTGGAGAAAACAGAATTGGGAGCAACTAATCAAAGATGTTCATACAAATCTCCTAAATAACTTCAATGGGTTAAATGGCTAACCCAAAGTCTTCAATAGTTAAAAAACTAAAAATATTAAGAACACAGTAGAAGAGCATATGGCAGAATTTGAAAGAATAAGTAGAAAAATGTCAGGTCTTATGGAAAAGCATGACATAGATATCAAATTAAAAATATACTAGAGGGCAGTGCAATGGTGGCTCAGCAGTAGAATTCTCGCCTGCCAATGCCACAGATCTGGGTTCGATTTCCAGTGCCTGCCCATGTTAAAAAGAAAAATACTGTAGACACACAGAAACTGATTTGAAGAGGCAGAAAAGAATAAGTGAACTAAAGGACAGGGCAACTGAACTCAGACATCCAGAAGAACAAGTGGTGAAAAAGGTGGAGAAATTTGAATTGGATCTCAGGGAAATGATGAACAACATGAAGAATCTTTGGTATCCCAAAAGGAGAAGAGAAGAATAAAGGGCTAGAAAGATTATTTGAGGAAATAATTGGGGAAAACCTCACAACCCTTATATAAATATACAAATCAAGGAAGCCCAATGCACTTCAAATAGAATAAATCCAAATAGACCTGCTCCAAGCACATACTAATGATACTTTGAAATGCTTAAGAGAAGAAGAAAGTCCTGAAACCAGCAGGAGTAAAGCAATTCACCACATACAAGGGAAGCCACATAAGACTAAATTTGCACTGTACAGTGGGTACCGTGGAGGTGTGAAGGCAGTGATATGATATATTTAAGATTCTGAAAGAGGAAAATTGCCAGCCAAGAATTCTTTATCCAGCAAAGTTGTCTGTCAAAAGTGAGGGAAAGACTAAAGGTTTCATAGACAAACAAATGCTGAGAGAATTTGTTAACATGAGACCTGCCCCGCAAGAAATATTAAAGGGAGTTCTCTCAGCTGTAAAAGGTGAGAGAGAGAGAGAGATCTGGAGGAGGGCACAGAATTGAAGAATATTTGTAAGGTTATTTTAAAGAATAAACAGAGGAAGAGGGAAAAAAAATAGATCTGACCACTAACAACATAAGGATAAGATGGTAGATTCAAGAACTGCCTATTAAGTAATAACTTTGAATGTTAATGGACTAAACCTCCCTGATTAAAAGAGACATTGGCAGAGTGGATTTAAAAATATGATCCATCCATATGCTATTTACAAGAGACTCACTTTAGACACAAGGATGCAAATAGATTGAAAGTGAAAGAATTCAAAAACTAAGTCTATTCAAGCTGTAACCAAAAGAAAACAGGATTAGTATGTTGGTTTATTAAAGCTGCCAGAATGCAATATACCAAGAATGGAATGGCTTTTTAAAATGTGAATTTATTAAGTTGCAGTTTTACAGTTTTAAGGCTATAAAAATGTCCAAATTCAGGCAACCAGGGGAAAGATGTCTTACTCAAGAAAGATCAGTGGGTACGGAACACCTCTGTCAGCTGGGAAGGCACATAGCTGGCATCTGCTAAGATCTTTGGTTTCTCATTTCAAACAGTTTCCCTGGGGACATTTTCTTCATCTCCAAATGTCTCTCACTGTTTCAGCTCTGTGCTTTTTCCAAAATGGTTCCCTTCTAAAGGACTCCAGTAAGCAAACTCACCTTGAGTGAGTAGAGAAACATGTGCATGGAAACCACATACTCATAAGGTCCCACCTACAACTGGGTGGGTCCGTGTCCATGGAAACAATTTAATAAAAAAGATCCCACCCAACGATATTGAATGAGGATTAATGAACATGGTTTTTCTGGGGTACACAACAATTTCACACCAGCACAAGTACCTATATTAATATCAGGCAAAATAGACTTTAAATGCAAAAATGTTAAAAGAGACAAGGAAGAACACTACGTACTAGTAAAGGGGTCAATTCACCAAGAAGAAATAACAGTCATAAATGTTTATGCTCCTAATCAAGGAGCTCCAAAGTATATGAAGCAAACATTGGCAAAACTGAAGGGAACAATAGATGTTTCAACAGTATTAAATACACCACTCTCTTCTGTTGATAGAACAACCAGATAGAGGATCAATAAGGAAATAGAGAACCTAAACAGTGTGATAAATGAATTAGACCTAACAGACATATTGATCATTACACCCCAAAGCATATAAGAATATACATGCTCCTGGAATGTTCTCCAGGATAGATAATAAGGTTGGGGCATAAAACAAGTCTTAATGAATTTTAAGAGACTGAAATTATTCAAAGCACTTTCCCTGACCACAATAGAATGGATACTGAATGGAAATCAGTATCCATTAAGGAATCTGAACTTTCACAAATAAATGGAGGTTAAAGAACACATATTGTGTTAAAGAAATTATTGCAAGAGAACCCATAAATGTCTGGAGATGAATGAAAATGAGAATACAGTATATCAAAACTTGATGCAGCAAAGGCAGTTCTTAAGAGGAAAATTTGTTGCCCTAAATGCCTATATTAAAAAAGAAGAAATAGCAAAAGTAAAGACTTTACCCATCTGGAGGAATGAGAGAAAGAAGATCAAACTAACCCCAAAGCAAATGGAAGAAGAGCAACAACAAAAGGTAAAAGCAGAAGTAAATAAATTGGAGTATAGAAAAAAAAATAGAGAAAATCAATAAAACCAAAAGTTGGCTCTTGGAGAAAATAATAAAATTAATGGACTATTAGTAGGCTGTTAAATAAAAAAGAGGATGCAAACAAGTAAAATCAGAAATGAGAGGGAGACATTACTGTCAATCTTGAAGAAATTAAAAAGTATCATAAGAGGATACTGTGAACATTGATACACAAACAAACTAGACAACTTGGATGGAATGACAATTTCCTAGAAACACATGAACAACCTATACTGACTCAAGAAGAAAGATAAGACCTGAACAAAACAATCACAAGTGAAGAAATTGAGTGAGTCATCAAAAACCTTCGTAAAAAGAAAACCCAGTGCCAGATGGCTTCACAGGGGAGTTTTATCAAACATGCAAAAAAGAACTGACACCTCTCCTGCTCAAACTCTTCTAAAACATTGAGGAAAAAGAATATTAACTGACTCATTTTATGCAACTTGCATCATTCTAATACCAACACTGGATGAAGATAGTACAAAAAGGAAAACTGCAGTTTCTCCCTAATGAATACAGATGCAGAACTTCTCAACAAAATACTTGCAAATCGAATCCAATGGCTCATTAGAAAAATTATACACCATGACCAAGTGGGTTTTATTCCTGGTGTACAAGGTAGTTCAGTGCAAGAAAATCTACCAGTATCATACACTACATTAAGAAATAGAAAAGGGAAAAGTCACGTGATCATCTCGATTGATGCTGAAAACACATTTGACAAAATTAAAGCATCCTTTTATGATTAAAGTTTCCTTTGATTGCTTCAGAAAGTAGTCAAATATGAAAAACCTACAGCCAGCATCATACTCATAGTGAGTATGAGTATGAAAGCCTTCCTTGTAAAATCAGGAATGAGACAAGGTTGCCCACTGTCATCACTATTATTCATCATTGTGCTAGAAGTTATAGCTAGAGCAGTTAAGCAAGGAAAAATAATAATAAAAGGCATCTAAGTCAAAAAGGAAGTAGTAAAACTTTCATTATTTGCAGATGACATGATCCTGTATTTGGAAAATCCTGAGAATTCTATGACAAAGCTATTTGAGCTAATAAATTCAGCAAAGTGAAACAATAGAAGATGAATGTGCAAAAATCAGTAATTTTTCTATACTCAAGTAATGATGTAACTGAGGAGACAATTTAAAAAATTCCAGCACAATAGCAACTAAATGAATAAGTTGTCTAGGAATAAAATTATCCAGGGATGCAAAGGACCTGTACACAGAAAACTACAAAACATTGCTAAAAGAAATCAAAGATCTAAATAGATGGAAATATATTCTGTGATCATGGATAGGGAGGTTGAATGTTGTTAAGATGTTAATTCTACCCAAATTCATCTTAGTTCAATGCAATACCAATCAAAATTCCAACAACTTTGAAAATTTGGAAAGGGTAGTTCTCAAATTTATTTGGAAGGGAAAGGACCTTCAAATAGCCAAAAATATCCTAAAATTTAGAAGTACGAAGTAGGAGCCACAGTGGTCAAAATGGCATGATATTGGCACAGAGACTGACATATTAGTCAGTGGAATCCAAGTGAGAGTTCAGAAATAGTCCAGACCTATAGTCAATTGACTTTTGAAAAGACCCCCAAATCCACTCAACTGGGACAGAATAGTCTTTTCAATAAATAGGGCTGGGAGAACTGGAAATGTATAGCCAAAGGAATGAAAGAGAACTCGTATGTCATACCCTATACAAATATTAACTCGAAGTGGATCAAAGACCTAAGTATAGTGGCTAGTACCATAAAACTCTTAGAAGAAAATATAGGGAAATTTCTTCAAGACCTAGTATAAGCAGGTAGCTTCTTAGACTTTACACCCAAAGCACAAGCAAAGAAAGAAAAAATATAAATGGGAACTCCTCAAAATCAAATGCTGAGGGAAGTACCAGAAACTGCTGAGCTCTGTTCCATAGCCTTGATTGTATAAAGATATAATTTTTACAATGTGACTGTGTGATTGTGAAAACCCTGTGTCTGATGCTTCTTTTATACAGGGTATGGACAGATGAGTAAAAATATATGGATTAAAAATAAATAATGGGAGGAATAAGGGGAAAATAAATTGGGTAGATGGAAGTACTAGTGGTCAATGAGAGAGGGGTAAGGGGTATGGTATGTGTGAGTTTTTTCTTTGTATTTTTCTGGAGTGAGGCAAGTGTTTTAAAAAATGATCATAGTGATGAATGCACAACTATGTGATGATATTGTGAGCCATTGATTATACACTATGTATGGACTGGACTGTGTGTGTGAAGATTTTTCAATAAAAATATTTTAAAAAATGAAATGCTTCTGTACCTCAAAGAACTTTTTCAAAAAGGTAAAGCAGCAGCCAACTCAAAGGAGAATATATTTGGAAACTCTATGTTGGGAAAGGGTTGAATCCAGTATATATAAAGAAGTCATATAACTCAACAACCCAGTTATAAAGTGAATGAAAGATCTGAATACACATTTTTTCTGAAGAGGAACTTCAAATGGCCAAAAAGCATGTGAAAAGATGTTCATCGTCGTTATCTCTAGGGGAAATGCAAATCAAACCACAATGAGATATCACTTCACCCCTGTAAGAATGGCTGCCATTAAGCAAACAGGAAACCACAAATGTTGGAGACGATTTGGAGAAATTGGGAACCTTGTTCACTGCTGGTGAGAATGAATAATGGTACAGCCACTGTGGAAGGAAGTTTGGCAGAAAACTATCGAGTTGCCCTACAACCTGGTAATTTGGTGTATAACTACAGGAGCTCAAAGCAATGATATAGACAGACATTTGCACACTGATGTTCATGGCAACATTATTCACAGTTGCCAAAAGATGAAAACAGTAGAGGTGTCCATCCACAGATGAGTGAATTAACAAAATGTGGTATATACATACAATGGAATATTATGCACAAGTAGAAAGAAATGAGGTCCTGAGGCATATGATAACATGGGTGAACCTTGACTATTCTGACTGAAATAGCCAGACAAAAAAGGATAGATATTGTATGTGCTGGTTTGAAATTGTTATGTACACCAGAAAAGCCATATTCCTCTAATCCTGATTCAGTGTTGTAGGGTGGACTCTATGATTAGGTTGTTTCCATAGAGATATGACACACCAAGTTGTGTCCTTTGACTAGATTACTTCTATGGGGTTGTGGTGCACCCAATTGTGGGTGTCCCCTTTTGATTAGATGGAAATGTGACTGTGCCCATTTTAGTTGGGTCTTGATTAGTTTACTAGAGTCTTTAAGACCGTCCACAGGAAAAGAAAGAGTAGAGCCAACAGAGAGAGGTTTGGAAATGCAGAAAGGAAAAACTTCCAGGGAAGTTGTTTAAAACCAGAAGCCAAAGGACAAGTAGAAGCCAGCCATGTGCCTTCCGAGCTGACAGAGGTGTTCCAGATGTTATCAGCCTTTCTTTTTAACATGGGCAGGCACCAGGAATCTGAACGTGGGTCCTCCGGCATGGCAGGCAAGCACTCTTGCCTGCTGAGCCACTGTGGCCCGCCCTTATCAGCCTTTCTTGAGTCAAGGTATCTGTCTCTGGATGCCTTAGTTTATACTTTTTTATAACCTTAGAATTGTAAACTTGTAACTTAGTAAATCCCCTATATAAAAGCCGACACATTTCTGGTATATTGCATTCTGGCAACATTAGCAATCTAAAGCACTGTATGATTTCACTAATATGAAACCCTTAGTAAATGTAGAATATAGGGGACCTAGAGATAGACAGAAACTGAAGAAGGCAGGAACAGTTTCCTAATATGTACAGGCTTGCTAACAAAGTTGAATTTAAATGGATGGAAATGGGTAGAGGTGATTGTATTTGTTAGTGGGACTATAAGCAATAGTGCCATATTGAAGGTGAATATGATTGCGAGGGATTGTTTAAAGCCATGTATCTCACTGATAAGCCCTATAAATATAAATAAGTTCTTGCATGAACTACTTCAAAGTTATGACATTTGTAAAAAGAGTTAATAATAGGGGGGTTTATGGGAAAAACTACCTCTTGCATGCTATGGACTATATTTAACAGTAATATCTAACTAGTGCCACAATGTACTAGGGATAAATAACGGCGGGATAAGAGATGAGGAGAGTCTTGGGTTTTCTCTCTCATGCGGATGTATCTATTATTTTTTGTCTTTGGAGCAATGAAATTTATCTAAATTTGAGAGTGATAATCGTACAACTAAGTGAGGATACTGTGAGACATTGTTTATACTGAATAGATTACATGATATGTGACTATGTCAACAAATCTCCATATGCTAAATAAATAAATAAATAAAGATTCAAATGCTAGAGAAAATGTGTGGAGAGAGGTATACTTATTCAGTGTTGGTAGGGAAGAAGAATGGTCAGCCCTGCCAGAGAATAATGTAGCAAATCCACAGGAGACTAGTTACAGGGTCACCATATGATCAGGCAGTCCCATTACTATGAATATACTTGGAAGAACAGAAAACGGGTACTCAAATAGATATTTGCATACTGATGTTTATGGAGGTATTATTCACAATAGCCACAAGATGAAGGTGACCGATGCGTACATTAACTGAGGAGTAGAAGGGCTTTCTGTGGGGTATACATGCAATTCAGTGTTGTGTGGCTACAGAAAGGGAGTTATGAGGCATGCAATGAGGTGCATGAACCTGATACATTATGTTGAGCAAAATGAGCCAGAAACAAAAGGACAAATGCTGTAAGGTCTCATTTAGGAAATACTTGTAAGAGTATTAGGGCCTAGACTGTAAGCTCTTACAGCAGTCACATTTATTCCTGAGTTTTCAGTGTTATGTCTAAATTCTGAGATGCTGTTCTAAATGTGTATAACCTGGTATCTCTCTGGAACTTTGGGTACCTGTGTAGCAACTAATATTCAGAGAATTTTGCAGCTCTAAAAGTCAGCAGTACAATATAAGGGCAGCAGTTAAACAAGCCATAAGAGAGAGCTGACTTCAATTAGAGGTACAATCAAAGCTGATCTGGTTGGGAGTAATATAGCACACAATGTGATTTTACCTGTCTGGTGGTTTATTGTAACAGCCTAAGTACATGGAGCCTAGAATGTGGAATGAGATCTTCTAGTTCTGTATAGTTTAATGTAATGCTCTGAAACACTCCATAGTATTTTGGGCAGATAATGAAAAAGTATTTGCAGAGTGTCTTGAAGGACTGGAGTAAAATATGAAATTATTAAACTTCCATACCCAGGACATTTGTAATACTCTCTCAAGCATTAGGGACTCTCAAGTTAATAGGCCAAGCCCTCAATCTTGAGGTTTGCTCTCATGAAACTTGTTTCTGTAATGGGGAAGTTAAGCCTACGTATAATTATGCCTAAGTGTCACTTCCAGAAAACCTCTTTTGTTGCTCGGATGTGGCCTCTCTCTCTCTAAGCCCAACTCTGCAACTCCATGCATTACCCTCTCTCACTATATGGGACATGACTTCCAGGAGTGTAAGTCTCTCTGGCAATGTGGAACATGATGATTCTGGCCCTGGCATCGTGGGATGGACAATGCCATCTTGATCAAAAGGGGGGAAGAAGTTAAACAAAATAAGGTTTTGGTGGGTAAGAGGTTTCAAATAAGAGTCAAGAGGCTGTTCTGGGAATTACTATTATGCAAACGTTAGCAGGTATTTCACATTGCCGCAGTTTGCCACAATGTGCCTACCCCGAACCAGCAGTAAAACCCTAAAGAATACCCAGGTCTCCAGCTGATACTCTTAATAGTTTCATTCAGTTTATTTTTCAGAAACTTAGAACCTCCAGATTGTTCCTATGCCATGTACATGTCAGGTAAGCCCTGAAACCCAGAGGCATCAGTCTTTTCGAAGAACATCAACCAGTTGCATCTCCCTGGCCTATAATGTCAGCACACCTTCTAAACATGAAGAAGATAGAGTGGTCATTGCCCAAATATCCCTAAAGTTTGGAGAAGAATCAAATGAGAGGCAGGAGTTGTAACAGAGAAGATAGGATTTAACAAATGAGTATGACTACTGAATTTTTAATAATCATCTTTCTTTTCAGTCTCCAGTATAATAGAGCAGTTAGAAGGAAATACTTCGAATTGTGGAACTGTAACTCATTCCATACCTTCAAGTTTGTTCTATAACTACTTGTTAAAATGTATTTTGAGATCTCATTTTTCTGCACATATGTTATATTTCACAATAAAAAATGTTTTAAAAAGTGAATAGATAATGCTTTTAAAGATTGAATCTATAATTACAAGGAGAAGTAATTTGAGTTAAGACCACAAAAATTGAATTACAGAGATAATTCATGAGGAAATATCTTCTGAGATAAAACAGATAAAGTACTCATTTAGTTGATTTTCATTTAGTATATACTAAATATGTATGACTTTTTTATTTAAACACATTTATTAACTTATGTTTAAAACCCTATACTATTTGTTCTTGGGAAAAACAGCAAAATCCATTGAACATGCAAACAAAATGGTAAATTAAACCATGTAGCTGCCCTAATTGACCCTGCTATGAATTTATGAGTCCAGCTCCTTTTGGGCCGTAATACTGTTTGGCACCTCTTCCCAAACCTCATTTCATGCAGTTAGCCATTAATTGAGCTTTTATTATCTATTGATCATCATGCATCATAGAAGTAATAATGTTTCAGTTGAAACTTGAACAACTACCAAAATTTACTAGGTGGAAATAGAGGGAAAGAGTATTCCGCGTAAACAGAAACACTCATATAAAAGTATACAGAAGTGTTTGAAGAATTCTTAGAGTGATGTGAAAGATGAACTTTGAAAGTGGTGAATTTTGAGGCACAGAGACCAGTTAGAAAGCTGGAGTAATAATCTAGGCAAGATGTGATTTATTCATTTATTCTACAAATAATTGTTTATGTAATAAATGTATTAGATATGGATAAGGGTATATATTGAACTATAACTTTCATGAAATAGGATTGAGAGAAGTTGATTACTATGATTAAATGTGGAGATGCAGGAAAAGGAATGAATGGGCTTAAACCACTAAACCATCTTTTTTCTCAGCCAGGAAGTTAGCCTTTATGTCACAAAGAAAATGAAAGCTTTTAAGCATAAATTCCTTTAATGTCACATCCTCTCCATCTTGGAACTTAGTTTCTCTTTGTCTGTCTTTACTTCCGATCTGAGATGATGATGTTATTTTATTCGTTTAAACTTTGATCTTTCCAACTGATAACATTCCCTGACCTCCTTTGAAGATGTAACAATTATTAAGATTGTATTCTTGCTATCAAGGAATAATTCATCTAATTTTTAATTTAATTGTAAATTGATAAATTAAAATGCAACAAAGAAAATTAAGTGGTGAAATTGTCAACAAAGTTCTATGTGATTTGCTCTTTTCTTTCCCTTTTCACAGTTCTTTTTCCTTTGTTTTCTCTTTCATATATAGTTGTTCCTAGGGTTATGTCCTGAGCCTTCTTAATCACTCATTCTATATGTTGAGTGTTTCCATTCATCTTCTTCCCCTGAGATCCCATATTGTTTCTCCACTTACTGGAGAGTCCAGAAGCAACTCAGGCAGCAGAAATTCAACATATGCAAAATCTGAGTCAGTAAATGCTTTAAAAATGTTTGTTAACTTGAACTTGAAAAATATTATTTGAGCAAGACTTGTTTTCTGTTCTCAATAAATGTAAACTATGGTTGAGCAGAAAATATATACATATAAATTGATTACAGTAGAAGGCAGAATTTGGTAAAATTTCTCGTGTGTATGCTTAGGCTTTTATTTGATTTTGTCTTTGGGATCCTCAGGTGTAAGGCTTGCATTAGTTGTAATCCCTGGTTATGATATACTCTGAAACTATATCCAGGCACTGTGTTTTTTTGCAAAAAAATAAAAAAACTTAATGAACAATATTTTAGTTATTCATGAACTCTATCACTCAAAAAGATAACTAGCATATCGATAGTCACATATCATAGGCAAATGCATGATGATGTATTGAATGCATCCATTTCCTATTCTGTAGATTCTGTTCTTATAAAACTGAAAGGAACAGTTTGGGACATAGATCTTCCAAATATCTTTTTATTGAGCCTTAATCGTTGTTTCTGTAGCCTGGAGCTATTATTTATTTAATGATTTTTGATGCTTTATAATCAGGAGTGGTTTTAAAAGGGGAGTAGGAAAAATAGGATCATTTACTTTGCCTATTAAATAAAAAAGACTTTTTTTCTAAGACCTTTTTATAGCATCAGTATCTTTAGTAATAAATTAACCTTAAAAGTAGTTTTCTAATCTCCATTGATGAACTATATTATTTTTATGCTTGGAAAATAGGTACAAACTTTTGGAATCAAAATTAGAATCCACTCTAAAGAAGTCCCTTGAAATAAAAGAGGAAAAAATTGCTGCTTTAGAAGCTCGATTAGAGGAATCCACAAATTATAACCAGCAATTGCGGCAAGAACTTAAAACAGTAAGTCATTTTCTTCGAAAGAATTTCATTTATCTATTTAGTTTGCAGATATTTGGACAGAACAGTGTTACATAAAGAATAGAAATGCAAATATTTTTTATTAATATTTAATGTACTTCTCCTTTATAAAATTGAGAGTATTAAACATTATCTTTGTCATGGGGATATACTATAACTTATTCAGTCCTATTTTATATATCTATTTGTGGGTATGGTGTAGGGACAATTCAGGTGTATTTCGTTGGGAAAAGGTCTCAGTGTGATACTGATACTTCATTCTGGCACCTTTTTCCAATTCAGAACCCATGCAGAATTTTGATAGCAAAGATATGGATGTGAGGGTAACGAAACAGAGGAAAGTCCACAGTCATGTGTGGTATATGAAAGTATATATTTTTGTAAAAGGTATTTAAGAACTTTGCTTAGTTAACACAAGGAAAAGGATTATCCAGAATCCAAAATGGATAGTAAATATATCCAAAAAAGTTTTACTTGGTGCCAGAGTTTAAAATATTTTATGTACTTTCAGGTCTGTTTTATTTATCTAAGTTTTTTTCCCCTCTAAATAGTATCAGTGGGTTGAAAATAGAAACAACTTTATGAAGCTACTCAGCAAAAAAATATGGGGGTTTGGGTGTGGGTTGGTATATCTGTGTTTCAGGTTTGAATGATAAAGAATTAAAATTACATTATTTTCTACTTTCAGCCATCCAACTGTTACTGGACTAGGCTCTTGCCATAAATATCTATTAAACTGGAATTTGTCATGAAAGTTAAATATGTATAGTATAAGGCCTAGAGTAACCACTAAAATAGTACAACATAGCAGTGTAGTTAATACGCCAACAAAGGAGATAAAATGGAATCATAAACAATAAATCCAAAAATAGGTAGTAAAAGAAGAAACTGGGTTTCCAACCCCAACTGAAACCATTCCTGCCAACCCTAAAGAACACCTAGGGCTTCATCAGACATTCTATAAAGGTTCTATACACTATGATTACTTTCCAGAAACCACCAAATAGGTTCCTAGGCCAGAGAAGTCCTGAAATGCAGAGGGGCCAGCCTCTTCAGAGCATCAACTAGTTCCATCCCACATCCCATATTATTGATAGCCCTTTCCAATGTGAAAAAGTTTGAATGGGCATTGCTCAGATAACCTTAAAGAATGAGAGAAACATCAAAGGAGAAGGTGGGGTTATAGTAAAGAAGATAGAATTTAACAAATGAGTATGATTGCTGCATCATTATATTGATACTTCTTTTAGTCTCCAGTGTCTTGGAGCACCTCTAAGTAAAAACCTAAAATTGTGCAATTGTAACCCATAACAAACTCTGAAATCTGTTCTACAACTAATTTTTATGGTATGCTTTGAAATATATTGTATGCATATATATATATATATATACACAGACACACACACAAATTATATTCATAAAGGTTATTTTTCACAATAAAAATTAATTAAAGAAAAGAAACTGGGAACAAAGTGCAAACTGGACAAATGGAAAACAAATAAGATGGCAGTTTTAAACTAAAGAATATCAGTCTTTACATTAAGTGTAAAAGATCTAAACACCCCAGTTAAAAGGTAGAGAGTAATAAATTAGACTAAAAGTAAGACCCATCTGTATGCTCCCTAAAAGAAACCTTGATGAAAAATGACATGTCATGCTAACACTAATCAAAAGAAAGCTACAGAGGTTATATTAATATTAGACAAAGTAGATTTCAGAGCAGTGAATATCATTAGGGCTGAGAGGTTCATTTCACAATTATAAGGGATCCAGTAACAGATTATAATAATGTTAAATGTTTGTACACCAAGTAACAGAGCTTCAAAATATATGGAGGGAAATGGATAGAACCATATGGAGAATTAGACGAATCAACAATTATAGTTGGAGAATTATATCCTAGTCTTAACAATTGGTAGAACAAGTAGAAAGAAAATAAGTAAGGGTATAGATGATTCTGATAGCACCATTAACCAGTGGAGTTACCTGACATTTACTGAACACTCTACCCATTGATCAGAATATATACTCATATGCACATAGAACTTTTACCAAAATAAACCATATTCTGGGCCATTGAACAAGTGTCAATAAATGAAAAAAATTTAAGTCCTGTAGTAAGGAGAAAAAAGGAAATAATGAAGGGCAAGATCTCAATTAAGTAGATAACAATAAAGACAATAGTTGAAATGCTAAGTTGCTTCTTTGAGAAATTAATTAAAAAAAATTCATAAGCCCCTAGCCACCTAGTATACAGAAAAAAAAATAAAACTCCAATCACTAATACCAGAATGAATGGTAGACATTAAATAGAATAATTAGAAAATCATTTTTAAAAATTTGTCTAAATTAAACAATTTAGATGAAATGGATAAGTTCTGTTAACAGAAACAAATTAATAAAACAGATGCAGAAATAAAAATCTGAATAGCTAGAGGGTGCACGGGTGTTTCAGTGGTAGAATGCTCGCCTTCCATGGACATCCAGGTTTGATTCCTGGACCATACACCCCTTCCAAAAAAAAAAGCAAATGAAAAATCTGAATAACTTTACCTTTCAAAGAAATTCAATAGTAATTTAGAACCTTCTTTCAAAGAAAACTCAGATGATTTTACTGGTGAATTGTCATGTTTAAGAAAGAAATAATACCTACCAATCTAACAAAAATTATTTTAGAAAACAGAAAAGCAAGTTACAGTTCCCAAATTCATTTTATGGGACAAGCATACCAAAACCAAACAATGACATTACAAGAAAAGAAAACAACCAATATTCCAATAAACATGGCTTAAAAATAATTTAAAACAGCAAATTAAATCCAGGAATATATAAAAGGGGTCATATTTCAGTGCCGTGTGGAATTTTTTCCAGGAATGCAATGTGGGTTTAAAATTTAAGAATTAATCATAGGAATTAAACATATTAAGAGAATAAAACAAAACAAATAGTTGACAAAATTCAAGATAAAATTTAGTGAACTAAGTATGTTAAGGAACTTCATCAACCAAATAAAGGGCTTCTTTGAACAACTTATAGCAAACATTACCCCAACAATGAAAGACTACAGTACACTTTCCTCCTTTGAATGGAACAAAATAGAGATGTTGCTCATACAATTTCCATTAAATATAGTACTAGTTGTCCAAACCAGTACAGTAAGACAAGAAAAAGAAATAGAAAGGCATACAGATTTGAAAGCAACATAAAAATGTCTTTATTCACATCTAATATTATATGCATAGAAAATCCTCAGGAAAAGGCAATGTATAAAAGTCTATATGTACATACTAGTCTATATTACAATGTTAGACAGTTGGAAAATGAAATTTAAAAGAAAAAATACTATTTACAGTAGCCATAAATAACATGAAATGCTTAGGAATGCATCTAAGGAAATACTCTGTACTGGAAATAACGAAAGAATACTCAGTAAATGGAAAGAGATACCATTTTATGAATTGGAAAACTCATTGTTAAGGTGATAGTACTGGGTGGCCACGGTGGCTCAGCAGGCAGACTTCTCACCTGCCATACCTGAGACCCAGTTTTGATTCCTGGTGCCTGCCCATGCAAAAAAAAAAGATAACAGTACTCCTCAGGTTGACCTGTTGATTCAGCATAATACCAATTTATATCCAACAGTGTTTATATATATATATATATATATATATAATAAATTGATGAAATGACTGTAGATTTTGTATGAAAATATTGTCTGGAAGATAGTGTTGAAAATTTGGAGCAACTGGTGGGGGTATACTCTGCTGGTGGGAGTATAAGATGTTATAACTAATTTAGAAAGCAATGTGGCAGTTTCTTATAAAGTTAAGACATATACCTACCTCATGACCTGACAATTGTACTTCTATATATTTACCCAAGGGAAATGAAAACAAAAGTATATGTATTTTTGTAACAGCTTTATTTATAATAATGAAAAACTGGAAAAACACAGTGTCCATCAACTGCTAATTGGATAAACAAATGTTGGTATATGCATATAGTGGAATGCTACTAAGCAATAGAAAAAATCACATTAATGATGCATTCAACAACATGAATAAAGATTAGAAATGGGTGCAGGAAAAAACATATAACAAATTATGTACTGTGTGATTTTATTTCTATACAATTTTAGAAGCGGCAAAACTAATTTTTGGTGAAAGAAATAAAAACAATGGTTGCCTTGTGAGCCAGGTTTCTCTCTAGAGTAATGGAACTGTTCAGTCACTTTGATACATGGGTTAAATGGGTGTGTTTAGTTTTCAAAAATCAAACTCCACTTAAAATCTGTGCATTTAATTCTATGTAAATTATACCTCAAGTTTTAAAGATTACATTATCTTTGGGAACCACTGAAGATTTGAATTCAGAATAACATAATTATAACAGTACTTTTAAGGATATAGTTAAATATCATTTTATCTAAACTCTGTTTTCTGTGTGAACATGAAAGTTTTGATTAGTGATACCTAAGGAAAAGGATCTATTTTGAACTTAAATTTGAAAGAACATTGGATTAAGAATGAAAAGGCTTGAGTTTTATTCTCTGCTTACCTTGTTAATAATACATATGTCTATCACCATTCTGAGCCTACAAAAAAGGTTTTGGGGAAAACTAATATAAAATAGAAGAAAGGAAATGATGTCACTCATCTATTGTCATTAGGGTATTAAATGTGAAAACACCTGGAATATTAGAATGCCAAAACACCTGTTAGATTGCTTGACAAACTTTAAATGTTAAATTCCATTCTATCTTGGCAATTTTTTTCTTTAGTCTCACTTCATTACTTTTTAACTCAGTTGTAGCAAAAGCTTATTGTTGAGTCGTAAGCTTTCTTAAAATTTGCATTTGAAATTGAACTATTTTAAATGTTTTTATCTTTACCTTAATACAAAGTTTAGTCCTAATTTAGAAACCTATAGTAGACATTTAGTAGGACAAACTGGTGAAACTGGCTAAGTGGAATGCTAATAAATTTAAATTGAATAGAGTTATTAAGTTAACTCTGGTAGTTTTGATAATGTAAGATGAGCAGGTTGTTAGTTTTGAGTTGGCTTTCTTAGAGTAGTATTTGTAATCATACCAGAAAACCCAGGATAAAAATATATCCTTGGATTAGTCACCCTGTAAGATATGTGACTTACATGTGATTTAAGATCTGAGTAAAGAGGTCAGTAATTCATTAACACAGCTCATCCTAGGCCATCTTACTACAAGTATAGAAACTTTCTCAACATTAGTTTAAGTATATAAAAGGAATTACTGCCTGTGTCAAATCTTTGTCTTCACATGGCAATTTCTGTGAAATTCCTAAATGCAATGTCGATTGGTCTAGAAGGAATTGCTAGATTTTAGCAACTTATCTATGTCCCTTTCATCTTTTTTTGGAGGCTACTTTCATTACAAACAGTAAGATCTGAGTTTATGAAATGTATTGTAAGACGATAGCACATGAGCAGGGTATATTTAATAGTGCTAAGAGGAAAGGATGTGTATTAAGAAATAAATTGTGGTCATAATAATAATGATAATCATCATGTTATTTGTCACATTTTTAAGTGAAGTTTCTCTCATATTCACCAGACCAGTACAGCAGTAAATTGCTTGTGGGAAATAAAACTTTATTAATTTTTTACTCCCCATTAAAATATTTAAAATCATATTTTAGGTGAAAAAAAATTATGAAGCTCTCAAACAGAGACAAGATGAAGAAAGGATGGCACAGAGCTCTCCTCCAGTATCTGGTGATAATAACAAATGGGAGAGGGAAAGTCAAGAAACAACTAGAGAACTTTTAAAAGTTAAAGACAGATTAATTGAAGTAGAGAGGAATGTAAGTATTTGTTTTTTAATTTTTGTAGGAAGAAGGTCTTTCAGCTGATTTATTTTGTGATATAAATGAATAATTATTTAATATACTTTTCTCAATCACCTGTATATAAGTCCATCAGTGAGCCCTCTCAACTCTGCCTTGAAAATATAACCCACACCTGTCTGCCTCTCTCCATCTCTACTGATAACCACTCTTCTGTAATGTACCATCATCTCTCATCTGGATTATTAGAATATCCCCCACCTGGCTTCCCTCCTTTCACTCGTGGACCACTCTAAATATGACCGCTTTTCCTCAGTAAAGTTAGCTATATGGTTTACTGAAAAAAAAAACCTCCTGGAACCAGAAAGCTTGTCTTCCTTTTTCTTCACTGTGCCTCTAATATCTAGAATAGTCCCTGTAACATAGTAGGCTCTTAATAAATATTCACTTGAATGAGTTCTCTGAACATTTTTCCATAAACAAAAAGCAAATAATTTCAACAAACATTATCCTTCAAAGACGAATGAGCTTCAGGAATTTACATGCCATCAAGTAAAATAGTTGAGTGTTTATTGATTTTTAATTTAACATAAAAGTAATGCAGGGGGTGGGCCATGGTGGCTCAGTGGCAGCATTCTCGCCTGCCATGCCCAAGCCTGGATTGATTCCCGGTGCCTGCCCATGCAAAAAAAAAAAAAAAAGAGGAATGCGGACACTTGATTAAAGTCTTTAAGCTGTAAGAGCAAAAGTGATTCTCTCATACCACTGATTCCCTTTTCATCACCTGAAAATAATAGCTGTCAACAGTTTCTTGTATATATTCCCAGAAAAAAATTTTGTTGCTTATCTGTATGTGGAAGAATATTTTGTTTTCATATTTATGCCTTTGGGATCATACCGTAATATAATTATTTGCATTTTTCAATTACATTATCCTGAATAGCTCTCCGTTTTTGCAGCTGCAGATCTATCTTATTTTGTGCAATAACTGCATATTTTTCCATAGTGTACATGTTACCATAATTTACTAAGTAAATCCCACATTGTTGAACAGTTAACTTGATTTCAGGTTTTACTGCAATTAAAATCCACATATAAACATGTTCATGGAGTGGTTACTTCCTGACAGTACATTTCAGTGTATATGTGTGTAAATGTGTGTAATTTTAATTGATGTTATTGTATTAACTTTTACAAAATCATGACTGTTTTCAGTCCTGCTAATAGAATACCTATTTTTCTGATTTAACATTGGGTATTACCAGCCTTTTAATTTTTTAAGTGATAGGAGAAAATATTTTAATTTGCTTTTTAAAAATTATAAGTGAAGTATTGCTCATCTTTTCATAGGTTTATTGATTATTTATAAATGCCTATTTTTAATTATTGATATGTGTATATATACAAACATCTGTCACTCGAATTAATAACTGCATTTTAGAAAATGTGTTTGGCATAAAATGTTCTGTTAGGTGAATCTATTTTTGCATTGACGTCCATTGTAAATTCCATTATAAATTTACTTGGTTTGTCATATTTAAGCCAATTATAGAAAATGGGGTTATGAAGATTCTTGCTCTGTTGTAGACTGGTAATTTTGGGGCATATGGCAATGTTAAATTTGCTAACCTCTTTTCTATTGTAAATTCTTTCCTACTCTGAAAAGTCCTTTCTATTCTCAGCTATCATTTCTCTTCTCATAGGCTATAGGAATTTTTCTCATTCCTAGAGATACCCAAACTCATCTTTATACAGTTTGGTTTCTAACAAGCTGAGCTACAGTAGTATTTAACATATATAAATTCCAATGTATTTCAACAAAAAGTCCTTCATATATAAGACTTCTAGTGTCATAGAAGTTATTTCTGTGTTACCATTATTCAACATTTGAAATTCCATGTATTAAGATCCTTTATGTATCACTATGTGATGAAGAATATATAGATATAATACAGAATCTCAATGACAAGTAGTAAAAATAAAAATATAGCTATTACAATAAAACCAAATATGCAATAGTTGTTGTTAAAGTAAAACTCATGGTTTCCTTTTCCAGGAGTAATAAACCCAATCCACAATGCTGTGACTTTTTAAAGTTTTGTTATAACTTTAATATTTAAGCTAAACCCAAATATTTACTACAGAAATATGCTTTAACATCTTTACTCTTTCTCCTTAAAACACCTTGCTTCCTCAGGTTTGATTTTGTGGTATAATAAGTGGATCAAATCTTGCCTTACCTTTTTACACAGTGATATTTAATGTATATAATGTGAAGGCCTAAAAAATGAGTGTTGTCTTTATCCTCTAATATAGATAGGACAGAAATGATCTGTTATGATTCATTTGTAACTTTTAGTGCATGTTACAGTTATAGACCATTTCTGGTCTCCTTGTATATTAAAATTCTGGTATCCTTGTACATGTAAATGAGTGGTGGGTGGCCTTAGGGGTAAGCAAAACTAAAAATTTTACTACACAAATATTCAGAAGAGAAGTACGTTTACTGGAATACTCAGAACCATCTGTTAAAGAAGTTCAGTCCATAATAGAACTCACAGACATTACATATTTTCTTTGGCTATTTTTTCAAGATATAAAACACCCACTAAAATTCTATTTCATGTATAAGACTTTGGAACAAATCCACCCAAAAATAGTATTTTCAATTTTTCCAGTCTAAATTATGTGTTTTAACGATATAGTTAATGAGGTAAATGAGTATAAAATCATAGATTATTATATTTAATAGGCCTTAAAATGTCATGACTATTATAATTTTCACTATTACTTCTAAATAACATTTCATAAAAAATAAATTAGCATAAAAAATTTACAAAAGAACCCTCCCAACACCCCCCACTCCTGGCTGGACACAGCCCACGCTCATTCAGGGCACTTTAGTTGAAAATAAAAACTGTACAGCTGATTAACCCATTCTAGTTCTCAGGTTCATAAGTATCTCTCGAATGAAATATTTTTAAGACATTTTAAATCAGGCAGGAGATAGGCACACTAGGATATTAATATTTCAGTATTATTGCTTTCTTTCATTTAGATTAAATATTTATTTATAATTTGCAATTGTGGAGAATTTTTTTTTTTTTAAGATTTTGGGGTTTTTTTGTTTCTTAATGGTAAAATGGTATTGACATAAATAGAATCCTGTTATCTGTTATAGAAATATTTGCTGTTGCTTTTAGTTTTAATATATGTATTTCCTTATTAAGAATGCTACACTGCAAGCAGAGAAGCAAGCACTGAAAACTCAACTAAAGCAACTTGAGACACAGAACAATAATTTGCAGGCGCAGATCCTTGCACTTCAGAGGCAGACAGTGTCATTACAGGAGCAGAATACCACTCTCCAGACACAGAATGCAAAGCTACAGGTTGTATTGTAATATTTTGGAGATATGCAGAAACTCTTGAATTATGCTGTTAAAATAGGGAAGCTAGCAATGGAAATATTGTTTCTTAGTGAATTTAACAAATAATTTAAAATTATATTAAAATATTTTTATTTAGTACCTTGCCAGACTTTCAAATGTCAGCATTTTGTAAATGTCAGAACCTGTAATATGTATTAATAAATTCATTCAGCAAGTAGAAATAAAATAAAGGTAATTTGTGATCTTTCCCTTACTTCAGCAAGTTTATTATAATTAATCAGATAAAATCTCTCACTTTAGAGTATGGTTGTAGAATATCACCCCTTATTTGATTTTTACAGCTTAATCACATTAGTTCTTGGAAAATAGCATGAGGATTTTGTCTTTAGACTTTTCCTTAGTTAATAGGATCCAACTTTAATACTGCCAGTGTCTTTTCAAACAGAGCAGCCAGGTGGGGTAAAGTACAACCCTCTTTAATCTGTCAAACAGCAGAAGAAAAAAGTTCCCTTTCTGAATCTAAAAGTTCTTTCTTTAATGCTTTTCTATTCAGTAAAGCAAATATAAATTTAATTTAGACTCTTGAGAAATTTCCAGTTGAATTTTCACAGGTCATTTTTCAGTTCTGTTAACTCCTAAATTCTAGCTAAATGATATACTAGCATTTCATATTCTGTGCTTGTTCGTAAATAGAATGCAAATTGTTGCTATTCCCCTTCATTTAAAATAAATTTAAACTCAAAAATATAAAACACATATATGTATATATGCAGGCCTATAAGTATGTATGTTTTATTTCAAAGCCCCTACCAAAAAATAAAAAATTGAATGATAACATTATTCTTTAGAAGCAAAGATCCAAGTTTTCTCAGTACACTATGAATATATCTGCTATGATTTATTTAGAGCTTCCTAAAGTTAACATTGTATTCTTTTATTTTTTTAAAAAATAGATCAGCCATGAGCTATTTTTCTTGTGTCTGATCGCAATATGCATTCTTATAGGTTGAAAATTCCACCCTTAATTCCCAAAGTACCTCACTTATGAACCAGAACGCGCAGCTCTTAATCCAGCAGTCTTCATTAGAAAATGAAAATGAATCTGTAATCAAAGAGCGAGAAGACCTGAAATCCCTCTATGATTCTCTAGTCAAAGATCATGAAAAGCTGGAACTTCTTCATGAACGGCAGGCTTCAGAGTATGAATCTCTCATTGCTAAACACGGAACTCTAAAGTCTGCCCACAAAAATCTTGAGGTGGAACATAAGGACCTTGAAGATCGGTAATTTATCATATTTTCTTGTGTTCTGAATTTAAAACCGATTTTCTTCAGGTAGTGTAATTTTATATTTTGTGAAGATCTAAGAAATAGTTTATGTAGGAAGTTATATAAGTTTATATGTGTTCTATGTGATACTTATATTACTCTTGTTTCCTTCACTTCTAAAATACTTTCTTTTTTCCTAAAGAAATAGAAATCTAATACCTAACTTTTTTTTTCCAGCTACAATCAGTTATTAAAACAGAAAGGACAATTGGAAGATTTAGAAAAAACAATCAAAGTAGAACAAGAAAAAATGCTGCTTGAAAACAAAAACCATGAGACTGTAGCTGCAGAATATAAGAAACTTTGTGGTGAAAATGATAGGTAACAAATACTAATTATATTTATATATTTATTAGGTCTTTTCCTTTATATTCCAAAGTATATACTGCCCTTTTGCAGTACCAGACATAATTTAAACTTAGAATTTTTAAAAACTGGAATAGAGGACTTGGTATCGTCCCTTTTACAATTAAAAAGCAAAAACAAGACACAGAGTGAAAAATAAAATGCCCCTCAATAATCCTACTGCTTGTTTTCAGTTGGCTCAGATGTGAACCTAGATCTTCTGTTTTGTTCTCTTTGTTTTGTTCAACTAATTTTTTTAAATTGTGGTAACAATATAGTAAAAATCTGCCATTTTAAGTGTACATTTCATTGGCATTAATTACCATTACAATGGTCAAGTAAAGTTTTAAGCCATAGTCTATAGAAAATTTCTTTACCTTGCTAGCACTAATCTACTTAACTGAGACAGAATGTAATGAAGCTTGATTTTTTTGTCTTTCTCTATTTTCACTATTTACATTTACATCATCACTATTTACATCACCACTTTTCTTAATTTAATACAATCCATTTTTAGAAATCAAGTTGTTTTTTTCATTAAAAAAATAATCCCTTAGCTTTTAGAGCCATTTCATTTTTTTAACTTTTTTTCATATATTAATATATTTTTCTTATTATAAACATTGTTTATAGTAAGAAAAATATATATTCTTACTATATATAGTAAAAAATATATACACCAGAATTCACTGGTGTTAATTACATTCACAGTGTTGTGATGTAACATGCAACAACCATTACCAAAACTTTTTCATCACCTGAAGTATTGCTTTATATTATCATTAACTTCCCATTCCCCATTCCCTTTTGCCCTTGGTAACATATGAACTGCTTTCTGTCTCTGAGAATATCCTTGTTCCGGATATTTCATATAATTTGAATCATAGACTGTTTTTCCTTTTGTGTATATGCCTTACTTCATTCAGCATAATATCTTCAAGGTTCATCCAGGTTCTAACCTGTATCAGATCGTCATTAAAAAAAATTTTTTTTTATATTAGAGAAGCTGTGGGTTTACAGAGCAATCATAATAAAATATAGGATTTCGGGCGGGCCACAGTAGCCCAGCAGTCACAGTTCTCGCCTGCCATGCTGGAGACATGGGTTCGATTCCTAGTGCCTACCCATGCTAAAAATATATATATATATATATATATATATATGATTTTCAAAAACAGTAGCACCCTAATATTAATACTTTGCATTGGTATGGAACATTTGTTACAATTAATAATAGCACATTTTTATAATTATGCTATTAACATACCTCATAGGTCTATGGATTTTTTTTTTGTATGCTATGTGGCGGGGTCATATTTCATTCTTTTTCCATGTGAGTAGTCCTTTATTGCAGCACCGTTTGCTCAATTTTTGTTTGTTTGGGAAGTGCATGGGCTGGAAATTGAACCCAGTTCTCCCACATGGCAGGCAAGAAGTCTACCACTGAACTACCCTTACACCCCAGTTCTATGGATTTTTAAAAAATAAATTTTTTTTGTTACTGTATATACACTTAAAAAAAAATTATTTATTAATTAAAAAATAAGAAACAAAATAAAACATACATAATCAGTAATTCACAATATCATCACCTAGTTGCATATTCATCATTTCTTAGAACATTTGCATTAATTCAGAAAAAGAAACAAAAAGACAATAGAAAAAGAAATGAAATGAACACAGGAAAGAAAAAAAAAAGATTATACCTATCATACCCCTTACCCCTTGCCTTCATTGATCACTAGCATTTCAAACTACATTTATTTTAACATTTCTTCCCCCTATTATTTATTTTTATTCCATATGTCCTACTCGTCTGTTGACAAGGTAGATAAAAGGAGCATCAGACACAAGGTTTTCACAATCACACAGTCACATTGTGACAGCTGTATCATTCATTATTCAATCATCCTCAAGAAACCTGGCTACTGGAACACAGCTCTACATTTTCAGGCAGTTCCCTCCTGCCTCTCCATTACATCTTGATGATATCTACTTGATGCATAAGAATAACCTCCAGGATAACCTCTTGACTCTGTTTGGAATCTCTCAGCCATTGACAGTTTGTCTCATTTCCCTCTTCCCTCTTTTGGTCAAGAAGGTTTTCTCAATCCCTTGATGCAAAGTCTCAGCTCATTCTAGGGTTTGTCTCAATCCCTTGATACTGAGTCTCCGCTCATTCCAAGATCTCTGTCCCACGTTGCCAGGAAGGTCCACACCCCTGGGAGTCATGTCCCACATAGAGAGGGGTAGGGTGGTGAGACTGCTCGTTGTGTTGTCTGGAGAGAGGGGCCACATCTGAGCAACAAAAGAGGCTCTTTTGGGGGGTGACTCTTAGGCCTAATTTTAAGTAGGCTTGACCTATCCTTTGCGGGTTAAGTTTCATATGAACAAACCCCAAGACTGGGGGCTCAGCCTATAGCTTTGGTTGTCCACACTGTTTTTGAGAATATTGAGAATTCAACTTGGGGAAGTTGATGTCCAGGGCATCACTCTGGACAAACCAACAAAATCTCATGTTCTACATGAGATTCCAAGTACTTATGGCGTTCAGTAAAACTATCTACATAAGTTATATTAGGAATTGCACTAGTCAAAATATTAATTTTCTACCAAATAAACATTTTTTTGCTTTAGTCTCACACATAAGGTGACATTTTAAAATATTAGTTACCATCTATTTTCAGTACCCTGCAATTATGACATTCCTTTGTTCTTCCTCATGCAAGAACATTTTGTAAATTGTACCTTGTACATTTCACTATTATTATACACTCTAGGCATTCCTAGATTATACCATCTCAATCTTTAACATCTATCTTTCTTTCTGATTTCAATGTCCCCAGCCCTCCTCCCTCTATCATTCTCACATGCAGCTTCATTCAGTGTTTTTACATAAATATATTACAGTTAGGTAGTATTGTGCTGTCCATTTCTGAGTTTTTGTATCCAGTCCTGTTGCACAGTCTGTATCCCTTCAACTGCAATTACCCTATATCTTACCCTATTTCTATCTCCTGATGGTCTCTGTTATGAACAAAATATTCCAAGTTTATTCACTAATGTCAGTTCATATCAATGAGACCATACAGTATTTGTCCTTTAGTTTTTGGCTAGTCTCACTCAGCATAATGTTCTCAAGGGCCATCCATGTTGTTACATACTTCAAAGTTTATTCTTTCTTAAAGCTGCATAATATTCCATCGTATGTATATACCATAGTTTGTTTAGCCACTCATCTGTTGATGGACATTTTGGCTGTTTCCATCTCCTTGCAATTGTAAATAATGCTGCTATAAACATTGGTGTGCAAATGTCCATTTGTGTCTTTGCCCTTATGTCCTCTGAGTAGATACCTAGCAATGGTATTGCTGGGTCATATGGCAATTCTATATTCAGCTTTTTGAGGAACCGCCAAACTGCCTTCCACAGTGGTTGCACCATTTGACACTCCCACCAACAGTGAATAAGTGTGCCTCTTTCTACACATCCTCTCCAGCACTTGTCATTTTCTGTTTTGTTGATAATGGCCATTCTTACTGTGTATACACTTTAATATTTCCCTTTTTAATCATATTCAGATAATATTACATTGCTGTTAATTGTATTCACAAGTTGTCTTACTATCACCACCATCCCTTAACAAAACGCTTCCATCATTTCAGATAGGAACCTTGTATATTTTATGTCTTAACTTTCCATTCCCTATCCTCACCCTGTCCCCTGGTAACTAAATTCTAGATTCTGACTTTATGACTTTGCTTATTTTAATTGTTTCAGATCAGTGTGATGATTCAGTGTGGTTCCTTCTGTGTCTGGCTTATTTCATTCAACATGATGTCTTCAGTGTTCATCCATGATATCTCATGTATCAAGACTTCATTCCTTTTTACTCCTGAATAATGTTCCATTATATGTGTATACCAGATTTTATTTATCCATTCATTTGTTGATGGGCACTTGGGTTGTTTCCATCTTTTGCCAGTTGTTAATGATGCCGAAAGAACATTGGTGTGCAAATATCTGTTTGAGTCCCTGCTTTCAATTCTTTTGGTTATATACCTAGTGGAGTTACCAGTCATATGACAGTTCTATTCTTGGCTTTTTCTTTTTTAATTAATTAATTTATTTATTTATTAAACCTAACAACAGACAGGCACAAACATTCTTACCATATGATCATTCCATACTTGATATATAATCAGTAACTCACAATATCACCACATAGTTGTATATTCATCATGATTGTTTCTTAGAACATTTGCATCAATTCAGAAAAAGAAATAAAAAGAAAACAGAAAAAAGTTCATACATACCATACCCCTTACCCCTCCCTTTCATTGATCACTAGCATTTCAATCTACTAAATTTATTTTAACATTGTTCTCCCTATTATTTATATATTTTTAATCCGTATGTTTTACTTGTCTGCTGATAAGGTAAGTAAAAGGAACATCAGACATGAAGTTTTCACAATCATACGCTCCCATTGCGAAAGCTTTCTCTTTATACAATCATCTTCAAGAAACATGGCTACTGGAACACAGCTCTACATTTACAGGCAGTTCCCTCCAGCCTCTCCATTACACCTTAATTCAAAAGGTGATATCTATTTAACTTGTAAGAATAACCTCCAGGATAACCTCCCTACTCTGTTTGGAATCTCTCAGTCATTGACACTTTATTTTGTCTCATTTTGCTCTTCCTCCTTTTGGTGGAGAAGTTTTTCTCAATCCCTTGATGCTGAGTCCCAGCTCATTCTAGGATTTCTGTTCCATGTCGCCAGAAGGGTTACACCCCTGGGAGTCATGTCCCATGTAGAGAGGGGGAGGACAGTAAGTTTGCTTGTCATGTTGGCTGAGAGAGAAAGGCCACATCTGAGCAACAAAAGAGGTTCTCTTGTGGGTGACACTTGGGCCTAATTTTAAGTAGGCTTAGCCTGTCCTTTGCAGGGTGAAATTTCATAGAACAAACCCCGGGATTGGGGGTTCAGCCTATTGCTTTGGTTGTCCCCACTGCTTGTGAGAATGTCAAGAATTCTCCACTTGGGGAAGTTGAATTTTCCCCCTTTCTCACCATTCCCCCAATGGGACTTTGCAAATACTTTTTTATTTGCTGTTCAAATCACTCTGGAATTTATTGGGGCATCACTCTGGACAAACTACAAAATCTCATGCTTTTACTCGTTACCATGTACTGTGGTGTTCAATTAAGCTGTCCACATAAAGTACATTATGAAATGCACTAGTCAAAATATTAGTTTTTAGAAAATATTAGAAAAAAATAAACATTTTTTTCTTTAGTCTCACACATAAGTTAAAGTTTTAAAATTTAATTACCATCTATTTTCAGCACCCTGCAATATTGACATTCCTTTGTTCTTCCTCATGCAAAAAAATTTTTAATTTTGTACATTTAGTCACTATCATTATACACTCGAGGCATTCCTAGATTATATCATCTCAGTCTTTATCATCTATCTTTTCTTCTGATTTCATTTGTGTCCCCAGGCCTCCTCGCTCTATCATTCTCAGGTTTAGCTTCATTCAGTATTCTAACATTATTGTATTACGAAGTTAGGTAGTATTACAAAGTTAGATAGTATTGTGCTACCCATTTCTGAACTTTTACAGTCAGTTCTGTTGCACTGTATCTCTTCAGCTCTAGTTACCCAAAATCTACCCTATTTCTATCTCTTGATGTTCTCTGTTACCAACTGAAATTCTCCAAGTTCATTCACTAATGTCAGTTCATATCAGCAAGAACATACAGTGCTTGTCCTTTTATTTCTGGCTAACCTCACTCAGCATAATGTCAATAAGGTCCAACCATGTTGTTACAAACTTCATGTCTCACAGTTGTGTAAATTGCATTGTATGTATATACCACAGCTTGATTAGCCACTCATCTGTTGATGGACATTTTGGCTGTTACTATCTCTTGGGAATTGTAAATAATGCTGCTATAAACACTGGTGTGCAAATGTCCATTTGTGTCCTTGCCTTCATGTCCTCTGAGTAGATACATAGCAATGGTATTGCCGGATCATATGGCAATTCTATACTTAGCTTCCTGAGGAACCCCCAAACTGCCTTCCACAGCAGTTGTACCATTTCACATTCCCACCAACAGTGGATAAGTGTGCCTCTTTCTCCACATCCTCTCCAGCACTTGTAATTTTCTGTTTTATTGATAATGGCTATTCTGGTGTGTGTGAGGTGATATCTCATTGTGGCATTGATTTGCGTTTCCCTAATGCAACCTTTCCCTCAGCCAGGGAAGTTGAGCATCTTTTCATGTGTCTTTTGGCCATTTGTATTTCCTCTTCTGAGAAGTGTCTGTTCAAGTCTTCTGCTCATTTTGTAATTGGGTTGTCTGTCTTTTTGTTCTTGAGTTGAACAATCTCTTTATATATTCTCCATACTAGACCTCTATCTGATATATCATTTCCAAATATTGTCTCCCATTTTGTGTAGGCTGTCTTTTTACTTTCTTGACAAAGTTCTTTGATGAGCAAAAGTATTTAATTTTGAGCAGTTCCTATTTATTTATTTCAATATGTGCTTTGGGTGTAAGGTCTAGGAAACTGCCTCTATTCCAAACTTTATGAAATGCTTCCTGCATTTTTCTTCTGAAAGTTTTATGTTCTTGGATCTAATGTTTAGGTCTTTGATCCATTTTGAGTTAATTTTTGTATAGGGTGTGAGTTATGGATCCTGTTGCATTCTTTGCATGTGGATATCCAGTTCTCTAGGCACCATTTATTGAAGATACCGTTCTGTCCCAGGTGAGTTGGCTTGACTGCCTTATGAAAGATCAATTGTCCATAAACGAGAGGGTCTATATCCAAACACTCTATTCAATTCCATTGGTCGGTATATCTATCTTTTTGCCAGTACGATCCTGTTTTGACCACTATAGCTTCGTAATGCACCTTAAAGTCAGGGAGCGTGAGACTTCCAACTTCATTTTTCTTCCTCAGGATATTTTTTGCTATTTGGGGCACCCTGCCCTTCCAGATAAATTTGGGTTTTTTTTTGTTTGTTTGTTTTCCAGATAAATTTGGTCATTGGTTTTTCTATTTCTGAAAAGTAAGTTTTTGGGATTTTAATTGGCATTGCATTGAACCTAGGTAGAATTGACATCTTAACTATATTTAGTCTTCGAATCCATGAACATGGTATGCCCTTCCATTTATTTAGGTCTTCTGTGATTTCTTTTAGAAATTACTTGTAGTTTTCTTTGTACAGGTCTTTTTTTTTATTATTAATTAAAAAAAATTAACAAAACATTTAGAAATCATTCCATTCTACATGTACAATCAGTAATTCTTAATATCATCACATAGTTGCATATTCATCATTTCTTAGTACATTTGCATCGATTTAGAAGAAGAAATAAAAAGACAACAGAATAAGAATTAAAACGATAATAGAGAGGAAAAAAAACCTATACCTCACATGCAGCTTCATTCAATGTTTTAACATAATTGCATTACAATTAGGTAGTATTGTGCTGTCCATTTCTGAGTTTTTATATCCAGTCCTGTTGCACAGTCTGTATCCCTTCGGCACCAATTACCCCTTCTCTTTTTTTTGTTTTTTTTTTTTTAATTAACAGAAAAAAAGAAATTAACCCAACATTTAGAAATCATACCATTCTACATATGCAATCAGTAATTCTTAACATCATCACATAGATGCATGATCATCGTTTCTTAGTACGTTTGCATCGGTTTACAAGAACTAGCAACACAACCGAAAAAGATATAGAATGTTAATATAGAGAAAAAAATAAAAGTAATAGTAAAAACAAAACAAAACAAAACAAAACAAAAACCTATAGCTCAGATGCAGCTTCATTCATTGTTTTAACATGATTACTTTACAATTAGGTATTATTGTGCTGTCCATTTTTGAGTTTTTGTATCTAGTCCTGTTGCACAGTCTGTATCCTTTCAGCTCCAATTGCCCATTATCTTACCCTGTTTCTAACTCCTGCTGGACTCTATTACCAATGACATATTCCAAATTTATTCTCGAATGTCTGTTCACATCAGTGGGACCATACAGTATTTGTCCTTTAGTTTTTGGCTAGACTCACTCAGCATAATGTTCTCTAGGTCCATCCATGTTATTACATGGTTCATAAGTTTATCTTGTCTTAAAGCTGCATAATATTCCATCGTATGTATATACCACAGTTTGTTTAGCCACTCTTCTGTTGATGGAGATTTTGGCTGTTTCCATCTCTTTGCAATTGTAAATAACGCTGCTATAAACATTGGTGTGCAAATGTCTGTTTGTGTCTTTGCCCTTAAGTCCTTTGAGTAGATTCCCAGCAATAGTATTGCTGGGTCGTATGGCAATTCTATATTCAGTTTTTTGAGGAACCGCCAAACTGCCTTCCACAGTGGTTGCACCATTTGACATTCCCACCAACAGTGGATAAGTGTGCCTCTTTCTCCGCATCCTCTCCAGCACTTGTCATTTTCTGTTTTGTTGATAATGGCCATTCTGGTGGGTGTGAGATGATATCTCATTGTGGTTTTGATTTGCATTTCTCTAATGGCCAGGGACATTGAGCATCTCTTCATGTGCCTTTTGGCCATTTGTATTTCCTCTTCTGAGAGGTGTCTGTTCAAGTCTTTTTCCCATTTTGTAATTGGGTTGGCTGTCTTTTTGTTGTTGAGTTGAACAATCTCTTTATAAATTCTGGATACTAGACCTTTATCTGATATGTCATTTCCAAATATTGTCCCCCATTGTGTAGGCTGTCTTTCTACTTTCTTGATGAAGTTCTTTGATGCACAAAAGTGTTTAATTTTGAGGAGTTCCCATATTTATTTCCTTCTTCAGTGTTCTTGCTTTAGGTTTAAGGTACATAAAACCGCCTCCAGTTGTAAGATTCATAAGATATCTCCCAACATTTTCCTCTAACTGTTTTATGGTCTTAGACCTAATGTTTAGATCTTTGATCCATTTTGAGTTAACTTTTGTATAGGGTGTGAGACATGGGTCTTCTTTCATTCTTTTGCATATGGATATCCAGTTCTCTAGGCACCATTTATTGAAGAGACTGTTCTGTCCCAGGTGAGTTGGCTTGACTGCCTTATCAAAGATCAAATGTCCATAGATGGGAGGGTCTATATCTGAGCACTTCATTCGATTCCATTGGTTGATATATCTATCTTTATGCCAATACCATGCTGTTTTGACCACTGTGGCTTCATAATATGCCTTAAAGTCAGGCAGCGCGAGACCTCCAGCTTCGTTTTTTTTCCTCAAGATGTTTTTAGCAATTCGGGGCACCCTGCCCTTCCAGATAAATTTGCTTATTGGTTTTTCTATTTCTGAAAAATAAGTTGTTGGGATTTTGATTGGTATTGCATTGAATCTGTAAATCAATTTAGGTAGGATTGACATCTTAACTATATTTAGTCTTCCAATCCATGAACACGGTATGCCCTTCCATCTATTTAGGTCTTCTGTGATTTCTTTTAACAGTTTTTTGTAGTTTTCTTTATATAGGTTTTTTGTCTCTTTAGTTAAATTTATGTATAGGTCTTTTGAATCCTTCGTTAAATTTATTCCTAAATATTTTATTCTTTTGGTGGCAATTGTAAATGGAATTTTTTCTTGATTTCCCCCTCAGATAGTTCATAACTAGTGCATAGAAACACTGCAGATTTTTGAGTGTGGATCTTATAACCTGCCACTTTGCTGTACTCATTTATTAACTCTATTAGTTTTGCTGTGAATTTTTCAGGGTTTTGACATACAGTATCATATTGTCTGCAAACAGAGTTTTAGTTCTTTCTTTTCAATTTTGATGCCTTGTATTTCTTTTTCTTGTGTAATTGCTCTGGCTAGAACTTCCAACACAATGATGAATAACAGTGGTGATAGTGGACATCCTTGTCTTTTTCCTGATCTTAGGGGGAAACTTTTCAGTTTTTCCCCATTGAGGATGATGTTAGCTATGGGTTTTTCATATCTTCCCTTTATCATGTTGAGGAAGTTCCCTTCTATTCCTATGCTTTGAAGTGTTTTCAACAAGAAAGGATGTTGAATTTTATCAAATGCCTTCTCTGCATCAATTGAGATGATCAGGTGGTTTTTCTACTTTGATTTGTTGATGTGGTGTATTACATTAATTGATTTTCTCATGTTGAGCCATCCTTGCATACCTGGGATGAGTCTTACTTGATCATGGTGTATAATTCTTTTAATGTGCTGCTGGATTCAATTTGCAAGAATTTTGTTGAAGATTTTTGCGTATATAGTCATTAGAGAGAATGATCTGTAATTTTCTTTTCTTATAATATCTTAGTCTGACTTTTGTATGTGGGTGATGTTGGCTTCATAGAATCAGTTGGGTAGCTTTTACTCTTCAGTTTTGTTTTTTTTTGAGGAGTTTGAGCAGAATTGGTAACTAATTCTTTCTTGAATGTTTGGTAGAATTCACATGTGAAACCACCCGGTCCTGGACTTTTCTTTTTTGGAAACTTCTTAATGACTAATTGAGTTTCTTTACTTGTGATTGGATTGTTGCAATCATCTGTTTCTTCTTGAGTCAATATTGGTTAGTCATGCCTTTCCAGGAAGTTGTACATTTCATCTACATTGTTAAGTTTACTAGCATAAAGTTGTTCATTGTATCCTCTTATTACTTCCTTTACTTCTGCAGTGTCAGCGGTTGTGTCTCCTCTTCCATTTCTGATTTTGTTTATTTGCATCCTTGCTCTTATTCTTTTTGTCAGTCTCACTAAGAATCCACAATCTTATTGATTCTCTTATAGAAGCAACTTTTGGTTTTGTTGATTTTCTCAATTGTTTCCATGTTCTCAATTTCATTTATTTCTGCTTTAATCTTCAATATTTCTTTTCATTTGCTTTCTTGGGGTTAGTTTGCTGTTCTTTCTCTAGTTCTTCCAAGTGGACAGTTAATTCCTCGATTTTCACTCTTTCTTCTTTTTCAATATAGGCATTTAGAGCAATAAATTTCCCTCATCACTGCCTTTGCTGCATCCCATAGATTTTGATATGTTGTGTTTTCATTTGCTTTGAGATAGTTACTGATTTCTCTTGTAATTTCTTCCTTGACTCACTGGTTGTTTAAGAGTGTGTTGTTGAGCCTCCATATATTTGCGAATTTGCTGGTACTCTACCTATTATTGATTTCCAAGTTCATTCCTTTATGATCTGAGAAAGTGTTTTGTATGATTTTAACCTTTTTAAATTTATTGAGACTTGCTTTGTGACCCAGTCTATTGTCTGTCCTTGAGAATAATCCATGAGCACTTGAGAAAAAAGGTGTATCTTACTGTTGTAATGGTCTATAAATATCTGTTAATTCTAGCTCATTTATCGTATTATTCAAATTCTCTGTTTCTTTATTGATCTTTCATCTAGATGTTCTCTCCATTATGAGAGTGGGGAATTGAAATCTCCAACTATTATGGTAGATGTGTCTATTTCTGTTTTCAGTGTTTGCCTCATGTATTTTGGAGCATTCTGGCTCAGTGCATAGATATTTATGATTGTTATGTCTTCTTGTTGAACTGTTCCTTTTATTAATGCATAGTGTCCTTCTTTGTCTCTTTGTACTATTTTACATTTGAAGCCTAATTTATTGGAATTCAGTATAACTACTCCTGCTCTTTTCTGATTGTTGTTTGCATGAAATATCTTTTCCCAACCTTTCACTCTCCTCTAGACAGCATATAGATGGGTCCTGTTTTTTAATCCATTCTGCCAGTCTATGTCTTTTGAGTGGGGAGTTTAATCCATTAACATTTAGTGTTATTACTGTACAGGTAGTACTTTCTTCTACCATTTTGCCTTTTGGATTTTATATGTCATATCTGATTTTCCTTCTTTTTACCTTTACTCAAAGTCTTTATTTCTACACTCTTCTCCACACCTTTCTCTTCTGTATTTTCATATCTGTCTCTAGTGCCCCCTTTAGTATTTCTTGTAGAGCTGGTCTCTTGGTCACAAATTCTCTCAGTGATTTTTTGACTGAAAATGTTTTAATTTCTCCTTCATTTTTGAAGAACAATTTTGCTGGATATAGAATTCTTGGTCAGCAGTTTTTCTCTTTTAGTAATTTAAATATATCATCCCACTGTCTTGCCTCCATGGTTTCTTCTGAGAAATCTACACATAGATTGGGCTTCCCTTGTATGTGATGGATTGCTTTTCTCTTGCTGCTTTCAAGATTCTCTCTTTTCTTTGACCTCTGACATTAGTAAGTGTCTTGGAGTATGTCTATTTCGATCTATTCTGTTTGGGGTACGCTGCACTTCTTGGATCTGTGATTTTAAGTATTTCATAAGAGTTGGGAAGTTTTCAGTGATATTATCTCCATTAGTTCTTCTCCTCCTTTTTCTTTTTCTTCTTCTTCTGGGACATGCGCAACATGCATATTCGTGTGCTTCATGTTGTCATACTGTTCCGAGTCCCTGCTCCTGTTTTTCCATTCTTTTCCCCGTATTTTCTTTTGCTCATCAGATTTCAGATGTCCCATCCTCCAGTTCACTAATCCTGTCTTCTGCCTCTTGAAATTAGCACTGTAGGTTTCCATTGTTTTTTCATCTCTTCTACTGTGCCTTTCATTCTCATAAGTTCTGTGATTTGTTTTTTCAGACTTTGATTTCTTCTTTTTGTTCATTCCCTTGCGTTCTTTATATCCTCCCTCTGTTCATTGATTTGATTTTAATGAGGTTTTCCATGTCTGTTTGATTCTATGTCGGGTTTGATTCCCGGTACCTGCCTATGCAAAAAGAAAAAAAAAATGCTGCCTTTTTACCTAAACACTTACATTGCTCATTCATTTAGTTCTTTCTCTGTATTTCCCTTTACCTCCTTAAGCGTGTTTAAGATCACTTCTTAAAAGGCTTTAGTTGATATGTGTACATTGTCATCTTCATTGGTATTTTCTATATTTTTATCATCTTCCTCTGGATAGGCCATCATTTCCTGATTTTTTGACTTGTCCTCTTTTTGCACATTGTACATTTTAATGTTTTAAAATGTTAGTCTGGAATTTATTCTCTGAGATGTGTTTCTTAGTTTTATAACCAGCTGGTGATAAGACAGAGATATCTTGAGCTTCTGCCCTCCTATCTGGAAGGTCATGCCCAAAGCAAATACAATGTGCGGCATTTTCCCTGTCTTTCTGAGCCTGTCTTGCCCTGGGCTTTTTCTGTTCAGTCGTTTTGGAGTTCCCGTGTTTATAAAAGTTTGGTAGTCCCCTCTGTTTCTCAGGAGACAGACCTCCCTCTCTTGGGTGTTTGAAGTTGGCAGGTTTTTGTCCCAGACTGTCTGGATCTATAGTTTTTTATACTTCCTTCCTTGTGTCTAGCTGCTTTTGCTTGGAGGGCAAATTCTAGAAGGATGGTAACCCTTGAATGACTTCCCAAGTCAATCTTCAGGCCAAAGCAGGGCCTGGGACCCATGAAGGGGCTACAGACTGATTCCAAAGTGCCCTTGGAGGGCATCAGAAAGGTTGCCAAGAGCCACTCTGATGGCTCCTCATAGGTGAGCTTTGTTGGCCTGCACAGCAAGTGCTGCTTTTCGGGTAACTTTCTTCCATGGACTTGAGGAAATGCTGCAATTTTAAGTCTCCACCATTACGCAAGATATGTTGAAACAATGAGTGCTACTGCCTTTGTCTTGGGCAAGTTGAAACAGTATCTGCCCTCAGAGCTGCACCCCGAGCAATCTGAATTTGCTAATTCAAATCCATGATCAATGGTCTTCCTTGTTCTTGGGGAGGAGGACTTTTTAAAATCCCTTTCTGTTAACAACAGGTAGTTGAGGGCTGGACTACTTGGCAGCCTGCCATGAGAGTGGGGGTATGGGTGCTATTATTTACCACCTGTAGAGATCAGTGTATTGTTTTTTTTACCATAATTGATCAGTCTCTTGCTCCCACTCTTTCGTGGATGCTGTGCTGTGTTCCTCTGGGCTGCAGAATTTCAAAATAGTTACTTCAGAGTTCCTTGTCTGTTTAATAGTTGTTTTGTCAGAAGGACTGAGTTCTGGCACTCCCTAGTCCTCCATCTCCCCTGAAGATCCAAGAACATGCTTCCTTTTTTACAGATGAATTATATTCCCTAGTATATATGTACCACAGGGTGATTATCCATTCATCTGTTGATGGACACTTGGATTGTTTCCATCTTTTGACTATTGTGAATAATGCTGTGGTGAACTTTCTGTTCAGGTACCTGTAACTTTGAAATTAGAAAAGGTGAGACTTTCAACTTTATTTTTTTTTTCTTCAAGATTTTTTGCTTTCGCGAAGCCCCATGCAGTTCCATATGAATTTGAGTATTGGCATTTCCAATTCTGATAGGGGTTGTGTTTGATCTGTAGTTGCATTTGGGTCATATTAAGATCTTTTTGTTTACTTTTTATTTTGAAATAATTTCACTTACAGCACATTTGCAAAAATAATGCGAACTGTATACAGCAAACTCTGGTATAACCCCATCCTCCCAGATACATAAATCCACTGATGTAGCATTTTGTCACCTTTGTCTTATTACTCTGTCTTTCTATCTGTCTGTTATTTTTCTATTTATATATCTGTCTATCTGATGACTACTTGGAAGCAGGTTGCGCTGGAACACATAATACTCCCAAGTATTTTTTGTACAAACAATGATTCATTATGTAATCACCTAAATGCAGTTCTCAAGTTCAAAAAATTTAATATTCATATAAAACTAACTGTATTCTAATTTTTTATGTTCCAGTAATTTCCTTTTAAGTCCTTTCTCCTTTATTTCTAGATCCTATCCTGTATCATGTATTGCATTTAATTATCATTATCTCTATACTTTTATTTAAATTGTGGAAATAAATATACCATAAATCTTCCCATCCCAACCATTCAGTGGGATTAATCACATTTACAGTGTTGCATTGCCTTCACCACTATCCATTACTAGATCTTCTCATAGTATCCTCTTATGATTTCTTTTATTTCTTCAGGGTCTGTGTTAACACACACCTTCCCATTTCTGATTTTGTTTATTTACATCCTCTCTCTTTTTCTTTGTCATTCTTGCTAATTGCCCATCAATTTTATTGATTTTCTCAAAGAACCAACTTTTGGTTTTATTGATTCTTTCTATTGTTCTTTTGTTTTCCCATTCATTCATCTCTGCTTTAATATTTGTCATTTCTCTTCTTCTGTTTGCTTTGGGTTGGTTTGCTGTTCTGTCTCAAGTTCCTCCAGGTGTGCTGTTACATCCTCGATTTTTGCTTTTTCTTGTTTTTTAATATAGGCAATTAGGGCAATAAATTTCCCTCTCAACTCAGCCTTTGCCACATCCCTTAGGTAAGTTGTGTTCTCATTTTCATTCATCTCCAGGTACCTACTCATTTCTCTAATAATTTCTTCGACCCAGTGGTTGTTAAATAGTGTGTTATTTGATCTCAATATATTTGTGAATGCTCTCATTCTTTGGTGGTTATTGAGATCCAGCTTCATCCCATTGTGATCAGAGAAAGTGTTTTGAATAATTTCAGTGTTTTTAAATTTATAAAGACCTGTTTTGTGCCCCAGCATATGATCTACTCTGGAGAATGTTCCATGAGCACTAGAGAAGAATGTATATATTTGTATTTTGGGGTGCAATGGCCTTTATAAGTCACTTTATATAATTTATATAAATATATAATAAATAAATATATAATAATATATAAATTTATATAACTTATAAAGAATTTATAAGTCTAATTCATTTACCAAGTTATTTAACTTCTCAATTTCTTTGTTGATCTTCTGTCTGGTTGTTCTATCTATGCTGGAAAGTGGTGTGTTGAAGTCTCCTACCATTATTGTTGAAGCATCTGTCGCTCCCTTCAGTTTTGCCAATGTCCGTCTATGTACTTTGGAGCCCCTTGATTGGGAGCATAAACATTTTTGATTGTTATATCTACTTGGTGAAGTGAACCTTTAATTAGTGTATAGTGTCCTCCTTTGTCTCTTATGATGTCTTTATATTTAAAGTTGATTTTGTCCGATATTAGTATAGCTACTTCTGCTTTATTTTGGTTATAACTTGCATGGAAAATCTTTTCTATCCTTTCACTTTCAGTCTATTTGCATCCTTGCATCTAAGATGAGTCTCTTGTAAGCAGCAACCTGGATTATGTTTCTTAATCCATTCTGTCGATCTGTATCTTCTAATTGGTAAGTTTAGTCCATTAACATTCTAAGTTATTACTGAAAAGTTGTTTCTTGATGCCACCATCTAATTTTTTTAATTTTATTTTATCAGATTTATGTATTCTTTTCCCTCTTTCTCTTTGTATTATTCAAATTACCCTTAGTGGTACTCTTCAGTTCTGTTCCCTCCTCCAGATTTCCTTCTGTCCATTTTTTCACCCAACAGGACTCCTTTTAGTATTTCTTGTAGGGCCGGTGTTTTGTTGACAAATTCTTTCAGGACTTCTTTGTCTGTGAAAACTTTCATCTCTCCCTCCATTTTGAAGGACAGTTTGGCTGGGTACAGAATTCCTGGCTGAAAGTCTTTGTTTTTTAGGATCTTGAATATATCATACCACTGCCTTCTCGCCTCCAGAGTGCTAGTTGAGTAGTCTTTACTCAGTCTTATTTTGTTTTCCCTTGTACGTAGTAGATTGTTTTTCTCTTGCTGGTTTCAGGATTTTCTGCTTCTCTTCAAACCGACAGGCTGGTTAATATGTGCCTTGGGAAAGGCCTATTTGGATTTATTCTGTTTGGAGTTCTTTAGGCTTCTTTGATTTGTATATTTATGTCCTTTATGAGGGTTGAGAAGTTTTCCCCCATTATATCCTCAATTATTCTTTGTAGCCCTTTACACCTCTCTTCTTCAGGGGCACCAGTGATTCTTGTATTTGTGTGCTTTGTTTTGTCTGTCATTTTTCCCTGCATTCCAATTCAATATTTTCCATCTTCTATTGCCTTCTTGATCTCCTTTGTGTCATTTGCTGTTCCACTTATTTTATTACGTAGAGTTGTTGAACATCTTTGATTAGTTGTTCTAATGTCTGTCTCCTATAGGTGTTTAAATTTGGTCATTAGGCAGGGCTTTATCTGTGTGCATTGTGATATGATTAGTGATCTTCTGCTGTCTTTGTGGCATTAAAATATCTTGATTGGTTTACTTTGGGAGTTGATTTCTTTCTGTAGTCTTAAGATGTTGTGCTCGTGGGATGGTTGTACAGCAGGAAGCAGGGTACAGGGTGGGGCACTCAGTGCGGTGATTTGTTTCAGATCAGGTCTAGTCGTACTTTGGGAATGTTACACTGATGCTTGTGAATGCAGGTGCATAACCGTTGCATAGAACTGTTGCAGCAAGTCAGCATTATGCCTTCATGGATTGGGGGCAGATGTGACCCAGCCGCCCAGGTCGGTACTTTTTTAGAACTGGAAGGTGAGGCTGAGTGCAGTACACATGTGCGGTTCTAGGGCTGCTGTAAAGTGCAGTTCTCAGAGCTGAATGACGTGATTGGGGGCCTGAATTCATGTGTGGGGCCTGGAATGCCATCAACAGGTGCAGAGATCTCGGAATTGCGGAGTAAGGCTGTGTGACACTATGGGCAGGGGGGCAGGGTTAGCTTAGGTATGGAGGTTAGTGCCCACAGCCTTTATGCACTGGCAACAGCCTGTGGGGAACAGAGAGGGGGAGGTAGTGGAGTTGGGAGGGGTTTAGGAGAGTTAGGTTGGGCTGCACTTGGGGTAGGGGTGTTGGGCAGGTATGTGCTGTGAGGCTGGTAGAGTCAGGGAGACTCTACCAGCAGGTAGAGTGTGGGGAATGGGAGCGGGTGACGAGGTTCGGGGTGAGTCGCTGGGTCACATTCCTGAGGTGGTGAGAGTAGCTCTCCCAAGGAATGCCGCCTGGCATACTTCCTAGTCCCGGGCTCCCATCCTTGCATTCTGGCTGGTTTTGCACCAGGCTTCAGCTTTCTGCTGCTCAGTTCCTTGGCTTCTGCATCCAAGGCTGCCCCATATTGTGCAGAAGGCACTCCCAGGTCAGCCACACTCCTGAATCACTGCCTCAGTCATCCTCATGACTTTTCTCTAACTTTTTGGTGAAGCAGGGCTGATATCAAGTTGCTCTATTCAGCCATATTCCCCAAAGTCCTGGTTGGCAATTTTTTGCTTTCAAT
Source organism: Tamandua tetradactyla (assembly GCF_023851605.1). Lineage (NCBI taxonomy): Eukaryota > Metazoa > Chordata > Mammalia > Pilosa > Myrmecophagidae > Tamandua > Tamandua tetradactyla. Next base: position 27,780,043 of record NC_135343.1, on the reverse strand, counting down.
AATTTAAATATGTTATCCAGTTGCCTTCCTGTGTCCATCATTTCTGATGAGAAATCAGCATTTAATCTTATTGAATGCCCCTAGTGTATGACATCTTGCTTTACTCTTATAGCTTTCTGAATTCTCTCTTTATCTTTTGTCAGTCACCGGTTTGAGTATGACATGGCTCCGTGTGGTTCTATTTTGGTTTATTCTGTTTGGTGTTTGTTGCCATACACCAAATATAGACATTATACACATATATTATGTGTATATTCAGGTCTTTCGTTATATTTGGGAAGTTTTTAGCCATTTTTTCTTTGAATGTTCTCTCTGCCCCTTTCTCTCTTCTTCTGGGACGTCCACAGTGTGTATATTGATACACTTGATGGTGTCCCACAGGTTCCTCAGGCTCTGTTCACTTTTTTTTCACAAGTATATTTATGTTTTTAAAGATTAGATGGGAAAAAGACATCTGGAAGATTAATGCCCAGTTTTGATAAACAATCAAGTTTTCATACAGTTTTTTTTATATTTGCCCCTATAACCCCGAAGATGTTCCTCTTCCAAGTTGAGAACTGTTGAAATATTTTAAATTGAGATTTTATTATGCTGGTATGTTTTCATTCCACATCATCTTCAGCCAAGCTCTGTGCCTTTACAATTCTATGACTAATTGTTGGGCGCTTAGTCAGAAGCATCTGGACCCCTGGTAGTGGAAGAGTTTGCTGTAATACTTGCAATAACTGCTGTGGCTGTCCACACACAGACATTGCATTTGCCAAATGGCCCATATCCTTCTCATATTCACCTTGGGCTAGTAACTCTTCACCAAGCTGTGGAAGGTAACTTGGAAAGCCCAGCTCTCTCCTTGGCAAGTTTTTGTTTCTTTCTTCGCTCTTGTAGTGTGTTCTTCAAATTGGGGTCACTCTGTCTCTTCTGGTTGAAGTAAATGCGATTCCCGATGAAAAGGGCCCTGTATACACCAGTGGCAATGGTGCTGTTCTGACCCACTGTTTCCTCTTGACTGTGGAGTGAGGAGAGCAGCAGTGGCAGGCCACTGAAGGAATCATTGGCTGCCAGGCCTCAAGTGGGATGGCACCACTCAAATCTGTCTTTTCACTCTTCTTTATAGTTTCCTCTTTCTGTTTTTCTGTCTGGGTGAGTTCAGTTGTCTTATCTTCATATGCAGTAAATCTTCTACCAGTTCCAGTCTGTTGTTGAACTCCCTGGCAATTTTTTAATTTCCATTACGGTGGTCTTCAGTCTCATTTGGTTCTTTTCATAATTTCTGTCTCTCTCTATTGATAGTCTCTTTATGTTCATTTACCATGTTCCTGATTTCCTTTAGTTCTTTTTTCATGTTTTCATTTATCTTTTTGATCATATTTAGGATTATTTTTTTAAAGTCTTTGTGTGTTATGCCCTGTATCAGATCCTTCTCTCTGAAGATTTCTCATTCTGTAATCTCCTTTGCCTGGGTCATCATTTCCTGTTTCTTTGTAGGTTTTGTAGAACCTACAAATCTTTTCTAGAACCTTCTAGAATCTTTTCTAGAACCTTGAATATTTTGATGTTTTAATATGTTATCACTGGAACTTACACTCTGAGCAATATGCTCCTTACCCTTGTTTCCAGGTAGTTTTCTCAGCAAGCTGTCCTTGACTGCCAGGAGCTTCAATTAAAAATACAGAGAGAAGAAAAAAACAAAGAAAGCACCTTTCCCAGTGTTTGAAGATTAACCTGTATGAGTCCTCTCCTTCAGGGCTTATCCATACAATGAGTTTTGAGAATAGGTGCATGCCAAAATATGGTAACCTCAGTTACCACTTTTGCACATGCCTCTTGTCTTCGGCTTGAATCTGTGGCCCTAGGAATTCCTTATTCATGTCAATACAAAAACTCCTCTTCCCTAGGAAACAGCTTCCTTATGATCTGGGCTCACACAGTATGACCTACAACCAGAAATCCCTTTCCCCAAGCAGTGTAATTTGATTATTCTCCCACAGTATTCTGTAGGAGAGCTTGCTTGGCTCCTTTCTACATGCAGGGCAAGTTCTGGAACAGTGAGTTCCTTAGGCCACCACCATACAGATGAGGCCAGACATTCATGCTTCCAGGATGTACTCAAGGGTTATTCTGCTTCTCCAGAACTGGAATCTGGGAACCTCCCTGGAGGCATGGGCCAATTATTTGACAACGCAGTAAGGGATTGAGGAAGGGTCCAGTCAAGATGTTACCACTTTTTTTCTCTCCTTTCCATTCAGCAGTTTTATTGATATATATTCACATTTCAAACAGTGCATCCAAAATGTATAGTTAGTGGTTCATAGCATGGTTGTGCATTCCTTACCACATTCAATTTTAGGACATTTTTATTACCAAAAAAAAAAAAAGAAACAAAAAAATGCCTTCACATCTCATTCCCTTTCTCTCCATCCCCTACCCCCCCCCCCCCCCATTATGGACTTTTAGCGTAGGAGTGTACATTTGTTACTGTTAATTAAAGAATCTTAAAACATACTGTTAGCGGAGCAAGAGTAGTTCAGTGGTAGAATTCTCGCCTGCTATGTGAGAGACCTGGGTTCGATTACTGACCCATGCACTTCCCAAACAAACGAAGAAACCAAGAAAAACAGTTTCAACAATGGTGCTGCAGTAACGGGATACTCACATGGAAAAAGAATGAAATGTGACCTCCACCACATAGCCTACAAAAAAATTACAGTTAACTGTAGTTCAAATTTTGCAGTAGGTGCATTTTTCTCATATACTACCCTGTTAGTATTAACTCTTTTAACAGTAACATACGTTTGTTCTTGCTCATGATAGAACATTTCTATATTTGTCCTTTTGATCACGGCCATTGTCCACCACAGGATTTATTGTATTATACAAGTCCCCTGTTTTATCCTCTTTCTTTCTAGTGACATACTCTACTCTAAACACCTTCTTTCAACGACAATCACCTTGATAAGTCATTGCTGTTTACACTCAACATAACATGCCACCATCACCTCTATCCTTTTCCTAACTTTTAAATTCAACTTAGTAATAAATTCTGCCCACATTAAGTATCCACTCCCTATTCTCTACCCACATTCTATTTCCTGGTCACTTATATTCTGGATTTTAACTCTCTCGGTTTATTTACTATGGTTAGCTCATATTAGTGAAATCATAAAATATTTGCCCTTTTCCTCCTGACTTATTTCAACCAACATAATGTCCTCAAGCTTTGTCCATGCTCTTGCATGCTTCAGGATTTCATTCCTTCTTACCGCTGAGTTATAGCCCGTCATATGTATATGCCATATTTTCTTTATTCATCAGATGATGGACACTTGGGTTGTTTCCATCTTTTGGTAATTGTGAATAGTGCCACTTTGAACAATGGTATGCTAATGTATGTTCACATCCTGCTTTTTGTTCTTCTAAGTATATAACTAGTAATGTGATTGCCATATCATATGGCAGTTCTATACTTAGTGTCCTGAGGAACTGTCAGACAGCCTTCCGAAGCAGCCGTACCATTCTGCATTCCCGCCAGCAGTAAATAAGTGTTCCTATTTCTGCACATGTCCTCCACTACTTCTAATTTTCTTTTCTTTTTTGATAATGGCCATTCTAGTAGGTGTGGTTTGATTTGCATTTCCCTGAAGATCCTACCACTTATAATTGGCCTTTCTCGTGATTTGCACTCACCATGTCACTGCAGTCCTTTTTCTGTTTTCTGGAGCTTTTGGAAAGATGTTTTTGCTGGTTATTATTGACTGTTTAAAGCTTATGTAGAGGACAGAGCCCTGAAGGATCTCACTCGGCATCTTGGTCAGAGCTCAATATTGATAGTAAGGTTAAGTTTTCCAGTCCATGAATAGATGCTATCTTGCCATTTATTTAGGTCTTCTTTATATTCTTTCAATAGTATCTTGTAGTTTTCTTTGTACCTCTTTCCTTTTTCGGTTAAATTTAGTCCTAGATAAATTTATTTTAGTTGCTGTTGTAAATGGAATGATTTTTTAATTTCCTTTTTAGATCGTTCATTACTGGTATATGGAAACATCACAGATTCTTATGGTTAATCTTAGACCTTACAGGTTTTAGCTGAATTCATTTATTACCTCCAGTAACTTTCTTATAGATTATTTGGATTTTTCTATATATGAGTTCATGTCATGAGCAAAATACAGATTTTTACTTTTCCATTTCCCATTTGGATGGTCTTTATTTTTCTTGCCTAATTGCTCTGACTGGTACTTCCAGTACAATGTTGAGTAACAATTTAAGTGAGCATTCTTGCTTGTTCTTAATTTTTGGGGAAAATCTTTGTTTTTCACCATTGAGTATAATGTTAGCTGTGGGTTATTCATATATATATTCTTTATCATGTTGAGGAAGATCTCTTCTATTCCCAATTTTCAAAGTATTTTTATCATGAAAAGTTATTAGATCTTTTCAAATGTCCTTTTCTGCATCAGTTGTGATCATCATGTTTGTTTTTTTCACTTTGTTCTATTAATGTGGTTAATTACATTGATTGATTGATGTTGAACCACCCATGTATTCCTGGAATAAATGCTACCTGGTCATGGTGTTTAATCCTTTTAATATGCTATTGGATTCAGTTTACCTAGTATTTTGTTGAAGATGGTGTTACATCTGTATTCATAAAGGAAATGGGTTTGTAATTTCTTATAAATGTCTTTATCTGGATTTAGTATTGGTTTGTTTTTGTGCGTATGTGCATGTATAGATTTATATTATTTTTTTTAAGTAATTGGCTCATGCAAATGTGGATATGAGATTTATAGGGCAGGCCAGCAAGGTAGAAACTTCAGGAATTGTTGTTGCAGTCTTGAGAATTTACTCTTCTCTGTGAAACGGTTTTTTGCTCTTAAGGCCTTCAACTGATTGGTAGTCTCCTTTACGTAAAGTCAACTGAATGTAGATGTGAATCACATCTACAAAATAACTTCACCTCAACCACTAGACTAGTGTTTGGCAAAAAAACTGAGCGGTATAGTCTAGCAAACATGATACACCAAATTAACTATCACACGCACAACCCTAAAGTAAATCCTTTCTGACCCTTTTTGGAAAGAGTCTGCCAATCCCTGCCCTTTGAAGTCCGTTAACCTTGTTCTGAAGATATAATTTTGAGGAGAAAAAATTATTTGAAAAAAAAATTTTTTACCAATAATTTATTAATTATTGGGGATTGCATGATTATGAATAATCTGACACAGTTTCATAAATTGCAGTGATCATGAAATTTGATTTTAATTGCTGTTTGTCTCAGCTATTTGTCATCAGTTTGATATATAGTATTTTATGCTAAGTTGATTAGTTCTCCAGTTCTGATTTATGTTTTGCATTGAATTTTAGTATCTTTGAAATCAAAGCTAGATTGTCAATTTCTGTTTTGTTGTTTTTCTTATTATTACTTTAAATTTTTATATTATAAGTTTAATGGTATCTTTATGTCTTCAACATATTTAAATGCTGAAAAATTTATTTCCAAAGGGAAGTACTCCAATTTTTTTCAATCTTGTTTTTATAGTGAAAGCTATTAATAGAGTTCTAATTCTATTTCTATCATGATTTCTAATTATAGATTGAATCATACATATAGTCAGCTTTTAAAAGAGACTGAAGTTTTACAAACTGACCATAAAAATTTGAAAAGTCTTCTAAATAATTCGAAACTAGAACAAACAAGATTGGAAGCTGAATTTTCAAAGCTGAAAGAACAGTATCAGCAGTTGGATATCACATCTACCAAGCTGAATAACCAGTGTGAGGTGAGCTTTAACTAAAATTAATCACTGTTTCCTTTCTAAGAAAACGTGTGTAAAAATTAAAGTCATGTTATAATGACAGTGGCAGAATATATTTAGTGGATTATTTCTGAAAGAACTGGTCAGGGTTAATTGTCATCCAGAAATATTAATACTATTAACTAACTTTTTAAAACTATTTTCATTTCATAATGACTTGTAAATTGTAAAAGTGTGTACTCAATTAATGAATATTTATTGACCACTTGGTATATGCCAGTAAACCAAAAATATAAAAACCCTTCCCTGTATTGGGCTTATATCTTACTGGAAGGAAATAAAAAATAAACATAATAAATAAGTAATACAGTATAGTATTTCATTTGCTCTCGCTGTGTCACACATTTACACAAAACTTAGTACTGTTTATGAAACAACCATTTTTTATGCTCACAAATTCTGTAAATCAGGAATTTGGGCATAGCATTAAGGCCAGTTTGTCTCTACTCCACTTCCAGCTGGGGTCTCAGCAGGAAGATTCAAAAGCTGACTGCTAAAATCTCCAGGCTTATTCACTGACAGGTTTGGCTTATTCACTGATAGGTTTGGCAAGTGATGGTGACTTTTATCTGAATCATTAGTCCTCTCCCTGTGGTTTCTCTCCATAGATTGGTTTGGTGTCTGAGTTCCAAGGGCAAGGGACTTGAGAGCATCAGACACCATGCCATCTTTTATGAACAAGTCTCAGAAATCATGCAGCATTATTTCCCCTGTAATCTGTTCACTAAGACAGTCACAAAGTCCCATCTTGGTTTAAAGGAAAAAGAAATAAATTTGGCCTCTTGATAAAGAATGGGAAAGTTCTAAAACATGTTGACTGGATGTTGGAAATTATAGTTTGTGACATATATTAGAAGATGATACACATTCTGTGTAAAAAAAAATAGCATAGAGTAAAGAGTAATTGGGGATCAGATCTCCACAGAAGGTGTGGGGATGTAAGTTAAAATTTCATAATTTAAATGATTTAAATCATTGAACAGATATTTGAAGGAGATTATGCTATTTCTATGCCAGTATCTGGAGGAAAAACATTCCAGACAAACAACCAGTGGAAGGGTCCTAAGGCTGGTGAATTTGAGGAACAAACAAGAAGGCCATTTTGGCTGGATTGGGGTGAGCAAATGGGAGGAATAGTAGATGAGGTCAGACAAGTTCCTGGCTGAGATATGTTGGGACTCATAGTAGATCATTATAAAAACTTTCACTTTTATTCTTAGTAAAACTCTAGAGCCATTGAAGGTCTTGAGCAGAAATGACATCTGCCTTATGTATGAGGTAATATGATAATAATTTCATGGCCTTCCCTGTGATGGGGGCTTAGATAGACTGATGTGATGATACTGATTGAGCAAGTAACGGAGTAGCGAACTATTCAGAAATTCAAAAGGGACATCCGAGGAATGAGACTGTCATAGTAGGTCTTGATAAGGTCCAACTTGTGTCTGGTCGTCTGTGAAGTATGCTCAGAACAAACCAAAGAGAACTTTAGCCTCTGTTTATCCTGTCCGAAACATGTTAAGTGCTTTTGTATATGCTACAGTAGAAGACTCAGAAAATAAAAGTTAGAACAGACTAGTAAATTAACTTAGCTTTGGATATATACTTTAACCTACACCCTAATCCATCAGCAAAGGTTGGAAACCTTACTACTCAGGTTATTTAAGCACAACCTGTTGCCAATCACTGGGTGACCACTAGGTTCTGTTGACTCACAGGTGATCTCTAGGAAACCAGGCTTAAAAATAGTAACAAGAATTAAAAATTAAAGAAAGAGGGGAGAGGTGGAGCAAGATGGTGGCCTAGTGAAGTGTGGAATTTTGTTCGTCCTCCAGAGCAGCTAGTAAATAGCCAGGAATAGTACAGATCAACTGTTGGGGCTTTATCAGTGACCAAACACACACCAGTCTGGACCAGGTGGACCAGCTGAGACCCCACACAGAACTGTGAGACTCCCAAGCCATGGAGGCCAGCGCCCCTTCCCCACAGGCAAAAGGCATGCTGGGTCCCTGAGGGGAAAGGAAATAGACCTTACTAGGAGCAAGGGTTTAGCTCAATCAAGCTCCAGTTGCGAAATTAACATATTCTGACTATTGAAAATAGGCCCGTAGCATGGATAAACCTAGAATAAGCACTGTAGTTACTAGGAGTATTTGAGTCGGCAGAGAAGGGATGGGTCTGATGGGGAAAAAAAAATAGCCTTTTTGAGTCAGCACAGTACTGGAAAACAGCTGGACCTGAAGAAGAGCAGGTACATATTGCCTGGAGATATATATAGAGACATGTACCAACTTAAGCTCTTATTGACAAACCTGAGGAGCAGGGATCTTGCTCTGAAAAGGCATGTTTATTTGCTTTTTTTCTACTCCTTAACAACTCAGACAGAAGTGTAGAATTGGAAGCCTTCTCAGACTCCAGCCCCGCCCCAGGCAAGGGGATAATTAGGCTTGTCTGAGAGACAAAGTAGCTAGTCAGGTGAAAGGAGTTAATTCCCTAAAGGCTGTACCATCCCCAAGAGAGAGGTGGGGCCCAGCTCAAGTGGAATCGTTTCTTCAAGGAATTTAGGTCCCAGGGACTGGAAATCTGAAGCAATTTTATACTTCTGTCCCAACCACAGCCCCCCAGGGAGAGTCTGCTAAAATTAAGCAGTTCCACCACTTTATGCTGGTGGGAAGCCAAAGGCAGACAAGCACTGCATGCTGGGCAAAATAGGAAAAGCATGGAGTCGAGAGGCTTCATAGGAAAGTATAATAACCTGCTGGGTCTCACCCTCAGGAAAAACTGATGCTGGCAACTCATTCCTCCTTGAGAGGAAGCCACTCCTCTCTGGGAAAATCTGACTGGGACCTATGATATAGAATGAGACCCTCTTCAAAAAAAAGGCTTCATATAGGCAGGGCAAGAAACAGGAAAACAAGAACTGAAGAATTCTCTTTAAACAGAACTTATGCTAGAGATCTAGAATAAGTTGAACTGAATGTCAAAGAATAGATAGAAAACAAATCCATTCACCAAAAAACTCCTAGGTAAAAGAATGAAAAAAACCTCCATTAAACTAATTAAGGAAATCAAATGCCTCAACTCCAGCAAAAAATAAAAAGTCATACTCAGAAAATTGAAGATCTGCTGAGTCAAAGAAACAAACCAACAATTCAAATGAGAGGCTCTTGACTAATTCAGGATGTTAGAAAAGATATGGAAAATCTCATCAAAAATAAAATCAATGCGTTGAAGAAGGATATAAAGAAGATACTGGATGAATAAAAAGAACTTGGAAGTTTGAAAATACAAATCATAGAACTTGTGGGAATAAAAGGCTGAATAGAAGAGATGATGAAAAAAACACAATGGAAACCTACAACAGATTTGAAGAGATAGAAGAAAATATTAGTGAACTAGAGGACTGTACTAATGAAATCTGACATATAAAAGAAAATATAGGGAAAAGAATGGAAAAATATGAGTGGGTTCTCAGGGAACTGAATGACAACATGAAGTGCACAAATATACGTGATGTGTATGTCCCAGAGGGAGAAGAAAAGGGAAAAGGAAGAGAAATACTAATGAAGGAAATAATCACTGAAAATTTCTCATCTGTTATGAAAGACATAAAATTACAGATCCAAGAAGTGCAGCATACCCCAAACAGAATAGATTCAAATAGATATATTCCAAGACACTAATCAGGCTGTCACATATCAAAGAGAAAGAGAATTTTGGAAGCAGCAAGAAAAAGGTAATCCATCACATGCAAGGGAAGCCCAGTAAGACTATTTGTGGACTTTAAGCAGAATCTATGGAGACTAGAAGGCAGTGGTATGATATATTTAAGGTTCTAAAAGAGAAAAACTGCCAACCAAAATTCTATATCCAGTAAAATTGTCCTTCAGAAATAAGGGGACAGGGCAGGCTACGGGTGGCTCGGCAGAGTTCTCACCTGCCATGCTGGAGACCTGGGTTCAATTCCTGGTGCCTGCCCATGCAAAAAATAATAAAATAAGGAGGACATTAAAATATTTTCTGACAAAAATTCACTGAGAGAATTTGTGATCAAGAGACTGGCTCTGCAGGAAATACTAAAAGGAGAACTATAGGCAGATGGGAAAAGGCAGGAGAGTGTTTTGGAAAAGAGTGTAGAAATGAAGAATATTAGTAAAGGTAAAAAGAGAAAAAAAAATAGATATGACATACAAAATCCAAAAGGCAGAATAGCAGAAAGTACTGCATTTACAATAATAACAGTAAGTGTTAATGGATTAAAATCTCCAATTAAAAGACCTAGACTGGCAGAATGGATTAAAAAACAGGACCCATACATATGCTGTCCACAGGTGCCTCATTTTAGACACAATGACAAAACTAGATTGAATATGAAAGGTTGGGAAAAGATATTTCATGCAGATAACAATCAGAAAAGAGCAGAATTAGTGAATCAATAAAATTGATGGACCCTTAGTTAGGTTGATAAAAAGAAAAAGAGAGAGGATGCAAATAAATAATATCAGAAATGGAAGAGGAGACATAACCAATGACCACATGGAAATAAAGGAGGTAATGAGAGGATACTCTGAGCAACTGTATGCTAGTAAACTAGACAATGTAGATGAAACAGACAACTTCCTAGAAAGGTGTGAAAAATTTACATTGACTTGAGAAGAAATAGATGACCTCATGAAACCAATCACAAGTAAAGAAATTGAATCAGTCAAGTACCTCCTAAAACAGAAAAGATCACCAGATGACTTCACATGTGAATTCCATGCATTCAAGAATAAATTAGTACCAGTCCTGCTCAAACTCTTCAAAAAAATTGAAGAGGAGGGAAAGCTACCTAACTCATTCTGTGAAACCAGCATCAACCTAATAGGAAAGCCAAAGTTATTACAAGAAAGGAAAATTACAGACCAATCTCTCTAATGAATATAGATACGGAAATAATCAACAAAATACTTGCAAATCCAATCCAGCAGCACATTAAAAGAATTGTACATCCTGCCCAAGTGGGATTTATTCTGGGTATGCAAGGATGGTTCAACATAAGAAAATCAATTAATGTGATACGCTATATTAACAAATCAAAGCAGAAAAACCACATGATCATGTTGATTGATGCAGAAAGGTAATTTGACAAAATTCAACATCCTTTCTTGATAAAAACACTTTAGAGGATAGGAATGGAAGGGAACTTCCTCAACATGATAAAGGGAATATAAGGAAAACCCTCAGCTAATATCACGCTCAGTGGGAAAAGGCTGTATGCTTTCCCTCTAAGATCAGGAACAAAGCAAGATGACCACTGTCACCATTGTTACTCAGTATTGTACTGGAAGTTCTAGCCAGAGGAATCAGACAAGGAAAACAAGTAAAAGACATCCAAATTGGAAAGGAAGAAGTAAAATTCTCACTATTTGCAGATGATATGATACTGTATGTTGAAAGTACTGGAAAATCTACAGCAAAACTACTATAGCTAATAAATGAGTATATCAAAGTGGCAGAGTACAGGATCAACACCCAAAATCGGTTATGTTTCCATACATTAGTAATGAGCAATCTGAGGAGGAACTCAGGAAAAAATTCCATTACAATAACAACCAAAGAATCAAATATTTAGGAATAAGTTAACTAAGGATACAAAAGGGATACAAAAAAACAGAAAACTGTAAGAAATTGCTAAAAGAAGTCATGGAAGACCTAACTAAATGGAAGGACATATCATGTTCATGCCTTGGAAAACTAAATATAGTTAAGATGTCAGTTTTACCCAAATTGATTCATAGATTCAATGTAGTACCAATTAAAATCGCAAAAACTTGGGCGGGCCACAGTGGCTCAGCTGGCAGAGTTCATTTGCCATGCTGGAAACCTGGGTTCAATTCCTGGTGCCTGCCCATGCAAAAACAAACAAACAAAAAACATATAACAATGTGGGTTGAACTTGAGGACATTATGCTGAGTGAAATTAGCCAGAAGCAAAAGGATAAAATACTGTATGGTCTCATTAATATGAACTAACATTGAGTGAAAGAATTGAAATTAAAGCACAGATTATCAGGAGATAGAAATAGGGTAGAGACTGGGCAATTGGAAATGGATAGCACAATACTACCTGATTGTAGCACAGTAGTATAAGTACACTGAATGAATCTGAATGTGAGTATGCTAGATGGAGAAGGGCTGGGGGCATGTATGAAAACAGAAACAAAGAGGATAAAGGCTGAGATGGTATAATTCAGGAATGCCTAGAATGGACAACGATGGTGATTAAATGTACAAATTAAGTAACATGTTTTTGCATGAGGGAATACAAATGAATGTCAATATTGCAGGGTGTTGAAAATAGATGGTATATGGGGAAAAGTACAACCAATGTAAGCTAGAGTCTGTAGTTAACAGGAATGTTACATTACTGTTACATTACATTATGCTTCCACTGAAATTAACAAAGGCATTATGCTAAAACTAAATGTCAACAAGTGGGGATTAGAAAAGGGGCATGTATTCTTTGTGGAAGAAAAGGAAATGTCTTCAGGTAGCGGGTGGTGGTGAAGGCATATCTATACATTTAGACTGTATTGTAAGATGTGTAAATAAAACTGTTTAAAAATGAACACAGAGAAACAAGTATTAGAGAAAATGCCAAGAAACAGATGGACCTTTTCACTGCTGGTAGAGAAAATGAGAGTTGCAGCCTCTTGGATGGCAGTGTTCTGGTTCCAGAGGAGGCTAGGGGTGGGTTTGCTGTATGATCCTGAAACCCCATTGCTCAGTATATACCTGGAAGAACTGAGTATGGGGACAAGAATGAACATTTGCACACTGGTTCCACAATGAATGGAGGTGATCAAAGGGTACAACAACTGAGAGATGGAAGGTGGGACTATGGTGTATGCATGCAATGGACTATTGAGTGACCACCAAAGGAATGAAGTTGTGAGTGTGCAACTAAGTGAATCAAACTTAAGGACCGTATGTTGAATGAAATAGTAGGAATAAAAAGACAAATACTATAATGCCTCAATCATATGGACTAACTATAATATAAAAACTCAGTGAACTGAGCATGTGTTATCAGGTTGGGGTATATTGTAAAGGGTCCTAGATTGTAAGCTCTTACAGCAGTCACATGTATTCAGGAGTTGTAACTGTTATTTCTAAATTCTGAGATACTGAGCTGTTTGTGTATAACCTGATCTTTCCCAGAAACTTTGGCTATTTATGTGACACCTGAAACTCATAGCACTGAAGCTATGAAAGAATGCAGTACTCTGTAAATGAATTGTTTAAAAAGTTGAGAAAGAGATCAGGCATCTAGTATAGATACAAATGTGTAGCTGATCTGGATAGGGCTAAGATATATCAGAATTCAGTGTAAAGGATTAAATCATCTGTATTTTAAAACATCAACTTCTGTGTGAGACTGAAGGGAGAGATGTTTATTGGGTGCAAAATTTATATTTTGGGTAGTGCATTTCCTAATTTGATTTGTATAGTCAGTTCAGTTGAATATCATTAAGTACATGGAATCTTTGAGTAGGGTGTGAGATTTTGTTGGTGTGTCTATGTTAGTGTGATGCCCTAGTAAATCCAGGGTAATTTGGGCAATGAGTAAAGAACTATTGAGGGAATGGGGAAAGAGGGAAAAATACTCACCTTCCCCATTTGGAGAATTTCTGATATTCTCACAGGCAGTGTGGACAAGCAAATCAATAGGACAAGCCCTCAGTCTTGAGGTTTGCCCCTATGAAAGTTTTTCCTGCAAAGGATAGGCTAAGCCCACTTAAAATTAGGACTAAGAGTCACCCTCAGAGAACCTCTTTTGTCACTCAGTTGTGGCATTTCTCTCTAAGCCAACTTGGCAGTTGAACTCACTGCCCTCCCTCCTATGTGGGACATGACCCCCAGGGGTGTAAATCCCCCTGGCAACATGGGATAGAAATCCTGGGATAAGCTGGTACCTGACATCATAGGATTGAAAAAGCCTTCTTGACCAAAAGGGGGAAGAGAGAAATGAGACAAAATAAAGGTTCAGAGGCTGCGAGGTTTCAGAGTTGAGAGGTTATCCCGGAGGTTATGCATTACATAGACATACCTTTTTAGTTTATGGTGTATTGGAGTGGCTAGAAGGAAATACCTGAAACTGCTGAACTGTGTTCCAGTAAGTAGCCTTGATTCCTGAAGATGATTGTATAAAGATACACCGTTTACAATATATCTATGTGATAGTGAAAACCTTGTGTCTGACACTCCTTTTATCCAGGGTATGGACATATGAGTAAAAATATGGATAATAAATAAACAAGTAATGAGGGGACAGCAGTTATAATAAATTGGGTAGATGAAAATACTAGTGACAATGAGAGGGAGGGGTAAGGGGATGTTTTGTAAGAGTTTATTCTTTTTTATTTCTTTTTGTGTAGTGATGCAGATGTTCTAAGAAATGATTATAGTGATGAATACACGATGATGTGCTGATATTGTGAGCCATTGATTGTATGCCATGTATAGAACATATGTGTATGTGAAGAATTCACGATAAAAATATTTTTAAAAATCACAGAAAGAGAGGCAAACAACAATAAGAAAACTAAGTGCAGACATCAGTGGTTGGAGACAGGCTCTACAGAATTAGTTCAGGCAGGTTATTAAACAAGCACATGAAAAAAACAGCAACAACTGCATCTTTTAGGGATTGGGGATGTCAGGTGAAGGAATCAGAACCCAGATTTACTGCAATATAGTGTCTAAAATGACCGTTTTTCTACAAAAATTATATGAGAATTCAAAGAAACAGGAAATGGTGACCCAAAAAAGCAGACAATAGGAGCTATCTCTGAAGGGGCCTTGATGTTAATCAGACAAAAAATTCAATGCAAATTGAAAAAACATGTACAAAGAACTAAATAAAACATGTTCATAGAATTAAAAAAACATAGAACTACAGTGGTTCATCAAATAATGTCAAGAAGAAATATAAATTATAATAAATAGCAAAATAGAAATTTAGGAGCAAAAACAACAAAAATAAAATATTCACTATAGGGCTCAAAGGCAAATATAAGCTGGCAGAAAGACAAGCTATGTCTATAGAAACTCTGCAATATGAAAAACAAAGGTTAAAAAATAGAGTCTTCTTTCTTTGGACAACCATCAATAGTACTAACATATGCATAATGGGAGTCCTAGAGGAGAGAAGAGAGGGAGAAATGGGCAGAGAATACGCAACGAAATTTTGGCCAGAAGCTTCTCAAATTTGAAAAAAAGCCTTAATGTACACGTCTAAGATGTTCGGTGGGGTAAGTTCCACATAGGATAAATTCAGAGAGCAACACTTTCAAAAGACAGAGATAGTGTTGAAAGCAGCAGGAGAGAAGCAACTCATCATATATGTGAAACCCTCAATGAGATTAACCACACATTTCTCATCAGAAATCATGGAGGACAGAAGAGAGTGGGATAACATACCAAGTACTAAAAGAAAAAGACTGACCATGAAGAATTTCATGTCCAATAAAACTATCCTTCAAAACAAAAGGACAAAAAAACACAGGCAAGTATATGGAACCTTAAGTAGGGCATGAGATTTTGTAGGTTTGTCCAGAGTGATGCCCCAATAAATCCCAGATTTTGTAAGTTTGTCCAGAGTGATTCCCTGATAAATCCCAGAGTGATTTGAACAATGCATAAAAAAGTATTTGCAAAGTCCCCTTGGGGGAATGGTGAGAAAGGGGGAAAATTCAACTTCCCCAAGTGGAGAATTCTTGATATTCTCGCAAACAGTGGGGACAACCAAAGCAATAGGCTGAGCCCCCAATCTTAGGGGTTGTTCATATGAAACTTAACCCTTCAAAGGATAGGCTAAGCCTACTTAAAATTAGGCCTAAGAGTCACCCCCAAGAGAACCTCTTTTTTTGCTCAGGTGTGGCCTGCCACTTGACAAGCAAACTCACTGCCCTCTCCCCTCTACGTGGGACATGACTCTCAAGGGTGTGGACCTTCCTGGCAACGTGGGACAGAAATCTTAGAATGAGCTGGGACTGAGCACCAAGGGATTGAGAAAACCTTCTTGACTGAAAGTGGGAAGAGCAAAATGAGACAAAAAAAAGTTTCAGTAGCTGAAAGATTCCAAACAGAGTTGAGAGTTTACCCTGGACGTTATTCTTACGCATTAAATAGATATCACCTTTTTAGTTAAGGCGTAACAGAAAGACTGGAGGGAAGTTCCTGAAACTGTAGAGCTGTGTTTCAGTAGCCATGTTTCTTGAAGATGATTGTATAATGATACAGCTTTCGCAGTGTGGCTGTGTGACTGTGAAAACCTTGTGTCTGATGCTCCTTTCATCTACCTTATCGACAGATGAGTAATACATATGGATTAAAAAAAAATAAGTAATGGGGGAACAAATGTTAAAATAAATTTACTAGATTGAAATGCTAGTAATCAATGAAAGGGAGGTGTAAGGGGTATGGTATATGTGAATTTTTTTCTGTTTTTTTTTCTGAACTGATGCAAATGTTTTAAGAAATGATCATGGTGATGAATATACAACTATGTGATGATATTGTGAGTTATTGATTATCAAGAATGGAATGATCATATGGTAAGAATGTGTTTGTATCTTGTTGTGTTTAATAAATAAAATAAAATGAAAAAAAGAATGAAGGCTACTGGATTATATTTCACCATTTTCAGGTATTTTCTTCTACTTATTCTAATATACTAGAAAAAGGAATATCTATCATGCCTAAGAATATCCTCCAGAATGACCTCTCAAACTTTATATGAAATATCTTAGCCACTGAAATTTTCTTTTGTTTTATCTCTTTTCCCCCTTTTCGGCAAGAAGGCTTTCTCAATCCTTTGATCAGGGCCAGGCTCATCCCTGAAAATCATGTCCTACATAGCGGGTACGGTAGTGAGTTTATTCGCAGATGTGGCTTAGAGAGAGAGGCCATTCATTTTCTGCTCACATTACTCTGGGATGTACTGAGGTATTATATTAACCTGTACAAAAGAACAAGATCTCATTCCTTATTCAAGGTTCCATGTGATTATGTTGCTTGAAAAAACTGATCATACAGGTTAAATTTGATAGTGTGCTAAAGAAAATATAGGTTTTGTATCAAATAAACATCTCTTCGTTTGGTCTTACATAGAAGTTGAACTTTTAAGATATGGACAGTATCATCCTTTATCCTGTATTATGATTTACCTTAATCCTAACCAGATCCATTTCATTCATAGCTCTAATTGGAGTCTGAGCTCTTTTCCAGCTTCCTTAACAATTGCTGTATGGGTAATGCTGATTGTCAGAGTTGCATAACTCTTAACTCTGAGTCTAAGGTGTCATACAGATACCCAAAGTTCCACGGAACAACCGGGTTATGCACAAAGAGCTCAGTATCTCCGAATTTAAAAGTAACAGTTAAAATTCAGAAATAGATGTGATTTCTGTAAGAGCTTATGTTGTAGGAATCTTTATGATAAGCCTTATTGAACATTCTGTACTCCTTGATTGTCAGTTGCACAATCTCTGCCCGTGTTCTATCACTTGATAACCTGGGCTCTCGAATTCAGTTCTCAGAGTTTGCACATTATAGCTCATCCATATTAGTGAGGCCTTACAATATTTGTATTTTTGCTTCTGGCTTATTTCATTTAATGTAATATCCTCAGGGTTCATTCACCTAGTTGCATGCCTCACAACTTCATTCCTTCTTGCAGCCACTCAGTATTCCACTGTATATGTATTCCACAGTTGCCCTTTGTTCATCATTTGATATACCTTTAGGCCATCTCCATCCATTACAGATTTTAATACTGTCACCATAAACACCAAACACCAGTTTGCAAATGTCCACTCATGTCTCTGCTTTCAGTTCTTCCCAAATATATACCTAATAGTGGGGTTACATATGGCAACCTTATACTTAGCCTCCTATGAAACCATTACACTGCTCTCCAGAGGGCCTGCTCCATTCTGTTTCTCTACCAACAGTGAATATAACTACATTATCTTTCCACATTTTCTCCAGCACTTGTATCTTTCTGATTATTTTTTAAACAGTTTTATTCACACACTGTGCAATCCATCCTAAGTAAACAACCAGTGGCTCCTGGTATAATCACATAATTATGAACTCACCACCACAAACTATATGAGAACATTTCTGTTTCTTCTGCAAAGAAAGAAGAGATAAAACAAAAACTAAGTATAGTAAATAAGTAGGAGAAACACCATCACCACCACCAAGAATCTCCTACCCCTTCCTTATATCCCCCTCTTACTGACATTCAGCCTTAGTATACTGCCTTTGTAACAATTTTGGGTGCATATTACAATGGTACTGTTAATGATGGACCCTAGTTTGCATTGATTATATTTTTTCCTAAATATAATCTGTGTTAGTTTGTTAGCTGCCAGAATTTGCAATATGGGTTTTACAAAAGGGGAATTTAGTAAGTTACAGGTTTACAGTTCTAAGCCTATGGAAATGCCCAAACTAAGGCATCCAAGGAAAGAAACTTTAATTCAGGAAAGGCTGATGCATCTGGAACACCTCTGTCAGCTGGGAAAGTGCACTGGTTCCTTCCTCTTCCTTGTTCCTGGGCTCTGTGCTTTCAGCCTCTATTCCTGTGGGGATTTCTTGCTTTGCTTCTCTAGGGCTGGCTTTCATTTCTTGACTTCCCTTGACTCTCTCCAGGTTCTGGCTTGCTTAATGTCTCATGACAATATCTGCTGGGCTCCAAGAGTCTCCAAACAGCTGTGTCTCTATTCTCCACCTGTCTGCATCTGTGTTAGCTCTGCTGTGAAGTTTTTCTCAGCTCTGAGGCTTCTGTCATTTCTCTAGGCTCTGTCATTTCTTAAAAATGTTTCCTCTTTTAAAAGACTCCAGTAAACCAATCAAGACCCCTCTGAAGTGGATGGGGCCACATTTCCATCTAATCAAGTTAATACCCACAATTGGACATGCCACATCTCTGTGGATATAATCTAATAAGGTTTTCAGCATACAGTGCTGAATAAGCATTAAAAGAAACGGCTGCTCCCACAAGATTGGGAGGATTAAAGCATGGCTTTTTTGGGATACATTATAGATTCAAACCAACACACATTTTCAACACCTTGCAATATTGACATTCATTTGTTTTCCTTATGTAAAATTTTTCATTTATTTGTATGTTTAATCACCATCGTTGTCCACTTTAATGTTTTTGCAATCCCAGTTTTTATTCTCTGTCTTTCCTTCTGGTGTCGTACAATGCCCCAGCCTCACTCTTTCAATTATACTCAAACTCAACTTTATTCATTATACTTAAAATATTGTACTCTGTTTTTACTCTTATTGATAGTCTTCATTTCTACACTCTTCTCCAAACCTGGCGATCTGATTAGTGTCTTGGAGTGGGTTTATTTGGATCTATTCTGTTTGACGTATGCTGTACTTCTCAAACTTGTTATTTTCTATCTTTCATACGAGATGGGAAATTTTCAGTGATTATTTCCTCCATTATTCTTTCTGCCCCCTTTCCCTTTTATTTCTCCTGGGACACCCATAACGTGTATATTCTTTACTTCATGTTGTCATTCAGTCCCCTGAGACCCTGCTCTTATTTTTCCATTCTTTTCTGTATCTGTTTTTTTTTTTTTATGTGTTGGATTTCAGATTTCCTGTCCTGTAGTTCACTATTTCTTTCTTCTCCCTCTTCAGATCTGCTCTAGTAAGTCTCCTTTGCATTTTTCATCTCATCTTTTGTGCCTTTCATTCCCATAAGTCCTGCTATTTGTTCTGTTTTGTTTTTTTTTCAACCTTATGAGTTCTTTCTGGCTACCCAGTGTTTTCTTTCCTTTATCTCTTTTGCCATATCTTCCTTCAACTCATTGATTTGATTTAGAAGATTTGTTTGAACATTTTAAATTAGTTGTTTCAACTGCTATATCTCATTTGAAGTGTTAGTTTGTTTCCTTGATTGGGCCATATCTTCATTCTTTCTAGTATGACTCATGATTTATTTTGTTAGTACTTAGGCATCTGATTTCCTTGATTAGTTTATTCTGGCAGTCCTTTTCTCTTTTTTAACTAGGGTTTTCTTCTTGGTTGGCTTTGTTCTCTGTTTATTAACATTCTATTCAACTTATTCTAGACCTCTAACATAGCTTCTGTTTAACTGATCAGAATTTTTCAGCTCTTGTTTTTCTGGTTCTTGCTCTTCCTTTAAGGAATCTTTTTGAGGAGCATCTCTCCAAATAAGATCTACCCCAATCAGATTTTCCCAGACAAAGCAGATCCAGGTCTCAGGAGGAGGGTATAGTCAGTATCAAGTTCCCCTGAGGATGAGATCCATAGATTGTCTGACTTTCCTGTGAAGTCTCTAGACTGTGGTTTTCTAATACTGCCCAGCAGGTGGTTCTTGTCAGCTGCAGGTACACACTGCGTAAAGTGATGCAAGCCCTTGAATTCTCAGCAGACCTTGAATTCTCAGCAGACCTTGTAACTGCCAGGGTATAGTTGAGACAGAGGCTGAGGCAGAAGGTCAGCTTAAACTGTTTCTGTTTTCCAGTGCCGGGGTTTGAATTCTCTGAATGAGAGCTGCCACTGTGCAGCTTTTCTTGGTGAAAATACGTCATTTAGGGAATTATCTCCTTTACCTGAGGAGTTACTTTGTCTCTTAGACATACCTTAACTCCTCCCTTGCCTGGGCAGTGCTAAAGCCTGAGAATGTCTGCAGCTTTGTTTATTGGAGAGCTTAAAATTAAAAAAAAAAAAAAAAAAATCCTTGGCAGACCTGGACTTCTGCCCACCACCCCCCTGGTTTGCCAATGAGGAGCTAGAGTTGGTCCTCAGCTCTATGTGGCCATTTTTCTTGGGGGCACAGCCCTTTCGCAGCTGAGCTCAGCCAACTCCAAATGCCTTTGTTTGTTTTTTGTTTTGTTTTTTCATTGGCCCTGTCTCCTATCTGCTTGGGAGAAATCTCAAGGTTCCTTTTGTGCTTGCTCCAGGTTTATCTTGCTCAGAACTTGGATTCGGCAGTCCGAATTTGTCAGTTATTCCACAATCGGAGTTTGTTGAGCTACCTTCCCTTGCTCTTAGTAGAGACTGCTTCTTTTTTGCTACAGAGAGGTAACTCCGGAACAGTCTACTGTGCCAGTGGGGGAGTGGCGCTAGCCTCCACAGTTTGGGAGGCTCACAGTTCTGCACTGTGATCTCATTCTTTCCACCCCTTCCAGATGGTGTACAATGTGTATCTGTTCATGGAAGTCTCCCAAACAGTTGTTCCCGAGAGTTCTTGGCTATTTACTAGCTGCCCTAGAGGATATACTTAATTCTACACCTCCCTATGCTGCTATCCTCTCCCACTTCTCTTTAGATTCTACATTACACTTCTTGATGGGACAAGGGCAAAGTTGTATTAGTAGAGATTGTAGATACAGGAAGGAGAAAAACTGCATTCCTTTGTTTCAATCAACATACAATCAAAATCAACAAAAATTATGTGTTATATATCATTTTTAAAATATGTAGATAAATAAGAGTGTACCTGGCTCACTATTGACAGTTGTTGGATTTAGATAGGTATTTATGCATGTTCATAGTGCCATTCTTCCTGCTTTTCTCTATGATTTGAGAATTTTCATATTTGCCTACTTCCTTTTTATCTTTACTTTTGGGAGGGGGTGTTATTTGTTGTGTCTTTTTTATATAGAGCTTTGGACTCCACTCCAAACCTGCTGAATCTGGATGCTGGGGAACAGAAACCAACATTTTAAAAATATACTCTGTGAATGATGCTACATTTTGAGAATCCTTGCATTGAGCTTTTCCATTTTAATGCAACCTCTGGCCTAGCTAAGATGTATTTCCAATTTTTTCTGACTGCAGAGGAAAGAGCAGTCGAATGTTGTTGATTCCCCTTGATCAAGCCATAGAAACTATATGCAGACTTCTGAGGTTTCTTGACAAATGTGATTGGGGAAAAAATGAGGTGTGTTAAGTGCCTAATGTGTGCCATTTGCATGCTACCGGGTGCTTTACATACGCTTATTTAATCCTTGCAGCAATCCTGGTGTTGGGACTGATTATCATCATTTTAGAGATGAGGAAACTGAATTTCAGAGAATTAACTAGTTTTTCTAGGTTTTTTAGCTACTTACATAGAACACCAAAGATTTGAGTCTGATTTTCGGACTATAAATTGAATAGTTTTGAAGACAGAAGGCAGTGTTTTTGGAATTTAATAATTTATTATATATTGTACCCAGTGTTTGTAAAAATTAAGCAAGAAAAAAGATACATCACCTAACATAGTGCTGTAGTGTCATTATTACTAGAATGATTTCTTATGTTCTGATCCAAGTGCAACCATCCAGTTATTCATATAGCAGACTATTAAGTGTTTTTTACATACTTTATTTTTTCAAATGTTTGAGGTGATGTATGTATGTTCAATGTATGTTTGAACAAGATGTGTGTTTGCTTATCTTTTACGTAAATGTTTTTGTTTTAACAGTTACTAAGCCAACTTAAAGGAAACTTAGAAGAAGAAAATCGACATCTGCTAGACCAAATTCAGACATTAATGCTACAGAACAGAACATTATTGGAACAGAATATGGAAAGCAAGGATCTTTTTCATGTTGAGCAAAGACAGTATATGTAGGTACCAGATAATTTTGCATTCTGAAATATTACTCATGGTTTTATCATTGCTATACCCAGTGGCAGAGAAAACTCAATGCTAATTTAATTTTCAACATTCATTATTCCACTGTACATATTTTTGAGTACTTAGGTCCTAGACACTATGCTAATAAACAGAAATACTAAGATGAAAATACATGGGTCTTGCTCTTAGTGAACTAGTAGCATAAAGAGAAATACAAATAAACAGTTAAGATACAATAATTACTATAATCAAGGTATGCATAGGAGACCATAGGAATATAGCAAAATATAGAAGGAGTAAAGTACCTTAGCCTAGAAGACACAAGGAGAATTTCCCAAAGATGGTTGTTTGAGCTATGACTTAAAGGTTCAATAGTAGCTTGCCTGGGGAGGCACAGTAAGCCAAGAGAGAGCAAGTGCAAAAACATGATGTGTGATGAAAGTGGTATGATGGGCTATGTAACCTAAAATATAACTGTCATTACTGGAGCACAACTGAGAAAGAAGGAACAGTAGAGATGTGGCTAGAAAGTCAGGAGCCAATTCACAAAGCCTTTCTACACCACACAAAGGAATCACTGAAAACTTTGAGCAGGGGATAACATGTTCAGATTTGTTGTTTTTCCATTTATTGTATTTTAAATCACTGACAGTATTTTGAAGAACAGATTAGAGGGTTTGAGAATAGAAACCAGGAGTAAGTATTAAGAAAGCTGTTGCAAAGATTTGTCAAAAAAATAATTCACAGGCAGTTGTAGTTAAGATCAAACTACAAGAGGGATATGACATAACTGAGTGGCGAGGAATTTCCATTCCTCTCTGTTGTGGGGCAAGGAATCTGGTAAGACTCAGGGAGGAATTTAAACCTTGGTAGCTCTGTGGGTTTTCTTTGAATTGCACCATAATTCATCTTTACTGATTATTTCTCTTTCCCTTGCCCCCTAAATAATAGATGTTGAAATCAGACACATGCTAGCTAGTTCAAATCCCAGTTCTTCCTCTCACTAGATATTTCACTTTATTCTCTAAAATAGAGATAATAGCACTTACTTCCAGAATTATCCTGGGGAATAAATGAAATTATGTCTGCATCTTTCAGACTTTGTTATACATGATGGTGAGCCAGGGCACATGTGAAACCCTAAAGTATGTGATGCATTTTTCTGAAGCACCACTTTTTAAAAAAAAAAAAACTTTTTGAATTGTATAATATATATATAAAGCGAAGAAAGAAACAAGCAATTGTTTTCAAAGCACTCTTCAGCAAGTAGTTACAGGACAGATCTGAGAGTTTGTCATGGCCTACCATACTGTAATCTCTTCTTTTTCCTTCTAGCTGCCCCAGAACATAGGAGGCTAGAAGGAATAAAAAAAAGTTATCCTGGTACATGGAACCTTTGTAGAATCTTATATATTGCCCTAGGCATTCTTTAGGTTTGGCTGGAATGTTTTTGATTGGGGTTTGGCAAGTTTTGATAGGAAGCAATGTCTAACGCAGCTTGTGTAAGACTGTCCTCCAGAGTAGCTTCTTGACTCTGTTTGAACTCTCTTAGCCACTGAAACTTCATTAGTTACACTACTTTTCTCCCTTTTGGTCAGGATGGCATTGTTGATCCCACAGTGCCAGGCTAGACTCATCCCTGGGAGTCATCTCTCACACTGCCAGGGAGTCTTTCACCTCTGGATATCATGTCCCACGTAGTGGGGAAGGGCAATGATTTCACTTGCAGAGTTGGGCTGAGAGAGAGAGAGGCCACATCTGA
This sequence comes from Tamandua tetradactyla, assembly GCF_023851605.1. Taxonomy (NCBI): domain Eukaryota; kingdom Metazoa; phylum Chordata; class Mammalia; order Pilosa; family Myrmecophagidae; genus Tamandua; species Tamandua tetradactyla. The sequence continues at coordinate 27,755,799 of NC_135343.1, read as the reverse complement.
GTAACAGAAGAGGTCCTCCAGAAGTAACTCTTAGACATACCTATAGGTAGGCTAAGCTTCTCCACTATATACATAAGCTTCACAAGAATTTATATACATAAGCTTATGTCTCTAGATCAAGAGCTTGGCCTACTGACTTGGGTGACCCTAATGTCTAACACAGTATTGGGTTTCCCCGGTGGTAAAGTTTAATGGTTCCGTATTTTTTCTCCCATCCCTCAAGGGGCTTTGCCGGTACTTTTTGATTATCTGCTTAATATATACTAGGATGTATCCAGGCATTACGTTAAGCTATATAGGATTAAAGGTCCTCGTTCTTATTCTGGGCTCCCTGTGTTTTGATTGTTCAAATGAGCTATCCAGACAGGTTGAGTGAGATTATGTGACGCACCTCTTTTGCCACAAAATTTTGGGCAGGGAGCATTATTTTTATATTAATACACAGATGTATCATGGAGCAAAATGCAGAGTATATGTGAACTTTTAAGATAATCCAAAAATTTTAGAGAAATTTCACATTTATATCTGGTCATTTTGGACTGCACCTTCAGTCCTTTTGGGGTATATGTGCCTTTACTCTGTCATTTAAGATATTTTAGCTTAAGAAACATGAGTATGTACAAAGGTCTTGGCATTTTAGTTTCCTTTCCCTTATACTGAGGAATTATCCAAAGCTTTTCTTCTTAATCTTTTTTTTTGACGTGTTTTATTGTGAAATATGACATCTATACACACACACACACACAAAAGCAGTAATTTTCAAAGTACATTTTAACAGATATTTACAGAACAAATCTCAAAGGTTGATATGCCTAACCATCTTCTTAATCTTTTGACCCTTGGTGACCTATTCCATTTCCGGGGTTTCAGTGATTGTATCGTATGATTGACTTCCAGATATTAGTATCCACTTTGACTTCCTGTACTATCTATCTTACATGTCGGACATTTATAGCTGAATGCCTGTGTCATATGGTCCTAGCAGGAGGATAGTGGACAGGTAGTACTGAGCATTTGGAGATTCTTAGTGATATTTCAACAGGTTACAGAAGAAAAGAATTGTGAGGTATGGCCTTCTCTACTACAGCTATCAGCTTTTCAACTATCAGCTCTTCTACAGGTGTCAAATTCAAGCAACTGATTAATAATAAGATTGTAGTCATTCTGCTATTTGCACTGTGGTGTAACTGTTGGCAACATTCTTCCATGTCTCTCAAATCAGTTCCTCCTGGTTCCCACAACCACCACCCTAATTGATTCATCCTTCCCTCTCGATTAGATTGCCCCATTAGCTCCTAAATGGTTTTTTCATTTACAACCTTTGTGATATATCGTGTTCCATCTTGGGTTAAGGTACCTAAGGCAAAGATCTCATAATATCGCTTTGTGATAAAACCTTAAATTTTTATGTCTGATTTCCAATTGAGCAAAATCTAAACCTGAGACTCAGTGCTTCCCTTCAGCCAACATTCAAGTTACCCTGCTTAATTTAGCATTCTTATCTTTGCTTTATCCCTGTTTAATTTGGTCTCACCTTTGATCATTCCAGATGTAAGTATTTTCCTTTTTATAAGTTCATGTTTTACTTTCACAGTTCTTTAATTTTGGTACAGTTTCTGCCTTAGATTGTAATAATTATATATATATATATAATCTCCTTGCTATATTACAAACAGAACTTAGCTTCTGTTATTCATCTCTCTATATATATATCATCCATTGCTTATTGTAAATGATCACTAAATGTTTGTTGTATAAATAGTACTTTTGGCATTTTGGTGTTTTTAAAGAGATCACTCTACTTTTGTTCTGTGATCTTTGATATTTCCCTATATAATTCATATACTTAAACAAATGAGACTAGAATGTGGTGAAACTAGTATACTCATAAATTGCTGGAAGCAGGAAATGATTCTCTATATAATAAATGAGGTCTAAATAATTTCACCAAAAAGGAAAACTCTTTGTATAATGATGAGTTTGCTCTATTATTTACAGTATTTAAAATTGTAAGCAAACTAAATAGCCAATATTTTTATTTGTTTGTTTATGTGAATTATAATAAATTACTCTTCATTCCAAAAATGATTTGAGATACTAAAGATCCAAGAATAGGGAAATAGTTAATGTTAATAAAATGTTCTTTAATATAAGTTGTAAGAAGATGTTGAGAGGATTTCACTATGATGAAATTGTTGTATGGAAATTTTGTTTGGAAACAAATTAATCCTTTAATACTTATAGCCCTTTACTTTATATAAGTAAATTGTAAATTTAAAGAAAAGGAGAAACAAAAAAATTGCATATTTTCTGCCTAACCCTTAATTGTTGTTCATGGTTATCTGTATGTGTTTATGTTTTGGAGAGAGGTTAGATCATAGTTACAAATAATTTTAAGTCATTCATAGCGATACAAAATATCATGTGTGTCATGAAATGTAATTTTTGTTTTTATAGTGATAAGTTAAATGAATTAAGACGACAAAAGGAGAAATTGGAAGAGAAAATTATGGATCAATACAAATTTTATGACCCATCACCTCCGAGAAGGTACCATTTATCAAATTTTGTGAATTTTTATTTTGAAAAAAAATTGAAAATTGTGTGTTAAGACTTAATTTTGTCAAGGGTGTATATGTTGACTTTTAGATTAAGTATTTTTTTTAATTGTTCTATTAGGAGAGGCAACTGGATTACTCTTAAAATGAGAAAATTGATTAAGTCTAAAAAAGATATTAATCGGGAACGTCAAAAGTCTCTAACATTAACACCTACTCGCTCAGACTCCAGTGAAGGATTTCTTCAACTCCCCCATCAAGATAGTCAAGACAGTTCTTCAGTAGGTTCAAATTCTTTAGAAGACAGCCAAACTATCGGGACGAAGAAAAGCAGCAGTGAGTGCTTGAACACTTTAAACAGTTGATATCTATAGTACTGATTTAGAATCCTTTCTAAACAAATTTTTAAAACATCTTAATCCTTTGGGGGAACAATTTGATTAAAAGCATTTCTTTTTAACTCCATATGATTATGAAATCCATTGTATATTGCAATAGTGCACTACCACGTTATTTTTCTATATTATCTGTTTGGAGAGAGATTCCATACAAAGAGGTAAAATATTGTAGTGGAAAGAACATTGAAATAAGAGTTGGAATACTTCTGTCACTTGCTTGTTCAGTTAACCCAGGCAAGACTTTTATCTTTATTCTGTACCTCACAGGGTGGTTGTGAGGAGCAAGTGAGAAATATATATGACACTTTTATCTTCATAATTACTTATAAGTGAATCAGAATAATAAGACATTTTATAATGAGGCTTTCTTTATGTAATTTTATAGTGCCAAATTGGAGCAAAGTTAATCATTGAGGGGGAAGCAAAGAAAAATAAGTATGAATTTGAAAAGGTGTATTCAGTGATTTAGAAATAACTGAAAACAAGATTATTGAGGAATTTCTTGGTAAACAATCAGAAGAATCAACGTGATATAGAGATCTGGAGATATATGTTTATATATAAATTTGTAATTTAATTTGTTTTAATTACAGATGTAGTAGTGTCACATAACATGCCCTATAGCTTTTTTATTTCATTACTAGTTTGCTTAACTAAACAGCAAGAGATAAGTAATTACTAAGCCTAAAAAAGTGTATTTTAAAAGAAAGAGAAAAGAATTCAAGCCTTTGAGGATGTTCAAGAAGTTGTCTACTATTAATATTCTCATAAAATAGGTAAACACTGTCACTAGAGTCTTTAAAATTAAAAAAAAAAATCACTACCCATTCTTTTGAAGTTAATGGCAAGCAGAAACAGCTGCTTCTTCCCTTATGGGCAGACTTCCATATGGGCAGTTCTCAAAGCACACAAAAAACTACACAATGTTTTGCCCTCATGAGAATTGTCTTTGAAAAAAACAAGTATTTTAGGATGTAAGAGATTAGACATAGAATATATTTCTGCATGCAGCCTAAAAGCTAGAATCCCTAGGTAAGCAGCAGAAAATGTTAGACTGTTGTTATGTATACCTATATGTTTATATTTATCTGAAAAGAATCGGTTTAATTCTGTATTTCCATGTGAGATTATTGCTATTTCTGGATGTTTTGCAGTCTAATCTTTCCCACGAAATTTACATGAAACCTCAGTGATTGTAGAGAGCTTTAAAAGTTTGCCTTAAAAAAGGTGGCAGATATGTTAATTTTATCTCCCATCTTTAGATATAAATGTTTGACATCTTATTAAATGAGAAATGATAATAGGTAAACTTAATTTTTTGTTAAAGAAAGATATTTACAGATTCAGGGACACATAATAAAGGCACAACAGTCTTTTTTTGAAGCCATCATGTTCATTTTAAGTATAAATCTCAGTCTTTTATACTTCAAAAATAAAAATCAGAAGGAAGTGATATTCTCCTTTCCTGCAATTGTTTAGTCTTAGAATTTTAAACATAAAATCCAACATATACTAATGTTCCCTTTATTTCAGTATGGTTTGGGAAAAGGATACTGTATATCTACACATTGATTGCCATAAGGAATATCATATTCTGCCATTGGCAAAATCATAAAAAAAAAATTCCTTTTTATCCTATCCATTTGGAAGTGTATCTGTCCATCAGTAAAACAGTCTTTAGAAAGTAGTTGAAAACAGAAAAAGGGAAAAAAAAAAAGTAAACAAAACAACGTAGTTGTGCATTCATTGCCACAGTCAATTTTAGGACGTTTTTACTACTTTGGGGGGAAAACAAAGGAAAACCGATAAACAACAAACATGTGCATGCTGCAACCACTCAGCTTTGTTTTATGTAAGTGTCCATTTTTACATTGCTTTCAGTTCATTTACTTTTAATCATTGAAAACAGTGTATTTACCTAGTTAGAAAATAAATAGGTCAAAGGGTGGTGCAAGGATAGTGCCCTGGTAGCATTTTTGCCTGCCATGCCAGAGACCCGGATTTGATTCCTGGAGCCTGCAGATGTGCAAAAAAAAAGTATCCTAGAAAATAAATACTTCAAATTAAAAGTTTAAATATATCATGGCTGTACCTCATAGCAATCAAATAAGTTAAAAAAGTACATATTGGTCAGGCAGTGATGGCTCAGTGACAGAGTTCTTGCCTGCCATGCCAGAGACCCAGGTTCGATTCCTGGTGCCTGCCCATGCAAAAAAAAACTGCATATCCATTACCATTACACTCTCTTAAAGGTGTGCTACTTATCAGCTTGTTAAAAGAGCTTTGATTATTTACAGGACGATAGGAAACCCTGAGAAAAAGCATAGTTATTAAGGCTGTGTATAATATTTTTTGTCTCTATGCATATTGTTTTCCTAGCTCCCAAACTGCATGTCCAGAAAGGTTAACAATTTATTGCCTTAAATCTTATTAAAATGTAGCTTGAATGTTTAGTGACCTATTAAGCATTCTTATTTTGTTCCAACTCCTGTACTTTAGTGATAATTCTAACTCATTCACTAAAATTCTTTGAACAGTATTCTCTCTGATTTTGTTTTTTTAGAAACTTACTCTTCAGAATAACTGAAAATGTTATACATACATTTTTTTTCTAATTTTGGCTTGCTCTGGGATGCTTCCTTACCTTTTTGCTTTATTGGAGTGCAGTGCTAACACTTATTACTACTGTCAGAATAGTCTTTTTATTCTTTTCCCCAGCCAACCTTTTGCAAAATGAGCTGAATATAATTGTTTATTTCATCTTTAGAAAGACTCTTAACGCAAGAAAGAATGTGTATTTCTCTGGTGCTGCTAAATAATGCACCAGAATTTAGTTTAAACCAAGAAGTTAATTCCCTTTTTTATTTATCAAAACTTAAGAAATTAATGAAGATTTTTAATGTGCTTTTTAAGTGTTTTTTGGGGGGAGGTTGTTTTAAACATCCCCTAGGCACTCCAGTTTTTGTTGTGTATTTCCAAAATACTCCAGTAAAATAGGTATTTTCCTAAATTATTTTTTTCTAAATAAAGCCTTATACTTTTAAAAGGTAAAAAAATATATAGAAGACTGGAAACCTTAAATAGTTTCATGTACACTCTGTGAGCCTCCATTAGCCCTAATATTAAAGGTACACCTTTGCAACTTAATGTAGAAAATTGTTGCTCCATAAGTAATTCAACTTAATTCCTGTTTTTATAGGACTTTAGCCATTCCAGGCTTTCAAATATGTTCCTCATCATTGTCTTCAGTGCTTTTCCAAGTATTTTAAATTATCAAAGAATGTATTTCATATTTCATTTTCACTCAGCAGCATGAGTATTATAGCTTTAGCATAACATACATAGCTAAACTCAAACATTCATTTCTGTCCTTTATTTCAACATTTAACTCCCATCTGTTCTTCTCCCTTTTTTTTTCTTTCATTTCCCTGTTTCTGTTTTTCCTCATGCTCTGACATTAAAGTGGTTGCACTGAAAAGACTGCCCTTTTTGAGGAACAGACCGAAGGATAAAGACAAAATGAAGGCCTGCTACCGTCGTTCCATGTGTAAGACTTTATGACAGTTCAGCTTCTTTCAAATGACTACACTGCCTTCCATTACTAATTTTTCACTAACTTTTCCCTGGACTCTGCCAATTTTCTTATTTTGCAAAGTGCAGTCTTCCTGTAATACAAGGAGCTGGAGGAATATATTTTTTTAAACTGGCACTGAATTTGCATTATATGTATGTTCACTGATACATATACATGTCTGTATACATGCTTATGTTTAGTCATACATGTAATATACTTGTAAATTTCCAGTGCTATTCAAAAGTTAGCAGGAAAGAATCCTCAATTTTATATGCCATAGAAAATTTTTTTCCCAAAGAAATTTACTTGAAGATATAACAAAACCTTTAGCATTAGGAGTATATTTTTCCTTAATGAACCAGATAAATAAAATAGCCTATAACCCTTTTAAATGTTTGTGATTCTTTCTATAATAATACTCTGGGTTTTCTTTTTAAGTGGAATTGGTAATTACATAATCATGTTAAATATGTCACTTTGGATATCATCTCTTTCAGGTTTTTTTAAAATGATATACTTAATTGTTTCATAAAGTAAATAATTTCTTCAGTAACCTGCTCTGACCAAGGACTCTATCATTTTCAATAATGATGCTGTATAAGAAATGCTCTCCATCTTTCCTTTATTCATTCCATTTTTGTTATTACAAAACCACATTATGAAAGCTTCTAACTATATTGCACATCACTGCACAAAAAGCATGGCACTTATACATAATAAAATTTCTTTTCTGTCTTTTAAAGGGGGTGGGTTATGGATAAAAGTATTTATTGAAATTTATCAGCCTTTGGCCTACTCATTTCATTCAGCTGAATGCATGTCATAATATGAATGGCCATGCCATTATTTATAGTTTTAGATACTCACTGCATTAATCCATAGACCAAAAAACAGATCATTTATAATACAGAATAGAATAACGAGCAAATACATTAACCATGCTGATTCATTTGCTTTCATTTGCATCCCAGCCATGAATGACCTGGTGCAGTCCATGGTCCTAGCAGGACAATGGACAGGTAGTACTGAGAATTTGGAGGTTCCTGATGATATTTCAACGGGTAAAAGGAGGAAAGAATTGGGAGCTATGGCCTTCTCTACTACAGCCATCAACTTTTCAACTGTCAACTCTTCTACAGACTTCAGATCCAAGCAGTTGGTTAATAATAAAGGTATAGGCCATCGCTATTTGCACTGTGGTGTAACTGTTGGCAACAGAAATTTTAATTTGACTATCCCCTATATACTTCTTTTAAAGCAACAATTTGAAATAATTGCCAAAACATAATCTGGATTTTATTGGGGGAATTTTTTTATCATTTCAAAAATTTAAGACATTATACAAATGACTAAAATCTTTCCTAGGCCTCTTTTTAATAGTAATAGCTAATGAACTAAAAAGAAAAGGAGAGGTAAACCAGGTAAAGAGCAAGAAAAGGAGTGATAAAGGTTTTTTAAAAACTAAAAATACTGCAAGTTCAAACAGCGAGACCACAGAGAAACAACTCAAACTCCTGTTTTACATTGTTAGGGTTTTTCCCTAAGCCAGTCAACTCTCATCAGAACTGCTCTGTTTCTTAATCCTAGTCTCTCATTGGAAACTTAATCCAGTTTCTGGTTGTCTGTGAAATATCTTAGATCAAGATGGTATTGTACATGAGTAAAAGTTTTCCATATTCTTTGTAAATAAAATTTTTATAATAGATTTTCTTTTTATACAAAAACATTTTTACATCCATTTTACTATTTTATGTAGATACTACATCCTTTGAAGATATAAGTCCACAAGGTATTAGTGATGATTCTAGTACGGGATCAAGAGTTCATGGTAAGATATGAACTTTACTTAGAGAGTACATACCGAGTACAGAATGGGAATGCTAAGAATCTTGCATTAAATAGGTGAATGTGGCATTGCCAACAAGCATGTTTTCTCTAACTTGCATCTTATAGTTACTTCTGCCATTTCTTCAAATCTAATACTCACCTTTGCCTTTTATGAAGATATCATATGTCTAAATTTTCTCTATTTTAGCCAAGGCCATTTATAAAGTAATACCTGCACAATACTCAAAGGTAATTTTGTGACCGTGTTTACAAAAGGTTAAAGTTATGAGAGTTATATTTTACCATTGGTTTAAGAAAGTATTTATGTTGCTAAAAAATGGTCTTTAAAGTTTTCTGCAGTGTTGAATATTTTAAATTTTTTAAATTTCCATTTGGCAAATCATATCTTACCAGACTAAATTATTAACGTTAAGTGGATAACATGCTGAAGGGATTTTGTAATGTAAGCAGGATTTTAAGAAGTAGCTTAGGCCAGTGTTAACTATATAATTGTTTCCCTTGTATGGATAGGAATACAGGACATTAACTGTGCAGATGCTCATAGTCCTCCTGTCCGTGGCATCTCTGCAATGTGCAGGGTTCCTTGTCTGATCTGTTGTAAGTGACTTAATCACTAGCATTATTTTGGGGGCATGTCATCCTGTACAACTAACACAGTCCTGGCATCTATCTCTAGGAGTCATTTTCAAATCTAAATATGCACTTTGTCTTTTTTTTTTTTGAATCTCAGCTACTATTTCAGAAGTATCGTATTCTAAAGTGTCTTACTGAACTGCCTGGAAATGCTTAAGCTTTCTAACCTCTAAGAGTCAATTCTTGGCATGCTTAGCCTGTGAAAGTATGCATGTTTGCTTCCTCAGAGCATTCTGTGATCAGAATGTAAAGTTCAGTGTCATCATCAACTGGAAGTTTATCACACTGTCTCCTGATTTTTTCATTTAGCTTCGAGACCAGCCAGCCTTGATAGTGGCAGAACATCCACTAGCAATAGCAATAATAATGCTTCACTCCATGAAGTCAAAGGTATGCTGTAGGTAAATTTGTTAATATGTTCCATCCCATTCTATTTTTGAAGATAGGAGATGGGATGAAGTTACTGGGCTAAAGTAAGAAATCCAAGTGATCTATGTTTGGAACATAGTTCCTTGGAAGATTGTGTACTTTTCACATTGTAATACAAGTGTATTTCAATGTAAACAAATGTAAAAACAGGAGCAGTTATTTTCATTTCAATTTTTCATCTTCACAAATAAACTATTTTTATTGTAATCTTTATATTTAAGTAAATCTTCAGGTCCTTATTCTACTTAAATTTTGTCTTTAACATGAAAATGGTTGTCAGTTTCCTCATAATGTGTTTATGTTGAACTCACAGAAAGTGGTTTAGAAATATTTATAGCTTAAATTATCCATTACATAAGGGAAAACGTTCAAAACAATTTGAGAAGGCATTTATATATGTGATTTGTTTTGTGTTGAACCGAAGCTGTATGGATACATGGAACTCATTTAAATAATATGCATTCTAAGATGACGTTTTTATGTAAACAACTAGAAACTATGACTAATACCTTTTTTCTTAGAGTGTACTGCCTACTCAGATCCTGGAATTGTTTAATAGATTTTTAAAAGTTGGATAAAGTAGTTATTCTCTGCAGTCCACAATTGTCAAATTTGTATTGTTCAGTTCTAGTTTTATTTTATCACTAATGTTATGACTTTTGGAATATGAAAAAACTGATTTCAAGGAAAGATTAATTTTTCATTTTTAAATTTATATTCTTATATCCATTAGGATAATGTAGACTGAAAATATAAAGAGGCGTTTTATTTTTATTTGAAAATTTAAGAAAAGCATACTTCTGTATAATATTACATTACTTGAGCCAAATTCATTTATGACCCACCTTAAGTCTTTGTGGTTAGGAAACGGTGAAAAGATGCATATTCTGTTTTAATGTACTGTAAGGTTTCCTGTTGATTAAAAACAAACTAGCACCCTAAAAGAATAGCATAGATTTTAGGGAACTTTATTCCAGAACTAGAGTCTTTTAAGGTTATTTAACCACTATATCAAGGGTAGAGAGAAGGAACAGTCAGATAATCTTGACATTATTTTAAAAAAAAAGCTATATATTTTTATATATCTACTGAATTGTCTAAGTCATTGCATCATGTCTCCATTTAATTTTGCTTAGTTGCCCACTATTTAAATTAAAAAAATTTTTTTTTAATTTACTCAGGATGAACAAAAGCCTAAAGATTAGTTATAAAAGAATTAGAATAGATTTTTTAGCATTTAGAACAGTTTATGATTTTAACATTCTGAAATAATTTGGTTCTTAAAAACATGTTTTTGTTCTAAGTTGTGAGGTGTTTTACATTTAATTATATGGACCTGAATTTTAATAAAATATATTACTCATTTAATTTCATTCATTTACTCATCAAATGTATTGAGTTCCGACTTTGTATGAGGCTCTGGATATGATGATGAAAGCAAGCCTTTGCCTTTGTGGAGAGATTATGGTATTTGTCAATTTGACAAAATAAGGGATTACACTATTGCAGATACTTATTAGATCTATGAAAGATGATCTATGTTCTAGGTTTACTAAACATTTCTAAGGTAAGATTAAATGTAAGTATAACTTTTGATACATAAGAACCTGGTAAACAAATGTTATCATTTAAATAATATTAATCTCATTTCTGTTATTGAACTCAACACACCATTTACTCCAAAAGCAGGTGCAGTTAATAACCAAAGCAGGCCACAAAGCCACAGCAGTGGAGAATTTAGCCTGCTTCATGATCATGAGGCTTGGTCCAGCACTGGTAGCAGTCCAATCCAGTACTTGAAAAGGCAGACCCGATCAAGTCCAATGCTCCAGCATAAAATACCTGAGATGTTAGAGAGTCGAGCACATCATAGGATCAAAACTGGTTCCCCTGGAAGTGAAGTTGTTACTCTTCAGCAGTTTTTGGAAGAAAGCAACAAGCTTACCTCAATACAGGTTAGTTTTATCTGTGGTGACCTTAATTTAGATAAATGACACACCTTAAATTTCTGTGACTGAGCGTTAAAAAATGTTTTTGTTTTGTTTTTAGTTAAGGAATAGAGATATCAGCAGTTTTATATGGTTCAGCCTTTTATATGTTAAAATGAAAACATGGCTGGCTGTATTCCCCAATCTGGTTTGATTTTTTTTAATTTAATTTTTTTGTTTGTTTGTTTAGATAAAGTCTTCAAGTCAAGAGAATCTCTTAGATGAAGTAATGAAAAGTTTGTCTGCCTCTTCTGACTTTTTGGGAAAGGACAAACCAGTTAGCTTTGGTCTGGCCAGGTCAGTAAGTGGAAAAACCCCAGGGGACTTCTATGATAGATGGACCACTAAGCCTGAACAATTCGTGAGACCTAGTCTTCGAAAGACTGAAGATACTTATTTCATTAGTTCTCCAGGAACAGCTACATCAGGCACTCAAGGAAAGATCAAATTAATAAAAGAAACTTCTCTGTCACGACAATCAAAAGATAGTAATCCTTATGCTACTTTACCTCGTGCAAGCAGTGTGATCTCTACTGCTGAAGGAACTACTCGAAGGACAAGCATCCATGACTTTTTGACCAAGGACAGTAGACTACCTATGTCAGTTGATTCACCACCAGCCACTGCTGATAGCAACATCACTTCAGCTTCTAGTGAGTACTGTTTACACCAGTGGTCCTCTCATATACTTCATGGTCTGACAAACGCTGTAGGCTCACATACACAAAATGATTTAGCTACAAAAATGCCATCAGTCTACGCTGAGTCTATAGATGCCCAAGCTAGAAACACAAGAACAGAAAAGTCACATTTTCTAAACCAAACTTTTGCCACAATTAATACGTCTAGTGATACAGCTGGAATATCAGCTAAAGATAGTGTAAGGTCATTTACTGTGACTCATTCATCTCAGCCATTTTTATCCCTGAATACAGAGTTAGTTAGTAACATAAGTGGGCTACCTCCCAGGCGAATCACCAGAGTAACTGATCCGGTGTCTGCCTCTTTGCTTAAAGTTTCACCGAAAGAAAACAAACAGTTTTCTGATGATCAGAACTCTAGTAACAGTAGCCCAAAGTCTTCTCTAGATAGCAGTAATCTTATCACTCCTGCTTGCCTCGATCCTGATGATACAGAAGTTCCATTGTTGGTTTCTGAGGATAATCAAACTGTTTGGTATGAATATGGTTGTGTATGATCAAAACTGCACAATATGATAGTGATGCCATTTGATAGTCACTGTGCTTTTCTAATCTGATTGGAAGATCTGCTGTTGAAACACATCATTTGGCTGGGCTTACACTTTTATTTTTAAATTGTGGCATACAGTGTTCAGTTGTACACCATGGCATGTATGTAAATGTGAATTTGTAACATCAAAGCCTGCATGAAATATCAGTTGCATTGTACATTTTCTGCATACTTTAAAAAGCTTTAACAATACATGCTCCTCTTTCATCTTTTTGTCACCTTATTAAAGATTATTACTTTGATATCCATAAGCATGTCAAAAACAGGTGCATGCTCTAGTCTCCTCGGAAACCATTTCCAGATCATATTTGATTTGTTGTTTCCAAAACAGAATGTTTATCATCTTTCTCTTCCTCTAACTACCCTCTCCAAATTTTCTCCTCACAAAACATGTACTTCATCTCACACCAGTAAAGTATCAATTAGAAAAATTTATAAAAAGATGTCATTGTTTTTACCACTTAATTATCCCATTTGTTCTCCTTTTTATCTTCAAAAAGGTAGTTAATAATTTGACACCTTATCTAGCAAATAGTAACTATTATCCATATTTATAGAATATTGTTCCAATTTAAAACATTGTTAATATTCATAAACTTAGTGTTACTCTTAGAAAACCCCATCAAATTTAAATGTGATTTATACAGACTAGGGACATTTGTATTAATTCTGTTTCTCTTCTGAGCTTTACATTTCTTCAACTGATAAATACAAGAGTTCAAGTACTGTCTTTCTTTCAAAGTGACTTTTTTCAGTTAATCCAGTTTTTCCAGCTCTTTTTTTATAGAGAGCCAAAGAGAAATAAATCAAATCATACTCATTGTGTTGGAAATTCGTATTTTTACTTCTTTTGAAAAAGCATAGCAGGTGGTGCAACGGTCGCTCAGTGGCAGAATTCTTGCCTGCCATGCCAGAGACCCGGTTCGATTCCCAGAGCCTGCCCATGCAAAAAAAAAAAAGAAAGCATAGCGAGTTTACAAACTGGGGAGTAATAGATTTTCAAGATTTAGCTCAAAAAAGAAGGGCAGTGCAATGGTAGCTCAGTGGCAGAATTCTCACCTGCCATGCTGGAGGCCTGGGTTCGATTCTCAGTGCCTGCCCATGTAAAAAAAAAAAAGAAAAGAAATATAAAAAGATTAGTTTTGTGAAGACTTATTTAAAATTTATTGTTAAATTACAAATGTATATTAAAACAATTTTTAAAACTGAGTACTATGTGCTAAATTGTACAATTACATTTTGTAGCCATTTAAATCAACGGGTATGCTTTTAGTAGAATAAATTTTATAAGTAAGAATAAAAACAAACTCTTCTGCTAAAAGTTAACCAAATAAGATGGAGAAAATACTTGCTAAATCTGACTCCAGTGTCATAAACTTTGAATTATCTTTCTGTGTTTCTGGCATTTTTTAAAGCAGAACTTTAAAATCAGCTAACTTTGAATCTCTAACTCCCATGGTATAAAAAATCCTGTAACCCTGATATACTTCTGAAGAAGAAATCTTAACTCTGTCTTTAGAATGTTTTTGCCATTTTGATTCATCCTAAATATTGAAAATAACTCAGCCTGGCATCTGTAAGGATGCCTTGAAATGTAACTTTTTAAATTGTGTAGGAATTATTATTTTATTTATTACTATTATATTAAATTATTGTTATTATTAATTAAAACCAAACATTCTGTAGGGCATCTTGAGATTAGTACCTGTATAAACTGAACCATCCCCTCATACTTCCACAGAACCATTTTGGGGCCTGAGGCCTTTCCATATATATCTTTGACCATAGCAAAGCTGTTACTAAAAAAATGGCTCAAGTGTGGACAAAACTCTGAAAAAGTACATGTTTTTTCAGTTCTGCCTAATATGTTCTCTACTTTTAAGTATGTAATCCACTTTGTCAATCTTTGCACAGTCAGTCCTAACATTTTCAGATACTTTGCTGCTAATATCCTTATCCGAAAAATTAAAATCACCCCTTTGTTTTTTCATAACCTAGTATAAAACTATATGGTAGACATAGATAAGATTATATGGGGCCATGAAAGTAGTGATTGTTGTTATTTCTTTTTCATGTTGAAGATATTCTACAGCTGTTTCAATTTTTTAGAAAGTATAAATCTGGCTATAATATTTTAAGTTTAAGACATTAAATTTATTTATTCAAAATATTGAAAAATCATGTGCTGTCATATTTACAACTGTGTGATTCTTTCATAAAATTAGACTAATACAAAAGAATTATTTCCTAGCCTAATGACTCTATAACATTTTTAACTTTTTTTTTAATTGCAAAATATATATACAAAAAAGCAATACATTTCCGAGTATTTTAGCAAGTAGTTATAGAACAGATTTAAAAATTTAGTATGGGTTATAGTTCCACGATTTTTCATTCTTTCTTTTAGCAGCTCTAAGACCCTGGAGACCAAAAGAAATATCAATATAATGATTCAGCAATCATGCTTATTTATTAAACCCTACCTTCTCTGTATAATTCCACCACACCTTTGATCTTTCTCCCACTCTTTTAGGGGTATTTGGGCTATGCCCATTCAAACTTTTTCATGTTGGAAGGGGCTGTCAATAATATGGAATAGGGGGGTGGAACTAGTTAATGTTCTTATAGTGTATTTTTTAAAAGAATATGTACACTGTGCATGTAGGACAGATACAACCATGAATATGTATCTTCAAGATTGTTTGAGGATACAGAGTAGTCATAAAATTCACCAAAACACTAGTTTCTTACATGTGTATCTTCCTAGCATTTGAAATAAAAATTTCTAGCAGTGGGAGGACCCTCAGAAATCATATAGAACTATGTTTCCCAAGCCTTAAAAAAATCAAAACACTTTCTACAACTGAAATATTACACAGATGCCACAAAATTAAAAAAAAAAAAATTTAGATACAGATAGAGCAACTCTGCTTCAGTTGAGCAGCTACACTTGTTTACACTAGACACCTCCTCCATAAATATCTTAGGCCTTCACAAAGAATTATTTGAAAAGCCATTGAAGATTCACTAATTTTCTAAATGATGAAACTGAATAGCTTTCATATTCCTGGCCTGGATTTCTAGAAATTATAACTACATTATTTGTGACCCATTACAAATATATTATTAAGCGCTGGGTCTCCTTTAACCAAAGCTGTTTTAGCTACAGCCAATCTAAGTAAGTATATTATTTGCCTATAAAATATGCTTCAGGCCCTAGTTTTATTAAGTAATAAAAACATTTCATTGTGGATGTTTTCTGCTGCTGCATGCAAGAATTTTTTTTTTATGGCATGTGACTTAAGTACATGAATATAGCAAGTATACCTAACGATACTAAGTGGAAAAATATGTAGCTGTTGTGTTTTTTAAATTGTATAACTTTCATAATTATTTATAGCTTCTAAAATAGAGAAACCAGTCTTTGTAGTAATATGGCTGTCAGTTAATTTCCCGCACAGTTATAGTCTTCCCCTTGCTCTATTCAGTGAGAGCCCCTTAGTTCCTTAACTTCATGAATTGTATTATGCATTATTAATCTTTGATTAAATAACATGAAATACTTTTCTCCTGCAGATATGGACACAGTACAAGAAAGCAGAAATTTTAAAAGCAGGTCTAGGGAGCAACAAAGCTCCTAAATCTATTACCCACTACATGACTTGTGGGCCAAGTGGTGAGTTTCCTGCTTAAAATGTAAATGAGATTAGTCTCATTTATCCGAACTAACTGCATTAAGTATCAGAACAATTGCACTTTGCATTAACAGATGTAAATATTGCTTGCCTAATTTGCTGACTTTCTATCTTACTGATAAGGCAGGATTAGTTGGTTATGATAAGTTTTTGCTGTCATCACAGGAAACACAACCTTTAAATTATTTTTCTTTCATTTTACTAGTGAATAATGTTTTAGGAATTCCTTTTTTAAATTTCAAGTCTTTTGTGGTAAGAATACAACTTCTCCACAAATTTTCTTGATAATGGATAAAAATCAACTTAATTGCCTTTTCTATGAAGAGCCACTCAAAGAAAAATTGTCTCTGACTTTCTGTCATGCTCTTATACCTACAGAATATCTGGTGCATGCTGTTCTTTTAGTGGCTGCTCTATATTTTATCTCTTTTATCTTTCAAGCTGTTCTTATATTTTCTTTCTTTCTACCTTCCAACTAAATACAGAGAGAAAAGTGTCCTTCAGTTTCTCAATATGAAGCCTTTATTTCTGAAGTAACAAGACAGCCAACTATAAGAATCATTTTTTTAATCTTTAAGGAGACTTTTAACAACCCTTCATGAATAGAGCAGGCAAGAATTTCAAACCTTCATTCCTTCCTTGAATCAAGGAGCACTACCGGAATCAACTGCCAAAAAATTTTAGAAGGTTTTAGAACTTTCTATACATTGTACTATTAAGATCTACTGAATAAAGGACATTCTCTTGCTAAGGATCAAGTGTTTTAAGGTTTCAAGGAATACTCCAAGAATGATCTACTTCTTTCATCATTTGTTTATGAATTTATCCATGTTTGCTTAATGCTTCTGCTAAGTATTAGCCCAAATCTACCCTTTATATTTAGTTGTGTAAATCTAAATTAAATGCTGTAGTATTTTGTGGAATGTGCTATATATCAAGATACAGAGAAAATTGTTTTAGCATGTCAGAACCTTATTTGGTTAGCAGACTGCATGTGTTGATACTCGTTTTTAAAAAACAAAAGTCAGTTATTTTGATGCACTGCGAAAGATTCAATTTGTAAAATAAATCTGAAAAATCCATGAGATAGGAGTTATGAAAAATTTACAGTGGTGATAATCTGCTTTTCATATTCCCCATTAAGTAACATTACACATTCATACATGGAACCAAGGTACTTAAAGAGTGTTTTTCTGAAACTTGTTTTAGTAAGGTGGTTTTCCAGCAAATAGCAGTCCTAAGATATATGTTTTAGCCATTTCCCTTCTTTGGTATTGGGTTCTGTATGTGTACTTGTCTTTTGTTTTTTGACTTGAGAGCTGACTGTTGCTTAAGAAGTTTTCTTATGGCAAAAATAATGTAAATAATTTACTATGGTCTGCATTTTGCCAGGAACTCATTTATTATTAAGGTTACCATTTATTAATAAGAATTCTGTTCTTGTCCTTTATAATATTACATTAAAGTTGATAACTGTTATTGGTACTTTTGAAATATTTGTATGGATTTGTTACCTTAGACATTTGGAAAAAGCACAAAAATGATTTAGTTAATTAACCCAGGGAAACATGAATTTTTTAGTAGTTCCAATTTTATATCACAGTTTTATTTTCTTATGAAATCAAAAATGCATTAATACTCATTAATGCTAATTCATTATTTAACATAAATATCAGGATAGTCTGAAAGGAGACATATATTGACTATTTTTTATTTTTAACAGAGCACTTCTTAGGCTTTTATTACCAGCTCTAAAGACCTTTTGGGGAACAATTCCATATTCCAGAGAGTGTGGTGTATGAACTGTGTTTCATTACTAACCCAGTAGCCATGAGAAAAATCTCTCTCTATTCTCTCTTTTGATAGACCAGTAGCAATGTTCTGTTTATAATCTATTTTCAGAAAAACATTCAATAAAATGAGACAGCATGTTTAGGGTAATCAGACATTGAAATGGAAGTTAGAGAACTTGGGCTTAATTAACTTAATGCCACCGTTAACTTAAAGTTTTGCCACCAAATAATGCTTTAATCACTTTGAAACTCGGATGAAAGGTGCTATGTAAATGTAAATACAGAGAATTTTTACTAAACTACAAATATTACATAAAAGTCATTTTTAAAACTTATTCTTTAGATTTTGGAACATCTCTCTTCATCTTGACTCCCTGGAATCAAGTGTCAGATTGGCAGTGGATATTGTGCCAATCTAGACACTTGCATGTAAAAAATGTAAATTCACTTTTAGGTGGATAAGCTGAAAGTAAATGTAGAAACTATGTTTTAATTAAATACAGTGAGTAAGTAACTTAGATTTATATTAAATATCATCTAATTTGCACAACTAGGGCATATCCCAGGACAGTTACTGAAAGTTGAAATTTAATGAATATGGAGTGGTCCATTGAGGTGAATGATGTAACAGTTTGACCTCTCCAGGACATTAATATCCTAAAATAGATAATCTGCTGAATTATTTAAGAAATACATACAGCCTCAAGTAGAAAATGTATAAGGGTGGCCAGGTAAGTACTAAATCTGAATAGTTGATCCTGAGAAGGGGCAATTAAAGTGACAACACATTGAGGCAACAAATAAGAATAGTCTTAATTTTATTTATCATCTTTTTCATACCATTTCAAGAAAGGACTAGATAATAACCACATGAATATTTTACTTTTTCTAAAAGATACCTCTAGAAGCAAACTGCTTCAGAAGCCACTCTTTTCCCTTAAACTTCCTCTGCAGAACAGAATGGGGAGGCTAACTGGGAATGACTTGGGGCCATTTTCCTGAATGAGGCCTGACATGCTTTTAATTAGCTGACTTTATTCTAAAATGACACCTCAACCCCAAAGAAATGAGAATTAAACATACAGGGTATTAGCCTCCATCCACAAGCACAGTCAAGTGCTTCAGATCTAATCATGTGGAAATATTTGGTCCAAGTTTCTGAATTGGTGATTACCAAAGAATTAATGCAGCAGGTTTGTGTGTAGCACCTTTCATGCCATGCTATGGAAAAAGCCTACTTAGTAATCACTGTGCTTATTATTGAATTGCAGCCACCTCACAAATGAAGTATCATGGCTCACACTGTCTTAAGACTTTATGTCAGGAAGTAAAAAGATACTGTAACAAATCTGGAATTACAATGAGAAGTAATAATGTATGCTAAATAACTTTTCTATTTTAAGTTCTCATGAGAAACGTGGTGGATTTTTATGTTTCTTTTCAGCTACACTTACCTCTGAGATGTATTTTTCTTTACCCTTTGAATGAATAATATAAAAGGTGCCCATTTTATAATGTATGAAAATGCCTTAAAAGGAATGCTAATGGATAAAGTTGTGCTTAACACCCTCTAACAAAACCTGACTTAAAATTGTCTTTTTCTTTTCTACTAAGAGTTCTCTTTTTCAAAGTTTGCCAATGTACTTATAACTGCTATTAAATATCAAATCAAATAATACAAAAACTGTAACATTTCCTTTAAAACTAATGCTAATGAGGGATTTCCAGTTAAATGGTAAAATGTTTATTAATTGATAATACCATAGAAAGCCAGCTCATTAACAAAAGATACATCATTCTGTTTGGTTGATTTGTTTTAAAAAAAAAAAGATGTTATTTTTAATTTTAGGCTTTTTGTTTCTCCTTAAAAATTAAGATGGTTTAACATCCAGTTTTAAATCTGATATAAAAAATGAAATAAAACAAAGAAGTGAATCTTTGTAACAACAAGTGGTTAGTAATCATTTAAAAAGTGTAACATATAATTTAGTCTAGTATTCTTTCGTTTCTTTCCCTTTACCCCAGAAACTTATTTTCAGACACAACTAGTACTTTGGGTTGAGTTCTAGAGGTTTTGAGACAAAGAGCCTTTCAATTCTGTTAGTCCCAGAATAGGTTTAAATATCATTTAATAGGTTGCACAAATTTCATTTTCAGTTACAGATTATGGGAGGCAGAATATTAGACAGCCAACTGGCCTTATGTCCTTGGGCAAGTCAGTCTTTCTGGGCCCTTTTCACCATGAAAGAGGGAAGAGCAATTAAACCACATATCTGAGATCCTCATTTTCTATAATTCTTTTCATTAACAACTTCATCTTAGATGCATAAGTAACCTAAAATTTCCACTTTTATTGTTTTAGAGAGACAGTGCAAAGTAAATAAAAACATGGAACCTTAGAATAAGTTTATCATTTGTGGAAAATATTTCTTACTAATTCCAAATCTTTTAAATCCATTCCATGCTTTACAAAAATTCTACATGAATAAATCTGTAGTTTTTGATCATATGTATTGAGAAAAACTCACTTTTATCTTGCCTGTAGTACAGTATCTCCATCACATGGAAAGTATTTTTTCAGTGATTGAACATAGGTAAATATGGTTCTTTTCTCTTTTAAGAATATCCTGTTTGGTTGTACTGGAGTAAGACATGAGAATTTTCATGACTACGGGGAAGAAATTTTTGTCTTCTGCCTAAGTCATATACTCATTTAATAAAGGATTCCATTTGAGTTAAGTGAAAGGAAAAAGTATGTCAAATTTCCTATTTTTTAACTAGCTTCTTTATGACAACTGACCCTACATTTTCTTGGGTTTTTAGACTGTTTCATATGCCATAATTGAAAAGGGATAAGTAAAATTTAATGTAGCCTAGAGGACAGAAAAAAACTTGTACAAGTTCACATTTATAGCCTCTGAACTGAAACTAAACAAAACCTTAATGGTAAAATGTATATTCGACAGTTTTAAAATGTAACCTTAGTAGTTTAGTAATTACCACATGACATTTTCCATCCACCCCTAGTTTGAGTATTTTTCTAAATTAAAAATTTCTAAAGATATGTTTTCTAATAGGAAGTTAATCAGCTATTTTTCACAGGAAAAAAAATCTGTATGGCTTTAAAAACATCCAACAATGGAACACCTTTGCGTTTGTCCATGTTTAAATCTTAATTAGCTTGCTGGAGAGTTCTTATTCCAGATTTCATATGAATCAAAAAATATTTCTTTAAATTTTATTTTTTCAGTTTACAAAGATACAGAAAGTAAAAACTTTCCTTATTCCCCACTCATCAAAAATAACCACTACTGTTAATATATTCCTATATTCCCTTTGATTTTTTCCCCATAGATACATTACTTTACTTATAATTTTATATATTGTTTTGCAACCTTTTTTCAAATACAGTAAATACCCTAAAAGATAAAATGGTTAATCTTAGATGTATTCTTAATTGTTGAAGGAATTCTTAGAGCAATTGTCATGGGATGGTAGAAGTAAACTGCTTTAATACATCCTTTTAAAAACAGCTCCTTTAAGATGAAATAGTTGGTGATGGTAGTACGTTGTGAAAGCAGTTAACTGTACAGAAATATGTATATGAACATGAGTAAAAGGAGAAATGTTAGATTGTATATATGGTAATAATTTTTTTTTTTTTTTAAATTTCAGACACACTACCAAACAGTGAACCCTAAGTTAACCATGGACTTTAATATAGTGCAATTATAAAAATGTGCTCTAAAAATTTTATCAATTACAACAAGTGTTCCATACCAATGCAGGGTCTTGGTGGTGGGGTGGCATATGGGAATCCTGTACTTTATGCATGATTGTTCTGTAAACTCACAACTTATCTAATAAAAAGAAATGTTTAATCATTTGGGGGAAAAAAAGAACTTTCAGTACTCCTAAAAAGACCTAGGTGGTCAAAACAAGGGTATTAAAATTTCTGATCACTTTTAATGTTCTTTTGTAAATTACAAATAAGAAAAACAACGTTCAGAAATAAATTTATTCTAAACATTAGCCCAGCTAGTTTTTTTTGCCAAATTTTAGTATTATGGGGTCATGTCCTGTCTTCTTCACAAATGTGAGAAAGTCTTCAGGGCTCATTCCCATGGTTGCAGCATTGGTCATTGGGTGAAAGTACACCTTTTCATGTCCACCTTCCAGAAAATCAGAATCCAGAACAAATTTCACGTCTCCTTCATCACAGAAGAGTGCCAGGGGCGTAGCACAGCCTTGGCCAACTTTTAGTTTTTCTAGCATGGCTGTTTCATCAGCAAACCTCAGATTTCCACTCCCAACACCCAACTGCTTGGCAAGATCATTCAAATTTATTTGTCTATCATGAAGAACTGTCACCAGCCAATAGTTTTTTTTCTTTTTGTCTTTAAGAAATAAGTTCTTACTATGTGCTCCTTTCAAATGCTGGATATGAGGCATCATTTCTTCAACTGTAAACACCTGTAAAATATAATGAAAAATTTAAAAACAGTGATATGCATGTACACATACATGCTGCATTCACTTTTATACATAATTGAGCTGGTTGGGTGCTAGCAGCAAGGCTAGGAAGTACTGGTTGCCCTGAATTTCACTGGTTGAAATCCATCATTCCCAGCCCATTACCAAATAATTATAAACATGCCATCTCAGTTCCTATCTTCAGGGTCTAAAGCAGCTAGCTCTTAGGCCAGTTCTTTACGCCAATGTACTGGCCAAATCCTCACATTCCTCAAAAAGCTTTTGTTTTATCTTTAAACTTGTGGGGAGCAGGCCATGGTGGCTTAGCAGGCAGAGTTCTTGCCTGCCATGCTGAAGACGAGGGTTCGTTTTCCAATGCCTGCCGTGTTTAAAAAAAAAAAATAACTATGGGACTGCAACGTTCCTCTAGGAAAGTGAGTGCAATTGAATGCTTTTATTTATCTCGTGCCAAAGTTTTTTTTAGTATATTTTGACAAATCTTCACACATATACATTCCATACATGGTGTATAATCATTGGCTCACAATATCACAGTTGTGTATTCATCACTAGGATCATTTTTTAGAACATATGCATCACTCCAGAAAAAGAAGAAAAAAAAAAACCCTCATACATACCATACCCCTTACCCCTCCCTCTCATTGACCACTAGTATTTCCAGCTACCAAATTTATTTTACCCCTTATCCTCCCTATTTATTTTTTATCCATATTTTTTTTACTCATCTGTCCATACCCTGGATAAAAGGAGCACCAAGACACAAGGTTTCACAATCACAGTCACATGTTAAAACCTGTATCTTCATGCAGTCTTCAAGAATCAAGGCTACTGGAACACAGCTCAATAGTTAACAGGTACTTGCCTCCAACCACTCCTCCAATACACTATAAACTAAAAAAGGCATGTCTATATAATGTGTAAAAATAACCTCCAGGATAACCACCATTTGAAATCTCTTCAGCCACTGAAACTTCATTTTGTCTCATTTCTCTTCCCACTTTGGGTCAAGAAGGCTTTCTCAATCCCTTGTTGCCAGATCCCAGCTCATCCCTGGGGTTCTGTCCCACGTTGCCAGGGAGATTTACACCCTGGGAGTCATGTCCCATGTAGGAGGGAGGATGGTGAGTTCACCAGTCAAGTTGGCTTAGAAAGAGCCCAGATCTGAGCAAAAAATAGAAGTCCTCTGGGGATGACTCTTAGGTCTAATTTTAAGTAGGCTTAGCCTATCTATTGCAGGAATAAGTTTCAGAGGGGCAAACTCCAGGACTGAATGTTTTAATCACTCCTAGACTTCACATTTTCATTTCATCCATACCATGTGACAACCCCCACTCTATATGTAACCACAATAGAGTGGTTAATAAAAAAGGAACACCAGAGATGCTAGCGATGTGCCAAAGTAAAGAAAGAGGAGAGTATCTGGGAGGGAGGGAGAACAAAGGAAATGATGTAGTTTTGATGTTAAATAATGTAAAGGTGAGGAAGATTAACTGTTAATATATCTCTCTACTCTTTGAATGTCCTACAGTAGCAAACAGGAAAGGATAAGAATAGTTATAGCCAAAGTGACGGACATCCTAGATAATTAGTAACTGAGTTCTGTTTATTTTTTGTATCTGTTGTGTCAATGATTGTTAGCCTGTGATTCCAGTCTCGTGTCACTGGAAATGAAAAAATGTTATTTCTTGATTTGATTTTAGTTAAAACTGGCATAACTCTTATCAGTACATCATTCAAGTGTATTGAATCATTTCCATTTGAATTCCACAATACCTTAAAAGGAAGGCAACCAGCAGAACATATAGCTGAATCCTTTGGGAAGCTCCAGATTAAGTGTAAAATAGAGTGTAAAAGCAGATCTTAAGCTTTGAAAGCTGACCCCTTTCAAACTGCTGTCCAAATTAAAACCTGTTTTTAAAACAAAAACACTTAAGCAACTGTTTATCTTAGGTATTAAAAGTGATTCTGGTTAAGTTAAATGCTTTAGGCCATAATTAGCATCTCTAAAATCAATCCTATTGTTTGGCTCCTTAAAAAAATTTTTTGGAACCTATCAGGATAAGTCAGAAAATCTTTGTCTATCATAGGTAAACTATCAAAATCTATACACATCGATATGCTTTTTACATTGAAAGTACTTCTGTGTGTCACCCATGTATCTCATTTGCAAAACAAAAAAGACATAAGGGTTCAATTGAAGGAATGTCCTGAATAAAATTATGAATGTCCTTCAATTCTAAGAGACTATGGCATCTTTTTGTTTTCCAAAGAAAAAAATATCAGTAGGAACAAGACTGAATGACTTTGGTAGGACATGTCCTTGGAAAGTGTTTTGCCATCAAACACATAATGTTATAAAAATCACAAACTTACTAATTTGCAAAAGTAAACATTGTCATACTGGTTTAAAAAACCAATTGAAGTGTAAAACAAGGATCACTGGCTCAATATAGAAACATGAATGTAAGAAAAATTGGGGGTTGGGGATGGGGAACTTTCAAAATGGAGAATGAACTCAGTTTAAAGGGTGTACTCAGTTCTAGCCAACTGCTGTAATGTAGAATGGATGTTACCAGGTCTTCCATTTTCACAAGAAACCGAATATCCAGATTTTAAAGTCAGAGATTTATTCATAATTTTATTTCAAAACAATCTAGGACAATCTTCTGTAGGCTAAACAAAACATCTGTGGGCCTGACCTCTTGTTCTACATTTTGTAACTTCTAAGACCATTTAAAAGATACTTAGTCAAGTTTGGGGACAAAAAATGACTTCAAAGTACTGGATATCTGGGGAAGAGGGGTGCTAATCCTTGACCAAAAAAGATGAGATATTCTTCAATATTAAAAAATAAAAAAAGCTAGCATCCAGTTTCTCTCTAGGGACTGCAGATGTTAAACACCTTGTAATAATAGAATTGAAAATAATTTTTAACACTTCATACTGCTGAAGGGGATTCCTGAATATTTTATAATCATTTAGGTGGAGTTTTGTAGTAAATGACAAAATATATAGTATTTTCTGCTATTTCTACTAGAAAGAGTTTTAGACACTGAATATATTTGCTAAATTTTTGAGAAATTTAGGAATTAGGAGAACACAACCTGTCATAGCCACAGCGGGCAGTTAAGGATGGGGTATCAGTTTCAAATTCTAGCTATGGTACAGTTGCATGATCTTGGACAAAATATTTAACACAACAAGGCCCAGTTTCTCATAAAAAAATAAGAAAAACGCTATTCCTTCATTAGCGGTCACACAAGCCTTGGGTAAACCTGAGTAGCAAAACACCAAATTCTGAACCTCGGTGTTCACATCGATATGGTTTACGGTATATATGGAGCTATTGTATGTAAAGGTTATATTAATCCTCCATATCCTCGACCGCTTGGCAACTTATTTACACATAAAGCGAACAAACCGATCGACACCCCAAACCAAGTTTTGAACATGTGGAACCAATCTTAACATGCAGTGTGATCAAATTACTCCAGGAGTAAAACACGTTTTATAATTTCATAGCCCCCGAGGGTCCTTTATTATTGTCCCCGTCGGGTCCCTTTTGTACTCTCGGATTCGGGAAATGCCCCAGAACCACTTGTAAAGTACGTTATCCCTGGGACCCGCGCTCTCGGACACCTCGCCCCCACTCCGGCCGTGACGGGGGCCTCACCTCGGGGTGCTCGACAACATCGGTGCGGATGGCCAGGGCTCCAAGGCGCTCCTCGAGAGCCACCCGCAAGTCGGCGTGCGCCATGCGGCCTCTGCTGTCGTGGCGACCAGCGGGGAGCTGCGCGCGCCTTCCGGCTGTCGCGCCTTCCGGAACCGGAGCTGGACCTGCGCGTCGGCGGCCGAGAACTGGCGCTTTCTGAGGCTTGTCGGGTCCTTCCTTCCCCACCCCCACAGAAAAGGAGGCGCCCTGCTTTCTCCTAGCGGTCCCCGACCCCACTCCTGGTTTCCTGGGTCCAGCATGTCGTTCCATTTAAGTAAAGCTCAATAGAGCAACTTCTACACAATAACTTGCCGGCATAGAGAGAGAGGATGCCAAAGTACTTTAAGGCACGATCCCTACCTTCCTAAGATTTTTCAACTTTAATTTGTAAGGTTTATGCCACTGTTTACATTTTATCTTTTATGAATGTTAATTTGTGTTAAGTTACAAATAATTAGCTGCGGCAATCACTTTTTCTGCGGTAGTTTGACCACATGGGTGGGAAGTTTCCAGCTGACTGGGAAGCCCTCGCTCCCGCCCTTTAATGGGGCCTGAAGTTTCACATTAGGGTTTCACTTATGAATTTACATTAGGACTGAAGTCTTAAATAAGACGAAGATATCCCCCAGGCAATTAAGTTTACTGTGAATGAGTTTAGGTAATTTCTGGGGTACAAACAGAGGGACTGGAGAAGAAAAGTTCTTAAGAGAGACAAGTTAAGCCGAGTCCTCACTTCCAAGTAACCGTGGAGGAAGCTGGGAAAGAAAACAATCAGCTGACTTCGCATTTTTACCCAGGATTGATTGTGGAGAGAACCATGTTTAACTTAGCTTAACCCACCTCTTAAACTATTTGTCCCTTCAAAAACTCCACCCAATTCATAATTGACCTCTAATTATAGGATTCCAAAACAGCCTGCTTCCCAGGGCCTTCCAAATTAAGGACAACAACAAAAGCAACATAGGACATGCCAGAGTTTAGAAAACATAGCACATAGTTTCATGCGACTTTATTGTCATTTTGATGATTCGTTTCAAATATATTCATTATATAAAATAATTTCCTGTATATAGGGTAGGCCACGGTGGCTCAGCAGGCAAGAATGCTTGCCTGCCATGCCAGAGGAGCCGGGTTCGATTCCCGGTGCCTGCCCATGTTAAAATAATAATAATAATAATAATAATTTCATGTATATATAATGAGTTTTTCAGGTAGTTGAAGTCCTAGTATATACAGTTGTATATCTTGCTTCTTTTACTTATGAGCACTTTCTTTTGCTGCATTTCTTCCTATTTAATAAAGATAAGTGGCTGGATCATAACTTACTGAACCATTTCCTGATACTTCTTCATTGCTTTCTACATCTAGCACAGTTCTGACCTAGAAAACTCTTGGAAAAAGAACTTCCATCCAACCTCCTAAGTAAGTGTTCCAATTTACAGTTTTATCAGTATTATATAAATGAATCCATTTTACTATATTTTTTGCCAAAATGCGTAGTATATATGTTTTCAGATTTTTAATTTGCAAATTTAATAGACAAGAGGAGTACCTTATTTAATTTGTATATCTCTAACTACAGGGCACAGAACATTTTTCCATGTTTACTATTTTATTAGTTTTGTTCACTTCTTGGTTTATTTACCTACTATATGGCTATTAATAACTTTCACATGAATTTATATGAGTTCTTTATATGATCAACTTGCCATATAGCTTTCAAATAGATTTTCATGTTTCCATTTGAGGAGGGATTTTTTTTTTTGGTTGGCTTTTTTACTTTGGTTTTATCTAGAAAAGTAATTCATTTTTGGTAGCCAAGTGACCCTCTTTTCCTTTTTCATTTATTCTGATAATATCCAATACATATAATTTTTTTCCTTAAGAATATTCAATTCATGAATCCATCTAAAATTTATTTTGGCATATAATGTGTGGTGGGGCTCACTTTTTTTTCCAAAGGCTTCCCTTAAAGAATGAACTTGGAAAGCATAACAAGGATCACCCATTTGAAGAAAGGCATTTCTCAAATGGTTGTCCTCAAATGAAAAACAATTTCAATAATATCTAAATCCAATTATGTTGATCTGAGAGTAAAAGCAGAATTGGAATCTAATTGTAACTAAGAGCATGTAAATTATGTCCAAAAGAAGGACAACATTTATTAACTAAAGGTAGTATTTCCATTACAGCAACAAAAGAAGAAAAATTTGGCAGTGACATTTAGCACTGTTCTGACCTACAAAACTCTTGGAAAAAGAACTTCAATCCACCAGTTCTGCAAGCCTTGTATCCCTCTCCTCCCATAGCTAATCGATCACAGTTCAGTTTTTCAAATCCTTCTACTTCTCACCACCTCCACCACCCTAGCACAAACTACCATCATTTCCACCTGGATTACACTAATGGCCTCAATTTTAGTCTACTTATGCTTGAATGACCCAAGTATTCTAAAGCAAGAGAACCTTATTCACGACTATAGATTTTTACTACAAAGCAGAGCTAAATCTGACTGCGGTGAAAGAACTTTATACCACTGAGGTAGGTCTAGGTACAAAATTGAATCTTCTGCAAATGAGCACAATATTTAAAATGGCCAGTGTGGACAGTTTTCTGGTTGAGTAGAGGTACTTCAGGAATCAGTGCAACCGGTATTAATTAATAATGTTCATAAGTTGGTCCCAGGCTGTCTGTTTTTCTCTTTATAGGGTTTTGGACCACATGTAATAATAAAGGCGTAAGGAATTAAGCGTCAGCCTTACCCTTCTGTGCAGTGTGAAAACAACACATAGTAGGAAAGGGAACCAGTTGGCAGACTAGACAGACCATTCTCTGGTGTTGATAGTACTTTGGTGGGGTCACTGCCTTCCACGTTCTAGTGCTCTGGTCTTTTTGTTTTCTCTATGTATATTTAAACTAAAGACGAAAGAAACTGTCTTAACACTGCCACAGCGTGCACAGTAAAATGTTTTAAGAGAAATCTGTTTAAAAATGTCTCTACCCTCCCCCTCTACGTGGGACATGACTCCAGGGGGTATAAATCTCCTTGGCAACGAGGAACAAAGATCCTGGGATGAGACGGGACCAACCAGCACCAAGGGATTGAGAAAACATTCTTGGCCAAATGGGAGAAGAAAGAAATGAGAAAAAATAATGTCAGTGGCTGAGAGATTTCAAAGAGAGTCAGGAGGTTATCCTGGAGGTTATTCTCACACATTATATAGATATCCCCTTTTTAGTTTATGATGTATTGGAGTGGCTAGAGGGTAGTACCTGAAACTGTAGAACTGTGTTCCAGTAGCCTTGTTTCTTGAGATAACTGTATAATGATACAGCTTTTACAATGTGACTGTGTAATTGTGAAAGCCTTTTGTCTGATGCTCCTTTTATCTAGGGTATCGGCAGATGAGTAAAAAAAATATGGATAAGAAATAAATAATACAGGGAACAAAGGTTAAAACAAATTGGGTAGATGGAAATATTAGTGGTCAGTGAGAGGGAGGGATAAGGCATGTATGAGTTTTTTCTTTTTTCTTTCTTTTTCTTGGGTAATGCAAATGTTCAAAAAAATGATCATGGTGATGAATAGACAACTATGTGATGATATGTGAGCCACTGATTGTACACCATGTATGGAATGTTTGTATGTTAAGAATGTTTATATGTTTTATATTGTTCTATCAATAAAAATATAGAAAAGTCTCTATATATTCTTTTTTTAATCTGCTGAGATAAAAAAATTTTACTGATTATTTTTTCCTATCTAATCCAAAATTTAACAAATCATTATCCTATGTCAATTTTATATTGTACATATATTTTCTGAGTCATTTTCCTTTTTGCTTAGCTCATTAAACTCTAAGAAATAAAAATACATCACAAAATCTCTCTCAGCATCCAAAGACCAGTTTCTAACATTCTGAATCCTGATGTTAGAGCAGAAGCTTTATCTTGCATTTCAATTTATCTCTGAACGGCATTAATGGAAAAAGAAAAAAAAGATGAAAGATTTCTCTGCTGCATTGAGGCAGCAATTTGCAATCTTTAAAATCTGCATTTCCATGCTCTCGCATCCCCTCAAATGGGCCCAACTAGACCATATACATGGGCATATCTCATAAGCATGAAATAAGAAAAGACATTTTTAAAAGCTAAAGATTAAAATTGAAAAAAACAAAGTGCTTTAGCAGGAAACATTCATAGAAGATTGTGTAATTCTCAAAATGTCATACAGGAAGCATAATGTGCCTCCTTCACACATTAAGAAAAAGATATAATCAGATTTTATGAGTTTCTAGAGGAAACACAAAGAAAAGCTTTGTGTAATTTGGATGCCAGTGAGAAAAAGACAAAAATCTAATTGTTGATGAAGATCGCAGGCAGATCTCTTTAAAAAAGTATCAGTATGGCTTATATTAGAAGTTTACAGGAGAGATTAATATCATGTTTTCCACATGGAATTATATAGTGTTGTTGTTACTGTTTTTTCATAAAGAGAATTGTTGCTTTAACAGTAGTTACAATACTAATGGAATTATGGGTTGATACCAAATTTAAGCTATTAAAAGGAATGCTTAGGGGGTACAAGGGTAGTTCAGTGATAGAATTCTTGCCTGCCATGCAGGAGACCCAGGTTCTATTCTTGGCCTGTGCACTGCAAAAAAAAAAAAAATTTTTTTCCAAAAAATGGTGCCACAATAACAGTATACTCATATGGAAAAAGAATGAAATGTGACCCCCACCATACAGCATACAAAGAAAAAGAAAAGAAAAAGCAGCAGAAAAACAGAAAAATGAATGCTTATATTCAGATGTACAAAAGGTAAAAT
Source organism: Tamandua tetradactyla (assembly GCF_023851605.1). NCBI lineage: Eukaryota > Metazoa > Chordata > Mammalia > Pilosa > Myrmecophagidae > Tamandua > Tamandua tetradactyla. The sequence goes on along the minus strand of NC_135343.1, from coordinate 27,724,597 downwards.
CTCAAAGCTGTATGGAAACCTAAAGATCTTTAATTCAACTTCTTCACATATGAAAGTGATCAGGAGATAACTCTGGAATCACACAGACTTAAATTTAGCCCCCCACCCCCAGTCGCTAACCATGTGACCCAGGAGGCATGTGACTTAGCTTCTCCAGTGATAATACACCACATCCTCCCCCCGCCCCTCCCCACACACCTTTGGTTTGTTGGCAGGATTGAATCAAATGATTGCTATAAAGCATGAAGAACTTTGCGTGAATGGTACCTATCATTTTTTTTTAATACCAAAAAACACCTAACAAACGCAAACATTCCTATTTTGATCATTCTGTTTTACATATATAATCAGTAATTCACAATATCATCACATAGTTGCATATTCATCATCATGATCATTTCTTGGAACATTTGCATCTATTCAGAAAAAGAAATAAAACGAAAACAGAAAAAAAATTTATACCTACCATACCCCCTACCCCTCCCTTTCATTGATCACTAGCATTTCAAACTAAATTTATTTTAACATTTGTTCCCTCTATTATTTATTTTTATTCCATATGTTCTACTCGTCTGTTGACATGGTAGATAAAAGGAGCATCAGACACAAGGTTTGCACAATCACAGTCACACTGTGAAAGCTATATCATTATACAATCATCATCAAAAACCATGGCTACTGGAACACAGCTCTACATTTTCAGGCAGTTCCCTCTAGCCTCTCCATTACATCTTGACTAACAAGGTGATATCTACTTAATGCGTAAGAATAACCTCCAGGATAACCTCTCGACTCTGTTTGGAATCTCTCAGCCATTGACACTTTGTCTCCTTTCACTCTTCCCCCCCCTTTCGTCGAGAAGGTTTGCTCAATCCCTTGATGCTGAGTCTCAGCTCACTCTAGGATTTCTGTCCCACATTGCCAGGAAGGTCCACACTCCTGGGAGTCATGTTCCACATAGACAGGGGTAGGGTGGTAAATTTGCTTGTTGTGTTGGCTGGAGAGAGAGGCCACATCTGAGCAACAAAAGAGGTTCTCCTGGGGGTGACTCTTAGGCCTAATTTTAAGTAGGCTTGACCTATCCTTTGTGTGGGTAAGTTTCATATGAACAAACCCCAAGACTGGGGGCTCAGCCTATAGCTTTGGTTGTCCACACTGCTTGTGAGAATATCAAGAATTCAACTTGGGGAAGTTGAATTTTCCCCCGTTCTCAGCTATCATTTTTATTAGTAGTAGAGTTTAGAAATTTCCCCGAAAGTCAAACACTTAAAGCATGTTGGTCTTACCAAAATTTGATCTGTACATTGTCAAATTTTCTGGGAGGAATTATCAAATCAGAGTCAAGGAAAACTAAACGAGCAACAGACCCCAAACCTGCTGCTATGCTAAGAACAACTGGTGTTCAAACATTAAACAAAATAATTTGTTTTAATTATGTGCCTAGTATATAACTGGTAGTGAAAGATTATAGTTATGATTATAACTATTGTGCTAATTTCAGACTGCCATGTTTCAGGTTCTCAAGTCTTTTCTACTTCCAAAATTCCTGGCACTATTTCCCTAGCAATTTATACCACAGGGTTTTTTGCTTTATTTCTTAAAGCCAACAAATGACAGTTGAGACAGAAAACAAAAATGAAAAGGACAGATGCAAATCTCGTTATTTTGATCTGCTTTCCTGCAGTCTTGTTCACCTTCTCTTTGGAAGACTCCTCCCAGAGAACTACAGAAGAGATGACAGTAGCTCCTAGTACTGCTTTGCAAGGGTACTCTGGACAGCAATTTGATCCTGTGCCCCTCTTGCAGAAGGCACTCTTTATTCTTAATGATCAGTAAGAGCTAGAGGTTATCTGGGTATTGGGGAGATGTATTTCCTTAAGGAATCTTTCAGTCAAGACTCTGAAAGTCGAGAAAATTTGGTAGGGGGGAAAGATGAAACACCAACCACTAACAGAAGTTCAAGCTGTTTGCCAGATAGGTAAGGAATGGCTGCGATAAAGCTGTTTTTCTGTTTTCTTTTTGTAACTGTTTCTTGGATTAAAGTTTGATTATTGAGTGCATTTTTTGATCTATTATTTAATATAGTTCTGAATGAGAAGCTGGCAATATGAAACCTTATTTGTGATTAAGATGGTTCCTCCTCTGTTCAAGTATAATTCATCCCATGGCTAATATGATCAGATTTTTAGAAGGTCAACAAGACATGAGATGAAGTGGGGAAAGGAGACCTTACTCATTCCTTCCCTTCCTCAACAGTTCAGTCCTAAAACTATTAGGGGAGAGGCCAAAGCAGGCCAACTGAAGGTATGTGGGAATGTGTTTGGGTAAGAGGCTGTGGTGGCCCTAGATGGGGTATCAGAGCCCAACCAAGGTGAGGAGGGCATCCACTTGAGGGGCTGGCCTAGCCTGGGGAGTCAGAGCTGGAGAAAGGTGAGGAGGACACGAGCACGGTGGAGGAATGGCAGCCAGATTGGATATGGGTTTCATATAGGGGGCTTGATGAAACAATTAAATATATCAAGGTGATGGGGACCATCTATCTCACTGTCAGAAAAGGGAGCCACAAATGGAGAAAGGGAAAAAACTAGAATGAACCCTGTGGGTGTTAGCTTGGAATTGGAGGTACTGGTGGGAACTTATAGTTTTCAAAATATATTGGTTGTTATAGAAACAAATATAGATACAAATGTGTGCATACATGTACATATTCCCTAGCTCTGTCGACTGGGAGGACCTGGGAGTTGGATCCCCAATAACAGTGATCACATTTAACACCCAGATTGTAAATTGTAAAAGCTATACAACACCGAAAGGATATATGGTCTTTGGAGAAATTGCTTTTTTCCAGGTCTCGGGCAGGGAAAAGACAAGATGAGTTTGGAACATCTTGTGTCAGAGAGCAAGGACTTGCTCAAAGACTAATGGGGACACACAAGCCAAGCTTGAAGGGGCCCTTCTGAGACAGGATAGAATAGGGCATCAAGGCTGTGATCCCTGATCTTCTATTCAGCTCTGAAAGAGTTAACAGACAACTGTAAGTCTCCTGTTTCTTATCTAGTTCCAAAGGAGCTAATACAGAGCTGCAAATGTCAGCTGCAAACTTCCTGGGACAAAAAAAATCTCACTAAAGCCCCCAAACCATTGAAACTTTCCCAAACTATAAAAGCTTGTAGAATTCTGGGCCCAAAGCAAACTCTTAGTTAAGGATAGGAAGCATAGGGTCAAAAAGATTGCTAACCATTTGCCCAAAGACAAATTTCAGATATGTGGCAATAAACAATAAATTCTGTTAACTATATCTTCCTAAAACAAAGCAAATGCCTGCCTGGTGCCCAAAGACAACCATGGGAACCTGAACAAGGAAGACACCTAGTACTCAAAGGCTAGTATGGAAACCTGCTACCTAGGAGACTTCCTGTTAAGTGAGTAAAACCCAACCCACTCAACACATGTCCCTCCCGTGGGCACGTTCTAGTAAACCTCTTTAACACGTACTCTCTTTCTTTGATAAATTTCTCTTTCTTATAAACTTCATTACTTATTCCTACTGGCCCTCCTGGCTTTTAAGTCTTTTAGTTTCAAGACTATCAAACCTGGGCTGGGGCTCAGCTGGCACCATTGCCAGCAGAGCACTGGCCAAATCAGGAATCATCTGAGCATCAAAATAAATGAGAGAAACAAATAATAACCCACTGAATAACATAGGGTAAGGAACTACCAGTCTGTAGAGATGTAAGTAAACAAATGAATTAACTGAATATCTGATGAGGGATAGGATATTTAAATAGTTTTATAAGTATCTCCCCACAAAATACTTAAAAATTACAAAAGGAAAAAGTAATTTTATAGTGAAGTTTGGCAGACACCACCTTAATCAAATGACAAAGTCAGCAGTGTCAGCAATGAGACAGATTGATATCATGAGTTAGTTGATGGAATTCAGTGAAAAGATTTCAGCATAACTTCTGTGATATTGCTGCCAAAGATGAATGTTTTAGTTTGTAAGCTGCCAGAATGAGATATGCCAGAAAAGGAACGGCTTTTAAAAAGAGAATTCCTGGTGCCTGCCCATGCCAAAAGAAATATATATATATATGATCCGGGCAATGCAAGGGTGGCTCAGTGGCAGAATTCTCACCTGCCAGAGACCAGGGTTCAATTCCCAGAGCCTGCCCATGTAAAAAAATTAATTAATTAAAATAAAATAAATTTTTTTTTTAAAAAAGGGGGAGAATTTAATAAGTTGCAAGTTTACAGTTCTAAAGCCGAGAAAATGTCCATATTAAGGCAAAACTATAAAAGCGTCCAAATTAAGCATCCAAGGAAAGATACCTTGGTTCAAGAAGGCCACCCATGATGTTTGGGGTTTCTCTCTCAGCTGAAAGGCACATGGTGGTGTCAGCAAGCTTTCTCTCCCGGCTTTTTTAATGGCTTCCCCAGGGGTGTTTTCTTTCTTCATCTCTTCGTCTCTGGCTGTGTGGGCTTTGTTATGAACTCTAAAGCTTTTTCCAAAATGATTCCCTCTTAAAGGACTCCAGTAAGAAACCCAACCTTGAATGGGCAGACACTCATCTCCATGGAAACCATCTAATCAAAAGTTACCACCCACAACTGAATGGGTCACATCTCCATGGAAACAATCAGAAAGATCCATCCAGCAATACTGAATGAGGAATAAAGGACATGGCTTTTTTGGGGTAAAAATAGATTCAAACTAGCACATTCTACCCTTTGGACCCTAAAAAAGACATGTTCTTTCCAAATGCAAAATACATTCCTTCTGTAACAGTATCAGAAAGCCTTAAATCATTTCAGTAGCAATACAAATACAATACAAAATCAGAAACGGTTCAAAATCTTATTAAAGCCAGCTAATGCATGGTCTGTCCTAAGGCAAAATTATCTTCTGGCTCTGGACCTGTAAAATTCAGAACAAGTTATCTGCTGCCAACATACAAAGGAGGAACAATTATAGGATACATATTCCCATTTCCATAGGGAGATTAGGTCGCCAGACCCAAACAGTTCCAAAAACCTGCAGGGCAAACTCCATTAGATTTCAAAATCTGAGAATCATTTATCCTTAGAGTTTTAGAAAGGGGCAGTCCCACCCTTTCCAAGGGCTTTTGCAGTGGCCCAGCTTTCTCCAAATGCAACCTTGGAGGACAAAGGGGAGACCACCTTTTTCTTGGCTCCACCCTCTCCAAACATCAGGGCCACACCTGGGCTCTCTGCCATCTCCAGGGCACATGCTGAACCCCTCCAGAACAATATGTTCACAGCCAGGTTCTCCCCAATCCCCAAAGAATGTGTTCCATCCTCTCTGAGCCTGGAACACACAACATTTTACAACTTTTCACAAACTGGGAGGTGAAAGGCCTGCCCTCAACCTTCGGGGCAAATTCACCCTCTCTAAATGCATGGGTGGGTTCCCTCTCCTGGCCTGAGGTTTCTTGGTTTCAGACCCTAGCATCTGTGGTTCTACCTTTGAAGTTATTTTTCCTTCATTTTGTCCCTTTTCTGTCCCTTATAGTCCAAACTGGCAGTGGTTTCATTTATACAGATACCCCCCACGCCCGTTAGTTTTCTACGCAGAACTCTGGGATCATGCCCATCAGACCAAAAGGACTTTCCACAAATCCTTCCTGGAGAACTCAACTCATCTCTTGTCCTGTAATGGCTGACTGCTTCCATGCTTGGCTAAATCCTCATGTGAGGCACTATTCTCTGCAGTCTCCTTTTCAGAAGCCCAGAAGGACATGGCTTTTCTGGGGTATATGATAGATTCAAACTGGCACAATGAATAACCTGAATTTAATCATTAGGAAAAGCTTCAGAAAAACCAAATTGAGGTTTATTCTGCAAAATAATTGTCCTGTAACTTTCAAAGTTAAGGTTATTAAAGTCAAGGAAAGACTGAGAATTTGTTCCAGGCTGAAGTCCAAACAGACAAAATAACTAAGTGCAATGAAGGCATTGGCAAAATTTGAGTGGGGCTTGAGGATGAGATGATAGATGCATCAATGTCAATTTCTGTGGTGTGATTTCTGGTGTCCTCCCCTCCCCCCAAGAGGACAGACTAAAAGACACAAGGTCATATAAGCTGTGGAAGACTGTTACCATCAACAGCCACAATAGTAAACACTGAACCAGGAGCTATTATGAGCACTTCATCAACTCTTCAAACCTTACTACAATCCTATGAAATAGCCACTAATATAACCACATCGTAGATGAGAAAAATATATATATACAGAGTTTAGACTGTCCTCAAGGCCAGAGAGCTGGAAATTATTAAACTGGAATTGGACGCCAACCACTCTGGCTTTACTACCCCAACTACTTTCCAACCCTCGCATAGTACTAGATGGTTCTATCGCCACGTTCCCTTGCATTTTTTCCTTCGTGTTAGGTACACCGGTCTTTTAAGGACATATTTCTCCCACATTTCCCCGTTTAAAGTTCCCTCGGGTATAGGCCCGGAATCCCTCATAATCCAAAAGAAGCAGCAATTTATTTCTTAGAAAAGGACCTGCACAACCGATTAACGACAACTGACCGACCCTTACAGGAGATCACAAGCAGAACCACCCCAACCTGCCGAGCAGCCCGCCACGCAGCGGCGAATAGGCCCTTTCGGCGACTTCAGCGATCCCGCTGGGGGCGGAACTTTTGTATTCGGGGAAAAACCGCTTCCGGTGGTAGCCGGAAGCCGAGGGAGATTATTCGGGGGCGGACCTACAGTTCTCGGGGTTCCAAAGGAGGTCTCTACCCTGCTTCGAACTCCAGACTCACGGGCTTTTTATAGGAGTTAAGTGAGTAGGGTCCCTTAGCCAGGGTCGTCCTGGGTGGTGTACATCGTTTGGCCTAAAGTGTTAGTGGCACAGATCTTTGTGGATCCATAAACACCGCACATTAAGGAGATTTCCCACGATGCATTTAATTCCTGCCTTGATTCTTTGAAAGCGTATTCATCATTCACCCAGAAGCGGCCACCTGTTTTACTCTGCCGGCGCGGGTCGTGATGTCTCTGCCTCCCCTGTGGCCAGCGTTTCTGGACTCGGGTTCCAAGCGAAACCGTTGCAATTCTGTAATTTTTCTTCAGTGTTCTTTTTACCTCTCAGATAAGTTCTAAAGCTTCCAACTATTTAATTTAGACCTTGCCACGAACGCAATTACCTGTTTCCAATATCTTTTATTTCAGATTGCTTGACAAGAACACCGAACTGGGGATTGTAGTCCTGAGTGCCTTTAAATTAGCGGTACGCCATTAGAGAAGTCCTTTTGACCTCTATAGACTCCAGTTTCCTTTTATGTAAAATAAGGAGATTGGAATAACTAACAACTAAGATTCCTTCCAGTTCAAACATTTGGGTTTTTGCCCCGCAACGTGTCTTTGTAGTTCCTGATTCAGTTATCCACGTATGCTTTGGTTAATCACCCTGCAGGGATCTTCACTCACTGCACTGTTTTATGTCCTTGTCAAACCTGGGTTCAGACTCATTAAAATTTTTTCATAAAGCATCTTGTGCTTTCTGAGCATTCTTTTCTTCCTAGTCCGAGGACATTTACCTAAGTAAAAATTTTTATGTCACTTTTTAGATATTTAATATGTATAAATGCTCAGTTACTATTGAATGAATTTCTAAATCTTAATGTTTTCTTTGGTATTAAGTTAGATCTTTCGTTTGATTCTAAATAAAACTTTTAAGGTAAAATGCTTGTTATGTTAAATATACCCATACATAAAACTTTAGAACTGCTCATAAGTAAATATACTTGTAAATATTTCCAACTTTAAGCAGTTTTTCTTCAAAGCTATCTTAAAACCACTAAAAGACAGGATACAGTTTTTTAAATAGCTGATATTAAAATATGTATGTATTTCATTTCCTCTTCAAAGCCCTTGTAGTAGGAAGGACAGACTCTTAAACACGTTTACTTTGTTTTACAGAGATGGGGAAAATAAGGCTCATTGGAAACAAGTGACAAGATAACACAAACTGGTATATGTCAGGGCCCGGACTCCAATCAAGGTCTTTTGTTGCATGAACCGGTACTTTTTCCACTATACCGTGCCTATTTTCAGTTTTCTTTTCTTTCTTTTTAAATATTCAGTATACTCTGCTTTATCAGGACAGAAAAGTTTATTTGGGAAGATTGGGTAAAAACGTAACATTTAATTTTAAATTTAGTGTTCAGTTATCCAGCAAAGTTCACTTGTTCAAGAGCCTTAGTTTTTTTGGTCACATCACAAAGCCATTATCATTTCTGAACAATTTTTTAAAATACCTAGTAGGTATTTTTAAAATACCTAGTAGAAAAAATGTATAAGCATGTTGTAGAAATGCTATATTATAGGGGAAACAGTTTTAAAGATTTTCAATACAATGTAAGTAGTATCTTGTACAAAATAGCTTTACTTGGGTAAAGATAAACACATTGATATATATATGTATAATAAAATTTTTATTCCCTTTTCAATTGTAATGTTGAAGGATATTGTTTAATGATACAGAACAGTGCTCACAATTCTCTTACAAATTTTTCAGTATTTGCTTTCAATGTAATTTATCAATTATAAGTATATATAGTTTTTTTAAGTTTGTATTTATAAATTTATTTTAAGATAATTATAAATCCATTATAAGTTAACATGAATAAACATTTTTGTGAAAAATAGCTATATTCTCCAAAACAAAAACATTTAGCAAAAAGAATGGTGTTGTTTTACATTTTTACAACTCTCTTTAATGTCTGCATTCAATCTATTGTAATAGATTATTTTGGTGAAAATACATGAAGAAAATCTGACAGATATGTAGTTGGGAAAGAGAGGGCCAATAAGATCCTTGCAGGCACTCTTCTTTAATAGTACATTAAAATTCAACAAATTGTAGTTTTGAAAAACTTTTTTCACTTTTAATTGTGGTGTAATATGTAGAACATAAAAATCATTTTAACCACTTTAAGTGGACAATTCTTTGACATCAAGTGTATTGACAATACTGGGGAACTTTCTCCACTATTTATTTCCAGGCTATTTTTATCATCCCAAACCAAAACTCATTCATTTAGCAGCATATAGTCTATTTTTTAATAATGGCTATGTTTAGCAACTGGCTCATAAAATTCCTGAAAAATTCCTGGTCCTGCCCGTCCAGACTTGCCCAGACAGGACTATTCATGTCAAAATTTGCAGGGGCATGTAGTTGTGGCCTTGTTTTAGGAGCCTTCATAATATATTTGTTAGTGAAAAATTTATAGAACAGAAAATATAGTATGATTTCATTTTGCTAAGTAACGTAGATATATGGGCACAAGAATAGCCTTGAGAAGATATACATTAAATTGTAAATTGATATAAAGGAAAATAAAAGTAAAAGAAAGTCTGTATTAAAGAATCTAAAGGCTATGTCTACTACTTTGAAATATACTCTCCATTAAAAAAAAAACCTTAAAATGATACTACAATTTACTGAAAGGATTGTGATTATTATTGCAATGAAAATACTACCCCAGTGTTGTAATTAGTTATTGCGTCCAGTTTACCCAAGAATCATTGTATTGGAACACTTTAAAGGTGTAAATTCTTTGAAGGAAAGGACTCTGGCTTATTAAACTTTGAATCAACCACAATGCCTGGCATGTTGTGCTCAAGATGTGTTTGCTGATAAGTAAACATATACTTTTTATAATATTTTTATTGCTTCTGTCCTTCAAAACTAAAAACCAGGGGGGTACTTCTGGGCCAAAATGGTGGCTTAACAATGTGCACATTTTAGCTCATCCTCCAGAACAACTACTAAATAACCAGAAACAGTACAGAACAGCTCCTGGGGCCATATCAGTGACTGGACACACAGTGCACCCAAGTCTGGACCAGCTGGACTGGCTGCGAGCCCCCACAGAACTGTGAGTTCCCCAAGCTGTGGCAGCCAGTGCCCCTCTCCCACAGGCTGCTTCCCAGAGGGGAAAGGAAAGAGACTTTACCAGCAGCAGGGGCTGAGCCCAACCAAATGCCAATTGTGGAATTAATTAACAAATTCTGACTACTGAAAATAGGCCCCCAAATGGCTGAGAGATTCCAGAGTCGAGAGGTTATCCTGGAGGTTATTCTTAAGCATTAAGTAGATATCACCTTGTTAGTCAAGATGTAATGGAGAGGCTGGAGGGAACTGCCTGATAATGTAGAGCTGTGTTCCAGTAGCCATGGTTCTTGATGATGATTGTATAATGATATAGCTTTCACAGTGTGACTGTGTGATTGTGAAAACCTTGTGTCTGATGCTCCTTTTATCTGCCTTGTCAACAGACGAGTAGAACATATGGAATAAAAATAAGTAATAGGGGGAACAAATGTTAAATTTAGTTTGAAATGCTAGTGATCAATGAAAGGGAGGGGTAGGGGGTATGGTATGTATAATTTTTTTTCTGTTTTCGTTTTATTTCTTTTTCTGTTGTCTTTTTATTTCTTTTTCTGAATTGATGCAAATGTTCTAAGAAATCATGATGATAAATATGCAACTATGTGATGATATTGTGAATTACTGATTATATATGTAGAACAGGATGATTCTATATTAAGAATGTTTGTGTTTCTTTGTTGTCATATTTTTTTAATTTAAAATTAATTTTAAAATTTTTAAAAAAAAACTGAAAAACAAAACCAGAGAAGTGCAGTCATGATAGCCGAGAAGATAGAGGACTCAGGAAGGAAAAGAACTATACAACTATGGACTTTTGTTACAGTAATCTTTCTGATAATCTTCTTTCATTAGATGCATGATATTCAAAAGACATTATTCAGTAAGTATTCATTGGGTGCCTTCCACTTACCATAAAGTATCTTTTTTCTTATTTTTGTTAGGGTTTTGTAGAGGATAAAGGGTTGAGGCCTGAAAGACATTCCAGTTAGAGGGAGCATGTGCAGAGTTTCAGAAATTAGATGACAAATCATCGAAGACTGCAGCTAGGTCAAAATAACAAAAGCTTGGGAGATGAGAGTGGGGGTACTGTAAGATTGTAGGAAATGAAGTGAGAAGTTAGCAGAGGGCAGATAATGAATACTTATTATACTGTGTTATGGAGTTGTGCATTATCCTGGGAGCCACTGAAGGATGTTTAAGCAAAGAGGTAATAAGTTAAAATTTGCATTTTATAAAAATCACTCTTGGTTTGGTTAGTTGATATTTAAGGGTAAAAACAGAGCCCTTTATAAAGTTTATCATTATTATTATTACAGTTCTGTCATAGTAGTAACATGAACAATAATAATAGCTAACATCTAGAGGGTACTTAGTCTGGATTTTCACCTCTCTGACTGTGATTCTTTCAGGACAGTTTGATTCATTGTAACTCTAGCACCTGGTACCTTTGCATGTAGTAGATTTCTAATTTATATTTGTTAACTTGATTTGAATATTAACCCAAAGATTAATTTTAAGTTTTTTTCAACAGGAGAAACATGAACCAGAAGATACTGAAGTTGGAGAACCTGCTACGTTTTCACACTCTTTGTAGACAGTTGCACAGCCTGGGTCAGAGAAGAACATTAGTGCACTGTAGGCATGTGTTTTCATCTCCTTACCCAGTGTGGACAAGTCAGTTCTACATCCAGCCCTGGCACACAGACACACTCATCGGGGCTGCTTTTTCTCAATATAGGCTTCTAGTAACAAAGAAGGTAGATACTGATTTCTACTCATTATTTATATCATTTGGTCTGAGAAGGAAGTGCTTAGAGCCATAAATAGAAATCTGCTTTGAGTATTTTATTAGTTAAGAAATCTATTCTCAGTGCTATACTCCAGGCAGTACATCATTGTTAAATAGGGAAGTTCTGGATAGTTGTTTCATAATGCAGATGAACTTGATTAATTGGAAATAAGTGTTTAACATTGAATTAAAGATGCATTTTTAAAATTTTAGTCTAAGATTTAGCTACTTATGAGTGTGTTTATTGGTAGAAATTGAAGCTGTAGTTCTGATAGATATTCTGGAATAAATCTAAAGTTGCCACTTAATTTTTTTTTCCTTCTTTATGTATTTTGATTTTTTAATAGGAGGAAAGACAACATAAATCTCATTTATCTGTAACAAAATCTAAAAAGGAGGTGGAGGCATGGATTGGAATGACAGTTGAGGAGCTAGCCAGAGCAATGGAAAAAGACATAGGTGAGCCAGATCACTTTTGCAAGGAAAAATATGGGAAATTGGAAGATCTAGTCTTTTGCTATGAGATTGAGGCATTCAAGGGTGAAAATTAGACTGGTAGTTTTAAAAAGGGCATAACCATAAGTCCTTCTAACATTTTTCACTTTAGGTGACAAATCCTAATTAGTTATTGTCTTGGCTCTGCGAAATGCAGTTTTCTGAGATTTTGCTTTTACTAAAATGGAAAATATTTTCTTATCTGAATTAACCTTTCTGTCTCAGAAATTTTGTGTTCTATTGAAATAAGTCCAAACCATGTTTTTGGACTGAGGTACTATATTTGTATTCATTTTCTTTCCCTTTGTTTTAATTTTTTTTCCCTCTGTTTTGTATAATTTTTAAATTTCCTTTAAATTTCACTATATCTGTAAGGCCAACAGATAAATATTTAAAATAATAACTACAACTTTTAAGAATACTATTTTTACTTATAAATGGGGAGCATAATTGTAATTTTTTTATTCCCTCATTAAACTATTAATGTATTTATTACCAATTTAGAATTGTTGGAACAGAATTTGAGTTTTCATTGTAATCTGACATTAAAATTCAGCATAAGAATTATAGCCAATTGTAACAAAATGAAGTGACAAGTGAAGCAGAATCTTGGAAATTAGAATTAATAACTCAAATTTATTAAGCTGCTAATGTGTTCCAGAACTTTTTGTATTTTAACTTATGTAATTCTCAGAATGCCATAAATAAAGGTAGGTATGATTATTATCTCCATTTATAGTTTGAGAAACTGAGGTATGAAGAGGGTAAAGAATGGTAATATTCACAATTTGTATATGGTGAAATCAGTATTTAAACCCAGGGAGCTGGCTTAAGAGCCCTTACTCATATTTATGAACAAATTATCACTCAAGAATTGCTATTTTGTAAATTACAGCATAGCCAGAATTTTAATTAGCAGTCATATTAATGAAGAGTTAGATTAGATGAACTGACAGAGATAGAGATTTGTTTTCTGCCTGAAATTTTTACCACTCTTTGTTCATGTACATCCTTACAAAAAATGGAAAATTGGCACAGTCTTGCATTTTTAATACTTTGAATACTTTGCGATTGGATTATAAAATCATTTAAAACTAGAAACTTTAGGAGAATAAATAGATATGGATACCTCATTCAGAATTTTTCCAGGGAAAATTGTATTGATATAATTTTGTACATAATACTGAAAATAGACTTGATTTTTAAAAACTTTTTTATTAGTGGCAATTTTCAAACATACATAAAAGTAAGAGTAGAATAATAAGTTAAATGTACCTAATCCAGTGACTGCAATTATTAATATATAATTTAATCCAAAAGTACTTCAGTATATATCTCTGAAAGATGAAGATTCTTTGTTTTTTTAACATAACCACACATGCACATAGTATAGCCACAATAATTCCTTAATATCACTAAATAAATAGGCTAATTAAAATATAAATGTAGTCCCATAAAACAGTGCTGTAACTACCAAACTTGTTTGATATGATCAAAATAAAATCTATTTGAAACTTAATATTATATTCAAATCTCTTCTAAATTAAAGATAGTTTTGATAACATTATTGTTTTTTTAAAGAGTTTTATCTACACACCATACCATCCATCCAAAGTGTACAATCAGTGGCTCTCACTAAAATCATAGAATTGTGCTTTCATCACCACAGTCACTTTTAGAACATTTTCATAGCTCCAAAAAGAACATTAAAATATTACAGTTAATTATATTCCATAGTTTGCTTTAGGTGTTTTTTTTTTCCCCTATACCACCCTATTGTTAATACCTTATAATAGTGACTTAAGCTTCTTCTAGGTCATGGAAGAGCATTCTTATATTTGTACTATTAACCACCTTCATCATCCACGGCAGGGTTCACTATGATATACAGTCCTTGTTTCATCTCCTAGCTTTTCTACTAGTGGTATACACGACCCTAAATTTCCCCTTTCAGCCACAATCACACATGTTGAACTCTGTTAATTACACATGCAGTAATGTTTTATCCTTTACCTCTACCCACTTCCAAACATTTTCAGTCAACCTTATTAAAAATTTTTGCACAAATTAAGCATCAGTTCCCCATTCTACCCTTATTCTAACTTTTGCTAACCTATGTTCTAGATATTAACTTTACAAGTTTGCTGATTATATATAGTTCATTATAGTGAGATCATACCATATTTATCCTTTTGTATCTGACTTATTTCATTCAGCATTATGTATTCAGGTTTTATCCATTTTGACACTGTAGCAGGACTTCATTCCTTGTTAATAGATGAATAGTCCATTGTATGTACATAACCACATATTTTTATCCATTCATTGCTTGATGGACACGGGTTGCTTCCATTTTTTGACAGTTGTGAATAATACTGCTTTGAATATTGGTGTGCAAATGCCTGCTTGCATCCCTGCTTTCAGATCTTCTGATTATAAACCTAGTAGTAGGACTGCTGGATCACGAGGCAACTATACTTAGCTTCCTGAGGAACCTCCAAATTGTCTTCCACAGTAGCTGTACCATTTTATATTCCCACCAGCAGTAAATAAGTATTCTGTTTCTCCACAACCTTTCCAATACTCAGTTTTATATAGTTTTTCCATTCACTGAATATACGTTTATATAGACAATTATTAATAAGGGTTAGTTTTTGAGCATTTGATTCATGAACTTAAAAGGTTTTATTTTATTCCAACCAGATTGTGTGTATGAAGCTTTATTGAACACTGCTGTTGACACAGATTCACTAGAAGCAAACTCCTGTTTAGATGATGTCTGGATCAAAGAAGTGGTAAAGAAGGCAGGGATGAAGTTAAAATGGAGTAAATTAAAACAGGACAAAGTCAGACAAAATAAAGATGCTGTGAGAAGGTAAAACTTAGCTGTATATTTTGGGGAAGGGAGATCGTTTAATTTGTTTTTTTATCTTTATTGTGGTAAAATATATGCACCAGAATTTCCCATTTTAACCACTTTCAGGTATACAATTCAGTGCTGTTAATTACATTCATAGTATTGTGCTACCATCAACATCATCTGTTACCGGAACTTTTCCATCACCCCAAACAGAAACTCTGTACCAATTAAGCATTATCTCCCCACTCTCCTTCCCTTCCCCTGATAACCTGTATTCTCATTTCTGACTATAAATTGACATATCTTTTTATTTCATCTATTAAGTGAAATCAAACAATATTTGTCATTTTATGTCTGGCTTATTTCAACTGAGAAGAGCATATGGTTTTAGTCATACTTTTTTTTGCATGGGCAGGCACCAGGAATCGAACCTGGGTCTCTGGCATGGCAGACAGAAACTCTTCCACTGAGAAGAGTTCCACTGTTGCACCACCCTAGTCACACTTCATAATGGAAGGATTTCCCTTAATGTTTCTTTTGTAGTTAAAATGATGTGTGAGTATAGTAGGATACCTTCTCTTCAAAGTACTAGAAAGTAAATTGAGATCATTATAAAATTCTAAGGGTCATTTTTCTTAGTTTGCTGGGTGTGCACAGTGATCCTGAAGTTTAATATGTGATTGAATTGTGCTTGCTGCTGTGAAGATCCAGATGTAGGTGGGTAGTCATATATTCTGTCAACAAGTCAGTGTGTATATATATATATATATATATGGACTGGTAAGCAGTTTTGGCAGTCAAAGCTGAATGATGGAATTTATTATTAATGGTAGTTCACAGAAATAACAGTGAACCAATTCGCAGGCCATGAAGTGTTTCTGATATTTAAGATATGAAACTCCTTTGCTGTTAATTGTAGGCCCCAGGCAGATCCAGCTTTATTAACCCCAAGGTCCCCGGTTGTTACTATAATGGGCCATGTTGATCATGGAAAAACGACGCTACTTGACAAACTGCGAAAAACTCAGGTGGCAGCAATGGAAGCTGGAGGCATCACTCAGCACATTGGTGCCTTTCTTGGTATGAATACAAATTACCTTACAATGTGCTTAGGAATCCGTCTTACATTTTGTTATACCAAATCTCATAATGTGAGTTATACAAATTCAGTGTAAAAAAAAGGCTAAAGCCTAAAGCCATTGATTTGATGAAATGTAAAGCAGATGGTTAATAAAGGTTGTTTTATACTTTCTGTAAGAAGGAAATTTTGTTGCCTTCTTTATTCTAGTCCATTCTTAGTTTAATGAGCCTAAAATTCTTCATTAATTTATTTTGTTTATATAATCTCAAATGCTAGGTTATGATAATGCATATTATAATTAAATAATATCTGCCATTTACAGAGTGCTTAACTGTGTACCCAGCACTGTGTGAAACACTTTATATGCTTTATTTTTTGGCTCCACAACAAAATTATGAGGTAGGTATTTAGATTCCTACATTCAGTTGTGGAGGCTGAAGCTTCATCAGGTTAAGTAACTTGCCCAAAGTACACAGCTAGTAAGTGCAAAGCCACTGGTATGTTGTCATCTTTCATTGTGAAATGATGAGCTGTACTGTTCAGATTAAAATTACTGGAAGTAATAAAATTATTTTAAAGAATTGCTGATTACATTTGATAATGCCACATAAATGCCTTCATATTGAGTCCTTGGTATTTTTGGATTTTTATTTCCACAGTCTCTCTGCCCTCTGGAGAAAAGATAACCTTTCTTGATACTCCAGGTCATGCCGCCTTCTCAGCAATGAGAGCCAGAGGTGCTCAAGTCACTGACATTGTCATTTTGGTTGTAGCAGCAGATGATGGAGTGATGAAACAAACTGTGGAATCAATTCAGCATGCCAAAGATGCGCAAGGTATTGTGTGGCTGACTTGAATGTATAAGGAAGGAAATTGCATGTTGTTTTTATTTTTTTTAAGGAAACTACCACATAGAGTCACTGTACTGGAAGTATTTACTCAGTGTACCTTATTTGATTTTCATACAGTCCCACGTTCTTATATATGTTTCACAGATAAGGCCTGAAGATTATTAAATTATTTTCCCACAGATATACAACTATTAAGAATAGTATAATAGAATTCAGGTTAGGAATTCTGATCACAAGTACTTTTTGTCACTTACTTAGTATGGTGTGAGAATTTGTTTCAATTTAAAAAAGGTGTTTTTTTTTTGTCATGGAAAATTTAAACAGATATAAAAGTAGGAAGAACAGAATTTTGAACCCCTGCATACCCGTCACCTAAATTCCTTAGGGGTTGCAAAGTGGTGATATTCTAATTATATTATTACTTCATATATTATCTGAAATTCATCTTTAAAGAGAAACCTTCCATATCTACTTTAAATAACTTCTTATTTGATCAAATGTATATATTTGAAACTTATGGGAAATCCCTTGGCCACCTTCTTCCTTATTTCTCCATTTAAAAATTATAATAATAAACACCACAGATAAACTCTCTGAGAAAATATTACCATCTTGAGAAAATACATGTGATAGCATGGGCCATATTCTCAGGTTTGTTGGCAAGGGAAAAAAAGGTTGAGAATCATTGAGGTCTTCCAATGCTGTCATCTCACAGAATGAAAACTAAGACCCGAAGAGCAGCAGTAACTCTCACAGGTTACACAACTAATTTGCACCATATCTGCACTTCAATTTGGGTCTTCTAGCCTCCAGTGTTATTCTCTTTCCTTTTTAATTCCTCAAAACTGCTTTTGTGGGATACACTAAGTTCTGAATGGTTCC
This sequence comes from Tamandua tetradactyla, assembly GCF_023851605.1. Lineage (NCBI taxonomy): Eukaryota > Metazoa > Chordata > Mammalia > Pilosa > Myrmecophagidae > Tamandua > Tamandua tetradactyla. The sequence continues at coordinate 27,706,710 of NC_135343.1, read as the reverse complement.
AAGGGGATTCATAGCAAAAAGAAGAGAGTGATGTGTCTGATGCTTCTTTTATCTACCTTATGGATAAATGAGTAAAATATATGGATTAAAAATAAATAATAAGGGGAACAAATGTTAAAATAAATTAGTAGATTGAAATGCTAGTGATCAATGAAAAGGAGAGATAAGGGGTATGGTATGTATGAATTTTTTTTCTGTTTTTATTTCTTTTTCTGAATTGATGCAGAAGATGAATCTAAGAAATGACATGATGAATATACAACTATGGTAATGATATTGTGAATTACTGATTATATATGTAGAATGAAATGATCTTATGGTAAGAATGTTTGTATTTGTATGTTGGTACATTTAATAAATAAATTAAAAAGAAAGTGATAAACTTGCTAGGGATCTTATGACATATCATTTGGTTGACATAGGAGAAATTCATTACATCGTGCTTCTCTACATTTGTTCTCATGGTTCCAATTAAGGCAGAGTTTATCAATATGGAATGTACTTTTTCCTAATAGTGGGTTATGGGTAGCATAGCTTTTTTGTGTCTGTTTTCAGTTTGTCTCCTTTGATATCTAAGAAAATTGCAGAGATGGTGAAACTTAACCAGTGAATATCTCCTAGAATTTTATTTGATCTCTCTTCTGTAACGAGTGTGCTATGTCTGATAATGAGAAGTAAAGTATAGGATTATTTGATTTATTCATTAAGTAAACATTTTTGGAGAATCTACCATGTGTCAATATCTAGGTGTATTTAGTTACTGTAAATCCTAAAAGAAAACTTGCAGTAATGATACTTAGTTTCACCCTAGTTTAAGGTGTTGATTTTTTTGAGGTGTTTTTTTTGGGGTTTTGTGTGTGTGTGTGTGTGTGTGTGTGTGAAAATATGGAATGCTTCACAAATTTGCATGTCATCCTTGCGCAGGGGCCATGCTAATCTCGGTATTGTTCCAATTTTACTATAGTGCTGCCAAAGCAAGCACTAAGGTGTTGATTTTTTAAATTAACTTAATAGTTCCTAGAAAGAAGAGGCAGATATCTAGTAGCAGTGAATTACAATCCTCTCTTGATTTTCTTCTGGACACTTATCTTCAATGTGGTTACTGATTTTGCTTTTAGGTGTAAGAATAGGCATTTCTCTAACCCCAGATATTGGATTTTTGATAACGTTAGGTGGGTCTGCTCTTAATTCATAATCTGTTTGTGATTACAGTTTTGATATCTAACACCTAGATTCTCTGTTTACATCTAGAGAGCAGAGTAGAGTGGTATGACTGTAAAATGGGTCTATTAGATCTTTAGTTAGATGTCTGTCTACCGAGAAAAGGGAAAGTGATAACAAAATTGTTGTGTCTCACAGTCAATACCTGGGATTGGAAGTGTCCCATTTGTGTTCTTCTTAACTCTATCTCTTTCAGTTCCTATTGTTCTTGCCATAAACAAATGTGACAAAGCTGAGGCTGATCCTGAGAAAGTGAAAAAAGAGCTGCTGGCTTATGATGTGGTGTGTGAGGATTATGGCGGCGATGTTCAAGCAGTGCATGTCTCTGCACTTACGGTAAATGTGGGCTTCTCAGAGACCATTGTGTCCAGATGGTAATGCTACATGTAGTGCACATAGTGCATTCTGCTAAAAAGCATTTTGACATACTTTATTCTATTGTTTAAAAATTCTCTGGGTATAAGGCAAAGCTAGTATCATTTTGCTTGTTGGCAGATTAGGAATTAGGCGCAGAAAGGTCAGTCACTGATCATGGTTACAAAGCTTAATGTTTTTCTTATTGACATGCTTACAGTGTGAAAAATAAATGGTGGATGGTTTGTGAGTAGGAAAACAATAGGCTAAGGACTGTTTTAAACAGAAATGAAATTCAGTTGGTAATTTAAAAGTGCTTGTTTTTCTTGACATTTATAGTGAGAAATTTGGAGACCTATTAAAAGATTTACCTCTTAAAAGAGCTTTAAATGAGTAAAAATTTACTAATACAAAGATTAATCATTTGGGTTCAGGCTGTTATTGATTGTTTCTGTGCGTTAAATTGCTATAATTTTTATGATGTGATTTATGGTGAATTCCACTTTCTTTTAAATTACCGATTATTCTTTCCTGGCTAAAAAGATACCTAGAAAGTAAATTTCTCAGCAGAAACCGTGGAGGCAAAGACAGTGTGATGATATATTTAAATTACTAAAAGAGAAAAACTGCCAATGAAGAATTCTGTATCCAACAAAATTGTCCATCAAAAATCAGGGAGAAATTAAAACATTTTCAGGCAAAAATCACTGAGAGAATTTGTGACCAAGAGACCTGCGCTGCAAGAAATACTACAGGGAGCAGGAGAGACAGATAAACGAAAAGACAGGAGAGAGAGTTGTGGAGAAGAGTGCAGAAATGAAGACTATTAGTAAAGGTAAAAAGAAGAAAAATTAGATATGACATATAAAATCCAAAAGGCAAAATGGTAGAAGAAAGTATTTCCCATACAGTAATAACACTAAATGTTAATGGGTTAAACTCCCCAATCAAAAGACATATACTGAGGCAGGGCACAGTGGCTCAGCAGGCAGAGTTCTCGCCTGCCATGCCGGAGACCTGGTTTTGATTCCCAGTGCCTGCCCATGTTAAAAAAAAAATAATAGACATAGCTGGCAGAATGGATTGAAAAAGAGGACCCATCTATATACTGTCTACAACACATCTTAGACCCAAGGATAAATATAGATTGAAAGTAAAAGGTTGGGAAAAGATATTTCATGCAAATAACAATCAAAAAAGAGCAGGAGTAGCTATACTAATATCCAACAAATTAGACTTCAAATGTAAAGCAGTTAAAAGAGACAAAGAAGGACACTATGTATTAATAAAAGGAACAATTTAACAGAAAGACATAACAATCATAAATATTTATGCATCAAGCCAGAATGCTCCAAAATACCTGAGGCAAACACTGAAAAGAGAAATAGACACATCTACCATAATAGTTGGAGACTTCAGTGCCCCACTCTCATCAATGGACAGAACATCTAGACAGAGGACCAATAAAGAAACGGAATTTGAATAATACAATAAATTAGACTTAACAGACATTTATAGAATAGTACACCCCACAACAGCAGGATATACCTTTCTGTCAAGTGGTCATGAATCATTCTGAAGGATAGACCATATGCTGGGTCACAAGGCAAGTCTCAGTAAATTTAAAAAGATTGAAATAATACAAAGCGCTTTCTGATATCATAAAGGAATGAAGTTGGAAATCAATAGTAGGCAGAGTGCCAGAGAATGTGGAGGCTTTACAACACACTCTTAAACAACCAGTGGGTCAAAGAAGAAATTACAGGAGAAATCAGTAAATATCTCAAGGAAAATGAAAATGAAAACACAACGTATCAAAATTTATGGGATTCAAAAAAAGTGTTTGCAAAGTCCCCTTTGGGAAATGGTGAGAAAGGGGGAAAATTCAACTTCCCCAAGTTGAATTCTTGATATTCTCACGAGCAGTGGGGACAACCAAAGCAATAGGCTGAGCCCCCAATCTTGGGGTTTGTTCATATGAAACTTAACCCCACAAAGGATAGGTCAAGCCTACTTAAAATTAAGCCTAAGAGTCACCCCTAAGAGAACCTCTTTTTTTTTTTTTTTAAACATGGGCAGGCACCAGGAAACGAACCCAGGTCAAGAGAACCTCTTTTGTGGCTCAGATATGGCCTCTCTCTCCAGCCAACACAACAAGCAAACTCACCACCATCCCCCTGTCCATGTGGGATATGACTCCCAGGGGTGTGGACCTTCCTGGCAATGTGGGACAGAAATCCTAGAATGAGCTGAGACTCAGCATAAAGGGATTGCGAAAAAACCTAGAATGAGCTGAAACTCAACATCAAGGGATTGAGAAAACCTTCACCACCAAAAAGGGGAAGAGTGAAATGAGACAAAGTGTCGATGGCTGAGAGATTCCAAACAGAGTCAAGAGGTTATCCTGGAGGTTATTCTTACACATTAAATAGATATCACCTTGTTAATCAAGATATAGTGGAGAGGCTGGAGGGAACTGCCTGAAAATGAGAACTGTGTTCTAGAAGCTGTGTATCTTGAAGATGATTGTATAAGGATATAGCTTTCACATTGTGGCTGTGCGAATATGAAAACCTTCTGTCTGATGCTCCTTTTATCTACCTTGTCAACAGATGAGTAGAACATATGGAATAAAAATAAATAATAGAGGAAACAAATGTTAAAATAAATTTAGATTTAAATGCTAGTGATCAATGAAAGGAAGGGGTAAGGGGTATGGTATGTGTTATGGTCAGGGACATGTGTCAGCTTGGCCAAGTTGTGGTACCTGTTTATCTGGTTGGGCAAGTGCTGGCCTGTCTGTTGCAATGAGGACATTTCATAGAATTAGATCATGAGCACGTCAGCTGCATCCACAGATGATTCCATTTGTAATCAGCCAAAGGGGAGTTTCTTCTACAATGAATGATGCTTAATCTAATCATGGGAAGCCTTTTAAGGAGGATTCAGAGGAGACAGGTTCCATTCCTGCTTTGGCTGGTGAGCCTCTCCTGTGGAGGTCATCCAGACCCTCCATCGGAGTCATCGGCTTCACAGCCTGCCCTGTGGATTTTGGACTCTGCATTCCCACGGTCATGTGAGACAGTTTTTGTAAATTTTATATTTGCAAGTGTTCCCTGTTGATTCTGTTTCTCTATAGAACCCTAATTAAACAGTATGTATGAATTTTTTCTTTTTATTTCTTTTTCTGAATTAATACAAATGTTCTATGAAATGATCATGATGATAAATATGCAACTGTGTGATGATATTGTGAATTACTGATATTTCTGTAGAACGGAATGATCATAAGAATATTTGTGTTGTTATATTTATATATAATTAATTGTAGTTTAAAAAAATTAAAAATTAATAAAAAAGAAAAATAAAAATTATGAGATTCAGCAAAGGCAGTGCTAAGAGAGAAATTTATTGCCCTAAATGCCTATATCAAAAAAGAAGAAAGACGGGCAGGCCATGGTGTCTCAGCAGGCAAGAATGCTTGCCTGCCATTCCAGAGGACCCAGGTTTGATTCCTGGTGCCTGCCCACATAAAAAAATAAAAATAAAATAAAAAGAAGAAAGAGCAAAAATTGAGGAATTAAATGTCCACTTGGAAGAACTAGAGAAAGTACAGCAAACTAACCCCAAAGTAAGCAAAATGAAAGGAATAACAGAGATTAGAGCAGAAACAAATGAAATTGAGAACATGAAAACAATTGAGAAAATCAACAAAACCAGAAGTTGGTTCTATGAGAAAATCAATAAGATTGATGGACCCTTAGTGAGGCTGACCAAAAGGAGAAGAGGGAGGATGCAAATAAATAAAATCAGAAATGGAAGAGGAGATAAAAACTGACCCCACAGAAATAAAGGCAGTAATGAGGGGATACTATGAACAACTTTATGCTAATAAACTTGACAATGTAGATGAAATGGACAACTTTCTAGAAAGGCATGAACAACCAACATTGACTCGAGAAGAAATAGATGACCTCAACAAACCAATCACAAGTGAAGAAATTGAATCAGTCACTAAGAAACTCCTCCAAAAGAAAAGTCCTGGACCAGATGGTTTCACATGTGAATTCTACCAAATATTCAAGAAAGAATTAGTATGAATCCTGCTCAAACGCTTCAAAAAAAATTGGAGAGGAGGGAAAGCTGCCTAACTCACTCTATGAAGCCAACATCACCCACATACCAAAGCCAGACAAAGATACTACAATAAAAGAGAATTACAGACCAACGTCTCTAATGAATATACTGCAAAAACCCTCAACAAAATCCTTGCAAATTGAATCTGACATCATGTTAAAAGAATTATACACCATGACCAAGCAGGATTCATCCCAGGTATGCAAGGATTGTTCAACATAACATAATCAATTAATGTAATACACCATATTAACTAATCAAAGCAGAGAAACCACATGATCATCTTGATTGATGCAGAGCCGGCATTTGACAAAATTCAGCATCCTTTCTTGTTGGAAACACTTCAAAGGATAGGAATAGATGGGAACTTCCTCAGCATATTAAAGGGAATATATGGAAAAACCCACAGCTGACATCATCCTCAGTGGAGAAAAACTGAAAAGTTTCCCCCTAAGATCAGGAACAAGACAAGGATTCTGCTAATCACCAAATCTATCACTGTTGTTATTCAACATTGTGTTGGAAGTTCTAGCCAGAGCAACTAGACAATAAAAAGAAATACAAGGCATCAAAATAATTAGAAAGGAAGAAGTAAAACTCTCACTGTTTGCAGATGATATGCTACTAGATGTGAAAACCTCAAAAAACCCACAGCAAAACCATTAAAGGTAATAAATGAGTACAGCAAAGTGGCAGGTTATAAGATCAACACTCAAAAATCTGTCGTGCTTCTATACACTAGTAATGAACAATCTGAGGGGAAATCAAGAAAAAAATTCCATTTACAATTGCAACCAAAAGAATATTTAGGAATAAATTTAACTAGGTATACAAAAGACCTATTCAAAGGAAACTACAAGAAATTGTTAAAAGAAATCACAGAATACCTAAATAGATGGAATAGCATCCCATGTTCATGGATTGGAAGACTAAATATAGTTAAGATGTCAATTTTACCTAAATTGATTTACAGATTCAATGCAATACCAATTAAAATCCCAAAACTCACGCTTCAGAAATAGAAAAACCAATAACCAAGTTTATCTGGAAGGGCAGGGTGCCCCGAATAGCTAAAAATATCCTGAGAAAGAAAAATGAAGTCGGAGGTCTCACGCTACCTGGCTTTAAGGCTTATTATGAAGCTACAGTGGTCGAAACAGCATGGTACTGGCATACAGATAGATATTCTGACCAATGGAACCAAATAGAGTGTTCAGATATAGATCCTCTAATCTATGGACAATTGATCTTTGATAAGGCAGTCAAGCCAACTCACCTGGGACAGAACAGTCTCTTCAATAAATGATGCCTAGAGAACTGGATATCCATATGCAAAAGAATGAAAGAGGACCCATATCTCACAGCATATACAAAAATTAACTCAGAATGCATCAAAGACCTAAACATTAGATCTAAGACCAAAAACTTTTAGAGATGTAGGGAAATATCTTTTAAATCTTATAATAGGAGGTGGTTTCCAAAAGCTTGCACTCCCTAACACGAGCATTGAGGAAAGAAAGAAATGGGAACTCCTCAAAATTAAACACTTTTATGCATCAAAGAATTTTGTCAAGAAAGTAAAAAGACAGCGTACACAATGGGAGACAATATTTGTAAATGATTTATCAGATAAAGGTCTAGAATCCAGAGTGTATAAAGAAATTGTTCAACTCAAGAACAGAAAGACAGACAACCCAATTACAAAATGGGCAAAAGACTTGAACAGACACTTCTCAGAAGAGGAAATACAAATGGCCAAAAGGCACATGAAAAGATGCTCAACTTCCCTGGCTATTAGGGAAATGCAAACCACAACCACAATGAGGTATCATCTCACCAGAATGGCCATTATCAATAAAACAGAAAACGACAAGTGCTGGAGAGGACATGGAGAAAGAGGCACACTTATCCACTGTTGGTGGGAATGTCAAATGGTACAACTGCTGTGGAAGGCAGTTTGACGGTTCCTCAGGAAGCTAAGTATAGAATTGCCACATGGCATGGCAATACCATTCTAGGTATCTACTCAGAGGACATAAGGGCAATGACACAAATGGACATCTGCACACCAGTGTTTATAGCAGCGTTATTTACTGCAAAGAGATGAAAACAGCCAAAATGTCCATCAACAGACAAGTGGCTAAACAAATTGTGATTTATACATATGATGGAATATTATGCAGCTGTGAGACAGAATGAAGTTATGAAGTATATAACAGCATGGATGGACCTTATGGACATTATGCTGAGTAAGATTAGCCAGAAACAAAAGGACAAATATTGTATGGTCTCACTGATATGAACTAACATTAATAAATGAACTTGGAGAATTTCAGTTAAGAACAGAGGTCATCAGGAGATAGAAATAGGGTAAATATTGGATAATTGGAGCTGAAGGGATACCGATTATGCAATGGGACTGATTTTAAAAATTCAGAAATGGATAGCACAATACTACCTCACTGTAATACAATAATTATAGAACACTGAATGAAGCTAAATGTGAGAATGATAGAGGGAGGAGGCCTGGGGGCACAGATGAAATCATAAGGAAAGATAGACAATAAAGACTGAGATCGTATAATCTAGGAATGCCTAGACTGTATAATGATAGTGACTAAATGTACAAAATTAAAAATGTTTCTGCATGAGAAAGAGCAAAGGAATATTAATACTGCAGGGTGTTGAAAATAGGTGGTAATTAATATTTTAAAACTTTAACTTATGTGTGACACTAAAGCAAAAAATGTTTATTTGGTAAAAGATTTATATTTTGACTAGTGCATTTCCTAATATAACTTATGTGGACAGCTTAATTGAATACCATAAGTATATGAAACCTTGAGTAGGGCATGAGATTTTGTAGGTTTGTCCACAGTGATGCCCCAATAAATCCCAGAATGATTTGAACAGCGAATAAAAAAGTATTCGCAAAGTGCCCTTGGGGGACCAGTGTGAAAGGGGGAAAATTCATCTTCCCCAAGTGGACAATTCTTGATATTATCATAAGCAGTGGGGACAACCAAAGCAATAGGCTGAGCCCTTAATCTTGGGGTTTGTTCCTTTGAAACTTTACCCCACAAAGGATAAGCTAAACCTTCTTAAAATTTGGCCCAAGAGTCACCTCCAGAGAACCTCTTTGTTGCTCAGATGTGGCTTCTCTCTCCAGCCAACACGACAAGCAGACTCACTGCCCTCCCCTCTCTACATGGGACATGACTCCCAGGGGTGTGGACCTTCCTGGCAGCGTGGGCCAGAAATCCTAACTTTCTGGGACTCCGCATCAAGGGAGTGAGAAAACATTCTTGACCAAAAGGGTGAAGAGCAAAATGAGACAAAATCAAGTGTCAGTGGCTGAGAGATTCCAAATAGAGTCGAGAAGTTATCCTGGAGGTTATTCTTACGCATTAAATAGATATCACCTTTTTAGTTACGGTTTAATGGAGAGGCTGGAGGGAACTGCCTGAAAATGTAGAGCCGTGTTCCAGCAGCCATGTTTCTTGAAGATGATTGTATAATGATACAGTTTCGCAGTGTGAATGTGTGATTATGAAAACCTTGTGTCTGATGCTTCTTTTATCTACCTGATTGACAGACGAGGAAAATATATGGATTATAAATAAATAAATAATAGGGGAACAAATGTTAAAATAAATTTATTAGATTGAAATGCTAGTGATCAATGAATGCGAGGGGTAAGGGGTATGGTATGTATGAATTTTTTTCTGCTTTCTTTTTATTTCTTTTTCTGAAGTGATGCAAATGTTTTAAGGAGTGATCATGATATTGTGAATTACTCATTATATATGTAGAATGGAATGATCATATGGTAATAATGTTTGTGTTTGTATGTTGGTATGTTTAATAAGTAAAATAAATTTTTAAAAAAATACAAGGAAGCTTAGTGCCTATCTCATCAGCATTTTCCATTTTTCTTCTCCTACAGAGGTTCCTAATAAGTAACAATTTCCTTTTCGTCCATTCTTATCATATTCCACAGTTCACCCATAATACAGACTTTTTTCCTGAAAATTCACTGAAGGGGAATACGCTGTACTCAGCTACCTTTCTCCATTTAAGTTGTATTTCACCTTTACTTTTCCTAAATTTGTTGCTACCAAGGTTTTCAGAAAGTGTGCCTTCATTAATAGTAAAACAGTACCTCTTTTTCTCTGTAATCCTCAAAATGAACCTTACTTTATCTTTACCTTACAGTAACCTTACTGTACCTCGGTTGCTATTGCACAGTGAAAGCCAGATGGAAAGTTTACTACACTAAAACTAAAATACTTGAATACCTGATCACCTTTTCTGTCCAATTACCTCTGAGGAGTAGATAGATATAAAGCTGCTCAAGCAAATTTGGAGATGTGGCCAAGATAATTCCTGGCAGTTGGAGGGAAAGTGATATGAAACTAAGATGAGACCTTCTTTTCTTTGGTTTAAAGTAGAGATTAAGCACTACTTCATTAAAAAAACTACCCTGTTCTGCTTTTCAGAGCAGCATTATGTAAACTGGAATAAATACTTGTACTAAGAATATAGATAAACAAAGTATTTAGTCAGTTTTTTACAGTTGTCTCTGTTGCTTTTTATACTCTGTGACAACTGTGAGCTGACTTTGAATGAGAGCAGGAAAATCCTGTACCCATAATAACTGTGTCACAGTCAATTAGTTGCGTAGTCCTGGAACCCTAGATAGAGCATAGTAAACATAGATCACTAAAGGTGAAAGGGACATCTAATCTAGCTGCTTTTATTTTATGGTTGAGAAATGGTGGTCCAGGGACATGAAGTGATTTTTCAAGGCTGCACAGCTGGGTGATGGCAAAGTTATGACTTAGAGCCTGAATTTTGTCGGTGCTTTTTTTTTCCTCATGTATTAAATAAGAGTAAGTAATAGTTGATTTATGTACGTCACAGGATTCTTGAGTGAATCAACTAAGCTAATAGTTGTGAAAGTTTGTTCAGTTACATAGACTTTCACATGTAAGGTGGTGGTAAGAAAGTTAGTGAGAGGAGCAAAATAAAATTGCAGAGAAAGATGTCAGAAAGAGAGAATAAATGAAACATGTTTATGAAAGGGAATTAGCAAGCACCACCAACGACCATCCTTTAAAAAATAGCTACTTGTCATTATTCATAGTTGCCAAAAGATGGAAGCAATCCAGGTATCCATCAACTAATGGATGGATAAAAAATGTGGCATATACATAATATGGTACATATACCATAAAAAAGGAGTGAAGTCCTAATACTTGTGATAACAAGGATGAATTTGAAGACATCATGTTGAATGAAATAAGCCAGACACAAAAGGACAAATATTGTTTGATCTCGCTGATTTGAAATCATTAGAATTAGCAGACTCATAGATTTAGAATCTAGAGTATAGGTTACAAGGGGATAGGGTGGGGATAGAGAATAGGAAGTTAAGGCTTAAAATGTACAGGTTTCCTATTTGGAATGATGAAAATGTTTTGTTAATGGATGGTGGTGATGGTAGCATAGCATTGTGAATGTAATTAACAACACTGAAATATATATGTGAATGTAACAAAATATGGCAACCACCCCCCAAAAAATCCATGGAACCACACTACACAAACAGTGACCCTAAGTCAAATCATACGCTATAGTTAATAGTACAATTATAAAATTTTATGCTATTATCAGTTAACAAATGTTCCACACCAATGTAAGGTACTACTAATAAGGTGGTATATGGGAATCCTGTATTTTATTCATAATTGTCCTACAAACCACAACTTATATAAGGAAAAAAAAGCCACTTGTTCCTTGTAAGATCTGTTGGTGGGCCAGGTTTTTTTTTCCCTTAAATTGGTAATTCATGTTTTTAATGCTTAAAGTGAAAAGTATACATACTGTCAAGGATTATTTGGCTTTCTGACCTTGATATTTACATTTACAGATAATGCTAATTGATACCTTTATTGTTTTTGTTGTTAAAGGGGGATAATCTGATGGCTTTGGCAGAGGCAACAATTGCTCTAGCAGAAATGTTAGAATTGAAAGCTGATCCCACTGGTCCAGTGGAAGGAACAGTAATTGAGTCTTTCACAGACAGAGGAAAAGGGTAGGACTGTTAAAATGCTTGTCTTTTAAGAATTTTGTTCCATGGTTGTTGTTGTTTTTTGACTTAATTAGAAAAAAGTATTATTTTTTGCATGCTGTTGTTAGTCCATGAACAATATTTTCAAAGCATTTGTTTTGAAAAGTATTCTATTATATTAGTACACGGTATAAAAATGGTAGTTATCAGTAGACGATAGCAACTATCTGTATACATCTATTAGTCGTATTTAGATGACTTACGTAGCTCAATTTGATTTTTTTTCCCACTGACTTGAACTGGTAAAGCCTCATATGCTAACAAATTGAAATGAAGTAATAGTCGTTGCATTTTAGGTTTTCTAAATTCTTTTCAGCCTTACCCATTAATATGTAACATACACTAGGTCCTTGAAATGGTATTTTCTTGAATTTATTTTCCTATCAGCAAGAGGAGGTCTTCTCACTGATAACAAACCATTTATAGAAAGGGGTTAGGATTCTGTCAGAACACTGCTCCCTCCCATTAGTATAGCTTTACATTAAATGTTTTTATCATATGAAAAACTGTTTAAGGTAAAAGGTGGTGGGTGGGATTAGCTGTGGGTATGTGTGTATATATTTAAACCTCATAAAGATATCTTTGCTTCACATCTTGATTATGACATTAAGAATAAGATATACTTTTATTTCTACTTAAGTCCTATTACTACAGCTATAATTCAAAGAGGAACTTTGAGAAAAGGCTCAGTTTTGGTTGCTGGTAAGAGTTGGGCAAAAGTACGCTTAATGTTTGATGAAAATGGAAAAACAATCAATGAGGCCTGTCCTAGCATGCCAGTGGGAATTATAGGCTGGAGAGACCTTCCTTCTGCAGGAGATGAAATTCTTGAAGTAGAATCTGAGGTATGTTAAGCTTAATTTCTATATATTAGATATGTTATGATGATTTTAAAAATCAGTCTAAAATGTTATACCAAGTACTCATGTTAACAAATCATTCTGGACTATAAGGAACTGTAATGGGCCTGTGGTGCCATTTTAGAATTTAGAATAATTTTTTAAATTTGAGATAAGATTTTTCATTAAATGATTTCATATATATACAGAGCCTTCAACAAAATTTTAGGAAACTTACAAAATTCATATATGAGTTAAGCTAATTTCTTAGTGGGAGAAAAACACAAAGCTTTTGTTATATTTAAATAACGACAGGGTTATTTTTCCTATAAAGCCAAGGGCACATGAAGTTGTTGACTGGAGGAAGTACGAACAACAACAGGAGAAAAACAAAGAAGATCTAAAAATAATCGAAGAAAAACGAAGGGAACACCAAGAAGCACATTGGAAAGACCGTGAGAAGTACGGCACTTTGCACTGGAAGAAGAGATCATTTATAAAGTACCAAGAAAAAAAAGGACAAACTCTTTTTAAACCAAAAGAGAAAACAGAAAGTGATTCAAATATACTTCCTATAATTATTAAAGGTGCCTTTTTAAAGATTTTACTTTACAGCTCAGTTTTGGAATATATGTATCTTTTCATTCTCACAGTTAGTTTAGGCCCTTAAATTGAAGGCCAAATATTTCAATATTTTGGGGGTGATTTTCAGAGTAAACATATTTCTTGCTTTTAAATAAGTTTTAATTTTTTTTTAAATGTACACTTTTGTTTTAAATATACACTTTGTTCATTATATTTTATTAAGTAGATATTTATAATGCCAAACTAAATAAAAGTGGATTTAGTGGTAAATGCCACCATGGGTTTAAATGGCTTGCCATTTTTGTGTCTGTTAATAACTCTTAATTTCCACTATTTCAAACTTTTCCCTGTTTAGGAGATGTTGATGGTTCTGTTGAAGCCATTTTGAACATTGTGGATACCTATGATGCTTCACATGAGTGTGAGCTAGAATTAATACATTTTGGAGTTGGTGATATTAGTGAAAATGATGTTAACCTTGCTGAAACGTTTCACGGTGAGGATTCCATTTTCTGTTTGTATACCTATGTTCCCTACATCATTCTCTGAACCATTTGCTTCTGTCTTTTGCTGCTTGGCTACTCACAATGGAAATGTAAACCAATCAGCATTACCCTTCCTGTTCATCAAGTCCCATCTAGCAGTTGAAGCCAACTGAGAAGCGTTGTATTGCAGCCTTATCGCCATTATTCTGCAATTTTAGGGAACTATTCAAGCCCCAGTATTACTTCTTTTTCTTTGAGGATAACTTTACTGCTTGCTCTCCCTTCTCCTAGTTCCCCACCCAAACACAGTTAGTTTTCTGTATCTTTCGTTAATTTAGACTTTTGGATGCTCCTGTCACTAACCTATTCAGAGTTTTCCTTCATCTTTTACTTTTGGCTATGTATTTTTGTTAATTTCTCATTTAAAAAATCTTATCTTTCTTAGATCAAAAGATCCTTTTAGCAGTAAATACCTAGAAGACAGGGGGACAGTCTTCATTGATTAAATTTATGATATAGATACTCATTTATATCACTTTAACTAAGTCCAACACATCACCATTACTGAGGGATTAATGCGTCATCTAGGAAGGAGGTACTTCATAGCCTGATTTGATGAGGATTAGATGTTACCTCTACTACTAAAAAGTTACTGTCAGTAATGGTGGTTATTTCAAAGTTCTTTTAGGCAGTACCGGCCAAGCACTATGCTATGTGACATGACAGTGTATTGAATGATTTCTTATTGATAAGACTTTCAAAGTGGTTGTGTTTTTCTTTTGATTAAGCTGTTTCCGTTAATTTTTTCCATTTGTTTTAAGGCAAGAGTGTTTTTTTGTGTGTGTACTTTTATTTCCCACCAAGGTATTTGCAATTAAACACATTGTTTTGTCTTAGGTAAAATGGGGTTGGAATATCAGATATTGGTGTTACATTACTGATTCGATTTCTGCTTGCCAGGTGTTATATATGGCTTCAATGTGAATGCAGGAAATGTTCTCCAAAAGTCAGCTGCAAAGAAAGGAGTAAAAATTAAACTTCACAAAATCATTTACCGACTTATTGAAGATTTGCAGGAAGAACTGAGCAGCAGACTGCCCTGCATGGTGGAAGAACACCCAATAGGTTAGCAGCAGAATGTCGAAAAATTATGTATTTCTCAGCACCTTTATTTTCTATACTTATGTTTGTTTCTTCCTAAAGGTGAGGCTTCTATACTAGCTATCTTCTCTGTGACAGAAGGGAAGAAAAAAGTTCCTGTGGCTGGCTGCAGAGTCCAAAAAGGACAGCTAGAAAAAATCCAGAAATTTAAATTACTCCGTAATGGACAAGTTATTTGGAAGGGTAAGCAAAACACCCTACTCTGATACCTTCCCGTAGTGCTTTGTTCATCTCTGTACTCACCCATCCTGTCCTTTTCCCTTTCCCAAATCTACTCTTCCTTCAGCATGTACCTTATCTGGATTAGTGACTAGAGATTGCTTCAAATCTATCCAGAGAGTGACTACTCTCCTGAATGTCATTGTCAAAAACCTGGTGGTTCTGTCACTGTCAGAATTATCTGTTCCCAGTATCATTTTCTAAGCCTTTAAAAATTGATACAAAACTACCTTTCCAAGCCATATCTACACTTCATTTACACTTTCATCTGTACATATCTTTTTGCCTGGAATGTCTTGTCATCTTCAGCTTTCTCATTTTTCATGTCCTAAGATGGGATATCTTCTACAAAGTCTTAACCTGCCTTAGAAATGGGATCCCAAGTCAAATCTGACTTACATTAAACTATTTTATTTCCTTGATATTTAGTCTTGACCTGATAGTATTTAAATTTTAGCTATTATCTAATCCTCAAGTATTTAATGTGCAGCTTTAAGGCTGATTGTATTTAGGGTTCTCAAATGTCATTCTCATTTACTTGGCTTAAATGTAATGATTTTGTAGTTTTTAAGAATTTCAGTGTAACTTTCCTTTCAACTCAAGACTTACATAGCTCTTACTAGGTATTCAGTATTTTCTGAGTATGAAACTTATTTCATTTAAGGTTCATTAACTTCTCTGAAACACCATAAAGATGATGTTCCAGTCATCAGAACTGGTATGGATTGTGGTCTCAGTCTGGATGAACCAAAGATTGAATTTAAAGTGGGAGATGAAATTGTTTGTTATGAAGAAAAGGAAGTTCTAGCCAAGACTTCTTGGGATCCAGGATTTTAAAGTTTTATTAAAAAACCTATATAACTAAATGTCTTGCTTCATTCTTGGAAAACTAGGTTTTCCTTTACCGAACAATAAGAATTCATCCAAACATGCCACTACTGGTCAAAAAGTACTCAAGTCGAAGAGTATTCACACAAATCAGTGATTGTATCTGTAAACATTCCCCCTGGTCCTTTTCGCAATATATGGATAATTTCAGTTGTCAACCAGCGATGCTGCTAATCCTACAATGCACGAGATAGCCACCACCACCCCCAGCAAACATCTGGTTTAAAAGACTAATGAGTTCAAGAAACTGATAGAAATACAAACTGACATACAAGTAGAAAGCTAAGGTTTTAACTACATTTTAACTTCCCTGTTTTAACACAGGTAATCAGCTGGGACACTCAATCCCAAGAATCAACATTCACGTAATAGTAATAGCACATCATGGAAACATCAAAGGAAGGGGTGTATATCAATTTGATACCTAAAAACTGTTTAAATTACTGGAATAAAACTCAACAATTAAATGTTAGTTCATGTTTTTTATTAATCCACAAACAATTACTTGTCTTCTGGTTTGTTGAAGCAGTAAGTCAGACAACACTTGCCACAGTAATGTCGGTCGAAGTGGCTGGCCATAAAAACTCCAGCACCACATTCATCTGAAGGGCATTCTCGACGAAGCCGACTAATTTTGCCATTCTCATCCACCTGAAAAAAAATACAAACCCTGTTTTAAGTAACTTTACATATCCAGAAGTCTTTAATTCAAATGACCTTTTAACCACCCAATACTGATAGCTTTAGTGCTTATAAACTGAAGCACCCTACATCCTCACCAGTATTTACTACCACAACAAAAATAGCAGCAAATTAAAGTCCTGCTTTACAATGGTAGATGGAACTAAGACCTGGACACAGATCTGATTTCAAATTTAGTACTCTGGTTTGGAACAAGATGCTAAAGATGAATCCTCATTATAAAGGCTCTATTCAAATGCCAAGCAGAAACTCTTACATCAAACAGAGCTTGAAATAGCATAAAGAACCTATTTAGAAAAATTGTCATTTCAGAAATACCTCATTTAAACTAAGAGTAGGTAAATACTGGATTTTCAAGTCCAATTACTCCATTAAGAAAATATGACAAGTTCCTATGAAGACTGTTTCCAAATAAACCATTGCTTTGCTGGTAATCTGCCCATCACCTTAACCTGACTCACCTTATAGTATTTCAGGACAGCTAGCTTAACCTTCTTTCTCTTATGCTTATTCTTCTTGGGAGTAGTGTAAGACTTCTTCTTCCTTTTCTTAGCACCACCACGAAGTCTCAACACAAGGTGAAGAGTGGATTCCTAGTTAACGGGACAGGGGATGAACAGACTTTAAAGGATTACATTTAATGCTCATGTTGCATTAAGAATGGCCAACCAGGCATTATTTATCTTCTAATGGGATGCAAATATGACACAAATACCACCTACAAGGGAATTTTTTTTTTTAAAAAAAGAAGCCTCTGAGTCTAACTGGCAGTTTATAAAGATTGAAGAATACATGAAAAAGCCGCATGGGATGCAAGCAGCAAAATTTAGAATGTAATAAACTACAGCACTGTTGCTCAAATTCTTAGAACAAAGTTCCTGGGTGACTGGGAAATGCAGCTGGCCTGCATACCAGGTCCTAGATTAAAAGACCAAGTTTTGTCATCACAAGAGGGAAGGACATAGTGGGAAACTTAATCTAGCAAATGAAACATACCTTGGTCAGATGCTGACCCGAACAAAGATACATAAATCATGGTTGAATGGATTGTTAAACTTAGGGTAAATGTATTTACCAATGAAATGATGTCTATGATGTACTTATTTTTAACGGACTGCTCTTTCCCCTAAACAGACCTTTTGAATATTGTAGTCAGACAAGGTACGTCCATCTTCCAGTTGCTTGCCAGCAAAAATCAGTCGCTGCTGATCAGGAGGAATTCCTAACGGAAAAAAATTAAGCCGCAAGTGAGCAGTCAAATCTAACCCGGAATAAACTAATGATGCTAATTTACTTGAATCAGAGCTCTTACTACAGGATAAGCATGCTTCTAAATGTTTTTGAATTTAGTATAATGTAAATGTATCTTAAGTGAATCTTAAAGGCAGTGCAGAGATTTCAGTCTTGGCAGGATAGAGCCATGCTCATAAGTATTTGTCCAGTGTTTTTCCCTTTGTCAATGTGACCACTCCCTACCCAAAGAACAGATAATGCTTCACGGCTCATCTAATGCCTACAGGTAGGCTGATGCCTCTACAGATTAATTTTCCTGAACTGACAAAAAAAAAAATTACTTGCCTTCCTTATCCTGGATCTTAGCTTTCACATTTTCTATTGTATCCGAGGGTTCAACCTACAAATATCAAAATGCAAATACAGTGATAACATAATCACAAACCAGAACATTTTCCTTCCCACCGTCTTGAGTTGGTAATTACCCGGTCACATATGTTTGGATCCAAGTTCGCACTCAACCGCGTGGGAGCACCCTCATCCCTGCCACAAAAAGGGACACCAGCTTTGGCTAACTAACGTTGACCCAATCGAGGGCGAGAGGCCCAGCCTTCGGCATCCCCTCGCAAACTAATCAATTCTCAATTCAGGGCCTGGTTTCAGATCCCAAACTAGGAAGGAAATACTAAGGCGGACACAGGTCCAGTCCCTAAATCCACCTCAGGACCTCAAGGCCTTGGTTGCCCTACACCACCTGGCCCGTACCTCAAGAGTAATAGTCTTTCCCGTCAGGGTTTTTACGAAAATCTGCATCTTGGCGGCAGCTCCACCTGAGAATGAGGGAAAAGAGAAAAAGTCTTAGACCTGAGATCACCGCAGAGAAAAGCGAGAAGCTCCCTGCCCGGAGAGGAGCCAACGCGCTCACACTCACCGCAGATGGCCGATCGGAAAGGAAGAGCGCGGCGCCGGCGCACGGGTTTCCGGGAGAAGCCCGCAAAGGCCCCACCTCTTAGGTGCCCACGCCAGATGCCTGGCTGCCGTTACAGCGGCGGGCTAGCCGACTGAGCTCCATTTTCCTCATTTGCTTGGTTTACCCTTCAGAATCCTCTTGAAATGGTAGATATAGCCAACTTAAAAAAACATTTTTTAAAAAGGCTTTTCCCATACAGTCGAAGGGAATTTGAGGTCTTAAAGGGGGTGAGGGGTTGAGGGCGCCTCATTGGGGGAAAAGGGAGGAAGTGAAAATGTATTCTGGGAATTGTAGTTTTCCCATTGCTTTTTTTTCTGGCTAGGACTACTTGTCCCAAGATGCAGTGCCACAGTCCCGAGGTTCCCTAGTTACTGTCTTCAAGCCCTGGCGTGCTTGGTATTTGGAGAAAGGGATTAAGGTGAGGAGAAGAGGAGAAGAGAAATGGTTTGAGGGAGGGAGGAACGGAAATGACTAGGGGGAAAGGTAAAGGAGCTGGAGAAGTGCTTGGGGCGCCAAGGTCTCGTTCACTCATCTACTGAGGCGGTGAGGAGCAGAGAATGGTCCATCCTGGGCCACCAGAGAAGAGAATCCCTGTGGCCGACCCCACTCAAAATAGGTGAAATCTTCGGAAGCCAGGGTTCATTGGTTTCTTGCCCTGCAGCTCAGCCTGGACTTCCACCCCAAGTCTCTTCTAGCCTGAGGAAGTTCTGGCCTGGTGTGTCACTCCTTGGTGTGAAACGGTTTAACATGTTGAAATTTTTTTGAATTTTTAAGTGAAGCCGTAAGGGAAAGAATCCTGCAGAATGGTCCTTTAGTTATCGAATTTCCAGTTTTGAAAATGGAAATTTGGGGACTGGTGATAAAGTGAGAAAGTGAAAGTGTTTGGAGTGTGGTAGAGTGCTTTCCACTGTTTATTATGATTACTGAATCATTATATAGATATTCCTTTTTACTTTCTGGTATATTAGAGTAGACAGTGGGAAATACCTTAAATCTCTGAACTGTAATCCAGTTGCCTTCATCACTGATAATGATTGTATGGCTTTATCTTGTGATTGTAAAAACCTTCTGATTATCTTTCACTGGTACCCATTTTATCTGTTTTTTCAACTTTAGAGTCTTATGATCACTAAAGAGAGTCCTAATGTTTACTAATGAAGGGACTTGGGTCAGCCCAGAACTAAACCACCCCAAGTCCAAAGTTAGCATGATAACTGAAGGTGGATCTGTCCAAAATGGGCCCATCTAATATGCACACTAGCTTAGATGTTAATGTATAAAGCAACCTATACTTCACTATGATACTAAAAAATCACACCCACCATCATCATACTACGGCTGCTATTTCCTTATATATATATTATATGGCTATGCATGTTATCAGTCTGTGCTGCTCAATATTTAGATGGCCTCTGATTACATCATCTGGAGCCACTGTGCTCATTATGCTAAAATCTGCCCATTTTTTAGTGCTATAAAACTATCAGAATTATTGAAATTTGGGGGATAGGTTTTTAAGCTGAGAGGCCATCTGATTTCCTACTTCTTGCCTAATAATAAACTCTTTGGTCTTAGAAACCCTGATGTCTCAGGAATTGGTCATTGAGCACGTTGGGCAGAACTCACCGTCTTTGCCCGGTAACACAGGCCAATTGAAAGCACCTTAAACTCATTCTGTAGCTTTTTTCTACTCCACAGACCACAAAGTCCTTTCTAATTACTTTCTTATGCCTTCTCTGTGTCTCCATTCTCTCCATACCCCTGTCCCTAAGTTCAGGCTCTCCTTCCTTCTTTCCTGAAAAAACTCAGTATCTGATGTCTAATCTGTCTTCAGTCTTCCCCCTTTTCCAACCTACCTTCACTATTATCTACAGAATATTCATTCTAAAAAGTAAAAATGATTTGTGTCATTATTCTACTTCAAATATTTCATCATCTCCCCTTCACCTTCAGGATAAAGTCCAAATGCTTTAATATGACATTTGGCTTCTGCCTCCTTTACAGTCTTATCTGCCAAACCCATTACTCACTTTATACTTTAATAACATTAATGAAAGTTCTTGTCTTATGCTCTCCCATGCTTAGCACTTCTGAAAAATCCACTTCCTCTTCTGAAACGCTCTTCATCCTCTAGTCTACAAAACTTGAAGTAGTTGTTTATGGTCATTGTCTACAATTCATCCCTCCCATTGACTTTTTTTGAGGGGTCGGAGGGGTGCATGGTCCAGGAAGCAAACCTCCCCACCTCATTCTAGTTTGTTAGCTGCTGGAATGCAATATACCAGGAATGGAATGGCTTTTAAAAAGGGGAATTTAATAAATTGCTAGTTTACAGTTCTAAGGGCAAGATAACGTCCCAATTAAATCAAGTCTATAGAAATGTCCAATCAAAGGCATCCATGGAAAGATACCTTGGTTCAAGAAGGCCAATGAAGTTCAGGGTTTCTCTTAAGGGAGAAGGTACATGGAGAACACAGCATCGTCTGCTATCTCCTGGCTTCCTGTTTCATGAAGCTTCCCGGGAGGCGTTTTTCTTCTTCATCTCCAAAGGTCAGTAGTTAATGGACTCTCTGCTTCTCGTGGCTATGTCATTATTCTCTGCTCTCTCCGAATCTCTTTCATTCTCTAAAATGTTTCCTCTTTTTTTAGGACTCCAGAAACTAATCAATACACTCAAATGGGTGGAGACACACCTCCACCTAATCTAGTTTAACAGCCATTCTTGATTAAATCACATCTCTAGGGAGATGATCTAATTACAGTTTCAAATATACAGTGCTGAGTAGGGATTAGAAGAAGCGGCTGCCTTTATAAAATGGGATTAGAATTAAAACATGGCTTTTCTAGGGTCTGTACATCATTTCAAACCAGCACACCCCCATTACTTTTTTTTTTTTTTTTTGCATAGTCAGGCAGGTGAGACTTCTGCCACTGAGCAACCATCACACCATCCCCACATTGACTTTTCTATCTTTTTTTTTTTACATGGGCAGGCACCAGGAATCGAACCCAGGTCCTCGGGCTTGGCAGGCAAGCATTCTTACCTGCTGAGCCACCATGGCCCGCCCCCCACATTGACTTTTGAACCCACTTCTATAAGGCTTTTGTCCCCAGCCATTCGAGTGAATTTTGTCACTAATGATTTTCGTGATGCTAAATTCAACGGTGATTTTATTTTATTTGATGTGTCAGCAGCTTTTGACACAGTGGATGCACTCTCCCTGTTTCAAACACTTTCTTCACCTGACTTCCAGGATACCGCTGTCTCAATTTTTCCGTTTCCCTGGGTGCTCTTTCTCAGTCTCTTGCAACTTCCCCTTGATCTCCAAGACTTCTAAACTTTGAAGTGTCTCCAGTGCCCAGTCCTTGCATCTTTGCCCTGTTTACATTTACCTAATCATCTCATTCTGTCTTATAACTTTAAAATGCACTTATGTGCAGATGTCTCGTAAATTTATATCTCCCGTTCACCTGAACTCCAGACCTGGATATCCAACTATCTACTCAACATTTCTAATGCTCAACCCCCAAACTCCTGTTCTTCCTGTGAAATTTGCTCTTCCCTTCTCCATAAATGGAAATTCCCAACTTCCCAATTGCTAAGGCCAAATATTTATGGTCATCCTTGACACCTCTGTCATTCCCCCCACATCTAGTCCTTCAGCAAATTTTATTGGCTTCATTTTCAAAATATGTGCAGAGTAAGTCTCACCACCTCCACCATAACCACCCTAATTCAAGCCACCATCATCTTTTGCCTGGATTACTGCAACAGTTCTTTGACTCTTGTCTCTCTCCAGTCTGTTCTCGATGGGGTAACAAGAGCAGTGCTTTAAAAATGTGAGTCAGCTGATATCACTCTTTTTTTACCCACAGCCCAGGAATGCTTCCTGTATGTGAGGAAAGCCTAAATTCTTATGTGTGAAGCTGTCTCTCTAGCACTGTTAGAAGGCCACAGTCCAGCCTTTTGTTCCTCTTTGCCAGTCTGCCCAGAGAAAGAGGTGCCTTTTCTAACCTGCACAAAGTTGCCCCCATGAACTGTTGCTGGTCTTGCCGTCAAGGCCCTATACCTTGAATCATCTGGCAGCTACCTCATCTTTCACCTTCTCTTTCTCTTCTAGCCTTACCAGTCTTGCTGTTTCTTAGACATGCTCTCCTGCCTAAAGGCCTTTGGACTTGCTGCTCTCTCTGCCCAGACCAGTTTTTCCCCAAATATGTACATGAACTGCTTTCTTCAGACTTCTGCTGAAATGTCACTTATCAGTGAGGGCTTTCCTCTTTACTGACTTGCTGCCTTATGTAAAATAACACCCTCCCACCTTCCTTATTCTCTGTTCCCCATACTCTGCTTTATTTTTCTATATACAACTTACACCCATCTGTCCTATTATATTTTTACTTGTTTATTCTCCCTCTATTAGATGGTAAGCTCTGTGAGATTAGGGACTTGGTTTTGTTCAATGCTTTATCTTCAGTGTCTGGAAGAGTGCCACACATACAATAATTGGTCCAAAATATTTATTTAAAACCAAATGCAACACAGCCTAAGCACCACCCTAAATGCTCCACTAAAAGTTTCCCCTGATATGTCCCTACCCTCTCCCCTGAGGCTAGTGAGCCATCCCTCTGGACTCTAGTAGGTATTTGTGCCCACCTCTCTCTTCCCTGTTCTAGTGAGTGGCATATTTACTAGACCTCATGACATCTGACTGGAACCCTTGTTTATTCTGTATTTCTTGGTGCCTAAAAAGAGAATGAGAAATAGTAATCTTTGTTAATTTATGTATTCCAGTGCTATTTTATAGATGATTAACCTTAGCTGTGTTCTGGTTTAAGGGTATCACTAATCAAATATCTTCTGAGCAGACCAGATTATTGCTCAGTGATTATTCATCATTCAGAAAAATTTTTTTGGAGTACCTACTCTGCCAGAAGTCTGAAATTGTACCATGCCCTAGAAATATATGGAGAATGAGAACATTGTGGTTCCTGACTTTGTCAAATTTACAGCTTGAAGGGGGAGACAGAGAATACAAATGGAAAGTCTATTATACAGTATGATTCTGTGATAACACCCTGATAAGGAAGTGCACAGTACTATGGGAGAATATAGTAGTGGCACCTGACCTAATTTAAGGGCATCTAGGGAAGCTTTCCTGGAGCTTTATAGACCAAAATCTGAAAAATGAGTAAAACCCAAGTGAATGAGGATGGTAATATGTATGTGTTCTGGGGGTGGGATGGAGGCAGAAAGGGGTTGGGGAAGGAAACCCAGGGAGGGAGAGGAAATTATGCAAGACTTTAAGGTAAGAGAGCAAGTTAATGGTAGTAGGGGTGAAGGCTATGGGAGAAGGACAGGGACGTGAAAAGGCTTGATTTGGTTAGAAAGAAAAAAATCTCTGGATCCTGAATGGTATTTATAGGCCAAGTAAAAGAACATGGATTTTATCTAAAGGTAATAGGAAGCCACTGCTATTCAAATGTGACCACTCCACAATCATACCCATTTCTTCCTTTGCCTTTATCTTTTATTCTCTGAAACTATACTATATGTTTATAGTTTGTCTCTCCTAGATGGTAAGCTCCAAGAAGCCAGGAACTTTATCTAATTTTTGTACAATTCCTAGCTGTAAAACAATGCCTGACATTTAGTAGGCACTTAATAAATACTGGTTGAATGAATAAATGAACAAATTGATTACTCAATTGGACAAACTCTGTTCCATTTGCAGATACTATCTTGTTGGAACTACTGTATGTTCATTTATATATTGACTTTTTGTAGTCTAGTTCATCATCATCATAAAGATAAATTTGGCCTTTTGTAAACTTTGAAGTTATTTTGGTGTCTCACTCCATTAAATGGCTTCTAGGTAGTATTTACAGGCTAACTATGTGTTTCAGATAACCAGTTATCAATTATTTATTACCAAACATTGTAAAATTGATTTAGATGATTATCACAGCATTATTTATAATAGTGAAAATGTCTGACAGTGGGGGAATTATCAAATTTAAGTACAATGAAAACTATGCACTCATTAGAAGCCATGTTTTTTTTTAAGTTTTTTGTTAAATATAACATGTACAAAGAAAAGAAAGAAAAAGCAATGATTTTCAAAATACTCTTCAACAAATAGTTACAGAACAGATTTCAGAGTTTGTTACTGGTTATCATTTCATTCGTTCAGATTTTTCCTTCTAGCTGCTCCAAAATACTGGAGGCTAGAAGAAATATATGGTTTTTCTTTTTTGTGTGTGTAAAAAATAACATATATACAAAAAAGCAATAAATTTCAAAGCACATTACAACAGTTAGTTGTAGAACAGATTTTAGAGTTTGGTTGGGTAACAATTCCACAATATTAGGTTTTTACTCCTAGCTGCTCTAAGATACAGGAGACTTAAAGAGCTATCAATATGATTTGGCAGTCATACTCTTTGTTAAGCCCTACCTTCTCTGTATAATTCCACCATCACCTTTGATCTTTCTCTCACTCTTTAGGAGTATCTGCCAATTCTAACTTTTTCATGCTGGAAGGGGCTGTTGATAATATGGGGTAGGGGAATGGAAGTTGATATTCTGGAGAGGCTGGCCCTTCTGCATTTCAGGACTTATCTGGTCATGGGACCCATCTGGAGGTTGTAGATTTCTGAAATGTTACCTTAGTACATGGGATCTTTGTAGAATCTTATATAACGCCATAGGTGTACTTTAGGATTGGCTGGAATGGTTTTGCTTGGGGTTTGGCAAGTTATGGTAGGTAGCAATGTCTAACTGAAGCTTGTGTAAGAGTGGCCTCCAGAATAGCCTCTCGACTCTAATGAACTCTCTCAGCCACTGATACCTTATTTGTTAACTTCTTTTCCTCCTTTTTAGAAGCCATGTTTTTGAAAAGTAACATGGAAATGTGCTTATAATATTAAGTGAAAAAAATTAGGGAACAACAGAATCTGATCCTTTTTATAATTATAAAGATTGGAAGAAAGTATACCAAAATATTGATAGTGATTATCTTTGGGTGATAGGATTCTGGGTGATTTAGGTTTTTTAGTAGTTTACTTAATTTTATTTTCCACATTTTATGCTGAGTGTATACTTTTGTTATCAGGGGTGGGGAGGAAATAAGTTAAAATTTTTCTGTTTGTTATTAATTGAATGCATTTGAGGAACCAACTTCTCTGTTCAACTCAGGTTGGATAATGATTCTTTTACTAAAAGAAAAGTGTAATGTAGTTGCTAGAAACTGTAACCAGAAGTATTGTTTGATATCTTTGGCATCATTGGTGGATAGATTTTAGCAGAAGTTGTGACCTTTAGCAGTTTATCATAAAAATAAATTCATTAATTATTTGCCGCTACTGTGAGGACTGTAACTGGGCTAAATAGGCACTGGAGTGGAGTAGTATCTGACTTGTTAATGTGATCAGGAGGCTTACAAACTAAATGTAAAAGAAGTCATTATGAAAGTAATGCCTCCTTATTAAAAATTAGAAAAAGGAAAAAGAGGCTTATAAAATCATTTTCCTACATGAAAAAAATAATCAAAATAGTAAACTTTCTGTTAGAAAGTATTGGGTTAAACATAAGAACCCATCCTATTGTAGGGGATACCTGAGAGGTGTAGCTTGATTGGTAAGTGAAGAGCTCTATTCATCAGGAATTGTCTTTGATATTCCCATCCCAGAGAAATAGTATATGATAATAGAATAGTATTTTATATATTTTAAAATTTATGTATTTTTAAATTTTTATTTTTTAAATTTATGTATTTTTATTAGAGAAGTTGAATGTTTACAGGATTCCCATATACCACCTGTGCTGGTTTGAAAGGATGTATGTCCCCTAGAAATGCCATGTTATAATCTAAAAATCCCGTTTTGTAAAGGCAGAATAATCCCTGTTCAATACTGTATATTTAAATCTGTAATTAGATCATTTCCCTGGGGATGTAACCCAATCAAGAGTGGTTGTTAAGCTGGATTGGGGGAAATATGTCTCCACCCATTTGGGTGGGTCTTAATTAGTTTCTGGAGTCCTATAAAAGAGGGAACATTTTGGAGAATGAAAGAGATTCAGAGAGAGCAGAGAATGCTGCAGTACCACGAAGCAGAGAGTCCACTAGCCAGCGACCTTTGGAGATAAAGAAGGAAAATGCCTCCCGGGGAGCTTCATGAAACCAGAAGCCAGGAGAGAAAGCTAGCAGATGATGCTGTGTTCGCCATGTGCCCTTCCAGCTGAGAGAGAAGCCCTGGCTGTATTCGCCATGTGCCTTCTCACTTGAGAGAGAAACCATGAACTTCATTGGCCTTTTTGAATCAAGTATCTTTCCCTGGATGGATGCCTTTGATTGAGCATTTCTATAGACTTGTTTTAATTGGGACATTTTCTCGGCCTTAGAATTGTAAACTAGCAACTTATTAAATTCCCCTTTTTAAAAGCCATTCTGTTTCTGGTATATTGCATTCCAGCAGCTAGCAAACTAGTACACCACCCTATTATCAGCACCTTGCATTGGTGTGGTACATTTGCAGCAATTGGTGAAGGTATATTTTTATAATTGTACTATTAATGATAGTCCATGATTTAACTTAGAATTCACTGTTTGTGAGCATGGACCTTTTAATTCATAGATCGAACTATTTATCTCAGAGAATCATGGGAAAATTTTTTTTCTGAAATAAATGAATCTATTTTTAGACCAATATTTGACTTAATTTTTTAAATTAAAAACATTTCTATTAGAGAACTTATGCAGTCATGCATAAAACAGAGGATTCCCATACACCACCCTACCACCAACACTTGCATTGGTGTGGAAAGTTTGTTACAATTGTGGTTAGCTCTTTTTTGTAACTGTACTATTTTTTGACAGTTTTTTCCATCAATTTTGTTACAATTGATGAAAGTTTAATAAAATAGTACTATTAACTATTGTCCAGAGTTTACGTAGGGGTGTTTTCCCCCATACTCACAACCTATTATTATTTTTCTTCATGCATGTCTTTATTTTACTACTCATGTACCGATACACTGGATAAAGGAGTTGTAAGTCACAAGGTTTTTACAATCACATGGTCACAAGATAAAAGCTATATTTATACAATCATTATCAAAGATCAAGTCTACTGGATTATAGTTTGACAATTTCAGGTATTTCCTTCTGGGTATTCTAATACACAAGAAACTAAAAAGAAATATCTACATAGTGAGTCAGTATTCGTAATTATTTGTTAAATCCTAACTTTGCAATTACAACTTCTTCCTCTCATTTGATCATTCTCTCAATCTTTAGGGATATCTGGGCAAGACCATTCTAACTTCTTCATGCTGAAGAGGGGCATTATGGGGTAGGGGAATGAAACTGATTGATGTTCTCAGAAAGACTGGTACCTCTGGGTTTTAGGGCTTACCTGGCATAGGACCAATATGGAGGCTTTAAGTTTCTGGAAAAATAAATTTGATAAGTAAAACTTTTATAGAGTTTTAGATAAAGCTCAGGGTATTCTTTAGGGTTTCAGGAATACTGTTGATTGGGCCATGGCATACTGTGGTAATTTGCAATAACTGTCTGAAGAGTATATAAGTGTAACATCAAGAATGACCCCTCAACTCTATTTGAAATCTCTTAATCACTGAAACTTTATTTTATTTCACTTATTTTCCCCCTTTTGATCAAGGAGGCATTGTCCATGATGCTGGACCAGTTTTATCCCTAGAAGTCATGTCCCACATTGCCAGTGAGACATACACCCCTGGGTGTCAGATCCCACTTAGGAGGGAAGGTACTGAGTTTATTTGCAGAATTTGGCTTAGAGAAAGAGAGAGAGGCCACATCTGAGCCACAAAAGAGGTTCTCTGGGAGTGACTCTTAGACATAATTATAAGTAGGCTTAACTTCACCAAAAGTTTCATTAGAGCAAGCCTCCAGATCAAGGCTTATTAAATTGGGAGTCCCTAATGCTTGAGAGAATATCTTACTTCATTTTTTTCAAGTTTTGGATTAATTGATTGTCTTTTTTTTTTCTTTCAGGCTTATCAAAATATCAGCTTTGTTGCAAAAACAGGCAAAGACAAACTTTTCTCTGGTGAACAAGTGTGCAGATTGTGACATATGTCAATCCAAGAAATAAATAAACATGTAGTTCTCCCTCCCATCATTAGTAGAAGTGACCAGGAATTTTTGGAAAGTATACAAAGATATATCATTATGGAAACTGAAAGAGTGGGCTGTAATGAGGAAGGACCTGCTGATGAATATTACATCATATACCGAAACGTTTTTGATAAGGTATTATAATGCTCTTAAGGCAATGGCATTTTCATGTGGGTAGAAATGATCTATTTTAACAACTAGTGTTCCTGCCGTAGTAATCCTGGTGCTTGTTTGACCACATTCTATTTGTTAATTTTGATAGGCTCATCCAATTTGTCAGAAAGGGATGAATGGGGAAAATGTATTGTTACATTTATATCACTAGATTAGTAATGAGTGTTGAAGTTATTTCAGCTTAAGAGCAGGCTGTCAGTCTTTGAGCAACAATTTAATTGTGCACTTTGACATCATTTTGACTTGACATCTGAAAAAAGAATTAGATTGCAAGCAAGAACCTGTAATAATTCCTTATTGTTTTGATTTGTTGGTGTTATAAAGTCATGGTTTAGATTTTATCTGGCATATCGAATTGAAAACCCTTGTAGCTAAGAGGTCTAGACAGGCATGTTAAACAGGGAATGAGAGAGGTCTAAACTTGGGAAATATGGAACCTACATTGGAAAATGTTGTGACAGTATATAACATTTGATTTTACTTCTCAAGGTTTTAGAAGTACTGTTTTTTCTTATAAACATTTGCAGTTTACCAGCCTATACCAATTTTTACCAACTTTTTAAAATGCAAATATTATTGAGCTATATTCATACAACATATAATCCATCCAAAGTATACAATCAGTGGCTCACAGTATCATTACATAGCTGTGCAGTCATCACCACAATCAATTTTAGAACTTTGTCATTACTCCAAAAATAAAAATAAAAAATAGACCTAAAACAAGACAACGTAAAATATCTCATACCCCTTATTATCTCCTATTGTTGACCCCTAGTATCAGTGTTGTACGTTTATTCCTGTTGATGAAAGACTATTAATATATTACTGTGAACTATAGTCTGTAATTTGCAATAAGGACATTCCCCCTCCATATACCACTCTGTTATTAACTTGTTTGGAAAAGTGTACATTTTGTTCAGTTTGTGATGTGACTTTTTTTTTTAATTAATTTTTAAATTTTTTTAAAAAAATAAACAGACACAAATATTCTTGATATATGCTCATTCTATTCTACATATATAATCAGTAATTCACAGTATCATCACATAATTGCATATTCATCATATGATCATTTCTTAGAACATTTGCACATGATGTAACTTATTTTTATTTGTAGTGTTAATCACATACATTATCCACCAAGGTTCACTGAGTCATGCAGTCCCATAGTTCAACCTCTAGCTTTCTGTCTGGTGACATACATGTCTCTGAACCATCCCTTTCAACCACATTCACAGAAATTCAGCACTATTAATTAGACTCCCAATAACATGCTACCATCACCTTATCCATTCCTTAACATTTGAGTTCAGCCTAGTTAAACATTCTACTCATTGTTTTCTGGCCCATGCACCCCAAGAAAAAAAATAATTAAAAAATCTTCTTATATTAAACAACTGTTCCCCATTTTCTACCCTCATTCTACCTCTTGGTAACCTATATTCTAAATTTTATGACTATGCGTTTATGTGTTATAGTTAGTTCATATTAATGAAATCGTATAATATTTGCCTTTTATGTCTGACTTATTTTAGTCAGCATTGTCCTCAAGGTTCATCCATGCTGTTATATGCTTTGGGACTCATTCCTTCTTACTGCTGAGTAATATTCCATCATACGTATTGTGTTAGTTAAATTCAGTTGTCAACTTGGCCAGGTGAGCATACCTAGTCTTGTTGCTGCGGACATAAGCCAATGGTGCGTGAACCTCATCTGTTGCCAATTACATCTGCAGTCAGCTAGAAGGCGTGTCTGCTGCAATGAGTGATGTTTGACTTAATTGGCTGGTGCTTAAATGAGAGATAGCAACGTAGCACAGCTAAGCAGCTCGGCATTCCTCATCTCAGCACTAGCAGCTCAGCCCAGGCCTTTGGAGATGCAGAAAGAAGTCACCCCGGGGAAAGTTGTTGGAACCCGGGGGCCTGGAGAGAAGACCAGCAGAGACCATCTTGTGCCTTCCACATAAGAAAGAACCTCGGTGGAAAGTTAGCTGCCTTTCCTCTGAAGAACCAGCAAAATAAATCCCCTTTTATTAAAAGCCAATCCGTCTCTGGTGTGTTGCATTCCGGCAGCTAGCAAACTAGAACAGATTTGGTACTGGGAGTGGGGTGCTGCTGCGATTTGCAAATACCAGATATGTTGGAACAGTTTTTGGATGGCTAAAGGGAAGATTTTGGAGGAACCATGAAGAGAATGATGGAGAAATCCTGGAGGGCTTGAAGAGACTGTTGGTGTAAATGGAACCACTGCCAACCTTGGCAAAGGAGGACACAAAAGGGAAAAATTGGAGTTTGCAGAGTAAGAACTGTGGAAGCTCGGGTCTGAAGCCAAGAAACCTCGGCCAGGAGAGTGGACCCACCCATATACATGGAGAGGGTGAGTTTACCCTGAAGGGCGAGGATGAGTCTCCCCTCTCATTGCAGTGGAAGAGTTGTGCAGCCTCGGGCCTTGGAAAAGGCATAGCATGCTCCTTGGGGGACTGGGAGAGCCTGGCTGCCACCATGTGGAGGGGTTGAGCATGTGCCCCAGAAATGGCAGAGAGCCCAGGGGTGGCCCTGATGCCTGGAGAGAGTGGAGCCCAGAGGTGGTCTCCTCGATGTTCCCTGAGGTTGATTTGGAAAGAGGCAGGCCACTGCATAGGCCCTTGGGACTGCCACTTTCTAAAGCCAAAGGATAAATGACTTTCAGACTTTGAGATCCCATGGTGCTTGCCCTACAGGTTTTACATCTGTGTTTCTTCCAATTTCTCCCTATGGAAATGACAATCTATATCCTGTGAATATCCTCCTTTGAATCTTGGCACCAGACAACTTGTTTTGAGATTCACAGGTCCACAGCAAGAACAGAATTTTTTGCATCTGTTTGAGGTGATGCTTGAAGTTGCCAAGTTGACAAGGGGTGGACATGTGTTAGTTAGATTCAGTTGTCAACTTGGCCAGGTGAGCATACCTAGTCTTGTTGCTGCGGACATAAGCCAATGGTGTGTGAACCTCATCTGTTGCCAATTACATCTGCAGTCAGCTAGGAGATGTGTCTGCTGCATTGAGTGATGTTTGACTTAATTGGCTGGTGCTTAAATGAGAGATAGCAACGTAGCACAGCTAAGCAGCTCGGCATTCCTCATCTCAGCACTAGCAGCTCAGCCCAGGCCTTTGGAGATGCAGAAAGAAGTCACCCCGGGAAAAGTTGTTGGAACCCAGGGGCCTGGAGAGAAGACCAGCAGAGACCATCTTGTGCGTTCCACGTAAGAAAGAACCTCAGTGGAAAGTTAGCTGCCTTTCCTCTGAAGAACCAACAAAATAAATCCCCTTTTATTAAAAGCCAATCTGTCTCTGGTGTGTTGCATTCCGGCAGCTAGCAAACTAGAACATGTATTTACCACATTTTGTGTATCCATTCATCTGTTGATAGTTACTTGGGTTGTTTCCATCTTTTGACAATTGTAAATAATGCCACTGTGAACATCAGTGTGCAAGTGTCTGTTTGCATCCCTGCTTTTAGATCTGGGTATATACAAAGTAGTGGGAGTGCCATGTCATAAGGCAACTCTATGTTTAGTTTTCTGAGGAAACACCAGCTGTACCATTTTACATTCCCACCAGTAATAAATAAGTGTTCCTATTTCTCCACATCCTCTCCAACAGTTGTAGTTTCCTGTTTGTTTAATAGCAGCCATTCTAGTGGGTCTTGGATGATATCTTAGTGTGGTTTTGATTTGCATTTCCCTAATAGCTAGTGAAGCTGAGCATCTTTTTCATGTGCTTTTTAGCCATTTGTATTTTCTCTTTGGAGAAATATCTACTCATCTCTTTTGCCTATTTTACAATTGGGTTTTTTGTCTTTTTATTGTTGAGTTGTAGGTTTTCTTTATATACACTAGGTGTGAAACTTTTATCACATATGTGGTTTCTAGATTTTTCTCCTGTTGAATTGGCTGCCTTTTCACCCTTTTGACAAAGTCCTTTAAATCACAGACATGTTCATTTTTGAGGAGTTCCTATTTATCTTTTTTTCTTTTGTTGATTGTGCTATGGGGGTAAAGTCTAAGAAACTACCTCCTCTCACTAGATCTTGAAGATGTTTCCCTGTATTTTCTTCTAAGAGTTTTATGGTACAGTTATATTTAGGTCTTTGATCAATTTTGAGTTCATTTTCTTTCATTCTTTTGGATATGAATATCCAGTTCTCCCAACACCATTTGTTAAAGAGACCGTTCTGTCCCAGTGGAGTGGACTTGGTTCTTTTGTTTCTGGCTAATTTCACTCAGCATAATGTCTTCAAGGTTCATCCATGTTTTTACGTGCTTCATGACTTTATTCTCTCCTACAGATGCATAATATTCCATCGTATGTGTATACCACAGTTTATTTAGCCATTTATCTGTTGATGGGCATTTGGGCTGTGTCCATCTCGTGGCAATTGTGAATAATACTGCAATAAACATCAGTATGAAAATGTCTGTTTGTGTCCCTGTGTGCTGGTTTGAAAGGATGTTTGTACCCTAGAAAAGCCATGTTTTCGTCCTAATCCCATTTTGTAAAGGCAGCCTTTTTTTCTAACCCCTATTCAGTACTGTATATTTGAAACTTTAATTAGATCATCTCCCTGGAGATGTGACTCAGTCAAGAGTTATTGTTAAGCTGGATTAGGTGGATATGTGTCTCTA
Source organism: Tamandua tetradactyla (assembly GCF_023851605.1). Classification (NCBI taxonomy): domain Eukaryota; kingdom Metazoa; phylum Chordata; class Mammalia; order Pilosa; family Myrmecophagidae; genus Tamandua; species Tamandua tetradactyla. Next base: position 27,672,783 of record NC_135343.1, on the reverse strand, counting down.
CCTCTTCCAGGTGAGTGTTTATTAGTTACTGGAATCGTATAAAAGAGGAAAATTTTGGAGAAAGCAGGAGATTCGGAGAGAACAGAGAAGAATAACAGAACCATGAGGCAGAGTGCACCAGCCAGTGACTTTTGGAGATGAAGAAGGGAAATGCCTCCCAGGGAGCTGGAGAGGAAGCTAGCAGATAATGCCATGTTCAACATGGATCCTTCCAGCTGAGAGAGAAACCCTGACCATGTTCACCATGTGTCTTTCCACTTGAAAAAGAAGAAAGGTGAGAGAAGCCCTGCCTCCCAGGGAGCTTCATGAACTTCATTGGCCTTCTTGAATCAAGGTATCTTTCCCTGGATGCCATAGCTTGGACATTTCTGTATGTCCAATGCTTAAATTGGGACATTTCCATGGCCAAAAAACTATCAACTTGTAACTTACTAAATCCCCCTTTTTAAAAAGCATTCTGGACAGATTTGTTGGGGAAGGAGCCAAGTTGGTGACTTAGTGAAGTATGGAATTTAGTTTGTCCTCCAGAGCAGCTAGTAAATAGACAGGAACAGTACAGAACTGCTGGGGCCACATCAGTGACTGGACACACAGCATACACAAGTTTGAACAAGCTAGACCAGCTGCAATCCCCCACAGAACCATGAGTCCCCCAACCATGGCAGCCAGCGCCCCTCCCTGACAGACTCATTCCCAGAGGGGAAAGGAAAGACTTTACTAGCAGTAACCAGCTCAACCAAGCTCCAACTGTGGAATTAATTAACAAATTCTAACTATTAAAAATAGGCCCCCAGCTCACTTGACCTCAAGTAAAAGCTCAGGTTGCTGGTTTTTGCCCCAGTACAGAGTGGCCAGGGCTGTTGGAAAATGAAAAAAAAAAAAAACAGAGTTTTTTTTTATCAGACAGCACAAAATACTTGAAGGGTCTGGGCCCTGAAGGAAAGGAGGAGGCACATAGGACCTGGAGATACACAGAGCAACATGCCAACTTAAGTTCGTGATTGGCAAACCTGAGCAGTGGGGGTCCTGCTCTGAAAAGTATTTTTTTTTCTTTTCTTTTTTGTAGCTGTGTTTCTACAGCTTGATTGATCTTTGGATACAACTGCAAGGTTTCTCAGGCTCCAAGAACCCCAGGCAAGAGTGGAATTAAGCTTGTCTGAAAGCTTGTCTGGAGGCTGTGGAGAAGGGTGGGGCCCAGCTCAGGTGGAATTCCTCCCTCAAGAAATTTAAACCCCAGGGTCTGGAAAACTGAAGTGATAAAAGCCAACCTACAAACTCTTTTCTGTCTCAACCACACCCCAAGCAGGGAGAGTCTGCTGAAGTTAAAGATACCACATCACCTTATGCTGGTGGGACCTGCAGGCAGACAAGTGCCAAGTACCAGGCAGGGTAGGAAAAACACAGAGTCTAGAGGCTTCATATGAAAGTCTTTCAACCTGCTGGGTCTCACCCTCAGGGAAAACTTATACGGGTGACTCTTTCCTCCTGAGAGGAGGCCAGTTTGGTCTAGGAAAATCTGACTGGGGTCTATAATGCTTAAGTAAACCCTCCTAAGGGGGAAAAAGAAAAGGCACCATGCAGGCAGGGCAAGAAACAAGAAAACAAGGATTGAAAAATTCTGATCTGGTAGACAAAACCTAAGCTAGAGGTCTAGAATAAGCTGAACTGAATGTCAAAGAACAGATGGACAAAAAGTCATCCAGCAAAAAAATCCTAGGTGAAAAAAAGTGAAAACAATTTCCAGAATAAACTAATTAAGGAAATTAAATACCTAGACACCAGCAAAAAAGAATGAATCATACTAGGAAAATTGAAGATATAGCCCAGTCAAAGGAACAAACCAACAATTCAAATGAGATACAGAAATTGAAACAATTAATTCAGAATGTTGGAACAGTGTGCTGTTGAAAGGATGTGTGTACCCTAGAAAAGCCATGTTTTAATCCTAATCCAATTTTGTAAAGGCATTTCTTCTAATCCCTATTCAGTATTGTATATTTGAAACTGTAATTAGATCATCTCCATGGAGACTTGATTTAATCAAGAGTGGCTGTTAAGCTGGATTAGGTGGAGGCATGTCTCCACCCATTTGAGTGGGTCTTGATTAGTTTACTGGAATCCTATAAAAGAGGAAACATTTTGGAGAAGACTAGAGATTCTGAGAGAGCAGAGAATGACATAGCCACAAGAAGCAGAGAATCTACCAGCCAGGGACCTTTGGAGATAAAGAAGGAAAATGCCTCCCGGGGAGCTTCATGAAACAGGAAGCCACGAGAGAAAGCTAGCAGATGATCCCGTGTTCATCATGCACCTTTCCAGATGAGAGAGAAACCCTGAATGTGTTCACCATGTGCCTTCTCACTTGAGAGAGAAACTCTGAACTTCATTGGCCTTCTTGAACCAAGGTATCTTTTTCTGGATGCCTTTGATTGGACATTTCTATAGACTTGTTTCAATTGGGACATTTTCTTGGCCTTAGAACTGTGAACTAGCAACTTATTAAAATTCTACTTTTAAGAAGCCATTCTGTTCCTGGTATATTGCATTCCAGCAGCTAGCAGCAGACATGGAAAACCTCATCAAAAATCAAATCAGTGAATTGAGAGAGGTTATAAAGAAGGCAAGGGAAGAACAAAGAGAAGAAGTCAAAAGGCTGAAAAAACAAATCACGGAATTTATGAGAATGAAAGGCAGTAGAAAAGATGAAAAAAAATGGAAACCTACAATGTTAGATTTCAAGAGACAGAAGATAGATTAGTGAACTGGAGGATGGGACATTTGAAATCCAACAAGCAAAAGAAAATATAGGGAAAAGAATGGAAAAATGTGAGCAGGGACTCAGGGAATTGAATGTCGACATGAAGTGCACAAATATACGTGTTGTGGGTCCCAGAAGGAGAAGAGAAGGGAAAAGGAGGAGAAAAACTAATGGAGGAAATTATCACTGAAAATTTACCAACTCTTATGAAAGACTTAAAATTACAGATCCAAGAAGTGCAGAGTACCCCAAACAGAATAGATCCAAATAGACATACTCCAAGACACTAATCAGAATGTCAGGTGTCAAAGAGAAAGAATTTTGAAAGCAGCAAGAGAAAAGCAATCCGTCACATACAGGGGAAGCCCAATAAGACTATGCATAGATTTCTCAGCAGAAACTATGGAGGCAAGAAGACAGTGGTATGATGGATTTAAGACACTAAAAGAGAAAAACTGCCAACCAAGAATTCTATATCCAGCAAAATTGTCCTTTAAAAATGGGGGGTGGGAGGGGGGTGGGCCACAGAGGCTCAAACAAAGATGCTACTAGATACTACAAGAAAAGAAAATTATAGACCAATCTTTCTAATGAATATAGATGCAAAATCCTCAACAGAATTCTTGCAAACCAAGTCCCCTTAGGGAAATGGTGAGAAAGAGGGAAAATTCAACTTCCCCAAGTGGAGAATTCTTGACATTCTCACAAGCAGTGTGGACAACCAAAGCAATAGGCTGAGCCCCCAATCTTGGGGTTTGTTCATATGGAACTTAACCCTGCAAAGGATAGGCTAAGCCTACTTAAAATTAGGCCTAAGAGTCACCGCCAAGAGAACCTCTTTTGTTGCTCAGATGTGGCCTCTCAGCCAACATGACAAGCAAACTCACTGCCCTCCCCTTCTCTACGTGGGACATAACTCCCAGGGGTGTGGACCTTCCTAGCAACATGGGATAGAAATCCTAGATTTCTGGGACTCAACATCAAGGGATTGAGAAAACCTTCTCAACCAAAAGAGGGAAGAGCAAAATGAGACAAAATTAAGTGTCAATGGCCGAGAGATTCCAAACAGAGTTAAGAGATTATCCTGGAGGTTATTCTTACGTGTTAAATAGATATCACCTTTTTAGTTAAGGCGTAACAGAGAGGCTGGAGTAAACTGCTTGAAAATGTAGAGCCGTGTTCCAGTAGCCATGTTTCTTGAAAATGATTGTATAATATAACTTTTGTAACATGACTGTGCGATTGTGAAAACCTTGTGTCTGATGCTTCTTTTATCTACCTTATGGACAGATGAGTAAAACATAAGGATTAGAAAAAATAAATAATGGGGGAACAAATGTTAAAATAAATATAGTAGATTGAAATGCTAGTGATCAATGAAAGGGAGGGATAAGGGGTATAGTATATGAATTTTTTCTTTATTTCTTTTTCTGAATTGATGCAAATGTTCTAAGAAATGATCATGATGATGAATATACAACTATGTGATAAAAAAAGAATGTTCACATTGTATGTTGATTGGTTTTATTAATAAAATTAAAAAAAACTAAACTAAAGAAAACACAAATATTGTGGAATTGTAACTCATACCAAACTGTGAAATCTGTTCTACAACTATTTGTTGCAAAGTACTTTGAAATGTATTGCTTTAGGTATATGTGTTATTTATAAAGAAGGAGCATAACAGAGAAGATAGGATTTAGCAAATGAGTATGACTGCTGAATCAATATATTGACATTTCTGTCTGTCTCCAGTGTCTTGGAGGCACTAAAAGGAAAAACCTGAAATTGTGGAACTGTAACCCATACCAACTGTGAAATCTGTTCCAACTACTTGTTAAAATGTATGTTGAAATTTGTTGCTTTTTTGTATATGTTTCACAATAAAAACATTGAAATTTTTTTTTTTTAAAAATCTTGCAAATCGAATCTGGCAGCACATTAAAAGAATTATACACCATGACCAAATAGAATTTATCCCAGGTATGCAATGATGGTTCAACATGAGAAAATCAATTAATGTAATACACCATATCAACAAATCAAAGCAGAAAAACCACATGATCATCTTGATTGATCCAGAGAAGGCATTTGACAAAATTCAACATCCTTTCTTGTTGAAACCACTTCAAAGGATAGGAATAGATGGGAACTTCCTCAACATGATAAAGAGAATATATAAAAAAAACCACAGCTAACATCATCCTCAATGGGGAAAAACTGAAAACTTTCCCTCTAAGATCAGGAACAAGGCAAGGATGTCCACTATCACCACTGTTATTCAACACTGTGTTGGAAGTTCTAGCCAGAGCAACTAGACAAGAAAAAGAAATACAAGGCATCAAAATAATTAGAAAGGAAGAAGTAAAACTCTCACTGTTTGCAGATGATATGCTACTATATGTGAAAACCCAAAAAAAAACCCACAGCAAAACTGCTAGAGGTAATAAATGAGTACAGCAAAGTGGCAGGTTACAAGATCAACACTCAAAAATCTGTAGTGTTTCTATACTCTAGTAATGAACAATCTGAGGGGGAAATCAAGAAAAGAATTCCATTTACAATTGCAACCAAAAGAATAAAATATTTAGGAATAAATTTAATTAAGTATACAAAAGACCTATTCAAAGAAAGCTACAAGAAATTGTTAAAAGAAATCACAGAAGACCTAAATAGATGGAAGGGCATACCGTGTTCATGGATTGGAAGACTAAATATAGTTAAGATGTCAATTCTACCTAAATTGATTTACAGATTCAATGCAATGCCAATTAAAATCCCAAAATCTACTTTTCAGAAGTAGAAAAACCAATAACCAAATTTATCTGGAAGGGCAGGGTGCCCCAAATAGATAACAGTATCCTAAGAAAGAAAAATGAAGTCAAAGATTTTATGCTACCTGACTTTAAGGCTTATTATGAAGCTACAGTGGTCAAAACAGCATGGTACTGGCATAAAGATAGATATACTGACCAATGGAACCAAGTAGAGTGTTCAGATATAGACCCTCTCATCTATGGACAATTGATCTTTGATAAGGCAGTCAAGCCAACTCACCTGGGACAGAACAGTCTCTTCAATAAATGGTGCCTAGAGAACTGGATATCCATATGCAAAAGAATGAAAGAGGATCCATATCTCACACCCTATACAAAAAATTAACTCAAAATGCATCAAAGACCTAAACATTAGATCTAAGACCATAAAACTTTTAGAAGATATAGGGAAATATCTTATAAATCTTATAAGAGGAGGCGGTTTCCTAGACCTTACACCCAAAAGCACGAGCATTGAAGAAAGAAAGAAAGAAATGGGAACTCCACAAAATTAAACCCTTTTGTGCATCAAAGAACTTCGTCAAGAAAGTAAAAAGACAGCCTACACAATGGGAGACAATATTTGGAAAAGATATATCAGATGAAGGTCTAGTATCCAGAATATATAAAGAAATTGTTCAACTCAAGAACAAAAAGACAGTCCAATTACAAAATGGGCAAAAGGCACAATGAACAGACTCTTCTCAGAAGAGGAAATACAAATGGCCAAAAGGCACATGAAAAGATGCTCAACTTCCCTGGCTATTAGGGAAATGCAAATCAAAACCATAATGAGATATCATCTCACACCCACCAGAATGGCCATTATCTATAAAACAGAAAACGACAAGTGTTGGAGAGGATGTGGAGAAAGAAGCGCACTTACCCACTGTTGGTAGGAATGTCAAACTGTACAACTGCTGTGGAAGGCAGTTGGCGGTTCCTCAGGAAGCTAAGTATAGAATTGCCATATGACCTGGCAATGCCACTGTTAGGTATCTACTCAGAGGACATGAGGGCAAGGACACAAACAGACATTTGCACACCAATGTTTATAGCAGCATTATTTACAATTGCCTAGAGATGGAAACAGCCAAAATGTCCAAAAATAGACAAGTGACTAAACAAGCTGTTTTATAGACATACAATGGAATATTGTACAGCTGTAAGACAGAATAAAGTTATGGAGTATGTAACAACATGGATGGACCTTGAGGATACGCTGAGTGAGATTAGCCAGAAACAAAAAGACAAATACTCTATGGTCTCACTGATATGAACTAACATTAGCAGATGAACTTGGAGAATTTCAGTTAACAGAGACCATCAGGAGATAGAAATAGGGTAGATGTTGAGTAATTGGAGCTGAAGGGACACAGATTGTACAACAGGACTGATTATAAAAATTCAGAAATGGATAGTGCAATACTACCTAACTATAATACAATAATGTTAGTACACTGAATGAAGCTGAATGTGAGAATGATAGAAGGGGGAGGGCTGGGGGCATAAATGAAATCAGAAGGAAAGATATATGATAAAGACTAAGATGGTATAATCTAGGAATGCTTAGAGTGTACAATGACATTGACTAAATGTACAAATTAAAAAATGTCTTTGCATGAGGATGAACAAAGGAATGTCAGTATTGCAGGGTGTTGAAAATAGATGGTAATCCATTTTTTAAAGCTTTAATTTATGTGTGAGACTAAAGCAAAAAATGTTTATTTGGTACAAAATTTATGTTTTGACTACTGCATCTCATATAACTGAACACCATAAGTACATGGAGCCTTGAGTAGGGTGTGAGATTTTATAGGTTTGTCCAGACTGATGCCCCAATAAATCTGTGCCCATTTGAAAAGATGTATGTACCCTAGAAAAGCCATGTTTTAATCCTAATCCTATTTTTAAAGGCAGCCGTTTCTTCTAATCCCTATTCAGTATTGTATATTTGAAATTGTAATTAGATCATCCCCCTGGAGATGTGACTTAATCAAGAGTGGTTGTTAAGCTGGATTAGGTCAAGGCATGTCTCTACCTGTTTGGGTGGATCTTGATTAGTTTACTGGAATCCCTATAAAAGGGGAAACATTTTGGCAAAAGCTAGAGACTCTGAGAGGGCAGAGAATGACATAGCCACGAGAAGCAGAGAATCTATCAGCCAGCAACCTTTGGAGATAAAGAAGGAAAACGTCTCCCAGGGAGCTTCATGAAACAGGAAGCCAAGAGAGAAAGCTAGCAGATGACGCCATGCTCGCCATGTGCCCTTCCAGCTGAGAGAGAAACTGAGTGTTCACTGTGTGCCTTCTCAATTGAGAGAGAAACCCTGAACTTCATCGGTCTATTGAACCAAGGTATCTTTCCCTGGATGCCTTTGATTGGGCATTTCTATAGACTTGTTTCAATTGGGACATTTTCTTGGCCTCAAGACTGCAAATTAATAACGTATTAAATTCCCCTTTTTAAAAGCCATTCCATTTCTGGTATGTTGCATTCTGGCAGTTAGCAAACTGGAACAAAATCCCAGGGTGATTTGAACAGTGAATAAAAAAGTATTGCAAAGTCCCCTTGGGGGAATGGTGAGAAAGAAAGAAAATTCAACTTCCTCATTAGGAGAAGGCCTTATATTTTCACAAGCAGTGAGGACAACAAAATCGATAGGCTAAGCCCTCAATCTTGGGGTTTGTTCACATGAAACTTATCCCCACAAAGGGTAAACTAAGTCTACTTAAAATTAGGCCTACGAGTCACCCCCAGAGAACGTCTTTTGTTGCTGAAATGTGGCCCATCTCTCAGCCAACATGGCAAGCAAACTCACTGCCCTCCCCCTCTCTACGTGGGACATGACTCCCGGGGTGTAAACCTCCCTGGCAAAATGGGACAGAAATCCTAGAATGAGCTTGGTCTCAGCATCAAGGGATTGAGAAAACCTTCTCGAATGAAAGGGGGAAGAGAGAAATGAGACAAAGTGTCAGTGGCTGAGAAATTTCCAATAGAGTTGAGAGTTTATCCTGAAGGTTATTCTTACACATTATATAGATAACCCCTTTTTAGTTTAAGATATATTAGAGAGGCTAGAGGGAAGTGCCTGAAATTGTAGAAGTGTGTTTCAGTAGCCACGTTTCTTTAAGATGATTGTGTAATGATATAACTTTTGCAAAGTGACTGAGTGATTGTGAAAACCTTGCTCTGATGCTCCTTTAATCTTCAGTATGAACAAAACAGTAAAATATATGGATTAAAAATAAATAATAGGGGAAACAAATGTTTCTTTTTTCATTGTCTTTGTAACTAAAGATTTGTCAATTTTATTGATCTTTTCAAAAAACTAACTTTTCAGTTCACTGATTTTCCTTTTTTTTTTTAATTCTCAATTTCATTAATTGCCGCTCTAATTTTTGTTATATCGTTCTTTTGCTTGCTATGAGTTTAGTTGCCTCTTCTTTTTTCTAGTTCTTCCAGTTTTGAGGTTACTTTCTGATTCGAGATGTTTTTTCTTTTTTAATGTTAGTATATAGAGACTATAAATTTCCTTCTCAGCACTGTCTTTGCGGCATCCTATAATTTTTGGTAAGTTGTGTTTTCGTTTTCATTTGCCTCAAGATATTTCCTAATTTCCCTTGTGATTTATTCTTGGCCCATTGGTTGTTTAAGAGTGCATTGTTTATTTTCCACATATTTGTGAATTTCTTCAGTTTTTCCTCTTTTTTGATTTCTAGCTTCATTCCATTTTGGTTGGAGTAGATACATTATATGTCATTCAGAATTTTTAATTTTCTTAAGAGTTTTTTGACCTAACATGTTGTCTATCCTGGAGAGGGATCCATGTGCACTCAAGAAAAATATATGTTCTTCTGTTGTTGGGTGAAGTTTTCTGTATGTCTGTTGGATCTAGTTGGTTTATAGTATCATTCAACTCTATGTCCATATTGATCTTCTGTCTAGATATTTTGTCCATCATTAAAAGTGGTGTGTTGAAGTCCCCTACTATTAATGTAGAATCATCTACTTTTCCCTTTAAATCTTTCAATATTGGCTTCATATATTTGGGGCCGCTGCCTTTGAGGTAAATATATATATTTATAATTATGTCATCTTGTTGAATTGACTCCTTTATCAGTTTAAAGTGACCTTCTTTGACCCTCATTACAGTTTTTTACTTTGTCTATTTCATTTGATATTACTACACGTATCCCAGCTCTTTTGGTTACTACTTGCATGATATATATTTACCATCCTTTCACTTTCAGCCTACTTGGGTCTTTGAATTTAAGGTGAGTGAGTCTCTTGTAAACAGCATATAGTTGGGCCATGCTTTTTTATCCACAGTGCTACTCTCAGCCTTTTAACCATGGGGTTTAATACATTTACATTTAAAGTCACTATTGATAATGCACGACTTTGTTCTGCCATCTTGTTACCTGTTCTTTGCAAATCTTACACCTATTTTGTCCCACAATTCTTCCATTAGTGCCAGTTTTCATAGTTAGTTGATTAATAAATGTTAACATTTGATTAACACATGTTAAAACAAATTGGGTAGAGGGAAATACTAGTGGTCAATGAGAAGGAGGGGTAAGGGGTATGGTATGTATGAATTTTTTCTTTTTATTTCTTTTTCTGGAGTGATGTAAATGTTCTGAGAAATGATCATGGTGATGAATATACAACTATGTGATGATCTTGTCAGCCATTGATTGCACACCAAGTATGGAATGTTCATGCATTAAGACTGTTTGTGTTGTATGTTCATTGGTTTTATTAATAAAAAATTTTTCAAAGCCATTCTGTTTCTGGTATATTGTATTCTGGCAGCTAGCAAACTGGAACAGATTTTGGTACCAGGAGTCAGGTGCTGCTGTGGTTTGCAAATACCAAACATGCTGGAATGGTTTTTTAAATGGATAAGGGGAAGATTTTGGATGAGTTGTAAGAAGCTTGATAGAGAAGGCCTGGAATGCTTTGAAGAGACTGTTGGTAGAAATGTAGACTCTAAAGATACCTCCGACCAGGTTTTAGACAGAAATAAGTCGTGTGTTATTGCAGACTGGAAGGAAGGTGATACTTTCTTTAAAATGGCAGATAATCTGTCAAAATTGACTAGTGGCTTTGGCTGGAAGACAGATTTTAAAAGCCATGAATTTGGGTATTTAGCAGAACAGATTTCCAAATTAAATGTGGAAAGTGCAGCCTGGTTTCTCCTTGCAGCTCATAGTGAAATGAAACAGGAGAGAGATAAGCTGAGAACTGAACTCTTAGGTACAAAGAAACCAGAAATTGAAGTTCTGGAAAATCCTTGGAGATGTGACTCAATCAGGAGTAGTTGTTAAACTGGATTAGGTGGAGACGTGTCTCCACCTATTCCAGGTAGGTCTTGATTAGTATACTGGAATCCTATGAAAGAAGAAACATTTTGGAGAAAGCAGGAGATTGGAAAGAGCAGAGAAGAGTGGCAGAACTATGAGTCAGAGTCCACCAGCCAGCAACTTTTGGAGATGAAGAAGGAAAACGCCTCCCAGGAAGCTGGAGAGGAAGATAGCAGATGATGGCCTTCTTGAATCAAGGTATCTTTCCCTGGATGCCTTAGATTGGACATTTCTATAGACTTGCTTTAATTGGGACATTTCCATGGCCTAAAAACTGTTAACTTGCAACTTATTAAATTCCCTTTTTAAAAGCCATTCTGTTTCTGGTATATTGTGTTCTGGCAGCTAGCAAACTAGAACACCTTGCCATTAGTCCCTCTGAATATATATACCTAGTAATGGTGCTGGATTATGTGGCAATTCTATACTTAGGTTGCTGAGGAATAGCCAAACTGTGTTCCAAAGTAATTGCACCATTCTGTGTTCCCACCAACAGTGAATAACTGTGCCTCTTTCTCCACATCCAAATATTGTCTCCCATTGCATAGGCTGCCTTTTTACTTTCCTGACAGAGTTCTTTGATGCACAAAACTGTTTAATTTTGAGGAGATCCCATTTATCTATTTCTTTTACCACTTCTTGTGCTTTGGGTTTAAGGCCCAGGAAACTGCCTCCTATCAGGAGATCTTTTAAGATATTTCACTATGTTTTCTTCTAAGAGCTTTATGGTCTTAGCACTAATGTTTAGGTCTTTGATCCATTTTGAGTTGATTTTTGAATAAGGTGTGAGATATGGATACTCATTCATTCTTTTGAATATGGATATCCAGTTCTCCAAGACACTCTGTTCTGTCCCAGTTGAGTTGACTTAACTACCTTATCAAAGATCAATAGTCTGTAGTTGAGAGGGTCTATTTCTGAACCCTCAATTTGATTTCACTGATCAGTAAATCTATCTTTGTGCCAATACCAGGCTGTTCTGACCACTGTAGCTTTGTGATATGCTTTAAAGTAGGTAGTGTGAGACCTTCCACTTCATTCTTCTTTCTCAAGATATTTTTGGCTATTCGAGGCAAGCTACCCTTCCAAATAAATGTGGTTATTGGTTTTTCTATTTCTGCAAAGGAAGTTGTTGGAATTTTAATTGATATTGCATTGCATTTATCAATTTGAGTTGAATTGACATCTTAATTGTATTTAGTCTTCCGATCTATGAACACTGTATGTCCTCCCATTAACTTAGGTCTTCTTTAATGTTTTTGGTAATTTCTTGTAGTCTTCTATGTGTAGAACTTTTGTGGCCTTGGTCAACTTTTCCTACATATTTGATTCTTTCAGTTGCTTTGGTAAATGGAGTTTTTTTCTTGATTTCCTTCTCATATTGCTCTTTAGTAATGTATAGAAGTACTACTGATTTTTTTGGTGTTGATCTTGTTCCTTGCAATTTTTAGTTCTAGCAGCTTTGATGTAGATTTTTTTTGGATTTTTGACATATATCATCTGTAAACTGAAAGTTTACTTCTTTCTCCAATTTGGATGCCTTTTTTCTTTCTTGTCTAATTGCTCTAGCTAGAACTTCCAGTATGATGTTGAATAACAGTGGTGACAGTGGGCATCCTTGTCTTATTCCTGATCTCAGAGGGACAGCTTTCATTCAGTCTTTTACCCACTGAGTATGATGTTAGCTGTGTTTACATATATGGACCTTTATCATGTAGAAGAAGTTCCCTTCTATTCCTATACTTTGAAGTGTTTTCATCAAGAAAGGATATTGAATTTAAAAAATATATATATTTATTAACAAATCTTCACATACATACAGTCCATACATGGTGTGCATGCAATGGCTCACAATATCATCACATAATTGTGTATTCATCACCATGATCATTTTTAGAACATTTGATCCAAGAAAGTGTTTGTATAATTTCAATGTTTTAAAATTTATTGAGACTTGCTTTCTTACCAATATGTGGTGTATCCTGGAGAATGATCCATGAACTCTTGAGAAAAATATGTATCCTTCTGTTGTGGGGTGTAATGTCCTGTAAGTATCTGTTAAGTCTAGTTCATTTATATTATTCCAAATCTCTGTTTCCTTATTCTTTGTCTAGATATTCTATCCATGGATGAGAGTGGTGTATTGAAGTCTCCAACTATTATTGTAGAGGTGTTTACTTCTCCCTTCAGTGCTTTTAGTTCATGCCTCTTGGATTTTGGGGAACCCTGGCTTTGTGCGTAAATGTTTATGGTTGTTATGTCTTCTTGATGAATTGTTCCTTTTATTAATATATAGTGTCCTTCTTTGTCTCTTTTAATTGTTTTACATTTGATGTCTATTTTTTTTTTTCATATTTAGCTACCCCTGCTCTTTTCTTATTGTTGTTTGTATGAAGTATCTTTTCCCAACCCTTCACTTTCAATATGTTTTTGTCTTTGGGTCTAAAGTGAGTCTCATGGACAGCATAAGCATGGACCTGTTTATTGTGAAAAATAACATATATACAAAAAGGCAATAAATTTCAAACCACACTACAACAATTAGTTGTAGAACAGATTTCAGAGTTTTGGTATGGGTTACAGTTTGATAATCTTTGTTTTTTCCATCTGGCTGCTTCAAAACACTGGAGACAAAAAGAAATATTAATATAAATGATTCAGGAGCCATGTTCATTTGTTAAATCCTATTTTCTCTTTTATAACTGCACCTTCTCCTTTGATCTTTTTAAAAATTTATTTATTTTTATTAATATATATTATATATTCCCATACCATGTAATCATCCAAAGTGTACACTCAGTGTTTTAGATGGGTCATGTTTTTAATCTGTTTTGCCACTCTATGACTTTTGATTGTGAAATTTAATCTATTAGCATTTAATGTTATTACTGTAAAAGCAGTACCTTCTACTACCAGTTTGTCTTTTGGGTTTTATATGTCATATCTTTTTTTTTCCTCTTTTTACCCTACTGATAGTCTTCATTTCTACACTCTTCTCCAGACCTCTCTCTCTGTCTTTTCCTATCTGTCTGTAGTCTCCTTTTAGTATTTCTTGTAGAGACATTTTCTTAGTCACAAACTCTCTCAGTTGACTAAGAACATTTTAAACTCTCCCTAATTTTTTAAGAACAGTTTTGCTGGTTATAGAATTCTTGGTTGGCAGTGTTTCTCCTTCAGAATCTTAAATATATCACACAACTGCCTTCTTGCCTCCATGGTTTCAGCTGAGAAATATGCACATAGTCTTTTAGAGTTTAGGGTATGTTGCATGTCTTGGATCTGTAATTTTATTTTTTTCATAAGATACGGGAAATTTTCAGTGATTATTTCCTCCATTATTCTTTCTGTCCCTTTTCCCTTATCTTCTCCTTCTGGGATACCCAAAACATGTATATTCATGTGCTTCATGTTGTTATTTAATTTTCTGAGACCCTGCTTATATTTTTCACCTTTTCCTTTTCTGTTCTGTTGCGTGTAAGACTTCAGATTTCCTGTCCTCTAGTTCACTAATCTTTTCTTCTGCCTCTTCAAAACTGCTGTTGTAAGTCTCAATTGATTTTCCATTTTCTCTATTGTGCCTTTTATTCCCATAAGTTCTGCCATTTGTTTTTTCAAGTCTTCCAGTTCTTTCTGGTCACTCAATGTCTTCTTTATATGCTTCATCCCTTTTTTTGTTTGTTTGTTTGTTTGTTTGTATGGGCAGGCACTGGGAATCGAACCTGGGTCTCTGGCATGGTAGGCGAGAACTCTGCCTGCTGAGCCACCGTGGCCCACCCTCCTTCATCTCTTTTACCATAGCTTCTATCATTTCATTGATTTGATTTTTAGCTTGATTTAACATGTTTGATTGAACATTAATTAGTTGTTTCAACTCCTGTATCTCATTTGAAGTATTAGTTTGTTCCTTTGACTGTGCCATATCTTCATTTTTCCTAGTATGATTTGTTATTTTTATTGGTGCCTTGGCATCTGATTTCCTTGATTAGTTTATTCTAGAGGTCTTTTTCACTCTTTTATCCTGGGTTTCTTGTTGCTTGGCTTTTTTCTCTATCTGTTTTTATGGTGTTAAGTTCAGTTTATTGTAAACCTCTAGCATAGTTTCAAGTTAACTGTTCAGAATTTTTCAGCTCTTTTTTTTCTGGTTCTTGCCCTGCCTAAATGGGACCTTTTTTTTTTTTTTAAGATGGTGTCCCCAGATATCATTGATTGCAGTCAGATTTTCCAAGACAAGATAGGCCTAGGTCTCAAAAGGAGGGTGTAAACAATATGAAGTTTCCCAGAGGATGGGACCCATTAGGTTGTTAGAGATTCCTGTGAAGCCTCTAGACTCTGTGCTTTTGTTGTCTTTTCCAACAGGTGGTACTTGTCAGCCTGTAGCTTTCCACCAGTGTAAAGTGGTTTGGTGTCTTTAATTTTCTAAGTTGACCCTGTAGCTGCCACGGGCATGGTTGAGACAGAAGCTGTTGTAGAAGATGGGTTTAGGACTTAACTCCTGAGGTCTGAATTCTGAATTCTCTGCTTGAGGGCAGCCAGTTGAGCTGGGCCATGCCCCCTTTTTCCTGGGAAAGATAAACCCTTTAGGGCATTATCTCCCTTACTTGTTCATTTCACTCTCAAACCTATCTTAATCCAGCCATAGCCTGGATCAGGGCTGACAATTGAAAATGCCTGGGCCTTTTCTAATGAGCTATGTAGAATGGTTCAAACAAATAAACAAAAAAAATACCTTTTCAGAGGCAGTCTCAAGATCCTAAGGTTTGCCTGTCAAGAGCTTGAGTTGGTACCTGGCTCTGTGTGCTTTGGGGCATAACCCTTTTCCAGTATTCTGAGATAGGCCTACTCCAAAAGTGTCCGTTTGCTTTTCTGTTAGCCCTGTTTCCTGTCACTGGGAGAAACATCAAATTCCTTCCATGCTTGTTCTCAGTTTATCCATGCTTACAGCTTGCATTCAGCAGACCAAATTTGTTCATTAAAAGTGCAATGGGAGCTTGCTGGACTGAGTTCTTTTGCTCCCAGCAGAGTCTGTTTCTTTTTCTTGTGGGGAAGTATGTCTGACTGAGCCTGTCATGCTAGTAGGGGAAGGGTTCCAGGCTCCAGATATTGGGGCTTTACTCACACTTCTGTGGTATAATCTCGGCCCTTCCACCCATTTCAGACTGGTGTATGATGAGTGTCTGGTCACAGATGTCCATTCCCCAGACAGGAGTTCCAGACAGTTCCTTGCTATTTACTGGATGCTCTAGAGGATGAACTAAATTCTACTTCTCCCTATGCCGCCATCTTGCCCCCACCCCCAACTATTGATTTTTGCCTGTTGATCTTGTATACTGCCACTTTGCTGAACTTGTTTATAAGCTCAAGTAGCTTTGTTGTAGTTTTTTTCAGGATTTTCTAAATATAGAGTCATGTTATCTGCATATAGAATTTTACCACTTCTTTTCCAATATATGTATATTTTATTTCTTTTTCTTGCCTAATAACTCTAGCTAGAACTTTTTTTTTTGCATGGGCAGGCACCAGGAATCAAACCCCATCTAGCTAGAACTTTTAGCATAAAGTTGAATATCATTGGTGACAGTGGGCATCCTTTTTGTTTCTGATCTTAGAAAGAGTTCAGTCTCTCATCATAGAGTATGATGTTAGCATGGGGTTTTTCATATATGCCCTTTATCATGTTGAGGAATTTTCCTTCAGTTCCTACATTTTGATGTGTCTTTAGCAATAAAGGATACTGAATTTTGCCAAATGCCTTTTCTGTGTCAATTGAGGTGATCATGTGGTTTTCCCTCTTTGATTTGCTAATGTGATATATTGCATTAATTGATTTTCAAGGAATAAAATTTATTCCTTGCATCCCTGGAATAAAACACACTTGATTGTGTGGTACAATTCTTTTAATGTGCCATTGGACTTGATTTGTAAGTATTTTGTTGAGGATTTAAAAAAATATATTTTTATTCACAACTCTTCACACATACACAGTCCAAGCATGGTATATAATCACTGGCTCACAATTTCATCACTATAGTTGTATATTCATCACCATGATCATTTTTAGAACATTTGCATCACTCCATAAAAAGAAAAAAGAAAAAAACGCATACATCCCATACTCCTTAACCTTCCCTTTCATTGACCACTAGTATTCAACCTACCCAATTTTTTACCCTTTATCCATACCCCCATTATTTATTTATTTTTATTTTTTTTTATTCACCTGTCCATACCCTGGATAAAAGGAGTATCAGACACAGGATTTTCACAATTACACGATCACATTATAAAATGTTTGTCCTTATGCAGTTGTCTTCAAGAATCACGGTACTGGAATACACTTCAACAGTCTCAGGCACTTGCCCCCAACCACTCCAATACGACATAAGCTAAAAAGGGATATCTATATAATGCATAAGAATAACCTCCAGGATAATCTCTTGACTAATTTTCTTTTCTTGTAGTATCTTCATCAGGCTTAGGTAGTAGGGTGATCTTGACTTCACAGAATGAGTTAAGTAGTTGTTTTAGTTTTTTAAAACTGCTGAAATGCAATATAGCAGAAATGGAATGGCTTTTTAAAAGGGAATTTATTAAATTGTAAGTTAACAGCTCTAAGGCTGTGAAAATGTCCAAATTAAAACACCAACAATAGGCTGTCTTTACTCAAGAAAGGCTGATGCCATCTGGAACCCTTCTGTCAGCTGGAAGGCATATGGTGACTACTACTAGCTTTCTCTCCTGGCTTCTTGTTTCATAAGGATTCCCCAGGAGTGTTTTCCTTCTGCATCTCCCAAGGTTGCTGGCTGTATGGGCTCTGTTGGCTCTTTCCAAAATGGTTCCCTCTTAAAGGACTCCAGTAATCAATCCCACCTTGAGTGGGTGGAGACACATCTCTGTGGAAACTACCAAATCAAAAGGACTCACAATTGAGTGGGTAACATCTCCTTGGAAACAATTTAATCAAAAAGATCCCATGCAACAACACTGACCAGGATTAAAGAACATGGCTCTTCTGGTGTGCATAACAGTTTCAAACCATCACAGTAGGGTTCACTCTTTGTCAATTTTTTTTGAGGAGTTTGAGAAGGAATGGTGTTAATTCTTCTTGGAATGTTTGGTAAAATTCCCCTGTGAAACCATCTGGCCCTGGACTTTTCTTTGCTGGGAATTTTTTGATAACAGATTTAATATTTTTTACTTGCAATTGGTTTGTTGAGACCTTTTATTTCTTCTTGAGTCAATGTAGGTTGTTTGTGTGTTTCTAAGAAATTGTCAATTTCATCTTTTCAGTCATCTAGTTTGTTGACATACAGTTGTTCACAGTATCCTCTTAGGATCTTTTTATTTCTTTGGGGTACATTGTAATGACACACCCTATCATTTCTGAATTTATTTGCAAATTCTCTTTTTAGCTTGTCAGTCTACCTAAGGTTTTGTCAGTTTCATTGATCTCAAAGAAACAAGTTTGGTTTTATTGATTGCTTCTATTGTTTTGTTGTTGTTCTTCATTTAATTAATTTCTGCTCTAATATGTTATTTCTTTCCTTTTGCTTGCTTTAGAATTAGTTTGCTGTTTTTTCTACAGTTTCTTCAGTTATGCACATATGTCATTGGTTTTAGCTCTTTGTTTCTTTGTTTCTTTCTCTCTCTCTCTCTCTCTCTCTCTTTCTTTTTCTTTCTTTCTTTGTTGTTGTTTTTTTTTTTGGCACGGGCAGGCACTGGCAATCAAACCAGGTCTCTGGCATGGCAGGCGAGAATTTTGCCACTTGTCACTGTCACACTGCCCTTTTTTCCTTTTTTAATTTAGACATTTTAGGTCTGTAAATTTCCCTTTCAGCTCTCCTGAATACCTTTGCTGTATACCTTAATTTTGATATGTTGTTTTCTCATTTTAATTTGTCTCAAGATTTCTGCTGATTTGTCTTACAATTTCTTCTGTGACCTACTGATTTTTTAAGAGCATGTTTTTCAACCTCCATATATTTGTGAAATTTCTGGTTCTGCCATTGTTATGATTTCCAGCTTCATTCCATTATAATCAGATAGAGCATTTTTTATAATTTCAATTGCTTAAATTTACTAAGATCTGTTTGTACCACAGCATGTGGTCTATCCTAGAGAATGTTCCATGAGTACTTCAGAAGAATATATATCCTGCTATTGTGGGGTTCATTGTTTTATATATGTTTAATATGACTCACTCATTTATCATTTTATTTATGTTCACTGTTTCCTTATTGAAGCTCTGTTATATGTTCTGTCTATCGAAGACAATGGTATGTTGAAGTCTCCCACTATTGTAGGAACATCTGTTCTCCCTTCAATTTTGCCAGTGTTTACCTCATGTACATTGGGGCATCTTGATTAGGTGTAGATATATTTATGATTGTTATTTCTTCTTGGTGAATTGCCCCTTTTATTAATATATACTGTCCTTCTTTGTCTCATAATACTTTTGCATTTAAAGTCTACTTTGACCGATATTAATGTAACTTCCCTAGCTTTTTTTTTATTGGTTATAACTTGTGGAAAATATCTTTTTGCATCCTATTACTATTCACTTATTTGTATCTTTGTGTCTATAATGAGTCACTTGTAAACAGCATATAGATGGATCCTATATTTTAATCCATTCTGCTAATTCTTGTGTTTTTATTGAGAAGTTTATTCCATTAACATTCAGTATTATTACTGTAAAGGCAGTACTTCAACCATTTTATCTTTTGGCTTTTATTTGTAAGATCTATTATTTTTCTCTCTTTTTATCCTTTTAGTTACCCTAACTGATAATCATCATTACTATACTCTCCTCCAAGCCTCTTGGCTGGCAATTTTTCTCTTTTAGTATCTTAAATATATTGTACCACTCCTTTTTTTTAATTTTTAAAATTTTAAAACATATAATGTATAAACATATAAAGTATAAACATAACATATAAACACAAACATTCTTTCCATATGATCATTCCATTCTTGGTATATAATGAGTAACTCACAATATCATCACATAGCTGTATATTCCTCACCATGATAATTTCTTAGAACATTTGTATCAATTCAGAAAAAGAAATAAAAAGAAAAAACTCATACATATCATACCCCTTACCCCTCCCTCTCATCGACTGCTAGTATTTCCATCTATCCAATATATTTTAGCCTTTGTTTCCCCTATTTTTTTCTACATCCCTTTCCACTCCCTTTCATTGATCACTAGCATTTCAATCTGCTAAATTTATTTTAACATTTGTTCCCCCTATTATTTATTTTTAATCCATAGGTTTTATTCATCTGTCTATACCATAGATAAAAGGAGCATCAGACACAAGATGTTCACAATCACACAGTCACATTGCAAAGCCATATCATTATACAATCGTCTTCAAGAAACATGGCTACTGGAACATGGCTCTGCATTTTCAGGCACTTCCCTCCAGCCTCTCCAATACACCTTAATTAAAAAGGTGATATAATACATAATAACCTCCACAATAACCTTTCGGCTCTTTTTAAAATCTCTCAGCCATTGACACTTTATATTGTCTCATTTCCCTCTTCCCCCTTTTGGTCGAGAAGGTTTTCTCAATCGCATGATGCTGAGCCCCAGCTCATTCTAGGATTTCTTTCCCACATTGCCAGGAAGATTTACACCCCTGGGAGCCATGCCCCACGTAGAGAGGGGGAGGGCAGTGAGTTTGCTTGTTGTGTTGGCTGAGAGAGGCCACATCTGAGCAACAAAAGAGGTTCTGTGGGGGTGACTGTTAGGCCTAATTTTAAGTAGGCATAGTCTCTCCTTTGTGGGGATATGTTTCATATGAACAAACCCCAAGACTGAGGGCTCGGCCTATTGCTTTGGTTGTCCCGACTGCTTGTGAGAATATCAGAAATTCTCCACATAGGGAAATTGAATTTTCCCCCTTTCTCACCATTCCCCCAAGGGGACTTTGCAAATGCTTTTTCATTCACTGTTCATATCACTCTGGGATTTATTGGGGCATCACTCTGGACAAACCTACAAAATCTCATGCCTACTCAAGGTTCCATTGTACCACTCCTTCTTGCCTCCATGGTGCCTGATGCATAGTCAGCACTTAGCCTTATGTGACCTCTCTTGTATGTGTTGAATCATTTCTCTCTTGCTGCTTTCAGGATTCTCTCCTCTTTTGGCATTTGATAGTCTGATTAGTATGTATCTTTGCAGCGGGTCTATTCATATTTATTTGGAGTACATTGGGCTTCTTTTCTTATATTTGCATATTTATGTCTTTTATAGGAATTGGGAAATTTTCAGTCATTATTTCCTCAATGACTTCATAGCCCTTTGCCTTCTCTTTCCAGGACACCTATGTTTGTATATTTGTACACTTCATATGTGTCAATCATTTCCATAAAACCCTGCTCAAATTTTTCTATTTTTTTCCCCATTTGTTCTTTTTGACTTTGAATTCAGTTGTTTTGTCCTCTAGTACACTGAACCTTTCTTCTGCTTCTTCAAATCTGCTTTTCTGTGTCTTTAGCATATATAAATTTCATGTACAGTATCTTCCATTTCTGTAAGATCTATTTTTCTCTGTATTCTTTCAAATTTTTCTTTATGCTTTTCTAATGTCTTCTTGATATCCTTTATCTCTTTAACTATTTTGCTGATGTTATTTAGGATATTTGTTTGAACATCTTTGATTACTTCTTCCATATTCTTTACCTCATCTGATTTCTTTTTTCATGGGCATGCACCAGGAATTGAACCCGGGTCTCTGGCATGGCAGGTGGGAATCTCAGGGATGGCCTGCTAAGCCATCGTTACCCCTCAACTGATTTTTAAATTTTATCATTTGGCTTGGCTGTATCCTCTTGTTTCTTGATGTGCTTTGTAATTTTTTACTGGTTTTTAAGCATCTGATTATCTTGATAAGGTTATTTTGCAAGTTGGTTTCCCTCTCTTGTCTAATATTTTGTTGTTGCTTTGAGTCACTTTGAAGGTCTCCTTTGGCACTTGATTCTTCAGTATTTCCCAGCCAAACCGGTGCCAAGGTCTCACACTAGGGGATCAAATCTTTTTGGAAGGGTCTCAGAGGGTGGGCAGGAAAGCAGTTGCCCAGACAGCACTTTCCAGCCTTCCCAGCAGATGGCACTCTTAGGCAACTTATTCCCTGCAACACTGCCTCTCCTGGACCATAGTAACCAATCAGGGCCTAGACCAGTTTAAGGTCTGATTCAAGACTGCTGTACCCAGAGTGTCACCCTAGCTGGTCATTCATCATATCAGGACTGTTCTGCATCCCTTCCTGTTTCCTCCAGATGTGGGTACCTAAAGCTGTCAGCTTGGGGTAGGGATGGGCAACAGGAACCATGGTGAAGTCTCTGTTTGTGGATATAATAGAGCTGCTGGCTCCTGGACTCCCACTTGGAAAGACTCTATGCCGCAAGACTGAGATAGAGTTAACTTCAGCAGCAGCAGTGGAACCAAGACCGTGCCACGTTTTTCCAGCCAGCAAGAACTAGGCTGATGCACAGCTACCATCCTCCGGTGTGGAGGATGAGCACCTTTGAGTTTACTCACCCCTATGTTTCAATTGTAGTTTCTCCATTTTTCCTCCAAGTCTTTCTTACATGTTGCAGTGGTCTTTCCCTGGTTTCCTGAGCCCACAAACTGATGCATTAGATGGTTTTTGCTTGTTCTCTAGGTGTTTTTGGTGGAGGAGTAAGTTCTTCCTGTTCTTATTCCATCATCTTCCCAGAAGTTCAGTACCAGCTTTTTAAAACCCTTTGAAGGTACCCTGATAGTAAAATAAGTGAAGTCAACATTCTTTCCTTTTTACTTAGAGAAAATATTGACTTACTTTAAGACCATTGGTCTCTGAGTAAAATAGCCGCAGGAAAAGTAAGATATCTGTCTTTTAATTTTTGAAC
Source organism: Tamandua tetradactyla (assembly GCF_023851605.1). Lineage (NCBI taxonomy): Eukaryota > Metazoa > Chordata > Mammalia > Pilosa > Myrmecophagidae > Tamandua > Tamandua tetradactyla. The sequence continues at coordinate 27,649,936 of NC_135343.1, read as the reverse complement.
ATTGCATATACATGTCTTGTGTCTCTAAATAAAAAGAAATAGTGTTTCACTCTAAGGAACAGTGAACACAAATTAGTGATATGTGCTTGTCAGTGGAATAATAAAAGTTGATATCTATTTAGGAAAATATAAAATAGAGAAGATTTTCTTTCTTTTAAGTCATCCATTTTGTCTTTTACAGTTAGTGCATTTGCAGGTTAGCTTCATTTCATGCATTTTTATAATCAGTGATATTGCTTCTTGGTGTTTTAGTAACTAAGAAATATAGTAGATGAATATTTAAATAAAGACAACATCTTGAATAGTGTCTTGTTTGCCAAAACTGTTATGATAAATACTACAGATTGGTTAGCTTAAACAGCAGGAATTTATATTTCACAATTTTGGAGGCTAGAAGTCCAAATTCAAGGTATTGTAGGGAATGTTTTCTCCAAAATCTTTAGCATTCTGATGGTGGCTGCCTGGCAATCAGTCTCTGCCTCCATTACATGGTGATTTGTCTCCTTTGATCTCTTCTTGTTCAATCTGCTCTAATTTTTTTCTGCCTTATAAGGACTCTAGTAATATTGGATTAAGACCCACCCTGAGTCAATTTGGGCTCATCTTATTAGGATTTTTAAGGATTCTATTTGCAAGTGAGTCCACACCCATAGGACCAGGCAGGGAAGGGTTCAGAGGAAGGATGAGGGCTTGAAGATCCCAGTTACAAATGGATTCACACTGACAGTCCGGGGTTAGGACTTGAACATGTCTTTGTAGGGAACATGACTCAATCTACCACAAACAGTTTCCATAAATATCAAGAATCATGCTGATACTTTACTTACAACAAAGGAGGATTATCATAACTATGACATGCTTATCTTTGCATGCCCAAATGCTGATACTTGTCAGAATTTTTATTACATTAAGAGGTGTCTGCTTTAAGTTAGTATAGTTATAATGAAGTCATTTGGGGAGTGGTGTTGGTAAATTTAATTCTTATAGAAAGAGATGGGATAAATAAAAACAATCTGTGTTCCTTTTCTCCCACCCCCCAAAACTGGCCTGTATTAAATAGTCTTCTTCTTCAGGACTAAGGGGGGATCCAAAGCAGAAATCACTTGTTACTTAGAGAAACTTTCCTCTTAGCTTCTCAATAATAGATAATCTGCCTTCTCCATTTGTATGTTATTCCAGCACATTTGATTGTTAGTAGAATATGAATGAGTGCCTTGCCTGATCTTCCTTCCCACTTGAAAGGATCTAGTTAGCAAAAGATGAAAGTATCACTTTATATCTCTAGGTACCTGGAACCAGAGGACAAATACCAAATTGTGTTTAAAATTAAAAGTGGAGGGTTTGGGCGGGCCGCGGTGGCTTAGCGGGCAAAGTGCTTGCCTGCTATGCCGGAGGACCTCGGTTCGATTCCCGGCCCCAGCCCATGTAACAAAAAACGGAAAAACAAAATACAATAAAAACAAGAAAATGTTTAAAGATGTTTCCCTTTCTTAAAAAAAAAAAAAAAAAAAAAAAAAGTGGAGGGTTTGATCTTAAGAACCATGCCTGTAACAAAGCAAGGTGGGCCTGAGACTCATAAACCAAAAATTGCTGGGGTAGGGGTGGGGGGGTAGGTAGTAGAGAGCATCAAGGACTGTGTGAGCCATGAAGACCAAATCTAGAAAGAGTGAGTTTCTATAGAAATGAATGGATTATGGAGGGAGCTGGGCTTAGACAGTGGCTCCCCTTTTATATTCCTGGTAGCAAAAAGATCTATATATAGGAGCTGAGGTGGAATGGATACTGTCCTTTTCCTTCAGCTTTCTGTACCTGGTAAATATACCTGTGGTTTTCTTGGATTTAGTGAAGACTTCATATGGTGGTTTCAAACTCGTATGCCTGCAGATATCAGGAAGGTAATATAGAAGAGTGAAGTGGGCTGGCTGTAAAGGGAATTAGAAATGGTGGTGATTGTAAAATGAAGATGCAACCTGACCTAAAGCTCCACCTGATTATTGCTATTAAGGAATGAGAGTTCTCTGATGGTAGATTTTTCAGTTTCCCAGAGAAGCTGGAAATATGATTTTTTCAAAAACTGTGCCAGTTGTACTCCACCTGTGGTATGCCAGTTTGCAGTTTCTACATTAATGCACTTTCTGTGCATTTTTTTTTTAAGGAAAACTTTTACTTTTATGTACAGAAAAGTCAACATTTAATCCAGTTTAGTGGCAAATTCTTTAGCTTTTGCCTTCTCCAGCTTGGTAATGCAAGCCACAGATTTTGGACCCAAGACATTGCCTCCCCAGTGACAGTGGATCTCTTCATATTTGTCATTGTAATTGGTCTCAGTAGCTTCCACCAGCTTAGCTAGTGCTCCTTTGTCTTCCAAGTTGACCTATGTGAAGGCGACAGTGGTGCAGGTCCTCCTGTGGACAAGTTGTCCCAGCCTGGCCTTTCCCTTGATGATGCAGTAGGGGAATCCCATTCTGTGACACAGGGTGGGCAGGAAGATAACCAGCTCAATGGGGCCCACATCATGTGCAATCACCACCAGCTGGGCTGCTTGTTTTCCACCAACGTAGTGAAAATGTTCACTGCTCGAAGCACAGGCAGCCTCTTATTGGGGACATCTCCTTTGCCAGCAGCTTTCTTCTCAGCCTGGGCCAATAGCCTCTGCTTCTCTTGTTTTGTCTCTGGTTTGTACTTGTAGGCCAGCTTAAGCAGTTGAGTAGCTGTTTGGCAATCAAGACCTGAGTGAACTGGTTGATGGCAGGGGCACTTTGAGCTGCTTGTAGAGAATAGTCCTTTGCCACTACAGCTGGATATGGTGGGGCCATTTGACAAAGCAGGTGAGGTCCCTTTTGGGCTGGATATCCCATCCAATGCCAAATTCTTGGCCCTTTCCTCAAACTGGAGGTTTAGCACCTTCTTGGCCTCCTACTTCTTCATGACAGCAGGGCCCAGGGCCACCTTTTTCCCCTTTGCCTTCTTTCCTTTTGGCATCTTGGGCAGCAGAGCAAGAGTACTTTCTGTGCATTCTTTAAAAAGTTCTCATGAGTATTCTTCTGAAATCTCTTTCTTCTAGCAAACAGACATGGAAGCTGATCATGGTGTCCTTATGAGTTTGCTATATTTTCACTAATATATCTAAGTTGTTTCTGATTGTTGGAGTCCATCCCTGGGATGTGTGGAGTGGAGGGTAGATAGGAGCAATAGGATGTTGAGTTTGGAAGACTTCAGATTGATATCCTCTCTTTTATTAAAGGTTCTCAGGTGACAGTTCTCCTGATTTAGGTAGATGGGTAGTTTGGAAATGTCAAAAAGACAAACAGGATCTTCTTCTCAGTGTCCTCTCCTGCTTCTTGGCACCATTCAATTGTCTTCTTTTTTTATTCGAGCAGTTGTAAGCTTACAGAAACTTACAGAAAGGACAGAGTCCCTATATACCACACACACACACACACACACACACACACACACACACGTTTTCCCTATTATGAGTATCTTGCATTAGTGTGGTACTTTTGTTACAATTGATGAACCAACATTATTATAATTATATTATTAGCTGTAGTGCATAATTTACACTTGAGTTCACTCTCTATGTTGTATGGTTCAATGGATTTATTTTTTTCCTATTTTTAGTCTACTAACATATATAACATGAAACTTCCCATTTTCACCACTTTTGAATATACAATTTAGTGGTGTAAATTATATTCACAATATTGTGCTTCCATTACCACTGTTCATCAGTAATATGCTTATGCCATTTCTTAGTAAACTGGAAGTCTTCCTGGATAACTTTTTCTAGATATTTTAAGGACTAATATAAAACCAATGGGGGATACCAGGAAGGGTAGGGATATAGCAGAGATAGAAGACATAATTATAGATTTCAGGAAAAATTATGAATTGATTACATCTATTCCTTACACACATTGATCCCTTCTGAAATCCCATTGAGCAGAGCAGGATTTGGAAACCATACATTATTTATTTACATTTATGACTTCTTTGCTTTATAAAAATACTTTTATTCAGAAATGTTTCTTATATATTTTTGCATGGATAATGCTTGTACAAGATTAATAAATAATAAACCAATAAAGAAGAATATATAATGGAAAGTCAGTTCCTTTTCACCTCTGGTCCTAATTCCCCTTTCCTTCCTTGCAAACACACACTATTTCTAGTTTCTTCTGTTATTTTTCCAGAGATATTCTATGTTAGAATGCCACTGGCAACCATGAATATATAGTAATAATGCTGTCCTTTACATGGAAATAAAATGCAATTTAGGAATTGAGGGTATTGATCAACCTGTAGAGGCTAATAGGTTAGTAAAACGGACATGTGAAGGTAGTCCAGGATTTCAAGGTCTGAATGAGATCAGGGACTTGATTTGGAGGGACTAAGGAAAGATACATAATTATATTTAAAATAACCAGAATTGGGAAAATTAGGCCTGTGTTGGTTTTAGCTGACATCATATAATATATGAGTTTATACTAAGTAGAGCTAAGATATAGTCTTTGTTTTTCCTCTCTCATTTTTAAGTTCACACTATCTACTGTAATGATCTACAAAGAGTACCAATAAATATTCATTTTCTTCAGTACCCAGTCATATTTGACCTTGCTGGATGCAAACTCAAATTTGTAAAATTTTTATATTTTAAGTGCTGTTCATGTTTTATTTTAACTAATCTATAATGTTATTTGCAAGGGTTTTGATCTGTAGTCATCTAAAAAAATTCAGTAACCTATTCAGAAAAATCATATTTCAGGTAATAGAATATGTCACTGCATACAAATCCATTCTCACTTCAATAAAAAAAGAATATGATACCGTTATTGCAACAATGAAGAAAGACCGAAGAACTGCATTTTGTCTTCATGGAAAACTTAAAGTGTTTGCAGCGGAACCCACAGCATTGATATATTACAAGAAAAGAACAGTCCAACTTGAAGCAAAGTAAGTATGTTAGTAAGTAGCCCAAAAGGTGACCATTAATTATTACTTGATTGTGTCAATAAGCCATTATAACTATAACTAGTGGTTTATAGTACTATCAAATTTTAGTTTTGTTTTGTTTTTTGTTTTTTGCATGGGCAGGTACTGGAAATCGAACCCGGGTCTCTGGCATGGCAGGCAAGAACTCTGCCACTGAGCTATGGTTGTCTGCCCTCAAATTTTAGTTTTATTTTAAAGCCATGCTTATTATGTACCCTCTTCTATCAACTTGTGATTATTATATTTTTTGCTTTAAGCAAAAAATACGAATTTTGTTTTGAGAATTTTATAATACCCCTAAGCATAAATGGAGGCACACTGGAGTGTTATAAAATGAGCAGTGCAGATAATTGCTCCAGTTAATTTCTTACATGGAAGATTTGATAGTACAATTTCATGATGACCATCTGCATTAGAGTACTTAATGCTATCATATGTTAAGGTAAGCACCCTATAGGAAGAAGATTAAATGCTCAATCTTGTTGAGTATTCTTTTATGTTTTCTCAGTATTCTATGTGGTAAATGATGGGTAAATAATTTTTATAGATAATCTCAAATAAACTTGGATGATTATGCAAAGCTTGACCTCTATTTCTGGTCATATGACTGGCTAGATGTTGAAGTATTCCCTCCTACTAGGGAAAATGCTATGTAAAATATTTTTTAAAAATCTTTTCAAAAGCACCAGAAAACTGACAAGACAGTAACAAATTATTTTTATTATTTTTATTTTTTTTTTACTTTTTATTATATAGTATAACATAATATACAAAGCAAAGAAATAAAAAAGCAATAGTTTTCAAAGCACTCTTCAAAAAGTGGTTACAGAATAGATTCCAGAGTTTGTCATGAGCTACCATACAATCCTTTCATATTTTTCCTTCTAGTTGCTCCAGAATATAAGAGGCTAGAGGGCTTAAATACTTTTTTATCATCACAATTGCCTTTTTTTCCTTCTTTTTTTGTGAACAATAACATATATGCAGAAAAACTATAAATTTCAAAGTGCAGCACCATAATTAGTTGTAGAACATATTTCAGAGTTTGACATGGGTTATGATTTCACAATTTTAGGTTTTTACTTCTAGCTACTCTAAAATACTGGAGACTAAAAGAGATAGCAATTTAACGATTCAGTAAGTATGTTAGTATATTCATTTGTTGGGTCCTATCTTCTATGTATAATTCCACCATCACCTTTGATCTTTCCATACCTCTCTTTGGAGTTGTTTGGGCTATGGCAATTCTAAATTTTTTATATTGGAAGGGTCTGTCACTAATATGGGGTAGGGAGATGAAACTATCTGATGTTCTGGAGAGGCTGGGCTAGGTTTCAGGACTTATCTGGACCAGGGACCCAACTGGAGGTTGTAGGTTTCTGGAAAGTTGCTCTAGTCCCTGGAACCCTTGTGGAATCTTATATATTGCCCTAGGTATTCTTTAGGATTGTCTGGAATGGCCTGGTTGGAGGTTGGCAGTTATGATAGGTAGCAAGGTCTACCTGAAGCTTGCATAAGAGCAACCTCCAGAGAAGCCTCTCAACTCTATTTGAACTCTCTCTGCCACTGGTACTTTATTAATTACACTTCTTTTCCCCCGTTTGGTCAGGATGTAATTGTTGATCCCATGGTGCCAGGTCTGGATTCAACCCTGGGAGTCCTCTCCCACATCACCAGGGAGACTTTCACCCCTGGATGTTATGTCCCATGTAGGGGGAAGGGTAATGATTTCACTTGCAGAGTTGGGCTTAGAGAGACTGAGGCCATATCTGAGCAACAACAGAGGTCCTCCAGAAGTAACTCTTAGGCATGCCTATAGGTAGTCTAAACTTCTCTGCTACCTACATAAGCTTCACAAGAGTAAGCCTCATGATTAAGGGCAAGGCCTATTGATTTGGGGACACAGTATTAGGGGATTCCCTGATGGTAAGGTTTAATAGTTCCATAGTCTCTCACCCCTCCCTCAGGGGACTTTGCCAATACTTTTTTATTATCTGCTTAATATACTCTAGGATGCTTCCAGGCAATAATATTATAATAATATACAGGATTAAAGGACCTCTTTCTTATTCTGTGCTTCCTGTGTTTCAGTTGTTCAAATGAGCTATACAGATAGGTTGAATTAAATTATGCACTACAGAAGATTTCAGTTCCAGACCAAATAAACCTTTCTTCCATTGGTCTCAAAGAGTATGTGTGGTTCTAAAATATAAACACTGTCTTCCCTACCCCTATGTTCTGAATTACTTTAACCCAACCCTGTTTGGCTTCATTCTTATCTCTAAATAGCAGGTTATATATATAAAACAGCCTCTCAGAATCCGGAAATAATAATCACCACTCCGGACTTAATGTGACTGTTCTAAAACCTTACAATTTAGGACCCTGTTTCCTTATAAGCATTTTCTAAAGGCGACCATACCATTGTTGTTTTTTTGTTTCTGTCTTACTTTGTCTCACCAAATGTCCCCACATGTTCATTCACATCATTGCATGCCTCATGACATTGTTCCTTTTTGTAGCAGTCTTCTTTGTCTCTTATGATGTCTTTGCATTTAAAGTCTATTTTATCCAATATTAGTATAGCTACTCCAGCTTTCTTTTGGTTACAACTTGTGTGGAAAATCTTTTTCCATCCTTTCACTTTCAATCTGTTTGTATCGTTGTGTCTCAGATGAGTCTCTTGTAAGCAGCATATAACTGGATTATGTTTCTTAATCCATTCTGCCAACCTGTATCTTTTAATTGGTAAATTTAGTCCGTTAACATTAAAAGTTATACTGAAAAGGCATTTCTTGATTCCACCATCTTATCCTTTTAATTTTATTTGTCAGCTCTATATATTCTTTCTCCTCTTTCTCTTTGTATTCTTTAAATTACCCTTAGTGGTACTCTTCAATTCTGTGTCCTCCTCCAGACTTTCCTTTCCTGTCTTTTTTTTTTTTCAGCTGGCAGAACTTCTTTTAGTAGTTCTTGTAGGGCCAGTCTCTTGTTGACAAATTCTTTCAGGACTTCTTTGCCTGTGAAAACTTTAATCTCTCCCTCCATTTTGAAGGACAGTTTGGCTGGGTACAGAATTCTTGGCTTTTCCTGAAAGAGTCTTTCTCTTTCAGGATCTCGAATATATCATACCAATGCTGTCTCACCTCCAGGGTGCTAGTTGAGTAGTCTCAACTCAGTCTTATTTTATTTCCCTGGTATATGGCAGATTGTTTTTCTCTTGCTGCTTTCTTTTCTGCTTCTCTTCAACATTTGACAGACTGATTAATATGTGTCTTGGGGAAGGCCTATTTAAATTTATTCTGTTTGAAGTTCTTTGGGCTTCTTTGACTTGTATATTTATGTTCTTTATGAGGGTTGAGAAGTTTCCCCCCAGTATATCCTCAGTTACTCTTCCTAACCCTTTATACCTCTCTTCTTTTGGGACACCAATGATTCTTATATTTGTGCGCTTTGTTTTGTCTTATTTCCCTGAGTTCCCATTCAATTTTTTCCTTTTTGCCATTTTCTGTTTTGAGTCTTCAAAGTCAATCATTCTGTCCTCTATATCACTTATTCTTTCTTCTGTTTCTTCAAATCTGGTGTTGTGTGCCTCTAGTGTGTTTTTTATTTGGTCAACAGTTTTTAATCTCTGTGATTTCTGCTATTTTTCTATTTATTCTTTCAAATTCCTCTTTGTGCTCTTCTACTGTCTTCTTGATCTCCTTTATGTCATTTGCTATCCCACTTATTTTATTAAGTAGAGTTGTATGAACATTTTTGATTAGTTTTTCCAATGTCTGTGCCTCCTCTGGTGCTTTAATTTGGTCATTCGGCAGGGTTATATTTGTCTGCATTGTGATATGTTTAGTGATCTTCTGCTTCTTCATCACATGTAAATATTTTGATTGATTTACTTTGGGAATTGATTTCTTTCAATAGCCTTGTGTTTGTGGGATGGTTGTACAGCAGGGAACAGGTATGGGCACAGGTTGGAGATGTTAGACTAATGCTTGTGAACTTGGGCACCTAGCAGCCAAGGAGGATGTAGCTGTGTGAGTGCATTGGTCTGGGGGCATAACCCTGGTGTGCGCTGGTCTAAGGTATGGGGCCCTTTGTGCACATGCGTAGAGCTGTGGCAACAGGTTGGCATTATGCCTTCGTGGACTGGGGGTAGGTGTGACCTGGTTGCACATGTCGGCACTTTGTCACAGCTGGGAAGCGTAGCTGAGGGCTGTGCGCATGCGTGGTGCTAGGACTGCTATAAAGTGTGGTTCCTAGAGCTGAATAATGTGATTGGGGCCCATGTGTATGCGTGGACCTGAAGTGCCGTAAACGGATGTGCTGGGCTCAGGAAAGGCAGGGTGAAGCTGTGCGACACTATGGGTGGGGGGTGGGGGGGAGTAGGGGGGCAGGGGTAGCCTAGGTGTGAAGGTTAGTGCCTGCAGCCTTTATGCACTGAGGGGGAGGTCGTACTTGGGAGGGGTCCAGGAGAGGTGGGTTGGCCTGCACTTGGGGTGGGGGTGGGGGGCAGGTATGTGCACTGGGAGCTGGTGGGGTGGGGGCGCCTGGAGCGCGGGGCATGGGAGCCGGTGACGGGGTTCAGGTGCGTGGAGTGTGGGCTGGTCAAGGGGCTGCGCTGGTGAGGGTAATGCGCCCAAGGACCATGGCCTGGCTTACTTCCTAGTTCGGTGTTCCCATCTGCCCACTCCCGCAGGCTCTCTAGCTCTGAGCCAGGCTCCAGCTTTCTGCCTCTCAGTTCCTTGGTCTCTGCAACCAGGGCTGCCACACGAGGTACAGAAGGCTCTCCCAGGTCAGCCACATTCCTGAATTGCCACCTCAGTTGCCCTCCTGTCCCTTCTCTAACTTTTCCATGGAGCAGGGCTGATCTCAAGCTACTCTAGTCGGCCATCTTCCCAGAAGTCCTCTATGTTATTTTGATGAATGGTTTTTAATTTCTGCAGAGAAGGTTGTGAAAATTTTTATTGGGATTGCATTGAATCTGTAAATCACCTTGATAGAATTTCTATCTTAGCAATATTTACTCTTCAGATCCATGAATTTGGAATATCTTTTCATTTATTTAGGTCTTCTTTGATTTCCTTTAGCAATGTTTTGTAATTTTCCTTGTATGAGTAAATGAATCCTTACGTGCTTGGTTAAATTTATTCCTAGATATTTGACTATTTTAAATGCTTTTGCAAATGGAGTTGTTTTCTTAAGTTTCTCTTCAGATTGTTCATTATTAGTGTATAGATATATCACTGATTTTATGCATTGATCTTATATCCTGTCACTTTGCTGAATTTATTAGCTCTGCTGGCTATGTTGTGGATTTTTTCAGAATTTTCTATATATAAGATCATGTCGTTTATAAATAGGGAAACTTTACTTCTTCCTTTCCAATTTGGATGCCTTTTATTTCTTTTTTGTGCCTAATTGCTCTAGCTACAACTTCCAGTACAATGTTGAAGACCAGTGATAATAATAAGCATCATTGTCTTCTTCCTGACCTTAAGGGGAAAGCTTCCACTCTTTCACTGTTGAGTAAGATGAGAGCTGTGGGTTTTTCATTTATGCCCCTTATCATGTTGAGGAAGTTTCTTTCTAGGCCTAGTTTTCTGAGTGTTTTTATCAAGCGAGATTGCTGGATTTTGTTGAAGGCCTTTTCTGCATTGCCTGAAATGATCATGTGTCTTTTTTTCTTCTTTCTATTAATGAAGTGTCTTACATTAATTGATTTTCTTATGTTGACTCACTCTCGCATATCTGGGATAAATCTCACTTAGTCAGGGTGTATAGTTCTTTTAACTATTCAGTTTGCTAGTGCCTCTTGGGGGATATTTGCTTCTATATTCATAGCGTATATTGGTATGTAGCTTTTTTTTCTTGTGGTGTTTTTACCTGACTTTATTATTAGGGTGATATTGGCCTCATAAAATGAGGTCTTCAGTTTTTTGAAGAGTTTTAGTAAGATTGATGTCAATTCTTAATTTCTTCTTTGAATATTTGGTAAAATTCACCTGTGATGCTCTCAGGTCTTGGCCTTTTATTTGTTGGAAGGTTTTTGATTACTAACTTAACTCTCTTTACTTGTTAATCTGTTGAGATCCTCTATTTATTCTTGATTTCATTTAAATAATTTGCATGTTTCTAGGAATTTTGCCTTTCACCAAGGTTATCTAATTTGTTGGCATAAAATTGTTCATAGTACTATCTTATATTCTTTTTATTTTTGTGGGAGCAATAGTAATGTCCTCCCTTTCATTTCTGATTTTAGTTATTTGAATCCTCTCTCTTTTTCCCTTTGTTGGTCTAGCTGAAGTTTCATTGATCTTTTTTAAGAACCAACTTTTGGCTTTGTTGGTTCTCTGCATTTTTTTAATTTTCTATTTCATTTATCTCCACTCTAATCTGAATTTTTGGTTCAGTTCACTTTGGGCTTAGTTGCTCTTCTTTTTCTGGTTCTCACAGGTATGAGATTAGGTAACTGATTTGAAATTTTCCTCCTTTTATTTTTAAAAACAAATAACTTTTCATTTTGAAATACTTTCAAACTTACAGATCACTTACAAAAATAATACAAGCCTCATACAAAGAACTCCAACATACCCCTATCCCCTATCTCTCCTATTTTCTCAGATCCACCATTTCTAACTTTTGGTCACATTTCCCATAGAAGTCTCCTTTCCTTCTGTGCTGGTTTGAAAGGATGTATGTACCCTAGAAAAGCCATGTTTTAATCCAACTCCCATTTCATAAAGGCAGAATAATCCTTATTAAATACTGTATATTTGAAACTGTAATCAGATCATCTCCGTGGAGATGTGATTTAATCAAGAAAGGTTGTTAAGCTGGATTAGGTGATAACATGTCTCCACCCATTTGGGTGGGTCTTGATTAGTTTCTGAAGTCCTATAAAAGAGGAAACATTTTGGAGAATGAGAATGATTCTGAGAGAGCAGAATGACATAGCCACAAGAAGCAGAGAGCCCAGCAGCCAGCAACCTTTGGAGATGAAGAAAGAAAATACCTCCCGGGGAGCTTCATGAAACAGGAAGCCAGGAGAGGAAGCTAGCAGATGATGCCGTGTTCACCAAGTGCCCTTCCAGATGAGAAAGAAACTCTGACTGTGTTCACCATATGCCTTCTCACTTGAGAGAGAGAACTTGAACTTCACTTGCCTTCTTGAACCAAGGTATCCTTTCCTGGATGCCATTGATTGGACCTTTCTATAAACATGTTTTAATTGGGACATTTTCTTGGCCTTAGAACTATAAACTAGCAACTCATTAAATTCCCCTTTTTGAAAGCCATTCCATTTCTGGTATATTGCATTCTGGCAGCTAGCAAACTAGAACACCTTCCTTCTTTCCTTCCTTCCTTCCTTCCTTCCTCCCTTCCCTTCCCTTCCCTTCCCTTCCCTTCCCTTCCCTTCCCTTCCCTTCCCTCCCCTCCCCTCCCCTCCCCTCCCCTTCCCTTCCTCCCACCAAAATGGTTTTGTCATTGGCAACATGCACACACTGCAATTGCATCCCTTTGACTTCCTTAAATATTATTTAAGTATACATTAAAATATGTTTACATTTCAGAAATACACATTAAAGAAGCCCTCTGTAAACATAATCCCTTTTCTGTATATTTTCTGCTTTGTTTCATTCACAAATAACTTAATCTACAAAATCTAAATAAAACTATCAATTCTTAAGGCTAAAAGGCTATACAAATTTTGCTCAAATTAAGAGCCTGACAAAAGTCTTTTCTTTATATGATTTTATAAATAGCATTCAGTGTTTGCAGTGTTTGTCAATCAAATGACATTATTGTCACAAGTTATTGCCTTTCAATCAGTTCTTCCAATAAAAGATCTTCCAATATACTTGTTAAAGCTGCCATGTGTTTAAAAAGCCAAAATAGTCAAAAGACCAGATTTTTAAAACAGTAGAGAAAGTTACTATTTAAATATTACTAAGGTTTATTGAAACCATTTCAGCATGTCTGAGCCAAAAAATGCTACCAAAGACTAAATGCTTGGGTAGTGCAAGGGCACTTTAGTGGTAGAATTCTTGCCCGCCATGCGGGAGACCTGGGTTCTATTCCTGGTCCCTGCACTTCCTCAAAAACAAACAAAGAAGCCAAACAAACAAACAAAATACAAAAAAACAAACAAACAAAAATTCAACAAATGGTGCTGCAATAATGGATTACCCACATGGAAAAATAATGAAATGTGACTCTGCCATAGAGCATACAAAAAAAAAAGAGTGAATGCTTGTATATCATTTAAATGTGAACTTAAAAAGTATAAAATTTAAGAAACAATGAAATCAGATTAAATTTATATTAATGTTGTGAAAAATCTCCTATTGAGGTTCTGTTACAAGAGGAGAATCAACACTATCCTAACTTTTAGTCAAGATTTACGAATTAAGCACTCAAATTACCTGTATGAAATAGGTCAAAAAGGAATTTTGCATGGTTGGCTATGTTTTACCTCATAAGTTATTTTTTTAGGCATTCATTTGTAGGGTATAAAACTTAGAAAGTAAAGCATTCTCATGAGATTTAAATGAATCAAACTACAAATAATACTAAATTAAGCACTGTCATTGCTTTTAAAATCTAAATTTCTAAAAATTTTATTTTTCAGTATAAAAATGGCTACATTCAAAAAAAAGATCAGGTTCACATTAACTGCTGGCCAAATATTATGTTTATAAAACTAAATTATTCTTCATTAAAGACATCACAAGAAATGCTTAACATGCTCTTATTAAAAAAACAAATTCTAATATTCATAATGAATCTAAATAAAAATTAACAAATAGTGGCTGAAATTCTGTCAACTTTCAGTCCAATATAAATTAAATCCACAGTTATTATGCATAAACAACTCAAAATTAAAGTTTATAATCTAAATGACAACAAATCATAACTACTATATCACTACTGATGGGTCCCACTAGACTTTCAACCAAGCACCGTAGATGTGCACATTTGATAGACAGACTACTTAGAAAATTAAAGCTTCTGAGCTAAAAATAAGGAATATATAAATATGAACACAGCAATGCCAAAACATTAAGGCCTTTAAAAAAAAAAAGATGTGACGTAAACACATTTAATAGTTCTCTCTTAAACCACTTTCCATTGATTTATAAAGCTATGATTTATAATTCTTTTAAAAAGGAAAATGTTTTACACCGCTGCATGCAGTAATGTCATTCTGCATTCTTGACTATAATGCAATCTTCAAATCCTCTCGCAGAGCTTGACATATTCTCATCAGGATTTCTCCAGAGAGTTAACTTGTCTTATTTTCCAGCAGCCTTGAATGCTTCAGTGGCCTTGTGAAGTTCCTTAATAACCGATGATAAAGCTTCTAGGTTAATTCCTTGTTCACAAAGCTGTACACAAATAGATGGAATTCCCATATGTAAGCTAGTATTCAAAATTCTTGAATTCTCAAGTAGAACTGCTAATCTTTGGTTGGATGCCAGACATTGTGACTTTTATCTTGTTGAGTGTTGGCTATTTTTTTATTCCTATAAATATTCTTGAGCTTTGTAATGGGACACAGTTATTTGGAAACAGTTTTCAGTTTCTCCTGCTGCCCATCCCTGTTCTCCCTCAACGCATTCAGATTAGCTGCCCAGGCCCCACTGCAGCCACCTCCCGGGGCGCTACTACTCATCTTAGCTGAGGCTGCTCAGCCTCTCTGTCTTTTAGTCTTTTTTTCTGCATGTGTTTTTGCCTTTTTCTTTATTTCTGTTTATTAAGCAATCCATTTCCTGAACACTCAAGTAAATGTTGTATACATTATGCTCTTTGCACACTTAATTTTGCCATGCACATTTCCTGAGATCGAGGATATCACTTACATAACCAGTTAAGTACACTTATCAAGTGTAAGAAATTTAACATTGATACAAAGCTTACAGACCATGTTCCATTTTTTTTCATAATTTCTGTCTCTTGAGTTTACATAATCTGTATTTTCTTTGTAATTACTCTGGGGCTTCAATTTAACTTCTTAAATCAATAACAATTTTGTCTGCTTTGGTATTAACAACCTCAGTAGCATGCAGAGACTATGTTTTATAGCCTTATGTCCCCTCACCTTTATGTAATTCTTGTCACAATTATCTTTATACATGATGAGTCCAAAATCACTGAAATATTAGTACCGTTTATGTATTTGCCTTTTAAATCCTGTATGATGAAAAAAGTGGAGTTACAAATAAAAAGTACTATAATACTGGCATTTATATTTGCCCATGTTGCTATTCTCACCAGGTATCTTATTTTCTTCATACAGCTCTGATCTATTGTCATTGTCTTTTCCTTTCAACCTGAAGAACTATCTTTAGTATCTCTGGTAGGGTTGGTCTAGTGTAACAAACTCCTTCAGCTTTTTTTTTAATATTCAAATATCATAATTTCTCCCTCCCTTTTGAAAGGCAGGTTTGTTGAATATAGAATTCTTGGTTGGCAAGTTTTTGCTTTCAGCATTTCACCCAACTGTATTCTTTCCCCTTTGGTTTCTGATGAGAAATTGGTATTTAATCTTATTGTGACTCCCTGGTATATGACTTGTTGCTTCTCTCTTGCAGCTTTTAGAATTCTCTCTTTTTCTTTGCCATTTGACAGTTTAATTGTAATATGCCATGGCATGGATCTGTTTGGATTTATCCTGTTCGGAGTTGGTTGAACATCTTGGATGTGTGTTTTCATGAGTTTCATTAAATTTGGGGTGTTTTCAGCTATTATTTATTTAAATATTCTCTCTGCCCCTTCCCCTCTTTTTGGGACTTCCATAATGCATATATTGGCATGCTTTATGGTGCTTCACAGGTTCCTCAGACTTTGTTCATTTTTCTTCATTTTTTCTTCTTTCTGCTCTTCATGTTGAATAATTTCAATTTTCTTATCTTCAAGTTCTCTAATTCTTTCTTCTGCCAGTTCCAATCTGTTGTTAAACTCCTTCAGTGAATTTTTATTTCAGGTACTGTAGACTTCAAATCCAATATTTCTGTTTATTGAATATGCCTCTTTATTGAAAGTCACATTTTGTTCACATATTTTTCCTGATATTCCTTAATTCTTTGTCCATGTTTTCCTTTAACTCTTTGAGCATATTTAAGACCATTTTTTAAAAAAATCTTTTTTCAAGTCTGTCCAAAGTCCGATGTTCTTCATTGGTGGTTTGTGTTGTTTTATCTTGTTTCTTCAGATAGGCCATCATTTCTTATTTATTTATTTTTTTGTTAGTCTTGTAGTTTTTTGTTACATACTGTGCATTTTAATACTTTAAAGGATGTATTGTGGAATTTAGTTCCTGAGCTGTCTGTTCCCTGTTTGTATTCAGGTAGTGATATCACAGAATGCCATGAGTTAAAAAAAGAAACAAATGCAAAACACTTCTCAGAGTCTTCAAATTGCCTCTGTGTTGGCTGGTCATCTCTTTCAGAGCTTAACCCTCCTACCAAAACCTGAAAAACAGTCCAAGGTAAAAGCACAACTCCTATCTGGTCTTTTCTGAACATGTCTTGTCCTGGCCGGGGGTGCGGCTTTAGGAATTTCCTGTTTGCAGGAATTGGAATGCCCCCTCTTCTTGCTATAAAATTGTCTTTCCCCATCCAGGATGCTCTAGTGTATATCATAAAGCTGGTAATAATTTGCCCCAGGCCACCACAATTTGTTTCTTAGGATTGTTTCTTACACTGATTTAGCTGTCTACGAGCTGCTTCTGTGTGCAGGGTAAGTTCTGAGATAGCAAGCCAGAGATGAATGTCTTGGTTCATTCCTTTAGGTTGCCATCTGAAGATTGGCACAGGCATACATGTAACCCACTGTGCACATGGGGGTTACTCTACTTTGTCTGGAATGGGACCAGGGACCTGCACTGAGAGCAGAGTCTGGCTCCACACTGAGGTAGAAAAGGATTGGAGGATGGCCCTTTTCTTAATTTCATGCCTGTCCAGTTACTGCAATCCTTTAAATGTTTCTTAGAGCTCTGAGGAAGATGGCTTATCCAGTTTTTGCTAGTTCTGCAAAGATCCTGTGGGGGAACAGAACCCTGGAATGTCTCTTGGTCCACTGGTAGTCTCCCACTAGTCCAGTCTGTTTACTTTTTTTTTTTTTTTTTTTACGTGGGCAGGCACTGGGAACTGAATCTAGCTCTCTGGCATGGCAGGCGAGAACTCTGTCTGCTGAGCCACTGTGGCACTAGTCTGTTTACTTTTAACATTCTTTTTTCACAAGCATATATCTATTTAGATGAGAGAAAAATGAATGTTATTTCCAGAGTCTTTCTTTCATAATACTGCAGGCTCTTACTCTGAGCCACTTGCAATTACCAAGAAGTCTAAGCAGGCAGCAGTTATCTACCAACAAACTGGATTTTTTGTTTTGTTTTTGTTTTCGTTTTTTAACATGGGCAGGCACTGAGAATCGAACCCAGGTCTCCAGCATGGCAGGCAAGAACTCTGCCACTGAACTACCATTGCCCACCCCAAACTGGCTTTTAATATGTCAAAAATCCTGTGGCACTTATATATCTAACACATTTTAACCATTATTTTTTCCCCCTGAACCAACATTTCAATGATAAGCTGGGAAATAAACTTCAAATAATGCATTAAAAATACTTATAATTACTTCTTCATCTTTGAGATCCCTATTTCCTAATGAACTTGATTTAATCTCAAAGAGATGCTAAACTGCTCTAGCTCTAGGATCAAAATTACTAAAGTAGGCTGAATAATGGCCCCCAAAGATATCAAGTCCCAAACCCTGGACCCTGTAATGTTACCTCATTTGGGAGAAAGAGTCTCTGCAGATATTATTAAATTAAGGATCTTGAGATGAAGAGATTGTCCTGGATAATCTACCTGGGCCTTATCATAAATATCTTTATAAAGAGAGAGGCAGGGGGATCTTGAACACAGAAGGCAACGTGACCATGACAAGCACAGAGATTGGGGTAATATGTCAAGGAGCCACAACCACCTGAAGCCGAAAGAGGCAAAGAATGGATCTCCCTAGAGCCTCCTGAGGACACATGGCCCTGCCAACACTTTGATTTTGCCCTGGTGGTACTGATTTCATATTTCTGGGCTCTAGAGCTGTCAGAGAATAGATTTCTGTTGTTTTAAATCACCAAGTTTTTGGTAATACGTTACAGTAGCCACAAGAAACTAATATAATTACAATTTTTTTTACAGGGTTTTTAAATTTTAATTGCAAAGGTAATTTTTGACTAAAGGGAATTTAGTACCTTCTGGCCAGATTATTATGTTTAACGTATGTTTCTTTTTATTATTATTATTCTTTAAATAAATAAACAGTACACTTAAAACCACCAAAAATGGACGACTCAGTTAGCTTAACCATAGGCTTTTAAAATAAAGTATCTATATAATCATTGTAAAACCTGTGTTTACACAGTAAGTTCCATAAACCGGTTTAAAATTAAGGCAACAAGGAAAAATCTACAAATTAAGATAACAGAGCTCTTAAATTCCAAATATTAAACACTAACTTAAATTTACCATTTGATCAGCTGTCAAAATGGTGAATGCTTTCAAAATATCAAGTAGAAAGTTATTACAATATCTACATTGCTGTAGTAATGACCTATGTTATGAAACATTTTCCTGATTTCAGGTTATTATGTGTAACATATAAGTTTCTAATGGGGCTAAAAATCATAATCAATATATTTATTGATGTGCTGCAAGAAAATTGTTTTTGTGTGTTTAGTTAACTTTTTCAGAGCATTTTTAAAAAATTTCTACTGAGGCCATGATGGTTCAAAATTATAATTAGCCAAAATAAGGTAATAATTTAATCTTAAGATCCAAGAACTAGTTAGTTGAAAGGAAAATAAGAAATCCTTTTTATTTTTCAGAATGAGAGTTATTGAAAATAATTCCTCGAAGATTCAAATGCAAATAGACACAATGAAACAGCTTAGGGCAAAGTATGACACAAAAGAAGTAAAATATTGTACTTTCTCCAAAGAGCCTTCAAAACCTATTCCAGGTACTGTCTTTTGTTTAAAATATTTGAAAGAAATTCCAACTGTTTCCAGTTTTACCTATTACACAAATTTATTTATCTATGGCATGATATGTGTACATTTACCAAGTATATGTTATACACACAACTTCAACCTAAACTGTAAGCAGACACAAAGGAATGAGATCACCTAAATATTCCTAAATGACTAGATTATATAAAGTATAATACAGTGGCTCTAACATCAGTATCAACTGAGGCCCCTGTTAGAAATGCAAATTCTCAGGCCCCAACCCAGAACAGCTGGCTCAGAAACTCTAGGGGGCTAGAACCAGCACTGCATGTTTTAAGTTCTCTGGATTATTCTAATGTATTATATACTATGATACAGAAAAACTTGTGTATTAATTTCTACTGAGTATTGTTGATTCATGTTGATGTCAGCATTCATTGACTCCACATATTTGGTATAACACTCTTGTCATGTTTTTTAAAATTAGAGTACATTCAGAAATTTATCCAGGATGTTGAGGGTTTATATGATGAATGGGTAGAAGTGTAAATATCCACTATAGGAAAAAGAAGTACTTTCAGAGTAGATAACTGTATTCAAAATTTTAAGGAAAGAGTAGTTGTTTTTTGTTGTTTCGTTTAGAGGCAGAATTAATAGGTGGAAATTTTAGGAAGGCAGATTTGATCTCAGTGAAAGAGGGTGTGTCCTTAAGTAATGAGCTATTCCTTACCAGAGAATTTCAACTGAGGTTGAATTATCATCCTCCATTTGGTGGAAAGAGGGACTAGGTTCACTTTCCAATATGAAATTGTGATTAACAAACTACAAATAAGATACATATGAAGAAGTAACAGAATAACTGATAAATTGACTAAATGCTGAGAAGATTCAGGATAAGAGGATGATTAAAACCAAGTAGGATTAACGCAGGGAAGTTTCTAGAGGAGGAGAATTTTGAATTATGTCTTAATGGTGACAATTGGCCCTAAGTAGAAGGGAAGGCATTTGAAGTGTGTTTGGGTATGAACAGAGGGGAATGAGAGATGAGAGAACTGAAGATTTGCTAGGCATTCATAAATTTTTTGTTGGGGAGAATAAATAGATTACCTTGAGGTTGGTAACAGGAAATTTGGTTAGAGAGAAATCAGTTGACAGAAATCCTAAATTGCTAGGCAGAGACTCATGGTTTGACTAAGAAACAGTGATCAGTGACATTTAGGGGTTTGCAGGGTGTGATCATTTATTAAAGGTCAGTTTTTGGGAAAAAAATGTTTTTAGGATGTTAAGGTTTATGTATTCTCAGGACAACTAGTCTTCATTTGATGTTATGTCTAAAACTGCTAGTCATTAAGGTTATAAGCTATTTCTATTTATGCTCAATAAGCTATAAGTAAATGCTACCATTTCTGAATTATCTCTGAATGTAATGAACTATCTAGCCCATTTTGCTATGAATTGCTATTTGAGCCTGAGTCCCACAAATGGCTTGGGGGTTTTGATTTGTTCCCTTTTCCCTTAGGGATGACTCTCCAAGAGTCTGTCAATCTAGATGCTCTTACTAAATACTTGAAATATCTTGAAGATAAATATGCAGAAATTAAGCGAACTATGTTGATAAAATACATACCAGTTCAGAGGAAGGCTGATTTAGATGAGGAAATGATTATATTAATAAAACGACGTGATGCAGCTGAAAATCTGAACAAAGAGCTACAGTTTCGGTATGAAAGTTGATTGTATTTTTAAAGTTTGAAGCTTTCATTTGCTTATTATAATATTCCAGTGTTTGATTTTAGGTGCTCAGTATGTTGTTGATGTTTTTTATCTTTGTAGTCACCAAAGACTGCAGATTATTTCAAATGCACTGATTTCCTGGGTAAAATCTGATATGAACAGCTCATTTCCAGACTTCGTGGTACAAATTCAGAAAACCAGAGAGTTACATGGTAGTTATCTATATTTTTTAATTAGCACAAATAATGAAAAATATTATTTTTCTCCCAGAAACCTAAAAAGTGAGATTTTCCTCACATGAATTTTAAAGGAAGCCGAAATATACTTTTAGGTCTAGGTCCTTAATACTCTATGGGATTTTTCTCTCAACAGCTTCTGGACGGTTGGTAAATAAATAGACTTGGTGAGCCAAAAAGCTAATACCTGAAAATGTACCTGAGAATAAGGAGGAAAGGGACAAGGAGGTGACTAAGTTTAGGAAGAGGCTGATTCTGTTAGAAACCAAAGCATTCACTTGTTGGTAATAAATAAATGCGTGTACACATTTATTATTTATGATATATATATATTTATGGTATATATATTTAATACCTTCTATTGATATCTATCCTTAAATATCTTCTGATGATGCTTTCAATATTTACAGGTGACCAAGGCATAGTTGAAGAGTTACTTGAAGATGATCCAAACAGGGCAAAAGAAGCTAAAATTTTGCTTTACTACATTGAAAGGCAAATATTTTAAAAGCTTTGATTTTCCGTGTTAAAATGACCAAATTTAGCATCTTGATGAATCATAATCTTTAGTATCCGTTTCTTTAAAATTCTTCTCTCACAAACAAATTAAAAAATAAATTAGAATGAATAAATTAGAAATTTTTTTCATAGATTCCTTGTGAAAAAAATGTCAAGTTTATAGTCTAGTTTTTTTATATGAGGTAGGAGAATTACAGTGTTAATACAAGCTTTATTTATATTTTTCTTGCATTCCTTAGCCTTCAACCTCATGTTACAAAATGTTTTCAAGAAAATTTTAATTTTTTATATCTTCCAGCCTTTTCAGTCATTTTACATTTCCATCCTATGACATGTTATGAAAGTATGTGTCCCTAATATTATTATTTTATATAGTATGTAATAGAGGCTTAAAGTGATCTAAGACTATATTCCTTAAGAGGTTCATAGTCATGAGGTCAATATGTAATGAATATTATTTAATATTCCTGGTTTTATATATTTAACAGTTTTCAACTCTTGTTTTGTTTATTAATATAGTAAAAAGAAGGTAGAGATCCTTTTGTTTGTTTGTTTTTACACCGAAGCTTGTTTTGTTTCTATACTATATGCTTCTCTAAGTCTACGAGCTTTAGATATGAGGAAAAACTCCTTTTTGAGGTTGAATGTTTCATGTATTTTGCCTAATATTACTTCAGTGGCTTTCTCATTCTGGGTGGCACATTCCTTTGCAATACTTTATAAATTCTGCTCATTTAATTGTGAGGTAAGGTCTAATTTGGAGATCTTTTGCATAGGACGAGGAGTAGAGGTTTATGTTATCTTAACCATTACCATTCATTCTTGTGTTAGCCTAGGATTTAATTGAGAGTCTGATGCTTGTCCAAACAACATAAGGTTTTGAGTACCAAGGATACCTCTTGATCTCCATCTCAACAGTCTCTATGCCCAATTATTATTCTCCCCTAGGCTGAGCCTCCTCTGAGCAGATTGCCCTTCTCTCCCAATACTCGTTTTCATTTAGATATGATATGAGAGGGGAAAATCTGAGCTCATCCTAAATTTACTTCAAGTTCTTTCATTCTATTCTTTGTGGCTTCCTGGGAGTACTACACAAATAAAGTATAGGATCAGATTCAAAGGTCAGCTAGACAGTGAGAGTTTTTTTCTGAGGCTACAGAAAAAAAATCATTAGGGAAAGAACTGAAAGAACATATTGCAGAGTGAATGAATCTAGTTATAGTACTTTAGAGTTGTTTTTTGTTGTTTATTAATATATCACTATATTTAGTCTGTATTAGATATTTCTAATCAGTTTTCTTTCTGTGTATGTATATTCCATTATGCATTATAAAATGCAATGGCTATAGGTTCAGTGACTTAATCTCACTTGGTGAATATGAAAAGGCAGCTATTTTTGCAGCAAACAGTCCTAAAAGAATTCTTCGAAACATTGGCACAATGAATAAATTCAAGGGTAAGCATTTCTCTATGAACCTATATATGTGTACAACTTATGCTTTTTCTTTCTGACAGAGCAGAAAGAGTATTGAACTGGATATTTGAACTGGATATCTAAAGATTTAGGCTCTAGTCTCCTCTTCACCATTTTCTGTGTTTCTTTAGCTGTAACATTAAGGAATTTAATTAGATCTTTTAAATTAAATGATGAAATATTTCAAATATACGGGAAAGTTTGAAGACACACATAACATACGTAAACAGATTTAATAAATGTTAATTTATTTTGCCAGATTTGCTTCATTTCCTTTTTAAAACAGCTTTGTTGTGGTATAATTGACATAAATACAGCAAACTGTATATATTTAAAGTAAACAACTTGATAAGGTCTGATATGTTATATACCCATGAGATCACCACCCAAAAGTTTCCTCAGTAGTCCTTCTCTCCCAACCTCCCTTAGGTCTTTTGTATTTCTGCATATATTTTAGAATCAGCTCAATTTTTAGAAAAATCCTGCTGAGATTTTGACTGGAATTTCATTGAATCTACAGATTAATTTGGAAAGAATTGACACTGGACAATACTGGTTTCAGACCCAGTGTAACCATGGACACAATATGTCTCTCTGTTTATTTTGCTTTCTTAAAATTCCTCTCAGTAATGTTTTCGAGTTTTCAGTGTATAGGTCTTGCACATCTTTCGTCAGATTTTTCCCTATTTCATATTTTTTATACTATAGTAAATGACGATTTCCTATTGTTCATTGCTCCTATATAGAAAGTTTACTTTTGATTGTTGGTTTTGTATCATGCAACCCTGTTAACTCATTTATTGGTTCTAGTATTTTAATTATGCATTCCTTAGAATTTTTTACATAGATCATCATGTCATCTGCTAGTAAAGAGAATTCTACTTTTCCCTTTCCAATATAGATGCCTATTACTTCTTTTTCTTGCCTTATTGCACTGGCTAACTGCTCCATTGTAATGTTGAATAGAAGTGACAAGAGCAGATATCCTTGCCTTCTTCCTAATTTTGGAAATAAAGCATTTAGTCTTTCACCATTAAGTATGATGTTAGCAGTAACTTTTTCATAGATGCCCTTTATGAGGTTGAAGAAGTTCCCTTCTATTCCTGGTTGGTGAGAATTTTTACCAGGAACATATATTAGATTTGTCAAATATTTTTTCTTCATTTATTGTAATGATCATGTGTTTTGCCCTTTTTTTATTTTAAAAATATTTTTGTTGAGAAATCTTCACACACATACGATCCATCCATAGTAAACAATCAGTAGCTCACATCATCACATAGTTGTGTATTTATCGCTATGATCATTTTTAGAACATTTGCATCACTCCAGAAAAATAAATAAAAAGGAAACACTCACACATCCCAGACCCCTTACCCCTCCCTTTCATTGATCACTAGTACTTCAGTCCACCCAAATTTTCACTCTTTATTCCCCACCATTATGTATTTATTTTTTATCCTTATTTTTTTACTCATCTCCATACCTTGGAGAAAAGGAGCATCAGTCACAAGGTTTTCACAATCACATGGTCACATTGTGAAAGTTATATAGTTATGCAGTCTTCTTCAAAAATCAGGGCTACTGGAACACAGTTCAACGGGTACAGAACACCTCTGTCAGCTGGAATGGCATGTAGTTGGCGTCTGTTGGGGTCTTTGACTTCTGGTTTCAAACAGCTTTGAGGGCATTTTTTTTCTGCATCTCCAAATGTCTGGGTCTCGTTTTGGTCTGAGCTTTCTCTGAAATGTTTCCCTTTTTAAAGGATTCTAGAAAACTAATCAAGACCCAACTTGAATTGGTGGAGTCACATTTCCATCTAATCAAAAGGTCCCCCACAATTGGGCACACCGCCCAATTCTATTCAATTCCATTCAATTCAATTCTACTTCTATTACATCTCCATAGAAGTAATCTAATCAAAAGATCACACCCACAACTGGGAAACAATCTAATCAAAGGTTCCCACCCTAAACGATAGGTCTGGCCCCACAAGATTGGATCGAGATTAAAACTTGGCTTTTCTGGGGTACATAATGGTTTGAAATTGGCACAGTATACAATCACTGGCTCATAGTATCATTATATAGTTGTGTATTCATCACCACAATTAATTTTCAGACATTTTCATTAAGGAGTACTAGATGTTTGGGGTTTTCTCTTTTCTTTTCTCCTCTTCCTCCTCCTCCTCCTCCTCCTCCTCCTCCTCCTTCCCTCCCCTCCCTCCCTCCCCTTCCCCCTTCTTTCTCTTTCTCTCTCTGTATCTGAATGTAATGACTTACTTTAACTATATAAACATGGCAGAAGTGATGAAATATTAATTCCAAGATTTCATTATAAAAGATTGTGGCATCCATGTTGGGTGCTCATTCTTACTCGCTTACATTGATTGCTCTGAGGTAAGCTAGCCACCATGTCATAAAGCAGTCCTGCAGAAAGGCCCATGTGTATGAGCTTGGAAGTAGGTAGTCCCCATTTGAACTTTGAGATGACTGTAGACTCCTGAGATCCTGAGCCAGAACCTCCCTGCTAAACCACTCACAGATTCCTATAAACAGACCTATAGTTTCTGTTTATAATAAATGTTTGCTGTTTTTAGTTGCTAAATTTTGAGGTAATTTGTTACGCAGAAATTGATGACTCATAAATTTATATATACGCATTTACCATTCCCAATGCTCTTTATTTCTTCCTTCAAATCTGAATTTCCTGTGTTATTATTTTCTTTCAGTCTGAAGAACTTCATTTGGTATTTGTTATAATATGGGTCTGCTAGAGATGAATTTTTCTCAGATTTTATTTACTTGAACATGTCTGTTCCACCTTCATTTTAAAATAACATTTCTGTTAGATATGGAATTCTAAACTGACAGCTCTTTTTTTTTCCTCCTTCAGCATTTTGAAGATATTATTCCAGTGTCTTCTGGAATGTTTCTGAATGTTTCATTGTTTCTGATGAGAAGTCAACATTATGCTTATCATTATTTCTCTGCATGTAATATGTCTTTTATTTGGTTGCTTTTAGAGTTTTTCTCTCTCTTTTTTTTTAGCATTTTGATTGTGATAGACGTGTGGTTTTCTTTGCACTTATTGTGTTTATATTTTACTGAGCTTCTTGATTCAGTGAGTTTTTGGTTTATGTCAAATTTCAAAAATTTCAACCAATATTTTCTCCTCTCCTCCTGAGACACTAGCTACATATATGTTAGCCATCTTGGTATTGTCCCACAGATCACTGAGCCTATGATTTTTCTGCCTATCCCACCGTAATCTTTTTTGTTTACTCTGCTTCAGTTTGGATTATTTCTTTTGAGTGATGTTCAGATTCTCAGTTCCTTTCTTATGCATGAGTTATTCTGCTCTTTATCCCACTCAGTGATTTTTTAATTTTCAGGTATATATTTTCAATTCTAGGATTTCCATTTGTAAAGAGTTTCCAAATTTCTTCTAAAATTCCCCAACTCACATCCACTATATCCACTTTTTTTCTGATAAAATCTTTAATGTATAATTATTTCTAAAACTTTTTCTGTTAATCCCAATATCTGTATTATCAGTGGACTTCTTTCTGTTTATGCTTACCCTTGAATATAGTTCACATTTTCCTGATTCACATGTCTAGTAATTTCTCATTGTCTACTGGATATTGAGAGAGATAGAGCCAGAGGTTCTGGATTTGGCTTCTTTCCTCTGATGAGTGTTTGTTTTTGTTCTAGGATCACCTTGTTCTGTCAGATCACCTTGATCCTCTGGACTTTTGTGCCTTGTTAGACAGGTCTGTTTTTATTTTCCCTTTGCCTCAGGCACAGCCTTTAATCCTGTGACATGGCCTACCCTAAATGTGCCCCTTCTGAGGTTCTGTTGGAAAACTCAAGATGTTAACCAAGCCTCTCTAACATGGAATGACTTCAGTTCTAAACTCTTTTTCTCCAGTACCAGTCAGGTTCTGAATTCTCTGCTTAGTTCTTTAACTTTCCAGCTGCTATTTTCCACTGTGTTCTTTGAAGTCTCCCACTGTTTATATGTAGTTTATGAGTCAGTCATGGATTTGTGGGAGCTTTTTTTTAAACAAATTTTGGGGGCTTCTTTCTGTTTTTACCACTGTTTTGTGATTTCTCCCTTCAAGTTCCAGGTGCTGTGACATCTCCAAACTTTAAAAGACTTTCCTATTCAGTAAAATTACTTTTTTGCTTCATCTCTATCTTCCATGTTGGGGAATGTACTTTGAGGAAAAGTAGTCTAAATATAAATTTACTCCAGTACGTCACTCTTCTTTCATGGTTGTTTCCGCTCTAGTATCTGTCTCCTTTCATTTGCTGTCCACTGCTTTCACATGGTTCTTTTTTATATTTTATTCAGAATTTATAAATATTATTAGTAGGAAGTTAGTCTAATAGAAGATGTGGCAGTTAGATTCAGTTGTCAACTCGGCCAGGTGAAGGCACCTAGTTCTGTTGCTGTGGATATGAGCCAATGGTATGTAGATGTCATCTGTTGCTGATTACATCTGCAGTCGGCTAGGAGGTGTGCCTGCTGCAATGAATGATGTTTGACTTAATTGGCTGGTGCTTAAATGAGAGAGCTAAACATAGCACAGCCCAAGCAGCTCAGCATACTTCATCTCAGCACTCTCAGCTCAGCCCAGGCCTTTGCAGATGCAGAAAGAAAACCCTGGGGAGAGTTGTTGGAACCTAGAGGCCTGGAGAGAAGGCCAGCAGAGATCACCCTGAGCCTTCCCACATAAGAAAGAATCTCGGATGAAAGTTAGCTGCCGTTCCTCTGAAGAACTAATGAAATAAATCCCCTTTTATTAAAAGCCAATCCGTCTCTGATGTGTTGCATTCCAGCAGCTAGCAAACTAGAACAGAAGGTATTCAACAATTACTGGGCATTCATCCTTAGAATTTTAAATTATAATTAATTTAAGTTTTACCATTTCATTTTTTATTTTAAATGGGTTTGTGTCTTCCATTATATCTTTGATTTTTCTTAATCCATTAAGCTTTTTTTAATCCATTAAAAATGTATTACCATAAAATACATTTATTTTATGGTAAGTACAACATACTATTTGAAGGTGCCTAAATCACATACTGTTTAACAAATTATTATGAAGTAAACTCTGTTGTAAGCAACACCAAACCAACAAATTAAAAATGCCTATATTATAAAATTAACGTCTAGCAACTTGTATATAATAAAAATAGTAAGGAGAGATAAGAAAACCATTAGCACATATAAATAAATACATATTTACACAAGCAAAGAGAATATGTGCAAAACTACAACATGTTCATTCTGTAATTGATATCTATGGCTTCCTTCTATTACTCATTTCCTATTTTCCTTGCTGTGAGCCAGAATCTTAGCTGTTGTAATTCCTTACCTGGTGGAGTGACTCCACCAGGTGATTCCTTCGAAGCCGTTGGTCGGCTGGACACCGACTCAGACTTACTAAAAGATCTGAGTCCATAGTTGACTGCCTTTTTGTTGGGGGGGTGGTGCATGGTCGGAGAAGCAAACCTGGGTCTTCCACATGAAAGGCGGGCATTCTAACTACTGAACTACCCATCACCCTTAACCTGCTTTTTTGATGGCTGCTTTAGTTTTCCCACTAATCTTTACTATTGGACAAGGAAATACTAAGGGGCACCCGGAGAATCCCCTGTAATTAAGACATAGTCTTCCTTGCCCCATTATGTAGCAGCAACCAATTTCCTCCTTGATAATCCAGATCAACCAGTGAAGCCTGTCAAATAAGTCCTTGTTCAGTGGCATAAGGAAACCAAAATGGCTAGATGTCAGTCTTATCTAACTCAGTGGAACCATTATTGTGTCCCTTAATGGAAGTATTCCCTCCTTGGGAACTAAGACTTCCAAGCTAGTAGAGCTCAAAGTTGCCAGGCATGGGAGCAAAAGTTCTGCAAGTTGGTTAACTGTAATATTGGAAAAAGCCACTCCCATTTCTACCTCTTGATCCTGGACCCTTGTAAAAAAAAAAAAGAGAATGTGTATATTCAGTTTATCTCCTTATCTGAAAGTATAATTGGGTTAATCTTAATCAAATTGTGTGTTAATCTAAAGTATATTTAAGAAATCTTGTCTCTTTTGCCATTGTTCTAGTTTGCTAGCTGCCGAAATGCAGTATATCAGAAACGGAATGACTTTTAAAAAGGGGAATTTAAAAAGTTGCTAGTTCACAGTTCTAAGGCCATGAAAATGTCCCAGTTAAAGCAAAGTCTATAGAAATGTTCAATCTAAGGCATCCAGGGAAAGATACCTTGATTCAAGAAGGCCAATGAAGTTCAGGGTTTCTCTCTCATCTGGAAAGACACGTGGCGGACGTGGCGTCATCTCCTAGCTTCCTCTCCACCTCCCTGGGTGGCATTTTCTTTTTTCATCTTCAAAAATCACTGGCTGATGGGCTCTGCTTCATGGTTCTACAGCGTTCTGCTCTCTCAGAATCTCATATCTTTCTCTCTTGTCATTCTCTAGCTTTTTCCAAAGTCCTTCTTTTAAAGGATTCCGGTAAAACCAATCAAGACCCACTGGAATGGGTGGAGACACATCTCTACCTAATCAGGTTTAATACCCACGCTGATTGAGTTACATCTCCATGGAGATAAGCAAATTAAAGTTTCCAGCATACAGTACTGAATAGGGATTAGAAGAAACAGCTGCCTTTATAAAATGGGATTAGGATTAAAACGTCACTTTTCTAGGGTACATAAATTATTTCAAATCAGCACAGCCATCATGAAGGACATAGAATGACATTAAATTTTGGTTTGGAAGCACAATGCATCTGTTTCAATTTTATCTCTACCCTAGATTTGTGTTGAGTTCTTTGTGCAAGCTAATTAATCTGCTTGAACCTCAGTTCTGTTATTTAGAAATAAAAGTGATAGCAATACCCACCTTATAGGGTCATTGAAAAAATCCATTTGATAACCAAAAAACAATACACAAGCTTTAGGGGTTTCAACAACCTCCTACTTATTCAGAATTAATTTTATTCACAATATATCATATCTGAGACTCAAGATATGTAAGCAATCAAAGTAGATATTACAAATTCTCTGCTAAAATTCATATATTTTATTAGTAGACCCTCAGTTGGAATCATTTTTTAAATTTCATACCTGGTTTTATCAAGCTTTGGTATTCTATGTAAATGGATCATTGAAAAAGCTAGACCTGAAAGAGTACAAAACAAAAGATAACTTCAGTCTTTTTCAAAAACATTTTTTATTGTAAAATATAACATTTATACAAAAAAAAGCAACAAGTTTCAAAGTATATTGTAACAAGTAGTTATAGGACAGATTTTAGAGTTCAGTCTGGGTTACAGTTCCACAATTTTAAGTTTTTCCTTCTAGCTGCTCCAAGACACTAAAGACTATAATGACTCAGCAGTCATACTCATTTGTTAAACCCTATCTTCTCTGTTATAATTCCTCCTTTTCCCTTGATCTTTCTCCCACTAACTTTTTCATGTTGGAAAGGGGTGTTGGTAATATGGGATAATATGGGAGCATCGTTGCCTTTTAAGAGAGCTGTGTTGACTTTCCCATGTCTGTAACTAGAAAATATCTTGGTAAATCACGTACCTCTTTTCAGTCACTTTTAGATATTAAGAGTTTTATTTTTAAGTACTAAAAAGTCTGGTCTAAACTAATAGAAACTATAATCTCTTGTTTAACTTAAAATTTCTGCTCCTTCCCTGTTTGGATCTGATTTGACTCAAGAACCTATAGAAAGTAAGACCTGTTTGCTTTTACTCTTCCACTTCCCCTACTCTAATCACTAGGCAGCTTTTGGGTGGGGGCTAAGTAAGAAGCAGAAATGGTCTCATTTAAGTATAATAATCTGGCAGTGATAAACTGCAGTGATAATCTGGCCTTGGGGCTTCCTGGATGTGGCAGATGCCTGATGCAGTCTTTAGTTGGTGGGCTTTAGTCAGTAGTTTTACTAATCTTTCCTTTCTGGAGACTTTGTACTGAGTCTTTTATTGACTCAGGATGTATTGCTTTGGCTAGTTGCTTATCACCTCTTTCTGGCAGTATGTACCCTCAAAGACTTTTAATTGGGGTCATTTGGTCTTGTATGCAGAAGTCTTTGGTAGGACCTTTTTGAGACAACTCCAGTCCACCTAACCTTCTGTGGGGTTTCCTTCACCCTTGAGGAGCATACTGTCTTGTGGAAGTAGAAGTTGCTCATCCTCCACCTCTTTCTAAACTGTCTCTCACCTTTAAACATTTCCAGGCAAATATCAGGCACTGGTCTCTGTGTTCTCCAGTTTCTAAGACACACGTGTCTAGATGATTTCTTAAAAATTTCCTCATTTGACTTTGATTCAGTAAAAATCTTGATAATAAGATGGATGCTAAATTTATTTTCTGATAGCAGGGGAAGAAAATCTGATGGATTCATATAGAATTCCAACTGTCTTCACCCTGGATGTTCAAGCTGTGGGTGTATATACAGTTGAAATAAAGAGTCATGCTAATTTAGAATTGAAAAACTCTAATTCCTTACTGGCTGTGCCTACATGTAAATTTCAAAATCTTAATTTATCATTTTCATTGGATTATTGTGAAAGTCAAGTGCATCAGACGATTGGATACCTCTGAATATCCAATTTTGTATTTGTTTCATTTGATTGATCATAGAGCAGTATAGTTTGCGTTAGGAATTTTGATCTCTGTATATCTGCAACTGCATCTTTTGTTTTCTCTGTTCATATCGTGGTTTTTCTTTGGCCATGTGTGCCAGTTTGAAGCTGTTATATACTCCAGAAAAGCCATGTCCTTTTTCTTGATCCCGTCTTCTGGGGGCAGCCATGTTTCTTTAATCCTGATTTAATATCGTAGGGTGAAAACCTTTGATTAAATTGTTTCCATTGAGATTAACCCACTACGTTGTGGGTGTGGTCTTTTGATTAGATGGAGATGTGACTCCAGTCATTCAGGATGAGTCTTGGTTAGTTTACTAGAGTCCTTTAAAAGGTGAAACATTTCAGAGGAACCTCAGATGCAGGTACTTTGGAGAATAGTTGCTTCAGTGCCAACACAAACCCAGATGTTTCGAAGATGCAGGAAGTAAATGCCTCCAAGGAAGCCGTCTTAAACCAGAAGCCAGAGACTCCATCACATGCCAGCCACATGCCTTCCCAGCTGACAAAGGTGTTCAGGACCCATTGGTCAAGGCATCTTTCTCTGGATGCTTTAGTTTGGACATTTTTATGACCTTAGAACTGTAACTTGCAACTTAATAAATTCCCTTTATAAAAGCCATTCCATTTCTGTTGTATTGCATTCTGGCAGCTTTCTCAAACCAAAACATTATTGCAGAAATGTACCATTTCCAGGAGAATCTAGCATTTTTATTCTTTGTTGAGGGAGCATCTTTCTACTCTGCCTCGTGTGGTGGTATGAGGGGAAGAAATACAGCACACTAAGCTCTCTTAACTGAAATCTCTCAACTGTCTTCTAATTACTCTTCTTTTATACAGCTTAGATGTGACTGTGGACTAATGATGCCTGAAGTAACTTTTGTCTCTTACCACTTACCCTCTCTCTTTAGGCCCCTCTAGGCCCTAAAACTAGGCCCCATTCTTTAGAATATAAGGACACTTAACATCCTTTATTCTTAGCTTTGGAGCTTAAATTGAAACGGAGGTCAAGGTAAAGTCCCATTTGAAAAAAAAATCTATTCTTCCATTGTATGGGAGCTCTGAAACAACAAATTAGTTGGATGGCAAAGGATGCTAGAAATAAGCACATAGATGGCAACAAGAAGTGACAAAAGCAGTGAAGGGGAGAGGAAAACTATAAAAAGCAGATCTAAGAACTCAGAAAAGTATGGTGTCTGGCACCATTTAATATCAAGATACATAACCCTGCCTACTTAATTCCTCCAACAGAAAACATTGTATAATAATTAGTATTCATATACCATATGAATGGCATGTATTAAGATATTGATTAGGAAGAAAATTAACTATTAAATCTTTGTTTTAAGAACTCAAGGATTCATAATATTTTATAGGAACATTTTATTCAAAATTCTTAGACTTGTTAGTACTTTAGTGAGTAAGCCTCAGTTATCTGGTAAATCACTTCATGTAGAATCTTTATTCTGCACAAATGAAATTCTTTGATGAGTCATTACTTAAAACTGTTGAATAGAATTTTTAATGTTGAATAATACTTTTTAACTGAGCCAGTAAAGTCAAAATATTCCATAAAATGAGAGTACTTTGTAACACTGGTAATATTGTTTCTTTCTCCTGCCCATTCAAATTTTTATCTGAAGTTCCTAATAGTAATTATTCCTTATGTAACTGTTTATAGTTAAAAAAGAATAGGGTATAAGAAATCTGGTAATTCAGAACTGTACTAATATTTTCATGATGAACCCAAGTACAGAAAATGTTCTAATTTTTTATTTTGAAGTTTGAGATTTTTTTTACTGCAAAAGAAGTTTTGATAGTTTTTTGTCACAAAGGATAAATAATGATTAATTCTTGTTTGTGTGGTAGATTACACTGAATTTTTTATGATTCAGAGATTGACTTTTGTAATCTCAACAGAGATGAGCTGTGTTAGTTTCCTAGGGCCATTAATACAAACTTGAAGGCTTAAAATAACGGAAATGTATCTTTCACAATTCTAGAGACCAGAAATCTGAAGTCAAGGTGTCAGCAGGGTTAGCTCCTTCTGGAGTCTCTAAGGGAGATTTTTTTTTTTTTTTGGCCTGGTCAGGTTCTGGGAATCAAACCCTGGTCTCTGGCATGGCAGGTGAGAATTCTGCCGCTGAGCCACCATTGCACTACCCTTCTGAGGGAGATTCTATCCTATGCTTTTCTCCTAACTTCTAGAAGCTGTCAGGAATCCTTGATATTCCTTTGCTTGTTGAAGCATCACTTCAGTCTCTGACTGTCTTCATATGGCATTGATGTTTAGTCATTATCCAGATAATAAAGTTTAATCCATAAATACTAGTTGAAAATTACAAATGTGTTAAGTAATTTAAGATTATTAAAGTTTTTAGAAAATGCGAAAAGAAATAGAATATGTAATAATATGAAATAAAAGGCAAACTGTATCACTTAAAATATCTGATGCAAAACTTTTTCTTCCTGTAGCTGTTGGAAAAGTTAAAGGAAAACCTCTTCCATTACTATTATTTTTTGAGGCTCTCTTTGGCACAAGTCAAGCTTTCAGACGTCCCGTTGATGCAGATTTAACACTGGAAGGAATCAAATGTGGATTATCTGAGAAACGGTTAGATTTGGTTATCCATTGGATTACCCAGGAAAGGTAAGCAAATTTAAGCTTTTAACTTAATTTTGACAATTGTTTAAAAAGTTGTTTGTTTTCAAAATTTGAATACTTTTCTCATCAATACATTATTTGAACATTTAATTCAGGTCCCTATTGCAATTAATCACTCAAAGTATTTACAAAGCATTCATGTAATAACAGGGGCCAGTCATAATGAGACCAGGAGGGGATTCATGGCAGTTAGCAAGACGATTCATGACCATTGAGCAGTAAGGATAGAGAGGGATTGACTAGTATTATACCACTGGGAGGGAGGAGACAAGAACCTGGTTCCAGACAGGCTGTGAGTACGAGTAAGGGGTAAAGAGCCCAGGAGACAACATGTAAGAAGGGTATGGGTCAAATTTACAAACCATCAAGGATAGGCAGGAGCTGCTTCTTAGGACCAGGTCTTAGCATAGATTGGCACATTTGTACCAGGGCTGTTTTAGATTAGATTCTCTAGAACCAGAGCCAGAAATTTGGGTACACATGACTGAAAGAGGGATGGCTTCTCAAGAAAAAGCTGTAGGAAAGCAAGTGAAATAGGATAGGGAAGGAGAAAGAGCCAAGTAAGGGTGTAGCCTCAGGCAAAGTCTAGCCTTGGCCTGATCCTTAGGGGGAGGGCTCTGGAGCATAAACCACACACTGGAGACAGCAGGCCAGTCGTTTGTACCTCTGTATCTGTCAGTGCATAAACTCCTGGGCAAGGTGGCTCCCACCAGCCAAGGGAATTCTGCAAAGAAGGGGAACAGCTGTAAGCCATTAGCAGTCAGTCTTTGAGCAGCTGGGGAAGGGTTCCCTGTCCGCTGAGGAGGGTTTGGACAGGACACCAAAATGGTATCGACTTCAGTCAACCCTTTGCAGGAGACAGACTGATTTGCTTCTCACATTAAGTTCACTCAATCCAGGCACAATTTTTTTTAGAATTCCGTAGTCATAATTCCTGGGGAAACTTACAAGAAGAGGTTTAGTAGGTTGAATTAGAACCTCTGTTGCTACAATTGGTTCCAGGGTTGTATCTTTATATATATACATATATATATATATATATATATACACACACACACACATAACTTTATATATATATAAATATATATATAACTTTATTATGGGGTATGGGGGTGCAAATGATTAATGCTGTTAAGTGAGACTGGTAATGCCGGGTTTTAGGGCTTATGTGGCCTAGGAACCATCTGGAAGTTTTGTGTCTGAGAAATAGACTTAATGAGTGAAACTTTTATAGAATCTCAGATAGAGACCTGGGTATTCTTTTTTTTTTTATTTTTATTTTTAAACTTTAATTTGCATTTATTTTATGATGGATTTATTCCCAAGCCATAAGTTTTTGTTTCTTCAGTTTCTTCTGGGATATCTTTTTCTTCTGTGCAACCTCCTCTTCTGGTTTAGGAACAATTTGTTCTTTTTCAGTAAAGATCATCTCAGTGTGGCAAGGGGAGCTCATGGATGGGCTGATCTGACCATGAGCTCTATAAGTCCTGTGGTGCATCTCAGGAACTTTGTTCACCTATATGTGCTCAATGACCGGAGAATTTACATTTAAATCCTTAAGTTCAGCATTACTCTCTGCATTTTTAAGCAAGTGCAACAAAAATTCAGTGCTCCTTTTGGGCCACCAACCCTGCATCCAGTGCCACTGTTTGGCCTGGACACACCTACCAACACCACCATTGTAACAACGGAACGGCACACATTGCTTCTGTGAGTGACATCTTTTACAAATATGGTGGCTTTTTGAGTATGCATACCCTTGACGAGAGCCCTGGGTATTCTTTAGGGTTTACAGGAATGCTTTTGGTTGGGGCTTGGCATACCATGTCAATTACCAATATTTAGCTGAAACTTGCATATGAGTAACCTTCAGACTAGCTTCTCAACTCTAGGCAAATTGATTTTTGACAAGGGTACCAAGTCCACTCAATTGGGAAAAATAGTCTCTTTAACAAATTGTATAGGGAGAACTGGATAATCATGTGCAAAAGAGTGAAAGAGGTTAACTGTATTCGTTTGTTCAACTGCTGGGATGCGATATACCAGAAATGGAATGACTTCTATAAAGGAAATTTAATAAGTGGAAGTTTACAGTTCTAAGGCTGAGAAAATGTCCAAATTAAGGCACCAACAAGAGGTTACCTTCACTAAGAAAAAGCTGATGCTGTACAGAACACCTCTGTCAACTGGGAAGGCAAGTGGCTGGCATCTGCTTGTCCTTGTTCCTAGTTCTGTTGCTTCCAGCTTCTGATGTCAGTGTTTTCCTCTCTAAGTGTCTGTGAGCCTTCACTTAGCTCCTCTGGGACACAGCTCTGGGTTCTAGCTTGCTTAGCATCTCACGGGAAGGTACATGGCGATGTTTGCTGGGCTCTGCCTATGTCTAGGCAGCTCTCTCTCTGTCAGTACTACATGCCTCTGTCAGCTCTGAAGCAACTATTCTCCAAGCATCTGCATCTGTGTCAGCTCTGAACACTCTCCAAAATGTTTCCTCTTTCAAAGGGCTCCAGTAAACTAACCAGGACACCTGGAGAGGATGGAGTCACATCTAATCAAAAGGTCACCTCCACAATTGGGCATGTCATCTCTCTGTAGAGATAATCTGATCAAGAGTTTAAACCCTACAATATTGAATCAGGATTAAAATAATTGGCTGCCACCACAAGATTGGATCAGGATTAAAACATGGCTCTTCTGGAGTATATGAGAAATTGAAACCAGCACATACACCATATACAAAAATTTTCTCAAAATGGTTCAAAGAACTCATATATATGAACTAGGACTGTAAACTCGGAGGAAAATGTACGGAAGCTTCTTCAGGATCTTGTGTTAGGCAATGTCTTCTTAAACTTTACATTAAAAGCACAAGTACCAACAACAACAAAATAGATAAAGGGGACCTTATCAAACTTTAAAACTTTTATGCACCAAAGGACTTTATTGCAAGAGTGTAAAGTCAGCCTACTCGATGGGAGAAAATATTTGGAAACCACATGTCCAATAAGGGTTTAATATTCAGAATATATAAGGAAATCTTACAACTCAACAAGAAAAAGACAATCCAATAAAAAAATGAGCAAAATACTTGAATAGACATTTCTCCAAAGAAGATATACAAATGGACAATAAACACATGAAAAGATGCTCGACATCATTAGCTATTAAGGAAACACAAATCAAAACCACAATAAGATATCATTTTGCACCCACTAGAATGACTACTAGTTAAAAAAACAAAACAGAAAACTACAAGTGTTGGAGAGGACCTAGAGAAATAGATACCCTCATTCATTGTTGGTGGGAATGTAAAATTAGGCAGCCACTGTGAATGAAAGTTTGGCAGTTCCTCAGAAAGCTAAGTATAGAATTTTCTTATGACTCAGCAATCCGTCTACTAGGTATATACCCCAAAGAATCGAAATCAGGAATTCAAACTGATATTTACACACTGTTATTTATAGCGGCATTATTCACAATTGTCAAAAGATGGAAGCATTCCAAGTGTTCATCAGCCAATATACGGATAAAGAAAATGTGATGTTTAAATAATAGAATATGGGCGGGCCATGGTGGCTCAGCAGGCAAGAACGCTTGCCTGCCATGCCAGAGGACCCGGGTTCGATTCCTGGTGCCTGCCCATGTATTAAAAAATAAATAAATAAATAAAAAATAATAGAATATTATCCAGCCATAAAAAGGAATGTAGTCTTGATACATGTGGCAATATGGATGGACCTTGAAGACTTATGTTGAGTGTAATAAGCCAGACACAATAGGACAAATATTTTATGATCTCACTTATATGAAATAATTAGAAGAAGCAAACTTCTAAAGTTAGAATCTAGAATATGGGTTACCCAGGGGCTAGATTTGGGTAGGAAATGGGGAGTTAATGCTTAATTTGAACAGAATTTCTATTTAGGTTGATTGTAAAGCCTTTAAAGAGGACAGTAGTAATGGTAGCACAATTTTGTGAGTGTAATTAACAGCACTGAAATATAAATGTGAATGTGGTTAAAAGGCAAAATTTTAGGACATATATATGTTACTAGAATAAAAATTAAGTGTGAAACATAGGATTATAAACACAATGAACCCCATTATAAATGATGAATTGCAGTTAATAGTACAACTATAAAAATATTATTTCATGAATTATAACAAATGTACCACACTAATGCAAGGTGTTAATAATAGGGTGGTATATGGGGGAAAATGCATCCTAATGTAAGCTATGGACTGTAGTTAGTAATATAAAATTAATATTCTTTTATCAATTATAACAAATATACCATCCACCTATAGCAGAGTACTAACAGTGGGGGGTATACTGGAATGCTGTATTTTTTACATGATTTTTCTGTAAACCAACAACTTTTCTAATTTAAAAAATAAATAAATGCTTTACAAGTATCAGTTCTATGAACTGCAGACATTGCTTCTCAAAGAGGAATAGCATCCTCTGAAATGTTAATTTTGTAAAGCTAATCTATATTTAGCACTAAGCAAATACCATGTTTGTATTTAGTGATTGTGTATTACCTTTATTTTGGACTTAAAGAATATCTAAAATCTGATTTATAATCAAATGTGCCTTAATTTGCTAGTGGAGTTAAGTATATTTTCTTTCTTTATGAACTGAATTTTGTTGTCATTGTGATTAACATTTCATAAGTGTTTACATTCTAGAGGGTTAAGAATCTAGACAACTGCAGAGAACATTGAGACCCTGAATTATAAGATAATTTTTGTTTACATTGTAATTTTAAATCCCGTCAATCTTTTCAGGAAAGTTTTAACCTTATTTGTGGATTTTTAAAAAAAACTTGAGCTCAGCTTGACCAAAATGTCTTCCCCCAATCAAGGTGTCTTGATTGTTTTTGCTCTTGTTAAATCTTAGATATGCTTAATAACTCCTATATCACTAATTACTATTAACAGTCCAGTTCTACCATGCTGAATTTTCAAATATTTTAGAGTTTCACCCGCTCATCAAGAACTTTACAATGTCTACCTTATTGATTGGCTTTCTCTAGGCTGACATTTTCTGAGGCACTTGGGGATGTGATTTGTGATTATGGGGAACAGGATACTTATAACAAATCCAAGTGCCTGGCTTTAGCGCAAAGGATCTACAGTGCATGTGGCCTGCACAAGAAAGTTCTTCTTTGCCTGTGTAAACAGGGCCAAATTCATTGGGCCATGGATTACATACAACAATTCAAGGACTTCACTTCTGGTATGTTGAAAAAACCTGCTTATTCCTATACATTCAAATTAATTGTAAGATCACCTATGATTACAGGCGATATGCTAAACGTTATAAAATAGATTTTACATATACTGTTAAGTAGGCGATTTCTTTTGTAGTTTTCAATGAAAATAATTCAGCTGGAGCTGCTCAATTTTCATGCTAGATATTGAGATACATTCAGTGTATAAACATTTAATAACTGGGCATTGGGTATTTCTGGTAGTATGCCAATTTACAGATAAGTTTAGTGGTTGTGCTGGACCATGCCACTTGAACATTTTTTTCTTTAAAACAGCTGAACTTATTTGACATATTGAATAATGTTCTGAACTGATTATATGCATTAGAAATGAAAAATCAGTGAAATAATTCAAATAAATGAAATAATGTTCATTTCAAAATTTTATAACCCTTGGGTTACAATTAAGCAGTGATCTGAGAGAATTGTGGACTTAAGGTTGACTTTGGTTGAATGAGCTGTACTCTTTTTAATGTATCTTGTTGGGAGGTAATCTTGATGTGCAGGTCGTCCTGACATCTCTCCATCTTCCAGGACCATGTCAATCCTGATTTGTAGGCTATGTATCCCAGTTCTAAGAAGCTGGAAAATGGAGCCAAACATAGCAATTTTAGGTCACATTTTTCTAGGAAAAATGGTCTTTCATTGTGGTTGAATCCCAATCATTTTTTGAAGAATAAATTGACATACTTAGAATCTATGTATTTTTAAAAGTTAGTTTTTAAAACATTCATTAGTATAACAGCATGATTGACATTATCAGTGTAATAATAACTATTATTTAAGTTTTTACATGTCTTATCTCACTTAATCCTTATGGTAACTCTATGAAGTAGGTTTTTTTTTTAAATACAGTTTTATTGAGATACACTCACACATTATACAAACCATCTGAAGTATACAATCACTGGCTCACAGTATCTTTACATAGTTATGCATACATCCCCACGATCAATTTTGGAATATTTTTGTTACTCCAGAAAGAAAATAAAAATAAAAAATAAAACCCAAATTCTCCCATATCCCTTATCCCTCCCCCTCCCCAGCCACCCATTGACCCATAGTATTGGTGTGGTATATTTGTTAACTGTTAATGAAAGAATATTAAAATATTACTGTTAACCATAGTCCAACAATAGGTACACTTTTCCCCATGTATCCATCTATTTTTTTAACATTTGTTCCCCCTATTATTTATTTATTTTAATCCATATGTTTTACTCATCTGTCCATACCATAGATAAAAGGAGCATCAGACACAAGGTTTTCACAATCACATAGTCACATTGCGAAAGCTATATCATTACACATTCATGTTCAAGAAACATGCCTACTGGAACACAGCTCTACAGTTTCAGACACTTCCCTCTAGCCTCTCTAATCCACTTTAAACTAAAAAGGGGATATCTATATAATGCATAAGAATAACTTCCAGGATAACCTCTCAACTCTGAAATCTCTCAACCACTGACACTTTATTTTGTCTCATTTCTCTCTTTTCCCTTTCAGTCAAGAAGGTTTTCTCAATCCCTTGATTCTGAG
The DNA here is from genome assembly GCF_023851605.1 of Tamandua tetradactyla. Classification (NCBI taxonomy): domain Eukaryota; kingdom Metazoa; phylum Chordata; class Mammalia; order Pilosa; family Myrmecophagidae; genus Tamandua; species Tamandua tetradactyla. Next base: position 27,608,810 of record NC_135343.1, on the reverse strand, counting down.
TCCCAGCTCATCCAGGATTTCTGTCCCACGTTGTCAGGGAGGTTTACACCCCTGGGAGTTATGTCCCATATAGAGAGGGGGAGGGTATTGAGCTTGCTTGCTGTGTTGAGAGATAGTCCACACCTGAGCAACAAAAGAGATTCTCTAGGGGTGACTCTTAGGCTTAATTTTAACTGGGCTTAGCCTATCCTTTGCAGGGGTAAGTTTCATCGGAACAAACCCCAAGATTCAGGGCTCAGCCTATTGATTTGGTTGTCCCTACTGCTTGTGAGAATATCAGGAATTCTCCAAATGGGGAAGTTGAATTTTTCCCCTTTCTCACCATTTTCCCAAGGGGACTTTGCAAATACCTGTGAAGTAGGTTTTGCTACTATCCCTATTTTATAAATGATAAAAACTATGTTTCCATAGTTTAGATAAGTCACAGAAAGGTAATTTGCCTTTTGTCACATGGTGACAGGGACAAAATCTGTCATAGTATGTATTATTTGATATTTGTTGAGTGATTTACATATTTTATTATTATTATCTAATTATAAAAGGGCTGTGTTTATTAAATTTTATTTATTCTGTAGTTAATCAAGGTTTAGGCTTGGAATATAGGTTTTAAATACTCATGGAATTATTATTGAATGAAATGTGAATTTTCTTTTTTGCTTGCAAAGTTTGCTTCTCACAAATGCAGTGAAGCATTGACTCACTGTTGTTTTATGTTCCTCTAATAGTGCATTACACTCTAAAATAACTAAATTTACATTATAATAATTTAAGGAGTGATAACTATCCTATTTAGTAAGAACCTTGATATTTTTCTTCAGCATTTATTTAGTACAAGGCCAGAAAATAAAAATGATAATAAATGAGAAAAATTAGACTTAAAAGATAAAAACTATGTTTAAAAAATCACTGCTTAGGGTGGTGCACCAGTGGCTCAGTGACAGAATTCTTGCCTGCTGTACTGAAGACTGGGGTGGTTCAATTCCTGGGACCTGCCCCTGTAAAAAAGAAAAAAAATCGCTGCTTATTTTACTTTTTAGTGAGAAACAGCAACAGTTATCATCTTTGGTGTTGGGGCAGATTCAGTACATTAATACTTTTTGGTTTAAGAAAGAAATGTTCAATTTTAGATTTAGACTAGCTTCTTTACATTTATAAATTAAAAATCAAAACAAAAGCAAAAAGAAACAAACAGAAAGAGAAGCCAGAAAAATCCTCCAAAAGTCTTTTTTGCCGAAAGTATACATCTGACTAATGAGCATACATTTTAAAGTAAAGATTCTTTTTTAGATTTTGCCCTATAATAAATTCTCTCCTAGTAAAGCCTGAAATGACTTAGCTTGTTCATTCTCCCCTTTACCATTAAGCAAGTGAATGCACTAAGTATCTATCTGGAAATTGGGTTATTCTAGTTAAGATGCTGTCCAACTTTTTGGTCTTAGGTCTTCTTTAGACCTTAAAACTATTGAGGGTCCCAAAGAGCTTTTCTTTATGTGGGTTATATCTATTGATATTTGTCATATTAGAATTAAAACAAAATGTAAAAATATTTATTAATTCATAAAATAACAATAATAAACATATTTTTATGAAAATAACTATGTTTTCTAACAAAACAATTTAGTGGAAAGAGTGCTATTGTTTTATATTTTTGAAATCTCTGTAATGTCTGGCTTAATAGAAAAAGATGGATTTTTTTTCATATCTGCTCTGGTATTCAGTCTCCTGTAATATCACACGTTATGTAGCTTCTGGAAAACTCCATTGTATATTTGTGGGAGAATAAGAATGAAAAAGGCAAATAGCATCTTAGTGTCTTTATGCAAATAGTTTTGACTTTGTGAACTCCAACTGTACTTTGAGAACTGCTGAAGTTCTAGATACTAGTGAGTTAAACAGATAAATAGGCCCTTACAATCTTATTGAAAGAGGACATAATGAGATAGAAAAATGATTAATAATATGTGCAAGTCAAGGAATAAGGAAGTGGATTCTGAAATGTAGTAAATGGGGTGAGCTAGGGAGTGGGGGTCATTATGGTATTTAGATTTGGGCACCTTTTAATTAGAGAGTGTATCTTTCATATGACTTAGTAAATATTAGTTAATTAATCAATTCATAAAGAAGGTTAATTAATCAATACCAGATTGAATGAAATAGAGAGATGGGTAAAAAAGCTAAATAATGCAGAAGTGTTGGAGGCTGGGTGGTGGTTTAGAAATAAGCTTTGCCTTAGTAAAGGCCAGTTTCGGTTACCCAAATAATAAACTGCTACATCTCTAGAGAATTACCTTCATTTCTTTTTTTTTTAATTGTTTTACTTACTTGGTATGGAATTATATTCTGCTATTCCTTGTGTTTCTTCTCTTACCATTTCTCTCTAGGTCTGTGTCTATTTGTGAGTATGTGTGTGTATACACACATGTATATATGGTATATGTATGCACAACATAAGACATATACATATATAATATTTTGGGTATGGGCAGCACTGTAGATTGGTAATGGATTGGCTTTTGGGGGTCAGACTTCTGCTTTTTGCTATCTATGTAATTCCAAGAGAATTAACTTCTCAAAGCCTATTTCCTTCTTTGTAATAAGGGAATAATAATATCTCATATTCTAAATATTAAATGCAGTGATTTAATACATATATATTCCCAGCACAGTATACATTTGTTTAGTAAATAATAAATTACCTTGTATATTGAGTTTCAGAGAAAAATTATGTTTATGATAGTTCTTAAAAGACTCTCAGAAATTATTCTGAAAATTACCTCTGTTGACCCAAGAAGAATATTTTAATTTTAAAAATTTAAGAATTAAAATTTTGGACTACAAATCATAATTGAGCTTTAAATTACCTCAGTAGTTAACTCTAGTAGACTAACCCATACGAAATTGTTCTTTTTGTAGACCCCAAATTGTCTATATTGGCAACTTCATATGGTTCAATGTATAGCTACTTGAACTAGCCAATGGCTTTTTAAAATCGTCAGTTTAGAATTTATAAATACTTAGTATTTTTTGGAAAAAATGTTATTAAGCCCATTTTTGTATGTAAGGCACAGCAAGAAAGACAATAGACACAAGAATTTGGCCCAGGTATAAGTAACAAGATACAGACAAACATAAAAATATTAGATGGAACCTTAGAAGTTATCTCCACCACTTTTCAGATGCAGAAGCTAAAATCGCAATGAGTAAGTGTTCTAGTTTGCTAGCTGCTGGAATGCAATATTACCAGAAATGGAATGGCTTTTTAAAAAGGGGAATTTACAGTGGTCAGCAAGTCAGAGGAGGAGCCGGCAGGAGTGTGTAAATGTGAGATGAAATGTCTTGATTGTACCTGTTTGTGGTTTAGCTTTGTATTTAAAACAAACAAAAGCAAAGGAAATAAACTTGAAAATTGTTTGTCATCATAAAAACAAAACAAAAAATTAAAATATTTATTGCCAGGCAAAAAAAAAAAGGGGGGGGAATTTAATGAGTTGCTAGTTTACAGTTCCAAGGCCGAGAAAACGTCCCAATCAAAACAAGTCTATAGAAATGTCCAATCAAAGGCATCCAGGGAAAGATACCTTGGTTCAAGAAGGCCGATGAAGTTCAGCGTTTCTCTCTCAAGTGAGAAGGCACAAGGCGAACAGGCTCAGGGTTCCTCTCTCATCTGGAAGGGCATATGGCAACCATGGCATCATCTTCTAGCTTTCTCTCCTGTCGGGAGGCGTTTTCCTTCTTCATCTCCAAAGGTCACTGGCTGGTGGACTCTCTGCTTCGTGGTGCTGCAGCATTCTCTGCTCTCTCTGAATCTCTCATTCTCCAAAATATTTCCTCTTTTATAGGACTCCAATAAACCAATCAAGATCCACCCAAGTGGGTGGAGACATGTCGTCCCCTAATCCAGTTTAATAACCATTCTTGACTAAATCACATCATCCAGGGAGATGTTCTCATTACAGTTTCAAACATACGTATTAAATAGAGATTATTCTACCTTTATGAAATGGGATTTATATTAAAACATGGCTTTTCTTAGGGGGGCATACTTCCTTTCAAACCAGCACAGTAAGTAACTTTATGAAACCGTTATTAGAATTCAGGTTTCTTGATTGCCAGTCTAGTTCTTTTCTATTCTATCACATCTCTTTTCATTATAGTCTATATTAATTTGTCCTCTGCTATGACAAATACCACACAACGATTTTGGTTTAACAACAGGAATTTATTGTCTCAGGCTTTCAGAGGCTAGAAGGCTTGCTTCCTTCTGGGGTTGGTGGTCTTCCAGTGAGGGGCTGCCACAATCCTTGGGGTTCCTTAACTTGAATACCTACTTCATGTCACATGGTGATGTCTTTTCTCTTCTGGGTTACTGCCGACTTCCTGCTTCTCCCGGTGTCCTTCTCTGATTCTGGCTTCCAGTTTCTTTCTCTTTATTAGACCTCCAGTAGTCCAGATTAAGACACAACCTCATTAAATTGGGCCATACCTTCACTAAAAATGGTATCTTCAAGTGAGCCTATTTACAATGGATTCACACCCACAAGAATGTGGATTAAGATGAAGAACATGTCTAAATTGTGGCACATAATTCAATCTACCACACTGTCCTTTGATAAGCTATTTTTTTTTCTTGTGACCTTTGTTATGTCTTCCTTTGTTTGATTTTTGTTGTGTGGAGCATAGTTTTCTTGTTTGGGTTGGGGTTTGTGTTAAAGTGGGGCATTGAGAAGTTTGGAAGGATTGGATAAAGAAGTGCTGATTGGGAGGAATAGGTATTAGCTCGTCTCAGTTTCTTGCTGATTTGCCATATCAGGAGGTTTAGACAGTTTTTCATTTTTTTTTCAGATGACCTGTTGCAGCTAATAGTGTTATGTCCCCAAACAGAATTAATTGAGTGCCTCACTAAAGAATGGAATGGAAAACCACCATCTTTGTCTTTTGGTCTTGCCATACTTCATCTGTTTTCTGCAGATATGAAAAAAGTTGGCATTAAGCTACTTCAAGAAATTAGTAAAGGTGGGAAAGGTAAGTAGAGTAAAATGCTGTTGTGGAAGAAACAGTAATGGGTTGTTTAGGAGTCAGAAAAAGAAGTTGCTGGTCACAATTGAAATACTTGGACAACATTGTGGGGAAGGTTTAAGGTTATTGTGTATGAATTAATTCAGATTTTCTATTTTATTCCTCAACCAAATATATGCATATATTCACTCTGAACCTAATTCTGCCATGTGGTCAAGAATATCTAATCAAATCTCACTTTTTTCCTTTCTTTCAGTAATTTAATGTAGAACTTGAGCAGACAACTTTTTAAAAAAGTATTGAATAGTGTCAAGGAAAGAATAGTATATACTCCATAAATTACATGAAAACATATTTTGGAAGACAATTTTATACTTTGAAATTATCACTACAGATATCAACTAAAATATTTTATTTGATAGTAAAATAATTATCATGGTAGAAAGAAAATAATAGTAATGATGATATTCGAAAAGGAGATACTCTTTCACAAAGTCTCATAAGTAATGCAGGTACTTATGAAATGTTCCATAAAAATATATATCCCAAAGACAGTCATTATCATTGATTTTCAAAAATAAACAATATTATTAGATTTATTTTATAAACAAAATCCTTCTTTTATTTCCTTTAGAAAGATATTTGTTGATTAAGAGGTCTCCATCTAGAGATAGGATGATGGATTTACCAAAGAGTTTCTCAAGCCTCTGGGTCAGCACTACTAGGATTGTGAAAACTAGATCTTTTGGCCCTCAGTTGATAGTTTCCAGGGGTGCCTTTTAGACTCCCTAGAAATCAGTAAATAAGGCTGATTCTACCCCTTTACATTTTGAGATTCCTGCTTTGCAGCCTTCAACATCTGGTATCTTACCAGGAAGGAGGTGAGTAGAAGAGTGTGGAATGTGAGAAATGGTAGAGGATTGTGAAAAGGTTAATGACAAAGGAGGAGGAAATGAAACAGAAATTTGAGTACCTACCATGAGCTGAACTAAGCACTCTAAATGTCATTAATCATGTGGGAATCAGGTGAATTTTAATAGTAATAGATTTGAAATGATGTCCCTTTCTATTTGTGAAGAATCATTGAGTGTAGATTATCAAATAAGGATAAATGCCATATTAAATAATGTTGTGTTTTGTCTGCAGATGCAATTGAACATCTTATCATAAGTGATCCATTTTTCTGCCTAGAAAAGTGGCAAGAAATGGCAAATATATGTTCACAAATTGGCTTTGACAAATTATCTGAGGACATTATGTCTATTCTTCTGTCTCAGGCCGGAGTTATCGAAATTTCTGAAGAGAATGATACAGTCAACTTAATGGAACATGTTTTTTGGTAGTTCCATATCTTCACCAATTGAGGGAGCTTGTATAACATTTTATGTATGTTGGTTGGGTAAGCTGGTCCTGGCATTGCTAATTTATAAATAAATCTATAAGATAGAGCCCTCAGAAACAAATCACACTTCTTATTATGACAACATTTAGATTTGTCCTTGATACCACTGCTTTCTTTTTTCATATGGTCATTTCTTATATTGAGCCTCGATAAAATCCAAGAATATGATTTTGTGTAAAAATGAATGTAGACGTTTCTATCTAAGGATATAAGCTAATGTACAGAAATATTTTTCTTTGGTGATCTATTTGATAACAAGAACTTAGAATATGTGGGCAGTATATTGTCCATTAGACTGTCTTCCCAAATATCAAATGCTACAAACCTGACTTGACAAGAGAAGCTGATATCATCTCAAGCTTGAACTCTTTGATAAGAACATAGAGTTGAGTAATTTCGTACTGCTGATTTAAGGAAGTGACACATGCTTTAATATATACACATTACAAAGGTTATACACTTCTACTATAAAATTTGGGAACTTGGTACATTATTACATAGAGAGAGAACCAGACATATTTGGCATGGAAGTAGACCTGCACATCTCTAGGCATGGAAAATGTGTCCTAAGAAGTGGTTTTGGATCATTTCAAGTCTCTAGATAAGTATTTGATTGAGAGTTCAGAGTTCTCTGCCATGGATAGGTGTGGTATTTAAAATATTTAATGAATCAAGCAGGACAGATGCCTGACTCATCAGTACAGCTTTCAGACTTTATGCCACACCATGCATAACTGCTGAATGTCAGCCTTGATCATGGAACATGGCAAAAGTGAGCAGCTATTAGATAAAATGAGATCAAAGAGCATAACTTTTTCTCCTAAATTTAAGTTGAATGTATTATTTTTAATTTTGTAATGGAAAGAATATGAACTCAAAGTCATACAGCCTCATATGCAAATTCTGGTCCTACCATTTACTCATTTGTAAAATATGAGCAATAATAAAAGGGTTGTTGTGAGGATTAGCAATAAGGTATGTATAGTGTATATGTATAGCATAATGGAAGAACTTAGAAGATACCTGTTATTTCAAGGCAATAATTCCCAGAATCACATTTTCCTCTATTTGGTCTGTACTTACTAATTCCCATATTTCTATCAATTTGTATTTAATGTAACTATCATCGTCTGGAGTGTTTGATATATTGATATACAGTATTGCCTAATAATATTTTAAGTTATCTGTCCACATTCATATTAGAGTTTCCTGGCTTATTATAAATCCAGAAGGATAGTGGCTGAGTTTTTAGTTTTTCCCTATAGTGCTTAACATAGTACCAGATAATTAAAATGCAGTTTTCTAAAACTTCATCTTTTTACGAAAGTATTTCGTGTGTATAATTTAAAAAGAAATGTATTACTAAAAGGCTTGTAATGGCTAATAATATTTTGATCACTGGCCTTCCTATTAGCTGTGACTTTTTTAAAAAAAGACGAAAGAGTAAAAAAGGAAGGGAAAGAAAAGACTTCAGCAGTGTTCATTGTTTTTTTCTTATAGGTGTATATTTAACATTTATTTTTTAGTTATTTTTAAATTAGAAGTTGCAAGTTTACAGAAAACTCATGCATAAAATACAGGACCCCTATGAATACTTCTCTCCCCCTGAACACTTTCGTGAACACTTGGCACCAATGTGGCACCTTTGTTACAACTGATGAAACAACAGTTCTATAATTATACCATTCATCAGAGTCCATAGATAATATTAGGGTTTGATGTTTGTGTTTTACAGTCCTATGATTTTTAAACTTTTTTTATTAATTAAAAAAATTAACAAACAAAACATTTAGATATCATTCCATTCTACATATACAATCAGTAATTCTTAATATCATCACATAGTTGCCTATTCATCGTTTCTTAGTACATTTGCATCGATTTAGAAAAAGAAATAAAAAGACAACAGAAAAAGAAATAAAATGATAATAGAGAAAAAAAAGACTATACATACCATACCCCTTACCCCTCACTTTCCTTTACCACTATTTCAAACTGAATTTATTTTAACATTTGTTCCCCCTATTATTTATTTTTATTCTATATGTTCTACTCTTCTGTTGATATAGTAGCTAAAAGGAGCATCAGACATAAGGTTTTCACATTCACAGAGTCTCATTGTGAAAGCTATATCATTGTTCAATCATCATCAAGAAACATGGCTACTGGAACACAGCACTACATTTTCAGGCAGTTCCCTCCAGCCTCTCCACTACATCTTGAACAACAAGGTGATATCTACTTAATGCGTAAGAATAACCTCCAGGATAACCTCTCGACTCTGTTTGGAATCTCTCAGCCATTGACACTTTGTCTCATTTTACTCTTCCCCCTTTTGGTGGAGGAGTTTCTCTCAATCCCTTAATCCCACCATTTTTGGTTCATTGTGGTTCTGATTTGCATTTCCCTAATGGCTAATGAAGTCAAGCATCTTTTCATGTGCTTATTGGCAATTTGTATACCTTCTTTGGAAAAAATGTCTATTCAAGTCTTTGGCTGATTTTTAAACTGGGTTGTCTGTCTTTTTGTTGTCAAGTTGTAGGATTTCCTTATATATTCTAGATATTAACTCAGATATGTGGTTTCCAAATATTTGCTCCCATTCTGTTTATTTTCTTTTTACTTTCATGATGAAGTCCATTGATGCACAAAAGTTTTTAATTTTGCAGAAGTCCTAGTTACATTCTCTTTGCTGCTCAAGCTTTTGATGTAGTCTAAGAAACCACTGCCTCATGCAGGGTTCTAAAGATGCATTCCTATGTTTTCTTCCAAGAGTTTTATATTTCTGGTTCTTATATTTAAGTATTTGAGGCATTCTGAGTTAATTTTGTATATAGTGTAAGGTAGGAGTCCACCTTCATCATTTGCATGTGGACATCCATCTTCCCAACACCATTTGTTGAAGAGGTATTTTTCCCCATTGATTGGACTTTGCACCTTAGTCAAAAATCAATTGGCTATCTCTCTCTAAGTCAACTCTGCAAATAAACTCAGTGCCCTCCCCCATACATGGGACATGATGTGTAGGGATGTAAATCTCCCTGGCAACATGGGACATGACTCCCAGGGATGAGCCTGGCCCTGGCATTGTTGGATTGAGAAAACCTTCCTGACCAAAGGGGGAAAAGAAGTGAAGCAAAGTAAAATTTCAGTAACTAAGAGATTTCAAATAGAGTTGAGAGGTCATTCTGGAGGTGATTCTTATGCATGATATGGATATTCCTTTTTATTTTCTAGTGTATTATAATAACTAGAAGGAAATACCTGAAACTGTTGAACTGTAATCCAGTAGCCTTGCTTCTTGATAATGATTGTATAACTACATAGCTTTTATAGTGTAACCATGTGATTGTGAAAAATTTGTGACTGACACTCCCTTTATTCAGTATATGGGCAGATGAGTAAGAAAATAAAGACAAAAAAATAAACAAATGGTAGGAGGGTGTTTTGGTTTTCTAGTACTACCGAATGCAAAATATCAGAAATGGATTGGCTTTTACAAAGGGGATTATTAAATTACAGATTTACATTTCTAATGCCATGAAAATGTCTGAATTAAGGCATCAGCATGATGATACCTGGACTCCCACTGGCATTTGGAATATCTCTGTCAGCTGGGAAGGCATGTGGCTGATGTGTCCCTGTCCCTTGTGCCTGAGCTCTGTTGTCTCAGCCTCAGTTTCCAGTGGAGGTTCCTCACTTAGCATCTCTGGAGCAAACTCTAGGTTTCATCTCTTAGCTTAGCAGTTCCAAATGTCTGTGTCTTGGCATCTCCTCTATGTATTGGGTCTCCAAGCATCTGAACTCTCTGCTCTCTGTGTCAGCTATTTTAAGGACCCCAGTAAACTAAGACCCATCTTGAGTGGGTGGGGTCACATCTCCATCTTATCAGAAGTTCACACCCACAATTGGGTGGGTTATATTTCCATAAAAACAGTCTACCTTAGAGGTCCCACCCTACAATGTGGATTAGGATTTAAAGAGCACAGTTGGACAAAAGATAAAGCAGGAAGCAGGGCAAGATGGTGGCATAGTGAGGTGTGGAATTTAGTTCATCCTCCAGAGCAGCTAGTAAATTGCCAGGAACGGTGCAGAACTGCTGGGGGAACATCGGTTACCTGACACTTAGCATACACCAGTTTGAACCAGGTGAAACAGCTGAGATCCCAAACAGAACTATAAGTCCCCCAAGCTGTGGCGGCTGGTGCCCCTCCCCCAAAGGCAGAGCAGGTTGGTTCCCTGAGGGGAAAGAAAACAGACTTTACTAGCAGCAAGGGCTTAATTTAACCAAGCTCCAATTGTGGAATTAATTAACAAATTCTGACTACTGAGAACAAACACAGATTAACCTAGAATAAGCACTAAAGGAACTAGGAGTTTTTTTCCTAGCAGAGAAGGGGTGGGACAGACAGAAAAAACAAACAATAACAGAGACTTTTTAAGTCAGACAGCATAAAATACTGGAAAAGGGATGGGGCTCCAAGAAAACGGGGCACATAGAGCCTGGAGATACATAGAGCCACTTACCAACTCTAGCTGTTGATTGACAAAATTGAGGAATGAGGGTCCAGCTCTGAAAAGGCTTTTTTGCCTTTTTTTTTTTAAAAATTTCTTAAACAGCTCATTAGCTAGAACTGGAAGCACTCTCAGGCTCAAGCACTGCCCCAGGCAAGGGTGGAGTTAAGCGTGTGTGGGAGACAGAGTAACCAGTCAGGAGAAAGGGGTTAATTCCCTAAAGGGTGTATCTTCCTCAAGAAAAGGGAGTGGGGTGGGGCCCAGCTCAAGTGAAATCCCTCCTTCAAGAATTCAGGCCCCAGGCACTGGAAAACAGGAGCAATCAAAGCCATCATACTACCTCAACTCTGTCTCAATCATGCCTGAGGCAAGGAAAGTCTGCTGAAATTAATGGCATGGCATCACTTTAAGTTGTTGGGAAGCTGCAAGCAAACAACACCACATACTGGGCAAGATAGGAAAAGCAGAGTCTAGAGGCTTCATAGGAAAGTCTGACAACTTGTTGGGTTTCACCCTCAGGGGAAACTGATGCTGACTACTCTTTTCTTCTGAGACATGGGCCTGTTTGGTCTGGAAAACTCTGACTGGGTCTATAATATGTGAGGAGACCCTTCTCAAAAAAAAAAAAAATGGCTCAATATAGGCAAGGCAAGAAACAGAGAAACAAGAACTGAAAAATTCTGATCAGTTAAATAGAACTTGTGCTAGAGGTCTAGAATAAGTTGAAGTGAATGTCAAAGAACAGATAGAAGACAAAGCCATCCAGTAAGAAAACCCTAGGTAAAAGAGTGAAAACAACCTCCAGAATTAACTAAGGAAATTAAATGCCTAGATGCCAGCCAAAAATAACTAGTCATACAAGGAAAATCAAAGATATGGTCCAATCAAAGAAAGTTCGTCAAACCAACACTTCAAATGTGAGACAGGAATTGAAACAACTCTGAATTTTTGAAAAGACATGGAAAATCTCATCAAAAATCAAATCAACAAGCTTAACATTCAGCAAACAAAAGTAGAACTTGAAAGTCTGAAAAAAAATCAGAACTTATGGGAATGAAAGTTACAATAGAAGAGATGAAAAAGCAATGGAAACCTACAATAGATTTGGAGAGGCATAAAAAAGATTAGTGAACTAGAGGACTGAACACCTGAAATCTGACACTCAAAAGAAAATATAGGGAAAAGAATGGAAAAATATGAGCAGGTCTCAGGGAATTGAATGACAACATGAAGCACATGAATATTTTTGTTGTGGATGTCCCAGAAGGAGAAGAGAAAGGAAAAGGAGGAAAACTAATGGAGAAAATAACTACTCAAAATTTCCCTCTCTTATGAAAGACATAAAATTATAGATCCAAGAAGTGCAATGTACCTCAAACAGAATAGATCCAAATAGACATACTCCAAGACACTTACTAATCAGATTGTCAAATGTCAAAGACAGAGAATTTTGAAAGTAGCAAGAGAAAAGCAACCCATCACATACAAGGGAAGCTCACTAAGACTATGTGTGGATTTCTCAGCAGAAACCATGGAGGCAACAAGGCAGTGGTATGATATATTTAAGAATCTAAAAGAGAAAAATTGCCAACCAAGAATTCTATACCCAGCAAAATTGTCCTTAAAAATGAGGGGGACTCTCTGGTGTTTGTTTCCAGGATGACATAGAAAACAAGGAATAATGGTCATGCCAAAAAGGGCCACAGCCACATGCAGCCTATTCACTGCATGAACTGTGCACGCTGCATGCCCAAGGATGAGGCCATTAAGAAGTTCATCATTTGAAACATATTAGAGGCCACAGTCATCAGGTTTCATTTCTGAAACAAGTGTCTTTGATGCCTATGTGCTTTCTAAGCTGTATGTGAAACTACATTACTATGTTAGTTGGCCATTCACAGCAAGGTGGTCAGGAACCAATCTCATGAAGCCTGGAAGGACAGGACACCCCCACCCTGATTTAGACCTGTAGATGTTTCCCTGTGACCTCCACTGAAGCCCATGTAAGGAGATGAGTCCATAAAGATTGAAGAAAAACTACTCTCTTGGAAGCAAATAAACTTTATAGCATAAGTGTGTCTGTTCCAGATAGGTAGGGGGTCTGGGATGTCAAAGGGATTCTGCACCAAGTATTCAAGTGTGGAATCCCAGGTAATCCTTTTAAATTTTAACTTTTTGTCCTGAAATACTTCCAAACGTACAGGACAGTTAAAAAATAATATACGCCCCATACATAAAACTCGAGCATGCCCTTACCCCCCAAATGCCCAGATTCACCAATGTTAATATCTTGCCACATTTGCTGTATCATTCTGTTTATCAATCTTAATGTGTAGGCTCCTCAAACAACATTACTGCCATGGGCTTTTCTTGAGAATGAGGATATTCACTTATGGAGCCACCTTAAGTGCAGTTAATCAAGTTCAAGGAGTTTGACCATGTTCTTAACCTCCTCTATAAAGTTCTTGTCACGAATTGCATGTTTTTTTTTTTTACATTAAGTTCAAAACCAGATTTTTCAATTATACTTCATGCATTTACCTTTTAGATCATGAAGGAAGTAAGTGGAGTTACAAACTAAAAAAAAAAATAAAAATAAAAATAGAAATGAGGGGGAGATTAAAATATTTTCAGACAAACATTCACTGAGAGTATTTATGACTAAGAGACCAGCTTTGTAAGAAATACTAAAGACAGGGGTCATTTTCAAGGTAGACCATATGCTAGGTCACAAAGCAAGTCTCAATAAATTTAAAAAGAGTGAAATCAGACAAAACACTTTCTCAGATCATAATGGAATGAAGTTGGAAATCAATAACAGTCAGAGGGCCAGAAAATGCAAAATATAGGGAGGCTAAACAACACACTCTTTAACAACCAGTGGGTAAAGAAAGAAATTACAAAAGAATTCAGTAAATATCTCGAGGCAAATGAAAATGAAAACACAATGTATCAAAATTTATGGGATACAGCAAAGGCTGTGTTAAGAGGGAAATTTATTGCCTTAAATGTCTATACTAAAAAAGAAGAAAGAGCAAATATCAAGAAATTAACTACTCACTTGGAAGAACTAAAGAAAGAATAGCAAACTAACCCCAAAGCAAACAAAAGGAAGGAAATAATGAAGATTAGAGCAGAAATAAATGAAATTGAGAACATGAAAACAATCAAGAAAATCAACAAAATCAAAAGTTGGTTCTTTGAGAAAATTGACAGACCTTTAGCTAGAAAGAAACAAAAAGAAAAAGGAAAGGATGCAAATAAAATTGTAAATGGGAGAGGAATGATAACTACTAACACCACAGAAGTAAAGGAGGTAATGAGGGAGATGTTATGAGCAACTATATGCTAATAAACTAGGCAATGTAGATGAAATGGATAACTTCCTAGAAAGGCATGAACAAACAACATTCACTGGGAAAGAAATAAGATGACCTTAATAAACCAATCACAAGTAAATAGATTGAGTCAGTCATCATGAAGCTCCTCAAAAAAGTCCAGGACTAGATGGATTCACATGAAAATTCTAGGAAGCATAGAAGAAAGAATCTGTACCAATCCTGCTCAAACTCTTCAAAAAAATGTAAGAGGAGGCAAAGCTACCTAACTCATCTATGAAGCCAATATCACCCTAATACCAAAGCCAGACAAAAATATTACAAGAAAAGAAAATCACAGACCAATCTCTTTAATGAATACAAATTCTAATGAATGCAAAAATCCTCAACAAAATACTTGCAAATCAAGTCCAGGAGCATACACCACGACCAAGTGGAATTTATTCCAGTTATGCAAGGATGATTCAAAATAAGAAAACCAATTAATGTAATACACCATATCAAAAAAATCAAAGTGGAAAACTACCTGATCATCTCGATGCAGGAAAGACATTTGACAAAATTCAGCTTCTTGATGAAAGCACTTCAAACAATAGGAATAGAAGGGAATTTTGTCAACATGATAAAGGAAACATATGAAAAACCCACTGCTAACATCATCCTCAATGGGAAAAGACTGAAAGTTTTCCCTCTAAGATCAGGACCAAGACAAAGATACCCACTGTTACCACTGTTATTCAACATTATGCTGGAAGTTCTATCCAGAGCAATTAGACAAGAAAAATAAATAAATGGCATCCAAAGTAGAAAGGAAGAAGTAAAACTCTTACTGTTTGCAGATGATACTGATATCATACTAGAGCTAATAAATGAGTATAGAAAAGTGGCAGGATACAAGATCAACATCACCAAATCTGTCATGTTTCTGTATACTAGTGATGTATACTAGTATACCGAAAACTACCAGAAATTGCTAAAAGAAATCATGGAAGACCTAAATAAATGGAAGGGCATACCATGTTCAGGGATTGGACGACTAAATATAGTTAAAATGTAAGTTCTACCCAAATTAATTTATAGATTCAATGCAATACCAATTAAAATCCCAAAAGCTTACTTTTCAGAAATATAAAAACCAATAACCAAATTTATTTGGAAGGGCAGGGTGCCATGAATAGTTAAAAAATATCTTGAGAAAGAAAAATGAAGTGGGAGGTCTCCCACTACCTGACTTTAAAGCATATTACCAAGCTACAGTGGTCAAAACAGCATGTTACTGGCATAAAGATAGATGTATTGACCAATGGAATAGAATAGAGTGTTCAGATATAGACCCTCTCATCTATATGGATAATTGATCTTTGATAATGCAGTCAAACAAACTCACCTGGGTCAGAGCAGCCTCTTCAATAAATGGTGCTTGGAGAACAGGATCTCCATATGCAAAATAATGAAAGAGGATCCATATCTCACACCCTATACAAAAATTAATTCAAAATGGATCAAAGACCTAAACATTAGTGCTAAGAAGTTAAAACTTTTAGAAGAAAATATAGAAAAATATTTTATAAAACCTGTAAATAGGAAGTGGTTTCCTAGATCTTACACCCAAAACACAAGTATTGAAGAAAGAAATAGATAAATGGGAACTCCTCAAAATTAAACAGTTTTGTGCATCAAAGTACTTTGTCAAAAAGGTAAAAAAAAAAAAAAAGGCAGCCTACACGATGGGAGACAATATTTGGAAACCACATATCAGATAAGGGTTTAGTACCCAGAATATATAAAGAGATTCTTCAACTCAACAACAAAAAGTCAAGCAATCTGATTTAAAAATTGGCAAAAGACATGAACAGACACTTTTCAGAAGAGGAAATACAAATGGCTAAAAGGCACATGAAAAAATGCTCAACTTCCCTGACTATTAGGGAAATGCAAATCAAAACTACAATGAGATATCATCTGACACCCGCTAGAGTGGCCATTAAAAAAGAAACAGAAAATGACAAATGCTGGAGAAGATGTGGAGAAAGTGGTATCCTAATCTGTTGTTGGTGGGAATGTAAAATGGTACAATCACTCTGGAAGGCAGTTTGGTTGTTCCTCAGGAAGCCAAGTATAGAAATGCCATATGATCCAGCAATCCCATTAGTAGGTATATATTTAGAGGAACTACAAGCAAGGACACAAACAGACATTTGCACACTCATGTTTTTAGCACTATTATTTATGATTGCCCAGAGATAGAAACAGCCCAAATGTCCATAAATGGATGAATGGCTAACCAAGCTGTAGTTGGTATATACAAAATGATGGACTATTACACAGCTCTAAGACAGAATAAAGTCATAAAGCATGTAACAGTGTAGATGAACCTTGAGGACATTATGCTGAGTGCAATTAGCCTGGAACAAAAGGACAAATACCGTATGATCTCACCAGTGTGAATTAACATTAATGTGTGAACTTTGAGCACTAAAGTAAAGAACACAGGTTATCAATACCGGACCCGATCTAGGGAAGATGGTGGCTTAGTAAGGTATAGGATGTAGTTTGTCCTCCAGAGAAGCTAGTAAATAGCCAGGAACAGTACAGAAAAACTGTTGGGGCCATGTCAGTGACTGGACAAACAGTGTACCCCAGTCTGGACAAGCTGGACCGGCTGTGAGCCCACCCAGTACTGTGAGTCCCCAAAGCCACAGCAGCTGGCACCCCTCCCCTACAGGCTGCTTCCCAGAGGGGATATGAAAGAGACTTCACTAGCAGCAAGGGCAAGGCACAACCAAGCTCCGATTGTGGAATTAACAAATTCTGACTACTAAAAATAAGCCCCCAGCTCACCTGAGCCTCAAGTAAAAGCTAAGGTTGCTGGGTTTTGCCCTGACACAGAGCAGGCAGGGCTGATGGAAAAAGAAAAAAAAAAAAAAAGCAGAGGTTTTTTTGATCAGTCAGTGCAAAATACTTGAAAGGGTCTGGGCCCTGAAGGAAAGGAGGGGATACATAGGACCTGGAGATACACAGTGCAATGTACCAACAAAGCTCTTGATCAGCAAACATGAGGAACAGGGGTCCTGCTCTGAAGCAGATTTTTTTTTTCTTTTCTTTTTCTGGCTGTGTTTCTGTGGCTTGACTGCTGTTTGGATACAGCTGCAGGGCTTCTCAGGCTCTGACTCCCCCAGGCAGGTGCCAAATTAAACTGGTTAGAGAGTTTGTCTGGAGGCTGTGCCTTCCCCAGGAGAGAGGTGGGACCTAGCTCAGGTGGAATCCCTCCCTCAAGGAATTCATACACCAGGGTCTGGAAAACTGAAGCAATTAACAACAGCCTACAACCTGTCCTCTGTCTCAACCATGCCCCCAGCAGGGAGAGTCTGCTGAAGTTAAAGGTACCACATCACCTTTACTGGTGGGACCCACAGGCAGACAGGCGCCACATGCTGGGCAGCATAGGAAAAACAGAGAGTCCAGAGGCTTCATAGGAAAGTCTTTCAACTTTCTGGGTCTCACCCAAAGGGAAAACTGATGCAGGTGACTCTTTCCTCCTGACAGAAGGTCAGTTTGGTCTGGTAAAATCTGGCTGGGGTTTATAATACCTAAGTCGCACCTCCTGAGGGTGGGGGTGGGGGTGGAGAGAAAGGCACCATACTGGTGGGGCAAGAAACAAGAAAATAAGAACTAAAAATTCTGATCTGTTAAACAAAACCTAAGCTAGAGGTCCAGAAAAAGCTGAACTGAATGTCAAAGAACAAACACAATGAATTCATCCAGCAAGAAAACCCTAGGTAAAAGAAGTGAAAGCAATCTCCAGAATAAACTAATTAAGGTAATTAAATGCCTAGATACCAGCAAAAAAATAACAAATCACACTAGGAAAATACAAGATATGGCCCAGTCAAAGGAACAAACCAACAATTCAAATGAGATACAGGAGTTGAAACAATTAATTCAGAATGTTTCAGCAGCAATGGAAAACCTCATAAAAAATCAAATCAGTGAATTGAGGGAGGATATAAAGAAGGCAAGGGATGAACAAAAAGAAGAAATCAAAAGTCTGAAAAAACAAATTACAGAACTTATGGGAATGAAAGGCACAGAAGAAGAGATTTAAAAAAAACAATGGAAACCTACAATGTTAGATTTCAAGAGGCAGAAGATAGGATTAGTGAACTGGAGGTTGGGACATCTGAAATCCGACAAGCAAAAGAAAATATGGGGGAAAGGATGGAAAAATATGAAGCACACGAATATACATTTTGTGGGTGTCCCAGAAGGAGAAGAGAAGAGAGAAGGAGGAGGAAAACTAAAGGAGGAAATTATCACTGAAAATGTCCCAACTCTTATAAAAGACTTAAAATTACAGATCCAAGAAGTGTAGCATACCCCAAACAGAATAGATCCAAATATATGTACCCCAAGACACTTATTAATCAGAATGTCAGATGTCAAAGAGAAAGAGAGAATCTTGAAAGCAGTGAGAGAAGCAATCCATCAAATACAAGGGAAGCCCAATAAGACTACGCATAGATTTCTCAGCAGAAACCATGTAGGTGAGAAGACAGTGGTATGATATATTTAAGATAATAAAAGAGAAAAACTGCCAACCAAGAATTCTATATCAAGCAAAACTGTTCTTAAAAATGAGGGGGAAATTAAAACATTTTCATACAAAAAATCATTGAAAGAATTTGTGACCAAGAGACTGGCTCTACAAGAAATACTAAAGGGAGCACTAGAGACAGATAGGAAAAGACAGGAGAGAGAGATATGGAGAAGAGCGTAGAAATGAAGACTATTAGTTAAGGTACAAAGAAGAAAAATTAGATATAACATATGTTCTAGTTTGCTAACTGCCAGAAGGCAATATACCAGAAGCGGAATGGCTTTTAAAAAGGGGAATTTAATGAGTTGCTAGTTTACAGCTCTAAGGCTGAGAAAATGTCCCAGTTAAAACAAGTCTATAGAAATGTCTAATCTAAGGCATCCAGGGAAACACACCTTGATTCAAGAAGGCCAATGAAGTTTAGGGTTTCTCTCTCAAGTGGAAGGGTACATGGCGAACACAGTCAGGGTTCCTCTCTCATCTTGAAGGGCACATGGCAAACATGGCATCATCTGCTAGCTTCTTCTCCTGGCTTCCTGTTTCATGAAGCTCCCGAGGAGGCATTTTCTTTCTTCATCTCCAAAGGTTGCTGGCTTGTGGGCTCTCTGCTTCTCATGGCTATGTCATTCTTCTCTCTCCGTTTCTCCCTCATTCTCCAAAATGTTTCCTCTTTTGTAAGACTTCAGAAACTTATCAAGACCCACCCAAATGAGCAAAGACACGCCTCTACCTAATCCAGCTTAATAATCACTCTTGATTAAATCACACCTCCAGGGAGATTATCTAATTACAGTTTCAAAGATACAATACAGAATAAGGATTAGAAGAAATGGCTGCCTTAACAAAATGGGATTAGGATTAAAACATGGCTTTTCTAGGGTCTATACATCATTTCAAACCAGCAAAACATATAAAATCAAAAAGGCAAAATGGTGGAAGAAAGTACTGCCCTTACAATAATAACACTAAATTTTAATGGATTAAACTCCCAATCAAAAGACATAGACTGACAGAATGGATTTAAAAACAGGACCCATTTATATACTGTCTACAGGAGATTCATCTTAGACACAAGGATAAACATAGGTTGATAGTGAAAGGTTGGGAAAAGATATTTCATGCAAACAACAATCAGAAAAGAGTAGGAGTAGGAATACTAATAATCCAACAAATTAAACTTCAAATGTAAAACAATTAAAAGAGACAAAGAAGGACACTATGTATTAATAAAAGGAACAGTTCAACAAGAAGACATAACAATAATAAATATTTATGCACCAAGTCACAGTGCTCCAAAATACATGAGGCAAACACTGAAAAGAGAAATAGACACATCTACCATAACAGTTGGAGACTTCAATACTGCACTCTCATCAATGGACAGAACATCTAGAAGAGGATCAATAAAGAAACAGAGAATTTGAACAGTACAATAAATTAGCTAGACTTAACAGACATTTATAGAACATTACACCCCACAACAGCAGGATACACCTTTTCCTCAAGTGCTCATGGATCATGCTCAAGGATAGACCATATGCTGGGTCACAAAGCAAGTCTCAATAAATTTAAAAAGATACAAATTATACAAAACACTTTCTCAGATCGTAAAGGAATGAAGTTGGAAATCAATAATAGGCAGAGGGCCAGAAAATTCACAAATACATGGAAGCTCAACAACGCACTCTTAAACAACCAGTGGGTCAAGAAAGAAATTACAAGAGAAATCAGTAAATATCTCGAGGCAAATGAAAATGAAAACACAACATATCAAAATTTATGGGATGCAGCAAAGGCAGTGCTAAGAGGGAAATTTACTGCCCTAAATGCCTATATCAAAAAAGAAGAAAGAGCAAAAATCGGGGAATTAACTGTTCACTTGGAAGAACTAGAAAGAATAGCAAACTAACCCGAAAACAAACAAAAGGAAAGAAATAAAGAAGATTAGAGCAGAAATAAATGAAATTGAGAACATGAAAACAATTGAGAAAATCAACAAAAACAGAAGTTGGTTCTATGAGAAAATGAATAAGATTGATGAACCCTTAGCAAGACTGACAAAAAGAAGAAGAGAGAGGCTGCAAATAAATAAAATCAGAAATGGAAGAGGAGAAATAACCACAAACCCTGAAGAAATAAAGGAGGTAATGAGAGGATACTATGAACAACTTTATGCTAAAAAACTAGACAATGTAGATGAAATGGATAAATTCCTAGTTAGGCATGAACAACCAACATTGACTTGAGAAGAAATAGATGCCCTCAACAAACCAATCACAAGTAAAGAAATTGAATTAGTCATTAAGAAGCTCCCCAAAAAGAAAAGTCCAGGACCAGATGGCTTCACATGTGAATTCTACCAAACATTCAAGAAAGAATTAGTGCCAAACCTGCCCAAATGCTTCAAAAAAATTGAAGAGAAGGGAAGGCTACCTAACCCATTCTATGAAGCCAACATTGCCCTCATGCCAAAGCCAGACAAAAATACTACAAGAAAAGAAACTTACAGACCAATCTTTCTAATGAATATAGATGCAAAAATCCCTCAACAAAATTCTTGCAAATCGAATCCAGCAACACATTAAAGAATTATACATCATGGCCAAGTAGGACTCACCCCAGGTATGCAAGGATGGTTCAACATAACATAATCAATTAATGTAATACACCATATCAACAAATCAAAGCAGAAAAACCACATGATCATCTCGATTGATGCAGAGAAGGCATTTTCTATTCCTATTTGACAAAATTCAACATCCTTTCTTGTTGAAAACATTTCAAAGGATAGGAATAGAAAGGAGCTTCCTAAAATGATAAAGGGAATATATAAAAACCCACAGCTCATCATCCTCAATGGGGAAAAACTGAAACCTTCTCCCCTAAGATCAGGAACAAGACAAGGAAGTCCACTATCATCACTGTTATTCAACATTCTGTTGGAAGTTCTAGCCAGAGCAATTGGACAAGAAAAAGAAATACAAGGCATGAAAATTGGAAAGGAGGAAGTAAAACTCTCACTGTTTGCAGTTGATATGATACTATATGTCAAAAACTCCAAAAAACCCACAGCAAAACTACTAGAGCTAATAAATGAATACAGCAAAGTGGCAGGTTACAAGATCAACACTCAAAAATCTGTAGTTTCTATTCACTAGTAATGAACAATCTGAGGGGGAAATCAAGAAAAAAATTCCATTTACAATTGTAACCAAAAGAATAAAATATTTAGGAATAAATTTAACTAAGGAGAACAGCTCCCGGAGCCACGACAGAGACCAGACACACAGCGTACCCCATTCTGGACCGGCTGGACCGGCTAAGAGACTCTGCTACAGTGAGGTCCCCAAGAGGCGTGCGCTTCCCTGGGCCGCGGCGGCTGGCGGCCAGATCCCCTCCCTCCCTCCTTCCCTGGCCGGCTGGGAGCTTCGGATCAGTGGTTCCCCAAGCTGCGGCGGCCGGCGCCCCTCCCCCACGTGCAGCTTCCCGGGCCAGCTGGGAGCCTCGGAATGGCGGTTCCCCAAGCCACAGTGGCCGGCAACCGGAGCCCCTTCCACTCACGCGGCTTCCCGGGTCGGCTGGGAACCTCGGATTGGCAGTTGCCCAAGCCGGGGCAGCCCTCCCACATGCGGCTTTCCGGGCCAGCTGGGAGCTTTGGATCAGCGGTTCCCCAAGCCACAGAGGCTGGTGACCCTCCCCCACAGGCAACTTCCCGGAGGGAAAGGAAAGAGTCTCCAACAGTAGTAGAGATTGAGCCCAACCTAACACCAATAGTGGCATTAATGAACAACTTCTGACTACTAAAAATAGGCCCTCAGCTCAGGTGAAACTGATCAAGGCCGAAATCACCGATTGGGCTAACTGAAAAAGAGGAAAGGGGGCAAAACAGAGCCTTCTGTGGCTGTTTCTATGGAGGCCTTGTTGCCTCTGGGTTCAGTGCTGGAATTACCTAGGTTACAACTGCCCCGAACGCAGAAACAGGCTGCTTTCAGGGCTCTCTACCACCTGAATCTTCCCTGCAGGAGGGGTGAAACACAACTCAGGTGGAATTCCTCTCTCAAGGAACTCAGATCCCAGGACCTCACAATTTGAAGCCATTAAAACCATCCTACAACCTCTCCTCTGTCTCCACCACACACCCAGCAGCGAGAGTCTTCCAAAGTTAAAGGAGCCACAACATCTTTTGCTGGTGGGACCCGCAGACAGACAAGCACCACATACTGGGCAGGATAAGAAAAACAGAGCCCAGAGACCTCACAGGAAAGTTGTTCAACCTGCTGGGTCCCACACTCAGGGAAATCTGATTAAATGCCCAGACACCAGCAAAAAATAATG
Organism: Tamandua tetradactyla; assembly: GCF_023851605.1. Lineage (NCBI taxonomy): Eukaryota > Metazoa > Chordata > Mammalia > Pilosa > Myrmecophagidae > Tamandua > Tamandua tetradactyla. The sequence continues at coordinate 27,585,607 of NC_135343.1, read as the reverse complement.
AATCACACCAGGAAAATTGAAGATATGGCCCAGTCAAAGGAACAAACCAATAGCTCAAATCAGATACAGGAGCTGAGACAACTAATTCTGAATATACGAACAGAAATGGAAAACCTCTTCCAAAACCAAATCAGTGAATTAAGGGAGGACATGAAGAAGGCATGGGATGAACAAAAAGAAGAAATGGAAAGTCTGAAAAAACAAATCACAGAACTTATGGGATTGAAAGACACAGTAGAAGAGATAGAAAAAACAATGGAAACCTACAATGGTAGATTTAAAGAGACAGAGGCTAGAATTAGTGAACTGGAGGATGGAACATCTGAATTCCAAAAAGAAACAGAAACTATAGGGAAAAGAATGGAAAAACTTGAGCAGGGGCTCAGGGAATTGAATGATAATATGAAGCGCACAAATATATGTGTTGTGGGTGTCCCAGAAGGAGAAGAGAAGGAAAAAGGAGGAGAAAAACTAATGGAAGAAATTATCACTGAAAATTTCCCAACTCTTATGAAAGACCTAAAATTACAGATCCAAGAAGTGCAGCACACCCCAAAGAGAATAGACCCAAATAGGCGTTCTCCAAGACACTTACTAGTTAGAATATCAGAGGTCAAAGAGAAAGGGAGGATCTTGAAAGCAGCAAGAGAAAAACAATCCATCACATACAAGGGAAACCCAATAAGACTATGTGTAGATTTCTCAGCAGAAACCATGGAAACTAGAAGACAGTGGGATGATATATTTAAGTTACTAAAAGAGAAAAACTGCCAACCAAGACTTCTATATCCAGCAAAATTGTCCTTCAAAAATGAGGGAGAAATTAAAACATTCTCCGACAAAAAGTCACTGAGAGGATTTGTGACCAAGAGACCAGCTCTGCAAGAAATACTAAAGGGAGCACTAGAGTCAGAAACGAAAAGACAGAAGAGAGAGGTATGGAGAAGAGTGTAGAAAGAAGGAAAATCAGATATGATATATATATATAATACAAAAGGCAAAATGGTAGAGGAAAGTATTACACAAACAGTAATAACACTAAATATTAATGGACTGAATTCCCCAATCAAAAGACATAGACTGGCAGAATGGATTAAAAAACAGGATCCTTCTACATGCTGTCTACAGAAAACACATCTTAGACCCAAAGATAAACATAGGTTGAAAGTGAAAGGTTGGGAAAAGATATTTCATGCAAATAACAACCAGAAAAGAGCAGGAGTAGCTATACTAATATCTAACAAATTAGACTTCAAATGTAAAACAGTTAAAAGAGACAAAGAAGGATACTATCTACTAATAAAAGGAACAATTAAACAAGAAGACAAAACAATCATAAATATTTATGCACCGAACCAGAATGCCCCAAAATACGTGAGAAATACACTTCAATCACTGAAAAGGGAAATGGACACATCTACCATAATAGTTGGAGACTTCAATTCACCACTCTCATCAATGGACAGAACATCTAGACAGAGGATCAGTAAAGAAATAGAGAATTTGAATATTACAATAAATGAGCTAGACTTAACAGACATTTATAGGACATTACACCCCACAGCAGCAGGATACACCTTTTTCTCAAGTGCTCATGGATCATTCTCAAAGATAGACCATATGCTGGGTCACAAAGCAAGTCTTAACAAATTTAAAAAGATTGAAATCATACACAACACTTTCTCTGATCATAAAGGAATGAAGCTGGAAATCAGTAATAGGCAGAGTGCCAGAAAATTCACAAATACGTGGAGGCTCAACAACACACTCTTAAACAATGAGTGGGTCAAGGAAGAAATTGCAAGAGAAATTAGTAAATATCTCAAGGCGAATGAAAACGAAAACACAACCTATCAAAACCTATGGGATGCAGCAAAGGCAGTGCTAAGAGGGAAATTTATTACCCTAAATGCCTATATCAGAAAAGAAAAAAAGGCAAAAATTCAGGAATTAACTGTCCACTTGGAAGAACTGGAGAAAGAACAGCAAACCAACCCCAAAGCAGGCAAAAGGAAAGAAATAACAAAGATTAGAGCAGAAATAAATGAAATTGAGAACATGGAAACAATAGAGAAAATCAATAAGACCAGAAGTTGGTTCTATGAGAAAATCAATAAGATGGATGGGCCCTTAGCAAGATTGACAAAAAGAAGAAGAGAGAGGACACAAATAAATAAGATCAGAAATGGAAGAGGAGACATAACCACTGACCTCACGGAAATAAAGGAGGTAATAACAGGATACTATGAACAACTTTACGCTAATAAATACAACAATTTAGATGAAATGGACGGGTTCCTAGAAAGGCATGAACAACCAACTTTGACTCAAGAAGAAATAGATGACCTCAACAAACCAATCACAAGTAAAGAAATTGAATCAGTCATTCAAAAGCTTCCCAAAAAGAAAAGTCCAGGACCAGACGGCTTCACATGTGAATTCTACCAAACGTTCCAGAAAGAATTAGTACCAATTCTGCTCAAACTCTTCAAAAAAATCGAAGTGGTGGGGCGGGCCGCGGTGGCTCAGCGGGCAAAGTGCTTGCCTGCTATGCCGGAGGACCTCGGTTCGATTCCCGGACCCAGCCCATGTAACAAAAACGGAGAAACAGAATACAATAAAAAAAACAAGAAAATGTTTAAAGATGTTTCCCTTTAAAAAAAAAAAAAAAAAAAAAATCGAAGTGGAGGGAAAGCTACCTAATTCATTCTATGAAGCCAACATCACCCTCATACCAAAACCAGGCAAAGATAGTACAAACAAAGAAAAACTACAGACCAATCTCTCTAATGAATATAGATGCAAAAATCCTCAACAAAATTCTAGCAAATCGAATCCAGCAACACATTAAAAGAATTATACATCATGACCAAGTAGGATTCATCCCAGGTATGCAAGGATGGTTCAACATAAGAAAATCAATTAATGTAATACACCATATCAACAAATCAAAGCAGAAAAATCACATGATCATCTCAATTGATGCAGAGAAGGCATTTGACAAGATTCAACATCCTTTCCTGTTGAAAACACTTCAAAGGATAGGAATACAAGGGAACTTCCTTAAAATGATAGAGGGAATATATGAAAAACCCACAGCTAATATCATCCTCAATGGGGAAAAATTGAAAACTTTCCCTCTAAGATCAGGAACAAGACAAGGATGTCCATTATCACCACTATTATTCAACATCGTGTTGGAGGTTCTAGCCAGAGCAATTAGACAAGAAAAAGAAATACAAGGCATCAAAATTGGAAAGTAAGAAGTAAAACTATCACTGTTTGTGGATGATACGATACTATATGTCGAAAACCTGGAAAAATCCACAACAAAACTACTAGAGCTAATAAATGAGTACAGCAAAGTAGCAGGTTACAAGATCAACATTCAAAAATCTGTAGCATTTCTATACACTAGCAATGAACAAGCTGAGGGGGAAATCAAGAAACGAATTCCATTTACAATTGCAACTAAAAGAATAAAATACCACGGAATAAATTTAACTAAAGAGACAAAAAACCTATACAAAGAAAACTACAAAAAACTTAAAAGAAATCACAGAAGACCTAAATAGATGGAAGGGCATACCGTGTTCATGGATTGGAAGACTAAATATAGTTAAGATGTCAGTCCTACCTAAATTGATTTACAGATTCAATGCAATACCAATCAAAATCTCAACAACTTATTTTTCAGAAATAGAAAAACCAATAAGCAAATTTATCTAGAAGGGCAGGGTGCCCCGAATTGCTAAAAGTATCTTGAGGAAAAAAACGAAGCTGGAGGTCTCAAGCTGCCAGACTTTAAGGCATATAATGAAGCCACAGTGGTCAAAACAGCATGGTATTGGCATAAAGATAGATATATCGACCAATGGAATCGAATAGAGTGCTCAGATGTAAACCCTCTCATCTATGGACCTTTGATCTTTGATAAGGCAGTCAAGCCAAGTCACCTGGGACAGAACAGTCTCTTCAATAAATGGTGCCTAGAGAACTGGATATCCATATGCAAAAGAATGAAAGAAGACCCATGTCTCACACCCTATACAAAAGTTAACTCAAAATGGATCAAAGATCTAAACATTAGGTCTAAGACCATAAAACAGTTAGAGGAAAATGTAGGGAAATATCTTATGAAACTTACAATTGGAGGCGGTTTTATGGACCTTAAACCTAAAGCAAGAGCACTGAAGAAAGAAATAAATAAATGGGAGCTCCTCAAAATTAAACACTTTTGTGCACCAAAGAACTTCATCAAGAAAGTAGAAAGACAGCCTACACAATGGGAGACAATATTTGGAAACGACATATCGGATAAAGGTCTAGTATCCAGAATTTATAAAGAGATTGTTCAACTCAACAACAAAAAGACAGCCAACCCAATTACAAAATGGGGAAAAGACTTGAACAGACACCTCTCAGAAGAGGAAATATAAATGGCCAAAAGGCACATGAAGAGATGCTCAATGTCCCTGGCCATTAGAGAAATGCAAATCAAAACCACAATGAGATATCACCTCACACCCACCAGAATGGCTATTATGAATAAAACAGGAAACAACAAGTGCTGGAGAGGATGTGGAGAAAGAGGCACACTTATTCTCTGCTGGTGGGAATGTCAAATGGTACAACCACTGTGAAAGACAGTGTGGTGGTTCCTCAGGAAGCTAAGTATAGAATTATCATATGATCTGGCAATACCATTGCTAGGTATCTACTCAGAGGACATGAGGGCAAGAACACAAACGGACATTTGCACACCAATGTTTATAGCAGCATTATTTACAATTGCTTAGAGATGGAAACAGCCCAAATGTCCATCAACAGAGGAGTGGCTAAACAAGCTGTGATATATACATACGATGGAATATTATGCAGCTGTAAGACAGAATAAAGTCATAAAGCATGTAACAACATGGGTGAACCTTAAGGACATTATACTGAGTGAGATTAGTCAGAAACAAAAGGGCAAATACTGTATGGTCTCATTGATATGAATGATATTAGCGGATGAACTTGGAGAATTTCATTTGTTAACAGAGACCAACAGGAGATAGAAATAAGGTAGATATAGGGTAATTGGAGCTGAAGGGATACAGATTGTGCAACAGGACTGATTGTAAAAATTCAGAAATGGATAGCACAATACTACCTAACTGTAATACAATTATATTAGAACACTGAATGAAGCTGAATATGAGAATGATAGAGGGAGGAGGCCTGGGGGCACAAATGAAATCAGAAAGAGAGATAGACAATAAAGACTGAGATGGTATAATCTAGGAATGCCTAGAGTGTATAATGATAGTGACTAAATGTGCAAATTTAAAAATGTTTCTGCATGAGGAAGAAGAACGGAATGTCAATAATGCAGAGTATTGAAAATAGATGGTAATTAATATTTTAAAACTTTAACATATGTGTGAGACTAAAGCAAAGAATGTTTATTTGGTACAAAATTTATATTTTGACTAGTGCATTTCCTAATATAACTTATGTTGACAGCTTAATCAAACACCATAGTACTTGGAACCTTGCATAGGGCATGAGATTTTGTAGTATCTATATTCATAATTTTTTTGGGGGGGAAGAGTTTGGTTAGGATCAGTTAATTCTTCTTGGAATGTTTGGTAAAATTCATCAGAGAAGTCATTTGATTCCAAGCTTTTCTTTGTTGGGAGGTTTTTGATTACTGATTCTATCTCTAATCAGAATCAGGTTTTTTATTCTGTTTTTTGGCCTGTTAATATTTTTTATTTCTTCTTGAGTCAGTTTGTGAATTTCTAGGAATTTGTCCATTTCATCTAGGTTATCTAATTTGTTGACCTATAGTTGTTCATAGTATCCTCTTATAATTCTTTTTATTTCCGTGGGGTGGAAAGTAATGTACCCCTTTTTATTTCTGATTTTGTTTTTTTGCATCATCTCTTTTTTTTGTTTGTTGGTCTCACTAAAGAATGTCAAGTTTATTGATCTTTACAAGGAATCAATTTGTGATTTTTGTTGTTTCTCATTTTATTCTATTTTTTTTAATTCTCTATTTTGTTTATTTTTGTTCTAATCCTTGCCATTTCCTTCCTTCTTTCTTTGGATTTAGGTAGCTCTCCTTTTTCTAGTTCTTCCAGCTGAGGTTAGATCTCATATTTGAAATCTTTCTTTTTAATGTAAGCATAAAAGACTGTAAATTTACCTTTTAACACTGCTTTTGCTGCATTCTATAAGCTTTTGTGTGTTGTGTTTTCATTCTGAAGATATTTCCTAATATCCTTTGTGGTTTCTTTTTTGACCCTTTTGTTAAGTGTGTGTTGTTTATTTTGTACATTTTTGTGAATTTTCCAGTTTGCCATCTGTTATTGATTTCTCACTTCATTCTATTGTGGTCAGAGAAGATATATGAATTTAATAATTTTAAATTTCTTGAGACTTTTTTGTAACCTAATATATGATCTAACAAGAATGTCCCAGTAGAGTATGAATTCAGCTGCTATTGGATGTAATATTCTATTATATGTTTTTTAGGTCTCATTGGTTTATAGTATTATCCAAATTTTTTATTTCTTCATTGATCTTCTGTCTAGAGGTTAGCATTGATTCTTTATGTACTAATGGCTTAAATCCGTTTGTTCTTTGTAATTGATAGACAGCTATTATGTGTCCATTGACAGAATTTAGGAAAAAATGTGTCCATGAAAGACACGAGGATGACTTTGGTATATAAATCTGGAGAAAGCTTGGAACATCATCTGTTTTTACTGTTAATTTTGCTTTGGTTTAAAAATGTTTTTCTCCATTATCATTTCCTCTCTATTAGAATTACCTTGGCAGATTTCCCAAGGAAAATGAACCTATACAAGTAAATAGAAATAAAAATGCCTGGAGATGAAAAGTGGTGTTGGGAGAAACAGCAAGTATGTAAAGACAAGTGTGGAAGGGAAGCACTGAATTGTGAAGTTTATAGGACTTGGGAGCTATAAAAACATAGTTGTAAATTGTACTAAAATAAATATAATACTCTCCTTATAGCACAGGAGCCTGTGTTCCAGATTAATCCTGTCTCTATCTAACTTTGTGTCCTTTTCCTCTTGCTAAAAATGAATTTTTTTTACTAGATAATTTCTCTTGTCCTTTCTAAATCCAAAATTTGATGATGCTGAAAAGGTACAAGTGATTCCCCAATGTTTCTTGACCTTCAGCATAAAATTTAAATACCAATATTCAACATCAGCATCAAAGACACATACTGAATACCTATTTTATGTGTTTCTGCTGGTCACTTCTTTAATGGGAAGGCACAGTGTTTTAAAAAAATACAATTCCTTGGTATCATCTAATACCCAGTCCATATTCAAATTTCACCAATTGCTTAAAAATGCCATTTTACAGTTGAATTCTTCCAATTAGGATCTAAACTAGGTTCACAGGTTCTGTTTGGTGGATGTGTCTCTTGATCTAGAACATGCCTCCTCTCCTCTTATTTATTTTCTTGCCATTAACTCATTGACTAGGTTGGTTGTTGCAGGAAATTTTCCACATTCTGGTCTTATACAGTTGCTTCATTATGGTATTATTTGATTTGCTCCTCTGTTTTTCATATTTCCTGTAAATGGAAGTTAGCTCTAAAGATTTGACTAGATTTTGATTTGACTGCTTTGACAAAGTATAAGTTCATAGATGATGTATACTTCCCATCATATAATGAAGCACAAAATGTTTAGTTGTCTCATCTTAACACTTTTTGAGATAAAGTCCAAAACCCTTAACATTACCTAAAAAGCCCTGCATGCTCAGACTTCCAGCTGATTCTCTGGACTCATCTCCCACTGTTCTCACTTTCTTCAAATGAGGCACTTGTCTTCTTTCTGTTCCTCTTATAATGGACTTTAGCACATGCTATTTCTTCTGCTTGGAAAGCTCTTCCTTTTCTGTTTTACCTGGTTAACGACTCATCTTCCTTCAGATCTCAGCTTAGTTAAAACTTCCTCTGATTGTTATAAAGAGGCTGCAGTGTCTGTCCTGAGTACAGGCAGATGCTCTCTCTCAGACCACTCACTCTGTGGAAGGCCAGCTGCCACATCGTGAGGCAGCCTCATGCAGAGGTACAAATGACTAGGAGCTAAGGGAAGCCTCTAGTCAATAGCCAGCAAGGAGCAGAAGCCCTTAGTCCAACAGCACACAAGGAACAGAAGGTTATAGAGTTTGGAAACCTGTTTTCTCCCAGCCGAATCTTTGGGGATAACATCTTGACTGCATCAACACAAGAGACCCTAAGTCAGAGGTACCTAGCTAAGCCATACCTAAATTCCTGACCCACAGAAACTGTGCAATAGTAAATATTTGTTGTTTTAAGCTATTAAAACTTCCTCAGGGAAGCTTTCAAATACTTCCTTAATTGTGATAGTTTTCCCTTTCACAAGCTGTCTTTTATTTCAATTATTATTTGTTGAAAGCAGGGATCTTTTGAGTGTGTTTGGAATATGAGAGGATTGCTCTTATATCATCAAAATCTAACAGTAACTGGTATAAAGTAAATGTTCAATAAATAGTTGAATGAGTAAATACCAGACTGGACCTGTTATCATCCATATTTAATGCTAGTCTTGTATATTAACTTTATTCTTTGTTCTCGCTTTATATTTTGGTATGTTTTATTGATATATAAATGTATGTAAACAAAATTATATCAAATGCACAAATTCTAATTTTAGAGCTCAGTGATTTTTTACAAAGTGAACATATATGTGTAACCAACCCCCAGACTTAGAAAAAAAACACCCCTGGAGACCAAGAAGCCCCCTTCCAGTCACTACTACACCCCCCTTCCGTGGCTGGCTGCTCTCTTGACTTCTTATATCACACATGAATTTTGTCTGATTTTGATTTTATATAAATGAAATCACATTGTTTTTATTACTTTGTCTCTGGCTTCTTTTGTGCTGTGTTATTTTTTGATTCCTTCATGTTGTGTTCAGTTGCATTTGTTCTTCTCATTGCTATATATTATTCCTTTGTATAAACCACAGTTCTACAATAGATGGACATTTAAGTTGTTTCCAGATTGGGGCTAATACAAATAATGCCTCCATGAATATTTTTGCACATCTTGTACATGAACATACGTCTACATTCCTGTTGGATTCCTGCTTTATTTTCTGGGTTGTATATCCAGAGGTTTTGTGCTAGTTTAAATCTGTTGTGGACCCCAGAAAACCCTGTCCTTTAATCCTCACTTAATATTGCTGGGTGGGAGCTTTTTGGATAGTTTCCATGGAGATGTGACCCATCCAGTTGTGGGTGATAACTTTTGATTAGATGGTTTCCATTGAGATGTGTCTCCACCCATTCAAGATGGGGTTGCTTACTGGAGCCCTTTAAGAGGGAACCATTTTGGAAAAAGCTTTAGAGCCTGCACAGCCAGAGACCTTTGGAAATGAAGAAGGAAAATGGCCCCCAAGGAGCTTCATGAAACAAGAAGCCTGAAGAGAAAGGTAGCAGACGTTGCCATGTTCATCATGTGCCTTTCCAGTTGAGAGAGAACCCCTGAACATCACCGGCCTTCTTAAACCAACATATCTTTCACTAGATGCTTTAAGTTGGACACTTTTATGGCCTTGCATTAATTTGGACATTTTCATGGCCTTAGAACTGTAAACTTGCAACATAATAAATTCCCCTTTATAAAAACTGTCCCATTTCTAGTATAACATATTCTGGCAGCTTGCAAACTGGAACAGGTGTATTTTAGCTCACACTGGTAGCTATAATTTCCTGGGCAGGTACTGCATTAATGTGTGATTTATAACATCATTCTCCTCAGATAACTATAATGAAATAGATATAATAGGAACTCTGCATTGGGTTATAATAGCCAACATTAGCCTTATTTTTTTTTCCAAACCCATAGTTTTTTCATTTTCATCTGAGGTATCTTCTTGCTTCCCACATATGAGAGTGAAACAAGAAAAAAAACATTTTAATGCAATTTTATTGAAACATAGTCAAACACCATACAATCCATCCAAGTATCATCATATAGTTGTGCATGCATCACTACAAGTTTAGACCACTTTCATCACTCCAAAAAAAGAAAAAGAAAAAGAAAACTCAAGACATTACATTTCCTTTACTCACCACCCATTACTGGCCCCTAATATTGATGTAGTACAACTGTTGATGAAAAAATATTGATATTACTGCTAAGTATAGTCTATAGTTTGCAATAGGTATATTTTCCCCATATGCCACTCTATCATTGACTCCTTGTAATAGTGTTGTACATTTGTTCTAGTTCATGAACTTTTCAATATTTGTACTGTTAATCACAGTCATCATCCACCACAAGATTCACTATGTCATAAATTCCCATGTTTTAGCCTCTAATTTTCTTTCTGGTGACATACATGACCTAAACTTCCCCCTTCTACCACATTCACCCACAATTCAGCACTGTTGGTTATACTAACAAAATGTGCTATCATCATCTCTATCCACCTCCAAATGATTAAGTTTGACCTAGTTAAAAATTCTGCATGTATTAAGCAACAACTCCCCATTCTCTAACCTCACTCTATCTCCTAGTAACCTATAATATAGATTTTAATCTATGAGTTTACATATAATTATTTTATATTAATGAGATTATACAATATTTGTCCTTTCTGTCTTATTTTACTCAACATAATGTCCTCAAGCTTCACCTATATTGTCACATGCTTCAGGACTTCATTCCTTCTTACTGCTGAATAATATTCCATTGTAGATATATACCACATTTTGTTTACCCATTCATCTGTTGATGGACACTTGGGTTGTTTCCATCTTTTGGCAGTTGAGAATAATGCCACTATGAACATTGGTGTGCAGTGGGAACATTGGCCTGTTCATGTCCCTGCCCTCAGATCTGCTGGGTATACTCCAAGTAGTGGGATTGCTGGGTTTTAAGGCAACTCTATACTTAACTTTCTGAGGAACCACCAAACTGTCTATGATGGTTAGGTTCTGGTGTCAACTTGGCCAAATGATGATGCCCAGTTGTCTGGTCAGGAAGCACTGAACTGAACATTGCTGCAAGGATATTCCATGACTGATTGATAAGCCAGATTGTTGGTGTATTAAATCACCAGTCAGATGATTGCATCTGTGGCTGATTACATCTGTGATCAACTAAGGCATATCTCCCACAAAGATAATCTAATCAGTTGAAGACTTATAAGAAAGAAGAGAGATTTTTTCACTGTTTCTTCAGTGAGTCTCTCCCATGGACTTCATCAGGTCCTTCACTGGAGTTCCAGCTTCACAGCCTGCCCTGCGGATTTGGACTCTCCCATTCCCATGATTGTGTGAGACATCTTTATAAATCTCATATTTACAGATACCTCCATTGGTTCTGTTTCTCTGGAGAACTCTGATTAATTCAACTTGATACTGGGATTGGTTCTTGAGAAACAGAATCTTAAAATGGGTTCTACAATGGTTTTCTACTCTGATTAGGCTCAGAGGCACTAATGACTCTGTTTACAATAATCAAGATGGCACCGACAGTCCACGGGGTGAACTGGCAAAAGAGATTCTCAAAGAGATGGAATCTCTGAAATCTGCTGAGCCTTTGCTAGATAGACCTGCTATGGATTTCCCTGAGGAAAGAGCTTCCTGACCTCCAGCCTGCCTTGAGGAAACAGCTTCCCAACCACTAGTCTGCCAAGAGGAGTCTGCCATTCAACCTCCACCTAAATGAGATTAACCCTTCTGTGCCTGCTAATCCTGTAACCACCTCCCCTAGGGAAACAGCTCTCCTTCTTCTGTCTGGAGTGACTAAACCTGTTTCACTAGACAAAACTGCCATGGAATGACCAGAGATAATTGGCTTGAAAGACACTTCTATTTCTGTCATGACCCACCCCTATGACCCCTCTTTTCTTCAAGACCTATAACTAGACTAAATTCCTAACAGGTCCTGAAAGGTGAGGTACAAAGTATGACCCATGAGGAGGTACACTGTACTCTGAAAGAACCACATGAGTTTTCCAATCTATACAGACAGAAACCAGGGGAATACATGTGGGAATAGATATTAAGTGTTTGGGATAATGGTGGAAGGAATATAAAGTTGGATCAAACTGAATTTATTGATATGAGCCCATTAAGCAGAGATTCTGCATTCAATGTTATAGCTCAAGAGGTTAGAAAAGGCATTAACAGTTTGTTTGGATGGTTGACTGAAACATGGATCAAAAGGTGGTCAATATTGCCTATAGTTAAAATGCCAGAACTGCCCTGGTGTAGTGTAGATGAGGGAATCTACAGAAGCTTAGAAAGATTGAAATGTTAGAGTGGATTTATCATGAAAGGCCTGCTCACACACCACAGGAATGTCCAGAGGACACATCTTTCACCAGAAGCTTAAGAAATAAATTCATGAGACTAGCTCCATTATCATTGAAGAGCTCTGTAGTTACCCGTCTCTGTAGGTCAGATATTACTGTGGGAACTCAGATAGACTCCTTAAGCAGAATGGGGATGATTGGATCCCGAGTTGGCAGAAGCATGTGGTGACAGTTAATCATTATAGACAATGGACAGCAGACTCAAAACAGCAGTCAAAATAATCTGACTCACAGAAACTTGTAGTGTTGGCTAATAAATCATGGGGTACCTAGGAGTAAAACAGATGTGCAGTCTATTCTTGTTTAAACTGTATAAGCATAATTCTAGGTCAACTGAACAGAAGTCTGACTTGAATTACAAAAAGAGAGAGTCATGAACCCTTAATCAATTCCCAGATTTGAGACAGTTCATAGACCCAGAACCCCTTGAATTAGGGGAGGACTGGGTATCCTTGGGGAAGGACCTATTTACACTGCCCAAAATTTACATTGTTAACCTTCCTTCCAGCTTTCCCCAAAGAGATCTACAGCCTTTTACCAGAGTGACTGTGTGCTGGGGAAAAGGAAATGATTAGATATTTCAGGGATTATTTGACACTGGCTCAGAAATTACACTAATTCCAGGAGACCCAAAATGTCACTCTAGTCCAACAGTCAGAGTAGGGGTTATGAAGGTCAGGTGATTGATGGGGTTTAAGTTCAGGTCCATCTCACAGTGGGTTCAGTGGGTCCCCAGACTCATTCTGTGGTCATTTCACAAGTTTCCAGAATGCATAATTGGAATTGACATACTGAGCAACTGGCAGAATCTTCACAGTCATTCTCTGTCTTGTGGAGTGAGGGGTATTATGGTAGGAAAGGCCAAGCAGAAGCCACCAGAACTGCCCCTACCTAGCAAAATAGTGAATCAGTAGCAATACCAGATTCCTGGAGGGATCATAGATATTAGTGACACTCTTAAGGACTTGAAGAATGCAGGATGAGTGATTCCCACCACATCCCCATTCAACTCTTCTATTTGCCTGAGCAGAAAACAGATGGCTCTTGGAGGATGACAGTGGATTACCATAAACTTAACCAGATGGTGAGTCCAATTCCATCTGCTCTTCCAGATGTGGTATCTTGGTTTGAGAATATCAACACATCGCCTGGTACCTGATATGCAGCTATTGATCTGGCAAATGCTTTTTTCTCAATAGCTGTCATTAAGAACCAGAAACAGTCTGCATTCAGCTGGCAAGGCCAGCAGTATACCTTCACTGTCCTGCCTCAAGGGTATAGCAACTTTCCAGCCCTATGTCATAACCCTGTCTGCAGGGACCTTGACCATTTCTCCCTCCCACAAACATCACATTTATCCACTGTATTGTTATTGTTGATATCATGTTGATTGGACCAAGTAAGCAAGAAGTAGTAATCAATCTAAAATTATCAGTAAGGCGTTTGCATGTCAGGAGATGGGAGATAAATTCAACAAAATTACCGGGGCCTTCCACTTCAGTGAAATTTCTTGATGCCCAGTAGTGTGGGACATGTCACAATATCACTTCTAAGGTGAAGGATAAGCTGTTGCATCTGGCCCCTCCTGTGACCAAAAAGAGGCACAACACCTAGTTGGCCTCTTTGGATTTTGGAGAAAACATATTCCTCATTTGAGTGTGCTACTCCAGTCCATTTACTGAGTGACCAGAAAAGTTGCTAGTTTTGAGTGAGGACCAGAATAAGAGGAGGCTCTGTGACACGTCCAGGGTGCTGTGCATGCTGCTCTGCCACTTGGGCCATATGATCCAGAAGATCCAATGGTGCTGGAAGTGTCAGTGGCAAATAGGGATGCTGTCTGGAACCTTTGGCAGGTCCCTATAGAATCGCAATGCAAACCTTTAGGAATTTGGAGCAAAGCCTTACCATCTGCTGCGGATATCTACTTTTCTTTTGAGAAACAGCTTTTATCCTGCTACTGGGTCTTCGTAGAGGCTGAACACATAACCATGGGCCACCAAGTTACCATGGGACCTGTGTTGCCTATCATGAGCTAGGAGTTGTCTGACCCACCAAGCCATAAAGTTGAGCATGCACAGCAGCACTCCATCATAAAATAGAAATGGTATATAAGAGATAGGGCTCAAGCAGGTCTTTTACCAGAGTGACTGTGCATTGGGGAAAAGAAAATGATCAAATATTTCGGGGATTATTAGACACTGGCTCAGAAATTACACTAATTCCATGTGACTCAAAATGTCACTCTAGTCCAACAGTCAGAGTAGGGGTTTATGGAGGTCAGGTGATTGATGGAGTTTAAGTTCAGATCCATCTCACAATGAGTCCAGTGGGTCCCCAGACTCATTCTGTGATCATTTCCTGAGTTCCAAAATGCATATTTGAAATTGACATACTCAGGAACTGGCAGAATCTTCACATTGGTTCTCTGACTTGTGGGACCTCAAGTAAGTTACATGAGGAAGTGACACAAATGCCCATTTCCCCCGCTCCTGCCACATTACCTTTTCTTTCCCAGACCAGAGCTATGGCTTCTTGGGGAGCTCCTTACAGTTAGTTGACAGAGGAAGAGAAAACTTGGGCCTGGTTTATAGATAGTTCTGCACAATATGCAGGGACCACCTGAAAGTGGACTGCTGTAGCACTACAACCCCTATCTGGGATGTCCTTTAAGGACAGAGGTGAGGAAAATCCTCCCAGTGGGCGGAACTTCGAGCAATGCACCTGGTTGTTCATTTTGCTTGGAAGGAGAACTGGCCAGAAGTGTATTTGTATACTGACTCATGGGCTTTGCTAATGGTTTGGCTGGATGGTCAGGGACTTGGAAAGAGCATGAATGGAAAATTGGTGACAAAGAGGTCTGAGGAAGAGGTACGTGGATAGACCTTTCTGCGTGGGCAAAGAACATGAAGATATTTGTGTCCCGTGTGAATGCTCACCAGAGGGTGACTTC
This sequence comes from Tamandua tetradactyla, assembly GCF_023851605.1. Classification (NCBI taxonomy): domain Eukaryota; kingdom Metazoa; phylum Chordata; class Mammalia; order Pilosa; family Myrmecophagidae; genus Tamandua; species Tamandua tetradactyla. The sequence goes on along the minus strand of NC_135343.1, from coordinate 27,570,274 downwards.
AGCAGAGGAAGGTTTTAATAATCAAGTGAATAAGATGACCTGTCCTATGGATACAAGTCATCCTCTTTCCCCAGACACTCCTGCCATTGCCCAATGGGCTCATGAACTAAGTGGGCATGATAGTAGGGATGAAGGCTATGCTTGGGCTCAGCAACATGGACTTCCACTCACCAAGACTGATCTGGCTATGTCCACTGCTGAGTGTACAGTCTGCCAGCAGCAGAGACCTACACTCAATCCCCAATATGGCACAATTCCCTGAGGTGATCAGTCTGCTACTTAGTGGCAGGTTGATTATATTGGGCCACTTCCATCATGGAAGGGGCAGTGATTTGTTCTAACTGAAATAGATGCATACTCCAGATATGGATTTGCCTTCCCTGCCTGCAATGCTTCTGCAAAAACTACCATCCATGGGCTTATGGAATGCCTTATCCACCATCATGGCATTCCACACAGCATTGTTTCTGATCAAGGAACCCACTTCATGGCAAATGAAGTGCAGGAATGGACACATGCTCATGGAATTCTCTGGTCTTACCATGTTTTTCTATCATCTAGAGGCAGCTGGGTTGATAGAATGGTGGAATGGCCTTTTGAAGACCCAATTATGTGCCAACTAGGTGGCAATATTTTGTAGGTATGAGGCAATGTTCTCCAGGAGGTGGTGTATGCTTTGAATTAGTGTCCACTCTATGGTGCTGTTTCTCCCATAGGCAGATTCACAGGTCCAGGAATCAAGGAGTGCTTCCTGTCCCTGAAACCTTAAGCTCTGCTGATCTACAGGTCTTAGTTCTAAGAGAAAGAGTGCTCCTACCAGGAGACCCAACAATAATTCCATTGAATTGAAAGTTAAGCCTACCACCTGGCCACTTTAGGCTTCTCATGCCACTGAATCAACTAGCATGAAAGAAGATTACTGTTCTGCCTGGGATAATTGATCCTGACTATCAAGGGGAAGTAGGATTGCAACTACACAGTGTAGATAAGGAAGAGTTTTCTTGGAATACAGGAGATCCCCTAGGGCATCTCTTAGTACTACCATACACTGTGATTAAAGTCAATGGAAAACTGCAACAACCCAATCCAGACAGGACTAGCAATGGCCCAGAAACTTCAGGAATGAAGGTTTGAGTCACCCACCTGGCAATGAACCATGGCCAGCTGAAGTGCTTGCTGAAGGTAAAGGGAATAATGGAATGGAGAAGGTAGTGATAAAAATGAACTACAACCTTGTGACCAGTTACAGAAACAAGGACTGTGATTGTATAAACATTTCCTCCCTGTTTTGTTATAAGTATGTTTGCATTTGTACATAAGCAAATATCTTGTTTTCCTCTCATCATATGGCATAAGTTGTATTGTTCATGTTATAGTATTTAAATCATAGGATATGAAGTTTAAGAGTAAATGTTACATAAGGACTTATACCCTATTCTGGAGAGATGTCATGTGTTTCTTGTTGTACACAGGACAGTTGAATATTCTTAAGCAAAACATATGTCTGTTATTGTGTTCTGTTTGGAAATTAAGCATGTTTCAAGGTGATTTGTATAGCTGCCAAGTTTACAAAGGATGGACTGTGATGGTTAGGTTCTGGTGTCAACTTGGCCAAGTGATGATGGCCCATTGTCTGGTCAGGCAAGCACTGGACTGACCATTACTGCAAGGATATTTCAAGGCTGGTTGATAAACTAGAAAGCTGGTATAGTAAATTATCAGTCATTGATTGCATCTGTGGCTGATTACATCTGTGATCAACTAAGGCCTTTCTCACATTTATGAGATAATCCAGCTAATTGAAATCTTTTGAGGAAGAAGAGAGTTTTTATCTCTGCTTCTTCAACCAGTGAGTCCCTCCTGTGGAATTTGTCCAGACCTTTCTTCAGAGCTGCCAGCTTCACAGCCTGCCTTTGGATTTTGGACTCCTCTATTCCCATAGTTGCATGAAATAACTTCATAAATCTCATATTTACAGATATCTCCTGTTGGTTCTGTTTCTCTAGAGAACCCTGACTAATATATCGTCCTCCACAGCAGCTGTTCCATTTTATATTCCCAGTGAATAAGTGTTTCTATTTCTCCACATACTCTCCAACATTTGTAGTTTTCTGTTTGTTTAATAGCAGCCATTCTAGTGGCTGTGAAATGATATCTCATTGTGGTTTTGATTTGCATTTCCCTTATAGCAAGTGAAGCTGAGCATCTTTTCATGTGCCTTTTAGCCATTTTTATTTCCTCTTTGGAAAAATGTCTATTCAAGGATTTTTCCCATATATTATTAATTGGGTTGTCTGTCTTTTCATTGCTGAGTTGTAGGATTTCTTTATATATGTTGGATATCAAACCTTTATCAGATATACGGTATGCTAGAAGGGCCATGTTTTAATCCTAATCAATCTTGTAGGAGCAACCATTTCTTTTAATCCCTGTTCAATAATGTAGGTTGAAACTTGATTAGGTTATCTCTACAGAGATGAAATTCACCCACTTGTATGTTAACCTTTCATTAGAGGAAGATGTGACTCCACCCATTCCAGGTGGGGCTTGATTACTTCACTGGAATCTTTTAAAAGAAGAAGCATTTTGGGAAGGCTTGAAATTCTGAGGGAGCAAAGAATAATGACAGAATGTCCAGAGCCATGAAGCAGGGAGCACATGCCACCAGAGACCTTTGGAGATGAAGAAGTAATACATCCCACAGGGAACTTCATGAAACAAGAAGCCAGGAGAGAAAGCTAGCAGATGCTGCCAAGTTTGCCATGTGTCTTTCCAGTTGAGAGAGAAACCCTGAACCTCATCAGCCTTCTTGAACTAAGGTATCTTTCCCTGGATGCCTTCAAGTGGATATTTCTATAGACTTGCTTTAATTTTGACATTTCCATGGCCTTGGAACTGTAAACGGGCAATTTATTAAATTCTCCTTTAAAAAATCTGTTCCATTTCTGGTATATTGCATTCCAGCAGCTGGCAAACTAGAACATATGGTTTCCAAATATTTTCTCCCATTGATTGGTTGCCTATTCACCCTTTTGACAAAGTCCTTTGAAGTGCAGGAGTATTTAATTTTGAGGAGGTCCCATATAACTATTTTTTCTATTGTTGTTTGTGCTTTAGGGATAAGATCTAAGAAACTAACTCCTATCACTAGATCTTGAAGATGATTCCCTACATTTTCTTTTTTTGGGGGGTGGGGTGGGGGCATCTACTTATTTTATTGATTAAAAAAAATTAACAAACAAAACATTAAGATATCATTCCATTCTACATATACAATCAGTAATTCTTAATATCATCACATAGTTGCATGTTCATCATTTCTTAGAACGTTTGCATCGATTTAGAAAAAGAAATAAAAAGGCAACAGAAAAAGAAATAAAGCGATAATAGAGAAAAAAAAAGATTATACATACCACACCCCTTACCCCTCGCTTTCATTTACCACTAGCATTTCAAACTGAATTTATTTTAACATTTGTTCCCCCTATTATTTATTTTTATTCCATATGTTCTACTCTTCTGTTGATATAGTAGCTAAAAGGAGCATCAGACACAAGGTTTTCACATTCACAGAGTCTCATTGTGAAAGCTATATCATTGTTCAATCATCATCAAGAAACGTGGCTACTGGAACACAGCTCTACATTTTCAGGCATTTCCCTCCAGCCTCTCCACTACATCTTGAACAACAAGGTGATATCTACTTAATGCATAAGAATAACCTCCAGGATAACCTCTCAACTCTGTTTGGAATCTCTCAGCCATTGACATTTAGTCTCATTTCACTCTTCCCCTTTTGGTTGAGAAGGTTCTCTCAATCCCTTGATGTTAATTCTCAGCTCATTCTAGGGTTTTTCTTAGTCCCTTGATGCTGAGTCTCAGCTCATCCCTACATTTTCTTTTAGGAAATGGTACTAGTTCTAATACTTAGGTCTTTGATACATTTTGAGTTGATTTTTGTACAGGGTGTGAGCTAGAGGTCCTCTTTCCTTCTTTTGGTTATGTATATCCAGTTCACCCAGTGCCATTTGTGGAAGAGGCTGTTCTGTACTAGTTGAGTGGACTTGGGAGCCTTGTCAAAATCAATTTACCTTCCTGGACCATGCACCCCCCAAAAAATCAACTGACCATGGGGTGAGCATCTATTTCTGAACTCTTAGTTTGATTCCATTGTTCAATATGTCAATCTTTATGCCAGTACCATGCTGTTTTGACCACTGTGGCTTTACAATATGCTTTAAAGTCAAGAAGCATGGGTCCTCCTCCTTCATTCTTCTTTTTCAAGATGTTTTCAGCTATTTGAGGCTCCTTACCCTTCCAATAAAACTGATAATTAGTTTTTCCATTTCTGCAAAGTAAGCTGTTGGCATTTTGATTGATATTGCATTGAATCTGTAGATCACTTTGGGTAGAATTGACATCTTAATGATTTTAGCCTTCCAATCCATAAGCATGGAATATCTTTGGTCCTCTTTGGTTTCTTTTAACAATGTTTTGTAGTTTTCTGTGTCCAGGTCCTTTATCACCTTGTTTAAGTTTATTCCTAGATATTTGATTTTTTTAGTTGCCATGGTAAATGGAATTTTTTTCTTGATTACCTCCTTAGATAACTGGTGTATAGAAACACCACTGATTTTTCCACATTGATCTTGTATACCACCACTTTGCTGGACTCATTTATTAGTTCTAGTAGCTTTGTTGTGTTTTTCTTTTTGGGGGGGGGTTCTAGATAAAGGATCATATCATCTGCAAATAATGAAAGTTTTACTTCTTTCTTTCCAATTTAGATGCCGTTTATCTTTTCATCTTGCCTAGTTGCTCTAGCTAGAACTTCTAGCAAAATGTTGAATAACAGTAGGCATATTGTCTTGTTCCCATTCTTAGAGGGAAAGCTTTCACTCTCTCACTGTTGAGTATTATGTTAGCTGTGGGTTTTTCATATATGCCCTTTATCATGCTGAGGAATTTTCCCTTGATTCCTACCTTTTGAAGTGTTTTCATCAAGAAAGGATACTAAATTTTATCAAATGCCTTTTCAATCAAGCTGATCATGTGTTTTTTCCCTTTGATTTACTAGTATGATGCATTGCGTTAATTGATTTTCTTTTGTTGAACCAGCCTTGCATACCTGGAATAAAACCCACTTGGTCATAGAGTATATTTCTTTTAATGTGCTGTTGGATTCATTTTGCAAGTATTTGTTAAGGAATTTTGCATCTATATTCATTAGAAGATTGGTTGGTAATTTTCTTGTACTGTCTTTATGAGTTAGGCAGTGTTCCCTATTCTTCAATTTTTTGGAAGAGTTTGAGCAGGATTGGTCATAATTTTTTAAAAATACTTGGTAACATTCGCTTGTGAAGCCATATCTGATCCTGGTATTTTCTTTCTATGGAGATGTGCCAGTTTGAAAGTATTATGTACCCCCAAATAAGCCATGCTTTAATATTTTTTTCAATTATTTTATTTTATTTTTTTAAATACCAAAAACACCAAGCAATCGCAAACACTCCTATTTTGATCATTCTGTTCTACATATATAATCAGTAATTCACAATATCGTCACATAGTTACATATTCATCATCATGATCATTTCTTGGAACATTTGCACAATCATTCATTTACACTGTGAAAGCTATATAATTATACAATCATCTTCAAGAGACATGGCGACTGGAACACAGCTCTACAATTTCAAGCAGTTCCCTCCAGCCTCTCCATTACATCTTGTATAACAAGGTGATATCTACTTAATGCGTAAGAATACCCTCCAGGATAACCTCTTGACTCTGTTTGGAATCTCTCAGCCATTGACACTTTGTCTCATTTCACTCTTCCCCCTTTTGGTCGTGAAGGTTTTCTCAATCCCTTGATGCTGAGTCTCAGCTCATTCTAGGGTTTTTCTCAATTCCTTTATGCTGAGTCTCAGCTCGTTCTAAGATTTCTGTCCCACATTGCCAGGAAGGTCCACACCCCTGGGAGTCATGTCCCAAGTAGACAGGGGGAGGGTGGTGAGTTTCCTTGTTGTGTTGGCTGGAGAGAGAGGCCACATCTGAGCAACAAAAGAGGTTCTCTTGGGGGTGACTCTTAGGCCTAATTTTAAGTAGGCTTGACCTATCCTTTGTGGGGTTAAGTTTCATATGAACAAACCCCAAGACTAGGGGCTTAGCCTATAGCTTTGGTTGTCCACACTGCTTGTGAGAATATCAAGAATTCAACTTGGGAGGTTGAATTTTCCCCCATTCTCACCATTCCCTGAAGGGGACTTTGCAAATACTTTTTTATTCACTGTGCAAATCACTCTGGGATTTATGGGGCATCACTCTGGACATACCAACAAAATTTCATGTCCTACTCAAGGTTCCGAGTACTTATGGTGTTCAATTAAGCTGTCTACATAATTTATATTAGGAAATGCACTAGTCAAAATATAAATTTTGTACCAAATAAACATTTTTTGCTTTAGTCTCACACATAAGTTAAAATTTTAAAATATTAATTGCCATCTATTTTCAGCACCCTGGAGTAATGACATTCCTTTGTTCTTCCTCATATAAAAACATTTTTTAAAATTTGTACATTTAGTCACTATCATTATACACTCTAGGTATTCCTAGATTATGCCATCTCAATCTTTATCGTCTATCTTTCTTTCTGATTTCATTTGTGCCCCCAGCCCTCCTCCCTCTATCATTCTCACATTTAGCTTCATTTAGTGTTTTAACATAATTGTATTACAGTTAGGTAGTATTGTGCTGTCCATTTCTGAGTTTTTACATTCAGTCCTGTTGCACAATCTGTATCCCTTCAGCTCCAATTATCCAATATCTCACCCTATTTCTGTCTCCTGATTATCCAATATCTTACCCTATTTTTGTCTCCTGATGGTCTCTGTTATTCTCTAAGTTTATTCACTAATGTCAGTTTTTATCAATGAGACCATACAGTATTTGTCCTTTTGTTTCTGGCTAATCTCACTCAGCATAATGTCAATAAGGTTCATCCATGTTGTTACATACTTCATAACTGTATTCTGCCTTATAGCTGCATAATATTCCTTCGTATGTATATACCACAGTTTGTTAGCCACTCGTCTATTGATGGACATTTGGCTGTTTCCATCTCTTCGCAATTGTAAATAATGCTGCTATAAACATTGGTGTGCAAATGTCCATTTGTGTCCTTGCCCTCATGTCCTCTGAGTAGATACCTAGCAATGGTATTGCCGAGTCATATGGCAATTCTATGTTCAACTTTTTGAGGAACTGCCAAACTGCCTTCCACAGCGGTTGTACCATTTGACATTCCCACCAAGAGTGGATAAGTGTGCCTCTTTCTCTACATCCTCTCCAGCACTTGTCATTTTCTGTTTTATTGAAATGGCCATTCTAGTGGGTGTGAGATGATATCTCATTGTGGTTTTGATTTGCATTTCTCTAATAACCAGGGAAGTTGAGCATCTCTTCATGTGCCTTTAGGCCATTTGTATTTCCTCTTCTGAGAAGTGTCTGTTCAAGTCTTTTGCCCATTTTGTAATTGGGTTGGCTGTCTTTTTGTTGTTGAGTTGAACAATCTCTTTATAAATCCTGGATACTAGACCTTTATCTGATATATCATTTCCAAATATTGTCTCCCATTGTGTAGGCTGTCTTTTTACTTTCTTGATGAAGTTATTTGATGCACAAAAATGTTTAATTTTTTTTTTTGAGGAGTTCACATTTATTTATTTATTTCTTCAATGTTCTTGCTTTGGGCGTAAGATCTAGAAAACCACCTCCAAGTATAAGATTTATAAGATATTTCCCTACATTTTCTTCTAACAGTTTTATGGCCTTAGATCTAATGTTTAGGTCTTTCATCCATTTTGAGTTAACTTTTGTATAGGGTGTGAGATTTGGGTCCTCTTTCAATCTTTTGCAGCAATAGCAAACACCTCAAATACTTAAGTTATACTCAGCTATGCCTAAATGCACATTAGAGCACTGGAACTAGCTTTGAGTCTTCTTATTAAGAAAACTATTACAAATTTTGGGCATGTATAGATAAATGAAGACATAGAAAGAAAAGTTGAAGGAATGGGGCCATTCAATTTGAAAAAAAAGAACAAAATGCAATAACATCTCTGCTTTTGAGTGTGCTCAGACCCTTATATTGAGAATGTGATTAGCTTTTCTTTTATCTGATACAAAGAACTAAAGAATAAACATTATTTATTTGAGGCAGAATAATTTGCTAATGGTGGAGATTGTAAAGGCTGATAATGGGTCATTAAGGAAGGTTATAGAAGGAGCTAGTCTGAAGGCCATAAAAAATAAACTAGTTGTCCCCATCTGCTTGATAAAATTATGGTAGTTTCTGGGTTTTAGGAAGAGGCATCCTTAAGACAGATTCTTGAAGTGATCTTTTGGTAAAGTTCCATGCAACACTCCAAATTACTGAATTTAACAACCATTTACTGATTACCCACTAAAACATGAATGAAACATCCCATATACTTTGTGAGTACTTGCAATCTAATAGGAAATTTAAATATGAACCAGTTGTGATGCAACATAATAAGAGTTAGAATAGAAGCATATACAGAACAAATATTTATTTCTTTGGTTAGGATTTCCTAGACTATAGTGCCAGTGTGATTCACTAGATGGCAGCAGAGGTGCCAGCAAGACTTCTGCTCTGCTTCAGCCATGCTGGTTTGAAAATATTATGTACCCCAGAAAAGACATGTTTTAATCCTGATCCAATCTTATGGGGGCAGGTGTTTCTTTTAATCCTGATTCAATATTATAAAGCAGAAACTTTTGATTAGATCATCTCCGCAGATGTGTGTCATGCCCAGTTTTGATTAGATGGAGATGTGACTCTGCCTATTCAGGGTGGGTCTTGATTAGGTTACTAGAGTCCTTTAAGAGGGGAAACATTTTGAAGAAACCTCAGATGCAGATGCAAACATAGACATTTGGAAGAGCAGATGCAGACACTTGCAGAACAGTTGCTGACAGAACCAACACGAGACCCGGATGTTTGGAGATGCAGGTCCCAGCAGATGTCACCATGTATCTTCCCATGAGATGTTAAGCAAGCCAGAACCCAGAGTTGTGTCCTGAAAAAGCAAAGTGAAGGCCCACAGATGCCAAGTGACAAACCCCCACCGGTAACAGGCTGAAAGCAATGGAGCCCAGGAGCAAGGAACCAGCAGATGCTAGCCACATGCCTTCCCAGCTGATAGATGTGTTCTGGGTGGCATCAACCTTTCTTGAGTGAAGATAACCTCTTGTTGGTGCCTTAGTTTGGACATTTTCTCAGCCTTAGAACTTTAAACTTGTAACTTATTAAATTCCCTTTTTAAAAGCCATTCCAGACTTCCGGAGAAGATGGCGGCTTAGTAAGACGCACGGGTCTTAGTTCCTCCTCCAGAAAAGCAACTAAAGAAACAGAAACAATACAAAACAGCTCCCGGAGTCACGACAGAGACCAAAAAGACAGCGTACCCCATTCTGGAACAGCTGAACGGGCAGGGAGAATCTGCTGCAGTGAGATACTGGAGGGGCGCATGTTTTCCCGGCCGGGGCGGCTGGCGACTGGGGTCCCCTCCACGCACGTGGCTCCCCGGTCTGACTGGGAACGTTGGATAGTGGGGCCCTCCTGTCACGCTTGGCGTTTCAGGCCAGCTGGGCAATTAGGACCGGCACTCTCCCAAGCCGCGGCGGCCAGCGACCCCCGCCTCCATGCGCGGTTTCCCGGGCCGACTGCCGTGCAGACAGACGAGCGCCACGAGTGCCACCTACTGGGCAGGAAAAGAAAAACAGAACCCAGAGATTTCACAGAAAAAGCTTTCAACCAGCTGGGTCCCACACCCAGGGAAATCTGATCAAATGCCCAGACACCAGCAGAAAATAATGGATGACGCTTGGAAAATTGAAGATATGGCCCAGTCAAAGGAACAAACCAATAGTTCAAATGAGATACAGGAGCTGAGACAACTAATGCTGAATATACGAACAGAAATGGAAAAACTGTTCAAAAACCAAATCAATAAATTGAGGGAGGACATGAAGAAGACATGGGCTGAACAAAAAGAAGAAATAGAAAATCTGAAAAAACAAATCACAGAACTTATGGGAGTAAAGGACAAAGAAGAAAAAATGGAAAAAACAATGGATACCTACAATGGTAGATCTAAAGAGACAGAAGCTACAATTAGTGAACTGGAGGATGGAACATCTGAATTCCAAAAAGAAACAGAAACTATAGGGAAAAGAATGGAAAAACTTGAGCAGGGGATCAGGGAACTGAATGACAATATGAAGCGCACAAATATACGTGTTGTGGGTGTCCCAGAAGGAGAAGAGAAGGGAAAAGGAGGAGAAAAACTAATGGAAGAAATTATCACTGAAAATTTCCCAACTCTTATGAAAGACCTAAATTTGCAGATCCAAGAAGGGCAGCGCACCCCAAAGAGAATAGACCCAAATAGGCGTTCTCCAAGACACTTACTAGTTAGAATGTCAGAGGTCAAAGAGAAAGAGAGGATCTTGAAAGCAGCAAGAGAAAAACAATCTGTCACATACAAGGGAAACCCAATAAGACTATGTGTAGATTTCTCAGCAGAAACCATGGAAGCTAGAAGACAGTGTGATGATATATTTAAATTACTAAAAGAGAAAAACTGCCAACCAAGACTCCTATATCCAGCAAAATTGTCCTTCAAAAATGAAGGAGAAATTAAAACATTTATAGACAAAAAGTCACTGAGAGAATTTGTGACCAAGAGACCAGCTCTGCAAGAAATACTAAAGGGAGCACTAGAGTCAGATACGAAAAGACAGAAGAGAGAGGTATGGAGTAAAGTGTAGAAAGAAGGAAAATCAGATATGATATATATAATACAAAAGCCAAAATGGTAGAGGAAAATATTATCCAAACAGTAATAATACTAAAAGTTAATGGACTGAATTTCCCAATCAAAAGACATAGAATGGCAGAATGGATTACGATCCAGCAATACCACTGCTAGGTATCTACTCAAGGGACTTAAGGGCAAAGACACAGACGGACATTTACACACCAGTGTTTATAGCAGCATTATCTACAATTGCAAAGAGATGGAAACAGCCAAAATGTCCATCAACAGACGAGTGGCTAAACAAACTGTGGCGTATACCTACGATGGAATATTATGCAGCTTTAAGACAGACTAAACTTATGAAGCATGTAATAACATGGATGGACCTAGAGAACATTATGCTGAGTGAGTCTAGCCCAAAACTAAAGGACAAATACTGTAAGGTCCCACTGATGTGAACCGATATTCGAGAATCAGCTTGGAATATATCATTGGTAACAGAGACCAGCAGGAGTTAGAAACAGGGTAAGATAATGGGTAATTGGAGCTGAAGGGATACAGACTGTGCAACAGGACTAGATACAAAAACTCAAAAATGGACAGCACAATAATACCTAAGTGTAATGTAACTAGGTTGGAACACTGAATGAAGCTGCACCTGAAATATGGTTTTTTGTTTTTTTGTTTGTTTGTTTGTATCTTTTGTTTTTGTTTTTTTCTTTTTCCTTTTTATATATATATATATTATTAGTATTATTATTTTAATTCTCTTCTCTATATTAACATTCTATATCTTTTTCTGCTGTTTTGCTAGTTCTTTTCCTAAATCGATGCAAATGTACTAAGAAATGATGATCATACATCTATGTGATGATACTAAGAATTACTGAGTGCATTTGTAGAATGGAATGATTTCTAAATGTTGTGTTAATTTCTTTTCTTTTTTTTGATTAATAAAAAAATTTAAAAAAAAAAAAAAAAAAGCCATTCCATTTCTGGTATATTGCATTCTGGCCGTTTAGCAAACTAATACATCAGCAGTTTGAATTGTTTTTGTGGAGAAGCGAGGCTGGCAGACAAAGGACAAATATTATATGTTCTCACTGATATGAAATAATTAGAATAAACAAATTCATAGACTCAGAAACTAGAATATAGGTTGCCAGGAGTGGGGGTTGGGAGTAGGGAATGCTTAACTTAATTCCTAATTTAAGGCTTAAATTGTACAGTTTCTATTTGGGGTGATGGAAAAGTTTCGGTAATGGGTGGTGGTGATGGCAGTATAACATTGTGAATGCAATTAACAGCACTGGATTATGTATCTGAATGTTGTATACATGTTACTAGAATAAAAATTTAAAAAACTAAAACCACAGAACTGTACAACACAAACAAGGAACCCTAATGTAACCATGGACTGAAGTTAATAGTATAATTATAATAACACTCTTTCATCAGTTTTAACTAATGTACCACACTAATGCAAGATGTTAAAAATGGGGGGGGCAATATGAAACACTGTATTTTCTGCATGATTTTCTGTAAACCAACAACTTATCTGATAAAAAAAGAAAAGTGAGGCTAGCTAGTTCAATTGTTGCTAGTCATGTATATATATTGATAAACAGTAACATACAAACATTACATATATGGTTTATGATCAATGGCTCACAATTGCAACATATAGCTGTGTGTCTGTCACCATGATCATTTGTTAGAACATTTGCATCACTCCAGAAAAAGAAATAAAAAGAAAAAATTCCTGCATACCATACCTCTTACTCTACTTGCTCATTTACCACTAGTATTTCGACCTAACCAATTTATTTTAACCCTTTTTCCCTCACCATTTGTTTACATTTTTCCGTATTTTTTCTCATCTGTCCATACTCTAGATAAAAGGAGCATCAAACACAAGGTTTTCACAATCATACAGTCACATTATAAAAGCTACATCATTATACAATTGTCTTCAAGAATCTAGACTATTGGAACACAGTTCAACAGTTTCAGGTACTTCCCTCTAGCTACACCAGTACATCATAAACTGAAAAGGTATATCTATGTAATATATAAGAATAACCTCCAGGATAACCTTTCGACTCTGTTTAAAATCTCTCAGCCATTGAAACTTTATTTTATCTCATTTCTCTCTTCCTGCTTTTTCTCAATCTCTTCATGCCGAGTCCCAGCTCATCCCGGGATTTCTGTCCCACATTGCCAGAGAGATTTACACTTCTGGGAGTCATGTCCCATGTAGTTCCATGTGAGTTTACTTGCTGAGTTGGTTTAGAGAGAGAGGCCACATCTGAGCAACAAAAGAGGTTCTCTGCAGGTGACTCTTAGGCCTAAGTAGGCTTAGCCTATCTTTGCAGGAATAAGTTTTATAGACGTGAACCCCAGGATTGGGGGCTCAGCCTATTGATTTGGTTGTCTTTACTGCTTGCAAGAATATCAGAAATTCTCAAAATGGGGAAGTTGAGTATTTCCTCCTTTCTCCTCATTCTCCCAAGTGGACCTTGCAAATACTTCTTTATTCACTGCCCAAATTACTCTGGGATATTTTGGGGCATCACAATAACCTGGACAAACCAACAGTTTCACGCCCTATTCAAGATTCCATGTACTTATGGTGTTCAACTAAATTGACCATACAAGTTAAATTAGGAAATGTGCCCAAAATTAAATTTTGCACCAAATAAACATCTCTTCCTTTGGTCTCACACAGAGGTTGAAGTTTTAAAATATGGACAGTATCATCCTTTACCCTGTATTCTGACTTACCTTAGTCCTGTCCAGATCAACTTCATTCATATCTGTACTCAAAGTCAGATTCCTTTTTCTACTTTTAAATGGTTTCTGTATGGGGTACTGCTGACTTTCATAGCTTCAGAGCTCTAATTCTGAGTCTCCAGTGTTACATAAATACTCAAAGTTTCTGGGTATGAACAGGTTATAAACAAACAGCTCAGTAGCTCAGAATTTAGAAATAACAGTTACAACCCCTGAATATATATGACTGCTGTCAGAGCTTACAATATAGGAACTAGTCATATTTTTAAATACAGCATTCTCGTTCAAAAGCTTGGGCAGCTCAAGGATCATTATGGGGAGATTTATATTCTAAGGAAGATGACCCTTTAAAGGAAAAGTTACTCTACATTAAAGTGTTTAAAAATCCTAGAACTTTTTCTTTTGAACTTTCCAGTTGAGTGGAGGAATGAAGGTGGGGCTAGTGGGCTGAGTCAGGCCTAGGGAGGAGGGCTTTGTTTCTGGACATAGAATTTCTTTTCAAGGCACTTCAAAGGCCCTATTGTAGTAAGATCCTGCTCTTTATGCAGTGATCCCACACTGTTAGATGCTTGACCATGCCCTCATGATTTGGCTAACTTTTCTGTTTGTGTTGTTTCAGGCTGAAGGACAGACTGACTGAAGAGGTTGTTGCTAATGTCATAGCTGTGCCTTTGAAAAATTTTGGCATGTCCAGTCTATTTATCAGGAAAGTAAGAATGTATAAATAAAAATATCCCAAGCACTTTAGTGCCAGGTTATGGGGAGTCTGTTTTCCAAAAATTATTGAGATGCTTTGAAAAGTGATTGAAGAGGATACCTGGTTATTCTGCTTACACAATGTCCAATTCCTGATGCAAAGCAAGAAAGTCAAATTATTACAGAGTTGAAAGCAAGAGGCATCTCTTTGTACTTCTGAACATGTCCCTGACCTAAGAAATAATTCTGAAACTTTCTTATTATTTTCTGAACAAGTCTGACAGCTCACAGTTTCCCACATAACACAGGGCTTTTGAAGAAAACCCATGAGCCAAGGTCAAGCCTGCCCTTTCACCTCACAGTTGGGGTTTCACTTGTCCTCTTTGTTCCTCAGCATTGCCTCCATCAAAAACAAGACTGTAAGCCTTGAGTGGCCTATAGTTCCTCCAGGCCAGTTGAGTGTCTAGAGGAGGCAAAACAATAGTGTCTGAATCTTCCAAAAGAGGTGAATACTAATAGTTAGGGGGACATGAAATTATCTGTCAATCAGTTTTCTTAACCTCAGCACTACTGACATTTTGGACCAGATAATTCTTTGTTGTAGGGGGCTGTTTCATACATTGTAGGATGTTCAGCAGAATCCCTGGCCTCTACCCAGTAGATGCCAGTAGCATCTTCTCCTCTCTATCCCCATGTCATGATAATCAAAAATGTCTCCAGATATTTTTAAATGTATGCTGGGGGCAAAATCACCACTAGTTGAGTAACACTCGTGTAACTTTTCTTAATGTATAAAAATATACATTAAAATTACATAAAAACTCTACAGTCTGTAGTTAAATGTAATTATTGGGTAGTTCTTCTGCAAAGAGAGTCAAAGATAGAAAAATATACGTATACCTCCTTTATTTCTTGCTCCTTACTCATTATTCACTATGCAGATCCAGAAAGTAAGTGCAAGGAAACAAACAAAATAGACCTTATCTCACTTACAACTCATCTCATAACTCAGAAGTCTAAGTAACTCAGGGATTCTTGACAACAAAGAAGTAATAATATGCTAAGATTTCTCTTGCTGGCAGAATGATTTATCTGCAAACATGAATGGATTGCCTATAGCCGAGCCCTGCAGAGCCCCCCTTGCTCTCTGGAATGCAATTTCCCTAATAACCATGTAGCCTCTAATTTAACCTTTCTTTCTACCTCATGATCCCTTCCTACATCTTCATTCAGAAGTTCCTTCAGAGTCTCCAGGGTCTGCTTTGGAGATCAGAAACCTAGGAAAATGCCCTCCGTGGCTTATAGGTGATTTGTTGTTGTACTTGAGTGCCAGTTGCCACAGAAGATGATAAAGTTGGTTCTAGTTGGTGAGAAATTGGCATAGCCATTTGTTTGGGTTTGCTACAGCTGCCAGAATGCAATATACCAGAAAGGAGTTGCCTTTTACAATGGGGATTTAATAGTTTACAAATTTACAGTTCTAAAGTCATGAAAATGTCCAAATTAAGGCATCAAGAAGAAGATACCTTCTCTGAAGAAAGGCTGCTGGCATCCAGGGTTCCTTGGCATCCAGGGAAGTCACATTGCTGTCCTGCTGGTCCTTTTTCTTTAGCTTCCTCTAAATGTCCCTGGACATTTCTCTCTCTTATCCTCATAAAGGACCCCAGTAAAGGGATTAAGGCCCACCTATTCAAATGGGCTGGGTCACATCTCAATTGAGTCAAAAGGTCCCACCCACAGTAGGTCTGCAATCTACAAGAATGGATTAAAAGAACATGGGCCTTCTTTCTAAGCCAAACTCTGCAAATAAACTCATTACCCTCCCCCCCCATATACATACATGGAACATGACTTTCAGGGGTGTAAGTTTCCCTAGCAACATGGGACATAACTCCCAGAGATGAGCCTGGCCCTGACATCATAGGATCAAGATCAAAAGGGAGAACAGAAATGTTACAGAATAAGGTTTCAGTGGCTAAGAGATTTCAAATAGAGTCAAGAGGTCATTCTGGAGGTTACTCTTATACATGCTTCAGCTAAATACTACAAATTGACATCGCATGCTAAGATCCAACCAACAGTATTCCTGAAAACCCTAAAGAAAACTCAGGGCTCTATCAAAGACTTTATAAAAGTTTTACTTATTAAGTTTATTTTTCAGAAACATAAAACCTCCAGATTGTTCCTAAGTCAGATAAGCCCTGAAAATTAGAGGTATCAGTCTCTCCCAGAATATAAACCACTTGCATTTCCCTACCCTATCATGTTGACACCCCTTTTCAACATGAAGAGTTAGAATGGTCATTGCCCAAATATCTCCGAAAATTGAGAGAATGATCAAATGAGAGGGAAGAGTTGTAACAGAGAAGTTAGGATTTAACAAAGGATTATGACCACTGAATCATTATATAGATATTTCTTTTTAGTTTCTAGTATATTAGACTAGCCAGAAGTAAATACCTGAAACTGTGGAACTGCAACCTGTACTATACTTTGAAATTTGCTCTGTAACTGCTTGTTAAGTGTACTTTGAAATTTATTACTTTTCTATATATGTTATATTTCACAATAAAAAATGTTTAAAAAAGTAATTGGAAAAAAAAGACATGGCCTTTTCTGGGGAACGTAACAGCTTCAAACCAGCACACCAGTAAACTGACCAACACTAAAATCAGAATTTTAGAAGAGATTCTTTTGTGGTCTGTAGAGAAAGCCACAGAGCTGATGACACGATTGGAAACATGAACTTTTGTAGAAAAGCTAATGGAAAATGGGATTACTCACCTTACAGAAAACAGAACCTTAGAGATGTATTCTGTCTCCACTTAAGATAACAAAAGTAAGTTAACATGTAGCATGAGGAATTTATGTTATTGAAGGGGAACATTTCTAATAGTTGAGATTTATCAACTTTTAAGAGGTGCCACTATCAAAGGTGGTTTTGGAATCTTCTTTAAAGGTCTTTAAGGATTGACAACTTGTATTAGTCTGGCTGGTTAAGAACTTCCTTTTCAGTCCCACTGCCCTGGCCTTGGGTGCCCAATACATACACCATTGTTGACAATGCAGTGACATCCTATCACCTAGACAGAGCCTTAACTTCATTTTCTAAATAAGGCTCAGCAATGTTATTTCACAGGTGGAATGTGCTGACCAGGTTCAATGGTTGGAGATCTCTCTGCCTACAGTGGGGGCTCTGCACATTCACTTAGAAAAGCAGGGTTTTTCTAAGTCTCGGAGCTGACTCTGAGATGGAGAATTGTGTGCAGTCTGTGTATTGGTGAGTGCTCTTGGTATCAATACTGTGGGAGGCAGGGGAAGGGAGCACATTTGGGCAAAAGGAACAAAGCTCTGAAGCAGTCCTAAAAAAAGCCCACCTCAGCTGACTCTATAGTTCTCAAGTGGAGATGCCTCTCAAGGGCGTAAGGGGCCAAGCCTTTGTACTCCTATGGATGAGTCACTGGATGAGGGCTGCCACTGGTATGAAGCATGACCTTGGAGGGGCAGTTTTTCTTTCAGTTTGGGCACCAAAGAGCACTGACAGCTGAGGGCTTCTTCTGGCAGCACTCCTACCACCAGGGGGCCTAAGCCCATCATATGTAAAAGGAGTCTGGGTGGCACATAACCATCTCAAGCATCACTAGCTTCCTCTGTCGTCTAATTGTGTCTGAGACATGTCTCCACCTTTCACTTATCTCCAGAAGCATTTTCCCTCCTCCAGGAACATATTTCCCTTCCCCTCATTCTCATTCAACTCCTTGCCACCCCAATACACAAAGTAAATGCAGAGTCACAGATTCTGTTTGTTCTGTAATTTATTCTTTCCTTGCTCTCTCCCTCCCCCCCATCCCCATCCTAACTTTTCTCCTTCAACTCTCATCAGGCAGTTTCATCTGCTTTCAATTTGAGCCTCGTGACAGCCATGCTAGATGAGAAGCTAAATGTCAAGCTGATTTCTTCCTCTTTGGAGTTTTTCCATTATTTCCTTTGTGGCTACACATTCGTCCTCTGACCTCTGCAAATACCTTGCAGGTGAAATCCCAGGGCAGTGGTGTAGCCAACAGAATGCTGGACTTGAGTCTACTTTTGCTCAGCCACTAGCTTGTGGGACCTTGAGCAAAGCCTTTTCCCAATCTCAGCTCTCTAAAAGAGGAATGGGGTTCTTAAAACAGAGAGGAGATATTAGACTAAATGCTCTCTGCCATCCCTTCTAATTCTAATGTTCAATAACTTTTTGATTTGAACGAATTTTGCAAAAGGAAATTGGAGCTAGTGATTTAGTGAACAAAATAAAATGCCAGATTCCCTATTTGGTCTTTGCTTCCTGTCTCGCCCACAGACTACCCAAGCCTCCTTCCCTAAATAAATTACTCATGGCAATAGTCTGAAGTGTTTAGGGCAGTGGAGGTTTAGAATCTTTATAATGTTTTGGAAACCAGACTGAATAGAAACTGGAAAGTTCTTGGCAGCTCTTCTTGCAGCTGCACATAACCTCTGTCTGTGAAGCTCTTCCATGAGGTAAGTGAAAGAGAATCAGGACTTGCATTGACTGCATTTTGGGCTGCATTGGAAATGCACAGGAGGGCCACTATACCAAGAGAAGTTTCTGTCTGGTTTCATTCTGCTGGCGTCCTCCCCTTTCCTTAATCTAAATGGATTTAACTCTCATTCTCATTGGTGGTGTTCTGTTGTTTTCTTCTGTTTCCATGAGCCTGAGCCAGAATGAACACCGGCCATGGAAAGGTACCAGGCTCCAGGGAGACCAGGTAAAGTCTTTGCAAATCGGCCTTTCCTTTTCAGGCTGGTTGTCTCATTTAGTAATGATAGGCTGTGGTAAATGAGTTGCATCGAGTAAACATAGCACAGAGGGTAGAAGCTGGAGAGAAAAGCTTAGTGGAAACATGAACCCAAATATTCGGAGAGCAGAGCTGAACTGAACTTATTTGCATAGTAACTCAGACATGATTATTTATTGATGAAGCACATTTCCTCTGAGGTGTGGAAAACAGGCTAACTGTGAATATGATTCCCCTGCCCTAGAAAGCTCATGGTCAGGAGGCTGAGCCCAGCAGGTCTGTCCCTGGCCCCGCCTTTCCCCTTCCCCCAGGTACTCCTGTTAATTCCTTGAGCTTTGGCCGAGGCTGCAGAATCCGGGTGATCTGTTTACTTGTCTTCCTCCCCACTAGACTAGTGAGGTTCTGGAGGGCAGAAACAATAGCTGATCACCACTAGACAACCCAGACAGCTAATCCCCCAGACTTTTAGTGGTACCCTAATTACATAGCAGAAAGAACAAAGAAGTGATTTAAGCATCTTGAAATTGAAATAGCTATTACCAAACACCAGAAGATCAGCAAGGATCAGCAGAATCATTAGATTCCAGAAAATCCAGAGCCTCTGAGGCCTCTGTATTCTTCCATCCTGATGTCAGATTGCTGGCAGCCCACGCTGAGCTGCTTTATAGAATGTGCAGCCAGGCCACTACCTCTAGAAAGAGGAGGGGAGGAAGGAAGGGCAGGCTCAGCCTGTTTGCAATTTGGAAGCCCTGCACTGAAGATTACTTAGCCAGCATTGCACACTGGATCCTTCTGTTCCCAGTGATAAATGAAGACAAGGTTGGCCCTTTCAGCTGATTAGACACAGGCATAGATGTCTGTGATTATATCTGTCAGGGGCTTGGCAGAAAAAAAAATTATCCCAGATGGTTCAAATAAAGAGACTTTAATAGAGGGATTATTAAGAGAGATGAGGGCAAGATTAAGGAAACAAATAAGGAATGCTAAGGTACCCAGAGACTTGCCTCAGTGGGAAGCCATTGCCTCCCAGGGTCTGAACCAGAGATGTCTGGGGCTGTGGAGGAAAGGCCTCCTTGGGATCTGTTACCTCCCAGGGACATGGCTACCGTGACTATTCTCAGGGACAATGTGTTAAAGCAGGGGAAGTGGGGGAACCCCTTCCCATTCTTCCTGCTGGGTCCTCCAGTTGGCCAAATGCCAGCAAGGGTGCCCCAGATGACGCATTCCTCAGGGGTCAGCCTCCTGGGGACTGAGAACACCTGGAGGTGGGCCAAATGGAGAATAATCAGTACTCTGACAATTAAAGTGATACCACGTGCCATATATCTTTTTATATATTTCGTATGCTTTTTATGTTATCTCATTTAATCCTCAGAATTACTCTGTAAAGCAGGTTGAGCCATGGGATCCTCAGAACATTAGAGGCTGATGAGCAGAGTGGACACACATGCCCTGAAGGGCCCAAGTTTATGAACCAAGAAGGGGGAAAGTCTGTGAAACCCATCATCAGAAGAGATGAGACGTCAACTAGAAAGGGAGTCCCTGGAATACTGACTGTGAGCACTTTGTCTACCTTCTTTAGATTTTATAACTTCCCCATGTTTGTGCCCTGAACGTTTCCCAATAGTAGGGAGAGTGTCTTCTGCTCAGTAGCAATCTTGTGGAGAGAGAAAGCCTGTGGGGTGCTGTGGTGCATCATGCAGCAAGAAAATCAGGCTGAATTCCCTGGTGCAACCACTGAGGAAGGAAAGGGAAACAGAAAACCCAGGAGCCAGATGGCCCTAAGAGGGAGGTGTGGGCTGGGTATAAGGGATGCAAGGCCTATATTTTGTGACTCTGGCTCCTTGGAGGTACAACTCTCCTCTTGGTTCTCCTCTGTCCCTGATGGAGGGGTCTGGGCAGGGGCAGGGAGGGGTGCGCTGCAGCTCATGTGAAAGCTGGAGTGACCCTGTAGTGACTCTGGGGTAGGAGGCAGCAGACACTGCCATCAGGTCTACTTTGCTGTAAGGTAATCCAGGCAAGAGCAGCCATTTGATCTGAAAGGCAAGGACATATCGCGAAATAAATATTTCACCATTCAAGTCCCCACTGAGCAGAGGCATGGACAGGACCTTGGTGCACACCTGAATCCCCTGCCCTGGCTGTCAGATCTCCAATGTCTCCTGCTGCAGAAGGGGCAGAGGAGGGCCCAAAGCTGTGCCCCTGATAGAGGCTCCTTTCCCTGGCCTCCCTTGACATGCTGAGTCACTCAGACAAGGCACCTTTCTGCAAGATGGAAATGATTTCCCAGCTCCTCTCTGGTGCTCTCTTCTTGCTGCAAAGATCAAATGCCATAACACGTGAAAGCATTTTGGAAGACTGAAACTGACATACTAATGTAGCAATTATTATTGACCATGTCTTTTTAGGACGTGTCCCTCAAGGGGCCTAAACTATATTTGAGCTGCTTTTATTCTTTTATTTGTTCATTTAACAGATACTTATTGAATGCCTGCCATGTGCCAGCAGCTTATTTTCTGCCTTATGGATTGGCAGGGTTATTTGTCTCTTTTTCTCCTCTCACAAGGCCTGCCCTTTAAAGGCTTTATTCTAACCTCTACTCTGTAGGGTTGACAGGGAGTATGAAAGGAAGTCGAGAGCCTGTCAGGGGGTGAGAAGGAATATATTGGTTGAAATGGGATTTCAGCACCCCTCCTCATTGCCCCCTGCCATTTTGCCTAAGGAACTGCAGGCCAGGTCTGCGTCAGGAGCCGGGGAGGGGCGTGGGGGCCCTCAGCAGCCCTGTAGGGTGCCATGGCAACCAGACGAGGCAGCCACTGGGGAGTTCATGTCAGGTTGTGCCTTGGAGCTTGTCATCTGTGGGCTAAGCAGAAAAGGAACCTTTTCCCATTCTGTGAGGTAGAGAAGGGGATGGAGAGGTGGGTGCAATGCCTATAACTCAGGCCAGGTGCTGGCAGTAGGGATGTACTCAGCAGAAGCAATCTCTCACTTTCAGGAAACCTTTCTGCTTGCTCAGAACTCGGAAGGCCTGGCCCTAGCACAGAAAAAGGCACAAATTGCCGGGCTTAGTTAATGCTGGGACATCCTCTCAGGACATCAATCTCAGAGAAGGAGGCAGAGGAGTCCCCACATGGCTGGCCAGTTCAGGAAGCCTTGCCTGTGCTGGTTCTAAATAATCACATACTGGCCTTGTGTCCTGGGGCGCATTGCCTCTGGGTTTACAGTATTTTGTTGTCCCTCTGTTTAGCATTGAGTGACATTCGTTTCCTGGTAGGACATATTGGTAGGCATCCTGTAGATGCCTGGATTATTTGATGAAACCAGCCCTGGTCCCGAATAAATTGATCTGCAAAGTATCACTGAATGTACCAAGCACAAATAGAGTGCTTGCTGAAATGGGAAAGGAAGGGAAATATGGGACAGGGTCTTGACCCTCAGCAATTTTTAAATATGCTCCAACTCAAAGGCCCGGGGAAGGGAGTCATGGTGGGGACAAAGTAGAAGCAAAACCCTTTTTGGGGCCAACCCCACCACCTTACATTTCCCAACCCAAGGCCAGAGAACAAGCAAAGCCCTAAATATTTGGTAGTAGACTCTTGTCTGCTAGGAGTTCATGTTTATGCCTTTACATCTTTCTCCTGTGATCCTTTCTAGTCATCCTCAAAGCAACATCTTAAAACAAGTCAAGCCTTCGAATTTTCCCTTGTCTAACCTTAGACCAAAGCAACACCCGCAGGCAGGCCCCAATACTGAGTAGGTGCTGCGCCCCCTGGTTAAGGCGGCCATTGTTGGATGCTGATACTGATGAAGATACAACAGCACTCTGCTCCTCACCAATATCATTATTTAATAAGGGCCACAATGATGATGGTGGTTAATAGTCCTTCACAGCATTTATCTTCTTTTCCCTTTCTTTGCACAGGTGCTTTAGGGCTTTATAAAAGAGCTTTCCAGGGCTCTGGTAACGTTTCTCTCTATTTCTCAGACCTGAGACACTATTTGGGGTTAGAAAGTTCACTTGTCTGAGCTGCAGAGGAGGAAGTGGGGTAGTGGCTGCCAGAATCCTCAGGAGGAGAGGGCCCTTTGGTTGGCTGTTTTCCTAGGTGCAGCATTGGCTGACTGTTCAGCATTGATTTTTAGATTGCTCTCTGCGATCACACTGCATTCTGCCACACTGGCCCGGGGCCTGTGCAAAGATTGTAATTTGCAATGACTCGGTTCATTCTCTGGAAGCTGCTGACCCTCTCTCCTTTGGCTGCCCCCACCAGGTCTGCTGGGGCCCACAGCTTGCCATCCATATGCTTCTTACTGTCTAGATTGAAAGAGCTGAGATAAGAGGGCATCCATACTCCTACTTTGCTAAGCACAGCAGTTTGGCTTCAGCTCTTAACACTGTTCTATTCTTGAGGGAATGTATGGTGGAAGAGGCAAAGTCAAGGAAAGTTCCTAAAGCAAAATAACATCAGAAACCTGTAGAGTGAGACTATAAAACACCCCAATGAGAAGATATATACTGTATTTGGAAATAGAAATGAGTTAAGAGCCAGATTGTCTTTAGCAAAATTAGCACCTCCTGCATACTGTTGGGAGTTTTAGGTGGAAACTGTGATGATTAAGTGAAAGGGGTTGCACCCAGGGGCTATATATTTTTCCTTCCACATTTATAGAAATGCTCTGAGAATCTCCCTTCTGTACTCTTTCATCACCACCCCCCCAATGCAATTTGTGCTGGCACTCTTGAAGAACAAAGATTTGTAAAGGTTTTAGAAGAGTGCTATGTATACAGTGAAAGCTCTGTAAGTGTTTGATAAAGAAATCAAAGAGCTAAACTGAAGGCCAGTGATGGGCCTGAAGGGGCCATAAACAGGTATGCAACTGAGGTAGAGAGAAATATATTTTGTGGTTTAGGGAAATTATAACTGATGATACAGGATAAAATCTATGAGGGGCTGAGTTTACATGAGAATTCATGAATTGCTGCTGGGAGGGAGGTGTGTGCAGCATTTTAGTGGAGTGCCCCCGCATGCTAGGTGCTTTACATGCATTGTCTCATTTAATCACCATAATATTCTATGAAGTAGGTGTTGCAGTCACTTTTTTACAAATAAGGACATTGCCCAGGGTCACATGGCTCTTACATGGGGTTACCTCTTCTTCTCTAAAGGAGAATTTGGGCCTGTTCTCCCCTGGACAATTTGTGAAGGGGAGGGCCAGCATACTCTCAGCCACCTTCTCCACCGTGATCCGCACTAGGCTATGGGCAACTGTCTCTGGACAGCAGAGGTGGAAGGAGAGCCAAGCCACACTGACCTCACTCTAGCCCTTGTGTGAGTTCAGAGGGGCTGAGGTCACCCTCTCGCTGTAGCCCTCGGAGCCTCCAGGGTGGGGTCATGAGTTCTCTAAAGCTGTCACTGACTGCTCACTCTTCCTCTTTCCAGGGACATATTGGCCAAAGGCCCAGGCTCTGCTGATAGGGAACTGACCGATTTCCTAAAATAGAAAGTCTCCTCACCCACCTGTTCTCCCGTTGAGCTGGGTGGGTCTTCTTTAGTATAAAGCTCTGTAGATTTGTTTGCCCAGAGCTTGGGCGTGAAGAAGTGAAACTCAATGGATGCCTTTGGCTGCATCATGTCTGATCAGGCATGACCTGGGGGGTAATTAGGATAATAGGGCAGGTTAGGGGGTAGACAGGAGTCTGTGCTCTCACTTCTAATTAAAAGGGATGAAAGAAACTCAAGGGACTGCACTGACTACCCAGATGAGTTCCTTTTCTTCTTGCAGTGGCCCAAGGTCCTGTGATACAGGGCAGTGAGCTCTAAGCCTAATGTTGGAGGAGCTGAATTCAAGTCCTAGTTATGTAATTTTCCTAGCCAGAAGGACCTAGAGCAAACCTTCCTGAAACTTGGTTTTCTCATCTATATAATGGCTATGATAGTTTCCTTCTACCTGCTCACAGGGTGACCATGCAGGTCCATAGGGGTGACCCCTATAAATATCAGGCTGGGTAAGCGCGAGGCCCAGTCATTGCACTTCGTGAGCTGATAGGAGGTAAGCTTTTGTTGGCTCAGAAATCACATCCACGCAGGCCTGGAGCAGGAAGGCTGAGCCCAGGCCAGCCTGCCTATGAGGAGAGCTTCTTCTCTGTGCCAGCCTTTTCTCCCCCATCCTGACTGTCTTTCCTGTTGATTATAAAAATAACCATATATCTTCTTCATTTTGCAGTTTGGATTTTGTTTGTCTGCTTTAATTTGCTTTTTGGTCTGATGGGCTTTTTTTTATTTCTCTGTATGTAGTTGATCCGAAATGCGATTTTACTTAAAAGAGCAGAATTTCCCATTCTTTTGTTTATGAGGGGTGTCTTTTCTTATTAATCGTATTTTGTCTTTACTGCTTAAAATTCATCCAACATACTTAGCTTTCCAGTAGTGCATGTGTTAGAGGGAGAAGCCATAGGAAGAACAATGGTATGATAATAACTTTCCCTTCCCCTCTGTGTGATTCTGTCTTGAAAATAGTAAGTAGGGAGAAGGGGTAGGTCCAGTCTCAAGTTGAGGTCATGTTTATACCATGTCCATTCTTAGGTACATGCTACAGTTGAGAGTTTGGCAGGATTTGGACAGGGTCATAAGCATGGGCCTGGGAGTGTGGGCCTGGCACCTCTGCTGATAGCTATAGGAATAATCAAGAGAATGTGTTTGGGCAGGGATCTAGGGGAAAGCTGGCTGGAGAGGCTCTGCTCCCTTCCTGGTATAGTTGGCTCTAAGTGACTTGGATGGGGGAAAGAGAAAATGGGGAGAAGCAGAAGACAAAGACACAATGGCCAAACCAAGAGAGGAGTCCCAGCCAGTGTTGCTAAACTCTGGAGTCATGCCCAGATCCCTTTGGAATAGAGCAATGAAGTCCTCAGTGTCAATCTTGGAGCCTGGAGCCAGTACCTATTCCTCAGTGATAGTCACAAAGAACAGATAAAATCCTTATGCTTGAGGAACTACAGATCTATCAGAGAGACTAAAGCAATACTTAAAAGCAAGAAAAATGTGGGGACTATTACAAAACAACTGACTGAGTGGCTAGGCATAGGTGGGTGGGTATAGGGATGACCATCTGTCTACTCTGGCTCCCTGTGACCTTCTGAGCTGTCAGAAGGGAGTGGATTAAGAATATCCTTACCATTTGACTTCTGGTTGACCGATAGGGTGATATAAGATTCTCCAGGGTGCCATTCCTCCACAGAAACTTTGAATAACAAGCAAAAACTGGAAAAGCCAATTCCTCAGAACTCCAGAGGGCATTTGAAGGGTTGTGGTACCTGGGTGACTGCCAAATCAAGAAAACACAGCTTTAAAAAACAGGAGAAGATTCTGAGTACCTTTTCTGTCCTCTTCCCCATCTCCTTCCTGGTGTGGTATGGAGCCAGTCTGTGCTCCCTTTGTGGGTCCCTGACCCTGTACCAAAAGGAGCAGAGTAACCCCACACACATATTGGGGTACCTGTATGTAAGTGCCAATGCTGGGGGCAGGGCGGGATGGCCAGCCTGAAAGACTGAGCCAGGAAATCCATCTCTGGCTCACCCTTCCAGAACTTGCCCTGTAGACAAAAGAAGCTTGCTGAGAGCTAAAACAGTATAAGAAACAAGTCAAAATGGTCTGGGCAACGAATTACCTGCTTTAAGACATAAATGGAACATCCTGGAAGGCAGAAGGGAGTCTATTTCATAGGGAGAAGAGGAGAAACAAAGATTCCTGTAAATGAGGGAATTCCTGAGGCCATTAATGAGGACAAGCCCAAGACAAGACTCAGGCATGGAAAGATGAAGACCCTGCACTTTACTTTTACCTGGGGCTGTTCTTCTTGACAGGAGGGCTAAACGCTAAGGACAGCAACAGCCATGTACAGCCAGTTTGCAAAGTCTGTGAAGGGTATTTTTGTTTTGGATTACTTGTTTTTGCTAGCTCTTGTCACTCAGGAAATCTCTGCCATATTACTAGCTAGATACAAACTTGGGAAGCAGACAGTTCAGGGGCAAAATCTCAGAGTTAACACATTAAAATATTAAAATGTACAGTGTACAAGAAAATATTACAAGATATAGAAGTAGGAAATTATGGCCCATCCAAGGAACAGGATAAAAACTCACAAACAATCAAGAAAGAACACCAGGCTTTGAACACACTGGACAAAAACAAAAAAATAATTTTCAATATGCTCAAGAAGACAAAGGAAAATACACAGAGAAAGAACTAAAGGATATCAGGAAAATGATGGATAAATAATAGAAGAGTCTCAGTAAAGAGGTAGATGTTTCTAAAGGGAACTAAATAGAAATGCTGGCATTGTAAACCACAATAACTGAAATGAAAAATTCTCCAGAGGGTTTCAACAGCAGATTGGAGCTGGCACAAGAAAAAATCAGTGAACTCCAAGACAATGCAATTGAAATTATTTTGGGTGAGGAGAAGGAAGAAAAATGTATGAAAAAAAAGTGAACAGAGCCTAGGAGAGCTGTGGAACAATCATGTGTGAAAATATATGTATTATTGGTGTCTAAGAAGAAAAAAGGACCAGAAGGAATACTCAAAGAAATAATGGCAGAAAACTTCCCAAATTTAATGAAAACATGAATATACACATTCAAGAATTCCACAAACAACAAGTAGGATAAACCTAAAGGGAACCATCCCCTGATGCATTAGTCAAACTGTTGCACACCAGTGACAAGGAAAGAGTTTTGAAAGCTGCAAGAGAAAAGCAACAAGGTAGATACAACAGAGCCACAAGAAGATTAAGTACTGATTTCTCATAAAAAAAATAACCATGGAGTTAAGAAAGTAGTGGGGAGGTTCCAGGCCAAGATGGTGGCTTAGTGAGGGGTGGGATTTAGTTTGTCCTCCAGAGCAGCTAGTAAATAGCCAGGAACAGTACAGAACAACTGTTGGGGCCACGTCAGTGACTGAACACACAGCGTACCCCAGTCTGGACAAGCCAGACCGGCTGCAAGCCCACCCAGGACCGTGAGTGCCCCAAGCCACAGAGCTAGTGCCCCTCCCTCACAGGCTGCTCCCAAGAGCAGAAAGGAAAGAGACTTTACTAGCAGCAGGGGCTGAGCACAAGGAAGCTCCAACTGTGGAATCAATTAACAAATTCTGACTACTAAAAATAGGCCCACGGCTCAGCTATGGTAAAATCTGAGGTTGCAGGTTTTTGCCCCAGGTGGGCAGGGCTGATGGAAAAAGAAAAAAAGACAGAGTTTTTTTGATCAGATAGCACATAATACTTGAAAGGTCTCAGGCCCTGAAGGAAAGGAAGGGACCAAGAGATACACAAAGCAGCATACCAACTGAAGCTCTTGATAGGCAAACCCAGGGAATGGGGATCCTGCTCTGAAAAGGATTTTTCTTTTTCCTTTTTATGGCTGTGTTTCTAAAACTTGACTACTCTTTGAATACAGCTGCAGGGCTTCTCAGGCTCCAACTGCCCCAGGCATGGGCAGAATTAAGCTTGTATAAGAGTTTGTCTGGAGCCTGTGCCTTCCCCAGGAGGGGGTGGGGCCCAGCTCAGGTGGAATCTCTCCCTCAAGGAATTCAGACCTAAGGGTCTGGAAAACTGAAGCAATTAAAGTCAGGCTACAACCTCTCCTCTGTCTCAAACACACCCCCAGCAAGGAGAGTCTGCTGAAGTTAAAGGTACCACATCACCTTATGCTGGTGGGACCTGCAGGCACACAAGAGCCACATACTGGGCAGGATAGGAAAAACAGAGTCCAGAGGCTTCATAGGAAAGCCTTTTAACCTGCTGGGTCTCACCCGCAGGGAAAACTGATGCAGGTGACTCTTTCCTCCTGACAGGAGGCCATTATGGTCTGGAAAAATCTGACTGGGGTCTATAATACCTAAATAGACCCTCCTGAGGTGGAGGGGAGGCACCAAATAGGCAGGACAAGAAACAAGAAAACAAGAACTGAAAAATTCTGGTCTGTTAAACAAAGCTAGAGGTCCAGAATAAGCTGAACTGAATGTCAAAGAACAGATAGACAACAAAGTCATCCAGCAAGAAAATCCTAGGTAAAAAAAGTGAAAACAATCTCCAGAATAAACTAATTAAGGAAATTAAGTGCCTAGAAACCAGCAGAAAATAATGAATCATACTAGGAAAATTGAAGATATGGCCCAAAGGAACAAACCAACAATTCAAATGAGATACAGGAGTTGAAACAATTAATTCAGAATAGTCAAACAGACATGGAAAACCTCATCAAAATCAAATCAGTGAATTGAGGGAGGATATAAAGAGGCAATGAATGAACAAAAAGAAGAGATCAAAAGTCTGAAAAACCAAATCACAGAACTTATAGGAATGAAAGGCACACTAGAAGAGATGAAGAAAAAACAATGGAGAGAACATTATGCTGAGTGAGTCTAGCCAAAAACTAAAAGACAAATACTGTATGGTCCCACTGATGTGAACCGACATTCGAGAATAAACTTGGAATATGTCATTGGTAACAGAGTCCAGCAGGAGTTAGAAACAGGGTAAGATAATGGGTAATTGGAGCTGAAGGGATACAGACTGTGCAACAGGACTAGATACAAAAACTCAAAAATGGACAGCACAATAATACCTAATTGTAAAGTAAAATGTTAAAACACTGAATGAAGCTGCATCTGAGCTATATGTTTTTGTTTTGTTTTGTTTTGTTTTACTATTATTATTACTTTTATTTCTTTTCTCTATATTAACATTCTATATCTTTTTCTGTTGTGTTTCTAGTTCTTCTAAACTGATGCAAATGTACTAAGAAACGATGATCATGCATCTATGCGATGATGTTAAGAATTACTGAATGCATATGTAGAATGGTATGATTTCTAAATGTTGGGTTAATTTCTTTTTTTCCATTAATTAATAAAAAAAATATATATATGAGCCCTGACTAATAAAAGGAAATATGCTAATAAGCCAAAAAAAAAAAAAAAACAATGGAAACCTACAATGTCAGATTTCAAGAGGCAGAAGACAGGATTAGTGAACTGGAGAATGGGACAAAAGAAAATATAGGGAAAAGAATGGAGAAATGTGAGCAGGGACTCAGGGAATTGAATGACAACATGAAGCGCATGAATATATGTGTTGTGGGTGTCCGAGAAGAAGAAGAGAAGGGAAAAGGAGGAGAAAAACTAATGGCGGAAACTACCACTGAAAAATTTCCCAACTTTTATGAAAGACTTAAAATTATAGATCAAGAAGTGCAGCATACCCCAAACAGAATAGATCCAAATAGATAAACTCCAATACACTTATTAATCAGAATGTCAGATGTCAAAGAAAAAGAGAATCTTGAAAGCAACAAGAGAAAAGCAATCCATTACATACAAGGGAAGCCTAATAAGACTGTGCATAGATTTCTCAGCAGAAACCATGGAGGAGAGAAGAGAGTGGTATGATATATTTAAATTACTAAAAGAGAAAAACTGCCAACTAAGAATTCTATATTCAGCAAAATTGTCCTTCAAAAACAAGGGGGAAATTAAAACATTTTCAGACAAAAAAATCATCACTGAGAGGCTTTGTGACTAAGAGACTGGCTCTGCAAGAAAACTAAAGGGAGCACTAGAGGCAGATATGAAAAGACAGGAGAGAGAGGTGTGGAGAAGAGTGTAGAAATGAAAATATCAGTAAAGATAAAAAGAAGAAAAATGAGATATGACATATAATCCAAAAGGCAAAATGGTAGAAGAGAGTACTGCCCATACACTAATAACATTAAATGTTAATAGATTAAACTCTCCAATCAAAAGATAGACTGGCAGAATGGATTAAAAAACAGGACCCATCTATATGCTGTCTACAGGAGACACACCTTAGACCCAAGGATAAACATAGGTTGAAATAGAAAGGTTGGGAAAAGATATTTCATGCAAACAACAATCAGAAAAGAGCAGGAGTAGCTATACTAATACGCAACAAATTAGACTTCAAATATAAAACAAGTAAAAGAGACAAAGAAGGACACTATGTATTAATAAAAGGAACAGTTCAACAAGAAGACATAACAATAATAAATATTTATGCACAGAGCCAGAGTGCTCCAAAATACAAGAGACAAACATTGAAAACACTGAAAAGAGAAATAGGCACATCTACCATAATAGTTGGAGACTTCAATTCCCCACTCTCATCAATGGACAGAATATCTAGACAGAGAATCAATAAGGAAACAGAGAATTTGAATAACATAGTAAATGAGCTAGACTTAACAGACATTTGTAGAACATTATACCCCACAACAGCAGGATACACCTTTTTCTCAAGTGCTCATGGATCATTCTCAAGGATATGCTGGGTCACAAAAAATTCTCAATAAATTTAAAAAGATACAAATAAGACAAAACACTTTCTCAGATCATAAAGGAATGAAGTTGGAAATCAATAATAGGCAGAGGGCCAGAAAATTCACAAATATATGGTGGCTCAACAACACACTCCTAAACAACCAGTAGGTCAAGGAAGAAATTATAAGAGAAGCCAGTAAATATCTTGGGGCAAATGAAAATGAAAACACAACATATCAAAATTATTGGGATGCAGCAAAGGCAGTGCTAAGAGGAAAATTTATTGCTCTAAATGCCTATATCAAAAAAGAAGAAAGAGCAAAAATCAAGGAATTAACTGTTCACTTGGAAGAACTAGAAAGAATAGCAAACTAACCTGAAAACAAACAAAAAGAAAGAAATAAAGACGATTAGAGCAGAAATAAATGAAATTGAGAACATGAAAACAATTGAGAAAATCAACAAAACCAAAGTTGGTTCTATGAGAAAATCAGTAAGATTGATGGACCCTTAGTGAAGTTGACAAAAAGAAGAAGAGAGAATATGCAAATAAATAAAATCAGAAATGGAAGAGGAGAAATAACCACAAACCCTGCAGAAATAAAGGAGGTAATGAGAAGATACTATGAACAACTTTATGCTAAAAAACTAGACAATGTAGATGAAATGGATAACTTCCTAGATAGGCATGAACAACCAACATTGACTTGAGAAGGAATAGATGCCCTCAACAAACCAATCACAAGTAAAGAAATTGAATTAGTCATTAAGAAGCTCCCCAAAAAGAAAAGTCCAGGACCAGATGGCTTCACATGTGAATTCTACCAAACAGTCAAGAAAGAATTAGTGCCAATCCTGCCCAAATGCTTCAAAAAATTGAAGAGAAGGGAAGACTACCTAACTCATTCTATGAAGCCAACATTGCCCTCATACCAAAGCCAGACAAAAATACTACAAGAAAAGAAACTTACAGACCAATCTTTCTCATGAATATAGATGCAAAAATCCCTCAACAAAATTCTTGCAAATCAAATCCAGCAACACATTAAAAGAATTATACATCATGGCCAAGTAGGGTTCATCCCAGGTATGCAAGGATGGTTCAACATAACATAATCAATTAATGTAATACACCATATCAACAAATCAAAGCAGAAAAACCACATGATCATCTCAATTGATCCAGAGAAGGCATTTGACAAAATTCAGCATCCTTTCTTGTTGAAAACACTTCAAAGCATAGGAATAGAAGGGAACTTCCTCAACATGGTAAAGAGAATATATGAAAAAGCCACAGTTAACATCATCCTCAATGGGGAAAAACTGAAAACTTTCCCCCTAAGATCAGCAACTAGACAAGGATGTCCACTACCACCATTGTTACTCAATATTGTGTTGGAAATTCTAGCCAGAGCAATTAGACAAGAAAAAGAGATGCAAGGCATCAAAACTGAAAAGGAAGAATTAAAACTCTCCCTGTTTGTAGACATATGATACTATATGTGAAAACCCAAAAAAATCCACAGCAAAACTACTAGAGGTAATAAATGAGTACAGCAAAGTGGCAGGTTACAAGATCAACACTCAAAAACATGTAGTGTTTCTATACACTAGTAATGAACAATCTGAGGGGGAAATCAAGAAAAAAAATTCCATTTACAATTGCAACCAAAAGAATAAAATATTTAGGAATGAATTTAACTAAGGATACAAAAGACCTGTACAAAGGAAACTACAAGAAATTGCTAAAAGAAATCACAGAAGACCTAAATAAATAGAAGGGCATCCAGTGTTCATGGATTTGAAAGACTAAATATAGTTAAGATGCCAATTCTACCTAATTGATTTATGGATTCAATGCAATACCATTTAAAATCCCCAAAACTTACTTTTCAGAAATAGAAGAAACAATAACCAAATTTATCTGGAAGGACAGGATGGCCCAAATAGCTAAAAATCTCCTGAGAAAGAAAAATGAAGTCAGAGGTCTCACACTACCTGACTTTAAGGCGTATTATGAAGCTACAGTGGTCAAAACAGCATGGCACTGGCATAATAATAGATACACTGACCAATGGAATCGAATAGAGACCTCAGATATAGACCCTCTCATCTATGGACAACTGATCTTTGATAAGACACTCAAGCTAACTCACCTGGGACAGAACAGTCTCTTTAATAAATGGTGCCTAGAGAACTGGATATCCACATGGAAAAGAATGAAAGAGGGTCCATATCTCACACTCTATATAAAAATTAACTCAAAATGGATCAAAGATCTTAACATTAGCTCTAAGACCATAAAACTGTTAGAAGAAAATGTAGGGAAATATCTTATAAATCTTATCATAGGAGGCAGTTTCCTAGATCTCACATCTAAAGCATGAGCATTGAAGAAATAAATAAATAAAGGGAACTCTTCCAAATTAAACAGTTTTGTGTACCAAAGAACTTCCTTGAGAAAATAAAAACCAGCCTATCCAATGGGAGACCATATTTTGAGACGATATATCAGATAAAGGTCTAGTATCCAGAATATATAAAAAGATTGTTCAACTCAACATCAAAAAGACAGACAACCCAATTTACAAAATGGGCAAAAGACATGAACAGACACTTCTCAGAAGAGGAAATACAAATGGCTAAAAGGCACATGAAAAGATGCTGAATTTCCCTGGCTATTAGGGAAATGCAAATCAAAACAAACCACAATGAGATAACATCTCACACCCACCACAATGGCCATTATCAATAAAACAGAAAATGACAAGTGCTGGAGAGGATGTGGAGAAAGAGGCACACTTATCCACTGTAAGTGGGAATTTAAAATGTTGCAACCACTGTGGAAGGCAGTTTGGCAGTTCCTCGGGAAGCTAAGTATAGAATGGCCATATGATCTGGCAATACCATTGCTAGGTATCTACTCAGAGGATGTGAGGGCAAGGACACAAATGGACATTTGCACACCAATATTTATAGCAGCATTGTTTACAATTGCCAAGAGATGGAAACAGCCCAAATGTCCATCAACAGATGAGTGGCTAAACAAGCTATGGTATATACATGTGATGGAATATTATGCAGCTGTAAGACAGAATAAAGTAATGACGTATGTAACAATATGGATGGACCTTGAGGACATTATGGTGAGTGAGAGTAGCCAGAAACAAAAAGACAAATACTGTATGGTCTCACTGATATGAACTAACATTAGTGAGTGAACTTGGAGAATTTCAGTTAAGAACAGAGACTATCAGGAGTTAGAAATATGGTAGATATTGGGTAACTGGAGCTGAAGGGATACAGATTGTGCAACAG
The DNA here is from genome assembly GCF_023851605.1 of Tamandua tetradactyla. NCBI lineage: Eukaryota > Metazoa > Chordata > Mammalia > Pilosa > Myrmecophagidae > Tamandua > Tamandua tetradactyla. Next base: position 27,535,495 of record NC_135343.1, on the reverse strand, counting down.
GACTGATTGTAAAAATTTAGAAATAGATAGCATGATACTACCTAACTGTAATACAATAATGTTAGTATGCTGAATGAAGCCGAATGTGAGGATGATAGAGGGAGGAGGGCTGGGGGCACAAATGAAATCAAAAGGAAAGATAGATGATAAAGACTGAGATGGTATAATCTATGAATGCCTAGAGTGTATAATGATAGTGACTAAATGTACAAATTTAAAAATCTTTTACAAGGAAGAACAAAGGAATGTCAATGCTACAGGGTGTGGAAAATAGATGGTAATTCATATTTTAAAACTTGAACTTATGTGAGACTAAAACAAAAAAATGTTTACATGGTACAAAATTTATATTTTGACTAGTGCAGTTCCTAATATAACTTATGTGGACAGTTTAATTGAACACCATAAGTACACAGAACCTTGAGTAAGGCGTGAGATTTTGTAGATTTGTCCAGAGTGATACCCCGGTAAATCCCAGAATGATTTGAACAGTGAATAAAAAAGTATTTGCAAAGTCCCCTTGGGGGAATGGCGAGAAAGGTGGAAAATTCTACTTCCCTATGTGGAGAATTCCTGATATTCTCACTAGCAGTGGGAACAACCAAAGGATTAGGCTGAGCCCTCAATCTTGGGGGTTGTTCATATGGAACATATCCCCGCAAAGGATAGGCTAAGCCTACTTAAAATCAGGCTTAAGAGTCACCCCCAGATGTGGCCTCTTTCTCTCAGCCAACACAACAAGCAAACTCACTGCCCTTCCCCTCTCTATGTGGGACATGGCTCCCAGGGGTGTAAACCTTCCTGGCAATGTGGGACAGAAATCCTAGAAAAAGCTCGGACTCAGCATCAATGGATTGAGAAAACCTTCTCAACGAAAAGGGGGAAGAGAGAAATAAGACAAAATAAAGTGTCAATGGCTGAGAGATTTTAAACAGTCGAGAGGTTATCCTGGAGGTTATTCTTAAGCATTATATAGATATTACCTTTTTAGCTAAGGTATAATGGAGAGGCTGGAGGGAAGTGCTTGAAAATGTAGAGCCATGTTTCTTGAAGATGATTGTATAATGATAAAGCTTTCACTGTGTGACTGTGAAAACCTTTTGTCTGATGTTCCTTTTATTTATGGTATGGACAGATGAGTAAACATATGATTAAAAATAAATAATGGGGGAAAGAAATGTTAAAATAAATTTAGTAGATTGAAATACTAGTGATCAATGAAAGGGAGGGGTAATGGTTATGGTATATATGAATTTTTTTCTTTTTTCTTTTTATTTCTTTTTCTGAATTGATGAAAATGTTCTAAGAAATGATCGTGATGATGAATATACAACTATGTGATGATATTGTGAGCTATTGATTATATACTTTATTAGTTAAGGTTTTCTAGAGAAACAGAATCAACAGGGAAGACTCACAAATATAAAATTTATAAAAGTGTCTCATGTGACTGTGGGAATGCAGAGTCAAAAATCCGCAGGGCAGGTTGTGAAGCCAATGATTCTGATGGAGGGTCTGGACGAACTCCTCAGGAGAGACTCGACAACTGAAGCAGGAAGAGAGCCTGTCTCTTCTGAATCCTCCTTAATAGGCTTCCAGTGATTAGACTGAGCATCACTCATTGCAGAAGACACTCCCCTTGGCTAATTACAAATGGAATCAACTGAGGATGCAGCTGACATGATCATGATTTAATTCTATGAAATGTCCCCTTTGCAACAGACAGGCCAGCACTTGCCCAACCAGACAAGTAGGTACAACCACTTGGCCAAGTTGACACATGAACTTGACCATGACATATACCAAGAATGGAATGATCACATGGTAAGAATGTTCATGTTTGTATGTTGTTATGTTTAAAAAGAAAAAAAGTAGTAGGTTGAAATATTTAAAGTGCTGAAAGAAAACAACTGCCAACCAAGAATTTTGTATCTAATAAGACTGTCTTTGGAAAGTAAGGTAAAGATTAAGACATTCCCAGATAAACAAAAGCTGAGTTACCACTAGACTTACCCTAATAGCAACGCTAAAGGGAGTTCTTCAGACTGAAAGGAAAAGTCACTATATGGTGGATCACAGAGGCATAAAGAAATAAAGACCTGTGTTATAGGTAACCGTTTGGGTAATTATAAATACTAGTTCTATTGTATTTCTTGGTATTAACTTCACTTTTTTTTCCATGCATTTTTTTTATTAATTTTAAATTTAAAAAAATATGACAACAAAGAAGCACAAACATTCCTAATATATAATCATTCCGTTCTACATATATAATCAGTAATTCACAGTATCATCACTTAGCTGCATAGTCATCATCATGATCATTTCTTAGAACATTTGCATCAATTCAGAAAAAGAAATAAAAAGACAACAGAAAAAGAAATAAAACAAAAACAGAAAAAAAATTTATACATACCATACCCTTACCCCTTCCTTTCATTGATCACTAGCATTTCAAACTAAATTTATTTTAACATTTCCCCCCTATTATTTATTTTTATTCCATATTTAACTCCGCTTTTTATTTCTTACAGTTTCCAAAATGCAAATGCATAAAAAGTAATGATACATCTATGATCATACAATATATAAAGATATAATTTGTAACAAGTACAATGAATAGATGGGGCAGAGAAGTATAAGAACAGTGTTCATGTATGCTATTGAAGTTAAGTTGGTATCAAATCAAATGTGATTGTTATAGATTTAGAATGGTAAATTTAGATCAATGGTAACCACAATATATATACATATACATATATATGCTAAATACAGTAAGCAATGAGAAGAGACTCAAAATGGTGTACTGAGAAAAGTCAAATAAATATGAAAGTTGGCATTAAATGAATAATTGTGGGACAAAAATGGTATAATACTTACAAAGACCAAATAACAACATGTGGTTAGCTGCATTACTGGTAGTTACTTTAAACGTAAATGGATTAAACTCTCCACTCAAAAGTTAGAGATTGGCAGAATAAATTTAAAAGCTCACCAAACCATATGCTACCTACAAGAGTCTCACCTTAATGTCAAAGACACAAGCAGGTTGAAAGTGAAAGTATGGGAAAAAATACCACGCGAATAACAACCAAAAGAGAGTTGGAGTAGCTACAATAATATTAGATAAAATTGAATTTAAGTAAAAAAAATTATGAGGGGAAAGAAGGTCACTATATACAGATAAAGGAGGGAATTCAACAAGAAAATGTAACCACTGTAAATATATACGCATGTAATGTCAGAGCCCCAAAATATATGAATCAAACATTGATAGATTTGAAGAGAGAAATAGACAGTTCTACATTAATAGCAGGAGACTACAATATATTTTTTCACTAATGGATAGAACATCTAGACAGAAACTCAATAAGGACATAGAAGATGTGAATGATACTATAAACCACTAGACTAACAAACCTGTAACACTTCACCCAACAGCAGCAGAATACACATTGTTCTCTAGTACACAAGGATATATCTTCAGGATAGACCATATGTTAGGTAACAGAACAAATCTCAAAAATTTAAAAATACTGAAATCATAACGATGTATCTTCTCTGACTACTATGAAGCAAAAAATAAAGCAAAAAAAAAATCAATAATAGGGAAAGAACTGGAAAGTTCATAAATATGTGGAAATTTAATGACACGTTTTCAACCAACAAATAGATCAAGGAAGAAATCACAAGGGAAATTAGGAAATATCTTGAAGCAAATGAAAATACAACATATCTGAATTTTAAGTATGCAGCAAAGGCAGTGCTGAGAGGGAAAAGTGTAGCTCTAAATGCATACATTAAAAAGGAAGAATGATCTCAAATCAGAAACCCAACCTAATAACTGTAAAACCTAGAAAATGAAGAGCAAACTAAACTCAGAGCAAGCAGAAGGAAGGAAATAACAAAGATTAGAATGAAGATAAATGAAATAGAGAATAAAAAGCAATAGAATCAGCAAAACTAAAGTTGGTTCATTGAAAAGATTAATAAACTTGACAGATGCTTAGCTAGACTGACAAAAAAAAGAGAAAAGATACAAATAACCAAAATAAATAAAAAGGGGGGATACATTACATCTGACCCCACAGAAATTAAAAGGAGTATAAAAGGATACTATAAACAGCTGTACACCAACAAATTAGATAACCTAGATGAAATAGACAAATTCCTAAAGTCACACAGACTATCTAAACTGACTCAAGAAGAAAGAGAAGATTTCAGCAGACTAATAACAAGTAAAGAGTTTGAATCAGTCATCAAGAACTTCCTAACAAAAGAAGGCTCAGCACCAGATGTCTTCACTGGTGAATTTTTTTTTTTTTTTTACATGGGCAGGCACCAGGAATCGAACCCAGGTCCTTGGGCATGGCAGGCAAGCACTCTTACCTGCTGAGCCACCATGGCCTGCCCTTCACTGGTGAATTTTAACAAACATTCCAAGAAGAATTAATACCAATCCTGACCACTTTCAAAAAAACAGAAGAGGGGGAAACACTTCCTACCTCATTGTATGAGGCCAACATCATCCTAACACTAAAGATACCACAAAGATACCACAAGAAAAGACAATTATAGACTAATATCTCTTGGTAGATGCAATATAGATGCAAAAGTCCTCAACAAAGTACTATTGAACCGGACCCAATAGTACATTGAAAGAATTATACGCGATGATGAAGTGGGATTTATCCCAAGTATGTAAGGGTAGATTAATGCAAGAAAATAAATTAATGTAATAAATATTATTAATAGAATAATGAGGAAAAGAACACAAAACCATCTCAATTGATACAGAAAAGACATTTGACAAAGTCCAGCATCCCTTCTTAATAAAAAACATGTTGAAAACTAGGAATAGATGGAAACTTTCTCAACATGATAAAGGCAATGTATGAAAATGCCTAGCTAGCATCATAATCAGTGAAAGACTAAAATCTTTCCCTTTAAAATCAGGTATGAAACAAAGATGCCCACTGTCACCATTATTATGTTGAATAATACTGGAAGTGCCAGCCAGAGCAGTTAGAAAAGAAAAATAAATAAAAGGCATCCAAATTGAAAAGGAAGATGTAAAACTTTCCCTATTTACAGATGACATGATGCAATAAAAAGAAAATCCTGAAAAATATACAAGAAAGTTACTAGAGCTAATAAACAAATTCAGTAAAGCGACAAGGTACAAGATTAACACTGAAAAATCGGTAGTGTTTCGGTACACTAATAATGTACTGCCCAAAGAGGAAATCAAGAATAAAATTCCACTTACAATGACAATCGAAGGAATAAAATATCTAGGAATAAATTTAACCAAGGAAATAAAGAATTTGTACATGGAAAACTGCAAACTATTGCTAAAAGAAGATCTGAATAAATGGAAGGACATGCAATGTTCAGGGATTGGAAGACTATTGTTAAGATGTCAATTCTACCCAAAGTGATTGAGAGATTTAACATAATCTTAATCAAAATTCCAAAAGCCTTCTTAGTAGAAATGGAAAAGATAACCATCAAATTAATATAGAAGGGTCAAGGGCCCTGAATAGCCAAAACCATATTGAAAAAGACAAACAAAGTTGGGGACTCACACTTCACAATTTAAAAAGTTTTTGCAAAGTTATAATAATAAAAAAAACAGTTTGGGGGTGCATGGGTGGTTCAGTGGTAGAATGCTCGCTTACATGCAGGAGACCTGGGTTCGATTCCTGGACCATGCACACACACACACACACACACACACACACCCCAAAAAATAAAACAGTTTGGTACTGACACAAAGACAGATATATAGACCAATGAAGTAGAATTGAGAATTCTACTCTCATCTATGGCCTATCAATTTTTTATGAGTGTCAAATCCACTCAATGGAAAAGAATAGTCTTTTCAACAAATTGTGCTAAGAATCCTGGATGTCCATATGTAAAAGAATGAAAGTAGACCCCTCCCTCACACCAAATACAAAAATGAACTCAAAATGGATCAAAGACATAAGTGTGGAAAACCAAAACTATAAAACTCCTAGAAGAAAATATAGGGAAGCAAATTTCTGGACCTTGTCCTAGGCAATGGTTTCTTAGACTTTATACCAAAGTGCAAGCAGCAACAACAACAAAATAGATAAATGGAACTCTATCTAAATTTAAAACTTTTGTACATCAAAGGACTTCATCATGAAAGTAAAAAAGACAAACTACTGAATGGGAGAAAATTTGATACAGGTTTGTGTGTGTGTGTGTTGTATGGCGGGATCACATTTCTTATTTTTCCATGTGAGTATCCCATTATTGCAGCACCATTTGCTGAATTTTTGTTTGTTTGTTTTGCTTGTTTGTTTGTTTGGGGGAAAGTGCATGGACTGGGAATTGAACCCAGGTCTGCCACATGGCAGGTGAGGATTCTACCACTGAACTACCCCTGCACACCCTGGTAAGGGTTTATTATCCAGAATATGCAAAGAAATCCTACAACTCAACAGCAAAATGACTTGCAACCCAATTTTTAAAATGAGCAAAAGACTTAATAATTTTTCCAAAGAGGATATACAGTTGGCCAATAAGCACATGGAAGGTGTGAATTGGTCATTAGGGAAATGCAAATCAAAGCCACATGAGATACCATTTCACATCCACTAGGCTGGCCACTATTGAAAAAAGAAAACAGAAAATAAGTTTTGGGGAGGATGTGGAAAAACAGGAATATTCGTTCTTTCTTGGTGGGAATGTAAATTGGTGCAGATGCTGTGGAAAGCAGTTTGATGGTTCCTCAGATAGTTAAGTAATAGAACTACCACGTGACCCAGCTATCCCATTTCTAGGCATATACACCAAAGAATTGAAAGAAAGGACTGAACAGATGTTTTCATGCCATTGTTCATAGTGACGTTATTTACAATTGTCAAAAGATGAAACAACCCAAGTGTCCGTCAACAGATGAATGGATAAATCAAATGTGGTATATAAATAATGGAATATTATTCAGCCATAAAGAGGAACAAATTTCTGATACATGTTACAACTTGGATGAACCTTGAAGACATCATGCTGAGTGAAAAAAACTAGAAAGAAAAGGAAAATATTGTATGATTTCACTGATATGAAGTAAGCAAATTTATAGAGTTAGAAACTAGAATACAGATTACCAGAGGCCATGGTGGGATAGTGAATGTGGTGTTAATGCTTAATTGGTATAGAGTTTCTATTTGGGATAATAAAAGAGTTTTGGTATTGGATGGTGGTGATGGTAGCACATCTTGAGTGTAATCCACTCCACTTAATTTTGCATTTCAATGTGGTTAAATAGGAAATTTTATATTGTGGATATTTTAATAGAATAAAATTTAAAAAAACAACAACATAGGACTGTAAAATATAAACAGTGAACCCTAGTGTAAGCTATGGACTATAGTTAATCATATAATAATAATAATTTGTTTCATCAATTGTAACAAAGTTACCACACTAATGCAAAATGTTAACAGTATGGAAAACTGCATGTGTTGGAGGTATATATGAGAACTGTGTATTTTCTGCATGATTTTTCTGTAAAACTATAACTGCTGTAATAAACATACACACACAGAGGATATGCTTGCCTCCTTTCTCCCCTCTTTTCCTCCCTTCCTTCCAAATGAAAATCTTCTATACATATTATACTGTGCTAGATTCTGGGAGGAGATGGGCAGGAGGATGGGTAACCATAAGGAATTCAACAATTTCTACAGGGAGTGTGTGGTGGTTTGAAGCTATATATCCAGAAAAGCATGTTCTTAAATTTAATCTATTCCTGTGGGTGTGAACCCTTATAATAGGACCTTTTGATGAAGTTACTTCGTTAAGGCCCAGGATGGGGTCTTTATTCTATTACTCAAGTCTTTACAGGGAGGGAAAAATGCCATAGAAGGAGCAGCCAGATGCTGAAAGTCAGTGGTACTCGGAAAAGGAGAGAGAGGCCTGGAGAGGCTGCCATATGCATTACGATATAATAGAAAAGCCAAGAGCAAGGATAACCGGCAGCCAGCCCCCTGAACATCAGTCTTCCAGAAGAAAGTATCGCTTTGATGATACTTGATTTGGACTTTTTCTAGCCTCAAAACCTTGGGCCAATAAATTTGCATTATTTAAGCCAACCCATTGCATGGTTTTAGCAATGAAGAAACTGGAATGTCAGTGCCAGAGTCAGGAGCACATCCTTAAGGACCAAATTGTCTTGACTGTAGGGCAGGGATCAGGGCTTTCACTATCAATGTCAGGGCAAACGAGTCTTGTCTGTTCTAGACTGACCACACCCTGATCTTAGCTCCTGTTCCAGGCCTTTGCTGCTGCCTTTGATGAAGGATTTGTATAGATGTGGCCTCCATGAGAGTCCCCTTTACTTATTATCTCATGTCTGATTGGAAACACCCCTGACATTACTTCTGAGGCAAAGCTCTAGTACTGGACCCCCTTCCTTACCTTTGCCAGCTTATTAGATTTGGTTCTAAACAAATTGCTTTGGCTCAGAGGGAGCATTTAATACTTCAGTCTAACTGAGGAGGCAGAACCTAGATAGACACAGAGAGAACAGAGTTCTATAAAATCTCAGGAGACTTGATTTTGGTCTTCAGGAACAGCCAAGAGTTGCATAAATGGAAAAGGGCAGGGAGTGCATTCTTGGCAGGAGGCAAGACGTCACCAAGGGCTCATAAATGGGAATGTGCTTAATGATTTCAGGGCAGATGAGCACACAGGTTTGCTAAAAATATTTATTAAGCACCTCCCATGTGTGAGGCACATGCTGATTCAAAAAAAGGGAGAATGGTCTTTGTCCTCAAGAATTCTGTAGATCTCTGACTCTGATATGCCCCCTTTCAACACAGAAAAACCTGGGAGAAGTCTGAGGAATGAAGCTGGGGGGCAGAGTTGAAGAGGCAGGAAGGCATCAGCACACCCAGCACAGAGATTCGGATGATTAAAAATATGTGCTCAGGACATAATTTTAGGAAAGCTGCAGGCTATGTTTAAAGCAAACATTTACAAAGGGGATTGGCATGTGGAATGTATGAGAAGAGTGAGCAATTCTGTGTTGCAGAAATTCTGAAAGGCTTTAGTAGAGTTAACCAGCAAAAGTGGAAAGAAAAGAAATCAGGGCTCAAGCACAAACATATTTCCATGATCATTTCGCCAGATTGATGCTCCTGATATACTGCTCTTGTCTTGGTGAACACATCGACAAAATCTTACAGACCCCAGAGACCTTTCCAGATTGGTGGATGCCTTGGCTTTTTTAACTTGTGAAAAGCAGCTTTGGTTTCTTCTTCCTGAATACGGAGGAGTGAATGGGGTCACTGAAATAGAATAACAATTGACAAGGCTCTGAGTCACTTTAACAGCAAAAATTAGTGAGTCAGATAACTTTGCTCTGTTCATTTGCCCTCTTGAGCATGTCTTGAAGATAGCTCGATTCTAAAGGCTTCTCTAGGGAAATTAATTGAATTTGTATTTATTTACTTATTATCATTTTTAAAATAGCAAGACATGAAGTGAGTGTAGGAATACCAATAATGAGCATTCATTCATTCAACAGATATTTTTGTCCCTGTTATGTTGAAGTTACTCTGCTGGGCACAAAACCAAATGCCTATTTCAAAAGCCTCTCATACCATCCTCAACTCACAAGATCAGAGCACTAGCAAGCTAAATAAACAAAGAAGTCCAGACTCTGTTTCTTCCAGTGGAAGATGAACTGTGCATAGTGGGAAGTGCACAGAGAGAAGGGTCTCCAGCAGCACCTTTGTGGGCTACCAAGTTTCAGAAGGAAAGGCCTTTGTCCAGGGATGGGTATGCAGGAGGCATTAGACCAGGAAAAGTGGGAAAGCAGTCTATGAAGTGGGGAACAAAACCCAATGTGAAGTCCTGCGAAGTGGTGGAAACCGGCTCACCTCTGATGAAGGTAGTTCCCTTTATGCCACCAACACAGGTGCTCTGTCTGTCCTCGACCCAGGTGAGCCGAACCTAACCTGGATTAGCCTGCTGGGTGCACAGGTGTGTTCCCATGGGTTGGTGAGTCTGGAAGGAGCGATAGATGGCTGGCGTGATCACGGGCCGCTGTGGGACAGTGGGGCCTCTCTCGGTTGTGTCTAGAAGGCCCTGGGAGGAAGGCGTGCTGTGGAATTCAGTCTGTCTGTGCTCCGCTCACTTCTCAGAGGATCAGACACATCCAAGAGGATCGTGTGAAACAGCGTGGCGTGGGAGCCTGGGCTGTGTGAGAGCAGCCTGGGGTTGTGCAAGTGAACGTCCAGATGGCCAAAAACGTGGGAAACTCCGTTTAGGACTAAACTTTTTTTTTAATTGAGGTGTCTGCACTAATAGAAATCATTTGTTAAGACAGTTTGGAGACCATGATGCCCCTGGGCTTTCTTCTGGGCGGTACCTGTGACTCACTCAGAAAATCCTGCTTTGTACCTCAGTTTCTCCTACCCACGAAGACAGGATGATACTTGCCTGCTGCAGATCACAAGGGTGTGGTAAGCTTACGTAAAGAGAAAAAAAGAATACTTGCATACTCTTAACACCTTTGAGATGAACAGAATTTTGGCCTGACGAATATTACCTGTTGGGGGCCAGGGGCTCATGGTGGTCTGAAAATCTTTCCTTACAAGGAAAGCCCATTTCATTATATGCCAATATGCCTTTCTTTCTACTTCCCTTCTACTCTTTCCCACATAGTAATTGACCCCATATGATAGGTTATTAGTGACTAATGATAATAGTATTTATGGAGCACTTTCTATGTGCCAGGGGCTTTGCTAGACATATTATCTCTAATTCTGAAAAGAGATATGAAATATAGGTGTTAATAGTCCCCCTTTATACTGTGGACATGGAGACTCAGAGGTTAGTGGAGAGCTCCCCCCCTAATAAGTGGTGGAGCCAGGATGGCCACTCAGGTCCATGGGCTCCAAGGCCCTTTACACCACCCAGGCTGGCTCCTCTAGATTTTTTTAGGGCAAATAAATGGAACCAGCCTAGAGCAAACAACTTCTAGCAGAAAAGGTGACTGCAGAGTGTTTGGTGCCAAGCATAGGCGCTGGCAGCACACAATGCCCAACCCCAGGACGTTTCCTTAGGCTGGTTGTGGTGGGCAGCCCTTCCTTTCCTTTTCTGTGCCTTTGGCTGAAATGCCATAAAGGTTTTACCCACCCTTTTTTGTCTGGAGGCCAGCATTTTGCTGGTTCCCAGCAGTGTGGAGGACAATGAAGCTCAGAAAGGAAAGAATTGCTTGTCTGGGGCATGTTTTCGCCTTCAGACATATCACACACCCAGATGCCTCTCCTCTCTTGCACTTTGAGGATGCAGCAAGACCTCCACGTCCCCCTGACCCTTCATTCAGACGAATAAAGGCAGATGGTCTCATGGGCACTAAGGATTGGACCTCTCTCTGGCTGCTTCCAGAAGGTCCAGTTTTCTGGCAATATAGCCTACTGGGAAGATGTCAACTCTGCCCTGATTCATTTTATTGCTGGGTGCTTATCCTTTTTGTTATACTTTCAGATAATGGGTGTGGCAGCTGATGAGTTGAAACCTGTCTTAATTATGCACCAAAACTAGCTTTAGGAGTGTTATTACTTGCTTAAGGATAGCAGCTTGCAAAACAGTTTCCATGGTTCTCACACAGCCAGGCCTGCATTGCCATACATCTGCTTCTGAAGAGGATGTGCCATTTGGAGATGCAAGCATTTGTCTCTGGCAAATGGCACGCTGACACAATTATCCTTGCGGTATATGCCCTCCAAATGTCATTGTCTAGTGATCAGTATTGATTTTCGCAGCTCTTTCAGTTGCTGGGCTGTCAGCAACCCCTTTGAGGGATCGTAGCCTCTGATACTTGGGTAGTAGCGGCTGGTTTTATTGAGGCATTGCCAAGACCAGAATTCCCCAAGGCCTATCATTAGCTCTTCAGAGGAGTTTTTGTGTACAATGTCCAGAAAGCTTGTGAAATTTCTGAATTTTGCAAACACTACCAATACTGCATATATAAGTTTATTTTTTCCATCTGTCATAATCACCACCTTGATGCTTAGTTATTTCGGCGAGGATACACAATAAGATTGAAATTCAAGGCCAGTTCTTATAGGCAGTAACATTCTGTTTTTCTGACTTTCTAGTCTGCTCTGGGAATGAAATATTCTGAATAGGATATTTTCTAGTATCTGAAATTTATCTGTGGATGCAACAAACTTGAAGATTTTAAACTTTTGTAATATACCCTTGGTTTCTTAAATGTTACATCTTAACGTAATATGACTTTCATTTTAATAACTTGGGAAAATCAATACCAGAGATTGGATGATGCTACTGTAACTCAATGAAACCCACCAGGCAGTTAAGATACATGGGGTTAACCCTTTGTCCCTTCACTAGTTGTCTCCAAAAGGCTAAACTGCTGTGGGACTTTATTTCCCTGGAGCCTGTGGCACTTCTCATTTCCAGCGTTTTCATGCTGCCATGTGTTCCATTGCCTCTCTCCCTCAGCCTCATTTCTCACACAGATGAAGTACGGGCTTGAAGATGGCCTCCCTCTCTTTGAGAAGTTAAGCACCCGGGTTTTGTGACAGTAGCCAGTTGCTCAGAGGTCCTCTTCATTTACTCCAGAATTCTCAGTCTTATCCTAGGTGGTGGAGGTTGGTAGAACACAGAGCCTCCAGTTCCGGGCTGTTTGTTACTGGAGTTGATGTTAAGCAGAGCACCTACTTAGGAAAATGCATTTCACCTGATGAGGATCCTGCACGTTAAGAATTTATCATACACATGCTTAGGCTAGTGAAGTAACCTAAGCTTTCATTCTCCATTCTCTACAGGGAATGTGACCCATTTTGCCTTCCGTCCTACATCTTGGGTAGGCAGGAGATGCCAGCACAACACCATAGCAAAGAACCAGCCATCCTAAAGTTACATCTCTGAACTGAGAACTTCTGAGGGTCCTTCGATAATCCTCAGCACACATGTACTTTCTTGTTTATTATTCATATTCCCTGCTATACTGTGAGTCAAGAAGTTTAGAAACGTGTCTTTTTTCTCTGTAGCCTCAGCTGGTGCCTGACATGGCAGACACTCGGGGAATATGTATTAAATCAAGTTTTAAAAGATACTCCATAGACTCTCTCATCTGAACACTTGTGCAGAATATTTAGTGGACAGAGATATTCTTAGGACTTGGCGTTTGAGCTTGAAGAAAGGTTTCAGGGTGGCAAAATTTGTGCCCTTTTCTACTAGGCTGATTGGAAAGTCTGCCCCAATCTGTTTTCCAGTCTGTGATTTCTGGTTTCCAGTCTGTGATTTCAGGCCAATCAGCAAGGGTCTACCCCCTGCTCAGGACTCGTCTAGGTGTTGTGAGGTGGGAGACCCATTGTGAGATTTCATACTTGTGAAAAACAAGCTTATACTCTAGTTATGGAGACAATAGTTCATCCTATTATTAAGTATGTTAGGTACGCAGAAGCCTTGCGGGATTCAGAGAGGACAGAGAGCTGGGTGGAGACCAGGGCAACCAATGAAGTCTCCCTTCTGTGAGCTACTTGGGGCCCTGATGGGGGCTTTGAAGGATGGATAGGACCTGGATAAGTGTATAAGTGTTCTTAATGAGGGTAAGGGCACAAGCAAGGGCATGGAGACAGGGAAAAGGAAGGTGTGTCCCATAGCTGTTTTTAGCAGCATGTGATGCATCAACTACCAAATGAGCAGAAGTGTGTAGTGACCATTTTGGAATTTATATAGAAGGATACTATGTAAATGACCTCCTCCTTGAATAAGTGAGAAGTATTAGCCAGTTGAAATTATTATCATTCAATATTTACTGATCCTAGTTTCATAAAATTGCTGAGATGGGTTAGTTTCAAGCTTTCAGTAGCCATGAGGACTTTCACTCATTTTTTTAGACTCAGAGGAGCTGAATTATTATCGTACTCATGCTGAGCCATCTTTTGGTTTGACTGAATATATCCCTCCTCACAACTGTCAAACTTGTTGTCTTGTTTCATTCATCCATCCTACTACCCACCCATTCATTCATCCAACCAACCTTCATCCTTCCATGAATTCATTCATTTATTGAGCACCTACCATGTACCAAGGACTGTGATAGATTCAAGGGAAACCAACAAGAGGAACAAGATCTTCATGCCTTCATGTTCTCATGGAGCTCACAGTTTAGATATTTGGGTGACATAGTCTCTTACCTCCTTCTGTCTCGAGAGAACAGAGTCATTTATACAGAAAGCCCAGATCATTTTCATACAGGCTTTTACTGAAACATCTCTACCCTAATCTCATTTTCCCATGTCTCCCGTCTCATTTTCCCAAGTCATTGTTTCCCTCTTCCAGCCCCGGTATATCAGTTTTCTTTCCATGCCCTTTCCCACCCTCCCAGTTCTCAGGCCGCCGACCTCCCTTTCCCCCGACACACCTCTTCCTCTCTCAACATGCACTGTCAGGAGCCTTCTCACCTTTCCTTCTACTCACATTTTCCTACAAACTAACTGGCTCTATGGCTTTTTCAGTTCTGGGCTTTGCTTTGCATTTTCTGAGATAAAATAAATTATCTGATACATTTATTTGCTTGTCAAATATTTACCTTCTATAGTCAAAGTGCTGTGATAGGAACTAGAGAGGAGCATGTAATGAAGTTTCATCTCCACAGGAACTCTAGGACATCAGAACAGACCACCAGCAAGTATCTTTTCCTGAGAATCTCCTAAGGCTTTCTAAGAAAAATGATAAAGGGACTTTGGAACTTAAGTCGAGCTTCAGAATTATAAACATTTAGTTTTTATAATGCTGTAGGTAGAAAAGAAACTTATCTTAAGGTAGGAGGAAAATGTACATCCCTAAACATCCTGACCGTGGCTCCAAGCTCATGTTTGTTGGGAGCAAGGTAGTAGAAGGTATCATTCAATAGCCTTTACTTGTCTAACTCTGGAATTGCCTCGCTCACCTGCAGATAGAGCTGTAAACAGAGAATTTCCGATTTCCTTGGAAGGTGGGAGGAGTCTCATTAGAACTGTAATCATTGATGAATAGAGGAGCTTCCCCTGCTGTGATGAGAGACAGGAACAAAACCTGAGCATGGACACATGATAAGCAACAGTGCAAGGAGAGGTGGCCCTGGTCCCTTGCTGCTCACAGCAGTGAACTCTGCTGGTCTCTACATTTCACCATAGAGAGCATCAGAGAGTTACAGAGGAGGAACTGCATCCTCTTGAGCAGTAGAGCTGTGGCGCGGGATTGGGAATGATGGGTGCCGAGTGGGGTGCTTGGGCTTCCAGAAATGACCCGAGGTGGAGAATCAAGAATCAAAGATATTACAGTTGTGCCCTTAACTGTTTCCCAAGATTTAAGGGGTACAAAAAACAAGGATTAGGTAAAGAAGAATAAGCTATGGCCACTGTCCTAAGAGTCTGGTAGGGCATTTGGGGGAAACCAACACGTACACACACAATACAAAGGAGTGAGTAAAGTTGGGCTGGTGAGTAAGGAGAGAATGTGTTGAATGTGAGCTGAGTATGGAATTGGGCTAAATCCTTCTCTTACAAATTTCTTTCCCTGGGTAGCTTCTCATGGAAGTATGGGCTCTTCAAATTGGTCAATTAAGTATGGTAAACACATAGCTCTAATCAACTCTTTCCTACTCAAAAATTGTCACTGGCTGCTTAATGACTACAGAAGTAGTTTTCAAAGTGTGGTCCGTGGACCAGAAGCATCAGCATCACCTGGGAACTTGGTAGAAATGCAAATTCTCTGGCCCATCTCAGACCACTGAGTCTGAAACGCTGGGCTGGACAATCAGTGTGCCTAATAACAAGCCCTTGGGTGACTCTGATGCTCTCTTAAGTTCGAGAAACACTGAACTTCAGCAAGTGTTCTCTGGAGCTTGCCTTTGGTGGGATTTAATATCAAAGCCACCTGGTCCAATCTCAAGGTGCCCTGCTCCCCTGTGCACACACTGTGGTCTGGTTAAACAGAAGTGGTCCTTCATTTTCCTGCCTTCCTGCCTTTACTCAAACTGTTCCCTCTGCCTGGAATGTCCTTCCTTACCCCTTATCTGTCTGCCCAAATCTTTACCTAAAAGCTTCATGCTGCCTTAAATGCCGGCAGACATGTTTCAGATTAGGGATTTTATTTTTTTCAGTTCTAGAAGCAAATATGGCTATCTCCAATTATGCACAGACCCAATAATTACCCTAATAAAACCCCAGCAACACTGAGGGTTTCTCCAGGTGATAGTTGGCAAGCATCCTCTAATCAGCACTTAGCTTAACTAACATTTGCATGGTTTTTGCCTTCTGGGAGTCACTAAAAACAAGTGTTGTGACAGAAGAGGGAATGATTCAGGCCAGACCTGATGGGAAAACAGGATATAAAATCCAACACCAGTGATGTGCGCAGGGAACAATAATGACAACCGATATTTAAATGACAAGAGACTTGCTAATTATCTCCTGCAGTGTCTAGCCTCCCAAGCCATATACATCCTGGGGATGTGAAGCTCGTCAAAATAATTAAGCACTGGAAAATACTGGTAGGCTCATAAAAAGTAAATACTGGAACTGTATGATGTTCTGAGTAAAATATTCACTTCTGCAGGTTCCACATACCAAAATGACCTCTGTCCTCACAGACTCCAAACAAATTGTAACTAATGGTCCTAAACTCTTAGCTGGTTTCCGGTAGGACAAAGATAAAAGTGCTGTCTACCAATGTGACCTCCCACCCTCTTCAAAGTGTCACTTAGTAGATCTACAGCCATTTGGAGTCAGAAACCTAGGTTTGCTTCCCAGTGTCACCGCTTACTAGTTTTGCAATCATGGGCAACGTCTTTCTGCAAAGATAGATGATAACGATTAATGTGTCATGCTTTCTTTGCAGGGGTGTTGTGACGATTACATTGGATCATGGATCCTCCTATAAATGGTAATGATTAAGGTAAATATTAGTTAATATTATTATTTTGAGCACCTGCTCCCAGCTGCTTCCTCCGAAGCCAGAGCCCTCACTGTTTCAGTGGACAAACTGAAAAATCATTCTTCTTATATTTATGTCAAAAATACTCAATTAATCCTGGCTGGTGACCCTGGATTGCTGGGGGTTGGTCCATAACAGTGGCGCTGGCTTTTAGTGGGATGTGATTAGGATGGAGAAGGATTTGGAAAGAGCAAATCAAGTTCAGGGCACTGATGTTCTCAGCAAGGTGGTCAGGCTGGTCTCCTCACAGAATTGTGACTTTTCCCTTGGAGGGGCCTTAGAGGTGAGCTAGTCTAGCCGTTTACCTCTCTAGGGTGGGGTAGGGCATCATCTTAACAACCCATTCCATTGTCAGACACTTAGACTTGTTGGAATATTCTTTCAACTTCTGAACCAAAAGCTACTTTCATTTTATTTTCAGCTCTAGGGCTTAATGCTCTCCCCTGACACAACAAACAGAAAGCTGTTTCCTTTTTGATATGCAAGGCTTCCTGATGAAATAATGCAAAGATAGCATGCTTTCATGGTATCTGCTATTCTCTGAATTAATCCTCCCTCGGTCTTGTAACTGTCCGTTGTCAATGTGGTTTCTGGAACCACCTCCCAAACCTGCCTTCCCTCCTCTGGAACACAGGTATCAATCTTTATAATGTGACCCTTATAATATTATATTTGGGTAATAATAAATGGGCAAACAGCATCTAGGTCTTTGATGGTCTTGTCATAAGGCAAACCTTCTCCAAATGATATCTCCCAAGATGGTCCCCTTACTGCAGCATGCCACAAACAAGAATCTAAATTGGAACCCAACAATGACTGAACTTCCTAAGTTTTAGGGCACCAAGGGAACCGACAAACACAGTGACCTTGGGCTACAGAGCCAACCTGAAGCTGTTTTTGTTATGTAGGAAGAATTTGCTTGGTATAGTTCCTACTGATCGTCTCTTTATCCAAAGTGGTGGAATCCTTCCAACTAATTCTTTAATATTTAATATTTAAGTAGCAGACAGCATAAGAAACTGGATGCAGTGACAAAGTACACAGACCATTCAAATATGGCTCTGCTACTTTGGCAGTTTACTTTGTCTCTGAGTCTTCATTTTCTCCTCTATAAAATGAAGATGATCATTTTTCCATTGAAATGAGTGCTAAATGATATTTCTAAATTAGAGCCTGAATCACAGTAGGTGCTCATAAGTTGACTCATAAGCTGTTGGTCACAGCACATGAATTTTCTGTTAGGGCTATTTACCCTCCTCTCCCCAGAGCAGTCCAGGTCAGGGGCTTGAGACAATCTGATATGGTGATACGAGCACTGAGGAGCCTAAAGCAGGAGTTGGTAGATACTTTTTTTTTTTTCGTAAAAGGCCAGATTTAATTACTTTAAATTTAAATTGCCACATATATCCAGGGACTACTATATGAACAGAGTAACCTTAGAGCATGTGAATTAGAGTTGTGGCAAATGAGGCTGAGCCCAGTTTGTGGATTGAGTGACAAAATATGAACAACAGGAAAATGTTTCAAATCTTCCAGTAGGAGAATATCAAGATGACCAACAGCTGACATCCTTGCACAGGCCAGACAGGAATTGCAACTTTGTGGGCCATGTAGTTCTGTCACAGCTACTTGGCTCTGGCTTTTGGCTTCCATAGTACAAAAGCAGCCTTAGAGAATAAGTAAATGAGTGAGTGTGGCTGCATTCCCATAAAGCTTTGTTTATAAAAACAGCCACAGGCCATGGTTTGCTTACCCCTGGTCTAGAGTCTGAGATTTTCTGATCTCAGCCCTCGGGGTTTGCTTCAGTCGGCTTTGTCTTTCCAAGAGCACCTATCCTTCTGGGAGAGGGCTTTAGGGTCCGCTCAGGGCTCATGTGCACACATAGTCCCAAAACCCATCCAAAGATTTGCTTCAAATACGTGTGGTTTCTGGAGCGGTAGGGACTGCCACACATCATCCTCGGAGAGAGAGTGTGCACATGCTTGCACACCCTGCAGAGGAGACCTATTGGTGATTTCACCATTACTGGGGACAAAGTACCTGGATTCTGTGCTTCCAATTAAATCATCTGTTAGGGGTTGAAAATCTCCTGCTATATACTTCCAAGACATCCCCATACTCTTGTTTTATAGCATTTAACTCCACTATCATTATTGGTGTAAAAATCACTTTAATATCTCCCTTTCCTCATACCACCTCCAATTCTTGAGCAAAAGCTCTGCAAAGACAGGGCTGTGTTTGAACTGTTGTCTGTTCATAGCTGTACCCCAAGCAACTAGCAGTGACAGACATATGGTATATATTCAACAAATACCTGCTAAATGAATGATTGTGAAAGCTCAGCTTCAAGTCACTCAAAGAACTTTTTCAGACCACATTGCCAGACTTAATCCTCTTTCTAACACTGTGGGAAAATATTGCCTTTTGCATTAATCAGAACTAACTGGAGATATCTGTAAATAGTAGGAGATTTTATAAGAGTGTCCCATACAACTGTGGGGATGCATGAGTCCAAATTCCGTAGGGCAGACTGCAAGCTGTTAACTCCAATGAAGTTCTTTGAATTCCCTAGGAGAGGCTGGCTGGCTGAAGTAAGACAGAAGTTCTCTCTTCTGGCTGCTGAAGCTATCACCTCCTCCTTAAAAGCCTTCAACTGATTGAAATCTCTCACTGCAGAAGACACTTCCCTTAGCCGACTACAGATGTAATCAGCCCTAGATGCAATCAACTTACTGATGATTTAAGTCCACAAAATTGTCCTCACAGCAACAGATAGACCAATGCTTGCTTGACCAGACAACTGGGCACCATCACCTGACCAAGCTGATACATGAAGCTAACCATCTCACCTTTCAACAGTTAATGTGCTCCAGGCAGAAAAACAAAATAATTATTTTAGGCATGGCCTTGACCTACCATCTCTGGCCTCAAAAGTTTTCTTGGCTACTATCACTGACATCCCTGCTCTGTTTATTTACCCCAGTTAACGGGAACTTCTTGAAGGAATGCAATATTAAAATAACTTAAAGAAATTTTTCTTTGAAATTTGGGGTAGTGATGTATTTGATACTTTCTTACCTGTCTTCCTTGCAGAAAGGAATTTTTAGAATTTTTGTACCTGGTTGATCTTTTTTCTGACCCTTAAATTGGATTTTGTTAACTAAGTGTTTAACTGCACGTTTTTCCTCTTTCTTGTTTTCCTTTTGTAAATGTTAGCAGCAGTAGAAGAAAGTTAAGTGATGTATCCTGTAGGGACACACTGCTCTGGGAAGGACAATCACTGAGCAGCCTCAGAGGGGACAGAGCTAACTGACTTCCTAAAGAGGGCCAGAGAAGTCCTGGACAGTCCTGGGTGGCATCCAGGGGCTCTACTCAGGCTGTTACTTTCCTCACTGGGTGGAAAGCTCTGGGTTATCCATCAATCACCCAGCAGGATGGGTGGGTGAGGCTGGAGAATTGATGAGTGGGGGGAGGAATTGATGACATGTCTTTTTCCCTTAGACCTCTGTGGACCCCTGTGGCAGGCAGATTCCATAGTATCTCTTCCTCCATACTAGAGCCAGCCAAGGGTCCTTTCCAGGACCCCCATTGCCCTTGCCACCATAATCCAGCTGAATAACTCTAGTCCCCACTTTGCACATGAATTTTTACAGGTTTAAATAGAGGCTTAGTGTGGTTTTCTCATCTTCTCCCCTCCTCCTTGTTTGGGTGGTAGAATGAGTTGAATATTGCCCCCCACCCCCCCAAAAAAAGATATGTCCAAGAACTAACCTCTGGAACCTGGGAACGTGCTTTATTTGGAGAAAGAGTCTTTCAGGTATAAATTAAGTTAAAGATCTCAAGATGAGCTCATCCTGGATTTAAGCTGGGCCCTAATCCACTGACAGGTGTCCTTAGAAGAAGAGGAAATGATACACAGACACAGAGGAAGATGCCAGGTAAAGACATGCAGAAATTGGAGTTGCATGGAACACAGAGGACTGTCAACAGCCACCAAAAGCCAGGAGAGAGACATGAGATAGATTCTCCCTCAGAGCCTCCAGCAGGAGCTGACCCTATCAACACTTTGATTTTGGACTCCTGGCCTCCATAACTGTGAGAGAATACACTTCTGTTGCTTTAAGGCATCCAGTTTGTAGGCACTTGTACAGGAGCCCTAGGAAGCTCATACAAGTGGTGATGTGAGTATAATTTGTAAAAGACTTTAACATCTGGGCATATCAACCCCACATTAGTCTATTTTCAATAGTGTTGTCTAGGCTGATGCCACCAGAGCTTGGAAGTGTTGAGGACAACAGTGCTGGGTTCTGTGCCGGGGTTCTACTCTCCTAAAACCAGGGCTTTTTCATGGCTGATAACATCTCTCTCATGCTTATCAGCTGGGAAGACAAGAGTATCACCACTCAGCCTTGTGACCTCCCAGCTGTGCAGGGAGGGGTAGAAAGGGCAGCCTGGTCATAGGACTCTCCTATTGCCCTCCCCTCCTTTCCTCTTAGCACATGATCAGGAAATGAAAAGTGCCCCTGTCCACAACAGAAGTGGTCAGTTAGAATACAAACACAGTCCATTTTTCGAAACGATGGAATCTTCTCTAAAGGGGTAAAATAAAGCAACATTCAAAATTAGAAACAAAGCCATCCTCCCACCCTCACTGCCCTCTTTGGTTTTTCACTCTCCCAGGCAGCAGCTCTTTCTCCTGATGTCAGAGCAGTGTGGCTGGAAGAATAAGCTAGGTGAAGCAGAAAGTGGAACCAGGATGTGCAGGTGAGAGGCCCTGGGGAAGGACCAAGGAGCAAGGAGGAAGATAGCTCATTTGGCTGGTTGTTTTTGTTTCTGTTTTTTTGGCTTCCATAATTAAAAAGGCTGGAAGTTCATTTTGGTATTAATGTGCAAAAATCTTAATTTGTCCTATTGATTGGGAAAAAAAAGATTGCCTCATTTAACAATAAAGAGAGAGATTTTTGGCCATCACTAAATGGTCCGGGGCTATGCCTTCATTAAGACATTTCTGTTTGCTTTTGTATTTGTAGTTGCTTTTGTATACCTCCTTTCATTTGAGCTTCCCAATGGCCCATGAAATGAGTAGAGTAGGGGTTATTATGCCATTTTAAAATTAGTAAATGGAGGGTCAGGAGCTAAGGGGATATAGATGGTTGGAGGGGAAGTAGTGGAGAATTCTAAACGTGGGGTGGAGTGAGGACACGAAAGAGCCTGGAGCAGTAAAGCAGTCTTCATGCCTGGATGGCTGAGCAGTAGGGAGAGCTCCGTCATTTGAAGAAGTTCCTGGAGAGGCACAGGTGACTAACTATTTGGGATGCTAACCCAGTGGCAAGAGAATCAGGGAAAACGTGTGAGCACAGTTTCTCTCCTGGAGCCTGAACAACCAGCAAGAGATGGAGTTTGGTAAAACTATGCCTCCTCATTCTAACGATGGCCTAACAAAGTGATGCTTCCTGACATTACAATGAATGAATCTGCCTCTGCAATAAAGTAGTGGCTGGCATAGTAGCGAGTGGCTGCACCATGGGCCTGGCTGTTGAAGGGGGCTCCCCTACACAAGGCACCACTTTGGGAAAGTGGCTCCACTGAGTATTAGGAGGCCTGGGCTGGCAGATGTGCCCTTTGAGTTGTCATCCCCATCGGTGGTGAAGGAGGAACTGGGTGCCTCCAGGATCCCCAGCAGGAGGGCTGTCCTTAGCTGGTCTGACACATCACATTTGCTTTTTGATTTGCACACACAAAATGAACCCCCCCAACAATCCTCTCCCCAGAGCCTCATCAGTTAGAACAGCTTTTGTCCTTAACATCCCTTTGTGGACCAGTTGGAAAATTAGTTAGATGGGAGAAGAAAGGGAAGTTGTCCTTGCAGGCAGCGGCCCTGGCAAGCTGGCTGCTAATGAAGGAGCCATGAATGGAGTGATTGTGCTGCTGTTTATATAGTTTTCATTTTAATTTGCATCCGTACCAGGCTCGGATCCCAAGACTCATTTGGCTGTGTTTGGAGCTTTTATCTCCTTCTATGGAGCCAAACCTGCCAGCTTATCATTTGCCTCGAGGAAATTAATGTGGGTTCCCCCACCTCCTTTGCTTTTATCATGTGCTGTTGAATTGTTTCTACACCCGTGGACAAAAAGAAAGGCTCTGCAGAACCAGAGGAGATTTCTTTCCTCATGTTGTTAGATCACCTGAGACTTCGCTGTCCTGTTAAGATCTTGTCTACAGCCAAGATCTCAAAGCACCAGGCCTGGGACAGAGGCAAGGGCATGGAGGGGAGGGCAGGGGACACAGCATGAAAGATCTGAACTGACTCTCTTAAAAGAAGAAGTTAGAGGAATTGTACTCCATTTCCTCTTAACCTCTGCATGTCCTTACGCATCTTATACTTTTTCTGAACACAGTGAAGTTTTACTGGAGAACCAAGATACCACCTTACTATTCTGTAATTGCCATTTGAAATAAGTTCCAACTTCTCAGCTTGGCACTTAAGATGCCCACAACTTAGTCCCTTTCAATTTTTGCTGCTGGTTCATGAGAATTCTCTGTTCCAGTGCCTCTACTCTCAGTGCCCGTGGGTCTCCCAACCTATGCGTCCCATGTCACTGCTCAGGCTGTGATCCCAAACTGGAATGCTGTCTTCCTGCCTCCACCCAGTCCATGCCTGCCTTCAGGTCTCAGCACGGCCCACCTACTTTAGGGAGCCTTCCCCAAATGCTCAGGCACACGCTGTCTTCTCCATTGTCTAAAGTCCTTCTACTCTACTTGGGCTCCCACACCAGTAGGATTGGCCTCACCTGAGAGGCTGTGAGATATGCAGCATCTTGAGCTCCACCCTGGAGCTGCCAAATCAGAATCTGCATTTTAACAAGACCACTGGGTAATTCCTGTGCACAGTGAAGTTTAGGGAGCCCTGATCCAGATTCCTGTGACATTTATTAACTGGTCCTCCTCTCCTGGTGATTGATTTATTCCCAGACGTTCTCATGCCCATGGACCTTGCTTCCCTAGTTAGAGTGTCAACACCTGAAAATAAGGACAGGAGACTTAAAGTTGATTTATGATGTATTTTGTAGCTCTAGGACAATGCTGAGTCCAATGTAAGAACTCAATATATGTGTGGTTAATTCCTTTGCAGATTTACCCTATGGTGTCACATGTTGCTCCTTGCAAATGTTTGATGCCCTTTTATGTATGCTTGTTCTATCTTCTCCGTCTTAATTATTAATGTATTAAAGACAGAAACCCCAGGCTACCTTTTAAAAACATGTACGTCCATATAGCTTTCCCCTGCCCCCTCCCCACTCCTGACAAAGTATGCCTTCCCCAGGACTTTTCAGAGTACAGAATGGAGTAGCTATTCTATCTGAAGAAATCATCCCTGGCCCTCTCTCTCCACTGGGTTGGGTCAGAAATCCTGGTGGGTAGATATTGTCCTTTGGGCTTTTCCCTCATCCTTCTACACACTCTTCTTATCTCAGCTTTTCCAAGGCAATTACTGCCAACATCAGATTTTTCTCAAATCTCTATGTCTAGCACTTGAGATTCAAAAATAAAAAGATGTAGACCCTGCCCTCAAGGAGTCACTGTTTAGTGACTTGAGGTGCAATGTATATTGGAGTGCAGGGGAGATGCTTGTGTGTCTAAAGGTCTCAGGGAGGACTTTTGGAGAAGGGAATCTCCAAATCTCATCTGCAAGAGGAGGAGGGTGTGTGTTCAGTCTAGGCCAAACCTGGTAACAAGGCACACAGGCCAAAGAGAAGCCAATGCACTATTGCACTATGTGTGTGTGCTGAGAGGTACAGGGGGACAGGGAGGAGGGGCAAGAAGGGGTGGTAGGACTCTAGTGGGCCCAGATTTTCCCAGGGCTCTGTGTACCATGTAAGAGAGATGAGACTTCATCCTATAGGTACTAGGGAGCTACAGGGGACGCTGAGCTGATAGGAGACAGTTAGGGAGTTTAAAGCTCCCTGTGCCAAAGCTCCCAGTGGGATGGGTGGTCTGGATGCTGAGAGGGACACCTGTGGTGGCATTCACTGGGAACCATGGGTGACTCTGGAGTCATGCTCTTCTTTAAGCCCCACATCCAGTTACTCTCCATTTCTCACTCAGGCTGCTTTCTGCTTCTGCCATCCACTCCCACGACGTTCCTGCCTGCTCCCCCCTCCGCACCCCTGTGTTCTTCTAAAGTGCAGCACTGGTCTGTTTGCTGCTCCCTAATGTCAGTGCTTAGAGGACAAGGTCCAACTTCCTAGGAATGCCATGACTGGCTCTCCCCAGCCTGTTCCCCCACGCCCCCATCTCCTGCTTTCTCTGACTCCCAGTTTCTACTTCTTGGAAACTGCCTTGCCCTGGGGCATTCCAGTGCTTTCTCCAGCACTTAGCAAGTCTCTCCCCTCCAACCTCCCCCCACGTCTTCCCTGCTTGGTAAATCCTACTCATACCCCAAGGCCAGGTTCAATATCTTCTCCTCCCGGAAAGCTTCCCCAGCTCCCTAGGCAGGGAAGAAAGCACTTCTTGCTCCTAGAGGCCAGGAGCCCTTTATGCCTCTCTGGCGACGGTACTGAATTCTAGGTGACTGCTTATGCTTCTGCCTCCCCAGCCAGATTGCCAGTTCCTTGAGGCTGTGCAAAGGAGAAGATCCGTCTGAGCGGGAAGGGGTGAGTGGGTGTACCGAGTGCCTCCCCAGCCTTTCCCCTCTGTAACAACCACTCCCCACCCTGTACCTGGCCCAGGGTACCAGTTTGTTGAATTAAATTCAATTAATGGGTGGGCAGCCACCCTAGAAAGTGGGGGGCCTAAAAGCGAATCTAGATATGCACTGTCCAATAGAAATATTATAATGTGAGCCACGAATGTAATTTAAATTTTTCTAGTAGCCATGTTTTTAAAAAGCTAAAAGAAACACTTGAAAGTTAAGCAAATATTCATAATGGCTTTATTTGAAATAGCTCAAACCTGGAAACAACCTAAATGTCCATCAATACGTGAACGGATAAACTGTGATATAATCATAGAATGGAAAACCACTCAGCAGTGAAAGGAATGAACTCCTGATAAATGCAACAGTACAATGAATCTCACAATAATTCTGCTGAGTGAAAGCAGTAAAAAAAAATACATACTGTATGATTCCACTTATACAAAATTCTAGAAAACTATAAACCCTTCTAGAGCAACAGAAAGCAGATGAGGGATTATCTAGGGATGGGAGTGGGAAGGTAGCCTGGGGGGAGTGGGAAGGAGGATTATGAAGCGGCATGAGGAAACATTTGGGGGTGATAGAGATATTCAGTATCTTGATTGTGGCCATGGTTTCACAGACGTATACATATATCAAAACTGATCAAATCGTAAATTGAAATATATGCAGTTGATTGTATGTCAATGATCCTTCCATAAGGTGGTAGAGAAGAAACAGGAAAAATTAATTTTGACTATACATTTAGCTCCATATATTCAAAATATAAACATTTCAACATATAATAAATGTAAGATGATTACTAGGATATTTTACGTTCATATCATTGTCCTAAGCCTGAAACCTGGTATGCCCTTCACACTTACAGCACCTCTCACTTTGGACGCACACTTCGAGTGCTCAATAGTCACATACGACTAGTATTGGTCCGCAGAGATACAGACCCTGTTAGTGAAACTCTCTCCTCTGATCCAGAATGATTTCCACCAGGGATTGGGCAAACCTGGGCATCGCATTTATACTTCAAATGGCTCTGAGCTGCCTGAGAGTCTTGGGTCCTCCAGGTCTGCCCGTCAAAGGCTGGCTCTGGGAAGCCCACATTGGAAACCTGGAACTTTGTGTGAACGCACACCTCCCACCGCACTCTCCCTTTCCTCTAAGCTTAAAAAGTAACATTCTCTTTGCATGCTGGTTTGCTTTAAGAGGACACCTTGTTTCCCCATTTGCATCAGGGAGCAAACTCCACTGTATTGACTGGGTGCTGCCAGCTGGTGCCAGGGTAGGGGCTGCGGCCACCCTGGGCCAAGAGGGTAACCACTGGGTGGGCGTCGGCCTAAGAGTCCGGGACTGCGTCTGGCCTTTGGGCCTGGGAGAAGTCTGCCCCAGAGCAGCCATGGACCTCACCCAGGGTTCCTCCAGGTCTTGGAGCTGCCCTCAAACCCACTCAGCTCTTGCCAAGAGGAACCTCTTCGAGGCAGAGGAGGTGGAGGGGAGGGAGCTGCTGGTGGCCAGTCTTCCCCATCCCGGGGCTGCTGGGTCCTCTTGGGGGTGAGGAATAGCGAGAACAATCTATGGTTCTGCCACCAACCAGCCCTGGAACCCAACCGAGTTACCCTTCTTCTCAGGGCCGTACTTTCCCCCTCTGTGAAATGCAGGAATTGGGAAAGACCACCTCAATGTCCAGAAACTTCAGCTTTCTGAAAACATGTGATTCCAACTGCATTAACTGAGCGGGTGTGGGCGCCAGCTCTGTCTTCTTGTAGGAGGTTACAAGAAACACACAGGACATTTGCCTCGCCTGTATCAATGGAAAGCACATTTAGTGCTTTCTGTATTGTTTGACATTTTTGCAAGTATTTATTACTTTTGCAAGTAAAAAAAAAAAAACCAGGGGGAAGGAATGAATAAATGACTTTTTAAAAGGGGGGGGGAGATGAAAAACTACCCCCAGAGTGATTATTACATTGATTTTTAACTTTTTATTTTAAAGTGTCAAGCATACACTAAAGTAGAGAGCATAGTATAATGAACCCCTATGTAACATGTGCCAGTTCAGCAATTAACATTCCGCCATCATTGTTTCATCCATTCGTCCCCTCGCTTTCTTTTGCTGGGGGTTGTTAAAGAAAATTCCTGCCGTGCTATATGATATATCATTTCTCCCGGAAGTACCAGGGCAGGTATCTCTAACAGATAAGGACTTGACACAAAACAGCAAACCATTTACTCACCCAACACAATAAACAGTAATTTCTAAAATGTGACATCATAGCGTGTTCAATTTTCCTGGTTAGTTTAAAAATATCTTTTTACCATTGGTTTCTTCGAATCAATAAAAGAACACTTTGGGGGCTTTTAAACATTGTTGTTCTGGGGAATGGGGAGCCCTTGCTTAAGGGGTACGGGCTTTCCTTTTGGAGTAATGAAAAAGTTCTGGATAATGGTGATGGCTGCACCATATTGTGAATGTGTTTAATGCCCGTGAATTGTACGCTTTAAAATGGTAAATTTTTACGTTATGTGTATTTTACCGCACACAAAAAAAAAATGCTGGAAAAAAGTTATCGAGCTTGCGGCCAACGAGCTGCGCCGCCTGGAGATCATTTCCTGGAGGGGTCTGGGGGTCTTGTCCTGTGCCACGCTCAGTGGCACACGGACGGCCTGTGGGTGGGGAGAGCCAGAGGCCACAGAATGACCACAGGGTCCCAGCCAGTGCCCCCCAGGAGCTGATGAGGGGAGGCTTGGTCTCCTGGTACTCAAGATTCTTAAGGGAATTGTCCGCTTCAGAAATCCAGGAATCACTGGACTTTCACTCCGGGGGCAAAAGCTTTGAGGCGTGTGCTGTTCACCTCCGCTTCCTCACCGCCTCCTCCCCATGCCCCCTTGGCAGGAGCACAGCCCTGAGCACTCTCACAGCTGAACGCTAAGAGGAGGAAGCTGGGACCTCCACAGCCCCCCCCCCCCCAGGGTCCTGAGGGCCCAGCAGAGGCCCCAGAGGCAGGTGGCAGTGGCAGGAGGAGTCTGTACACTTGGCAAAGAGAAGCTTTTCTGGGCCCCCCACAAGGGGAACTTTGTGGCAGAACAAAGAGAGAGTGGATTAAGTGAAAGAGGAAGGGATGGGCAGAGAGGCAGAGTGGCTGGCAAGTACATTGCACCCTGGTCAATATATATATAACCCTGTGTGTTTATTAGATGTGCATTTATAATTTCTATCGCACTTCCATAAAAGATTGAGGTGGCTTTGAATAGAAAGTATAATGGACACATTGGTCATTAGACATTTGGTTCGTGGGCTGTCCTTTGCACAGACTCAGTAGTGTTTTTATAATAATATAACTTATTTAAGATACCTGCACATATATTAATGCTGCCTTTCTATTTTTTTTTTTTTTCTTTTTTACATAGGCAGGCACCGGGAATCGAACCCGGGTCCTGGGGCATGGCAGGCAAGCACTCTTACCTGCTAAGCCACCGTGGCCCACCCTGCCTTTCTATTTTTAAGCCACACAGAGCTTCAAGTTAGAATAAAGATTGAAATAAACATAAATAACAAGTTTAAATAATATATTACTGTTCAGCTCTTATAAGCTTTCTTAGCGAAATACTTTTTTTAAAAACTATCAACTATTTCAGAATATAATAAGTACTATTAATCTTTCTACAAAAGGTAGACTAATATAAGGGGAATCATTGTACCCATCACCCAGCAAAATAATTAGTACATTATAAATACAAACTGAAGCCTCTTAAATGGCCCCTATTCATTCCTCACCCCCATGTTTATCTCTTTCCTGCATGTCTTCATATTTATACTAATTTGTTTATATTCATAAACAATAGTCTTGTTTTATCTATTTTAAAACTTGCTAATAATAGTGCCATATACTATGCTGAGAATTACATACTTGTTTTTCTTTCTGCAGTGAAGATAGGTAGAGAGCCCAGCACATTTGGGAGGCTCATGGACTTCTCTGTTCCAATCTACTGTTCAGAAGCATGGTATCAATCACATTCTTTATCACTCGTATTTGTCTTTTATTTTTCTCTGTCCTAGCTAATCTTTTTGAGCCTGTATAAACCACTTCCCTTCCAGGTGGCTCTGGAATCACCCAGACCTGGACTGAAACAGGTTTTTTGTGTTATTTAGCTCTGTGACCTCAGGCAAGTTTCTTTACCTCTCTGAGCTTCCATTTCCTCCTCCTTAAACAGATAATACGAGTACTCCACAGAGTTGTGAGGTTTAAAGCAGACAATGCATAGTAGGAATTTAGCTCTGGACCTGCCAGATAGTTAAGCATTGGATAAATCAAAGATTTTCAGAGCACTATATCTCTGAATTATTCCTTCATTTTCCAATCTGACATCTTGAAGGCATCAGATCCTTTTACCCCACCCTCCCCCACCCTGAATGATTTAATCTGTCATATAAAAGTTAAGGTCTAAATAAGGTTATTCAGGTTTCTTTACAGTTTATGCGGAAAGAGCTTTTGTAAATCGGAATGGCCTGAGAATAAATACTGTGGTTCCTTACTAGACTCAGGGTTTCAGGAGAGGGAGGCAGCTGACACTACAGCGCGTTGTTTTCACACCAAGGCCAGAACTAAACAGGCTGACACTATGACGGCCAGTGGGTGAAATGCCAGACAGCTGAGCTGTCAGCAGCAGCATGAACATGGTGTTTCTCTTTTCGTCTCTTTACTTTCCAAGCAATGGACTTCCTTTACTGTGAATTAAGCTCTTACTTTAAAATATAATTACAGAATCATAATATAAACTAAAATGACATCATTACACTTAAACTCAAGGCACTGCTCCATCTCTCTCTCTTTCTCTCTGGTCAAAGCACTTCCCCCTCAAAAATTTAGATGTATTATTCTTCAAGCCTTGCTTCGTGAGTCCTAAAGAGGAAATTGACACATTTGACCTGGTCTGGAAGCCTCGGCCAGGGTGTTCAATTCCATGCTTCACTGTTAACTGACATAGAAAGAACTTTTAATTTCTCAAAGAACTTTTCATTTCTCCACCTGTAAAATGGAGACAAAAATGTGTTACTGGTCCTCATTTCCTTCACCCCCAGGGACAAATGCTCACCTAACCCCACCTTCCCTCAGCCGTGGCGCACTTCCCAGCTGCCCCACCCGGTGTTGGGAACTGAGGGCCCACAGCTGAGCCCTTCCAGGGCTGGCCCTCAGCTGAAGACAATTGCTTGGGCCAAAGTTACAACCCCTCCCCAGAAGCAGCCCCCGTCTAGAGACTGGTCAGTGTGGCAGTAAAAAACGCCCGGCCCCCTTGCCCTGCGTTGGGTCAACTCTGAAGGACTTTGTCAGCTCCAGGGCTCCCCTTGGGATCTGCTGAGGCCTTCCTGGGGCTGCATCGGGGCCCAGGGTCTCACTCCACCCAACCCTGTCGTCTTCACTCTTCCCCAGGTACTGTTCCCAAGAGGGCTCCCCGGTAAACCTCCTGCAGGCCAGTTTCAGGGTCTCAGAGTTGGTTTCATGCAGAACCTGAACTGAGATGCAGTGGAAAATAGAACATCAGTCAGTTCTTGAAATTTACTGGGAGTAGGAATCCTGGTACCCAAGTAACTGACACATTATTTTCCATGTCCTATGCAAAAGCAGAGGGGAAGACTGGCCTCGTTCCAACATATAAACAGAGCTTAATCAAATCAGAAAAGGAAAGGAAAAAGCATGAAGGGATTTTCAAGAAAGGTCCAGGATAAAGGGGTGACAGAAACTCAGAAGACTTATTTGGCATCTGGCTTGGGGCTCATACTTAGGCCGGAGATGTTTCTCCATCCTGTTCCCCCTTCCCCAGACCCCTGCCAGGCCACTCCAGGTCCCTGGAAGGGAAGGAAGAACAAATGAATTTTGTAAGTCTGTCCTTGAGTAGCCCTGAGCCAATGATGGTCCCCCACCCACCCACACACCTCTTTTCCTTTTTGCATTGTGCAAGTAATATATGAATACTGCGTCTTGTAAAAATGTCAAAC
This sequence comes from Tamandua tetradactyla, assembly GCF_023851605.1. NCBI lineage: Eukaryota > Metazoa > Chordata > Mammalia > Pilosa > Myrmecophagidae > Tamandua > Tamandua tetradactyla. Next base: position 27,503,813 of record NC_135343.1, on the reverse strand, counting down.
AATAGACCAGTCAAAGCAAAAATCCCTCCACTACTGCATTCCCAAGCCCATTCCTATTCCTGGAGAGCATCATTATTGTCAGTTTCATGTGTATTTTTCCATATGTATTTCTATCCGTATATATATATATTTGTATGTATGTATATACACAAATAGGTACATATAGAAATGTGTGGTTTAGGGGGTGTGGAGAGGTTTAAAGGAGAGGTTTAAAGTATAAGTAAATTAAACCATGTATATTGTTAAACAATTTTATTTTTTCTTAATATGTCTTGGAAATCTTTCCTTGTCAGTGTTTAATATATAACTTGTTCTTTTTAATTGCTATTTAATGTTCCATATATGACTTCCATATTTTGTTAAACTATGTCATTACTAAAGGATGTTTAGGTTGTTTCCAGTTTTAGGCTTTTACAAGCAGTGTTGCAATGAACTTTTTTTGCACATACTTCATGCACACATGCAGTTAGTTGTTTCTTAGTTTAGATGCTGGAAGTAGAGGGTTGCAATACAGAGTATGTATGTTTAAAAATTTGGTACTACTTAATTATCCTCCAGAAAGGTTTTTACACACTTTCATTGCCAACACTGGGTATTTTTACTCTTTTTAACATTTGCTAATCTGATAAGCCAACAATATTTTAGTATTTTAATTGCATTTCTCTGCTTATAGTGAGATTTGGTTTGTTCTCCTTTGCTCTTGGCCATTTGTATTTCTTTTACTATGAATTACCTCTTTATATCCTTTGACCCCCTCTTTTTTTTTTTAAGTTGTTGGTCTTTTAAGGATTGTAGGAATTGTTGATGTACTGAATATCAATCCTTTGGCAGTTAGATACACTGCAGGATAATTTCTTTCAATCTGTCACTTGTCTTTTACTTTTGTTTATGACATCTTTTATTCTGAATTTTGAGTTATGTTGCCAGATTTTCGGTATTTTTTCATTAGGGCTTCTGTGTTTTCTGCCTTCTCTCAGAAGGCTTTACTCCATGGTTCCCTACATATGAAAAGCATTTATTAAAGTTGTGGTGACAGGCCACGGTGGCTCAGTGGCAGAGTTCTCACCTGCCATGCCAGAGACCTGGGTTTGATTCCTGGTGCCTGGCCATGCAAAAAAAAAGAAAAAAGAAAAAAAAAAAAAAATATATATATATATATATATATTAAAAAAAAAAAAAAGTTGTGGTGAGTTGAGACTATCCTGGGACCAAAATCTGCCTGGTCTCCAGCTGTGTTGGAGGGGTGTGCCCTATGGGCACAGAATTCCACATTTTCCCTGTATTAAGGAGTACAGAGACATAGGGGTGGGGGGCAGGGGCTGCAGGGACCGTCCCTGCTACCATAAAGCCGCTGGTGAGGCCCACCGCTCCCTAGAAAGGTGCGGAAACTGCAAGGGGAATAAATGCTGTTAAAAGTACTAAAATATAAAGTTTATCTTTAAAAATATCTTGTGACTTATACAAATTTAATGGGGCTAATAGCGATACATGAGTAACAACATAACCTTGTACGTTCCCCTGAAATAATACTTTTTGCATCATAATCTTATGTAATCAAGAAATAATAATTAAGAAATAATAATTCTTTATTAACATGCTATTTTGATTGTAAGGTTTTTCTGGCTTGCTTTTTTTCAAATTCATTTATTAGGCCATCAAAATTTATACTTTTAGCAACTTCATTTTCAATCAATCTAATTGAGAGTAACTATTAGTGACTCTTGGCAAATGCAAAAATCTCAAATAATTTTGGATAATTTTTAATTTTAAGAAGGATCTTTTACACGATGCAACTGTTACTGGAGTATTTTATAGACTGAGACAACACTGAGGTAAATTTCTGATAAATCATTTAAAAATATATGTTTTAGTGCCTCTGGAGCTGGTGATTCTCATGGAACAACTTTTCTAAAAAAAAAAAAAAGATTTATCATTTCATACAAATCAGTTTCGTGTAAGTTTGTATTTAATTTTAATTGTAAGGTTTTACAATGGCAGTTTAATGTTTCCTCTGAATTTCCTATAACTTGTTGGACTCGTGCTAAGAAATCAAAAGTGGTTTCACTAATAATATATCATTCATAATGCCTGTTTGTGCATTCCATTGCTGTTATCTTCCATTATAAGAGAAAATTGGTTTTGAAATTCTTTCTCCTTAATAATAGGCTCATCCAAAGCTTCAGATGAAAATAGTATCCCTTCTGTTGAATGCAAAAGCCCTTTAAATTTAATTTCTATTTTTAAGCCTGTGGCTATTTACCTTGCAGGCAGTAGCAGTTTTCAAAACCAGAGATTCTAAGCTTTCAGAAGAATTCCAATAACTCTCAGATATGTTTTATTGCATTGTCCATATGTGGTTTTTTATTTTGTAATAATTTACTGACCAAGTTTACACCTGTGCTCTGGCAGTTCCAGTGCCAGCATTCAGGCCAGAGAGTTATCATGTATGCAGATGCCTCAGGGATCTGGGGATGGATAGGCAGGTAGAGGAGCCTCTCTTCTCACCTGGGGCTGTGACCACAGCCTCCATTGCTACCACTGTCATTGATCTGGGCTCAGGTCCTGACCTGGCCATTCCCGCAGGCCCCTGCTGTGCTCCGGACAGTACCAGGCTAGGTTGACCTCTTGACATGAATGCAGTCTGCTGAGCCTACAGGCCTGACCCCATGTGTGCACGTAGTGCTGCTCAGCTTATCTCCTCTGCTCACATGCATGCTCCATTGTCCCATCACACTTCCTGTACAAAACGAAAGTCCAATGACAGCCACTGCAGAGCACTAAACCAAACACGCAGCTCCTTCTCAGAGCTGGGCTCCAGGGCACTGCATGTGTGGTGTACCCATGAAGCCTGCCCTGCTCCAGGGCGTGAGTTCAAACCTGGGTAGGAAAGCAGTAGCCTCTTCATATTACAAATCAAAAAGTGGCTTTAAGTCAGGAGACACATAAAAATGAGGAACGTGGTCTAAAACAGGAAATCTAGCACACCCCAAGTTGTCCAGCATGTCGATAAATGGTTTGAAAGACTTATTTTCTCAGGGGAGAGAGGAAACCTGTTCTAGTTTGCTAGGTGCTGGAATGCAACACACCAGAGATGGACTGGCTTTTAATAAAAGGGGATTTATTTTGTTAGTTCTTCAGAGGAAAGGCAGCTAACTTTCAACTGAGGTTCTTTCTTACATGGGAAGGCACAGGGTAATCTCTGCTGGCCTTCTCTCCAGGCTCCTGGGTTCCAACAACTTTTCCCAGGGTGACTTCTTTCTGCATCTCCAAAGGCCTGGGTTGAACTGCAAGTGCTGAGACGAGGAATGCTGAGCTGCTTAGGCTGTGCTACCTTGAGCTCTCTCATTTAAGCACCAGCCAATTAAGTAAAACGTCACTCATTGCAGTATACACGCCTCCTAGCCGACTGCAGATGTCATTAGCAACAGATGAGGTTCATGTACCTCATCATGCAGCTTATGTCCGCAGCAACAAAACTAGGTATACTCACCTGGCCAAGTTGACAACTGAATCTAACTAACACGCCTTCTATTAGACTAACTTCCTACTAATAATATTTATAAATTCTGAATAAAATATAAAAAAGAACCATGTGAAAGCAGTGGACAGCAAACAAAAGGAGACAGATACTAGAGCGGAAACAAACCATGAAAGAAGAGTAACGTACTGGAATAAATTTATATTTAGACTGCTTTTCCTCAAAGTACACTCCCCAACATGGAAGATAGAGATGAAGCAAAAAAGTAATTTTACTGAATAGGAAAGTCTTTCAAAGACTGGGTTCCAACAACTTTCCTTGGGGTGATTTCTTTCTGCATCCCCAAAGGCCTGGACTGAGCTGTGAGTGCTGAGATGAGGAATGCTGAGCTGCTTGGGCTGTGCTATGTTATGAGCTCTTATTTAAGCACCAGCCAATTAAGTCATGTCATTCATTGCAGCAGGCACGCCTCCTAGCCAACTGCAGATGTAATCAGCAACAGATGAGGTTCATGTACCATTGGCTCCTGGCCACAGCAACAGAACTAGGTGTCTTCACCTGGCCAAGTTGACAACTGAATCTAACTACCACAAAACCATTATCAAGTAACTAGCGATAGCCCATCCCCAAGGTCAATTGTCCCCTAGGAAGGCCTGGTGAGAGGTCAGCTGAGCATATGGAGTAAATCTGGAGCTGAAGAAGCGGATCTCCCACTGGGAGATCCATCATCACAATGCCACCCCGTCTGTTGTACAGTGTTGGAGAGCAGTGGGCAGTGTCCCAAGACCTGTCCAGTCAAGGAGATGAATTTAACACTGGATGAAGAAATATAGGACAGAGAAAACCAGACCTGGCCTCAAGTATAGGCAAAATGGTGGATGCTTGTTATGGCCTTTGTACAAGTGGTTTCTTGGGAATGACACTCCAGGCCTCTGAAGAGGGAAGTGGGACTTATCTTTTCATTCAGGATTCCAAATATAAAGACATGTTCAGTAGTTTAGCTGGTGCCTTGGAAAGTTAAAATCAACTCAAATTTTTACAGACATGTTGATTTAGAAAATAAAGATAAGTAAAAGTAACAAATCCCACCTAGCAGAAATAACCACTGTTAAGATTTTGGCATATGTTCCTTCAATCTTTCTTTTTTCCTTCCTTCTTTTCCTTTTTCATTCTAATTTTTTTTTTCTGTATGTATTTCAGAAAAAAATAGTAAATACATAAAAGTACAGAGGATGACACAACACACTGCCCTGTACCCAATACTATGAATGAATAAATGTTTACATTTGGTCATATTTGCCTCAGATGATTTTATCAGAATATATCACTGATGAAGTTGATATCTCCTTTGTACTCTACTCCAATTATATTCTTCTTCCTTCCCTAGAAGAAACTCCTATTGTGAATTTATGTATCCTTTCCCTACATGTTTTTATGAACTTAACGCACATATGTATTTTGTAATGTATTATGTGAAGAATTAGGTATTTACCTAAACTGTACTATGTTGTGTGAATTTCCTAGAATGGTTTTTCTTTACTCACTGTTTTTAAGATTTATTCAAGCTGCTCTATATATAGAGATCTAATTAACCAATTTTAATTGCTGAATAACAGAGATCAGCAAACTACGGCCTGTGGGTATACTCAAACTGTGAGCAAATCTGGTTCTGTTTTTTACAGCTAAGAAGAGTTTTTACATTTTTTTAAGGGTTGTTTAAAAAAAACAGGATCTGCAATACAGATTTATAACCCACAAAGCCTAAAATATTTACTATCTGACCCAGAAAAAGTTTACTGACCCCGTGTTGTATCGTATTCCTTTGTATGAATATGTAACTATTCATTTTCCATTGATGGACATTTAGGTTGCTTCTGATGTTTTACAAACAGGACTACAATGAACAGTCCCATTCATAGCACATATTTCCCCACGCACATGTGCAAGGTTTCTTCAGAACAGTGGAATTGCTAAATTGAATATGGGCATTTTCCGTTTTACTGCCAAATTCTTCTCCATAGTTGCTGTACAAATTCAAGTAGTGGTGAATAAGAGGTCTCATTTTTCCAAACTTTAATCTACACTTAATTTTAGCAGATTTTCAATCTAATGGAGGAGAGTGGTTCGTTAGTTTTGTTTGTCTTCCTGGGCAGCTTTTCCTAAATTTATTGGCCATACAAATTTCTTCTTTTCTGTTTTCTTTGCCCCCTCTTTCTACTGAGATTTATCTTTTAATTAGTATAGGAATTCTTCATATATTCTGAATTCTATCCTTTGTGAAGCACATGTTGCAAATCTCTTACCCGTTTTTTTTGCTTTTTTTGTTGTTGTTGCTTGCTTTTTAAACTTTCTTTATGGTATCGTTTGATATAAGGAGGTTTTATTTGTGTTATAGTCGAATGCATCAGTTTTTTTTCCATACGGTTTGTGCTTTTTGCCTTTTATCTAAGACATCCCTCCCTATCTTAAAATCACAAAGGTAGTTCCTATATTATGATTTAAAGTTTTAAGGTTTTATTTATTGTATGTTGGTATTTAATTCATCTAGAATTTGCTTGGCTGTAAGGTATGAAGGATTAAATTCTATTATTTTCTTTCTGGAATGTCAAAACTCCCAGGACCATTTATTGAAGTTCTTCCTTTCCTAATGAATGAATTTCATTCATTCATTCACTCATGTGTTCATTCATTCATTCTGCAATATTTATTGAGCTTCCACTATGTGCCAAGCACTCTTGTAGACACTGTTGATAATGTGGTGGGGGAAAAACCCTCTATCTTCAAGGAGCATATATTCTAGTAGCGGAGACAAACCATAAACAAAATATAGTGTGTCAGATGGTGATGCTGTCTACAAAGCAAAATAAAACAGGAAAGGAGGCTAAGAATTATGGAGGGATGTTGCTATTTCAAATAGAGTGGCCCAAGAAGGTGTCACTGAAAAGGTGGCTTTGAGCAGACACCTGAAGGAAGTGAGGGAATGAGCCATGTGGCCATTTGAGGAACAGAGTTCCAGGCAGAGGGCATAAGTGCAAAGGCCCTAAGGAGGGAGTATGCTTGGCGTGTTCAAGGAAACCAGCAAGGACAGGGAGTGAACCAGGAGAGATTAGGAGGAGAGGAAGTCAGAAGGGTTAAGAGGAACTGGAAAATGTGGGGCCTTGTGACCCATTGTCAGGATTTTGGCTTTCACTGTGAGATGGGAAATATTGAAGGATTTTGAATAGAGGTGGGACATAATGTGAATTACATTTTTAAAGATTTATGCTAGATGCAATGCTGAGGAAAGTCAGTGAAACGTCTCATCATTTCACTTTTTCTGTCTCTGACCTGAGGATGCCTCCTCATCAATGATGAGACTGCTCCTAGAATGCCATAAAAGGGCCAGACTTCTTGGGGAAGGACTCCTGCTGATTATCGTTGTCACAGGAAGAGTAATAATAATGACAGATGGTAACAGCATGATGATTACAATGACCTCAATGGATAAAGGGGTTGTCATGGTACCCAGAGAATACTAGATCCTTTGATGGATGCTTTATGATTATAATTATCTTTTCCCAGGGTTTTATGTTCAAGAGACTGGTTATGAAACAGAACACCAGCAGATGGGTAGATATTAGCTAAAACTTTAATTAACTACCATAGAGCGAACAGTGATGGCCTTAGGCTGACTTCTGTTGAGATCCAAATGTCTTGAACTTCACAGTATCTCTTAGTGACAGTTTCCTTGTGGTGGGTTTAGATTTCCCCTGCTATGGTACCCTTGGCTCCTGAACTTCCTCTGTAAAATACTCATCACATGACATTGTTTACTTGCAGATCATTTCTAACAGACTGTAAATTCTCTGAGAGCAGGGATCAAATCTGTCTGGTTCACTGCTCTATTCCTAGCCTCACATTGTGTCTGTCAGAGAAGGTGCACAATAACTATTTGGTGAATGAACAAATGAGCCAATGAATGAATGAATGCATGAAAAACAGTCTGGTATGGAGCTATTGTGTTGGCTTCACAGCTTATTCTGGGTCTTCAAGTTCAATCTGTCCAAGAAAGCATTGCGTGCTGCATTTTTCTATGGGACGTGCTTGGTTGGACTTCCCCATGAGAATTTTCCCAGCTATCCTGGGAAACCCTGGTCTCCTGAGTTTCCTTGTTGGTTGAGTCATCCCTAAATGGAGACCCTGAGGACCCCAGTAGATGGATGTAATGCCTGAAGCTACGTGGGTGTGATCCTGAGACCCAGGCTTGTCTTAATCTCTGCGCCAGGCTGCTGACAATAAACAAGCTTTCTTTCCAGCAGCTGTTGACAGTTGCCTCCCACACAGCCCACCCGAGCCCTGCCCTAAGATGGCATGACCCCCTCCCAGTTGTCCCAATAAACACTATCTCCCTAGCCAGAGTTCTAAGGGCTTCACTCAGTGAAACATTTTTCACTTGCCTTAGAATGGAAATCAGAGCAAGCACAGAAAACACTTTTGGATATGTATTTAACCATCTCCAGATTAATCTGTTCAGGGTTAAGCTTTTTAAGAAAAAAAAAACAAACAAACATGGGCATGCACTGGGAATGGAACTGGGGTCTCTGGCATGGCAGGCGAGAACTCTGCTGAACCACCGTGGCCCGCCCAGGTTCAAGCTCTTTAATTTCCCTTGCTCCTCCTGTTCCTGAGCAGTGGAAAAGGGGCAAGCAGTGCTGGGTGCCCGCTGCAAGCAGGGCAGGGCGGGCCATGGGGGAGCCCTGGCAGAGATGGGTGGGCCAGAACCCAGGCGCTGGTTTCTCCGGGGCTGCCAGGACGCCCACCGCAGCAGTTACTTCCTGTCTGTGCGCACCCCGGTAAGCCCCGGGTCGGGCAAGGCCTGCTAAGAGTGACAGCAAGGGCTGCTTCCCTCGTAAGAATTTCTTTCTTCCTCCGCCTCTGCCACCGCAGAGATGCTGCGGGGCTGCTTCGCCCGGGGATGCGGCTGTGCTGCTTGGCCGAGCGCTGCCCAGGCGAGCTCCGGGCTCCCCGCGTAGGCGTGGGAATCACTCCCCAGCCCACCTCGCCGCCGCCAGGGCCGGTCGGGGCCGCACACAGCCCACACCGCGGCGTTTCACGGCCCCCTGCAACCATCGCACTTTTCCTACACCCTTCCAACCCCCGGCCCCGTCAGTTCAGGAGAAGCAGCTAGGCGCCCTGGGAACCCTATCCGCCGCCCCCTGCGACCGCGGCTGGTGTTTAGCTAAGCGAGGGAGAAACGAGACGCGTGCTTATCCTCGGCCTAACTCCCCGCCCCTGCCTCACTACCGATCGGGCAAACGGTCTTTCTGCTTTTCTCCGCTGCCTTGCGCCACGAGGCAGAAGGGCGCAGCTGCTGAAACCACCTGCCCTGTGTCTTCGTGTGCGCCACCTGCCCAGGATCAGGCTGCTCAGGGAGAGCCCCGGGGAAGGGTTTACTCCTCTCTTTAGCTACTACTGGTTTTTTTGTTTGTTTGTTTGTTTTTCTCCTCTCCATGCAATATTTCCAGCGGTTTTCACTACTGCCGAGTGAGGTCCCGAGTCAGGCTGATCAAGGCTGCCCAGAGGCTGCAGGAAGCACCAGAACTAGACTGCCCTAAATTCTGTGACTCAAAGGGCTCTACCAGTCTAAGGCACTATTATATTTATTCCCACTTGAAAGCTTTTATACTCTTTTCCAGTAAGCCTGTGTCCCTTAGTTGAGGATGAAGCCTGCCGGCTGTTACACATGAACTCTGTGTTCTTAGTCAAGGCTTTGCTGAAAGCTTTACAGATGGATTTCTTTAAAACTGCAGCCTGCTGGTCACCTTAAGAATTCCGTCATATCCTTCACCAGCCTGGCACTGTTGAGTATGTTACCATTATGCAGGGAGGAGACACAAACTATAGCCCCCCCCCCCGTAGAAAATAAAAGTTTATATTGGATAATCACAGAACTTGACGTGATTCATTAGGAATGTATTTTGATGAATAAGGCAACAATTCATTTGAAAAAAAATAGGTCAGGGTGCTTTTAGAGAATTACACACACGCGCATGCACACACACACACACACACACACACAGGAATTCTCTGCATGGGCAAAAATCGGCACAGTCCACCCAGACTCCAGGCTCTGCCCCCTTCTCTCCTGTTTCTTTTTCTTGCTGCTGTGACAGCTGGGAAGGGGGGCCTCCGGCAGCTCTCCTCTGAATCTTTCCTAAGACATCTCCTCTCTGCCTTCTCCCCATACAAAGCAGCCTCCCTAGCACCTCAGTTTCTAATTTTAGCATCTGTTTTGCATTCTGAGTAGCAGACAAGGAAATAAAAAGCAGAACTTAGGAGAGAACGCAGGCTGTTTGCTTCCTGATAAATTGGCAGGACCCCTATTTGATTGCTTTAAACTAATAGTGATCAGTATAGCCGGGAACCACTGACCGACAGGCCCTCACCTGCATTAGCGAACAATCTCCTTCCTGGGAAGGAACCTTTCTGTCCTTTTTTCCCTCTGCATTGTTGGCTGATTGAACAGCCTCAAAAATCATTAAACTCACTCCTGGCTTTGTCGAAAGCCCAGCTTGACACACGTTATTGATATTTTGACTGTGTGTGTGAGAGAGGGTGATGGGTTGTTTCCCAGCAGAATCCTTAACTAGAGTCAATAATCTTTCAAGTCTAGAAGCCGGATAGATCTCCTTTGCTAACTAGGCAGAGGACAAAATTCCATGCTCTACATTATGCGGAGTTTCACCTTGGGTGTTTTTAAAGGTGGTGCAAAACTATGGGGACAGACTAGGTCAATGCCACTCAAAGTGCATTAGCATCAGCATCACCTGGGGGCTTGTTAGGACTAGAGACTCTTAGGTCCCATACCTCATGCCTACTGAACCCCTGTCTCTGGGGGTAGGGCTCAAGAATCTGCCTTTTCCCAGTTTCCAGGTGCCCCTCGGGCATTTGAAGTTTGCACATCACTAGACTAGATAATCCTTCACAGTCTTTCCTGTCCAAGAGTTGGTTGGTTCCTACAACTTTTCCTGTGTCTTCTCAAACAGGGTTGCTGCAAATTTCATTAGTGAATCAAATCAAAGGTAAAAAACAGACTTTTATTATTGGGAAATATAGCACACAGAGAAAAGTACAGAAATGAATAATATAAAGGTATAAAGAAATACATAAAGACAACCTTGTATCATTTCCAGCCAGGTCAAGAATTAGAATGTTGCCAGCACCCCAGAAAAGCCCTTCCTAATGGAATTCTAACCCCCTCCCTTGCCCCCAGAGTAACTACTATTCTGACTCGACGGTAATCATTTCCTTTCTCTCCTTTATATTTTTTGCCATCAAAGAATGCAGTGCTAAATAGCAAGGGATGGTTTTGCCTGCTTTTCAACTTTGTCTAAATGGAATCACAAAGTATATACTCCTTTCCATCTGATTTCTTTTGCTCAGCATTTTGTGTGATTTATTGTTTTCAACACAGCCGTTCTTGCCCTTTATAGAGCTGCCAGGCCTTCTCGTTCAACAGTGAGGCGTAGATTTTCCTTTCAGATACAGCAGACTAAAACTATTTTGGTTAGTGAGAATTGCAGGATGTTCCTTGAGCCAACAATTGGTGCCCCAGGATGTTGCTGAATCAGGGCTGGGAATCAGACCCGGTTTGCTGGTCTGTCCCAGTAGGCTCTGGCTCCCCAGGGGTGAAGAGCGTGGCCTTTTGGAGTCTGGGACTGACTCTGCCACTTTTCAACTATGTGATCTGGAGCGTCCTCATCTTAAAAATGGAGATGATGAGAACATATACCTCATGGGGTTATGCCATTGATTAATTAAGAAATGCTTGAAGACTGCTTAGTGTAGCATCTAGCTAATAATAATTCCAGCTATCAAATAGTGAATGCTTCCTTTGAGCCGAGTACTGCAAACCTATACAATTGGCTGTATTGCTATCCTCATTTCCAAATGAGAAAACAGGGTTAGTTACCCAGGATGCCATAGCTAGTTAGTGATGGAGCTGAGATATGAACCGAGGCAGTTTATCCCCCATCTTTGTTCTTAATTCCCCGGTTGTGCCACTCAATAACTGTTGGCATTGTTATTATCATTTTATGTCTAGGCTTTGGAATTCTTGATGTGTTTCTCCCATTATCCATTTCAAACCTCATGTGACTCCTAGAAGCAGTCAGGGTAGTATCAGCTGCCCATCCCCACTCAGCCTGGTGAAATAGTTAGAAATGGAGCTGGGCTTGGAACTGAAGGATGAGCCCATCTCCTTGGTATATGATCCTCTTTTGGGATTGTCCCTCACAACAGAAGCTGGCCACAATAGCGGTTGCCACGTTAGATTGCACAGCAAAGGGTCTTAGCTCTCACTTCACAGAGTGCTAGCTTAGCCCGAAACTCCTTGCCTCACTGTGCTGGGATTCTGCAGCAGTGAGCAGCCAAAATAGTTCAAGAGGATAGATGAAAGGAACAGGGGTTATTTGGTAGTAGCATATTAGTGACCCTAGGACTTTGAACAAGACATGGAAGCTGACAGCTTTTCTGGCCCACGTGGGGTAGGAGAAGAAGCAATTTATAATTCTGTAAAAGGAATGAACTTTAAAGAATGTCTTTCTTCTGCAGATGACAAAGATTGAATAGAGTAGTCTTACTGGAATAGAAAGAAGATCAAGGGATTCTCGGGAGGCAGACAGGGCCTTCCTGGGCAGTAGCACCAGCTGCTCCAGACAGGGGCTGGACCTCTTTCCCTCTTCTCCCACGATTTTGTGATAAAGATATTATGGTAGTTTGTCACAGCAGACATGAAAAACAGGTAAACATTGTTGAACCCATATAGCAAGAATATAATTTGGAAGGTCAGAGGGACTGTGGGGAAAATTTTAATTTTCCGTTCCCCAGCCCTGGATTCTGGTTCATGAATCCAGATAAATTAGTGTGGTGTGAACAATGATAACATTGAATAATAAGTATCCCTATTTCTTTCTTTCTTTCTTTCTTTTTTTAGGAAATCTTCACACGCATACAGTCCATCCATAGTATACAATCAGTGGCTCACAGTATCATCTCATAGTTGTGTACTCCTCACCATGATCATTTTAGAACATTTGCATCACTCCAGAAAAAGAAATGGAAAGAAAAAGAAAAATCTCATATATCCCACACCCCATACCCCTCCTTCTCATTTTTTTTTTTTTTTTTTTTTACACATGGGCAGGCACCGGGAATCGAACCCAGGTCCTCTGGCATGGCAGGCGAGCATTCTTGCCTGCTGAGCCACCGTGGTCCACCTACCCTCCCTCTCATTTACCACTAGTATTTCAATCTACCCAAGTTTTTACCCTTTATCCCCCCCAATTATGTATTTATTTCTTATCCTTATCTTTTTACTCATCTATCTATACCCTGGATTAAAGGAGCATCACACATAAGGTTTTCACAATCACATGATCACATTGTAAAATCTGTATAGTTATCAATCATCTTCAAGAATCAAGGCTACTGGAACACAGTTCAACAGTTTCAAATATTTCTCTCTAGCCACTCCAACACACCATAAACTAAAAAGGGATATCTTATATAATGCATAAGAATAACCTCCAGGATAAGTTCTCAACTCTGAAATCTTTCAGTCACTGAAACTATTTTGTCTCATTTCTTTCTTCCCCCTTTTGGTCAAGAAGGCTTTCTCAATCCCATGATGCTGAGTCCCAGCTCATCCCTAGATCCTGCCCCACATTGCCAGGGAGATTTATACCCCTGGGAGTCACGTTCCATGTAGGGGAGAGGCCAGTAAGTTCACCTGCCGAGTTGGCTTAGAGAGGGAGGCCACATCTGAGCAACAAAAGAGGTTCTCTGAGGGTGACTTTGAGGCATAATTCATAGTAGGCTTAGCTTCTCCTTTGCAGGAATAAGCTTCATAGGGCAAACCCCAAGATGCAGGGCTCAGCCTATTGATTTGGTTGTGCTTGGGAGAATTTTAGGAGTTCCCCAGAGGGGCAAGTTTAATGTTTCCCCCTTTCTCTCCATTCCCCCAAGGGGACATCAAAAATACAGTTTTATTCTCTGACAAAATTACTCTGGGATACAAACCAACAAGACCTCACTCCCTGTTCAAGATTCCATGTAATTATTGTGTTCAAATAAACTGACAATGCAAGTTAAATTAGATAAATGCACTACCCAAAATATAAATTTTGCGCCAAATAAACATCTCTCCCTTTGGTCTCACACAGAAGTTGAAGTTATAAAATATGGATGATATCATCCTTTACCCTGTATTCTGATTTACCTTAGTCCTATCCAGATCAGCTTCATCCATATTTAGTATCTCTATTTCTTAAGCCTTCTTGAATGTTCCCTGACAGCTAATTAACCTCTGGCATCCTCTGGGATTAAAGGGAGAAGGTGAATGGGGTTACTGCCCTTTGTGCTGTCACCCCCACCCTCACCCTAAGCCTGAGAAGGTACTGGAGAGAAATGTGGTAGGACCACTTTTCAAAGGCAAACACAAGGCAGTCTAAATGGACATGATAACTTTCTGTGGGTCTCTGGGAGTTGACTTAGTTATGAGAAATCAATATACCCTGAACTTCCAGCTCCAGCCCATGCGTAGAGAAGATAATTTCTCCCTTTGCTGATCCATGTCTCAAACTGCAAAGTGGAGTTGCAGATTAATTCTCAGACAGTCAAACCATTATAACAATGTGCAAAGGATGCACCAAAGTCCCAGGATGAAAAGGGACATCACAAAATGTTCTAAGTGTACCTGTCTTATTATAGAATCATGAAAACACAGACAATTCCAAAGTACTGAGTGGAAAAAAGAAATCCAACTGTTTCTTTCTAAAAACTGGATATTCCAGCAACTGCTAAAGAAGCTGAAAAGGAGATCAGACTTCAATTAGAGAAATGAATGAAAAGGACCTGATTGGGCCTAAGGTAAATCAGAATACAGTGTAAAGGATGATTCTGTCTGTATTTTAAAACTTCAACTTCTGTGGGAGACCAAAAGGAGATCCAAAATTTAAATTTTCTGTAGCACACTATCTAACTTAACCTGTCTGGTCAGTTTTTTAAAACAACCTAATTACATGGATCCTAGAATGGGGAATGAGACCTTGTTATTCTGTATAGGTTAATGTAATACCTAGATATATTCCAGAGTATTTGGGGCAGAAATAAAAAGTACTTGCAAAGTCCCTTGGGGAAAAAGGTGGAACGATTAAACTTCCCTACCTGAGAAATTCCTGTATTCTTTCAGGCATTAGGGACTCCTAATTTAGTAAGCCAAGCCCTTGATCATGAGGCTTGCCATAATGAAACTTATTTCTGCAATGGCGATGCTGGCCAGCATGTAATCATACCTAGGAGTAACCCCCATAGAGCCTCTTTTGGTGCCCAGATGTGGCCTCTTTCTTTAATCCCACTCTGCAAATGAATTTACAACCCTCCCCTCTACGTGGTTCATGACTCCCAGGGCGGGATGTAAGTCCCCCTGGCAACGGTGGGGCCTGACTCTCAGATATGAGCCTGGCCTTGGCATTGTGGGATTGAGAATAACAAAAATGGGGAAAAGAAACAGGGCAAAATAAAGTTACAGTGGCTAAGAGATTTCAAATAGAGTCAAGAGTTCATTCTGGAAGTTACTCAAGCTTTAGTCAGATATTTCATACTACTGCAGTATGCCAAGGGCCAACCAGCAACAGTCCTGAAACCCTAGGGAGTGCCCTGGGTTCTGTTACTTTTTCTTAGTAAGTTTATTTTTTCAGAAACTTAAGGCCTCCAGATTGGTCCTAGGCCAGATAAGTCCTGAAACCTGGAGGCACCAACCTTTCCAAGAACAATAACCAGGTTCCCCTATTCCAGAAGGTCAACACTCCTTTCAGCACAAAGAAGTTAAAATGGTCATTGCCCAGATATCCCTGAAGACTGAAAGATCAAATGAGAGGGAGGAGGTGTAACTGACAAATTAGGATTTAGCAAACGACTGTGACCACTGACTCATTATATAGATATTTCTTTTTAGTGTCCAGTGTTTTAGAAGAGACAGAAGGAAATACATGAAGTTGCTGAACTGTAATCCAGTAGCCTTGATCTTTGATGGTGATTGTATAATTATATTGCTAAAAAAAAAAAAGTCAGTTGCCTGAGTTTGTATGGATCTATTTCTGGATGTTTTGTTTTGTTTCACTGATAAACACACACACACACACACACACACACACACACATATATATGAATATATATATGACAATACTACACTATCTTGATTAACCTACCTCTATTCTAAGTCTTAAAATTGGGTAGACTGCAATACTAGTGGTCAATAAGAGGGAGGGGTAAGGGGTAAGGGATGTATTTTTTTTCTCTTTATTTCTTGTTCTGGAGTGATGCAAATGTTCTAAAAATGATCATGGTGATGAATATGCAACTATGTGATGATATCGTGAAGCACTGATTGTTTGCTTTGGATGGTCTGAAGATACCTCAATAAAATTACATTAAAATATTTTTTATTAGTAAAAATAAAAGTAAAAAATCATACTTAAAAAATTAAAACTGTATATTCAGTATTTTCAAAAGAAAACAAGTAAAAGAAAACCAAGAGTTGGCTTTTCTCATTTACAAAAGGTAGGCTGTTTTTATTTATTGTCACAATCAACTGACTGACTCAATGAGACCCACTGCTCCTTTAATGCAATCTGAGGCCCAGCGTTGGGGCCCTTTCACCTGTTTGCAAGTTAGGTCACCATCAGCAGCTCATTGATGTTGCTACTGAGCATGGTCTCAAAGTCTTCTGGAACCCTTTGGGTACTTGCTTAACCAGACTCAAGAAGAAGCAGCCTGCAGTGCTGTCAGCTGCCAGGGCATCCTCCACACACTGCAGTCCTGTGCTCAGGCATCCTGGATGGAGCTCATGCCCTTCCTACTTGCTGCAAGTCTGGAAGGCCATTTCATGGGCTCAACAGAGTAAGCAAGAAGAATGACTTTCACAACCCACCTTGGCTGCTCAGGGCCCTGGCTCAGAGGTTGATACTCTGTTTTTGTCCAGGGAGGGGTGGCCAAGAACAGGGGCAGAACAGGCTTTGCATTAGACACCAGACTGCTAGGTAGGCAGCTCCTTGGTCTTCTGATCCACCTTGGTTAGTCAGTGTCTCCAGTAGCTTTGGGCTGGGAGTCTGCTATATGATGTCACCTCTGTTTCACCTTTCCATAGCTAAGTAGGTGCTCCTGACAGTGCTCCAGTAGAGTTGGGAACAGTAATGGTGTGGTGGTAGTTGGAGCTGTTATGTACCCCAGAAAAGGTCATGTTCTTTTAATCCATCCCTGTGAGGCCAGGCCTGTTGTGGGTGGGACCTTTTGATTAGGCTGTTTCAATTGGGATGTGACCCACCCAATTCAAGGTGGCTCTTAATCCTTTAATCCTTAATCCCTTTATGAGAGGATAAAAGGCAGAAACAGAAAGAGTGAGATGCCCTAGAGGTGCTAAGAGAGGACCCACAGACACTCATAGAGAAAGTAAGCAAGGACACACAGAAGCTGAAAGCAATGGAACTCAGGGAGAAGGATCAGTAGACATCAGCCATGTGCTCTTCCATGTGACAGAGGAGACCCATATGCCATGTGCAAGAAGGTATCATCCTCTTGATGCTTTAATTGGGGCATTTTCATGGCCTTAGAACTGTGCATTTGTAAACTAATGAATCTCCATTGTAAAAGCCAGCCATTTCTGGAATATTGCATTCTGACAGTTTTAGCAAACTGAAACATGGGGAAACCAGGTTGATGAGCCAATTTACCTATGCTGGGGCCCATGGGTCCTGTGGGCCAGGGGTGAGCCATCCCCTTGCAGCAGCTGCCACCATCACCCCTACCTCCCTTGCTCACTGTAGCCAGACTGACAGACGCTTCCCAGAGAAGGGCAGAGCAGTCAGGAATTCCTAAATGAGGGGGCAGGTAGCCACAACCTTACCTGAGATGCTAATCTGTTGTCTGTGAGTATCCTGGAGGCTTGAGTGCGATTCCACCTTGGCCTGAGGGCACCCAAGACTACAGACCCACAGTTCTGGGGTCTGGAGGGATTCCCTTCTATACCGGCAAGCGATGCTCCCACCAGTGAAGAAAACACACCTTCTCCCACCCCAAGGAGCCTTGGACCAAACCTCTTCCCCTCCTTCTAGAAGAAAGGAGGGGCTCATTTGGTTCAGTCTTCTTATTTTTCTAGCTACAGCTAGGGTTTATCTGTTTGGAAATTTATTTACATGAAGACAGTCCAAGCTGTAAGGCTGGGCGGGGAGCCAGAGGTAGCGTGGAGGGTACAGGGAGCTGCAAGGTCAGCCTCCGGAAGGGCCCCTGAGGGCTGCTGCAGCTGCAGCCAGGGCAGCTTGGCTCCAAGTTCATTGGAGGAGTGGTGCCTGCCGAGATGCTACTCTATAATAAGCTCAGAGGTCAATGTTGTGCTTCCTATCCTTTCCCCTGGCTGTGCTTAGAGTTAGAAGACTGCTGGTATGGATGGTACAGCTTTTATAAAGGCCATCAGTGTTGAAGTGATTGGGAACCCAGATCTTTAACCCCATAGTTCCAGGCTCAAATCCTGCTTAAACCCCTGTGACTCGAGGCTCTGCAGTCCCCAGTTTCCTCCCTTGTAAAGCCAGGGTTTTGTTGTCTCCCGGGGGTAGGTGGAGGGGGGGTGAGTGAGACAAAAATACCAGGCATAGAATGAGCGTTTAGTCGACGGTGGCTTTATTAGTAATACTATTTGTCATCATCACCGCCACCATCATCATCACATTCCAGTGTAGGGAAGCTGGTCAAGTGGGCCTCATATAATCCTATGCGGGGGGGTGGGGGGGTGGGGGCGGAGGCTCAGAGTCCCCTCCGAGTTCTTTACAGGGAAGGCACGCTCTGATTTCAGCAGCGCTTAATTAGAAGGTTCTGCCCCAGGATTCACTTCCTTTTGAAGGGTGGATGGGGTCCCCCGGGGCCCATTGCGATCAGCTGCTTCCGGTAGTTAGAGCAGTTGTGAGAGCGGCGCAGAGCGGGCGCCCGCCCGCTGAGTCACGCTGCAGGGCCGGCCGGGCGACGCCGCTGCTAAGACAAAAGGCAGCAGCCGGCAGCAGGCACGGCAGTGGTGCATGCGCTTTATTTTTGAGGGGATTTTCATAACAGTCTGTGTTGAATTTGTCCGGGTGAAGGAAGATTGGGGTGGGCTGCTAACATGTATTAAGGGCTTACCACCCACCTGCCCCTCCAAACTGATTTGATGTGTTGAGCCCCACCCAAACCACCCAGGGGGACTCCCTCCTCTGAAACAACCCCCGAGTTGAAGGATCCTGAGCGGAGGCTTGCAAGCAAGTCTCGGGCACTCGTGGAAGGTGGGACGTGGCTGTGGAAGGGAAAGGCTCAGCACCTGATCTCCGGCCCTGGACCGGGAAGCAGAGTCTTCCCCTCTACTCCGCACAGGTGTTGTAGGAGGAGTTATAGGAACTGGGGTGCAGAGCATTTATTTCCGCCCGAGCTTGAGTGAGGTGTCTCAAAGGGAACTTATGGTATGAGATGCAATCTGTTTTCCACAGTTTCTGTGGATATTTAGTTGTTTCTGTTAATAGCGCTGACTGTTTAAGCCTACGATATTCTGATGCTTTTAAAAAATGCTTCATCATTAACCTTGTACTCTGTTAAAATCTTTAGCCTCACCAGGTTAAAGTGCAGTGGTTTATTTCATGCAACTATTGCAATGTTCCCTCAAAAATGATTGGAAAAGAAAAAGCAATTTTGCAACTAGCAAATTTCCCGGGGAATTTATAAAGGAAACAAGTAAAAAGCAAAGTGACTATTTATATGTAATTGTAAGCTGCATCTTTCCTGATTTGAGATTAATTTCTTATTTTATTTGGGAGTGAACAAATTTGGTGTTTATTTAAAGAAAGAGACAGATAATAATGGCAAAAAAATATTCAAATAGATGTATATTCCTCTTAAAATAGACTGACTTTGGTTTGCATTATTGATAAGTAATCAGGAAAATGCTGTTTGGGAACACTGTTTTCTTAATCAGCAAGAATTTCTTGAGTCTTTATTGACAATAAATCATAAGATGTCCTTCTTTGTTCCGATATGTATTATTGGAACCTTGGGTAAATATCTACCATCATAAGAAAATGGAAAGTGAGAGGGGATTCTGAGGTGTAATTTGATCTGCCCCCCTCTTCAATTAACAGTCACAGTTGTGCTTTATAGTGATGAGACAGACCTTCTGAAATGGAGATTCCAGAATCTTCCTTGATGAAGTCTTCTATTTAATATCCCTCTCTTACCCAAAGTTTCCCCTTATACATAACTAAATCCCTTATGAGTGTAACTCCTGCGTCTCACTCTTTCTTTGATGAAGAGGAAAGGGGTTGCTCCCCAGGAAGTAAATAATATCCCTCTACAGGCCTAGGATTTTTACTTGGGTACTCCCTCAGACTCCCCTTTCTTTGACTGGGCGATTCTCATTTTCAAATATTTATAGAATATTTCTTTTCTGTTTGGGAGATCCTATGGACTACAGGAGACTCAGGCCATAAGATGCTCTGAGTCACTAGCCGTGTGTTGCTTTGCTCCCTCCAAACTCTTCATGCAGTGCCTACAAAATAACACCACTTTGCTCCGGAGCATACCAGCAAAATATCCATTCTGCTCAACTTCCTCCTTTTCTACAGGTGTTTCAGCCCAATAGTTGATGAATATCCATAATAAATAAATTTACAGTGCAAAAATTCCAGGGCTAGAAATTCTTATTAGAACTGAGTTATCAGTCATAGCAAGGCACACCTAGCTGTGTGATACTGCACTTGTTGGCTCTTTTACTGAGTGGAAGAACTGGGGTATTTGTTTTTGTAAGCACAGTTAATACCAGAAGTCATCAGTGGAGTAGATGTCATATTTGAATTGCCCTGAGAGATTTATAAGCAGTGCTGACATTTCCCTAACTTGGCATCTACTGTGGAAGGGCTCAGGCTGTTCAGGGACCTTCTCCCATGCAGGCTGCCATTGGTGATTTGTTAGGTTCTGGATTCTGGGTTTTGTGATCTGGGACACATTTAGTCCTATTTAGTGCATTTTTACCGGACTTTAACATACTTTTAGTATATACCTGCATCCCACCCACCCCCAACCCCGATATCAGGAGCCTATAGTGTATCCATCTTTTAAGAGCTGAGAGTTGTGGTTGAAACATTTCACAAGTGGATGTGTTTAAAAACAAAACAATAGCTCAATCCATAGATTTAAAGTCACTCCACTTCCCATAACTCAGAAATGCTACTTGAAGCAGTAGATGCTGAGCCTGCAGTTACTAGAAGAAAATGCTGGGGACTTGAGAGAGCATCTGGGCCTTGACCGTCTCTTTCCTATAACATGTTCATAGGAACTGGTTTAGCACAGAGCTCCTGGAAACATCCTGAGAGGAATATAACCGTTAAAAGTTCCTGCAGATTCTCTGTTCTTACTATTTCTGGGATTTAGTCATATAAGTTGGTCCATTACCCCATCTTTGTGTGTGTGTGTGTGTGTGTGTGTGTGTGTGTGTGTAACTCAGGGCAATAAGAGAGGAGAGGCAGCTAAGGATAGGGACAAGGCATTGTGGTTATTTGCAACTTTTATTATCATAACCCACCCCCCAGCCCCCAGCCCCCAGCCCTTCCTACTAGCACTTACCCTTTAAAAGCTGCAAAAGAATTCCCCACTCACCCAAGGCTAACAAGGGACTCCCCGTCCCTAATAAATCCTCCATTCTCCATTTATCACTCATCTCCGGTGGAATTCCCAGCTCACCCGCCACCCTGCAGCCCCCTCTCCCCAGCTCCCTCTCCTCCACCGCAGATGCGCACACAAGTTGCTAAATGCTCTAAAGCTGGGAATTGGGGGACTCTGACCAATATTTTTAAATGCTTAATCACACTTCCCCAAAGCTGCATGTATCATGATAGGAAAAGTGTGTTTTCCAGCCAAAGCCCAGTCTGTAAGGTAGCTAAGGGCACGATGAGCTGTTCAGATCCACCAACACCCTATATGGCTTTTCCTGAGTCACTCAGAAGCATCTCAGACTCTCTGTTTTATAATTATAATTGGTCAAGGGGGAGAAATCCTGGCTTGGGATCCCGGAGTGGCCGGGACCTTCCTGCTGCTCCCCGGCCGGCCGCAGGGGCCGGGCCGGGGCGCCCAGGCCTTCCTGGGACCCCCAGGGCGCCTCTGTGTCTCCCGCAGCCCCACTGGCCTCTCGGCTCCTGTTTGTATTTGCGCAGCCCGAAGTGCGTGACCTCGTTCTATAAATACCGGCCCTGTTGTTGAAGAGCTGCTCCGGATCCCCCCGGACACCACGAAATCCCCCACAGGCACAAGCGGACAGCCCCATCCACCCTCGGGGGGTTTGATATGCTCCCGCGGGCAGCCCGGCCGGCGCGTGGGGGCAGGGCCCGAGCCGCGGTCACACGCCCTTTGTTTGCACAAACGTGGGAGGCCCTGAATTGGGGCTTTGGGGGATACAGCGATGAATACGACTCAGTCCCAGCAGCAGTCAAGGAGCTCACAGGGTGGTGACAATGGAAGAGATAAGCACAGACGATCATAACTGGAGAAAGAAAATCCTGGCGGGAGGAGGGGGAGAGCAGAGAGGCGGCGTGGAGGGATCCACAAAGGCGGGTGGAGGAAGTGCATTTGTACTGAGAGGAAAACTTAGGGAGGATTTGAACAAAGAGAAATAGGTGAGCTGTTTTGAAAAATCTTATTTTGATCCCTAGCTTATACCCCAAACTAAACTAAATTCCAAATGCTAACCGACTACTACATAAATACAACCTCAAAAGGAGTAGAAAATAGAATTGGATGCTTAGACGATCTTGAAATGGGGAGGTTCATTCTAACTATAGGAGAAAGGGAATACGATTCAAAAGAAATGACTGATTTTTGCTACAGTAAAATTAGCGATCATAAACAAATCATATGCAAAATAAAAGAGCAGGGGAGAATGATGGAATATTTGTTACTAATATAATGAAGGGTTAATATCAATATAAGGAGCTCTTATAAAATCACTTAGGAAAATAAATATCCTAATAGAAAAATGGGCAAGAGGCAACCAGAAGTTAACAAAAGAAATGTAAATGGCTTGTGAACATAAAAATATTTCACGTGAGTAGCAATCAAATAATTTTTAGTGGAAACTATTATCCAGGCAATAGTGTTTTTTGTTTTGTTTTTTAATGATTATTCCCCAATATCCAGCAAAAAAAAAAAAAGGGAGGGATGGACATCTTTTTCATTCAGAGCTGCCTTTTAAAACTCATCCTTTCATTAAATGTTTTATAAACCTAAAAATGTGCCTTAGGATGGTAACTTCTTGGATTAATAAAGCGTTTCAATTTTTTTCATTCAAAGCAACATTATATTTTGTTTTTCCAAATGTCTTAGATTCCCTTCCACCCTCCTTTCTCCAACCCCAGAACTAAAGAAAAGCAGCAGATTTTGAGCATCTAGCAGGTGCCTATGGCATGGTTTGGCCATGTACAGCTGTGGGACAAGACCAGCCCTGCCACCTTGTTTTCTGTAGGGCCTGCCAGGAAAGAATGGATTTTGCATTTTTAAATGGTTGTAAAAAATAAAAAGAAAGATATTAATTTGTGACACCTGATCATTAAATTCGAATTTCAGTATTCATAGATAAAGTTTTAATGGAATACAGCCAGGCCCATTTGTTTATATGTTATCCAGAGCTGTTTTTGCACTATAACGCACAGAGACCTTTAGCCTGCAAAGCCAAAAGTATTTACTAACTGGCCCTTTGCAGTAAAATTTTGCTGAACCCTGGTTTAGAATAATAGTGGATACAGTGTCTTCAATGAATTTTAGTTCTACAAATACAAGTTCAGTTCTATGTCTCTTGATGTTTTGAGCCTCCTTTCTCTTTTACCCTAAATAAAAAAAGGTCTGAAAAAAAAGTTGGGTATATTTGGGCTGAAGATTATATAGTAAGACTATCTCATTTTTAAAAAAGTTGTCATTAACATTGTCATTTAAAAATAGTCTTGTTAGCTTTATAATTCAAAATAAGACCAGAAACCTTTTTTTTTGAAAGTCTTTAGGATTCGTACATCCCATCTAAAACTGAAATTCTGTAGGAAAAACTAATAAACTTTCTCATCTATTTATATTCTTTTTGTTTTGGAGTGTCAGGATATATGATATATCTGTAGTGAGTGATAATTTGCTAAAATTTAAGTATGCTAATGAATATGCAATATTTTTATTTATGAAGTCCTTTAGCTCTCATCAAAAGAAAATTCACTTTAGCAATGGCAATTTGAACAGAAGCACAATTAAATTATTTGCTTATTATTTATTCATATGTAGTAATTCTTCTAGTAAATTGTTGATATGCTTCAGAATACATCCAGGGCTGGTTCATATCATCAGGCAAGGACAGAAACTGATTTTGTCTTTTTTACCACCATATTTATACACCTAGCACGTTGCCTGGCACATATTATGTATGAAAAATATATATTTAATGAATGATGTAGTTTGTTGTTTAAAGAAAAAGTTTTGAATTCCATTTGGTTTTGTATATTTATAAACAGATACACTTAGATCATGTTTTATTCAATGAGGACTTGGTACAGTGATTTTCAATATCATTTATGGTACTAATTGTAAAAGGGAATTTTATAAAGCTTAATAGTAGCTAACTTTTCCTGCTTAATTTAGCTATTTACATATATTTTAGCTTCTGAAATATCCAGCAAAAGCATTTGTGTCATTTTATATTCACGGCTATGCATTTGGTGTGAGTTAAGAATTATAAAGAAAAGAATTATGGGCCCCATCAGGCTGAAGATAAACAATCCTGGCGCCAAGATTACTTGTTGTAAAACTGTTAAGAATTGCTTATTGTAAAACTGTTCTTATCTGCTTTTTTGCAAAACAGCACCTGTGACCCATGCTCAACCCCCACCCCCCTCATCTTACCCCTTAAAAGGCTTTTGCAAACTCAGACTGGGGCCTCTCTGTTCCTGCGTGTTCAGCGAGCCCCACACATGTGTGGAAAATAAACCCCTTGCATGTTGCATGAGAGAACGTCTCTTGGAGTCCTCCTTTGCGTGGCAAAACTCTCGAATTCTCGAATTCTTACATTAATAACTTGTTTTCACAGAAACTAACTAATATTATATCTCTCACTAGAGAAGCTACCATGAGAAATCTCACTAAAATTGAAAATATATTATTTTACTATTTTAAACAAATTATAACATTGATTTTCAAAAAATATATATATTTCCTGATTGCAAAGTAATACATACTCACAACAAATTCAGAGACTATAGAAATATATAGTAAAAGTCAATTATAATTCTACCCCATACTTAAATTCTATTAGCAAATTGGACTTTCTTCAAACTGTTTTCTATGCATATGTCAAAAATATAATTATTTTGCTAAATATTGATCCTACTTGCACACTGTTCTTAAATTTGCTTTTGCTCTCTCAAAATAAACTTTTAATTATACTAATATAGCATTATTTATCCCTGCACTTCTTTGAGGCAAGCATTTGGATAACAATTATTATTTTTTTAATTATTATTTTTAAAGTGCCTTAAATGCCAAGTCATCTCAATGACAACTACTTTTAAAAAAAAGAAAAGAAACCTATGAATGCTGTCAAGACACACACACAAAGAAAATAAAAAGTAAAACAAGTCAGTAGAAATTTTTGATTAATCATTGATAGACCTTAGTGCTTCCTGGGAATTTCTAGCCAGATCCAGAGAGCTGCAGACAAATTTCATTGCTGATGCAATGACAATGCAATTCTAACCAGTGATACAGTATGTCAAATTGCAAATGAATGCCTTTGTTTTAAAGGGTCCGTGGCATAACCCCTTTGAAGGCTGCTCATGTTAAAGCTCTGTAGAGTTTTCAGATTTAGAAAGGAAGTACCTTGAGGCTTTGTTGGAACTTGATAACCTCTAAAGAAGCAGCCCATAGAGCTTCTGCTTCTCAGTCTCTATTCTGGACCAGTTCAGTGGCAACAGCCCTGAAGTCTTCGAATCCCTCAAACCAGAAGAAAGAGTTGTGTGAAAGAGTTGTGTTGCAAAGGACTGAATGGATCAAAATTTGATCATATGGATGAGCTTCCAGACTGGACCAGGGTGAGAGCTGGAGTGATATGGGATATGACTGGTGGCTTTACCAGTCAATTAGAAAGAGAGCTGGAGGGCTTTGGGGAATGCCACCCCTATAGTTCCTATGTTCAACCAGGAGAGACCAGATGAATGTACGTTGGCAGTGACTCCAGTACAAAGACCTTAATTCCCTAGGTGGGTCACACCCAGCAGGCTACTGCCAATTTGCCCCTTTCCAGACAAGTATAAAAAAGCAGGAAGTATACTTGGGGACTTAATGAATGCCATTAGCTTTGTTGAATTTGGACTCCTTTATGGGAAATGTTCTAATATGTGTGAGTGTTGCATCATTTAGAGCAGCACATTAGTAGGACAAATATTGCAGGTGGAACTTTATAATTGTTTTTTAAAATAAACCAGTGTGTCACTGGATATGAATAAAATATGTCTGTGTTGCACATCAGATGACCACAGTGTGAGTAGGCAACTATGACAAGGCTGGAAAGAGATTAGTAATAAGGATAATAATAGCCAGCACTTATACAGCCCTATCTGCCAGGCCCTACTCTTAACACTTTACTGGATTTACCTTGTTTAAATCTTACAAGAATGCAATGAATCGAGGTACTATTATTATTTTCATTTTACAACCAAGGAAACTAAGACACAGGTAAGTTGATTAACTGGCCCAGTGTCACATATCTAATAAGTAGTAGAGCTCTTCAAACCCAGGCATTCTGCCTCTGGATCCTATACTCCAAGTCACTAGTAAGCCTGAGAAATCCAGAACTTTAAGTTTAATGTCTAACCAATCCAGGAGCAAGCAGCGAGCTCCCTGGCAACCCACATCAAGGTCTTGAAATACCATTACCCATGAAAAAGAAGCAGGCTTCTTGGGAAATGACTAATTCCAGGTCTAAGCCAGCAAATGTACAAGAGAAGCCTGAAGCATCTTGTCAAATAGATAGCAAGGAAGCTATCAAAACTACTAGGATTGTTCCAAAAGAACCTGAGAGCCAACTTAAAGAGGTTCCCAGTGACCAAAGATGTGACAGTATGGATGTCAATAAAGGTAAAAGCAATGGATTGAATGCATCGAATATGTTTAAATCTATGGATCCATAATGATGCTCAAAAAAAAAGGTGGTCATATGTCAAAGATTATTGGGAAGTAATTCATTATTGGAAAACCAGTAAAAAAAAAAAAAAAATTAGCAATCATTCTGCCTTTCCATGTGGACTATATCCCCAAGTATCTAAATAGTTCTTGGGGTTCTATGGAAGTATTCCAGCTGCTCAATGAAGAAGGAATGATAAAATTAGAATATCATCATTCTTTAACCCTACATGAACTAAGGGACCTAGATATTGAGTATCAGTGGTTGCTAACATAAAAAGGAGACAACCAAATAATATTCACCTAACGGAAGAAGGAAGAATTCGCCACCAGCCTTGAAGAAGTCTGGTCGAGAAAGCAAACCTGAATCTCATGAGGCTTCTAATTGCAACTATTAATTTCAGATAATACAGAGGAACATATTGCATCACATTGGGAGAGTGCAAATAGCAAAAAACCAGACTCTACAGGAGTAAAGGAAATTCTATAGAAAAAATGACCTGATTTCTTCAACAAATATGCTAGGGGGAAGAAAGAGAGAGGGTGAAATTTATGGATTAAAACAGACATAAAAGATATCAGAAATGTTAGCTTGTATATGTGGCACTAAAATAAAAAACTTTTTAAAAATCCATGTAACTGCACAATACAAACAGTGAGCCTTAAATCATGGACTATCGTTAATAGTACAATTATAAAAATGCGCTTCCATCAGTTGTAACAAATGTACCACACCAATGTAAATTGTTAATAATAGGGTGGTATATGGTAATCCTATATTTTATGCATGATTGCTCAGTGTAAACCCACAACTTCTCTAATATAAAAAAGATATATCAATCAATTGTAATGTGTAGACCTTAATTGGATCTTAATTTTTTTGAACAGTAAAAAATTTACATTTATGAGGACATTGATCATTTGAATGCTGACTGAATACTTAATGATTTTAAGGAATTGTTCGCAGTTTTTTAGGTGTGATAATATTGCGGTTATTTTTAAAAGTCCTCTCCTTCACAGATGAAATTGATATACTGTCTGGATTTGCATCAAAATAATATGAAACAAAGTAGGGAAAATTGGCTCTGAGGTGAGAATTGTTGAAGTTGGGTGACGGGTATATGGAAGTTTAGCACTATTACTACTTCTTCTCTTGTGCATGTTTGAAAATCACCATAATAAAATGTTTTTTTTTAATTAAATATCTGATTTTAAGGTTGCACAAAATACATGCTATTTCTGATCAGAGACTACAACAGTAATTGGGTCTAAAATCCTTTAGCTATTATGATGTGATGCACCTTATCCTATTACCATGACTGTAATGTAAGCCCTTTCTGTGCGTGCTATGCAATGGTATGAAAAAGACAAATTTGAATAGCTCTTGTTAAAATATGAGAGTCTTGAGCTAGAATTAGGAAGACAAAAACCAGATGACATCATGTCAACAAATATCATCAACAGATAACTTATGTATCTTAGTAGTTACTGTTTAAGTGGACTCATTTACACTTTAAACACTAAATTTTAAGTCCAAATTAATGGACTATCCTTAAATCTTCACTTAAAAAAACACAAACATTTATTGAGCACCTACTCTGTGCTGGGCATGGGAATCTAAACAGGAGAAAAAGGAAAATGAGAAAACGCCAACCCTAACCCAACATGATTGGAGTTGTGTTCAAGGACAGCCCAAAGACAAACCATAGCATAACCCTAATTCTATGGTTAATTCTATCCAGCCTAGTGAGAGTCAAGGAGATAGCTTTTGATAAGATTCTGTTAGGCACAAAAAAGGGATTGGGGGAAGAGCCGTCTGAGGCGCTTCTGAGGTATTGAGTTTAGTTTTTGGACATGTTGAATTTGAGATGAAATCCATAATGAAGATTAGACATTTGGACCTATAGGTCTGGGGCTTAGGGTAGAGGTTGGGGCTGGAGATAAAAGTCTCTGAATCATTACATGTAGATGAACTCATAAAAAATGAAATCCGTTAGAAAAGCAGTTGGAATTGGAAGGACCAAGGATGAGTGTGCGCCTCACATGGCCCATCCCCCAATCCCTTTTTGTGCCTAACAGAATCTCATCAAAAGCTATCTCCTTGACTCTCACTAGGCTGGATAGAATTAACCATAGAATTAGGATTATGCTATGGTTTGTCTTTGGGCTGTCCTTGAACACAACTCCAATCATGTTGGGTTAGGGTTGGCGTTTTCTCATTTTCCTTTTTCTCCTGTTTAGATTCCCAGTGCCCAACACAGAGTAGGTGCTCAATAAATGTCTGTGTTTTTTTAAGTGAAGATTTAACGATAGCAATACCTTGGCCCCTGACCCTACTTGCTCCCATATCCCCAACATCCATGCAGGTGCCCAGCACCCAAACCATCCAGGCCTTGACAGCTGTGGGTCCTGCACCTCCACATCTGACAGTGTGTTTCCTAAATGTCCCCTGAGCCTGCTGCTGCCTCCTTTCTCCACGCTGCTGCCTTGGAACAAGCCTTGGCATCTTGCAGACGATAACAGTCATCTTGCACCTGCTCTTCCTGCTTCGCTTTCTCCTCACTCCAATCAATCTTCTGTTCTGTTGTATCAGCGTTCTCAAGCTTCACTAGAAAGAATCGTCTGGGGTGCTTGTTACAAATGCAAATTACTAGATCTTCCCCAGTGGGAAGTCTGATTCTATGAGTCTAGATTGGGACCCACAAATCTATGTTCTCAACAAGGTCCCCCAATTATTTTTATCTTCAGGGAAGTTTGGGAAATGCTGTTTGAGAACACATTCTGCTTCATATCTTTGTAAAACCCCATACTCAGTGTTTTTAAAATCGTGTTAAAAGGTAATTTCCAGTAAAAAAAAAAAAAGTTACATGCAGGACACACATACTGCACACACATGTGTGCAGTTACAGAAACACAATTTTCATGAAACTGATTTTTTTCTCTTCTATTTCATTTTAAAACAAGGGAAGGACTCACTAAATTGGTTTCAAGACCAGTAGCTTGAAAACACTGTTCTATGGGTTAAAATCCAATCTTCTTTAGCTTTTATCACAATATAGCTCTTTTCATCTTTTGCAATTACTTCCATGTTAAATTGCTTAATGGCCATGCCTTAGTCAGCACATGTAGTGCCCTCTGCCCAGAACTTCTCTTGGCTTCTTGTCTACTTGGTGAACTTTTCCCTTTTTTCAAGTCATTGCTCAGATATCTCTTCCTTTGCATGACCAAGCCTAAGTCCCAGAGCCACGGAGAGGGCTTTGCCTAGATGCGCCCTCGGTACTCTGTACATGCCCAAATTAACACCTAGAATCTATCTCACAACTTAGCCACTATCTGTTTACAAAGCTACCGCATACAAATATGATGCAGTATAGGGGCCCCTTTCTTACTAAGTTTTGTATCCCAGGGCCTAGAAAAGTGGCTGACACAGAGCAGAGGCCTGTAAACAGCATGCATGATGGAGTGAACCAAGGAGGGTTAGGACTGTGCAGGAGCTCAAGTCATGCAGGGTAGAAAAGTCGTTTGAGGTCAGATTGAGAAAAGGCCTAAATGCAATGAGGAAAAGCCTGGACTTTACCTTCTAACTAAAACAAAAAGTTTTGTTCCTAAGTGGGATTGTTTGTCCAGAGAAAGGATATGATTAAAGCTTTGATAGTGTGGTGGAGGAAGCTGGGAAGGGACAGGGGGCTTACAGTTGAGGCTGTAGGGATGATACTGATGAGAGTTGTGGTCTGGGAGAGATCCCTAGGAGAGAGCTAACCAAGACCTGGTGACAGAAGGTATGCCAGGGACGGAGAGAGAACAACAAATCAAAAATGACTTGAAACCTCAGCCAAAGGCTAAGGTAAAAATCACCATGTTGGGTGCACGGGTGGTTCAGAGGTGGAATGATTCCCTTCCATGTGGGAGACCCGGGTTCGATTCTGGGACCATGCATCTCCACCCCACCCCCCAGAAAAAATCACCATGGTAAGTCATGTTGGCAGTGTGCGCCCTTATAAGGTGTAATGAGAATGGCACTTTCCCTCTGTGGTCTTCCCCCTCCAAGTCCATAACTCCAGTCTGATCACAAGAAAACATCAGACAAATCCCAGTTGAGAGACGTTCTACAACATACCTTACTGATAGCCCTCAGAACTGCAATCAAAATCAAGGAAAGTCTGAAAAACTGTCACAGCCAAGAGGAACCTAAGGAAACATGATGACTAAATGCAATATGGTATCCTGGATGGGATCCTATAAAGGAAAGTGGACATTAGATAAAAACGAAGGAATCTAAACAAAGTATGTGCTTTGTTGATAATAACGCATTAATATTGGCTGATTAAGTGTTACAAATAAACTGTATTACTGCAAGATGTTAATTAACAAAAATTAAAGTAAAATATGGACTAAAGGTAGATGATTATGATTATGTAAAATAGAACATACAAGGGGAAAACTTGTATGGAGTAGGAGATCATTCTGCAAAATACTGTTATTTCATTGGTATTCTTATTCTGAATTTTCTTACTATGTATCCCTTACTTTGACTTCTGGATGTTAATACTCAAATCTTTCTCAAGTCCATCTTATACTTTGCCTAACCAAAATCGGGTAACTACCAGTTCTTAAGTAGGGGCATTGCTAACACCCCAGTTCTGTGCCTGAAAGTTTCCACGAGACTATCCCCCAGTTGGCTCTTCCTTGTCATTCAGCTCACATATTCCCTCCTCAGGAAGCCTCCCCTGACAGCTCCACCTCCCCAATCACTCTCCATCATATTGCCCTGCTGTTTTCTTCATGCCCTTGTCACTTTCTAAAATGTGTGTGGTAGTTAGATTCAGTTGTCAACTTGGCCAGGTGAAGGTACCTAGTTCTGTTGCTGTGGACATGAGCCAATGGTACATGAACCTCATCTCCTCATCTGTTGCTCATTACACCTGCAGTCGGCTAGGAGGCATGCCTGCTGCAATGAATGATGTTTGAGTTAATTAGGTGGTGCTTAAATGAGAGAGCTCAATGTAGCACAGCCCAAGCAGCTCAGCATTCCTCATTTCAGCATTTGCAGCTCAGCCCAGGCCTTTGGAGATGCAGAAAGAAATCACCCCAGGGAAAGTTGTTGAAACCCAGAGGCCTGGAGAGAAGGCCAGCAGAGATCACCCTGTGCCTTCCCACATAAGAAAGAACCTCAGTGGAAAGTTAGCTGCCTTTCCTCTGAAGAACTAATGAAATAAATCCCCTTTTATTAAAAGCCAGTCGTCTCTGGTGTGTTGCATTCTGGCAGCTAGCAAACTAGAACAAAGTACTTGTTTGCTAACTTGTTCATTGTCTGGGGCAGATTCCCCCACTATAATCTAAGTTGCCCAAAGGCAGGACCTCACCTGATTTATTTACTGCTCTGACTGCAGCCCCAGGACAGTACTAGGAGCATTAGAGATGCTCAGGGAATATCTGCTACATGAATTCATACAAAACACTATTAGAGGGGGGCATAATGCATAATAGTTGTAGGGTGTTTGTGGTGATAGGAAAATTCTGGCAAAAGAATGTAGTGAGGGTAGGTGAACTCTGTGAAGGTGATCAGTCCCACTGAATCAGATGTTTGGGAGTTATTGAGATGGAAGATTTTATGCTGAATATATGTCCCCACAATTAAAATAAAAAAGGGAAACTAAGAGACAATAATAATTAAATGCAATATGGGATCCTCGACTGGATCTAATAATGGAGGAGAAAATGTCCCAAAAGACATTACTGGGACATTTTGAAATATGAAAATAATTGGAGTATTGATTCTTAGGAAATGTATATGAAAATTTTAAGTTCTCAAGGACCATGCTATATGCAGTCTATTCTCAAATGTTTAGAAAATAGATAAGATGTGATATGATATATGATATGATATGACATGGCAAATATGGCAAAATAGTAAAAGGTGGTGTATCTGGGTATTGAATGAGCATATATTGGAGTTATCTGTATGGTTTTGTATTATTTTTTGCAATTTTCCTGTAAATTTGAGATGACTCCATCCCCTCTGACACCCAGGTATATTGGGGTAGAATATTAGTGATGGTAAGAAGATACCATCTTTTTGGCATTTTCATGTTCCTCTCATATTCTCTTTTTAGAAATAATAAAAGCAAGAAATTTATTTCCTTTATAATTCTTTCCTCTATTTTTCTCCTTAAAAAGAAACTGTACAGGTTAACAGCAGTATACCTTAAATGAAATGCATTTTATCCTTTGCAGACCTTAAAAAGGAATTCACTGAAGAGCCTTCAGACTGCTTACCTCTAGCTGACATGAAAGGAGGGAAGCAGCAGTCCTATCTGTCCTTTTCTTCTTGAATTTCTTTCCCTCTCCTTCCCTTCTATATTTCTGACTCCAAATTTCTTACTAACTCTTGGGTGTCCTCACACATTTCTGACTCTCAGGGTGGTTACAGGTAAGGATCCAGGGCTTTCTCCAGGAGAAGCATCACCTCTAATCTGAGCTAGGAGACCAGTTAGGGGTTATCGGTGCAAGGGCCTCCCCCTGCCCCCAATAAACACCTTTCTGTCATAATAGAATAGGAGACTGAAGAATACGTTCTTGGAGCCCAGGAACATGTTATCCCTTAATTTATTCAAGTGATGTTATATGCGTGTGTGTGTGTGTGTGTATATAAGTAATACAACATATACTATTCACCTATATGTGTTTTCAGCCACATAGAGTTCAATGTCATTTCAATTGTATTTTTGAGCATTTGAACTGTAGAATTGTTGAACAACTGGATATTTTCAGGTATTTGCTTAGAACAAGTAAAAATTCTGTATTATATTTTTAAAATATGTGCAAATACATTCACATAAGAGCTGTTATTGGAATTTGTAGGCCCGCAAATGTGTCTCAATGACTATCTGATCACAAGCATTTTCAACTAACCAGAACAAGGCTAGATCATCTGCCTTTATAGACACACACACACACACACACACATACACACACACGGTTATTTATGTCAGTTATTTGATCTCAGTCAGCAACACTGAAGTGATAAATGAAAAGCGAATTGTTGGGTGGGCCATGATGGCTCAGCAGGCAGAGCTCTCGCCTGCTACGCAGGAGACCCGAGTTTGTTTCCTGGTGCCTGCCTGTGCAAAAAAAAAAAGAAGAAGTGAATTGTTCAGTCATTGAGATTAGAAGCTGTCATGGTCAGGTTCATGTGTCAACTTGGCCAGGCTGTGGTACCTGTTTGTCTGGTTGGGCGAGTGCTGGCCTGTCTGTTGCAATGAGGACATTTCATAGAGTTGGATCATGATCACTTCGGCTGCATCCACAGTTGATTCCATTTGTAATCACCAAGGGGAGTGTCTGCTGCAATGAGTGATGCTTAATCTAATCATGGGAAGCCTTTTAAGGAGGATTCAGAAGAGACAGGCTCTATTCCTGCTTCTGCTGGCGAGCCTCTCCTGCGGAGTTCATCCAGACCCTCTATCAGTCATCGGCTTCACAGACTGCCCTTAGGGTTTTGGACTCTGCGTTCCTGTGGTCACGTGAGACACTTTTATAAATTTTATATTTGTAAGTGTTCCCTGTTGATTCTGTTTCTCTAGAGAGCCCTAACTGATACATCTTGGTACCAGGAGTGGTTCTTAAGAAAGAGAATCTTAAAAATGGGTTTTTATGAATGGTTTTCTACTCTGACTGAACTCAAAGGCACTAAGGACTCTGATTCCCATAATCAGAATGACACTCCCAATCCATGAAATGAGTCAGCAAAAGAAATAGTCAAAATATCACCATTCGATTCCCCTAATGCTTCGCTTATACGAAGCCAGGCTCTGGGGGATGATGTTTTTGACACCTTTACAGAGTTTTGTGGAAATAAGAGGTATAGAGATGTTGGCTGGTTGTTGTTAGATACACTGGCTACATTAAGGAGTGAAAGGGATGGGCTTAAGGCTTCAAACAAGAAGCGTAAGCGCCGTCTGACAGATGTAGATGTTTGTATGAGTATCCTGAAAGAAAATCTTATTTCCTGAGCCACAGACTTGAGAGCTCTGAAAATCAGACTCAGAATCTTATTGTTAGAGTAGCAACTTTACGACGTAAACTGAAATCTCAATGTTGCATGGTGTCTGCCGTTAAAGTGAAGACATTGATTGGAAAGAAGTAGGATCCTGAGAAATGTGATGATGACATATGAATTGATAATGATGTTGTGGGTGAGGTTGAAACCATAGGTCATGCTGAGTCTTCTCTAGATAATCCTGTAATCGTTTGCCCTGAGGACATAACCGCCCCACCTCCAGCCTGCCTTGAGGAGCTGGCCACCCAACCTCCTCCTGAAGGGATTAGCCCTAGAGTGATTAATCCTGTTTCACCAGATGAAACTGCAAATGAAGGCCCTGAAGCAAATGGCTTAGAAGATATTTCTAATTCTTTTCATGACCATCTCCACCACCCCTCATTTCTTCCAGACCTATAATTAAACTAAAGTCCCAACAGTCCCCTAAAGGTGAAGTACAAAGTATCACACATGAGGATGTACGTTATACTCCAAAAGAACTGTGGGAGTTTTCCCATTTATATAGACAGAAATCAGGGAAATATGTGTGGCCATGGATTTTAAGGGTGTGGGATAATGGTGGGAGGAATATAAGGCTGGATCAGGCTGAATTTATTGATATGGGCCCACTAAGCAGAGATTCTGTATTCAGTGTTATAGCTCGAGTGGTTAGAAAAGGTACTAACAGTTTGTTTGGATGGTTGGTTGAAACATGGATCAAAAGGTGGCCGGCATTACCTGAGGTTGAAATGCTAGAACTGCCCTGGTATAATGTAGATGAGGGGATCCAGAGGCTTAGAGAGATTGGAATGTTAGAGTGGATTTATCAGGAAAAGCTTGCTCTTACACCCCAGAAATGTCTGGAGGATGCACCTTTTACCAGAACAGTGAGAAATAAATTTGTGAGGCTAGCACCATCATACCTAAGAGCTCTGTGGTTGAATTTCTCTGTAGGTCAGATATTACTGTAGGAACTGCTGTCACTGAGCTGGAATCCTTAAACACAATGGGGATGTGGGATCCCAAGTTGGTAGAAGCCAGGTGGCAGTACTTAGTTGCCAAAGACAGGGTAGACATGGCTATTATAATAGACAGCAAACTCAAAGCAGGCATTAAAATTATATGACTTGCAGAGATTTGTGGCATTGGCTAGTAAATCATGGGATACCTAGAAATACAATAGAAGAGCAGTCTACTAAATTCTTGTTTGAGCTGTATAAACAAAAGAGTTCTAGGTCAAGTGAACAGAAGTCTAACCTGAATTACAAAAACACAGAGTTATGGCCCCTTAATCAATTTCCAGACTTGAGACAGTTTACAGACCCAGAGCCCCTTACAAGAAGGGGAGGCCAGGTCCCTTTGGGGGAGAACCCTGTTACACTGCCACAAATTTATACTGTTAATCTTCCTCCAAGCCTTCCCCAAAGAGACTGACGGCCTTTTACCAGGTTAACTGTGCATTGGGGAAAAGGAAATGATCAGATATTTTGGGGATTATTAGATGCTGGTTCAGAAGTGATATTGAGTCCAGGGGACCCAAAATGTCATTCTGGTTCACCAGTCAATAGTGGGGTCTTATGGAGGCCAGGTGATCAATGAAGTTTTAGCTCAAGTCCATCTCACAGTGGGTCCAGTGGGCCCCTGGACCCATTCTGTAGTTATTTCCCCAGTTCCAGAATGCATAATTGGTATAGACATACTGAGCAACTGGCAGAATCCCCATATTGGCTCTCTAACTCGTGTAGTGAGGGCTATGATGGTGGGAAAGGTCAAGTGGAAGCCACTAGAATTGCCCTTACCAAGTAAAATAGTAAATCAGAAGCAATACAGGATTCCTGGAGGGATTGCAGAGATTATTGCCACTCTTAAGGACTTGAAGGATGCAAGGCTGGTGATTCTCACTACATCCCCATTCAACTCTCCTATTTGGCCTGTGCAGAAAACAGATGGGTCTTAGAGGATGACAGTGGATTACCATAAGCTCAACCAGGTGGTAACTCCAGTTGCAGCTGCTGTTTCAGATGTTGTATCATTGCTTGAGCAAATCGATACATCCCTTGGTACCTGGTATGCAGCTATTGATCTGGCAAATGCTTTTTTCTCAATAGCTATTAATAAGGACCACCAGAAACAGTTTGCTTTCAGCTGGCAAGGTCAGCAGTATACTCTCACTGTCCTAC
This sequence comes from Tamandua tetradactyla, assembly GCF_023851605.1. Lineage (NCBI taxonomy): Eukaryota > Metazoa > Chordata > Mammalia > Pilosa > Myrmecophagidae > Tamandua > Tamandua tetradactyla. The sequence continues at coordinate 27,466,867 of NC_135343.1, read as the reverse complement.
CTCAGGGGTGTATCAACTCTCCAGCCCTATGTTATAATCTTGTCTGCAGGGAACTTGATCATTTCTCCCTCCCACAAGACATCACCCTGGTCCATTATATTGATGATATCATGTTGATTGGACCTAGTGAGCAAGAAGTAGTAACTACTCTAGACTTACTGGTAAGGCATTTGCGTGTCAGAGGATAGTAGATAAATCCAACAAAAATACAGGGACCTTCCACCTCAGTGAAATTTCTAGGTGTCCAGTGGTGTGGGGCAATTCAAGATATTCCTTCTGAGGTGAAGGATAAGTTGCTGCATCTGGCCCCTCCTACAACCAAAAAAGAGGCACAATGCCTAGTTGGTCTCTTTGGATTTTGTTGACAATATATTCCTCATTTGGGTGTACTACTCTGGCCCATTTATCAAGTGACCAGAAAAACTGCTAAATTTGAGTGGGGACCTGAACAAGAGGAGGCTCTGTGACAGGTCCAGGCTGCTGTTCAAGCTGCTGTGCCACTTGGGCCATATGATCCGGAAGATCCAATGGTGCTGGAAGTGTCAGTGACAAATAGAGATGCTGTCTGGAGCCTTTGGCAGGCCCCTGTAGGAGAATCACAATGCAGACCCTTAGGATTTTACAGCAAAGCCTTACCATCTGCTGCAGATAACTACTCTCCTTTTGAGAAACAACTTTTGGCCTGCTACTGGGCCTTAGTAGAGACTGAACGCTTAACCATGGGCCACCAAGTTACCATGAGACCTGAGTTGCCTATCATGAACTGGGTGTTTTCTGACCCACCAAGCCATAAGGTTGGGTGTGTGCAGCAGCACTCTGTTGTAAAATGGAAATGGTATGTAACGAGATAGGGCCAGAGCAGGTCCTGGAGGCACAAGTAAGTTACATGAAGAACTGGCCCAAATACCCATGGTCTCCAATCCTGCCACATTACCTTCTCTTTCCCAGACCAGAGCTATGTCCTCTTGGGGAGTTTCTTACAGTGAATTGACTGAGGAAGAGAAAATTCAGGCCTGGTTTACAGATGGTTCAGCACAATATGCAGGTACCATCTGAAAGTGGGCAGCTGTAGCACTACAACCCCTTTCTGGGGTATCCTTGAAGGATAGTGGTGAGGGGAAATCCTCCCAGGGGACAGAACTTTGAGCAGTGCACCTAGTTGTTCATTTTGCTTGGAAGGAAAACTGGCCAGAGGTGCGTTTGTATATTGACTCATGGGCTATTGCTAATGTTTAGCTGGATGGTCAGGGACTTGGAAAGACCATAATTGGAAAATTGGTGACAAAGAGGTCTGGGGAAGAAGTATGTGGATAGACCTTTCTGAGTGAGCTAAAAACATGAACATATTTGGGTCCCATGTGTATGTGCACCAGAAGGTGACTTCAGCGGAGGAAGGTTTTAATAATCAAGTGGATAAGATGACCTGTTCTGTGGATACCAGTCAGCCTCTCTCCCCAGCAACTCCTTCTTTGCCCAATGAGCTCATGAACAAAGTGGTCATGGTGGTAGGGATGGAGGTTATGCATGGGCTCAGCAACATGGACTTCCACTCACCAAGGCTGACTTGGCTACAGCCACTGCAGAGTGCCCAATCTGCCAGCAGCAGAGACCCACACTCAACCCCCAATATGGCACCATTCCCCAAGATGACCAGCCAGCTACATGGTGGCAGGTTGATCACATTGGACCACTCCCTTCATGGAAGGGGCACCAATTTGTTCTAACTGGAATAGACACATACTCTGGATATGGGTTTGCTTTCCCTGCACGCAATGCTTCTGCCAAAACTACTATCTGTGGGCTTACAGAATGCCTTATCCATTGTCATGGTATTCCACATAGCATTGCTTCTGATCAAGGAACACACTTTACAGCAAATGAAATGCGGGAATGGGCACATGCTTATGGATTTCTCTGGTCTTACCATGTTCCCTATCATCCAGAAGCAGCTGGATAGATAGAACAGTGGAATGGCCTTTTGAAAACTCAATTACAGTGCCAACTAGGTGGCAATACCTTGAAAGGCTGGGGTAATGTTCTCCAGGAAGCGGTATATGCTCTGAATCAGCATCTGCTGTAGTGCTGTTTCTCCCATAGCCAGGATCCATGGGTCCAGGAACCAAGGTGTGGAAATGGGAGTGGTACCACTCACTATTACCCCTAGTGATCCACTAGGAAAATTTTTGCTTCTTGTCCCTGTGACCCTGAGCTCTGCTGGTCTACAGGTTTTAGTTTCAAAATGGGGAATTCTTCCTCAAGAAGAAACAACAATGATTCCACTGAACTAGAAGTTAAGATTGCCACCTGGTCACTTTGGGCTACTTATGCCACTGAATCAACAAACCAAGAAGGAGATTACATTATTGTCTGGGGTGATTGACCCTGACTATCAGGGGGAAGTAGGACTGCAACTACATAATGGGGGTAAAGAAGAGTTTTCTTGGAATATAGGAGAACCCCTAGGACGTCTTTTAGTACTACCATGCCATGTGATTAAAATCAATGGAAAATTGCAACAACCCAATCCAGGCAGGACTACCAATGGCTCTGAAACTTCAGGAACGAAGGTTTGGGTCACCCCACCAGGTAAAGAACCACGGCCATCTGAAGTGCTTGCTGAGGGTAAAGGAAACATGAAATGGGTAGTGGAAGAAGGTAGTGATAAATATGAACTTCGACCACATGATCACTTACAGAAACAAGGACTATAATGCTGTTTTGTTCATGTGATGTTATTTAAGTTGTAAGATATCAAGTTTAAGAATGAATATTGCCCAAGGATTTGTGCCCTTTTCTGGAGAGATTTAATGTGTTTCAGTTATATGCAGGACAGCTGAGTGTTGTCAGGTAAAAGAAAAGATATGTGTTTTATTGTTTTTGTTTGGAAGTTGAGTATAGTTTGGGGTGATATATATGGCTACCAGGTTGACAAGGGTGGACTGTCATGGTCAGGTTCATGTGTCAACTTGGCCGGGTTGTGGTACCTGTTTGTCTGGTTGGGCAAGTGCTGGCCTGTCTGTTGCAATGAGGACATTTCATAGAGTTGGATCATGATCATGTCGGCTACATTCACAGCTGATTCCACTTGTAATCAGCCAAAGGGGAGTGTCTTCTGCAATGAGTGATGCTTAATCTAATCACGGGAAGCCTTTTAAGGAGGATTCAGAAGAGACAGGCTCTATTCCTGCTTCGGCTGGTGAACGTCTCCTGTGGAGTTCATCCAGACCCTTCATCTGAATCGTCAGCTTCACAACCTGCCCTACGGATTTTGGACTCTGCATTCCCACGGTCACGTGAGACAATTTTATAAATTTTATATTTGTGAGTGTTCCCTGTTGATTCTGTTTCTCTAGAGAGCCCTAACTAATACAGAAGCTAAAAGTCAAACAAAAAGTTCATCCAGCTTGGGAAAATGTCTATGAAGTGCAAAGAAGATGGCAAGAGCAGAACACTTCAATAAAATTATGAAAAGGGACAAAACTGACTACTTTCAAAGAATGAAACTTCCCTTGTGTGTGACTTTCCCTAGGGCTTCTGCCAATTCTAGTGAGACTCTGTTTTTCCAGGGGAAACCCCCAAACCAAAACTTGGAAAGAGCATCTATGCATAGACATGAACCATTTTTAACTGATTTAGAGGAAACAGTTGGATGACAAAACTCTAATGAGTGAAGCTTTAACTGGATGTTAGCACGGTGTGGCATTTTGGTAGAGGGGAGGCAGGAAACAAGTGAAACCAGATGAATTCATTCCACAAATTTTTACTGAGGGCTATTCTGTGCTAGGTACTCTTCTCCCCTCATGGAGCTTATGCTCTAATGGGAAGAGAGAAATGAAAAGTATGTAATCAAAGGATAAATAAGTGTAACAAGTCTGTATAATCAAATAACAGTATGTAATCAAATAAAACTATGTAATGTAATAAAAGCATGTAATCCAATAACAAATAAGAGTAACAAGGAAATAAAACAAGGTAAAGGGTAGTGAGTGATTAGGAGTATAAGTTCAGAGAACAAATAGTTGGGCAAAAATTTAGGGGAGAAGCATTCCAACCAGAAGAATAGCAACTGCAAAGGCACAAGAAGATTCCTGTGGGGACAGGACTAGAAGAAATGTGGATGACGCCCCATGAACAGGGGGAAAGAGTGGAAGGAAGCAAGGTCAGAGAGATAAGCAAGACCTAAGTCACATGGGGCTCTGTGAACCATGGAGAAGAGTTTGGGTTGCAATGGAAAGCTAGGGATACTTTTAAACAGATAGAGTGATATCCAATTCACACACACACACGCATGTGTGCACACGCTCCAGCTGTTACTCCTATGCAGAAAAAAGACCACTGGGGACCAGAGTAAAGCAGGGCTACCGGTTATGAGGTTCTTGCACTGGTCCAGTTGTAAGATGGCTAAGCCTAGGTTGAGATCAGTTGGAGAAGGTGAGAAGTGTCTAAACTTGGGGTATGTTTTGGAGGTGGGCCTGAAAGGCCTGGTGATAGGAGAAAGAGAGAAATCAAGGAGGACTGGTAGGGTTGGCTGTTGAGTACCTGCATGGATGTGAGATTGTTAACTGAGGTGGGAAAGACTGAGCATGTTTAGGGGGTGCAGTCAAGAATTTGGTTTTGACCATTTTAAATTGTAGTTATCTATTAGATATCTAAGGGGAAAAATCAAGTAGGCAAATAGATCCAAGGTCAGTGCTAGAGAGATCCTTGGGGATCATCAGGGTATAAAATGGCAGCTGCAGTCTTCCTGGCCCTAGAATGGCTTAAAGCCCTATTCCATGTTTCATGGAACTCCAAAGTCCTGTTGATGATTTCACAGTATTTCGGGTGGACAGAAGGAAGGATTAGGCTTCCATTTCGGCGGAATTTGTGCAGATTATGGACTCTCTTCTTCTGTAGCGCTCTTCCCCAAAGAAGGAATTCAGCTCCTTGCATTATCTTTGTACTCAGTCAAGCTATTGCATTTGCAGGAAATTACATTAAAGGTTTGCTGGAGCAGAAGTGTGTACGTGTTGGGACATGGGATGGGGATTACACTGTAACTGCACAAACAACTTTAAATGGAATATTTGACCTCCCTGTTTTTAAAAGGTATTGGGCCACTCTCCCCAAAGGATATTTGGGGGGGGGGGGGTTCTGGCCTAATCACACCTCATATTTCCAGCCACCAAACTTCTCTAGCTGGGGAATTCAGCTCTTTCCAACCCTGTCTCACATACCCCCAAACAGTTACAGACCCAGTTCTTTTTTAATCTGTAGATTTTATTGAGATATATTCACATACCATGTATTCTATCTAAAGTATACAATGTCTTGCTGTATCCTTACTTAGTGGTGCAGTCATTGCACTCAATTTTAGACAATTTTCATTGTTCCAAAGAGAAAAATATCACACGTGCGCACATACACACACATGCACGCACACACACATACACATGCATAATATACCCCATATCCTTTAACCCCCCCCCCCAATTATTTCATCCTAGTGTTGGTGTGGTACACGTGTTACTGTTGATGAAAGAATATTAAGACATTATTGTTAAATATAGTTCGTAGGATGCAATAGGTAATTTCCCCCATACCCTACTCTATTATCAACTCTTTGTACAGGTGTCATACATTTGAAGTAGTTCACGCAAGAATGTATTTATATTTGTAGTGTTAATTGGTGACATACATGAGTTTAAATAATCCCTTTCAATCAAATTCGCCTACAATATGGCACTATTACTTATAACCCCACTAACGAGCCACCATCATCTCTATCCATTCTAGACATTTAAGTTCAACATTGCTAACAATTCTATACATATTAGGTAATTGCTCCCTCTGAGAAGCTTCTATCTCTGTCTATCCCTAGGTACCCTATATTCTACATTTTAAGACCTTGAGTTTAAGACCTTGAGTTTTCTAGGTAGTTCATATAAGTGAACTCATACACTGTCTGTCCTTTTGTGTCTAGCTTATTTCACTCAGCATTATGTTCTCAAGACTCATCCATGTTGTCACATGCTTCAGAACCTCATTCCTTCTTACTGCTGCAGAATATTCTATCGTATGTATATACCACATTTTGTTTATCCACTTGTCTGTTGATGGACACTTGGATTGTTTCCATCTTTTGGAAAGTTGTGAATAGTGCCACTGTGAATATCAGTGTGCAAACGTCTGTTCACATCCCAGCTTTCAGACCTTCTGGGTATATACTGGGTAATAGAGTTTCCGCAGACCCAGCTTTATGCATTCAGATCTGCCAAGGACTCAGACATGCAAACAAATAAAAACCTTTCATTGACCAAATCCTCTCTCCTTAGAAAACATTAACTGTTTGTAAAGACTCTGCCCTTCTCAACTTTAACAGTTCCTGTAGAGTCCTTGGCCCCTTGTGCCTACCCCGACATTCAGATGGCTTCTCAGCAGTGGTGGTGAGGGGGTGGCAGAAAGGAAGCTCAGTCCAGTTGCCCACCCACATCACTGTTCTCAGTAATGGGGAAAGTATTATGTGCCCCATGTGTCTCAGGAGGCATCTTTTTGCCACGTACCTGGAGAGGCCAGCATGGCAAGGAAAAGAATCAGACCCCCCTTTCTTGGCACCAGGACCCCAGTATTGTGCAGTGGAAGACATTTTGCAGAATGGTCTTCTTTGGAGAAGAGCTTGTATCTCAAGCACTTCTGCATATCATAGATTTAGAAAATGACAACTAGAAACAGAAATAGCTAAAGCACTAGACATACAGTTAATGACATTCACCTGCTTGAAACAAAACATCTCTGTTCTTTCAACACTGAATTTTAAGTGCACATGCAGAGAGACTCATATTTTTCTGCAATGAGCATATCAATTAATGCAGATGATACAAGAAAGTGGCCCATGGGATGACACCACACAACAAACCCTAATGTAAACTGTGCACTATAGTCAACAGTATAATTACAATAATAGTCTTTCATCAATGGTAACAAAGCTACCACAATAATGCAAGATATTACTAACAGAGAAAAATTGTGTATGAGGGGATATTTGGGAACTCCGTAGTTTATGCATGATTTTTCTGTAAACCTATAACTTCTCTAATAAAAAATAGACAAGTTATAGAATTTTTTCAGTTTGATACCATTTTATGAAGTTTAAAAAACTTGCAAAGCAATGCCATGTATTTTAATGTATATATCCATATGTTGTAAATGTAGAAAATTGAAAAGACAGTAAAAAAAAAAAGTGCTAATAAATATGTAGAGCAACTGGGAATCTTACAAACAGCTGGTAGTTGTGAAAATTGGTACAAACACTTTGGAAAACTGGCAGTTTTCCTAAAATTGAATGTCTGCAGAGCTTATGACACAGCAATTTCACTTCTAGGTCCCTGCTCAACAGCAATGGCTACGTAGATGTGCGAGAACGCATGGACAGAAACATGCACAGCAGCACTGTGGACAGGAGCCCCAAACTGGAAACAATTCAGATCGTGGGGCAGAGGACAGGAGGAACAAATTGTGTGGTACAGTCATACTTAGAATGCGATACAAGAGCAATGCAACGGCGCAAATGAGAGTATGAATCTCACAGACAATGTAGAGCAAAGGAAACCAGCCACCAGAAAGCACCTACAGTAGGATGCCACCTACATAGAATTGGTTACCAGGCAGAGCCAGGGTAGGTGAGGCTGATGGCGCTGGTCATGTGGGTGCTGAAAACCTTTGTGGAGAAGGTAGTGGCTGAGAAGGGGTCCCGTAAGGGGCTTCTGGGGGAGCTGGCAATATCCTATTTCTTCATCTTGGTAGCAGTTACGTGGGGGTATTCATTTTGTGAAAATTCATTGAGCTGTAAACGTATGATCTGAATAGCATGCTGTACTTCAAAAAATTTTTACTTTAAAAACCACAACAGCAACAAACAAACCTCTGTGTGGACAGTGATACATTCCTGAACTTTTTATTCCAGTTTTACTCTCTTGTCCGGAGGAATCTGTGGGCTCTCAATGCAGATGAATCGGGAAATAATAAAACAGGTGCATTCTTGAGAACCTGTGATACTTTTGTCCATGCCATGTGTTTGAGAAACAAGGGGCTGGAAGTCAGCAAACCCGTATCTTCTTGGCTTTGCCAGCTATTAGCTCTGCAGTCTTCAACGTGGGATCATATTTTCTCTGGCCTTATGTTCGGTCAAATGGAGTTACGGATTGAATCGGATCCCTCCAAAAGAGCGTAAGTTCTAATTCTGGTTCCTGAGAATGTACATAAAAAAGAAAAAGTCATGAAAGATGGAATTAGGCAAGTTAAAATGAGGTCAGACTGGAGGAGGGTGGACCTTAATCCAATATGACTGACGGATTTATAAGGTGAGAGGAGACAGAGTGGAGAAGGCCTCGGATTGCCAGCAAGTCACCACCAGAAGCCAGGAGAAAGACACGGGACAGGTTCTTCCCTACAGAATTCAGAGAAAGCAGGACCCTGCCAACACCTGATCTCGGACTTCTGGCCTCCAGAACTTTAAGACAATGAAATTCTGTGGTTTGAAACCTCCCAGCTTGTGGTTCTTTCTTACAAAAGCTCTAGGAAACTAAGGCAAAAGGAGACCACAACGATGGCTTGTTGCGAAAATTTCACAAGAAGCATCCTTGAAAACATTTTGTAAACCTTAAGGAGCTAGAAGTTTGGTTTATTATGATCCAGCAAATGTGCAAGAGGTGATATTTGGGTCTCATATGGCTAATGCTGGGTGGGGACTGAGGCCTTTAGTAATGCATTCGAGTGATAGAGTGAGTCCGGGCAGGATCCTGAAATATGCATTCATGTTCTTCTGTGTAGATTGGAGTAGGGTTAGGTGAGAGAAGGAGAAGAGGATGTGGAAAGGAAAATATTTGGCTGTTAGGGAAAAGAGGATCTAGGGCTCATTTTAAAAAGTGAATTCTGCTGGCTTGGGTGAATAGTTTATTTCTGGATTACATGTGAAAGCACAACTTTCCTCTCACAATTCCCTTTAACTTTGCATTGTTTAAGTGAGAGATGTTAAAACACATACATATATATACATATTTCTCTATATTTCCTTTTAATATATTTTGGGCATGGTTTATATCATACTGCATATATAAATACAAATTCCACTTTTATGTGTTATATTTATATGTAGGTATTTTTTGGTGTTGTGATAAGCTGTCATAGACATCACTTTCAATGATTGCATATCCAACCTATTCCATTAATTTATTTACTCATTCCTCTATTTAATGGTTGTTGAAGTTGTTATTGTTGTTTTAAATAAATGGTGTAGCCACAACAAAATCAACCTGCCTGGATAGCTCATTTAAACAACCCAAACACATGGGACCCAGAATGGGAAACAGGGCTTGTAAATCTGTATAACCTCATATAAAGATATACCCCAGGGTATGTTGGGCAGATAATTAAAAAGTATTGGCACAGGGTGGGCGATAGTGGTGCAGTGGCAGAGTTCTCGCCATGTCAGAGACCTGGGTTTGATTCCCAGTGCCTGCCTGTTCTAGTTTGCTAGCTGCTGGAATGCAATATACCAGAAACGGAATGGCTTTTAACAAGGGGAATTTAATAAGTTGCAAGTTTACAGTTCTAAGGCCTAGAAAATGTCCCGATTAAAACAAGTCTAAAGAAATGTCCAATCAAAGGCATCTAGGGAAAGATACCTTGGTTCAAGAAGGCCGATGAAGTTCAGGGTTTCTCTCTCAAGTGAGAAGGCACGTGGCGAACACAGTCAGGGCTTCTCTCTCAGCTGGAAGGGCACATGGCGAACACGGTATCATCTGCTAGATTTCTCTCCTGGCTTCCTGTTTCATGAAGCTCCCTGGGAGGCATCTTCCTTCTTCATCTCCAAAGATCACTGGCTGAAGGACTCTCTGCTTTATAGTGTCACTCTCTCTGAATCTCTCTGAGTCTCCAAAATGTTTCCTCTTTTATAGGACTTCAGAAACTAATCAAAACCCACTCAAATGGGTGGAGACATGTTATCCCGTAATCCAGTTTAACGACCATTCTTAACTAAATCACATCAACCAGGGAGATGATCTCATTACAGTTTCAAATATACAATATTGAATAGAGATTATTCTACCTTTAAGAAATGAGATTTATATTAAAACATGGCTTTTCTTAGGGGGCATATACCCTTTCAAACCAGCACACTGCCCATGCATAAAAAAAAGCATTGGCACAGTCCCTTGAGGGACTTGAGAAAAAAATATGGAGCTATTAAGCTTTCCCACTTGGGAAACCCCCGAAATTCTCTCAAACATTAGGGACTTCCAAGTTAATAAGCCAAGCCCTTGATCTTAAGGCTTGCTCTTATGAAACTTATTTCTATAGCTGAGAAGATAAGACTGACTGTAATTATGCCTAAGAGTTACTTTTAGGAAACCTCTTTTGTTGCTCAGATATGGCCTCTCTCTGTCTCTAAACCCAACTCTGAAAGGAAATCACTACTTTCCCCACTACGTAGGATGTGACATCGAGGGGTGAAAGTCTCCCTGACAATGTGGGACATGACTCCCAGGGATGAGCCTGGCCCTGGCACCATAGGATCAACAACACCTTCCTGTTCAAATGGAGGAAAGGAAATGTTACAAAATGAGGTGCCAGTGGCTAAGACAGTTCAAATAGAGTCGAGAGGCTATTCCGGAGGCTACTTGTATACAAACTTCAGTTAGATATTGCTAATTGCCATGGTTTGTCAAACACCAAACAACCTCATTCTTTGTTAACCCTGAAGAACACCAAGGGCCCTATCTGAGATTCTACAAAAGTTTCACCCAGTAGATTACTTTCCAGAAGCCTATAACCTCCAAATGGCTACTAGGCCAGATAAGTCCTGAAACCCTGAGGAGAAGCTTCTCCAAGAACATCAACTAGTTCCATTCCCCTATCCCGTACTGTCAACACCCCTTTGCATCATGAAAAAGTTAGAATGGGCATAGCCCAGATATCCCTAAAGATTTGGAGAAGGATCAAAGGAAAAAGAGGAGTTATAATAGACAAGATAGGATTTAACAAATGAGTATAATTGCCGAGTCATTGTATTGATATTTCTCTTAGTCTCCATTGTTTTTCCTCCCATCCTCACCATTTTTGAAATGGTGAAACCCATCCCAAAATTTGAAATCTGTTCTATAACTGCTTCTTAAAATGTATTTTGAAACTTACTGCTTTTTTATATATATTTCATAATTTTAAAAATGTTAAATAAATAAACAAGGAAACAAACAGTGTAGCAGTGTAGATAGAACACAAAATTTTGAGACCTGTAGACTGGGTTTCCATCTCAGAACTGCTATTTCCTAGCTATATGACTTTGGGAAAGTGACTGAAACCATTTTGTGTGTGTGTATATGTGTATGTGTTGGGGTGGGGGAAGGTGATAGTTCTTAAACTGCATAGACTATGATGATTAAAGGAGATAACACTTATAAAAGGCCTATTAGAGTATCTGACATATAGTAGGCACTCCATATGATAAATATAAAATTTCCAGTCAACAGTAAAATTCCCAAGGGCAAGCAATAATTTATTATTTCCCACACCTAACCCAGTTCATGATATATAGGTTTCAGTACAGTATATATTTGCTAAACTGTTGACTGCTTCAATGAGATTTGCTGAAATTTGGGATTATCTTAAGTGGAATTACTACGTCAAAGGGGATAGACAGATAAAGCTCTCATGTTCTAGACTGGTCTTCTAAAAAGTTTGTACCAGTTTAAGAAGTTTTTATGCAATCAGAGAGTCTATTTGTGCATTAAAGCAGCTGGCTTCATCTGCCAATAGTCAAGACTGTTGTCCTAACCAGTGGGCTTGGCTGGGAGACCTGTGGGCACTGCTGGCCATTCTGGGCTGTGGGGATGGACTCATCACCCGGCCAGGGGTAAAAAGCAAAACAGATTCTGTCACTAGATGGGAGACACTGGGCTTGCCAGGGCAGCCAGGTGGGGATTGGGTGCCTATTTGAAGGACCTAATTGGGAGTGTGGTGGTTTGGTTTTGGTGGCTGCTCCTGATTGGGCTGTTCTTGTTTATGAGGATAAATATATTTGCCATTAATTATTATGATGATGATGATGATGATGATGATGATGTTGCATGGGCAGGCACCAGAGACTGAACCTAGGTCTCCGGCATGGCAGGCAAGAACTCTGCCTGCTGAGCCACTGTGGCCTACCCTGGCATTAATTATTTTTAAAAACTTTTCATGTTGAAATAATTTCAAGCATACAGGAGAGTTGGAAAAATTTTGTTACTGTTCTAGGTGTGATGTGACTTCTGAGTCTGTAGAAAATAATTGAGGTGATTATTTACTTTTTATTTTTTAGCGGAAACCAAGAGAGACAAAGGCATCAAGTGAACAAGTCTTGGTTCCTATATTAACAAGCACCTAGCACGCAGCTCTATCGACCTGATTCTGTGCTCCTTACCAGAAAATGATACAACCAGTGAGACGTAATCTCCACAGTATAAGAGGTGCTTAATAGATACAAATTATTGCACAATTAAGTTTAATGATTATGTCAAAGATTGAAGTTCAACTTATGCCTTCTAACAGGTAAAGTACCCATCTACTAGGGATAATAAAATGGCCGTAAAATTTAAAGGCAGCATGAGACAAAAAGCAGAATGCAAGTGTGAGGAGGCCTCCGTTTCCCCAAATTTGATAAAACTGAATTTGCGGTCTTGATTAGGAGAAACATTATTTGAACCTTGCATTTGCTTTGGCAGTAGGCCATATCATATTATAATCAGAAATGTTTAATATTCAAAATGTTATTTGTGCATTTATGTGCATATAAAGCTATTTTGCAAATAATCTATTTAAATTAGACAAAGAGTGAGATTTGGGTTGATTTTCTTGTATATAGTAGTCCAAAAGAAGGTGGAGAAAGTGTGACTGTTTGTGAGATCTGAATATGGGGGGGGAATCTAATGTTACTTCCTTTTTCTTTCTTTTTAAGACCTGAAACTTTTCAAAAGATAAAAGATTGCACATTCTCTATATAGTATAAGTAAATTCTTTAAAATCAGTTTCGATTAAGCCTGACTAAAGGGATCGCATCAATAGCACAGTTTATTCCTGTGCATTATGTGCATGTGAATATGCAAAAACATTTTAGTATATTGGATATTTATAAAAGATAGATGAGGTGCCCAATAAACCAGGAAAGACTATATTTTAAAAGAAGATAAAGAACTTTTCTTTGTAGAAAGGTGGTTTTGAACCACTCAGTTTTTCCTGCCCTTTCTTCAGTTTGCTTTCAACAGAGACTCATCATCTAAAATTCTTCAAAAAGGAGTAAAAAGCATAGCCATGTTTGAAATGAGACACCATGTATTCTTTTTTGGGGGTATATGCCAGCATTTTTTATTAATTTAAAAATTTTTTGAAAACATAACATACAAACATGAACTTTCTTACCATATGATCATTCCATTCTTGGTATATAATCAGTAACTCACAATATGATCACATAGTTGTATATTCATCACCATGATCATTTCTTAGACCATTGGCACCAATTCAGAAAAAGAAAAAAAACTCATTCATACCATATCCCTTACCCCTCTCTCTCATTGACTGCTAGTATTTCCATCTACCCGATATATTTTAGCCTTTGTTTCTCCTATTTTTTTCTATACCCTTTACTACTCCCTTTCATTGATCACTAGTATTTCAATCTACTAAATTTATTTTAACATTTGTTCCCCCTATTATTTACTTATTTTTAATCCGTACGTTTTACTCATCTGTCCATACTATAGATAAAAGGAGCATCAGACACAAGGTTTTCACAATCACACAGTCACATTGTGAAAGCTATATCATTAGACAATCATCTTCAAGAAACATGGCTACCGGAACACAGCTCTACATTTTCAGGCAGTTCCCTCCAGCCTCTCCAATTACCGTTAACTAAAAAGGTGATATCTATAAAATGCATAAGAATAATCTCCAGGATGACCTCTCAACTCTGTTTGAAATCTCTCAGCCATTGACACTTTATTTTGTCCCATTTCTCTCTTCCCCCTTTTGGTCGAGAAGGTTTTCTCAATCCCTTGATGCTGAGTCCCAGCTCATTCTAGGGCTTCTGACCCACGTTGCCTGGGAGGTTTATACCCTGACACCATCTATTCTTGGTACAAATAACATCAAGGAATTAAAGATGGATATGGATATTATAAGTCTGACATAGCAAGTGGAGAGAAATATTATGATGGACATGAAATATGTCAACAGAATCATGACAGTTAGTAGGGATTCACTCTTAGATACTTTTGACACTTTATTTTTCTATGTTAAACTAAATGTGGTTCGGCATCTCTACCTATCCAGGGCAACTGGAAATCAAGTCTCAGTCATTTTGCAGTGGTCGCTCCCTTTCCCTTTGAGATTAAACAAAAAATGATGTTTTATTAAACAAAAATATGCAAACATTTCCATTAAAATTACTCTGTGCCAGGCACTATTCAAGCATACTAATTTAAACATACTAATTTATCTTCTCACAATAACTTTACAAAATAGGTCATGTTATTTATCCATTTTTAAATAGAGAAACCTATGATACAGAGAGTAGCTTGTACCGTATCATCTGGCTGGTAAGGGACCAGGATTTGGACTCAAGTAGTCTGGTTTGGGAGTCTGTGTTTTCTTAACCTCTGTACTAACCGTATTTTAGGAAAATTGGAACAGGGCTATTGGTCCCTTCAATCCTAGGCACCATCCCTCTGTAGTGGAGTCCAAATTTATTGCTCCATGTTCTGACACCCAAAGTCACAAAATTGGTAGCCTAGGGTCAGATCTGACCTGCCTATAGATTTTGTTCAATAAGTGCAGTGTTTTTCAACACTCTGAATTAACTGCCAACGTTTAAGATGTAGAGATTTCATTTTAAAGGTCAAGATTTTCAGTTTTTGTTGAAAGATCAGAAGATCCAGGAACACTGCCAACGTCCCCAGTGAGCCATGATCGGAGGCTCAATGCTTTCTGCCCTTTTGCACAGGACTTTGTGCTCAGTTGCCCTCCTTGCTTTTATACTCAGGCTCTTTCTAGGTTACCTAGCATACTCAGGATAGGTGAGACTTGAAAAAACAAAGATCTCTTACCTTTCCTCTGGGGCAGTGAACCCTTGTCCTCCAGTACACGTAGCCTGTCTGCCTTCCCAGGAGGTAGAGGAAGACACCACTTGTTCCTTCCTGATGAGACACCCACCAAGACCCAATTTCTTGCCAGCATTGCTATAACTTTTTGCTTCTATGAAGTCTGATACTTGTTTGGGTTTTCCTGTCATCTTTCCAGGCATTGACGTTTGAAGCCTTGGCAATACCTTTGGCTCTTCCCTTGTCTTTGCCTTATAGATCAATCAGCGGCTAAATTCTACCGAATCTCTTATGCCCACAAACTCCTCTGAATTCCCCATGTCCACCTCCAAGCCATCACCTTAACCTAAGCACCCCCCTGCCCTTTTCCTGGACTGTTCTAATTTTTGGTCTCTTCACAGGTTTACTGGCTCCATTATCTTTTTCACCCTGTTTTCTATTTCCCATTTCTGATCCTTATCCCTAGTGCTCAAATGAATGCAACCTCTCTTTTTCCCAATACCTGCCCTGGGTTTTTCTACGTCTGTGTTATGCCATTCTCTCAGTCTAAAATTCCCTATCTCACCATTCCCTTTTCCAAATGTCTAAGTTCTACCTCTCTCTTCACAGTGCCAAATTTTACCTTCTCCATGAATCTTTGCATCATCCCAACTGGAAGTAATTTCTTCCACCTTTGAATTCCCACAACACTTTACATGTACCCCTTTTAAAGCACTTATCACTCTTACTCTGTGTTTACAAATAGCTTCTTCCCTACTAGACAGTATATCTTTGGTAAGTAGCATCCAATTCTGCGTCATTTTTGCATGGCCACAATTCCTGGCAAGTATTTTTGGAAGGTTCTTAATATTTATTGAAGAAAAGAAAAAAAGAAAACAGGTCAAAGACTTCTACAGACACAATAAAAAATTATCTAGTGATAGGAAATTTCTTCTATTTTTGTTACTGGTTCCTGTACTCCATAATGTAGAAGGACTGGGATAACATTTCTAAATCTACACTATTCCACTTAAGAATAATATGACAAAACTATAATTTCTACATTGATATTTCATTTTTCATTATTTTATGACATTCACCCATGAGCTAACTTTACAGTCACTGCCAACTTCCACAATATCCTGTAAACTAAATGAACTATTGAAGCACATCACCTTCAAGTATATGAGTGGCTGAGAGAAGATCCAAAGTTGAGAGAGAAGATCCAAAACTTATGCCAAGGGTGGACTGTGCTTCCTTAGATGCCACCTAATTTCGTTGATTGCATTAGGCATGTGAGCTGAGTTTTTGGATACGCTGTGGCTTTGGGGTAACCTTACACTTAGTTTAACTCTGTGGTGTGAATGGGGTAGGTGGCCCTGGGGCAGTCTGGTGATGTGGATGCTGCTCCAGATGTCACTTCATAGACTGAGACCAGGTCCTGGCCTGGCCACTTACCAGTGAAGGAGCTAGAAAAGTTCATTGGTTCTCTTCACCTTTAAATGAAGAAGATTGTGCTTCATCTCTAAAGTCCTCTTCCATTTTCAACATCTGTGAATCAGTCTATTAAATTATAATTTTGGTACATAGAAACAGCACCTGTCCCCAGACACTGGTGATGAGAGCAATCTGAAGACGAATGGAAACTCTGGAGACTATTTTTAAATGGCACTTGATAGATCCCTGAAATTTTGCACACTGACATAGTGAGACAGCTTCATACATTGCTATATATTAGCATTTCTCTTGCAGTCCCCAGAATTCTTCCCAGAAGATACTGAGGTAGTCATCAGCCATACTCTTAAGTGTATAAATGTGCCACCAAGTTCCTTTTTCTCTGTCTACTCCTACCCCATGAACAACACATGGGAGTTAAACTTTTGATACTCTTTCTTCTAATAGTCACAACCAAATGGATGCTTCTGAATATTTTACATTGTCTATTAAGCTATCGATAAGTAGTAAAATATGACAAGATGCATATTGGATGATAAAATTAATATTCTTGGTTATTTGATTATTTAGAGAGAGAAATAAATAATGAGCTTGAGTTAAAAGGTCATCTCAGCAGGAAAGATAAATGTCATCTCAGTTTACACACAGCAATAAATTCTATATGAAAATGGTTTCTGTGAGAAATATGGCTAGTTAGAACTGTCTTGTTTTTGTTGTTGTCGTGTAATATATATAGCTAAAACTTTTCTTGATAATTTATTTTGAAATATGTAAAACCCAGCCTGGCCTTTTTAGAGAATTGCCTGATAAAATTGCAGAAATAAATAATTGTATTGGGAGATGGAAAGTAAAAGAGGCAATTGAATAAGATAAAAAGCATGATGAGGCAGAGCAACTGAGGAAGGTTGTTTTCAGTGGGTGGACTTGCAGAAAGAATACTTTAACAATTTCTATTTTGATTACTTGAAATAAAAATGGCACATTCAAAGATGTATAAAGCACAAATTGTAATCCTTTGAAAAAGAAGACAAAGAATGGTTATAATTAATTATCATTATATTTAGGACATTTTCCAAATTTGGAAATCATGCAAACATTCCTTTAGACAGTTTCAAAAATTAGAATGTATGTCAAGTATCAGTCAGCTTGTGTTCAAGTGCTAAGTGGTACAGAAATAGTGTAGAAAAGCAAAATGACACCACGATAATTAAAGAGAGGGAATTTCTCAAAAAAATACTCATTATCAAATAAAAGCCTTAAAAACATGTGTACACTTTCATGTAGAAACTTCACAGCCAAGAACACACCCTAAGGAAATGCTCATAGATATGAAATGTGCCTTTTAGCGCAGGAAGCAGAGGCAGAAAGATAGCGACCATTCCTTCTTGCACTGTGGAAAATCTTCCAACCTCCCTTCCTGTTCTTTTTTCTCACCTGTTTTTTTTTGCAAGGCAGGCACCCGGAATCAAACCCGGTCACTGGCATGGCAGGCGAGAACTTCGCCCATTGATCCACCCCGCCCTCTCACCTCTTTCTTTTGAACCCTCAAGTTCTCAAGCTAACTCAGTCAATATAGTTCCCTACGTCGCAAAGCCATTTGGACTCAGCTCTCCTAAACGGTTTATGGTTTTTATAACTTCTTCCTTTTCTTCACTAATAAATCCACAGAATTTCTAAAAAAGATTTTGGTTGGTTGGTTGGTTCTTTACAACGGCAGCTTCAGCAACAGTTCCGGGGACTGCAGAGAGGAGTGCGTGCTAGGATTTGTTAAGAGATGAACTATAAATCATATGTCTGAAGTCAGTGGTTACCGCTAGTATTTTTCATGGAATCAGATCATATTTGTTCCCTGTGCTGGTAGTAGCAAATGCCACTCCCATACTGGCACGGCGAATAACATGTACTTAAAAGTAGAAAAGGGCATCAAACACTTTAAAATCATTTGTTAATATTCTTCTGTTTTTTGTTTCTTTGTTTTTGCAAGGACCGTAATGACTTAATTATGTGTGGTTATGTTTTCTCTTAACTTTTCAAAGCACTTTCACCTCACCTTTCCTTGTAACTTTATAACCTGGTAGAAATGGTAGGCGAGGTTCTATTGCTCCCATTTGAGAAATGACGAAACTGAGACAAGAAGAGTTGATTGCAGAGCAATTGTAGACATTAGGATGACGGGCTCCGAGCTAGACAAACATTTGGTCCTCTAGATCACCAGCAGAATCCCCATGGAAGCCAGTAAATTATCACTATAGATGGTAGGTGGAATTTGAAACCATTCCCAGAAAGTCAACCTGGGCTTGGAGTTTTGAAGTTCCATTAAAAAAAAAAATTGTATCTGCTGTTTGTCCTTGAAAGAGTAGCGAGTTTTATATGCTGAAATAATAATCCATCTAGACGAGTGGGTTTCAACCAGGGGCAGTCGTGCCCCTTCCTCCCTGTTGCGGACATGTGGCATTGCCTGGAGACAGTTAGGGTTGGAGACAATTTTGGTTGCACATGCTACAGGCATCTAGTGGGTGAGGGCCAGGAATGCTGCTAAACATCCTGCAATGCACAGGACGGCTTCCCACAACAGTTACGTGGCCCAAAATATCAGTAGTGCTGAGGTTGAGAAATCCTGCCCTGGACAGTCTCTTTGCCTACATTAGCAATTAATCACATGTGCAGTCTTTGCCATCAGAATTATATGAACTACTGATGGGAAAAGCTTTTGTAGAGAGTTCAATAATGTGTGACAGCTCTACCCCATATTTGATGTTTCCTCTTAATTCTTCGTTCTGTCTCAGTCCTTGCTCCCCAGTTGTCATCTCCTCCTCCCCTAGCCATGATCTGGCTGAATTCATATTCTAGTTTTCCCTCTGATCTTTTCCTCCTTGACATCAAACTCCACTTGGGCTCCTTTGTCTTGCTCCCTAAGCAAGAACACAGAGGCTGGCCAGGAGCAAGATGGGTGGAGCTACAGGCCCGGGGTCGCCTCCAGGAATGTTCCTTGGGCCTCTCTTGGGGACTGCCTATTTTAGAAAGTCAGCTATTATTTTTGGAAGAATGGTTGGGTGGAGGAGGCAGGAGCTTGCTATGAGTGTCTTGGAGAAAATCCATATGCTAATTTTCCTAGAAATGGAGTAACTTCTACTCTACTTCTGGAAGGAGGATAAATGATTATACTCTACAATTGCCTACATGTTGCAACTCTGTTTAATAGTGAAATCTGGATGGTAGTCTCTGGCTGTGCAGATATTTTCAGTTGGCTCTTAGACAATAGCAACGTTGAATTTATTAGGAGAAGCTCTTAGACTCTTAGAGGACTGTTTGAATTTTTGTGAGAATGGAGAAACAGGACTAAGTAGTTTTGGTATTTTATTTTTGAGAAGAATTCTGACATAGATAAGTATTATCTTCATCTCAGTGATAAATATTAGAGCTATATATTCTAAATAATTGATTCCTTGAACATGATTGGGCTAACCATGACTGCTATAGTCAGTCTAAATTAGGATCTCCTCTGATCTGTGTAAAATATGCTGGTCATCTTCAGGTGAATATTCCTTCAGATCAGTAGTTCCCGAAGTGTGTTCCACAGACCCATGGGTACTCCTGACAGTTTTTTAGAGAGTTCTCAAGATCCAAACTTTATAATAACAATATTAAGACAATATTTTCCTTTTTCTCTGCCACTCTTCTCACTGATTTTGCATTGATGGTACAAAAGCGATGGCAGCTGTAACTGTGGGAACATTGGCACAAAACATGGCAGTGGAACCAAAATATCCTAGCACTCACTGTCTTTTTCACCATCGCACACTTCAGCAAAAAGAAAAGCCAGTTTAACTTAATGAGTTATTGATGAAGCAGTAAAAATTACTAATTTTATTAAATCTTGATTTTTGGATACCTATCTTTTTAATATTCTGTGTGGCAAAAGGGGAAGTCCACTGTTGCTGCACACTGAAGTGCAAAAATACAATGGTTGTCTTGAGGAAAAGCACTTTTGCAATTATTTCAGTTGCAAGTCAAACTCTCCCCACCACCCCACCATCTTTTTTTTTTTTTTTTTTAATAGAACACAGTTTTTACTTGAAAGAAAAACTGACAGATACACTATGGTTATTCAAATTTGGGTGTTCAGCAGGAGATTTCTCAGAATGAATGACATGAGCCTATCATATCAAGGAAAAACCTGGCAGTATTTGTTGCTAAAGATAAAACTTGCTTGTTCAAGCAAGAATTAGAATTTTGGAGAACTTGTGTCTGTCACTGTGAGCTTGACAGCTTCCCAGTACTAAAAGAATTTTCTAATTAGATGAGTGGTGATACTAATGAATGTGATTTTTTAGTATTGTGTAATGAAATCTGTCAACATTTGGAAGATCTGAATAACCTCATGTAGTGATATTTTCAAGATGATCAAGGAATAACATTACCAAATCATGCATGGAAGAAAGAAACATTTAAAGTGGAGAATAGACCAGTGGATTTTAATGTAAAAAATGGGGAAAATTAATTGATATGGTATCAGAATCCACATTGCAAGTAACTTTTAAGTAACAACCACTTGATCAACATGAAGATGTAAGACATCACCTAAAAAAATCTCCCCAGAAATTCAGTGAAGTAAAAGGATACATCCCACTTGCTTAAAACTGGAATATGGTAGAGACTGGAGAGGGATTCAATTAATGCTGAATTGAAGAAAAAGAAAAATATCCGGTAGGAAACTTCCATCCCAGACCTGCCAGTCTTTTTCCTTTCCTCTCACTCAGTCCTGTTGCAGATTGGGAGTTGCTCAGAGTTGCTCAGTGGCCCAGATTCCCTCCCCCCTCCCACTGGGGACACAGACTATAAAGCCTCTCCCAGCCGGGAGTTAGAGCTCCACACATATCCAGGCAGAGGGACCCAAGGCCACAGGTGGAGCACAGCTATTGAGGAGTGCTGCATATAAAAGGGCCCCCAGGGGGTTGGAGGAGGGGGAGAGAGAGACACTCTGATAATGGTGAACTAACTCAATCCAGTAACTGTCAGCTGGACCACCTAATGCAAAATGGGCTTTCCTGGAGTGACTCAACTTTCTGCATTGACCCCATCTGGCTCCTTGAGGCAGGATACCCTAATAGGTAAGAAATCAGAGACAAAAATGACTCATAGAGAAAAAGTGTATGTGTGTAGGAGGCTTTACAGAACTGCTGTAAGAGAGGAGAGTCTCAGAACTGAGAAATGTAAGGAAAAGTAGGCACTGGGTGAGGGAGAAAATTTAAACAAATCTTAGGATCTGGGAAGTAAATTCTGCACAAGAACAAACAGAAAAGATCAGGATTCCTAGAGAAGGAATGAAGGAAAGGAAGCTTTCTCTTGGAGGTGAAACAATTCCAAAAAAACCACACTCTTAAAAGGTGAGGAGTCAGATGAAGAAGAGCTGAGAAAATCTGATCAGTTATACTTGGGTTATTCTAAAGGTCTAGAATAAGTTGGACCAAGAATCAAAGAAGAGTCTAATACAAAGCCAATCAACAATAAAACCCTAGACAAGAGGGAGAAACTGACCTTCAGAGTTAACTCATCAAGATAATTAGATGCCCAGACACCAGCAAAAAATTACAAGCCATGCTAAGAAACATGAAGATATGACTCAGTCAAGGGAACAAATTAAAACTTCAGAGGAAAAAAACACTTCAGAGGAGACCCAGAATTTGGAACAACTAATGAAAGAAGTCCAAGTAAATCTCCTAAATCAATTTAAGAAGATAAAGGAAAATATGCATAAAGAGCTAAAGGATTTTAAGGAGACAGTAAATGAACATAAAGAAAAGTTTGAAAGTATAAAAAGAAACATAACAGAAATTATTGGGATGAAAGGCACAATAGTAGAAATTGAAAATATACTAGAGGCATACAACTGCAGATTTGAACAGGCAGAAGAATGAATTAGTGTACTAGAAGACAGGACAATTAAAACCATATAGTCAGAAGAACACGTAGAGAAAAGAATAGAAAAAATGAGCTATATCTTAGGGACTTGAGTGACAGAACAAAGCACACAAACATACACATCATGGGTGTTGCAGAAGGAGAAGAGAAGGGAAAGTGGGCAGAAAGAATATTTGCAGAAATTTGCCCCAGAACTTCCTAACTCTTATGGAAAATATAAATACACATGCCCAAGAAGGGCAACATACTTCAAATAGATTAAATCCTAATAGACCTACTTCAAGGCATATACTAATCATAATGTCAAATGCCAAACATAAAGAAAGAATTCTGAAAGCTGCAAGAGAAAAGTGATTTGTCACATACAAGGATCCTTAATAAGACTAAGTGCAAATTTCTCATCAGAAACCATGAAGATGAGAAGGCAGTGGTATAATATATTGAAGGTACTGAAAGAGAAAAGCTGCCAGCCAAAAAGCCTTTATCTAGCAAAATTGTCCTGCAAAAATGAGGGAGAGTTTAAAATATTCAAAGACAACCATGAATCAGAATTTATGGGATGCAGTGAAGGTAGTGCTGAGAGAAAAATTTAGAGCCCTAAATGCTTACATTAAAAAAGAAGAAAGATCTAAAATCAAAGACCTGGGGGAACTAGAAATAGAATGCAAAACTAATCCCAAAGCAAGGAGAAGAAAAGAAAGATTAGAGCAAAAATAAATGAAATGGAGAATAAAATTAATAGAGAGAATTAACAAACCCAAAAGTTGGTTCTTTGAAAAGACCAATAAAATTGACAAACCCTTCGCTAGACTGACAAAGAAAAAAAAAGAGGGAGTATACAAATAAATAAAATCAGAAATGAGGGGGGGGACGTTACTATTGACCCCATAGAAATAAAAAGGGTCATAAGAAGATAATATGAATAGTTGTATGACAACAAATTAGACAACCTAGATGAAATAAACTAATTCCTAGATACACATGAACCACCTACACTGACTCAAGAGAAAATATAAGACCTCAACAGACCAATTATAAGTAAAGAGATTAAATCAGTCATCAAAAACCTCCCAACAAAGAAAAGCCCAGGACCAGACTGCTTCACAGGTGAATTCTATCAGTTGTTCCAAGAAGAATGATCCTGCTCAAACTTTTCCAAAAAACTGAAGATGAACACTTCCTAATTCATTCTTTAAGGCCAACATCACCATAATACCAAAGCCAGATAAGGACACCACAAGAAAACACCAATTTCTTTTATGAATACAGGTGTAAAAATCCTTGACAAAATACTTGCAAATCAAATCCAACAGCACATTAAAAGTAGTATCCACCATGGTCAAGTAGCTTTTATCCCACGTTTGTAGTTGTGGCTCAACATAAAAAAATTTATTAATATAATATACCACATTGCCAAAATGAAGGGGAAAAAAACACATGACCATCTCCATTGCTGCAGAAAAGGCAATGACAAAAATCCAGCATCCTTTTCTTGATAAAAATACTTCAAAAGGTGGGGATCAAAGGAAACTTCATCAACATGATAAAGGGAATATATGAAAAATCCACAGCTGACATCACCTTTAATTGTGAAAGACTGAAAACTTTCTGACACCAGTATTATTCAACATAGTACTGGAAGTTCTAGTCAGAGCAGTTAGGCTAGTAAAAGAAATAAAAGGAATTGGAAAGGAAGCAGTAAAACTTTTCCCATTTGTAAAATGTCACGATTCTATATATAGAAAGTTCTGAAAATCTACAGCAAAGCTATTAGAGCTAATAAACTGTATCCCTCAGTAAAGTGATGGGATACAAGATCAACATGCAAATATTGCAAGTGCTTCTATATACTAGTAATGAGGAATCTGAGTAGGACATCAAGAAGAAAAATTCTATTTACAATAGTAACTAAAAGAATTTAAAATCTAGGAATAAATTTAACTAAGAATATAAGGACTTTTACTCAGAAAACTATAAAACATTGCTAAAAGAAATCAAAGAAGACATTCTGTGTTCATGAATTGGAAGACTAAATATCATCAAGATGTCAATTCTACCCAAAATCATTCACAGATTCGATGCAACCCCAATCAAAATGCCAATAGCCTACTTCCTAGAAATGGAAAAGCCAATTATCAAATTTATTTGGAATGGTAAGTGTCCCTGAATAGCCAAAAAAATCTTGAAAAGGAAGAATGAAGTTGGAGGGCACCACTTCCTTACTTTAAAGCATATTACAAAGCTACAGTGCTCAAACTAGCATGGCATTGACACAAGGACAGATATATTGACCAATGGAATTGAATTGAAAGTTCAGCAATAGACTTTACATCTATGGCCAGTTGATTTTTTTTTTTTTTTTTTGGCTTAAACGACAGGAATTTATTGGTTCACAATTTGAGGTTAGGAGAAATCCCAAAGCAGGTGTCAGCAAGGCAACGTTCTTTCACCAAAGACCGTGGTGTTCTGGGGCTGGGTGCCGGCCATCCTTGGTCCTTAGCCTTTCTATAGCATGACCATGTACATGGCAGCATCTGTCTTCTCTTTCGGATCCCACTGGCTTCCAGCTTCTGGCTTTCTCCATACATAGGGCATCCAGTAACAGGATTAAGACCCATCCTGCTTCAGTTGGGCCTCACCTCAACTGAAGTAACATTATCAAAAGTTCCTATTTACAATGGGTTCACACCTCTAGGGATGGATTCAGATAAAAAACATGTTTCTCCAGGGTACCTAACTCCAAGCCACTGCAGATATTTCAAAAACTGGAAGGTACGTCACACGTAAAACCATCCGTTGTGCATATTCTCATGCCAGAAAATGGTCAGCAATCTTGAATCTAAAGTTTGTTTTAAAGTATGTTTGGGGGAAGACCATGGGTTCTAGTCACAGATCTGGGTTCTATAACTTCGGTTCTGGTCACAGGTCTGTCTTTGCAGACGGTGTACCCTTCAGGAAATCATTAAAGCTTCCCTTTCTAACCTGGTGATTTCTCAAGATGATCTCAAATCTCTGTGATGTTAAAAGTGTTGGTGTGTTGGTGCTGGAGCCTGGCAGGGGAGTAGGCTCCTTGCTGTGTCCAGACTTCAGAGGTGTGATAGCTTTGTCATTGTCATCAGCAGCAGCGGCAGAATGGGCGCTATTCTTCAAAGACCTTCACAGTACCTGGTTTTTTTTTTTTGTTTTTTTTTTTTCCAATTGTCTCTCTCTGCAGATGCTTACTGTGCTATGGGTGGGAGGTGGAAAAAGGCTTACAAATAGCGTAAAAAACTTGACTGCAGCAGGAGGTGACATAGAATGGTGTAAAGAAAACAGGTGCTGAACTCAGACTGGTTTGGATTCTTTAACACTGTCAAGTGAGAGATGAGCGTAGTGAAAAGGAGAGAGGCTGCTTTCAGGTTGCACTAGGAATCTTCTCATCCAAATGGATCAAGACCAGCTGTTAGTGGGTTAATTAAACATGTGTGCATGCATCTTGTAAAGCAGGCTTTCTCTTTGAGTAAGAGATGAGTTTAGTATAGTCTTCCACAGTATAGATGATTTTCTGCTTTGGTTTTTTTCAAGTGGAGCAAAATCCTTGTGATTCTTTAAGCCACAGACGTTCCCTGGACTTCAAACCAGCACCTGCCTCCAGTCTCTTCTGGGTATAGCTTGGCAGGAGCTGCAGGAAAAAGAAGGAAGCAAGGCTATTTAGAATATGCACTGATTATCCAGAGGTTCCTTGCTGTTGGTGATCTGAAGAGACCAGGTTGCTATTTTCCTTGCTTGGCAATTTCTCATGCCTGTAGTACTTGAGAATCCAGATCAGATTCTTTCATATCTCTAGTCAAAGTCTGATCACTTTTTAAACAAGTTGCTGTATGGGGTAATGCTGACTTTCATAGTTTCAGTGCTCTAACTCTGAGTCGCAGGGGTCACATAAATACCCAAAGTTTCAGGAAATGACTCTCAAAATTTAGAAATAACAGTTACAACTAGGAATATATGTGCTGCCGTAAGAGCTTACAATCTAGGACACTTTACTATAGGCTCCACCCTGATAACCCATGTTCTGGATTTCAGTTCTCTGAGTTTGTATATTATAGTTATCCATATGAGTGAAGCATGATAAAATTTGCCTTTTTGTTTCAGGCATTTCATTCAACATACTGTCCTCAAGGTTCATTCACCTAGTTGCAGGCCTCACAACTTCATTCCTTCTTGAAGCCCCTCAGTAGTCCATTGTATGCATAGACCACAGTTCCCTCTTCCATGCCTCAGTCTTGTACTTTTAGGTCACTTCCATGCATTGCAAATCATGAACAGTACTACCATGAATACCAGCGTGCAACTGTGTCTCCACTCTTAGTACCTCCAGGCATAGAGCTAGCAACAGGGTTGCAGGATCATATGGCATCCCCACCCCTAGCCTCCTGTGGATCCACCAGGTTGCCTTCCAGAGGGGCTGCACCTCTCAGCTCCCCTACCAACAGTAAATAGGTATATCTCTTTCTCCACATTTTCTCTAGTACTTTTTTCTCTGTGTATATTTTTAAACAGTTTCATTTGCACATTATACAATCCAACCTAGATAAATACTCATGTCTTCACCACCATAATCTATATGAAGACATTTCCTTTTTTTCTGCAAAGAATCTACACACCTCCCCAATATCCCCTGCTTTTTGATGTTTAGTTTTGGCATTTCTCTTTGTTACATTCGGTGGAAACATATTACAGTGTTACTGTTACCTATACACCCTAGCTTGCATTGGTTGTATTTTTTTCTTGGATACCATCCCATTTTCAACATTCTGCAGGGTTGGCATTCATTTGTCCCCCCTCCCATGGAAAAACGTTTTTATTTTTGTACATTTAATCCCCATCATTGTCCACTATAGGCATTCGTAAGTTGTACTGTCTCTGTCTTTATCTTCTATCTTTCATTCTGGTGTCATACGTGTCCCCAGGCCCTTCTGCCTCAATCATACATTCAGTTCATTCAATGTACTTGTATTATTGTACTATGATCAGATAGTATTGTACTATCCATTTCAGAGGTTTTACAATCGGTCCTGCTCCACATTCTGTATTTCTTTAGCACCAAACACCCAATATCTACCCTCTTTCTATCCCCTAATAACCTGAGTTTAACTTTAATTCTCAAAATTCACTCATTAACATTAGTTCATATTAGTGAATCCATACAGTATTTGTCCTTTGGTTTCTGGCTAATTTCACTGCATAATGTCCTCAAGTTTCATCCATATTGTTATATGCTTCATGACTTTATTCTGTCCTACAGCTGCATAATATTCCGTCATATGTATATACCATAGCTTGTTTAGCCACTTATCCATTAATGGCTCTTGGTAATCACAAATAATGCTGCTATAAACATTGGTGTGCAAGTGTCTATTTGTGTCCTTACTTTCAGTTCCTCTGAATATATACCTAGTAATGGGATTGCTAGATTATATGGCAATTCTATACATAGCTTCCTGAGGAAATGCCAAACTACCTTTCAGAGTGATTACACCATTTTACATTCCCACCAACAGTGGATAAGAGTGATTCTTTCTCCACATCCTCTCCAGCATTTGCCATTTTCTGTACTTTTCTTTACAATGACCATTTTAGTGGGTGTGAGATGATATCTCATTGTGGTTTTGATTTACATTTTTCTAATAGTCTTTTGCGCTGGTTTGAAAGGAAGTATGCCCCCTAAGAAAAGCCATGTTTTAATATAAATCCCATTTCTTAAAGGTAGAATAATCCCTATTCAATACTGTATATTTGAAACTGTAATGAGATCATTTCCCTGGTTGATGTGATTTAGTTAAGAATGGTTGTTAAACTGGATTAGGGATGACATGTCTCCACCCATTTGAGTGGGTCTTGATTAGTTTCTGAAGTCCTATAAAAGAGGAAACATTTTGGAGAATGAGAGATTCAGAGAGATTCAGAGAGAGCAACACTACAAAGCAGAGAGTCCACCAGCCAGTGACCTTTGGAGATGAAGAAGGAAGATGCCTCCCGGGGAGCTTCATGAAACAGGAAGCCAGGAGAGAAAGCTAGCAGATGACGCCGTGTTCGCCATGTGCCCTTCCAGCTGAGAGAAGCCCTGACTGTGTTCGTCATGTGCCTTCTCACTTGAGAGAGAAACCTTGAACTTCATCGGTCTTCTTGAACCAAGGTATCTTTCCCTAGATGCCTTTGATTGGACATTTCTTTAGACTTGTTTTAATTGGGACATTTTCTCGGCTTTAGAACTGTAAACTAGCAACTCATTAAATTCCCCTTTTTAAAAGCCATTCTGTTTCTGGTATATTGCATTTCAGCAGCTAGCAAACCAGAACACCTTTGAAATTGAGCATCTTTTCTTGTGCCTTTTAGCCATTTGTATTTCCTCTTCTAAAAAGTGTCTGTTCATGTCTTTTGCCCATTTGTAAAATTGGGTTGTTTTTTTTGTTGTTGAGTTGTAGGATTTCTTTGTATATTCTGGGTATTAAACCCTTGTCTGATATGTGCTTTCCAAATATTTTTTCCTATTTCATACACTGCCTTTTCACTTTCCTGACAAAGTTATTTGGTGCAAAAAAGTGTTTCATTTTGAGGAGATCCCATCTATCCACTTCTTTTTTCATTGCTTGGCTTTGGCTCTAATGTTTAGGTCTTTGATGTATTTTGAGTTAACTTTTGTATAGGGTGTGAGATGTGGATCTTTTCTCATTCTTTTGCATATAGATATCCAGTTCTTCAGACACAGTTTTTTGAAGAGACTGCTCTGTCCCAGGTTGGTTGACTTGACCACTTTATCAAAGATCAGTTGTCCATAGATGAGATGGTCTATTTTTGAACTTTCAGTATCATTCCATTGGTCAGTATATCTATCTTTTTGCCAGTAGCTTTGTAATATGCTTTAAAGTTAGGTAGTATGAGGACTCCCACTTCATTCCTCTTTTTCAAGATATTTTTGGCTATTTGGGGCAACTTGCCCTTCCAAATAATTTTGGTTGTTGATTTTTCTATTTCTGCAAAGTAAGTTATTGGGATTATAATTGGTATTGCATTGAATGCATACATCAATTTGGGTAGAATTGACATCTTACCTATATTTGGTCTTTCTAGCCATGAACATGGTATGCCTTTCCATGTCTTTAGGTATTCCAATGATTTCTTTTAGCAATTTCTTATACTTTTCTGTATATGTCTTTTGTATCCTTAGTTAAATTTATTCCTAAAAATTTGATTATTTAGGTTGCTATTGTAAATAGAATTTTTTCCTTAATTTCTTCATCAGATTGCTCATTACTAGTATATAGAAACACTACTGATTTGGGGGTGTTAATATTGTACCCTGCCACTGTGCTGTACTTGTTATTAGCTCTAGTAGCTTTGCTGTAGATTTTTCAGGATTTTAGACATATAGTATCATATTACTTACAAAAAGTGAGAGTTTTACTTCTTTCTTTCCAATGTGGATGTCATTTCTTTTTCTTGTCTAATTGCTCTGGCTAGAACTTCCAGCACAATGTTAAATAATAATGGTGACAAGGGGCATCCTTGTCTTGTGTCTGATCTTGGAGGTAAAACTTTAAGTCTTTCCCCATTGAGACTGATACTAGTTATGGGTTTTTCATATATTCCCTTTATCATGTTCAGAAAGTTCCCTTTATTCCTATTCTTTGAAGTGTTTTCATCAAGAAAGGATGTTGAATTTTGTCAAATGCCTTTTCTGCATCATTTGAAATGATCATGTGGTTTTTCTGCTTTGACTTATTAATATAATATACACTAATTGATTTTCTTATATTGAACCAGCCTTGCATACCTGAAATAAATCCCACCTGGTCATGGTGTATAATTCTTTTAATGTGCTGCTGGATTTGATTTGCAAGAATTTTGTTGAGGATTTTTGCATCTATATTCATTAGAGAGATTGGTCTGTAATTTTCTTTTCTGCTAGTATCTTTGTCTGGCTTTGGTATGAAGGTTATGTTGGCTTCATAGAGTGATTCAGGTAGCCTTCCGCCTTCAATTTTTTTGAAGAGTTTGAGCAGGATTAGTACTAATTCTTTCTTGAATGTTTGGTAGAATTCACATGTGAAGCTGTCTAGTCCTGGACTTTCCTTTTTGGGAGCTTTTTGATGACTGATTCAATCTCTTTTCTTGTGATTGGTTTATTGAGGTCATCTGTTTCTTCTTGAGTCAATGTACGTTGTTCATGCCTTTCTAGAAAGTTACAATTTCATCTACATTGTCTAGTTTCTATTAGCAGCTAGCATATAATTGCTCATAGTATTCTCTCATTACCTTCTTTATTTTTGTGGGGTCAGTGGTTTTGTCCCTTCTTCCATTTCTGATTTTATTTATTTGCATCTTCTCTCTCTCTCTTTTTTTAGCTAAGGGTCCATTGATTTTGTTGATTTTCTTAAAGAACCAACTTCTGATTTTGTTGATTTTCTCTATTGTTTTCATATTCATTTCTGCTCTAATTTTGTGGTTTCTTTGTTTCATTTGCTTTGGGGTTAGTTTTCTGTTCCTTCTCTGGTTCTTCTGGGTGAACAGTTAATTCATCAGTTTTTGCTCTTCTTTTTTATTTTATTTTATTCATTTTTTTAATTAATTTTAAAAAATTAACACATTTAGAAATCATTCCATTCTACATATGCAATCAGTAATTCTTAATATCATCACATAGATGTATGATCATCATTTCTTAGTACATTTGCATCGATTTAGAAAAAGAAATAGCAAGACAACAGAAAAAGAAATAAAATGATAATATAGACAAAAAAATAAAAATAAAAAATACAAAAAATATATTAAAAAACTATAGCTCAGATGCAACTTCATTCAGTGTTTTAACATAATCACATTATTTTATTTAT
Source organism: Tamandua tetradactyla (assembly GCF_023851605.1). NCBI lineage: Eukaryota > Metazoa > Chordata > Mammalia > Pilosa > Myrmecophagidae > Tamandua > Tamandua tetradactyla. The sequence continues at coordinate 27,435,525 of NC_135343.1, read as the reverse complement.
TTATTTATTTTTGTATGCTATATGATGGGATCACATTTCATTATTTTTCCATGTGAGTATTCTGTTATTGCAGCACCATTTTTTTTTAATTTTGCTTGTTTGTTTTGCTTGTTTGCTTCTTTTGGGGAAATGCATGGACCAGGAATTGAACCTGGACCTCCCTCATGGCAGGCAAGAATTCTATCACTGAACTATCCTTGCACCCCTTCTTTCTTTTTTTTAATATAGGTATTTAAGACAATAAATTTCCCTCTCAGTACCACCTTTGCTATATTCTATAAATTTTAATGTTGTGTTTTCATTTTCATTTGCCTCAAGATGTTTTCTGATTTTTCTCTCATAACTTCTTTCTTGACCCACTGGTTGTTTAAGAGTGTGCTGTTTAGTCTCCATATATTTGTGAATTTTCTGGCCCTCTACCTATTATTGATTTCCAACTTCATTGTCTGAGAAAGTGTTTTGTGTAATTTCAATCTTTTTAAATTTATTGAGACTTGCTTTGTGACACAGCATATGGTCTATCATTGAGAATGATCCATGAGCACTTGAGAAAAAATGTGTATCCTGCTGTTGTGGGATGTAATGTTCTGTAAATGTCTATGAAGTCTATCTCACTTGTCATATTATTCAAAATCTCTGTTTCCTTATTGATCCTCTGTCTAGATGTTCTATCCATAGATGAAAGCAGGTAACTGAAGTCTCTAAGTATTATGGTAGAGTTGTCTACTTCTGTCTTCAGTGTTGTTAGTGTTTGCCTCATGCATTTTGGAGCAATCTGACTTGGTGCACAAATATTAATGATTGTCATGCCTTCTTATTGAATTTATTAATTTTATTTTATTGATAGTGTCCTTTTCTGTCTCTTTTAATTGTTTTACATTTGAAGTCTAGTTTGTTGATTTTAGTATAGCTACCCTTCCTCTCTTCTGATTGTTGTTTTCATGAAATATCTTTTCCCAACCTTTCACCTTCAACCTATTTTTGTCATTGGGTCTAAAGTGAGTCTTCTGTAGGCAGCATATAGATGGGTCCTGTTTTTTAATCCATTCTACCAGTCTATGTCTTATGATTGGGGAGTTTAATCATTAATGTTTATTGTTGCTACTGTAAAGCAGTACTTTACATTGTCTTTTGGATTTTATATGTCATATCTTTTTTCTCTCTTTTTTACATTTACTGATAGTCTTCATTTCTACATGCTTCTCCAGATCCCTCTCTCTGGTATTTTCCTATCTGCCTGTAGTGCTCCCTTTAAGTATTTCTTATAGAGCCAGTCTCTTAGTCACAAATTCTCTCAGTGATGGTTTGTCTGAAAATATTTTGATCTCCCCCTCGTTATTTTTTATTTTCACCCCTTATTTTTGAAGGACAGTTTTGGTGGGTATAGAATTCTTGGAATTTTTTCTCTTTCAGGTACATAAATATATCATACCACTGCCTTCTCACCTCCATGGTTTCTGCTGAGAAATCCACACATAATCTTATTGAGCTTCCCTTATATGTGGATTGCTTTTCTCTTGCTGCTTTCAAAACCCTCTCTCTGTCTTTGATATTTGACATTCTGACTAGTAAATGTCTTGGAGTAGGACTGTTTGGATCTATTCTATTTGGTGTATGCTGTACTTCTTGTATTTATAATTTTAGTCTTTCATAAGAGATGGGAAATTTTCGGTGATTATATCCTCTATTAGTTTTTCTGCTCCTTTTTCCTTCTCTTCTCCTTCTATAACACCCATAACATGTATATTCAGGCACTTCATCTTGTCATTCAATTCCCCGAGACCCTGTTCATACTTTTCCATTCTTTTCCCTATCTTTTCTTTTGTGTGTTAGATTTCAGATGTCCTGTCCTTTAGTTCACTAATTCTTTATTCTGCCTCTGCAAATCTGTTGTTGTAGATCTTCATTGTTTTCTCCATCTCTTCTATTGTGACTTGCATTCTCATAAGTCTGTGCTTGTTTTTTCAAACTTTTTAGTTCTTCTTTACATTTGTCCAATGTCTTCTTTATATCTTCCCTCAAATCTTTGATTTTATTTTTGATGAGATTTTCATGTCTGTTTGAACATCCTGAATTAGTTGTTTCAACTCCTGAATATCATTTTAACTTTTGGTTTGTTCCTTTGACTGGGCTATATCTTTGATTTTCATAGTATGACTTGTTATTTTTTTGCTGGCATCTGGGCATTTGCTTTCCTTAATTAATTTATTCTGGAGGTTGTTTTAACTCTTTTACCTAGGGTTTTCTTGTTTGACGGCTTTATTCTCTATTCATTCTTTAGCATTCAGTTCAACTTATCCTAGACCTCTAGCATAGGTTCTGTTTAACTAATCAGAATTTTTCAGCTCTTGCTTTTCTGTTTCTTGCCCTGCCTATATGGCTCCTTTGTTTTTAAAGGGTCTCCTCAGATATAATTGACTCCAGCTAGATTTCCCCAGAGCAGACAGGTCCATGTCTCAGGAGGAGAGAGAGTAGCCAGTACCAAGTTTCCTTGGGGTTAGACCCAGCAGCTTGTCAACATTTCCTATGATGCCTGTAGACTCTGTACATTTCCTATTCTGCCCAGCATGTGGTGCTTGCCTGCTCACAGCTTCTTACCAGTGTAAAGTGATGTGGTGACTTTAATTTCAACACCTGTCCCTGTCAGGGGTATGGTTGAGACTGAGGCTGCAGTAGGAGGTGGGCTTTGAATGCTTATGTTTTCTAGCCCCTGGGGCTTGAATTCTGTCAAGGAGAGCTTCCACTTGAGCTGGGCCCCAACCACCCCTTCTTAGGGAAGATATACCCTTTAGGGAATAGTCCACCTGACTATTTACTTTGTCTCTCAGGCATGGCTCAATTCTGCCCTTGCCTGGGGCACTGCTGGAGCCTAAGAGTGCTTGCAGTTCTATCTAATGAGCTGTTAAGAAGTTAAGAAAAAAAAAAAGTCTTTCCAGAGCTGGACTTCTGTTCCTGGATTTGCCAAACAGGAGCTGGGGTTGGTATATGGCTCGTGTCCCCAGGCCAGATGTGCCCCCTTTTTGGGGGTCCAGGCCTTTTCCAGCATTTTGTGCTGTCCAACTCAAAAAGCTGTTTTTTTGCTTGTTTATTTTATTTTTCTGTCAGCTTCTTCTCTGCCTGGGCAAAAACTGTTGGTTTCTTTAGTATTTACTCTAGGATTATCTGTGCTTGGGGCCTGTTTTCAGCAGCCAGAATTTCTTAATAATTCCACAATTGGAGCTTGGTTTAACTAACTCTTTGTTACTTGTTCCCTGGGGGACCCAGCCTGCTGTGCCCATGGGGGAGGGGCACTGGCCTCTGCAGCTTAGGAGACTTACATTTCTTTGTGGTATCTCAGCCGTTCCACCTGTTCCAGACTAGTGTATGATTTGTGCCTGGTCACTGCTGTCCTCCCAGCAGTTGTTCCATACGGTTCCTAGCTATTTACTAGCTGCTCTGGAAGACAAAATAAATTCCACACCTCACTATGCCGACTGGCCAACTCATTTTTTTTGGCTTTTTTTTTTAATTGTCAAAACAAAATAACACACAGACATAAACATTCTTAACATATGAACATTCCATACTTAATGTACAATCAGTGGCTCATGATATCCTCACATAGTTGTATATTCATCACCATGGTCATTTCTTAGAACATTTGCATCACTCTAGAAAAAGAAATAAAAAGAAAAAAGAAGTGCTCACTTCGGCAGCACATATACTAAAATTGGAACAATACAGAGAAGATTAGCATGGCCCCTGCGCAAGGATGACACGCAAATTTGTGAAGCGTTCCATATTTTTATGATATGTTGAATCCCTCACCACCACCTTTTTTTTTTTAACCAGGGAAGTCTGTTGAAATAAAACATACAGTCTGACAGACAAAAAAAAAAAAAAAAAGAAAGAACTTAAACATACCATACCCCTTACCCCTCCCTCTCATTGACCACTAGTATTTCCATCCACCCAATATATTTTAACCTTTGTTCCCCCTATTTTTTTTCTTTACCCCTTACCATTCCCTTTCATTGAGTGCTAGTGTTTCAATCTACTCAATTTAACATTTGTTCCCCTTATTATTTATTTATTTTTAATCTATATTTTTTACTCATCTGTCCATACTGTAGATAAAAGGAGCATCAGACACGAGGTATTCACAATCGCATAGTTGCACTGCGAAAGCGCCATCATTATATAATCATCTTCACAAAACATGGCTACTGGAACACAGCTCTACAGTTTCAGGTACTTCCTACTAGCCTCTCTAAAACATCTTAAACTAAAAAGGAGGTATCTATGTAATCCATAAGAATAACCTTCAGGATAACCTCTCAACTCTGTTTGAAATCCTTCAGGCATTGACAATTTATTTTGTCTCATTTCTCTCTTCCCCCTTTCAGTCGAGAAGTTTCCCTCAATCTCTTGATGCTGAGTCCCACATTGCCAGGGAGGTTTACACCTCTGGGAGTCAGATCACAGGTAGAGAAGGGGAAGGCAGTGAGTTTGCTTGCCATGTTGGCTGAGAGAGAGAGAAAGAGAGAGAGGCCACATCTGAACAACAAAAGAGATTTTTTGGGGGTGACTCTTAGGAATAATTTTAAGTAGTCTTAGCTTATCCTTTGCGGGGATCAGTTTCATAGGAACAAACTCCAAGACTGAGGGCTCAGCCAATTGATTTGTTGTCCCTACCACTTGCGAGAATATCAGGAGTTCTCCAAAAGGGGAAGTTGAATTTTCCCCCTTTCTTGCAATTACCGCAAGGGGACTTTGCAAATACGTTTTTACTCACTGTTCAAATCACTCTGGGATTTATTGGGGCACCACACTGGACAAACCTACAAAATCTCATGCCCTATTCAAGGCTCCATGTATTTATGGTGTTCAATTAACCTGTCCATATATGTTACATTAGGAAATGCACTAATCAAAATATAAATTTTGTACCAAATAAACATTTCTTGCTTTAGTCTCTCACAGAAATTGAAGTTTTAAAGTATGAATGACCATCTATTTTCAACACCCTGCAATATTGACATTCCTTTGATATTCCTCATGCAAAAGCATTTTTTAATTTGTATATTTTAGTCACTAGCATTGTACAGTTTAAACATTCCTAGATTATACCATCTCAGTCTTTATCTTCTATCTTTCCTTCCGGTTTCATATGTGTCCCCAGCCTTCCTGCCTCCATCATTCTCGCATTCAGCTTTATTCAGTGTACTTATATTATTGTGCTACAACCAGGCAGTATTGTGCTACCTGTTTCTGAATTTTTACAATAAGTCCTGTTGTATAATCTGTATCCTTTCAGCTCCAATTACCCAATATCTCTACACTATTTCTTTCTCCTGATGACCTCTATTCTTAACTGAAATTCTCCAAGTTCATTCATTATTGTTAGTTCATATCAGTGAGACTATACAATATTTGTCCTTTTGTTTCTTGGCCAACTCATTTTTGATAAGGCTACCACGTTCAGTCAACTGAGAAGAAATAGTCTATTCAACAAACGGTGCTGGGAGAATTGGATATCCATATTCAGAAGAATGAAATAGGACCCTATGTCACACCAAATTTAACTCAAAATGTGTATAGACATAAATTAAGAACCAAGAGTTTAAAACTTGTAGAAGAAAATGTAGGGAAACATCCTCAGGATCTTGTGTTAGGCAATGGATTCTTAGACTTTATACCCAAAGCACAAGCAATGAAAGAAAAAATAAATAAATGGGACTGTCACAAAAGTGAAAGTCAACCTACTCACTGAGAGAAAGTATTTGGAAACCACATATCTGATAAAGTCTTAATATCCAGAATATATAAAGAAATCCTACAGTTCAACATAAAAAGACAAGCAACCCAACTAAAGAAATGGGTAAAAGATTTGAATAGAAATATCTCCGAAGAGTATATACAAACAGCCAATAAGCACATGAAAAGATACACAACATCAGTAGCTTTTAAGAAAATGCACATCGAAACCCCAATAGTATACCATTTTATATCCACTGGAATGCTGCTAGTAAAAAAAAAAAAAAAAAAGAACTACAAGTGTTGGAGAGGATGTGGAGAAATAGGAATGCTCATTCATGCAGGTGGGAACGTAAAATGATACAGCTCCTGCACGCTGTCCTGGAAGACAGTTTGGCAGTTCCTCAGGAAGCTAAATACAGAATTACCATATGACCTGGCAATCCTGCTACTAGGTATATATCCAGAAGAATTGAAAGCAGGGACTCAGACAGATATTTGCACGCCTGACATTCACAATGACGTTCACAATTGCCAAAAGATGGAAGCAACCTACGAGTTCATCGACCAATGAATAGATCAACAAAATATGGTATACACATACAGTAGAATATTGCTCAGCCATAAGAATTAATGAAGTCCTGATATGTGCGACAACATGGAAGAACCTTGAGGACATCACAAAATAATAAGCCAAACACAAAAAAACAAACATTGTATGAACTTACTGATATGAACTAATTATAATAGGCAAACTTACAGTGTTAGAATCTGGAATATAAGTTAACAGGGGATAGACTGGAGTTAGAGAATGGGGGGGTGGATGCTTAATTTTCCAGAATTTCTATTTAAGTTGATTGTAAAGGTTTGGAAATGGATGGTGGCGATGGTAGCACATTATTGTGAGTTTAATTAGCAGTGCTGAATTATATAGGTAAATGTGGTTAGGAGGGAAAACCTTAGGTCGTATATGTTACTAGAATAAAAATTAAAATATAGAACATAAGACTGTATAGCACAGTGAACCTTACTCTAGATGATGGACTATAGTGAATTGTACAAGTACAAAAGCCTTTCATGTATTATAACAAATGTGTAACACTAATACAAGGTGTTTATAATAGGGTGGTGTACGGGGAAAAATACACCTCATGTAAACTCTAGATGAAAGTTAATAGTACTACTTTAATCATCTTTTATAATTGTAAAAAACAGTACAATTACGAAAAAGTGCTATCATCAGTTGTGACAAATGTTCCATACCAATGTAAGTTGGTAGCGAGTGCTGTGTGGGAATCCTATATTTTATGCATGATTGTTCTGTAAACCCACATCTTCTCTAATAAAACAAATTTTTTTTAAGAAACTATCCCTTATCAAGTAGTAATATCAATAATTGTCTTATTTTTTCCAACTATGTCTGTGTAAGGCCAAATTTTACTCATGTATGTAAATTAAAACAACACATTACAAAAGATTGAATGCAGAAGCAGATGGGAGAACCCAGCTGTGCTGTGTTAAACTAGGCTCCAAAGAAATCAGCAAATATGTATAACAATGCCTCTCTTTTCATTAATTATTCTGTTTTAGAAAATACAGCCATTTTTCATAAAATATTATTTATATTAACACATGATGGGCTTATTAAATTATTTTAATAAGTATTTTTAAATTTATTCGTTTTAATTTCTAATATAGTAAATAGTAATAGCTAAGTATAAAGGGATCCTGAAATCAAAAAGTTTGAGAACCACTGACCTAGAAGATCAGCATAAATTACAGAAGAGGTACTGTGAACCTGATCTCTTCAAAGCAAATATGGGATACACCCTTTCCTTATATAAAAACATCAATGATCACGTTTGGATAGTGCTTTGTACTTTTCAAAGTACTTTTATATGCATCAGCAAATTGAGCAACATTATAGTTCTGGTTTCATTTTCTCCTTATTTTATTAAAGAAAATTGAAGTCCAGAGTAATCAGGCAGTTTATTCTGGGTCAGAGAGCCAGTGACAGTCCTGGGCTCTGACCGCATATTTTCCAGTTTCCAATTTCACAACATTCTGTAATAATCCTTTAAACATTCAGAAACAATTTGAAATCAATTAATATGTGAAGAGTTCAAATTACAAACAATTTTAGGAATAGGTTTATTAAGTTACTTTCAGGTAATATACATTTAAACTCAAGTATAGACTCAAATCATATTTATGCTGTTCATGTTGAATATGCAAATTATTTTAACTTATGAATTAGTGATGACTAAATGCTTTTTTTTATAACTTCTTTATATCTGTGCATTGCATTAAACTGAACTGTATGAAACTGTTCTATCATTTTATCTTACGAAAACTGCAATTTCATTTGGCTCAATCCAGTACAATTTTAAAAGCATAGAAAAGATTAATGAAGTCTATTAAATTAGGTTAAAAGTTACATAAACAGTAAAGAAAAATAAACTGAAAAATAAGAGTCCTTCTGTAAATCCCAATTTTTTGTCTCAAACTTCTAAGGTAAATACTATTAACAATTTCTGTCTTTCCTTCTAGTTCATGTGTACTAAGCAAATTACTCTGCAAATTCTTTTTTTCCCTTGATATGTTTAGATACCAGTCCATTCAATTAATATAATTCTATTCCTTTTGTAGTTCTATAAGTATATTGAAGGGTATACCATGACTTATTGCTGAATTAAAAGAATGATTGAAGTACAACATACACGTAAGAAAGTACATGATCTTCAAGTTTAATTCTTTTCTACGTGCCTGTATACATGTGTCTGTGTATTAATTTCTGCATGTGCATGTACCTGTATAACACCATCCAGATAACGGACAGAACATTTCTAGAATCCTAAAAGCCTCCATCAGGCCCCTTCCCAGTCGGCAACTACCTCCCAACCCAGCAACTGTTGTTCTGATTTCTATCACCATAGAACAGTTTTGCTTATTCTCAAACTTCACATAAATGGAATCATAAATACCCATTTTTGTGCCTTCTTTCTTTTGTTCAGCATCAGTTCTCTGCTATTGGTCCACACTCTTGTGTGCAGCAGTACTTGTTTTTATTTTTGCTGTATAGTTTTCATTACAGAAATTTATTCACTTTATTGTTGATGGACATTAAGTTTTATTTTTTAACTTTTTAGATATTTTTAATATAATCATTATGAACATTCTTTACATGTCTTTTGGTGGACATATCAATTCATTTTATTTGCTATATTCCTACTTGATTTCATTTCGGTTTAAATGTGTGACTATACCTTTTAAAGGCAGCCCTTTACAAAGGAAGTACAACACACTCATCACACTAGCAAATAGTGCTATAAAGTAGATGGGTAAAATACAGAAGTTATAAGGGAAATTTAAGAAAATATCTTTTAGTTGTAGAAATGTAAAGAAATGCATAAATGAAAATGAATGCTCTATTAAATGCTATTTATATGAGCTGGATATTAATGAAGGATTCGTTTCTCCATGCAGAGACCCTGGATAGAGAAGACATTCTATAATAAGAGTACAGCCGGTATCTTTTTCAGGCTAAAGATATCAATCAGTAATATACCAGCTAAACTTATCTCTATGATTTCATTTGCATTCTTTCCAGCATATGGCTACTGACTTATTTTGAGTATACTATTTAAAAAATCCATATAATACATACATTCTAAGTAGAAAAATTGAAGCTGTCAATCTAGCAATAGATTAATATTAATCTAATCTGATATTCAATCACTTTCAGATAAGTAATTCTTAATAAAGAAAACTGCACTAGGAGATAATCTCTATATTTATATAAATGAGACTTTCTATTTTCAATTATATGTTTTATTTAAGGAATTTTACATTAAATAATGAATTGGATTTCTGGTTAAAGTAAAAATTTACTAGTAAACTGTTTTATTTCTCTCTGATGAGCATCTTTTAATAAATTAGCACACTCTTCCAATCTTAATATTTTGGCATAGGAATCAAATTTATTTTTTGATGATTTAAGATTTTTTGTTTTTATCACTTTAAATATCAATGATTGTTACAGCAGTGCTGTAGATGTAGATGGGCTAAATGACTCTGGAAGTCATCCAGAGCATGATCTGGAAGCTACTTTTAAAATTAAACTTCTACTATCATGTGTTTTCCTATCATTTACAACTTTTTTCCTAACTATAGAATATTGAAAGGTATAGTTATTTGAGAGTTCTAGCGCGGTGGTTAGTTGATATTTTACCTAACTCATATCTTTAAAATCAGATATTAATTAAAATGTCATGTAGCATATCATAAACAAAACAAAATTTAAAAGTACTATATTACTTTGTTTTACCGAAAACGTACTCAGTATAATTCTTAGCAAACTATCATTTTTTCCTTTTTTAATTTTTTAAGCACACTAAAGAACATGCTCTTAACATTTAAATCATTCTAGCATTATTACCTCTGTTTTGAAACATAAACATAATTCTGTTTTTTTCATTGCTCTAAACCATTATTATTAATAATCTTAAAATTACTGGAAATAGGGCTGTGAGTGTGGTTATTTTCTTTTGAATAAGCATTGAGTGACCAAAGTATGTGTGTGTGTATTTGTGCATTTGTGTATTAATATATATGCATATATATACAAAAATATATATTTGGCTTAAATGGTGGGAATTTATTTATTGGCTCACAGTTTCAGAGTCCAGAAGACCAAACAAAGGCACTGGCAAGCCAGTGCTTTCTCCCAGGGTTGGTAAGCATTCTTTTTTTTTCTGATTTTAATATTTTTATTGTAAAACCTTAACATACAAACATTCTTGACACACAAACATTCCATACATGGTGTACAATCAATGGCTCACAATATCATCACGTAGTTGTGTATTCATCACCATGATCATTTTTTTGAACATTTGCATCACTCCAGCAAAAGAAATAAAAAGAAAAAAAACTCATGCATACCATATCCCTTATCCCTCCCTCTCATTGACCACTAGTACTTCAGTCTACATTGGTAAACATTCTGGTGCTGGTTGCTGACAGTCCTGGGGTTCCTTGGTTTGTATTTCTGTCTCCAGAAATGGAGATGGCAATGTCCTCTCTTTCTGGCAATGGTGACTTCTGGGTCATCTTTTTAAAGTCCCTTATAATTTAGATTAAGGTCCACCCTCATTCAAGTGGGCCATACCTTAACCACAAATAATGTCTACAAGAAGTCTGTATGGATTTACACCCACAGTAGAGTAGATTAAGATTAGGAACATGTTTTCTTCTAGTGTACATAATTCAAACTACCACAGCGGAATGGAAGGATGGGCAGGAATGAACTATATACTCCTCCATTCAACACCTGCAATGAGCGTCAACCATCTGCAAACACAAGGAATTGCAACCGCAAAGAAAGCATAAGAGATCTCGGATCTGGTGGAACTGATGTTCCAGCTGGGGAGACAACCCGTTCTGCTCCAGACTTACAGGGCTTCCTTCTCTTCCTCAGAGAGCCCAGAGGCTCAGAGGGCTCCTCCTCCTGCAACACGCTCCAGCCACTCTGGAATACTTGCTGTCCCTTAACATGCGACCGGCCTCTCTCCTGCAGCCCCCCAGACAATGGCTTTGCCTCTGCCTGCAACAGTCTGCCCTTAAAAACCCTACAGTCTGCCCTTATAGACCCTACTTCCAACCCAGTCACTTGCAAAGAGCTGGTCCTTCCCTGCTGCCCTCCCCTCCTGCTACTCCCAGTCTCGCTGCCCGGTTTTGTCGTCTTTGCTGCAGGTAACATCCACTGAAGTCATCTTCCCAAAGTGTATTTTTTAAATAAAGTATCAACTGTGGTCATTTATGAATGAGAAATGATTTAAAGCGCTGGAGACCACACATTGCTCTTATGAGCTCAGGACCTAACTGCCTACTTGACCTGTCTGCTTCCACATCAGTAACTCAGCAGGTCTAAAGTAGAATCCAGGCCCCCACCCCTTTGGGGGTTGCCACTCTCCCTCACCACTTCCCATCTGATCCTCTTAGACTTCCTCACTTTAGACAGAGGCAAACCCACCTTCTCTGTTGTTTAAGCCAGAATCCCAATCTTCTCTCTGATTTTTCTCTTTTCCTGGCCCCACATCCTGTTCCTCAGCAAATTTTGTCAGTTCCCCTTCATAACCATATCTCATTGGTTCTCTCCTCCCCATCTCACAGCAACCGCAGTCCCCAGGCCACCATCTTCTCTTGCCCAGGCTTCCACATTTGCCTGCTTCCTGGGGACATTTCTTTTACCACTCTCTGTTCTCCACACAGCAGTCAGAGTAATCTTTTAAAAACACAATCTAGTGTTACTCTACTACAACCCTTACCATTATGCTTCAAATAAAATTCAGCTCTTTACCATGGTCTGCTAATCCCACATGACGGGGCTCTGTTAACCTCTCCACCACCATCTGGGGCCATTACGTTCTAGGGACACGGCCTCCTTTTGATTCCTGAACATGCCAAGTAAACTCTTCCCTACCTTCTCACTTTCCTCTCCTTAGGTTATACCCACCTAACTTGTCCCTTTCTCAGCATCCCATATTCAACTTAAATGTAACCTCCTTAGATAAGCCTTTCTTTATCTTCCCTCCTAACTAGCCCACCATCTTCTATTCCTGCACTCTTTTTTACATACTAGTGTTTACCAAATATCATAATTATATATTTGTTCATTTTTTTGTTTATCTTCTTACTTGTAGAAAGAAGGTGGGATTTCATTCAACTGACCCAAGCCAAAAATTACAGTGGCTGAGAGAGACCATAGTTTATTTTTTCTCTCATATAAGCCAAGTTTAAAGGTTGGTAGATCAGGGTTAGTAAGATACCTTGAGAGACGTGGGCTCCTTTTATCTAGTGGCTCCATCAGTTTAGCCTGTGGCTGTCATCTCACAGGAAGGTAAATGTTGTCTTTATTCAAGGTGAGGAAGTTATATACTGTGCTGGTTTGAAAGGAAATATGCCCCCTAAGAAAAGCCATGTTTTGATATAAATCCCATTTCAAAAAGGTAGAATAATCCCTATTCAATACTGTATATTTGAAACTGTAATGAGATCATCTCCCTGGTTGATGTGATTTAGTCAAGAATGGTTGTTAAACTGGATTAGGGGATGACATGTCTCCACCCATTTGAGTGGGTCTTGATTAGTTTCTGAAGTCCTATAAAGGAGGAAACATTTTGGAGAATGAGAGATTCAGAGAGAGCGACATTACAAAGCAGAGAGTCCACCAGCCAGCGACCTTTGGAGATGAAGAAGGAAGATGCCTCCCAGGGAGCTTCATGAAACAGGAAGCCAGGAGACAAAGCTAGCAGATGATGCCTTGCTTGCCATGTGCCCTTCCAGCCGAGAGAGAAACTGTGACTGTGTTCGCCATGTGCCTTTCCAGATGAGAGAGAAACCCTGAACTTCATCGGCCTTCTTGAACCAAGGTATCTTTCCCTGGGTGCCTTTGATTGGACATTTCTATAGACTTGTTTTAATTGAGACATTTTCTCAGCCTTAGAACTGTAAACTAGCAACTCATTAAATTCCCCTTTTTAAAAGCCATTCCATTTCTGGTATATTGTATTCCAGCAGCTAGCAAACTAGAACATATACACAGTTAAAAATTGTGAATTCCCTAATGAAATGATTGATTCACAAAGGATTATCAACTGGCATTAAAACTTTTAGGTGAATGGCTAATGAGAAAAGAACAATCATAAGGTGCCAAAGAAACTATGCACAGATTACTTTTTGACCATGGGGAGAAAAAAATAGCTTTGTAAGTGTAGAAGTCAGGATGTCATACTTAATCCAGTGGCCAAACTTGGCATCATTTGTGGCAAGGCAACCAAATGCTCCGTTTCGTGGTGTGATGCGATATGAGGTATTCCATACCACTTTTGCTGAAATGTTAAATTTGAATTTAACTGGTCCTTAAGCTCTAACTTCCAGTTTTACAGGAATTACAAGGGATAGAGAAACAAACTAAATGATACATTTAGCATTGAAGCAACCAAACAAATTCAGATATTCTATAGAATAATTGTCCCTGTCTCTGTCTCTATCTCCTTAACACTCAGGATCACGAGTAAGGGACTACTCTACTTTAAAGATACTGAGGGGCCATAACAGCCAAATGTAATTTGTGGTCCTCAATTGGATCCTAGTTAGGACAAACTAGATGTACAAGACATTATGTGATCAACTGAGAAAATTTCAATATGAGTGTGTAAAAAACAATGACATGCTATTACAAAATTGCTATTCACATTGTTTGTTGTGATTATGTCATTTTGGCTATGTAGGAAAATGTTCTTTTATTTCAAAGATGCACACTAAAATTTAGGGGGAGGATATCACAGTAATATCTATTTAAAATTCTTGAGCCAAACAAATTGGGGGTCTATTTCTATGAAAGAAAGGTATATGGGATTAGAGGCCAACAAGAATCTTTGACACATTTCCACCCCTAGATTGCAAATTGCATGAGAACGGGGATTGCGCCTATTTTGCTCAATCACTACCTAGTGCATGCCCAGTATGGAGCTAGCACTCCATATATATGTATTAAATAAATAAATGCATGAGAATGGGAAGTGAATGTAGAAATGACCCATTACGTCCACTGACTTTAGGAATTCAGCAGACATGGCTCAAGAGGTTATTGCATTTGAAATAGGTGCAGCTGAAACATAATAACCATGACCTAAAAAAAAGGGGAATTGTTAAAAAAAAAAAAAAAAAAAGGTGGGACAGGCAATGGTGGCACAGTGGCAGAGTTCTTGCCTGCCATGCCGGAGACCTAGGTTCAGTTCCTGGTGCCTGCCCAAGCAAAAAATAATAATAATAATAAATAAAAAAGAGGAAAAGTAAGGAGGTGGTGCCAAGAAAAAACTAAAGGTAGGAAATAGTAAAATAATAATTAATAGAATTTTGTTATTACTTTTGCTGCCCCATAACCCATTCCATTTGGAGTTCAGGGTGTTGAACTGGCCTTTTATAATAAAAGAAAAATAACCAAATATAGAAGATAAATTTAGCATGTTTTGAGGAGATTGTTAGAAATAAAAGTCACTATATTTTCTCCTGCTCACTCCCCGCCTTCTTTCTCTTACTACTGATGTAGTAAGATAGCCAGGCGTCCACTTGCTGACCACAGTTCCAACCTGTTAGCCAATAGCATTCCACAAGGAGAGTTTCCCTTTGCCAGCATCTTCAGTGAATGAAAAAGTGTTACATTTCTACTATGTGTGTTAAGTACTTAGAGAAAAAAGGAAAAGGAAGAAAACCAATTACCTTTAAATCATAAATCTTGTCCTCCAGAATCAAGATCAACATATATCAAACAAAAATAAAAATCCCAACAATACATTGCCTTTCTATGGTGATTTACATTTACAAAGAGCTTTACAACAAAATTTCATTTATTCCCTTGCAGAGTGGCTAGAGGAGAAAAGATGAATTGTCTTGCTCAAAGCCATCTCTGTACTTCAGAAATAAATCTGGCAATAGAACCCATCTGTTCTGACTCCTTGTCTTTCATTCTTTACACATTGCATTACCTCCTAAAAACCAAAACTTAAACCAGTATTGCAGTTTTAACTATACAGTGTGCAAGGACAACTAAATTACCATGTGATGATGGACCGAAATAAGTCTTGGCTGAAGGGATGATTTCTAAAACTTCCTGTCTTTTTGGACTTTTTCCCCCATTTTTCTTAGCAACCAAGAAGCACCCCTTTGTTTTCCTTCCTTTTTTTTTATCTAATCTCCACCAACAGCAGATCCAGTATGAGTTGCTGATCACCTAGGGGGAAAGAAAATCCCCAATACCCCCAACTGTGCTGAATATTGCAAGAGGTGCTTTGGCATTCTACTATGAGAACCTCATCTAAAATTTCACTTACAGAACTGAAGCTGTGAAAAGCATAGATGAGGCTGAAAGTGGCAGGTAGCTGGCATGTATACCATGGAATTTCTGTATGGGTGAAAAAATAGATCTGCAATATTGCGTGGTACATTTAACATTATCACCACCCACATGTTCAGTTGAAAGCTGTTCGTAGCTGAGCAGAAACCCCTGATCCCCTCCTACGTCACATCTCAGCTGAGTTTGTGTGTGAGCCGTGGGCAGCTTCATCAAGAATATTTGTGCCCTTTACCCAAAACAAGCTTTCCAACTGTGCAACACTTGTAGAATCTATAAAGTAGAGGGTTAATTTAGAAATATTTCATAATAAATGAATACTAAAAAAAATCAATTTAAAAAGTGTTTTCTCTTGCTCTTCCCTCTCCTTTATCCTCTATTATTTCTAACTAGTCCCTGAGGCCTATTGTTTTTTTAAGCCACTCAAAGACACCCCTTACTCCACTCTCATTACCCTGGTTTAAGTTCTGTTTACCTTTGCTACTACAAAAGACCTCTGAACTATTCTCATCATCCGTTCCCTCTTTGACTTTCTCCAAGCTGTTCTTAACATTTTCTGAATCATTTTATTGCATCAAGTTCTTCTCTTGCTTTCTTGTAAAGTTTTAAGTCTCTGACATTCAAAGTCTTCTAGATATGGCCTCACTTTACCCATGCAATGTTATCCTACTCTCTAATAATAATAATTATTATTATTATTATTACTGTTAAGTGAGTTCCAAGTCCCAGACTCTGTAGGCGCTTCCCATACACAATTTGCTAACACAAACCCTTGCTGCAATTAGACCAGTGTCCTAATGGTTCCCCATATACATGTTGCTTTTTCTATAGCATGCTATATTTTCTATTCATTCTGTATTCCCAAATCCTACTAGTATTTTGAGCCTGAGGTCTTTTCAGCAACTCCAATAATTCCCTCAAATCTTCTCTCTTCTCTATCTGATTTTTAACATACTTCTTTTTCTAAGCCACATACATATATTTAATTCCACTAAATGGTTATTTCATTGTTTCAGATATGTACATATACCTCCAGTTAAATTGTCTTATATTGGCATCCCTGGACAGACTTCAAAGAATACATGAACCCTTTTAAATTGCATAGGTTGTGTTTGTGCACTTTTTCTAGGGACAGAGGTCAGGAATTTTCATGGCATCCCAAAGAGGTCAGTGAAGAGAATTGAGTTACCTGTTGGGAGACAAGCCCTACTTTTAGTTCAACCCTTCTACCCAAACCTAGGAAATACACTTTATTGTATACCTTCTCGTTCTCCCTTTGGAAAAGTTTCTAGCCTTAGCCTTAGCTAGAAATTCATGTGCCTGAGTTTAAAAATTCTGATCCATTGTTTTACTCTGTATTAAATGAGGTGTCCTGAAATTTGGTTTAGAAAACACAACCACTGTATTCAGAGCTTATTTCAACAATGATTTTAAATGAAATATTTTCAATAGGCAATATAGTTACATGATTTGATGGTCAAAACTACATTTTAAAAAAAGGTTACCGAACCAGAGAAGTCTCACTTTTACCTACCTTTTATAGGTAACTATTAACAAAAACATTTAAGTATCATAGATAATAAAATAATGCCTGTGGCTTTATTAGTCAAGTTTCTTTGGGTTGTGAGGTAACAGAAATCTATTTCAAGCCATTGCAAGCAAAAGAGACATTTATTTAAAGAGTAGGGTTTCTCAAGGAAGGAAGAAAAGTGCAGCCAGACTTCACGAAGGATTGGAACTGGGACTTGGGAATCCATCGGGAACACAAGCACCTACTTTTTGTCTGACTTATTCTCCCTCATTCCTCTCTCTTTCTTCTCTGCAGACTGGCTTTGTTGCTTGGTGTACACAAGGCCAAACATGGCCATCTCTTGTTCTTGAGTTTTACATCCTCAGTTCAAGTAACCAACCCAGCTTATTATCTCTCAGTGCCAATTCTGAGAGAGAGAGAGAGAGAGACAGAGACAGAGACAGAGACAGAGAGAGAAAGACTCTGTTTGACCTGACTTGGGCAAAGCTGATCAGCTTTGGACAGAGTGACAGGGAAACATGGTTGCCAAGGGCTCTGCGTAGAACGTGGAGAAAAGGGGTATGGAACAAACTAATATTCTCAAAGGTGCCTGCTAAAATGGACTTGCTGACTACACTGGCTTTTAATTTTCATGGGTTTGAGGTCACCTTTCGCCTAGAAAGGTACCCACTGCTGATTATCTCTTTTCTTGTTGGCAGAAAAAGGTCCCAGGGGAGCCACAGTTTTTCTTCAGTAGCACACTCTCATAGGCCTGGTGGACTAATTATCCCTATTTTTTCTTAGAGTTTCTAAAAATGTCCCTGGACTAATTCACATTGGCTGCTGTGATGGTTAAGTTCATATGTCAACTTGACTAGGTTATGGTATCCAGCACTGGCTTAATTGTTACTGTGAGGCTATTTCATGGATTTAAATTATCAGTTGGTTGTATCTGTGGCTGATTAAATCTACAATCAACCCAGGAGATTGCCTTTGGCAACGAGAGAAGTCTCATCCAGTCAATTGAAGGCCTTAAAAGGAAACGTGATGATTTCAGCAGTCAGAAAGAAGACTTTCCCACTCTACTTCAGCCAGCCAGCCAGCTAGCCAGCTTCTCCCGGGGAATTAATCAGAAACCTTCATTGGAGTTCCCAGTTTGCAGCCTGTCTTATGAAATTTGGGCTTGCCCATCACTGCAGTCATCAGGGCCAATTCCTATAATAAATCTGATGGTATAAATATATATTCTCTAAGGAAACGGAACTGATAGGCATATATATATAGAAAGAATACTGACTAATAGACTAATACAGATTTGGTATTGGGAGTGTTATTGAGAAACAGAATGTTAAGGATGAAATTTCTGAGTTGGTTTGAGGCATTTTGGAATTGGTTCTCGATGAATCAGATTCAAAGGCACTAATGACTATTTCCAACAATGAAGATGGCATGATATTCTATAGTCTGAGTCAACAATAGAGATTCACAAAATAGCACCACTGGCAAGACTGTTAACAGAATTGACACCCTAACAGAATTCTGTAAAGTTAAGTATAATGACATTGACTAGTTGTTCCTAAATATGCTGGATATGATAGGTAAATAAAAAGATGAACTCAAGGCTTCAAATTCCCAACTTAAGCATTGTAAGAAGGACATGAAAGTTTCTATATGTACCTTGAAAGAAAATCTTCTTTCATATAGACCCAGACTTAAGATTTCTGAAAACCAGACCCAGAGTCTCACTGTGTGAGTGGCTAAACTGCAGCCAAAATTGAATTCCCAACCTTGTAAATGAAGGCATGGATTGGAGAGGAATGGGATTCTGAAAACTGGAATGAGGACATATGGGTTGATAATGATGATGGTAGGGATATTGAAACCCTAGATTTGTTGAATGTTTGCCAAATAAATTTGTAATGGTTTGCTCTGAGGAATCAGCCATCCAATTTGAAGAATTTAATTTAATTTAATTAAGAATTTAATTCCACTGGAAGAAATTAACCCTGCTGTACCTGATAAATCTAGACCATCTCTCCTAAGAAAACAGCCCACACATCTTTCAGAAGAAATCAATCCTTTTTCACCATATAAAACTGCAGTGGAATGCCCTGAAATGATTAGCTTGCAAGACACTTCAAATTCTTCTCATAACCCCCCATTTCCACCCCTCTTTTCTTCCAGACCTATAAATAGACAGAAATCCCAATAGACCCCAAAAAGTCAAGTACAGATTGAGGCCCATAAGGAGGTGTGTTTACTTCAAAAGAACTGCAGGACTTTTCCAATTTATATAGAAATAAATCAGGGGACTTTATGTGGGAATGGATATTAAGGGTGTGGGATAATAGTGGAAGGAACATTAAGTTGGATCATGCTGAATTTATTGATATGGGCCTACTAAGCAGAGATTCTGGATTCAATGTTGCAGCTTAAGGGATTAGAAAGGCTCCAACTCTTCAGATGTTGACTGAAGTGTAGAGCAAAAGGTGACCTATATTTCCTGAGGTCAAAATGCTAGGACTGCCTTGGTAAAATGTAGATGTGGGGAATCCAAAGGCTTAGAGAGACTGGAATGTCAGAATGGATTTATGATGTAAGACCTGCTCACCACCCAAGGAATGTCCAGAGGATGCATGAGTATGTTTATATAGATAGGTAAAACAGGTATCTTTTTCTTTGCTACCTTATTCCCTCATCATATGACAAAGATGTATTAACTTTATGTTAACACATAAAGTTATATTTAAGTTATAGGATATTAAGTTTAAGAGTGAATATTACCCAAGGATTTACAACTTCTTCTAGGGAAAGTTAGTGCATTTCTGGGTGTATGCAGGACAGTTGTGTATAGTTAGGCAAAAATATGGCTGCTGTTCTTATTTGGAGATTAATTATAGATTGCTGAGTTGTGAATAGGTGCCAAGTTGAGAAGAGGTGGATTATGATGGATGTTATATGTCAACGTGGCTAGGTTATAGTACTCAATTGTTTGATCAAGCAAGCACTGGTCTGATTTCATTACTATAACTCATCAGTAAATTGATTGCATCTGTGGTTGCTTATATCTACAATCAACTGAAGAGATTGCCTTTAGCAGTGAGAGAAGTGCCATCCAATCAGTTGAAGGAGAAGTGATTATTTCAGCAGTCAGAAGGGAGACTTTCCATCTTTACTTCAGCCAGCCAGCTTTTCCTGGGGAATTCATCAGAAAACTTTGTTGGAGTTTCCAGCTTGTTGCCTGCCCTGTAGAATTTGAACTTTCCTATCCCCACAGTCACATGAGCCAAATTCTATAATAAATGTCATAATACTTTCAGAATATATATCTCTCCTGTGGGTTCTGTTTTCCTAGCGAATCCTGACTAACACAGCTGCAATGTGCTACTCTTATGCTAGTTGATGCTTATATTAGTACTTCTGGCCATCTTATTGGCTAGTCAGAAACAAGGACCATTACCCACTGTGCTGGTTTGAAAGAATGTATGTCCCCTAGAAAAGCCATGTTTTGATCTAAATCCCATTTCATAAAGGCAAAATAATCCCTATTTAATACTGTATCTTTGAATCTGTAGATAGATCATCTCCCTGGAGGTGTAATTTAATCAAGAGTGGTTGTTAATTGGATTAGGTGATGACATGTCTCCACCCATCTGGGTGGGTCTTGATAAGTTTCTGGAGTCCTATAAAAGAGGAAACATTTTGGAAAATGAAAGAGATTCAGAGAGAGCAAAGGATGCTGCAGCACCATGAAGCAGAGAGTCCACTACCCAGCGCTTTGGAGATGAAGAAGGAAAACACCTCCCAGGGAGCTTCATGAAACCTGAAGCCAGGAGAGAAAGCTAGCAGATGACACCATGTTCACCATGTGCCTTCTCACTTAAGAGAGAAGCCCTGAACTTCATCAGCCCTCTTGAATCAAGGTATCTTTCCCTGGATGCCTGTGATTGGACATTTCTATAGACTTGTTTAATTGGGACATTTTCTCGGCCTTAGAACTGTACACTAGCAATTTATTAAATTCCCTTTTTTAAAAGCCATTCCGTTTCTGGTATATTGCATTCTGACAGCTGGCAAACTGGGACACACTCACCAAGAATAACAGCAGAGTGCTCTGTGGCACACTCCAGCATCTGACTGTTTTGAAGAAGATGGGAGTGAAGTTGCTAAGTAATAAAAGCAAATATTGTTGGTGTAACAGTGATACTTAATTTTAATACATAAAGAATATGGCTCTATGATTTGAACAGTGAATAAAAAAGTATTTGCAAAGTCCCCTTCGGGGAATGGTGAGAAAGGGGGAAAATTCAACTTCCCCAAGTTGAATTCTTGATATTCTCACAAGCAGTGTGCACAATCAAGGCTATAGGCTGAGCTCCCCCAATCTTGGGGTCTGTTCATATGAAACTTTACCCCACAAAGGATAGGTCAAGCCCACATAAAATTAGGCCTAAGAGTCACCCCCCAAGAGAACCTCCTTTGTTGCTCAGATGTGGCCTCTCTCTCCAGCCAAACAACAAGCAAACTCACCACCCTCCCCCTGTCTATGTGGGACATGACTCCCAGGGGTGTGGACCTTCCTGGCAACATGGGACAGAAATCCTGGAATGAGCTGAGACTCAGCATCAAGGGATTGAGAAAACCCCTAGAATGAGCTGAGACTCAGCATCAGGGGATTGAGAAAACCTTCTCGACCAAAAGGGAAAGAGTGAAATGAGACAAAATAAGTGTCAATGGTTGAGAGATTCCAAACAGAGTCGAATGGTTATCCTGGAGGTTATTCTTACGCATTAAATAGACATCACCTTGTTAGTCAAGATGTAGTGGGGAGGCTGGGGAGAACTGCCTGAAAATGTGGAGCTGTTTTCCAGTGGCCATGTTTCTTGAAGATGATTGTATAATGACACAGCTTTCACAGTGTGACTGTGTGATTGTGAAAACCTTGTGTCTGATGCTCCTTTTATCTACCTTATCAAGAGATGAGTAAAATATATGTAATAAAGATGAATAATAGGGGGAACAAATGTTAAAATAAATTTAGAGTGAAATGTTGGTGATTGATGAGGAGGAGGGGTGGGGGGTAATGGTATGTATGGATTTTTTTCTGTTTTCTTTTTATTTCTTTTTCTGAATAGATGCAAAATGTTCCAAGAAATTATCATGATGATGAATATGCAACTATGTGATGATATTGTGAATTACTGATTATATATGTAGAACGGAATGATAAAAAATTACGAATGTTTGCGTTTGGTGTTTTTTGGTATTAAAAAATTAATAAAAAAGAATATGGCTCTAATATATTTATATATCATGGTAGTGCTAAATGAACTTCACAGAAATTAATACTTTTTTGATACTTTTCTTATCATTTAAGAATATAAATAAAGTAAAAAGTGTAGAAGCCATTGGAGAAAATCAAAAGGGCTATTATCTGTTTAGATGACATTTTCCACAGAGAACTAATAATAGCAGTTTTTCTTTGCTGTTCTCTTTCTTTTTAAAATAAATACTTTGTTAAAACTTCCCAGGGATTTTACTTTCTGAAATTCTTATCTTACTACATAAAATATCCTCAATAATCTTTATGGATTAAAGCTAACCCGTACAGAGTGCTTCTGTGTGTCAGGCCCTGATGTGTTTTATAGGATTATTTGCTAATCCAAACAATCCTATGAGGTGACCTCTATCATTATCCCCATTTTATAGATGAAGATGAGGCACAGAGGAGATAACTCCTCAAAGATGCAAAGCTAGTAAGTGGCAGTACAGTAATTCAAACTTGAGAAATTTGCCTTTAGAATCTTGTGCTTTTAATCCCTATGTTCTATGTCTCAAAGGCAAGGATCTTCAAAACAGTGATTTTCAAATTGTTTAGCATAGGTTTTAGAATATGTGACATTGGAATACTTGATCGTGTGAATACTTCACCTACTGGTGAACCTCCTTTGCAAGGACACAGAGCTGAGGTTTATTTTATTTTTTATTTTTTTAACTTTTTTATTATATAATATAACCTATATACAAAGCAAAGAAAGAAAGAAACAATGTTTTTCAAAGTACTGTTCAACAAGTAGTTACAAGACAGATCCCAGAGTTTGTCATGGGCTACCATAAAGCTGAGGGTTTTAAAAATGTATTTTTATTGAGAAACCTTCCCACACATGTAGTCCAACCAAAGTATATAATCATGGCTCACAATATCATCACATAGTTGTGTATTCATCATTTTTAGAACATTTGCAGCACTCCAGAAAAAGAAATAAAAAGAAAAAAGAAAAAACTCATACATCCTATTACTCTCATTGACCTCTCTATTTCAATCTACCCATTTTTTTTACCCCTTTATTCTAGCTTCCTAGCTGCCAGAATGCAATATACCAGAAAGAGAACGGCTTTTAAAAAGGGGGATTTAATAAGTTACTAGTTTATAGTTCTAAGGCTGAGAAAATGTCCCAATTAAAACAAGTCTATAGAAATGTCCAATCTAAGGCATCCAGGGAAAGATACCTTGATTCAAGAAGGCTGATGAAATTCAGGGTTTCTCTCTCAGGTGGAAGGGCACATGGTGTACACAGTCAGAGTTTCTCATCTGGAAAGGCACATGGTAAACACGGTTAGGGTTCCTCTCTCATCTGGAAGGGCACATGGCAAACATGGTGTCATCTGCTAGCTTCTCCTGGCTTCCTGTTTCATGAAGCTTCCCAGAGGCATTTTCCTTCTTCATCTCCAAAGGTTGCTGGCTGGTGGACTCTGCTTCTCGTGGCTGTGTCATTCTGCTCTGCTCTCTCTGAATCTCTTTTATTTTCCAAAATGTTTTCTCTTTTATAGGACTCCAGAAACTTATCAAGACCCACCCACATGGGTGGAGACATGTCATCACCTAATCCAGTTAACAACCACTCTTGATTAAATCACACCTTCAGGGAGATGATCTGATTACAGTTTCAAATATACAGTATTGAATAGGGATTATTCTTCCTTTGTGAAATGGGATTTTGATTAAAACATGGCTTTTCTAGGGGACATACATCCTTTCAAACCAGCACATTCCACCCTCTGGACCCTAAAAAAGACATGTTTTCCCCATACACAAAATATGTTAATTTCATAACAATATCAGAAATCCTTAAACCATTTAGTAGCAATACAAATGAAATACAAACTTAGAAACAGTACAAACTTCTATCAAAGTTAGTTACAGGCATGGTCT
This sequence comes from Tamandua tetradactyla, assembly GCF_023851605.1. Classification (NCBI taxonomy): domain Eukaryota; kingdom Metazoa; phylum Chordata; class Mammalia; order Pilosa; family Myrmecophagidae; genus Tamandua; species Tamandua tetradactyla. The sequence continues at coordinate 27,411,150 of NC_135343.1, read as the reverse complement.
GTTCTAAGACAAGGTTCTCCTCTGGCTCTGGACCTATAAAAACTCAAACCAAATTATTTGCTGCCAACATACAAAGAGGAACATTCACAGGATACATACACCCATTTCCATAGGGAGGAAGAAAAAAGTTTCGAAAACCTGCAGGGCAACGTCCATTAGATTTCAAAGTCTGAGAGTCATTCATCTTTGGGTCTTTAGAAAGCAGCAGTCCCACCCTTTCCAAGGGCCTATGCAGTGGCTTGTCTCTATTTGAATGTAGCCTTGGGGGACTTTGGGGAGACCACCTTTTTCTCAGCTCCACCCTCTCAAAGCATCGAGGTTGCACCCGGGCTCTCTGCCATCTTCGGGGCCCACGCTCAACCTCTCCATGTGGTGGCAGCCAGTCTCTCCCCAAACCCCAAGGGAATGTGCTTCACTCTCTCCAAGGCCTGAGGCAGCATGACTCTTCCACTGCAATGAGGTGGAAGGCCCATCCTCTGCCTTTGTCGCAAACTCGCCCTCTGCATGGGCTTGGGTGGGTCCGCTTTCCTTGCCGGAGATTTCTTGACTTCAGACCTCAGCCTTCATGGTTTTGCCTCTGAAGTTATTTTTCCTCCAATGTGTCCCTTCTCTGAACCTCCCAGGCTATACTGGCGGCGGCTCTGTTTACACAGGTCCCAAAGCACTCTCGTTGGCTTTCTATGCAGTTTTGGGTCATGCCCATCAGACATAAGGAGTTTCCACAAATCCTTCCTGGATAACTCCATGTCCAATCCTGGCTTTCTCTGAAATGGCTGACTGGTTCCACATTTGGTTAATTCCTCACACAAGGCACTATTTTCTGGGGTCTCACTTTCTGGAGGCCCAGAATCTTCCGGAACTTCAATTTCTGGTTTCTTTGTACCCAAGAGTTCAATTTTCAGCCTGTCTCTTTCCTATCGCATTTCACTATGTGCTGTGAGAAGAAACCAGGCTGCACCTTTGACATTTAATTTGGAGATCTCTTCTACTAAATATCCAAGTTCATGGCTTTTAAAATCAGCCTTCCAACTAAAGCCATTCATCAGCTTTGCCAGATTATCTGCCATTTTAAAACAAGGCTTACCTTCCTTCCAGTCTGCAATAGCACACACCTCATTTCTGTCTGAAGTCTGGTCAGAGGTATCTTTAGGGTCCATGTTTCTACGAACATTCTCTTCAGAGCATTCTAGGTCTTCTCTATCTGGCTTCTCACAAATTGTCCAGAATCTTCCCCTTATCCATTTAAAAAGCCATTCCAACATGTTTGGTATTTGCAAACCACAGCAGCAGCACCCCCTTGTCCAGTACTAAAATACCCTTATCCCCCTCTATTATTTATTTTTTATTTTGTCCTTATTTTTTTTACTCATCTGTCCATACCCTGTGTCACGGTCAGGTTCATGTGTCAACTTGGCCAAGTTGTGGTACCTGTTTGTCTGGTTGGGCAAGTGCTGGCCTGTTTGTTGCAATGAGGACATTTCATAGAATTAGATCATGATCACATCAGCTGCATCCACAGCTGATTCCATTTGTAATCAGCCAAAGGGGAGTGTCTTCTGCAATGAGTGATGCTTAATCTCATCACTGGAAGCCTTTTAAGGAGGATTCAGAAGAGATAGGTGCTATTCCTGCTTCAGCTGACGAGCCTCTCCTGTGGAGTTCTTCCAGACCCTCCATCGGAGTCATCGGCTTCACAGCCTGCCCTGCGGATTTTGGACTCTGTATTCCCATGGTCACATGAGACACTTTTATACATTTTATATTTGTGAGTCTTCTCTGTTGATTCTGTTTCTCTAGAGAACCCTAACTAATACACCCTGGAAAAAGGGAGTAACAGACACAGGGTTTTCACAATCACACGGACACATTGTAAAAGCTATATAGTTATACAATCGTCTTCAAAAATCAAGGCCAGGGCAGTGGAATGGTGGCTCAGTGCAACAGTTCTGGCCTACCATGCCAGGGACCTGGAATCGATTCCCACTGCCTGCTGATGAAAAAAAAAAAAAAAAAGCAAGGCCACTGGGATGCAGTTCATCAGTTTCAGATACTTCCATCTAGCCACTCCAATATGCCATAAACTAAAAAGGGATATGGGTATATGTAATACATAAGAATAACCTCCTGGATAACCTCTTGACTGTTAGAAATCTCTCACTACTGAAACTTTATTTTGTCTCATTTCTCTCTTCCCTCTTTTGGTCAAGAAGTTTATCTCAGTCTCAATCCCTGTAATGCTAAGTCCCAGCTCAACTGTGGGAGTCCTGTCCTACATTGTCAGGGAGATTTACACCCCTGAGACTCATGTCCCATGTAGCAGGAGGGCAGCGAATTCACCTGCTGAATTGGCTTAGAGAGAGAGGCCACATTTGAGTAACAAAAGAGGTTCTCTGGTGTGACTCTTGGGCATAATTATAAGTGGGCTTAACTTCTCCTTTACAGGAATAAGTTTCTTAGGGGCAAGCCCCAGGATCAAGGGCTCAGCCTATTGAATTGATTACCCCTATTGCTTGCAAGAATATCAGGAATTCCCCAGATGGAGAAGCTGAATATTTTCTCCTTTGTCCCAGTCCTCCAATGGGGACTTTGCAAATACTTTTTATTCTTTGCTCAAAATACTCTGGGATATATTGAGGCATCACACTAGCCTGTACAAATCAACAAGATCTCACACCCTATTCAAGATTCCACATGATTATGGTGTTTGAATAAACTGACCATACAAGTCAAATTAGATAATGTGTTACCCAAAATGTACGTTTTGCACCAAATAAACATCTCTCCCTTTGGTCTCACACAGAAGTTTTAAAATATAGGCCATATCACCCTTTACCCTGTATCTGATTTTCCTTAGTCCTATCTAGATCAGCTTCTTTCATATCTCTACTGGAAGTCTGTTCACTTTTTCAACTTTTTAAAACAGTTTCTATATGGGGTAGTGCTGACTTTCATAGCTTCAGAGCTCTAACTCTGAGTCTCAGGAGTCACATGCATACATCCAAAGTTTCAGGGAATGACTAGGTTATACACAAATAACTTAGTATCTCAGAATTCAGAAATAACAGTTACAACTCTGGAATAGGTATGACTGCTGTAAGAGCTTACAACTGAGAACCTTTTACAATAGGCAGCATCCTGATAACCCATGCCCTTGACTTAAGTTTTCTGAGTATATGTATTATAGTTAGTCCATATGCGTGAGACATGATAATATTTGTCTTTTTGTTTCTGACATTTCATTCAACATGATGTCCTCAAGTTTCATTCACCCAGTTCCATTCCTCACTACGTCATCCCTTCTCGCAGCTGCTCAGGAGTCAGTTGTATGTATACACCACACTTCTTTGGAGAGGTCTTGATCTAAATATGGAGAGTGGTTATGCATGATTTGTACAGCTTTGAAGAATCAGAATGACCCTGTAAAAACAAGAGTCAAAAAAGATTACTTGGAGCAGTGTCATGCTTGAATCATAATCTAAAAGTTAAGGTCCCTCAGTGCTTGTGAGTCTTAAAAATTTTGTTGCAGATATTTCCAATAAAATCATACACATAGCGTGATTGTCAGGCAGCATTAGGGATACACTTGAGGTTAGTGATCATGATTATAAAGTTAGGTTGGTCAACATGCTTGGATATTTTTCTCTAGCCGTATTCAGCTATGATACTGCAAGCACAGAGAAAGCAGGGTTGGATTTAACTAGGGTTGTGGTTTCATCAAGCTAGATAGGGGTAAGGGAGTTGAGTGTGTCCTGGATTCTCAACCATTTGTCCTTCTTTGTATACTTTAGAAACACGTTGCCAAGTTTTGTGTAAAACTCTTTTGAATTGTATTTGAATTCCCTTAAACATACTGATCAGTTTGGAAGTAATCACCTCTTTTACGGTATTTAGTCTTCTTACCCCTATGTGTATATCTTTATTTCTTTAGTCTCTATAATATCTTTCAATAAAGTTTAAAAGCTTTCTCTGATATGAAATCACATACAGATGCTAAATCTAGTATCAATGGACATGAAAAAAAATTGAGTCTATCCAATTCCTTATTCAGTATTTTCAGATATCAAGTTATTTTGTGAATTTTTAATTTAGGTTTCAACATAAAATTCTGAAGTAAATTACTACTGCTGTTAAATTCTCATTTCGGTATTCATATGCTTTAGTAAATTTCAAATGCTATCACTTGGCTGCCTAATTAAAAACAGTCTTCTTGTAGCTGTTTTCCTTTGAGTTATTATCCCTTGAGAAGGCTGTCCTGCTGCAATTAAGGATGTTATGTACTTCTTCCCTGGAAAAATTAGCCTTTTCTTTCCTTTTCAGCTTGATTACTTTACACTACAGAAAAATGTGGCAATAGAGATTGTCTGGCTTTATATGTCATGCAGTATTATAAGTCATTACTCAAGTTCACACCTCCAATTTTTATGATTATATTAGATTTTTAGAAATCCAATAATTTGATTAAAATGACAGCTCTCTTTGTGAGGTTTAAGGTGTGTATATGTGTCTAATATTTGGGTGTATATCTAATTATTTACTAAGAGATATCATGTAAATTTTTAGGAATACAGTTATATTCATTAAGAAATGTAACTTAACTGATTCGACTCTGTTATTTGAAGTAGAGAAAGACAAATGAAGTAAAATATTATTAAAATATCTGTGGTGATAAAACTTTGTATGTCAACCAGACCTTTTTGGGAATTCTTCATCTTTGGCTTCAATGAAAGCTCTGCAGGCAGTATTATTTATCTTTTTTTGATGAGGAGATTTGGCTGAGTCACTGACTTTAATATAGTTTTCTTGAATATATTGCCAAGTCTATTCAGCTTTCCACATAGTTTTCATATTTGCTTTAGAAGTGAGCAAAATAAAGTTAGAGCACAAAGCTCATTTATGTGCTAACCTCTTTTCTTTCCCTTTTTTTTTGTTACTTTGAAATATGTAAAAGGAAACTGTCTTCTTCCAAGAAGGGCTCTAAAGATGCTCATTACATTTATAAAACATTCAGCATGCCATAATAAATCCTCCAGCACCATCTTTAATTCAGAGCATAGTTGCAACCATCCTACTATAAAATATATCTTTCTGCGCTGCTTATCTCAATTGGTGTTGGTGCTGAAGAAGTTAAAGGTTAAAAACAAAATAAACGCAATGATCTTGAAGGCAGGTGAGACCGAGGGACTGGAGCACTTTCTATGTTTAACCCATCGATGTTCAAATGAGGATACAGAGGTTACTAAAGGTCACCTAGCAAGGTCATGGCAAAACTGGAACTAGAATCCTGATCCGCACACTCACAATTCTACAGTCCTTTTTGCATATCTTATTCAAAATTTGTATAGAAGATGGATGGTGGGTGTTGAATTGTATACTTTAATGCATGAATTTTATAAATACGTGTGCTATCTCCCAAAGCTGTTTTTTAAAAAACATGAATGGCTGTGTTTTAGAAGTACAGCAATGAAAGTAAAATTGCTTAAGAAATATTCACTATAAGTAGTAGATTTTTTTTTTATGAAATTGGATGGTATATAGTCACTTGAAAACAGCAATTAGTCACCAATCTAAGATCTAAATAACAACTTGGTTAGACTGATTTTATTTTCAGCCTATGAATTCCATAGAAATAGATGGAAATTTAGAGAAGGAAAATTGTTAAAAGAACTAACTTTGTTCCATTTTTTGACACTAAGAAATTCTGTACACATTTAAAGGACCGGGTTTAAGTGTAAACTCAAATAATGCTCTTCTGGTGGATCATGGAGTACCATTCTGCAAGTTCACCTTTCTAGAGGAGAAATTAGATTAATAGGAAACAGTGTTTCTCTTTTTCCAGCTCTCTAATTAAAGACACATAGGCTTTTAAGAAACAGTACATCAACAGAGTCATAGTAGGCAGTCTTTTGTGCCTTGCTTCTTTTATTTAACATAATGCTTTTGAGTTTTATCCATGTTGTCATGCTTATTAATAGTTCATTCATTTTTATTGTTTTTTATTCCACAGCCACAATGTGTTTATCTGTTCACCAGTTAATGGGACAATTGGGTCGGTTCCAGTTTTGTGAACATGTTTTCACTTCTCTTGAATAAATGCCTAGAGTAGAAATGTTGGGTCATATTGGTTAGTGTATGTTTAACTTTATAAGAAGCTGCCAAATAATTTTTTCAAAGTGGTTATACCATTTTTCACTCAGAACAGCATCCTATCAGAGTTCAGTTGCTTTATGTCCTTGCCCTATTCTAAGATTTCTTCAAGAAATTTTATAGCATTAGCAGTTATATCTTGGTCAATGGTCCATTTTGAGTTACTTTTTTATATATTATGTGGGGTAAAGATCAAAAATTTTTTTTTTGTAAATGGATACCCACTTGTTCCTGTATCATTGTTGAAAACCCTATCCTTTCCTCCATTACAACAGCTTGAGAGCTTTGTAAACAAAAATAGCCATATATGTGTGGTCTACATCTGGACTCTATATTCTGCTTTTATTTTCTGTTTTTCATATTTTTCTACCTTTATGGCAATGCTATATCTTGATCATTGTAGCTTTATAATAAATCTTGAAGTCAAGTATAAGTCCTTCAACTTTGTTCTTTTCTTTTTTTTTTTTCAGAGTTGTTATGGCCATTCGAGGTCCTTTACAATTTCATATAAATTTTAGAATCAGATTGCCAATTTTGAAAAAAAATTGCCTACTGGGATTTTTATTGAGATTGCATTGAATCTATAGATGAATTTGGGAAGAGTCAACATCTTAAAAATGGAGTCTATTGCATACAAATGGTGCATCTTTATTTGTTTAGGTCTTTAATTTCTCTCGGTAATGTGTGTAGTTTTCAGTGCAATGGTCTTATGCATGTTTTGGTAAATCATTTTCTAATTATGTCAGGTTTTATGGTTTTTTTTTCTGTAAATGGTGTTCCTTTTTTTTCCTTTTTTCTTTTTTAACTTCAGTTCCCAATTGTTAGTTGCTAGTAGATCTTTTTATTTTCAATCTCTTTCCTGGGAAGCTCTTCAGTTTTATCTTCCAACCCTATTATTGATTCTTAAAAATTGAAATTGATTTTCAGTTAATGAACACATCCTTGTTCCCTATGCTTTTACATTTCAAGGGCTCCTGTTGTTTTAAGGAAATGGTATCTTCTTTTATCTCTCTCTAGATATTAATTCTAAATTTTGACCTTTTTTTTCCTGTTCTTTATATTGTCTCTGTTTCCTTTATAGTTTCCTTTTCTGTTTGATTTCTGTCTTTCATTCAAGGCTTTTGATACTTGTCTGTTGGTCCTTGGGTTGTTTCAGGTTTAAGAGTAAAGGCATATAAAAACTGACTGGGGGCGGGCCGCGGTGGCTCAGCGGGCAAGAGTGCTTGCCTGCCATGCCGGAGGACCCCGGTTCGATTCCCGGCCCCAGCCCATGTAAAAAACAAACAAACAAAATATAATAAAAAATAAGAAAACGTGTAAAGATGTTTCCCTTTCTTCCTCCCTTCCTTCCTTCTCTGTCTTTCCTTCCCTTCCTCCCTCTCTCTTTAAAAAAAAAAAAAAAAAAAAAAACCTGACTGGAAGCCTTCTTCAGGGGAGAAGGGGGCAGAGTGGTAAGCATCACCAGAGAGAGAGCAGATCTTCTAAGGAGGTACTCCAAGTGTCAGTATTTTGAAGAGTTTTCACTGGAGTCATTTTTTTTTTTTTTTTTTTTTTTTTTCTTTTTAAAGGGAAACATCTCCAAACATTTTCTTGCTTTATTGTATTTTGTTTTTCCGTTTTTTTTTGTTACATGGGCTGGGGCCGGGAATCGAACCGAGGTCCTCCGGCATAGCAGGCAAGCACTTTTGCCCGCTGAGCCACCGCGGCCCGCCCCACACTGGAGTCATTTTGATTCTCTACAAAAGTATTCTCTAGTTTCCTGTCTGGGGAGGATTGGAAGGTAGGGGATGGCAGCAGAATCAGTAATGGTGGGGTGGTGGAGAGATGTATGCATCTTGTTCCAGGCTTTCTGGGAACAAGGAAGGGGGTATGGAGACCTAGGATCCCTTTTTCATTTAATTCATTTGTTTTCAATCTTGGTACCCCGAAGGCTGAGCCTTTCAGGAGTTCTGTGGCACAAAATGACTTGCTTCAAGTTGCTTCTTATCTTTTGGGAGGTATTTAGGTCGCAACTTCATTCCCTCTGCTAGATCAGTAACTGCCTCTCCATCTGCCTTTTGTCTTCTAAAAATGTGTCGAAATATTTTACCCACTACTGTCTACTCTCATTCTCTTTGTCCTTGTTGGTAATGCCATTTTTTATTACTTCAGTGACATTTTAATGTGTTTTGGGGATGGAGAGGAAATGAATACACGATATGCCATGGTAACTCATTAGAGTAAATAACATTTATCACTCATAGGTGATTTAAAACATTTCTTTTACCATCTGATGGGAAAAATTTCCACCCACTCTGATAAATAAAACCAAGATAAAATGAAAATGCTAGATGACAATTTTTTAGCAATAAAGAAGATGAATTTCAAAAAGACACAAGCAGGGTAATATACTATAGCATTTCCAACGATGAATGTGTTCCTGGGTTCAATGGAAAAAGAAGTAGAAAATGAGCTGAATATGAGCAATAGATATCATTGGATTAAAAAAAAACTTATGGTTCATAAATACAAGTAGTATACAAAAGAAATCATTCATCTTCTGGTTACTTTTGTAATATAATGGCGCTTGCTTAATCTCTCATTGCTTTTCTTTCAGTCATTTCCTTTCTCTTTAGCTCTTTAGCATCTTCATCAGTGATGGATGATAGGAAGAGGCAAAACTCCTACAGACAATTTTTTTTTTTTTACATGGGCAGGCACCAGGAATTGAACCCGGGTCCTCTGGCATGGCAGGCAAGCATTCTTGCCTGCTGAGCCACTGTGGCCCACCCTCCTACAGACAATTCTACTACTTGTTACCAACTATGAGACTAGAGCTACCAGCTTAATGAGGGTTTGAGGATTATCTATGGATTTAAATTATTTGTGCTGTTCTTATGGCCATCGATTACTTCCTCTTAGCTATAATTATACTGAGCATTTACTGGAATACTATTTTGAATTCTGACTTTAATGTCTTCAATGTTTAAGGTAGAAGGAGAAGACAAAAGTGGCATTTATTTAAAAAACTAAAGAATTAGACCTATCAAAAGCTAAAGGGAGGGGTGGTATGACGGTGGCTAGTGGTAGAATTCTTGCCTGCTATGTCAGAGACCCAGGTTCGATTCCTGATTTGTATAACAAAGCTAAAGGGAGTTTTCTGATTCATTTTACCTGGAAGAGGTAAGTTGAGACAATATTGAAGTACTTCCAGAATAGCTACATGGTGATGGATCCCAGAGTTCCATTCTAGGCTGTCTATGGGTAGCAGACAGTATCCATCAATCTACATGACCATCCCTTCACTCAGCCCTGCCATTTTCCCAAAACTTGTCCCATGAAGTGTCAGAAATAGGTATAGGTAACTGCTCTCCAGCCTGGATCTCTACCTTAAGCTCCAGCCATGGTTTTCCAGCTGCTTCCTGATTACTTCTATCCCAAGTTCTGTAGTCAATTCATGTTCAACTTATTTAAAACTTAGGTCATTCTCTTCTCGCCTGCATTACATACCCAAACCATTCTCTCTCTCCTGACGTTTTTCTTTGATAGTGGTAGCACCAATTTACTTTGTTGCCTAGGCTTAAGCCTTGGAATCAGCTTTTCTTTCTTCTTTTCCATTAGCCCATCCATTCCATTAATTACTAAATTCTATCACTTACTGTTTTTCAATTTTATCATCCTACTATTATTATTTTTCTTCATGCATGTCTTTATTTTACTACTCATCTACCCAAACACTCGATAAAGGGGGAGTCGATCACAAGGATTTTACAATCACGTGGTCATAAGATAAAAACTACATAGCTATACAATCATTATCAAAGATCAAGGCTACTGGATTACAGCTCAACAATTCTTGGTATTTCCTTCTAGCTATTTTAATATACTAGAAAATGGATGATGTTCTTGGAGAGACTGGCACGTTGGGGTTTCAGGGTTTATCTGGCCTGGAAACAATCTGGAGACCTTCAGTTTCCAAAATAAGAAACTTACTAGGTAAAATGTTTATAGAGTCTTAGATAAATCCCAAGGTAATCTTTAGGGTTTTCAGGAATACTGATGGTTGGGGCTTGGCATACTGTGACAATTCGTAATATCTGGCTGAAGCTTGTATAACAGTAACCTCCAGAATGACCTCTCGAATCTATTTGAAATCTCTCGGCCACTAAAACTTTAATTATTAATTGTATGCTGTATGGGGGGGGGTCACATTTAGTTATTTTTCCATGTGAGTATCCCACTACAACTTCACTTTTTTCCATTTCTTATCACCCCAAAAGGTAGTAGTTTAGAACAATGATTCATTGTTTTTCATGATAGTGTGGGTTGGCTGCAGAGTCTGAGATGGCCTCACTCATATTTCTGGGCCCTCAGCTAAATGGTTAGAATAGCAGCCTTGCCTCTCCACATGGTCTCTCATCTTCTAGGTGAAAAAGCTATGGTTCGGGCGGGCCGCGGTGGCTCAGCGGGCAAAGTGCTTGCCTGCTATGCCGGAGGACCTCGGTTCGATTCCCGGCCCCAGCCCATGTAACAAAAACGGAGAAACAGAATACAATAAAACAAGAAAAAATGTTTCCCTTTCTTCCTTCCTTCCTTCCTTCTATCCTTCCTTCCTTCTCTCTGTCTTTAAAGATGTTTCCCTTTCTTCCTTCCTTCCTTCCTTCTCTCTGTCTTTCCTTTAAAAAAAAAAAAAAAAAAAAAAAAAAAAAAAAAAGCTATGGTTCACAGTTGTCGAAACAGGTTTGCTGGCATTCAAGTCCCATCTTTCTTCTATGATTGCTGCATTCACTCTGAAGTTCATACCCCACATGTAAAGATGAGATACATCCATTCTATGCCTTTTAACTCATGTAGAGGGGTATACATGATATAAGAACAATTAATCTGTTCTATGTATACCAGATTAGGTATCAATTCAACATTTTCTGTGAAGTAAAATATTTTAGAAATGGAATGAATGGGCTATTTCTCTAGGTAGTGAGTCTCCCTTTACTGAAAATGTTCAAGCATCTTTGTGTCTGTTTTCTTCAGTGGTGTATCCCCAGAGCTTCGAACAGTGCCTGACACATAATAAACACCCAATAACTATCTTGTCTGAATGAATCAAGCATAAATGAAGCCCAAAATGGATGTTTCAAGTACCTTTTGATGTATAAGTAACCACCCCAAAAGGTAGTAGTTTAAAACAATGATTCATTGTTTTTCATGATAGTGTGGGTTGGCTGCAGAGTCTGAGATGGCCTCATTCATATTTCTGGGCCACCATCTAAATGGTTAGGATAGCAGGCCTGCCTCTCCACTGGTCTCTCATCTTCCAGAATATATAGCCCTGGCTCTTTCACAGGGCCTCAGCATTCCAAGAGGGCTAAAGAGGAAGCTGTGATACCTCTTTCTGTTAGACATGGAACTCACTCCCAGGGCATTTTATTTGTCAAGCAAGTCACAAAGCCAACTCAGAGGAGTAGGGAAATAGAAGACCCCTCTTGATGACAGTTGCTGCAAAGAGATTGCAGCCACTTTTAATCTACAGATGACCACCTTTTAAAAAACTCTGCAGGGAATTCTTGTAATGGGAGAGATTAGATAAACTGACTTCCCAGAGTCCTCCCATCTCTGAGATCTATGATTCTACCAGGCTGAATGGATCTTGTGCAGTGTTCTAAGACAGAACAGTTACTAACCAGTGGGTATTTGGAAAATTAAGCTACTCCTGGCAAAATGATTCCAAAGATAATTTGCTGAATAATTATTTTTAAACCACTAATATGATCTAGAATTTGTATTCTTTTCTTAACTATCCTAAACGCCCACTAGAACTTTCTTGTAACTAACTATACCTTTAATTTTGGTATAGCAGTCATATTCTCCTTTCTTTATGTTTTGTTAACCATTTTATGAACACTGGGTAAACTCCTGTTATTTAACCATCAAATGCTTAATATTTTAGAGGTCATTGAGATGAATAAGATAATTTTAGTCTTTCTTCTGCATCAGAAGAATGTTTATATTATTGTCCCAATATTCACTGCTATTAAAGTCATAAAGCTATCACATTTCTGTAATATATATTACATTCATACCTGCAAATTTTAATAAATTAAGAATATCCCTTTGAGACTGTTTTAGTAGGTACAGATATGGTACCGAGCTCATCTGAATGAAGATATATCATATAAGCAACTTACAGATGACATATGGAAATCCTTTGAAGTTTCCCATTAATGTGTTCCAGAACAAACATAGCAGGAAAAGCAGTATGGGAACGAATAAAATGCTAATAGCTTAATTTAGAAAAAGTTCATAGCATAAAAATAGTATGTTTTTGTATGTGTATACATTTAGTTGAAAATCATGTACATTTTAGATAATTTCTGACAAACACTTGAAACGTTAATATTTTAGAGTTGTATTTTAGTCATTATCACATGAGTCCGTTTTGTTTAAAATTTCTAATTTGGCATTCATTTACCAGCAAAATAAGCCTACTCTTCCTAGTCCCTTCAAAAAAGCAAAAACAAACAAGCTCAAAACAATTCACAATCAGCCTGTAGAAATAGATCCAGTTTATCTTTGTAGAACAATGTGCTAAGTCTTGCATGTGCCATTGATAATTAAATGACAAGGAAATCCTGTTCTACTTGTCCTTTTCAATACCCCAATTTAGCCTAGGATAAAATTAATTAGCTGGAGTTAAGAATTTGTTTAAATAACCAGTGATTGCCATTATTACTCTAGAGCTGTCCAAAAAAAAATGAGCCATGTGCATTTAAAATTTTCTAGTATCTGTATTAAAAAAGTAAAAAGAAACAAGTGAAATCGATATTTTACTTATCCCAATATATCAAAAATATCAGTTTCGACAGGTAACCTTACATAAATTTGTGAGACGTTTTCCATTCTTTTTGTTTGGTACTCATTCTTGGAATTTCAGTGTGCACATTACACTTACAACACATCTCAATTCTGACTAGCCACATTCCAAGTGCTCAATAGGTGCATGTAGCCAGCAACTGAATTTTGGACAGAGCTGCAACTACCTCACTGTAAGCAACTTGAAAGCAGGTGATCTTCCTCTCCACGGCCTAACAGAGTGGGCACCTCAGAAAGTTCAAAGGGCTCTCTAGATCTCTGGCTGATGACTCTTGTGTTCTGCAACTACTTTCTTTAAACTCTCCAGTTTTGGAAAAAGTGACCTGGGGGATCACGATCATTCCCGCTTAACAAACGAATGACTCTGGGGCTTTCTGACTCCCAGAAACGCCTGCATCATCTGAAATGTTGACTCATGAGCCTAAGGTGACTGAAAATGTAATGTGAACCAAATTTGCCTTCCGAGGCATTTTTCTGTGTCCACTTTCCTCCTCTCCTCTCTCTTAGGGTGACTCATCCTTCCATCATGTGAGAGTCAAGCAGCAGAGCCTAAAACCCTCTTGGAAGGACAGGAACGGCAATTTCAAATGGTGGTTCCCGGAGCTCCAGACCGTCCTCAGCTGTTGGCTTACCTCATGCCAACCTCTGCAGTTTAGACTGGGAGTGGTCTTAAAACTAAAAAAAAAAAAAAAAAAAAAAAAAAAAATTTAGGTGGCTTGGGAATTTGGGTTTAAAAAAGTATAATCTTTTATTTCAAAATCTTTAAAAATGTATATTTAAATTATGAGGGCCTACTTCACCATCCCGTTAGTTAATACCCCATTCTGGGTTTTTCTTTCCTGGCAGGAAAGTTTCCACTTCCCCCTCCCCCTTTCCCCGATAACGCCCTTCCGGTGGCGCGCCAGGAACCTCTCCAACCCCTCCGGGTCCGCAGCCCTTTCCCCTTCGCTCTACTCTAACGACAAACAAGACCTCGAACTGCCCTGCAAGGCCAAGACCCCACCCGGACCCACAATAACCCAAGGTGAGGGGCGAGGCTCACAGTCCCAAATCCCGCCCACCGAACCCAACCCCAGCCGGTAAGGGCAAGGAAGCGCAACAAGCCCCGCCTCCTCCCAGCACTTTCCCTTTCCGTTGGCCCGGCTGGTTGCCATCTTCTCCATCCCGGAGCCGATTGGCTCCCTTCCTCCCGCGCCAGACCCTGCTTCTCCCCTCCAGGGAGGTGAGTCACGCCAAACTGGGCGGAGAGTCTGCTGGCCTCTCTCCTTCGTTCATCTGGGCGGCGGCGGCTGCGAGAGGGGACGGGGTGGGTGGCGCATCACGGGCGCGGAGGCAGGAGGAGCAGTCTCATTGTTCCGGGAGCCGTCGCCACTGCAGGTCCCTCGGCTCGGCCGGCCCAGCCCCTCAGTCCTTCCCAACCCCCACAACCGCCCGCAGCTGTGAAAGAGAAGCGGCCCGCGCCGCGGCAGCTGCAGCAGCATCCCCGGTCCGCCAGCCATGGAAGACCTGGACCAGTCGCCTTTGGTCTCCTCGTCCGCGGACAGCCCGCCGCGGCCTCAGCCCCAGTTCAAGTACCAGTTCGTGACGGAGCCCGAGGACGAGGAGGAAGAGGAGGAGGAGGAAGAAGAGGACGAGGACGAGGACCTCGAGGAGCTGGAGGTGCTGGAGAGGAAGCCCGCCGCCACGCTGTCTGCAGCTCCAGCGCCCGCAGCTCCCGCTCCCCTGCTTGACATCGGAAATGACTTCGTGCCCCCGGCGCCCCGGGGACCCCTACCGGCAGCGCCCCTCGCCGCCCCGGAGCGGCAGCCGTCCTGGGACCCGAGCCCCGCGCGGTCCACAGTGCCCGCGCCGTCCCCGCCCACCGCTGCCGCAGCTTCGCCCTCCAAGCTGCCCGAGGACGACGAGCCCCCCGCCCGGCCTCCCCCTCCTCCCCCAACCGCCCTGAGCCCCGAGGCCGAGCCCGCGTGGACCCCTCCCGCCGTGGCCCCCGCCGCGCCCCCCTCCACGCCGGCCGCGCCCAAGCGCAGGAGCTCCTCGGGCTCCGTGGGTGAGTGCCGCGCCCTCCAGCCTCGCGCCCCTCCCTCTTTTGTGTGCCGCTCCTCTGAGCCCTGAGGGGGCTTTGTCTGCCGAGGTCTGGGTGAAGGCGCCCTCTCTCCCCCGGGAGGCGCGGGAAGAAGGGTGGGATGGCGGAGGAAGCCCGGGCTTGTTCTATTTGGTTTGTCTTGGTTTCGGGGAACCACGTGCACCCCGCGGGCTCCCGATGTTCTTCCCTCTGGTCCCCATTTCACTGCATCCCGGGGCTTGGGCCCCCACCCATCGTTGGAGCTGGGTGTGTGTCGAGCAACAAGGGTTGTGAGTTCGTTGGGCTGGCTTGGTTTCAGGGTAAGGTTGGGCAGGCCTTGGCGCCCCAAGCTTCTGGGAGGGGCTCTTGTCCACCCGTCTGGGTTGCTCCTCTAGGAAAAGGTGCAGCTTTCGCTGCCTGTCTATTGTAGTTCAGCCCTGGACCCCTCCCTACCCCTTCCCGGCGTGGGTGGCCCCCTTACGCTTTACCCCTCCCCCTCTTGCGCTTGTGGGGAGCTGGCCCACTGGAAAACGTCCACATTGACCCAGCCGCAGTGAAGGGAGAGCGCCTCCAGTGGTGTGGCGTGTGGAGAATGGGAAAGGAGAGAGAATTCTGGCTGAGTCCTGCCACCGCCCACCCCAGGTTGTGGTGTGGCGACTCCCCACAAAGCCAAACCAAAAACCAAGCCAGGGAAAGGGGATCTGAGCATTGGGTTCTATGGAGGCACAGTTCTGACAAGGTCTCAACTGCAGGGTTACAGGAATTAACTGTTACTGTGGACGGGTTCAACTTCTCGATGCACCTGAACTGAATCTTGGCGAAAAAAAGGAAAGGCAAAATGGTTGACATTCTTAAGAAAGAGGAAACCTGTGGATTCCTTGCTGGGAATCAGCCCGTTGACCTTGTGGCAGATTTACCGTGAGACCTAATGAAATGTATTGAGACCGACATTTTCATAAGTTGGTTAGAAATACTATTTCTTAGAAGTTAAATGTTTTAGGCTGACAAACACAAATCTAGGGTTTGAAAAAATGGTTTTCAAATCTTTAATTCGCATGACTAGCTGATTTTATGTTATTTTTATTTGGGGGAACATTGTTTTATTACATTCTTCATCTTAGAAAATTAGTGTGAAAGGAAAAAATTAAGTTTGTTAGTGATAGAGAAATTGATTAGATGCATTCATGAGTAACTTTTTGCTTTGGGGGATAGATTGCACTAGCAGTAGGACCTTTCTTTATAGATCAGGGATCAGGTAGCCTGTTGAGAAATGTCCATAGCCTTCTAGAATTTTAGGGGTGGTTCATTTTCTTGAAAAAGAAAATCAGTCAGATCACACAGTAGTTTTTTTTTTTTTCCTTCATTTCACTCCTGTTCCACAAAGCGGAAATAAACCGATTGTGATGATGCTTTTGAATAACGTAACAACATTTTGATATTGACAATAGCCCAAAGCACTACTCAAAACATTCATCAGTACACTAAAGGTCTTAGAAGATGAGTAACTCAACCATTCTTTTTTCTGTATGACAAAGATATCTATGAGGGAAAGTAAGGTGAAGTAGAAAAATATAAAATTATAAGAAATTTGCGGAAAGGAAACTTAAAAGCATGTTAACTTGTTATTTTGGATTCCTGCTTGGGAACTAAGAATTCTGTTCTTTGAATAGTGGGAATATAGGAGGTGACAGCATTCTCTTGGAATCTTGACTGTTGGAATCCTAAATTTAGAAGATAGAGGAGAGAATATTGCCTGTTCAGGAACTCTGTTTCTACATAGTTCCTAATTCTTTATCGATGATATTTCTTTGGAAACTTTTTGTTCCTTTAGTAAATGCAGGAACATTACAATTTTGGTCATGGATAATTAAACCCATTTCTTTGAGTCCAGATTTCTTAACAGTTTGTGGGTTCATTCAGCAAATTATTGATTACTTCCTAAGAAAGAAACACTGTTCTAGGTTCTTGAGGTTGGCAATAAACTTTAGACACTTGCACTCCCATATTGGGTTACAGATAATAAGCATACAAATAAGAAACTCAGAATAGTGTTAAGTGCTATGAAAAAAGTAATCAGGGTGATGGAGCATCATGTAGATGTGTGGGAGCTTTTTTAGGTAGGCTGACATTGAGAAAAGCCTTTTTGAGGAGTGAACTTGAGCTGTGGAGATCAAAAATGTTCCAAGCATCTCCTGGGGCAAAGGCCTTTAAGTAGAAATGAGCTGTTTGCACATTTGAGATTCTGTAAGAACGCTATTGAGAAAAGCTAGAGAGAAGGTGGTATTGTAAGGGAAGGGTAAAGAAGAGGTAGGCTTTACTCTGGCCATTTGGTGTCTCACAAGTCCATGGTACAAAGCTTTTTTTTTTTTTTTTTAACTAGTATAGTTTGTTTTAAAAATATGCTTCTCTAAGAACTCTGTGATTTTAGAGCAAAATTGGATATTCAGAGTGACTGAGAGGACCTACATGAGTAAAGACAAAGGAAGTGAGAAATAATGCCGAGCGTGGTTAGGAACATAGCTTAGCTGGAAGAGGATTTATGTTACTGAGTATAGTAGATCCCTGACATTTATGCATTTGACATTGCTGTTCATGCTTTTTTTTTTTTTAAATAAACTTTGATTTCCATCAGGGGATAAGTTGTAATTTTGCTGCTTGTTGTGCCTGGAGTATCTCCTTTGCAATATAGTAATTGAAGTGAGACACACTTCTCTTTCACTCGATGGTGGCTCTTCATGGAGAAGTGTTTGAAAAGATTAACAGTAGGCTTTGAGGACAGAAATTGATTTGAGAAAATTGCTAACATTATCTTGGAAGATGACTTTGATCTGGCCTCTGGACAGGTCCCAAACCAGTGTTAATTAAGACTGAAAATGTGTGGTGGCTCTGGATTCTGAGGGGTATTGAATGCCAAATTAAGGAACGAGGATTTTATTATACTGCTTTAATACACTCTCTGCTATTCACAATTGAGCTTACTTTTTAGTTCGTATTATGAAATGTTTTTATTGTTTCCAAAATACAGTTATTTCGTTGGGTTTTAACCCCTTTCCTGAATTATTACTGCTTTAGGCATCAGGAAGGCATTGAAGATTAATTGACCTGAGGCATGGCATCGTGAAGGCAGTGTTAGAAAAATGAATTGGTGACAATATTCAAGATAGGATGGAAAGAAAATGGGTGAATTCTTTAGAAAGCTTTTGCCATAGTTCTGAGACAAAGGAAGATTTGAGTTCATTCCATGAAAATGAAATAGAATGGAGGAATTCAAGAGATAATAAGAAGCATGATTTGATTAATTGACTGAATCTCTTATTTTTACAGTTAGGTTACAAACAGGCTTTATGTAAGAATTTATAGCACTCTAAGGCTATGGATATAAACACAAGAAAGAATGTTAGTGCTTATTAAATCAATTTTGGAAACTTTAAATTGTTAATCGCAATGAAAATATATATAGAATTGAATAGTACTCTTAAGTGTAGGTTATGGGTTGGGGCTTAAAAATTATTAGTTTTTTTATCATAAATGCACTTCTTTATATTGGCATCAGAGGTACATACTAGAGATTTTAAAAGATTTTGAATGATACATAGTTTAAATTTTAAGTATCCATTCTTTATGTACAGTGAACAGTGATAGGACACTTCTAAGAAGTGGATAATGCTAAAGAAAGCAGTGTCACACTATCCATTCCCTAGAAAAGGACAGCAAGGAATTGAAGTGATGAATTTAGAGATTCTTAATCATTTTTCTCATTAAGCAATTCCTAATTTTCTGAGTAGGAAAAAGTTGGGTAGAAGTGTTATGCTCTTAATGGACAAGGTGAATTATGTTTCAGATAGCCTCCTATCTTTATTTAAGCTCAGCCTTAAATTTATGGTCCTTTTTTTTTTTGACTTGCAAGATCCCTCGAATCCTTTTTAAAAAGTGATGAGTATATTTGAAACTTGATAAAAATCTAATCATGTAGAACAGTGCTATATTACTCTAATCTTAGAACACTTGCTATAATTTACTTTTCTCCCATCACGTCAAAAATTTTCACCCTCTCCCGAGGGAGAAAACCCTAACTTCCACCCAGTTGCTGAATCCGACTCAGATTCTTTTATCTCCATCATATCTGGATATGAATCCCTATGAACTGACCATTTAAAAAGATCAGTTATTTGCTCCTCCAACCCCAATAACGTAATTGGTTGGTAGAGCAGGGACAACATAGCTGGAAAAAAAAAAAAAGAAAGAAAGAAAAGAAACACTAACAGAATCTATTCCATAATAATGGCATACTTTACCACCACTATCCAATATGGCAGAAAAGAAACAATAGAAAATCAGAGCAGAGAAACAAAGAATAGATTAGACAACTGAAAATCAGATAAAAGATATTAGAGTGTATTCAATTCTTAGATATAAAATGTTTCTGAAAAAAAGGAGTATATCTTCAGTTGTTCAGTAGTTGATTGTTTTATGTAATTCTGTTCCCAAAATGCCTAAAAACAATTGATATAAAACACTGCTGATTTAAGACCCCAATTTAAATGGCATATTTTTAAAAGAACTTTGTTAGGTTAAAAGATAAAAGAACTAACTAAACAAATGATCTTTCCTGATTGTTTCTTGAAATCTTTGATTAAGTGGTAGTATTGCATATATACAATATTTGTAGTACATTATTTTGGACTTTTTATTCCTGTTTATATAGACTCTGGTAAAGTCCTTCTGGGGATGACAGCACCAGGGATGGGAACTGTATACAAAACAACTTGATAAAAACTTAGTTGCTTTTGCATACATGAAGATGGATTATGAAAGTCAGAATTTAGAAAGATAAGTATTTCATTTTATATTTTATAGGCCATTTATGTTACACATAGATCTGCTATAAGGATTAGGGCTGTAAGACATCACTTTTGAACAAGCACTGCAAGATTGCCAACTGTCAAGATCCCTTCTCATTTACATACTTTTGTTTCACCAAGCTTTCTGATATCTCCCTTACTTAAATTTTTAAAATCAACTTTATGTTGCAGGAACTTAAGTGTAGCATTGATAGAATCAAACATGAATATTTGAATTATCTGTTACAAGGGTTGTGGGTAAAACCATGGCTAAATTGCTTCAGTATAGTAGAATTTTAATATGATTATATTGCCTTATGTGTATTTTGGAAGCAATTTAAAAATTTTTATTTTTTATCATGAAAAGTTTCTGAATATAAAGGAAAACGATAGTGTATGAAACATCATTTAGCCAACACTGAGCCCCAAGAACCATCAACCCAGTTCTGTCAGTTGCACACCTTCATAAAGATTTCATTATGTATCTTGCAATGTATAAGAACTTCTTTTTTAAACATAATCACAATACTTCAATAAAATATTTCTCTAAAATATTTAACAATAATTAGTTTAAAATGTTCATCTTTCCAATTATTTAGTGTCATAAAAGTTTTTTAATTAAAATTTTTTTTAAAAAAAATTCAGAATTCAAATAAGGTCTGTGTATTACAATAGATTGATTTGTGGTTTTCTTTCTCTTAATCTATCTATGGGTTCTTCCTTGCTTGCTCTCTCTGCATGCAGTTAGTTTGCTGAAGAATGCCCAAAGATTCTCTTTATTGATATCATTTACATAAAATGAAATGTATAGATTGTAAATGTTAACTTTTATATTGTGACAAATGTATATACTCATTTAACCCATCCCACACCCTTTTAAAGAAATAGAACATTTCCATCATCCTACTCTTGGGTCTTTAGCAGTCAACTTTCAGTTCCTGCCCTGTTTCCCCTCCTCACCCCAGTTCAAGCAGCCACTATTTTTGTGTCTGTCTTCTTGCATTGCACACAGTTTTCTTTTTAGAGTAAACAGGTAGAAAGTTTATTAGGTACGCGTGTGAGAAGACATGTGGGCACTCACAAGGAAAGAGGTGAGAGGCCTCACAACTTTGGGCAATCTGCTTTTATTGCTTAGTTTGTATTTATTCCCCACCCCCCTTCTTGTTTGAGGCTCTTCCTCCTACTTTCCTCTCCAGGGTGGTACCTGGTGGTAGTGCATTTGAGCAGATTGGTTGCTGCCCGCGGATGTTCGATGTAGGTAGGTAGCCCCCAGGCAGGACAGGCTCTCCTAATGTTGATTAATCGTCCTTACTCAAGGGCTCCTTGATGGTATTTTCTCTCTCTTCTCAAACCCCTGTGCTAGCCTGCCTCAACTTCCCCTTCAGTGAGTTCTAGCCCCCTAATCTTAAGGGTTGCTGAGAGATGATGGTCTGGCTTTTCTATCTGCTTCCTGCTTGTCAAGGGGTATAGGCCCTACCTGGATGTAGAACTTTCTGGCTATCTCATTTAAGTTGAGAGTGGAGGAGTCTGGAGGGGCATTTGGAATGGCTGGAAATCCTTGTATCAACATTATTTGGCATGAAAGGTTTCTAATCTGGAAGAAATAAACTTGTTGAGGAGCTTAAAAATGCAGGGGCCAATCAATAACAAGAGGATAGAAGTGAGCAGGCCTAGGAGAGGCATTAGCCAAGTGAAACTGGGGAAGAAGGAAGGAAACAATCATCCTTCAAGTCCAGCAGTGAATCTTAGATGGACAGCTTGTTCCTTCTCATCTTGGGAATAAGAGGGTGCATGTGGCACATTAAGGGGTGCAGGAATGAGGCTTAGATGGGGCTCATTTGATTGGGCTGTGGCTTTGGCTACTACATGAGTCTGGTTATTTGTTTGAGAAATGTTAGTATCATCTCTTTGATGTCCAGGGCAGTGAATTACAGCCATTTCTGTTGGCAGGAGCACAGCATTTAAGAAATTGAGTAGCTCTTGGCAATGAACACCATGTTTTTGAGATTTATTAATTATGTTGGGGGAATCAGTAACTTGATCCTTTTTACTGCTAAGTAGTATTCCCTGAAATGAATATACCACAATTTACTTTTTTATTCACTTTAATGTAGACATTGAATTATTTGTGCTTTTAGTTATCAAGAATGAATGGCTGTGAACATTCTTGTACAAACCTTTTGTAAACATGTTTTCATTTCTCTTGGGTAAACGCCTAAGAGTGAAATTGGTGGGTCATAGGGTAGGGTGTATGTTTAACTTTATAAGAAATGGCTAAACTATTCTCCAGAGTAGTTCTACTTCCAGCAGGAATATGAGAATTATGGTGGCCCCACCTTCTCAGCAACATTTGATGTAATCAGTCATTTTAATTTTAGCCATTTTAGTGGGTATGCAATTGTTACTCATTGGCTACTTTATTTTTTGTTGTGAAGTGTCTGTTTAAATAATTTGCTCGTTTTTAAGTTTGGTTGTATGTTTTCTTCTTACTGATTTGTGGAAGCTTTTTATATATTCTGGATATAAGTTTCTTGTCAGATACATGCATTACACATACATTTTCCTAGTCTGTTGCTTGCCTATTACTTTTATTTATGGTTTCCTTTGATGACTTAGTTTTTAATTTTGAAGAAGTCTTAATTTATCAATGTTTTCTTCTATGGCTAGTGTTTTCTGTGTCTGTCTTAAAACATCTTTCCCTACTTTAAGGTTGTGAGGACATTCTATGTTTTCTTCTAGAAAGTTTGTAACTTCATCTTTTATGTTTGAGTCTGATCAGTCTTGAATTAATTTTTATGTATGGTATGAGTTATAGGTACAGATTTATTTGTTTCTTCCATATAGAGATCCAGTTGTCCCAGCACAAGATTTTTCAAAATTTTTTCTTTCTCTATTTCTTTGGTGCCCTTATTTAAAACCAATTGACCATATTAGTATGTATCTATTTATGTAATTCTGTTTTGTTTCATTGTTCTATTTATCTTTATTCCAAAATCATACTGTTTTGAGACTTAATGTAAGTCTTATATCAAGTAGTATGATTCCTCCAAATTTGATCTTCTAAAAAATCATTTAGCTTCTTCTGGATCCTTTGCATTTCCATATAAATTTTGTAATTGTCTTGCTAATTTCTACAAAATGTCTGCTGGAAATTTAATTGGGATTACATTGAGTCTGTAGATCAGTATAGGAAATGTTGACATTTTAGGGTCTGATATTTGACCGTGCTGGCAGGTTAACAGGTTAGTCTGCAGTGGTTTCATGGATGCTGGTAGAAGACACAAGGTGCCTGGGTCAGAGAAAAAGGATATACTATTACTTGTAGCTGTGGTAGTAGTCAGAGTATCAGCATTTTCTTGCACTGTTTGCCAGACCCCCATTACCGACAAAGAGTACTGGGTAACACCTACACTTGGAGTGGGTTGCATTACAGGAGAAAAAATGAGCTTACGGAAACTTACTCTTTCATACTGCCCGTTGTGTCTAGAGGGAGATGCTTTATCATCCTAGGCTGTTCATTGTACAGACATCTTTGAAAACATAGGAACAAAGGTAGTCAGTGCTTCTGCTTACAAAGATGTGCTAAAAAAAACATGAGAAACAGAGAATGTCTCCTCACGCCCAACAATGTTGTCTTCCAATCCATGAATATGGTATAGCTTTCCATTGTTTTAAGTCTTAATTTCTCCCAGCAGTGTTTTATAGTTTAGTGTAGAGGTTTTGTATGTTTTCTTGCTAAATTTACTCCAGATGTGTTAGAAATATAATTGATTTTTGTTTACTGGCTTTGTGTCCATCCGTCATCCTTGCTAATTCACTTTGGCTTTACTAGGCTTTTTTTTTTTTTTTTTTTTTAATCTCTGGGATTTTCAAATGACACAGTCCTGTTGTCTGCAAGTTAAAATAGTTTTACTTTTTCCTTGTGGTCTTTATGCTATTGCTATCATGAAAGTGGATTCCTTCCCTGATGCTGGATCTTGTATAAATATAGTTTTTTTTTTTTGCGTGGGTAGGCAACTGGGAATTGAATCCCAGTCTCCAGCATGGCAGGCTAGAACTCTGCCTGCTGAGCCACCATAGCATGCCCTAAATACAGTTTTTCAATATTAAGTATGGTGTTAGTTGCATGTTTTCCCTAGATTCTTTGAACCTTAGATTGCAAAAGTTTCCTTCTGTTCCTAGTTTACTGAGAACTTTTATGATAATGGGTGTTGAATTTTGTCACTGTCTTTGTGGTATCTATTGAGATGATCGAATTTTTTGTTGCAGGGCTGTTAATGTGATTTTTATAGTTTGAATTTGAATGTTGAGCCAACCTTGTATTCCTGGGATAAACCTCACTTGGTGATGATTGCTCTCTTTATAAATTTCTAGATATAAATTTATTTTCTTGCAATATCCTTCCTGGTTTTTATACTAATGCATATATCAAAGTTCTGGGAACATCTCACTCTTTATATCCTGAAAGAATTTGTGTAAGTGTGGTACTGTTTCTTCCCTAGATGTTTTATACAATTTGCTAATGAAGCCATCTGAAGTTTTCTTTGTGGAGAAGGTTTTAAATGACAAAGATGCTTTCTGCAAGTTCAGGTTTTCTGTTACTGCTTCTATTGCTTTTGGAATTGTGTGTTTCAAGGAATTTGTCCACTCAGATAAGTTGTTGAATTTATTACCCTAAAGTTACTCAAAATACTCTCTTATACTTTTAGGACCTATAGAAATATTCCCTCTTTTGTTTCTAATATTTGTTTTTCTCCCTCTCTTTATTTATCTTGGTGATTTGGGGGAACTATCTTTTTAATTTTTGGCTTGTATAAACTAGATAATTTACCTATCTAAAAACGAGAGTAAAAACTTTGGATGCCCTGTGTTAAATGAAAAGAAGAGTATCTTAAAGCCACATTGGTTTTTGAAGTTTCTTTAAATAGACATATTGCTTCCTTTTGGAAAATGATAGGTTCTATGAATAACATTTAATCAACTTTATAACCTATGTGATGACAATCTGGATTACTTTTTCTAACTCCTTTTCAACTTGGCTTTTACTCTGTAAATAAAGTTCTGTTAACTCATTACAAACTGAACCCTTGCTTGCCTCTCTTTGGTCTCCTTCCAACTCTGTCTTTATTTCTGCTGAGGTTATATTCTATTTGTTTTTCAGATGAGACACTTTTTGCTCTTCCTGCTACATCTGAGCCTGTGATGCACTCCTCTGCAGGCAAGTTCTTTCTGCTAGTCTTTTATCATCTCTGTATTCTAATTTTGACTCTTGAGTTTTGTTAACTCTTAGCAGATTAGTTTGAATTTACTAAAATTAACATGGTTCCAAGAATGTTTGTCTACTGACAGACTTTAAATTTGAATTTTATATGTTATGTCCAAGGAAAAATGGACAGAACTTGATTAATAATTGGCAAGATGTAAAGAATTCTTGGACCCTTGGTTTACATTTACTTATTGAGTCTTCCTTTTCTCCAAATACACTTATAATCGAAAGGATTTTATTTAAATGAATGCCAGTCTATGGCATTTAATTATCCAATACCCTTTCTTTAACATATTGTCAATTAATCTCTTCTCAAATCCTCTTTCCTTTCTCTAAAATTAAAGTAGCTTTTCTTAGTTGTTAACTGTTTAGGTTTTTCTCAAAGACTTAGAGATTTGTGTCTTTGCATAGCATGAATTGCCTTTGTAATCATGCACATGCTTTATTGACCACAGCTTGAATCTTTCAGTAATGATTCAAATCTCCTCAATTACTTTTTATTAAATGCTATTAACATTTCACTTTAGTTAACAGTAAGTCTTTACTAACACTGTTTTGAATCTGTCATGAAACTTGTATTAACTCTGAGAACACTGGCATTCTCTAACTTTCCTTTCTGTCCATGGTCACAGAAAAAATTATGGACTTGAAGGAGCAGCCAGGTAACACTGTTTCGGCTGGTCAAGAAGATTTCCCATCTGTCCTGCTTGAAACTGCTACTTCTCTTCCTTCTCTATCTCCTCTCTCAGCTGCTTCTTTTAAAGAACATGAATATCTTGGTAATTTACCAGCAGTATTACCCACCAAAGGAACATTTCAAGAAACTTCACATGAAGCTTCTAACGAATTTTCAGAGAAGGCAAAAAATCCATTTGTAGATAGAGATTTAACAGAGTATTCAGAATTGGGATACTCAGAAATGGGATCATCATTCGGTGGCTCTCCAAAAGCAGAATCTGTCACAATAGTAGCAACCCCTGAGGAAGAAACAGTTGTGAAGACTAAAGATGAAGAGCCTTTAGGTAGCAATACCATCCTTCAAAATCAACAAGAGCTGCCTATAGCGCGCACTAAATTGATTAAACAAGAGGACAAAGTTACATCTCCAGAAAAACCAAAGGACAGTTTTAATGAAAAGGGAGTTGCAGTTGTTTTTAAAGAGGCTCCTATGAGAGAGGAATATGCAGACTTTAAACCATTTGAGCGAGAATGGGAAGTAAAAGATATTTATAATGAAGATACTTATGTGGTGGCTGCTGGAGGTAATATAGAGAGCAAGTTGGAAAGTGGAGTGGATAAGAAGTGTTTTGCAGGTAGCCTTGAGCAAAGAAATCATGAAAAAGATAGTGAAAGCAGTAATGATGATATTTCTTTTCCCAGTTCACCAGAGGCTAAAACAGATGGTTCGGAAGCATATATTACATGTGCTCCCTTTAACCCAACAGCACCTGAGAGCATTGTAACAAATGTATTTCCTTTGCTGGAAGATCATACTTCAGAAAATAAGACAGATGAAAAAAAAATAGAAGAAAAAAAGGCCCAAATTGTGACAGAGAAGAATGCTAACATCAAAACATTAAACCCTTTCCTTGTAGCCACACAGGATTCTGAGACAGATTATGTCACAACAGATGATTTATCAAAGGTGACTCATGAAATAGTGGCAAACATGCCTGAAGGTCTAACCCCAGATTTAGTACAGGAAGCATGTGGAAGTGAATTGAATGAAGCTACAGGCACAAAGGTACCTTATGAAACAAAAATGGACTTGGTCCAGACATCAGAAGCTGTTCAGGAGTCACTCCATCCTGTAGCACAGCTCTGCCCGTCATTTGAAGAATCTGAAGCTACTCCTTCACCAGTTTTGCCCGACATTGTTATGGAAGCACCATTAAATTCTATAGTTCCTGGTGCTGGTGCTTCTCCAGTGCAAACTAGTTTATCACCATTAGAACCTTCTCCCTCAGTAAATTATGAAAACATGAAACGGGAATCTGAAAATCCCCCACCGTACGAAGAGGCCATGAATGTATCACTAAAAAAAGTATCAGGCATAAAAGAAGAAATTAAAGAGCCTGAAAGTGTTAATGCAGCTATTCAAGAAACAGAGGCCCCTTATATATCTATTGCGTGTGATTTAATTAAAGAAACAACGCTGTCTACTGATTCAACTCCAGATTTCTCAAATTATTCAGAAATAACAAAAGTTGCACAGGCAGTGCCTGATCATTCTGAGGTGGTTGAGGATTCCTCACCTGATTCTGAACCAGTTGACTTGTTTAGTGATGATTCAATCCCTGATGTTCCTCAGAAACGAGATGAAGCTGTGATGCTTGTAAAAGAAAATCTCACTGAAACTTCACCTGAGCCAATATCAGACCATGAAGATCAGGAAAAATTCAGCGGTTCACCACCCGAGGGGGGAAAGCCATATTTGGAATCTTTCCAGCCTAGTTTAAATCCCACAGAAGATATCTTACCACCTGATAAAGTTTCAACATTGAACAAAAAGGAGAAAATGCCTTTGCAAATGGAAGAGCTCAATACTGCAGTTTATTCAAATGAAGGCTTCTTAGTTTCTGAGGAAGCAAAAATAGGAGAAAGTGAAACATTTTCAGATTCATCTCCAATTGAGATTATAGATGAGTTCCCAATGTTTGTCAGTTCTAAAGTGGATTCTTTTCCTAATTTTGCCAGGCAGTACACTGACTTAGAAATATCACCCAAAAGTGAAATCGCTCATGCCCAGGATGGAGCTGGGTCATTGCCTGGTTCAGAATTACCCCATGACCTTTCTGTCAAGAATGAACAACCTAAAGATGAAGCTGAAATCCCTGTCTCAGATGAGTTTTCCAGAAATATGCCTGATACATCAAAGGTACCCTTACTGCCTCCAAATGTTTCTCCTTTGGCTCCTCAAACAGAAATGGGCAGTATAGTCAAACCCAAAGTTATTGTGAAAGAAACAGAGAAAAAATTTCCTTCTGGTACAGAGAAAGAGAACAGATCACCATCTGCTCTATTTTCAGCAGAGCTGAGTAAAACTTCAGGTAATTAATACATTGTTTTGCACTTTCTAATCCCCTTTGACTTATCATGGAACATTATACTACATTTTGTGTATGACAGATTTATGGTGTCTAATATATTGCATATGAATATATGAATTCTTTTCCACTGTCTCAGGAAGGTTTTAGAGATTTTTTTACCCCTTTTGTACTCACTCTTGCTCTTAACTTCTGTACACAGTTGATCACTGATTAATTTTTTATTGTATCATGAAACTAGAAAATGTTTTTAATTAGAATTGGCTTCAGTGTCTATTTTCTTCATTCCTTTCCTTCAGTGGTTCTTAGTAGGATGAAGAATAGGCAATATTAAAACTATTTTCAAATTTTTATTTTTAAGTTTTAAAGTAAACATTTCTGTATCATTTAAAAACATTTTAATATAGTGCAGATTTTTCAATGATAAGTATGTTTAGTAGACATTTTGTTAAAAAGTATAAATTTAGATATGCTATGAATTCTTCTGAAAAATGCTAATTCTCATTTTTTTCTTTTAAACTCTACATTGTCCACATACCTGATTTGTATGTTTTTTATTTAGCATTCTAACTTAGCTAACTTTTCTATAAAACTATATAGTAATTACTCTGTATTTACTGAATGTACTTATATTATCTATTGGAGATGGGTAACACTAGTGGCGAGAGACCAGTTTGGAGATTGTTGCTGTAATCTAAGAAGAGATTGTGATCATTAAGGTAGTAAGGTGAACACGGAGATGTATTACTTGGTGTTTGGTTGTATAAGGAAACATAGGATAAGTGGAGAAGGCAAAGATGACTCCATTAACCCAGGTTTCTGGCAGGTGCAAATACATGGATGGCAGTAGGAGAAACTGAGGTAAGAAGCATGACAGTATAAAGTGGGTTTGAGGAGTGATGATAAAAAATTCGGTTTTGAATATGGTATTGTACCTATTAGAGATCTAATAAATTATGGCTAAATTATGCATATGAAGCTCTGGAGAGAGACCTTGGCTATAGGTATAGGGAGAGCCAAGAGAAAAGAAAGATTTGAGAATGGAAGGACTGGTCAACATTATCAAGTACTACAGAGGTCAGTTAAGATAAGGTTTGAGAGTTTGTCACCAAGGAGGTAAGGAGTTGGTTGACAGTGGCAAGAACATTTACAATGATGTCAGTAGACAGGGCTAGGTTTGAGTGAATGTGACTTGAGTAAGTGGACACTAAATAATGACAACTCTCAGGACATTTAACTGAGAACATGGAGAGTGTTAACAGAAGAGAGAGCTGGAGTGAGGAAGAGCTTTTTTCATTTCTTTTTTATTTTTGGCGGGGGTGGGGGGGGCGGTGCATGGTCCAGGGAACTTGGGTCTGTCACATACAAGGTGAGCATTCTACCACTGAACCGCCCGTGCACCCTCATTTCTTTTGAAAGATGGGAGCAAGAGTCTGATTAGAGACACTAATAGAGATTCAGGAGGGATGGGATAAAATTGCGATTAGATTTTGCTTGACAAGGCTCTACGGAAGAAGAGTGAGTCAAGGGAGTTGAGGCTAATAATAAGAGAATAGTTTGAAGTGATGGCATCTAAATTGAAGTATATGAAGAGAAGAGGGAGCTAATAAATAGAAGGAGAATAGAAAGTCACATAAGTTGACGTCCAAGTTAGGGCCAAGAATAAAATGAGAGCTAGAATGATAGGAAGTCATGGTTAGGGTTGTGTGTGTGTGCATGTTGAATTTTGAATTTCAGAGGACTAGCAGTCAGGTTGATTGTAATGTCTAGAGTATGGCATTGGGGCTGGGGTTAAAGTGGAGTGGGGTGAAGGTTGCTAGAAATAAGGTCGAGTAATTATGAAGCTGAGATGTTGGATTGCTCTTGCACATGGACATTGAAGTCTCCCAGAATGATGGCAGGAATTGGATAGAGGAAGATTAGGAGCTCTAGGGACAAGAGTCATTAGTAAAGAGCAGAGAGGCAGCTGACAGGATGGTAGATGGAAGCAGTGGGGAGGAGTAGAAGATGGCATAGCTGAATAGCCAAGACTTTGGCCAAAGGGCTCTGAAATAATAGCCTGGAAGCAGCATTGGTGAGCCACTAGTGTCCTGGCCCTCCCCTCCTCCTATCCCTGAGATAGGTGGGGTATAGAAGAAGAAGTAGTCTCCATTTTGAGAGTTATACAGAGAAAGCAGTACCCTCAAGGAAGAGCCAGGTTTTAGTAAAGTTGATGGAATGTTCAGTAAGGAAGTTGAGAATTAGGGGGGCTAGTTCACAATGGAATGGGAGAGTTTCAGACCGCACAGTAAAGTAATTTAGGAGGAAGCACTAGACAGTAGGGGTTGAGAAGCTCAGAGCAGCATGGTGAGGAGTGTGGGTGAAGTCCACAGATAAGTAGGAATGTGAGTGGTGGTATGGCACTTTGAACAGCCCATGAAGTCTCTACAGTGTGGCCCCCCCGCCCGCTTCCCACCCCAATCAATACCCTCTTCCAAGAGCTCATCCTAGCAGTCCTCTAGCAGATGAATATTTTAGGTGTTGACTGCTTCTTGGATTGATCTTGCTAAGCTTAGGAACTTTGGCTTGTACTTATAATATTAATTTACAATACATTATATAACAATTGGTTAATGTTACATATAATATTGATAATATAAAATAATAGTGTTTAGAATTGAGATGAAAAAAGAGGGGGCAATGCCTTTGAAGTCTTAGTAGAGGTGGTTGAAGAAGAGTAAGTATTGCTTGGACATCCTTTCTAGAAAGTTGTTATTTGTGCCAGTTATCTGAAAATTGTTATTGTTCCTCTTTTACTCAACTTTTTTCTGATATAAACTATCATAGTAGCTCACTAAGAAAGAGAATTATTTGGATACTCAAAATTATGTATTCTCAAAAAGTCTTGGAAAAGGAAACCTAGTGTGGTATAAAAAAAACCAATATTATGACATGAGTTCTAGTGTTGGCTTTACCAACTGTAGTCACTTTTTCTGTCTGGATGCCAGTTTTTTTTCCTATAAAAGGAGGGGGTTAGGGTCGGTCCTTGCAACTTGATAGTTTCTTTGACTTAATTATAACAGGTATCTGTTACAAGCAGGTGAGTGAGTACTTTTGTGTGCTATATTCTAAGCACTGTGGATTTTTTGTGGGGGGAGAAAAGATGAAGACTAAGACAAACTTTTGCCCTCATGAAGCTGTCAGCTGGTAGAGACAGGACTGGTAAGAACATAGTTTCTAAACATAGGGGTATAATGCTTCTGTGGAGACGCAGGCAGTTCCCTGTCTTCCTGAGAGTTGGGTTAAGTGTGCTGAAATTATGTGCTGTAGTTGCAAAGGACTGATACAGCATAAAAGGCGCTTTGTTCTCATGCTAAGAATTTATACCATTTGTAATTATGATATAAAAGTTCAGTTTTTTTTTCATTTTTGAGTCTTATAAGGTATACATTTAAATATTAAAGCATTGTTAAGTATTAAATGCTAAATAGAAGACTAACCTCAGGTAATTTATTATTGCAAATTTATTCTCCTTATTTACTTAAGTTGACATTTTGTAGGCAGAATTTGATTTCAATTTTGGGAAGACCAATTTTGGCAAGGGAGATGAGGAAGGTGTTTTATGATGCAGACTTGGGAGTTTTATCTTTTTTGTTTTTGTAACATTGCTCTCTCTCAATAAAGTAATCTATAACAAACTTTTCTTATCACTTGTATTCTTAATACTGAAATGTAAATGCTAATTTTTCCAAGTTCATAGCTAACAATATTTACTGTTTTCTCTTTCATTATATGTTATGTTTGTAATGATCTAGGTCCAGCGTGTCATTCACATTCTTTATTTAATTTTTTTTTTTTTAGCTTCTGGCTAAAGCGGTGTACACAAAGCTCTTGGTACTCTGATGGCTTCCTTTTTTTTTTTTTGGCTTTTAACAAGGGGAATTTAATGAGTTGCTAGTTTACAGTTCTAAGGCCGAGAAAATGTCCCAATTAAAACAAGTCTATAGAAATGTCCAATCAAAGGCATCCAGGAAAAGATACCTTGGTTCAAGAAGGCCGATGAAGTTCAGGGTTTCTCTCTCAAGTGAGAAGGCACATGGTGAACAGTCAGGGCTTCTCTCTCAGCTGGAAGGGCACGTGGTGAATACGGCATCATCTGCTAGCTTTCTCTCCTGGCCTACGGCCCCATGAAGCTCCCCAGGAGGCATTTTCCTTCTTCATCTCCAAAGGTCGCTGGCTCGTGGACTCTCTGCTTCGTAGTGTTGCTCTCTCTGAATCTCCGGCTTCCATTTTTGCTTAAAATATGTATTGTTATTATTAGTACTATATTCAGTTTTCCACTCACTGTAACTACAAAGGTATAACAATCTTTTATCTTTAAAACAAAGCATTCTAATTACACACATTTATAGTACTGTATATAGATCAAGATGGTGAAAATTCTGTGGCAGGCAGCACTACCACGTGACAATTGGATTTTTTTGTCAGATGTTGCACGGACGTCTCAGTTTGGCATAGGAAAGACAGTACAGGGATATGAATGTATAATGATTATGAGTGGAAGATAGCATGCTAATGTAAAAGAGAGGCTAGCTTTACCTTGGGCTATTATGATTGACTTCACAGAAGAGAAATTACTTTATGAAATTGTATATAGCAAATGTGAGTAAATAAACATGTTAACCTGCTTATTTATATAAATATGATTAAATTTTCCAAATCTTGTTTTGGCATATGTGGCGTAGGTCAGGTGTATGAGTAGCTAGTGAAATCCTACAAAGAGTTTCTTCTATACCCTATATTAATCTGTTTGTTTTGCTTTATTGTTTGTCTGATCTTTTTTTCTTTAGAAAACTATATATGGATTCATGAACATATCCTTTTTGCCTGAACCATTTGAGAGTAAGTTATATACATTCAGGCTGTTTACCCCTAAATAACTGAAATAGAGTCTTACATAACCTCAAATGAGCTAACTGTAAATTTACATTGATCCATTGCTCTTTGCTAATCTCCATCCATACTTCAGTTTTTTATTAGTTGATCTAATCAGGTCCTTTATAGCAGATTTTCCCCATCTAGTATAAGATACAGCCTAGGGTCAAGTATTGCATTTAGCTGTCATGTCTCTTTTGCTTCTTTCACCTGGAACATTTCCTCCACAGTCTTATCTTCTGACATTTAATATTTGAAGAACACAGACTTTCCGTCTGCCTCTTTTTATTACTATTATTTTGGGTTTGTCTGATGTTTCTTAGTGATTAGATATTATGGATTCATGGCCAAGGTATCGTGTAGACATTATTATTTTGGGTTTGTCTGATGTTTCTTAGTGATTAGAGATTATGGATTCATGGCCAAAATATCGTGTAGACAGTGTAGTGCTCTTCTCATTGGTATCGCATCTGGAGATACCTGCTGTTCATCAGTCCCTCGCTGTGTGGTTAATTTTGATTAAGGTGGTCCCCTGCTTCTTCATTGTATGTAGTAATGTTCCCCCACCCTCCTAAAACTAATAACTAGTCTGAAGAGTGACACTGTGAATATCCTCCTTCCCATTAAAATTTCCTCCCTAGACTTAGTATCCATTGGTGATTCTTTTCTTGATCCAATCCTTATCATGATGATCGTTTTTTTTACAAAATGGGGTTTTTCAATTCCAGTATTCCCTCCACATTTATCAGTTGAACTTGGGCGTTTTCCTGCAATCACGTGCCTTCCTTTTCCATTTACCTGTCTATATCTTATCTATATCTATTCATATATATCTGTTATCTATCATCGAATTCCTTCTTTTCCCTTAATGGCTTATAATTCATTACAGTACTTAGGTATTTTGAAGAGCAAATTGTCCTAGATTTTTGAAGGGCCCGTTCAAGTTGGCTCAAGGACTACTGTCATCTTTTAAGCTGGGAAGGGGAGCACTTTTGAGCAGTGTAGGTTCATTTTGTACCTATTTTGCCTCAGCCCTAGAATCAACCAATTTTCCAAGGATCCCTGATTCCTTTTAGTGAAAAATAGTATTAGAGATCCTGGATACCAGGTATTCTCATTGCTAATATGGGAGTCTTTGCATTTTAGCCTCTTCAGTGGACAGAGCTGGGAAGTGTATATTTATAACCACACAAAAAATATAAGCACATACACATTTTAGAAGTCATGAATTCACACAAATACCTCAATTCCAGTCCATTCCCAGGATTAATTCTTTTGTTTCCTCATTTCGTGTTTGTGTGTTCTGTCTATAATAAGAACCCTGGCTCCTAATGTCATCAGTCCATTTATTCATTTGTTCAGTTCTTTAGTACATCTAAAATAGTTTTAGAATGCTTTGCTTAGAAAAAGAAAGTTCAGGGTTGGCTTGCAAATCCTGCCTACTCTGAGACTGAATGTATATAATTAAATTCTTTGTGTATAGTCAATATTTTCCCCACCTTCAGTGAGCCTATAATACTCATTTGAAATGCTGTTAGGTTTGTTTTAGTTTGCTTTCAGTTTTAGATTTTTCTTCCCATTTGGGAGGCTTTTTCTTCTTTCTTTTTTTTTTTGATATTAGGGAAGTTGTAGGTTTACAGACCGATGATACAAAAAAAAAAAAAAAATTTCCGAACACCCCCACTGTCTTCCTTTTTTTTTTTTTTTTTTTTTAAAGGAAAGACAGAGAGAAGGAAGGAAGGATAGAAGGAAGGAAGGAAGGAAGGAAGGAAGAAAGGGAAACATTTTTTTTAAACATTTTCTTGTTTTTATTGTATTCTGTTTCTCCGTTTTTGTTACATGGGCTGGGGCCGGGAATCGAACCGAGGTCCTCCGGCATAGCAGGCAAGCACTTTGCCCGCTGAGCCACCGCGGCCCGCCCTGTCTTCCTTTTTATTAACACTTTCCACCAGTGTGGTATCTTTTTTATAACTTATGAAAGAATATTATTATAATTGTACTATAGTTTACATTAGGGGTCACTGTTTGTTGGGAGGTTTTCAAATTGAGAATTTTGAAAGCCTGTGAGAATTAACTGGATTCCCCTTTTACCTGGAAAATGAAGACTCCCATTTATGGAAAATCTGAGTACTAAGTGCTTTAACATATTTATCTCATTTTGTCCTCAACGATAATCTTTGAGAGAAGGATCCATTTTATAGATGATGAAACCTAAATTCAGCTATCTTATGTAACTTTCCCACGGTTACATAGCTAATTATATGATAAGAACAATACTTTCAAGCTTCTACTATGTTCTAGACATTGGGTCTAAGTATCTTAGTTACATTATCTCATTCAATTTTACGAGGAAGGTTTTATCTCCAATATATAAGGATCTAGGATTCTAACCCAGGTTTTGTCTCAGTTGTTTCCCCATTTTAGAATAAGAAGTTATTCTAAATTGAGCAGACAGCCATGGTGCTTCTGCTTTTGTCATGTTTCTGTTGTGTTGGGGCCATTAACGAATGACTGGCTTTTTTTTTTTATAGAAGTCCAGGAAGTGATGTGGTTACCATCTACATTTTCTCATGTGGTCTTCCATAAGTAGGGGTATGAGAACTAGGATAGAATTCTTTTGCTGTCATGTGGAGACTGAATAACTGTATGTGGTGGTCAACTGCTGCCTATATATGTTATTGGTAGGCCATTGGTAAAGGGGCTAATGTCTTCCATCTAAACCACTGTGATCTTGTCTTAATGATAGTGATGGCCTTATATGCATATATATGTATTTCAGCTGCCAGGTTTGCCACTAATGCACAGAATATTCTCAGTTCATAGTCAGAAGATAGTCTTACTGAACAGTTTGAACTGTCAGTGAGTAAAGTGAAAATCACCCACATTGATTATTCACTGTACTTAAACTATGTGATATCCAAGATTAACCAAGTTGGTATTGTTGTAATAAAGCACTCTAAAAAGGGCCCATTTACCTAGGTAGAGAATTAAAACTTAAGATTTGCACATTTATATATGCTTCTTAAATGTTTTGATGAGTAAGTGCTTTTTTAAAATAATATGACTTAAAACATTTTTCTTATTAATAAATTTACTTTATAATATTTGAGCTTTCTGGCTAAAGCATTGTAGATACTGAAGTTTAGCATTTTGGTTAAAACATTTTTTAGCGAGCATATTTAGAACACTTTTTGGTAATTATTACTTGAATTCTGATTATGGCAGCGAGCAGTTGTCTGCTAAAATAAATCCAAATACCCCCAAAAATCTGTCTCACAAAAAGTTGAGTAGAAGTACCTTTAACTGAAAGGCTATTAGTAAATGTACAGTGTAGTTAAATTAGAACATGACTGTTGCTAATAAAGGAATTGATTGTTTTCTTAAATGGGATATTGTCATATCAATGAGAAATTATTGAGTGCTTACAAATGCAGATTAAAAATAAATATGAATATATGCTATAAAAGACATATATTATTAAATGATAAGGTGGTTGAAAGAACTTCCTTTTAGAACCTGAGTTCTAATTATGGCTTTCTCATTGAGTAGTTCTGTGACCCTTGGGAAATAATTTTAACCTGTCTGAGTGCCAGTAATTTTAGTACTAATGATTTTTCTCAAGGACCTGCTAACTACCAGCAGAGTCGGGGTAACAGTACCTAAAGCAGTCTGAAGTAATATCTTTTTATTGTACAAATTTGAGAAATACAGAAAAGCATTGAGATGAAAAAATTTCATTTCTTAATCACATCGCCTGGACATACTCATTTTGAATTTTTTTAGAATGTATACTTGGAGTTTGTCTTCTGTACATACATGTACTTTATGAATATGATGAAAACTAAATGTTTTACCAAATTGAGATCATGCTCTACATATCATTTATAAGCTTTTAAATTTAGCACTATCTTTTATGTACTATAAACATTTCTTTGTCTTTATTCTGTCACATGATTTTTTAATTGTTTAATATTTCAGTGGTAGGAATATATTATACTTTTTAACTGTTCAGTTCTCTGTCATTGGACCCTTAGATTGTTTCTAGTTATTTTAATCTATAAATAATACTGTGGTTAACCTTCATATTTAGATGTTGTGCATATCTCTGAATTATTCTTTTCCATAAAGTACTAGAAGTAGAAATCCTGAATCAGTTGTTATGAACATTTTTAAGAGTGTCAACAAAAATTAGCCACCAGTAAAGTAGTACTATTTTTTACCCCATAGCTGTAAGAAAACACCCATTTCTCTACCATCACCTGTATTTGATATTATTTGTATTTTTGGGTGAATATTTCTTTATACATTGTACAAAATTTTAAAAGTATGGCCACATAAGTCTTTTTCCTTTCTCTTGTTGTCTAGCACCCTAGTGTTCCTTCCTAGAGTCATCTGCTATGATTTATTTCTTATGTATTCTTCAGACATAATTTGTATTAAAAACCTTTACAAGTTTCATAGGTAAAAATGGTATCTTACTATTTTGATTAATAGTGAATGCAAACAAAAAAAATAATGAATGCAAACATAAGCATGTTCCATATATTTTTTGCCATTGCATTTCTTTTATGAATTGCCTGTTTGTATGCTTTGCCATTTTAAAAATTTAGGTGTTCACCTTTTCCTAACTGATTTTAGGAGAGTTTTCTATGTATAAAAGATGTGAACTCTTGGAATGTTAGTCCCCCCCTCCATGTTTTCTAAAAATTTTTTGTTTTATTTAACATATTTTTGTAGACATTTTCAGTCTTCATATAGAAAAATCTATAAATGATTTATTTATTTACTTATTTATAGCTTCATTTTTATAAATGTCAGTCTTTTTTTTTTTTTTTTTTTTTTTGACACGGGCAGGCTCCACAAATCAAACCTGGGTCTCTGGCACGGCAGGCAAGAATTCTGCCTCTGAGCCACTGTTGCACCACCCTATAGCTTCATTTTTAATACTAATTCTGATCTGTTTAAAACTGATTTTGAATTCTGTCAGAGAGCATTTTATCCCAGATGGTTGGTGGTGGTACAGTGGGATTGCTTTCCTGTTCTCATCATACTCTATGAAACAATCCTAGGGAAGGGCCAGAAAATTAATAGCGAACAGCCTTTGTCAGGTTGTTGTCAAAAATCGGGAAAACAGCTGTAGACTATGGGTGTTGGTGCCACCTAGTGTTGTCAGAGAAAAAATGATCTGTGGAATGCTCCATAATTAATTGACCATATGGAATACATTCACTTGGGCACAGGAATTGAATGATTTGTAGACATTTGTTTCTCACTAACAAATGACTTATGAATTATTTTGAATGTTGACACCTTCTACTGAATCAAATGCTTAAGTCACACTATTGATTATAAGCATTACAATATGACCTTAAAGATTCCCCCAAACCTGTGTGAAAACGTTAAACATTTTAAAAGGTCTGCTCCATGCCCTAATGACATGCTTTTGAATTTTAAAATGTTTAGATCTTTGGGAATAATATATATATTTATATTTCTAAATTATAACACAAGAAGTCAGCATTATTTAGTTCTGTTGACCAGCATCACTTTGATTTTCTTTGCTGATAGAATTTAATATTCATTTCTATGAGTTCTTTGAAATTGTTTATAGCTTTTAAAATGTTCATTTTTTTTTTGCCAATTGAACCTACATTACTGATTTTCTAGATTAAAATCTTTCTCTATGTCTTAAGGTTCAATTCAGTAGTTAATGTTGAAGTGCTGTAATTTAGTCCATAGAGGGCATTATATTACAGCATATGATAGGGTTTTAAATTGTTTAATACTGTTCAGTAATGATATATATGTTTAATTTTATATTTTTGTATAGCTCAGAATAGTTAAAATTTGAAATAAGTTTAAGACTACTCTGTAGCCATAATTATTTCCTTATTTAAAAAAAAGAAGAATCTGTTCTCTATTGCAGAAAAGTAGAAAATATTTCCACTCTTAAAAATGGTACACAAGTAGTCCCCAACTCTGAGAAGAGCATTTTTCATCCAAAAGCTTGAGTTTTTCTTGGGTTCAGAAGTAGAGGAAAGAAAGAAATGGAAAAGGAAGAATATCTTAAGACAGCTGGGGTAGACTTAAGGTCTCCACACTACTACCTATTCTAAAGTATCTTTTTCTACTGTCAGAAACCCTGCCATTTAGATATCAGCCTATTTACACATACACACACACACACAATTTCTGAGAGGGTTAATGAGAAAGTGTTACTATATTTTTAAATTCTTTAGTAGGAATTTATTTAATGGTGCAATTTTCCTACTAAACAGGAAAATTAGTACAGTTTTGAGATAGTGTCTAAGTATGCTTTATATAGTGTCTAGTATACTGTTTAAGTTTGCCAGGGCTGCTAAGACAAATACTTCACAATTGGGCTGGGTCACAAAACAGGAATTTATTGTCTCTCAGATTTTGGAGGCTCGAAGTCCAGCATAACCATATTGGCAGGGCTTGTGTTGCCAGACCCGAAGCAGTCTAGCAATCTGTCACATGGTGAGCTCTCTCCCCTTGTGTCTGCTCCTCTGATTTTTGCTGACTTCTGGTTTCTACTGACTGGCTGAAGCTGAATTTCTACTGCTTATATGGACTCCAGTCATGAATTATGGATCACTCTGATTCAATTTGGTTTCATCTAAACTGGATCTTGGAAGGTAACTCACAAATGAGTTCACACCTTAACTAATGTCAAGTTCCTATTTGCAAATGAGTTCACAACCACAGCACTTGTGGTTAGGACTTGAACATGTCTTTTGTGGGGGTTATGAGTCAGTCTTCAACATGCACTAAGAAAGTGAGAGTTTTTTAAAAAAAATTTATTGATTAAAAAAATTAAGAACAAACAAAAACATTAGCATATAATTCCGTTCTACATATATATTCAGTAATTCTCAATATCATCACATAGTTGCATATTCATCATTTCTTAGAATATTTGCATCAATTCAGAAAAAGAAATAAAAAGACAACAGAAAAAGAAGTAAAACAATAACAGAAAAAAAAGATGATACATATCACACCCCTTACCCCTCAAGAAAGTGAGAGTTTTGATTTGAGATGTGAAGAGAAGGGAAGTAAAGAGTAGAGAACTTTAAAACATGGTCCCCTTTGAAAAAAAGAATTCAGGATGTGCTTGGGGAAGTTTTTGTCATTATTTTTTGTCTTGCTTGGTGGGGAACCTGGGAACATAGGGACACTGAAGAGTGGAAAACTGCCAGACATAAACTTTAAACAGTTTGTATCAGAAGTTCTGTGCAAGACTCATTTTGAGTTTAGACCAAGGAGATTACCTAGCCCCTAGCACGTAGCCCCACCCCTCTATATATGTATGCACGGTTGTGTGCACAAACACACACACACACACGACAGAACAGAATTCAGACAACTTTTATTTACGTGCATTTTAAATAAAGGAGGCTTTTGTGACACCCCTCCTTCGAAACACTTTGCATCATTTATAGCATTTGCTTTAAGGAAAAATAGATTGTTCTCCCAGATAATCGAAGTTCCAACTTTTGGAAGTTGGAACATATTTGCTATATTTGAAAATTGTTCTTGAAAAAAATGAAGATTAACTTTAACAAATTGTTATCCTTTCTTTGGTCCATTAATTTGTAAGTTAATGTGGACTAGCACTCATAAACTATGCATACACACATTTTCACAGTGGGAGAATAATAGAACCATACTATTGCACAATGTTTAGAATCGAATGGCTTGATATATGACCTTTCTTAGATTTGTCTTACATGCCTTTTCCCTTTGTAGTTTGGTACTATTTTGAGCATCATAATATTAAATTGCTAGCACTTACAGTACTTATGATTTGCTAGGCACTGTCCTGTGGCCTTTTGCATACTCTGACTCGTTTGATCCTCATAATAGACAGTCCATATGCCTTTATATTCTTAACATACCAAAACTTCAAATTTAAAGGACTTTTTTTTTTTTTTGGTTAGCTTATCAAGTTTAACTTGCACAAACTTGAAACAACTTTGTAAGAAAGAAATGAACAAAAATGTCAGTTGATGTCCATTAGCTAGTTTTTCCAGTAAATTACACATAGTAACCTAAATTGCACAGACCATAAAAATTGATGAATTGGGTGTTAACTGCATACGGTAGAAATGCTAACTTAACTTCAGGTTTCCTGTTTTGTTTTTTTAATCTGCCAGCCGAGCTATTAAGTGTGTTTAATGCTTAGACGAGGGGGTGTGTATAGATATTGGGTGTTCTTGCCACTGTCAGACTATTTTGTTTTTTAAGTTTGTTAAACCAAACCAAGTACCACAGAAGTGTGAGTAGTATAAATGCTAAATACCTTTGTCTCAATAACAATTTTTATTTTATTTATTTATTTATTTATTTTTGGTGCACGGTCCGGGAATCGAACCCCGGTCTCCTACATGAAAGGCGGGCATTCTAACCACTAAACTACCCGTGCACCCATGAATAACAAATTTTTAATGCTCCTATTAATGTAATAATCTATGACTTGAAAGCAGTGTTTGGGTGCTGTTTTGAGTTCTTTTAATGATGACATATTTATTGGCTTTCAGTTTTAAGGGTTTCATTATTAGAAAATACTATCTTGGAGGCTCAGTACTTAACTAGTATTTTGGAATCCTAAGCTATTTTGTGGAGAGGCCAGATATTTTCAGATCTGAAAATGGTGACAGGGTTCTCATGCATCACGTTATGCAAAAGTTCAATGAGTACATTTTAAAGTTAAATATTAACTCTTAAGCTGAGAATACTGGACTTAAAGTTTGCTAGGGTTTATTTACGTTTGGAGTTAGGAAGATGGAAAGAAATGAGTCACTAGTATTCAAGGTACTGGTGATTTTAAGGGTTTTTTTCAGCTTACACAGTTTTATAGCAAGCTCCAGATAATATCCTGATTTCAGTGTAACTATATAGTCTTAAGCATACTTTTGTACATAGGTTACATTACAGTCATATTGTGCATTTTAAATGATTTATCATTATTGATTGCCTTTTCTAGATGTGTTAGATGTTAGCATCAGGTAAACCAGTTGTGGAACATTAGTGAAGACGTAATGTTCTGTAGAGGAATGAATGCCAGAAGTTGAAAATTTTAGAAATACTGTACATAAATTTGTTTTAGTAGTTACCAGTAAAATTTTAATTTGCATTTATGTCCTTTCCCTAAGGCAAATAATATAAATTGGTATGTGAATATTTCTCCCAAAGTGAAGCATCTAATAATAAACGTACCTGTGATGGTGTCTAATCAATATATTGAAGATTGAATTAGAGCAGGTAATGATAGAAAAAGTATGTATTTGTAAGTTTCTGAATTTCATTAATTGTAAAAGAGGACAAAATAGATTGCATTAGAAAGATGAGATTGCCAAAACTGAATAAAAACGTTTTCTATTGAAGTAGCATATATTCAATAAATATTAATAACTTGACTTTGTGATTTTTCTCTTGCACCCTCATAGGAGTGCAAACTGCCAAATGCTTAAAACCTTTGTAAAGTTAGAAAGTAAGAGAAGACTTGACATTTCCCAGGCTTGAAACTTAAACTATAGCCCTTCTTTGGATCAGTCCATTATAATCTTATCGGGCAACCATTGATTTTTGGAATTTTAAGTGAAACTGGAAACGAACAGCGTAATGCATGTTGGTCAAAAAAAGAACAAAACTAAACAAAACCAAAAAACCACAAAACTGCACATAGCCTTAAGTGCATTTTAAGTATATTCAGTGACAGCTCTGTTGAAAGAACAACCTCTTTTCCTTTCTTTGGGTGGTCTGCTTCTCCCCCTGCAAATGTAACTCCATGTGGTATGAGCAGCAAGCACCAAGACTGGAACAATAAACAGATAGAATGAAGGCATTAGTCCCTGAGCATTAGTAGCCTAGTTACAGATTGCACTGCGTCAGACTGCTCCACACCCAGAACGTGTCAGGTGACTTCAGTCCTGCTGCAGTTGTGCAGCAGAGGAGACTGCAGGCTTCGGTTGAGGAAACGGATATTTCATGTCTCAGGGTGTAGATTTTTGCAGTTTCGGCCTTTTTGTTGGTATGCATAACTGATAATTGCAGTTGCAGGGAAGATCGTGACGAGAGATGGACGGTCAGAAGAAGAATTGGAAGGACAAGGGTATATTTGCTTTTTAATCTTCTGTTTCTTCAGTTACATGTGACGGTAATATCTGAACCCTGAAAAAAGCTTTGCAATTTAGATATATTGTGAATTTGAACATGAAGCATCTGAAAGGCTTAGGGTAAAGGATTATTAAAACAGCTACTGCATTTGTGTTTTTATGTTTGGGTAAAGGATTATTAAAACAGCTACTGCATTGTGTTTTTATGTTTGGTTGTATACTAGCGAATGGCAGGCTATTTGGTTTCACTGGCATCTGGTTTAGTCTTTACAGTCCTGTGGTTGTTTGGGTTCAGTTCTTTGATCTCGACATTGTACCAGTACAGTTCTAGTAGTATAGTTCTAATAGTTTTTTGTTGATCACTTTGGTGTGATAAATCTTACATAGCTGTCTAGTGTTCCGTAGTGACATATTTCTGTGGCTAGGTATAAGAAAAGCTGACTTGGTATAGTTGAAATTCTATCCAAAGGTTTGTAGGTAGCAAGGCAGTGCATTTGCAGTGAGTGTGTTTTTTCCTTTGGAAATCTGCCTTGAGACTTTAAAATGATTGCCAAATGCCTTTTAATCAGATTATATTTTTGTATATCTTGCAGTCGTTAAAATGTACACAGTTTTAAATGCATGTCTACATTTGAGTCGCTAACCTCTGTCCTTGTAATAACCAATCAGTGATCTTGAACCCTTTTCCTCCCCTTTGAAAGCCCAGGCTCTTTCAGTTTTCAGTGGATCATTGTGTACGAATTTAAGTCCGTAAGTGGTAAAATAGTGATTGTAATGAATATTTTTAAAATACTTTATTATGTGGATAGATGTGCCATTAAAAAAAAATGAGGTGGTGTGCTGTATATTTGACCACTTACAGTGAATTGTCACAAAAATTATTAGCTATTTTTAAATTGTCCTAATAGACATCCACACAAGCAGAAACAGTTTTTTCTGGATACATTCAGGTTTTTATAATTCTGCTTAATAATTTCCTTTTAAAGCAGAATTGTTAGCAGGATTAATAATAGTGTTTCTAAAATCGATATGTTATGCTAATTATAATAATTTTCACAACATTCTTTTAAAAATTGTTCTATAAAGAAATGTGGGAAGAAGGTGAGTTTAAGATTGAGCTCATATTGAAACATTGGAAAAATTTTATAGTTAGAATTTAAAGAATAGTTACAATAGAATTTTGAATTGTTACCTTTCTGGTTCCTTTATATCTGAATTTAATGAAGAGAAAGATTTTTATTTCTTCATTCTTCTGGCCATTAGTATTAAAAAATGAAAGGTAAACTGATACGCTGTAGTTTTCGATAAGAATGATAGTGGTATTAACAATACAATAAATATAGGCTTAAAAATAGGTGAAAAGGGCAGGCAATGGTGGAGCAGTGACAGATAGAAGCCTGCCATGCTGGAGACCTGGTTTGATTCCTGGTGCCTGCCCATGCAAAAAAAAACAGAAAGGGAAAAAAAAAATAGGTGAAAAGTCACATCAGGACCTACTCTTCACCTGTTAGCCGTGTGTATTAATAATTTAAGTCTTAGATCATTTAATTTCTTTATTTGCTGAAACTAAGACTAGCATCTTAGACTAGAGATTTATTTGATCATTATTTGGCACTAAATATAAAATCAGATCAACTCTTGAATATTTCTGGGGAGCTTACTTTGTAAGTGAAATGGTCTAATATTTTTAGTACTTGTCTAGTTTTTCTGCTCTGACTTGACCTGTTTTTCT
Source organism: Tamandua tetradactyla (assembly GCF_023851605.1). Lineage (NCBI taxonomy): Eukaryota > Metazoa > Chordata > Mammalia > Pilosa > Myrmecophagidae > Tamandua > Tamandua tetradactyla. The sequence goes on along the minus strand of NC_135343.1, from coordinate 27,366,153 downwards.
GATTTATTGAAGTTATCTTATAATATTTTCTTAATCAGCCCCTAATTTTAATGTTGTAGATTATAGAGTAAAATTTAAATTGGAAATCACTGAGAAAGACGGTGAAGCTGCTATGGAATAAGATTTTCAAATGGGACAAGAGAATAAAGAACCCCAAAGCTAGGCTTTAGGTAGATTGTTAAAAAAAAAATACTTATATTATGTAGGCCCGAACATTTTCTACTTCCCTCTTTTCCCTTATTTTAAGCACCATTGTTAAAAAAACATCCAGTGACAATGAAGTATAATAGAAGCGAAAGAGTCTCTGATTTCAATGTTAAGAAAAAACCCTATTCTTTTTTCTGATTAATTGGTATTTGGTGCATTTTCTTTTTTTCACAGTAAGACCAGTATTAATTTGTATTCTTTATATATTCTTCAACTTGGATATTCTGTTGTTCCTATGTGATTGAAGGTAATATTTTTTCCATAGCAGAGATACTTAGGATAAACCTGTATTGTATTTGATTTGGGGGGTTGTATAGAGCATTCATTCAAACAGAAGATTTCGAAAAGCTTAAAATGTTGAGGAATTTGTAGATTTGGGGGTTAGGATAGGGTGGGTGCATAGTGTAACCACTGAAAAGGTTTAATTGAGACAATAGAGCTTTCTGGATAGAAAAGAATGTTTATATAGAACAGTAAGAAGATAAAATTGATTTAGTTAAAGAATGTAGAAGATTTGAAAGATCTAGGTCAGGTTTCCTCAAACTTTCCTGGAGAAGAGAATCTTGACATATTTTTAAAAATACAGATTTCTGGGCTTCTATCAGATCTTCCAAATCAAAATATACAGGGGAGGGACCTGGCAATTTGTATATTATGCATCCTGGTATCATTCGTTGTATAATCAGGCAAATTCAGGAAACATAGCTCTAGATTTTTAGCTTGGTTCTGATACTTGTTAGCATTTTTGCCAGTGAGAAGTTTATACTTTTTGGTGCTTAGTTTCCTTTTTTTGATGTGATTTCTAGACTATCTTACAGCTTTAAGGTTCTCTGGTTTTATGAAAACGTATCCTGGGCCAGATTGCAGAAAGCATTGGATTTTAGATTTTAATCAAGAGGCTTTAGAAGTTTAAAGTAGGAAGTGATAAACCAGTAGCACTGTTTGGAAGATTGGTTTAGGGCACTGTGTGACTGGAAGAGGTAGAAGCTACAGGTTGACTAGTTAGGATGACTGTAGGTTGTGTCCACATGCAAAGCAAATAGTTCCTGAACTTGGGCCTGAAATAGAATGAAAAAGTGACAGATTTGAGAAACTCAAGGAAGGAATCTTGACATTTGGCATATAGTGTACAAAGGTATAGGAGGGACTGAAAGAACAGCATGAAGTTTCAGGTCAGTGCGAAGCTTTGGCAATGATATTGCTTTAATTTTGGCAGAAACAGAGCTAAAGTAGTTGGAAAAGATCCCAGGTTGGGTCACACTGAATTTGAAATAATCATAGAACTTCTCTGAAGCTCAGAGAAGTGTTAGTTTAATAAGGTGTAATTAGGAATTCAATGCAAAGTGAGACAGTTGAATATTGTGAGGAAATAGAACTGAAGATTAAGGAAAGAAAGCCTAAAACCTACATTATGGTGGCCTGAGGCACCAGAAAGAAGATCTGGAAGTTGACGGTAGAAGAAGCAGGATAGTGTAATTTCATTGATAACAATTTAAGGATGGAGAAAATTTTCAAGGAATGGGCAGTTAAATATTACAGAGACGCCAGTTAATATGAAAAACTGAAAAATGGTATATATCCTGTTGAATTTTAGGAGTATATGCAAAACTTGTCCATTAATTATTGCTAGTTTTTTTTTATTTGACAGTTTATGTCATAATTGGTGACCTTTGAGAAATATTTCTAGCATTAAATGTTTCTAGCATTAAAATTTAATTAGATTGTTCCTTGAGACAAGTTGGCTTTGAATAATTTCTAGAGCATTCTTTCAGAGGCTTTTATAGAGCTCCCTGATTTTTACCTGTGATAAGCCACTTTCAGTTTGTAAGTGTATTGGTATTAACTGCATATGTGGGTAGGGGTGTATGCATATGTATTTAGGTAGAAAGGAGCTGCGGTTTAGCTGTTTGATATGTCTTCCTTCCCTCGGGGAATGCCAGAAAATGCCTGAGAAGGGAACTTTCGCATTAACCAACTGTGAGATCTCCTGATTGGAGGAAGACCATTGCTTTCAATTCTAAACCTAGCTGAAACCTGATGTTTAGGCATTAATTAGACATTTCTTCTAAATCTTGGTTTAATAGGGTTGTAGGAAATATTTGTTGTAAGAAGTTAAGAAGAATGTAGAAGATATATAGGCATGTAAAAAAATGAAATAGAAATTACTGTCACCTCAGAGGGAGAATAGATTTGGTATATTTTTTGTTGTTGTTGTTTGGCATGGGCAGGATCCAGGAATCAAACCCAGGTCTCTGGCATGGCAGGCAGGAATTCTGCCACTGAGCCACTGTAGCCTGCCTGATTTGGTGTAAATTTTTAATGGTGTGTATGTGTGGCAGGAGGAGATCAGTTTGGGGGGGGGGGGGGTGTCATGTGGTACGTTTTGGTATCCTCACTAAATAGAGCAATGCCTTTATTAAATATATTCTACATCTTTTTAATGGCTATGGTATTCTACTGTATATTCTGTTAAGCCCACATAGTTGAATATTCAACTTATTCTTAAAGTTTTTGCAAGTATAAACATTGCTAAAATGAATTTAATTGAATACAAATCTTAGTTCTTATCCGTGATTAAATCTGCAAATTGCTGAGTTACAATATTTAGGTTTTTGGTGCATGTTGCAAAACAGCTCTCCAGAGTGATTGCACACATTTTTATTTTCAGCAGTGACAGCAATGATGAAAATATCTTCTGTATTTTCTTTATTTACACAAGTTTGGGGACTCGTAATTCCTCACCAGGACTCTTAACAGGTTTTTCCTCTAGATACCATGTGTTAATCAAATTAATCGTCCGAAAGTGGCCTCTAATCATGGCATGATTTCCCTTTACTTTTCAGAACAAGTTTATACTATCTATCCTGGACTTTTAAAAGCCATTCCATGGCCTTGTCCTAACCTTTATAATTCTATTACTCCCTCCTTCTATCCGAATTCAAGAACTTATTCCTGAAGTATGCCCTGTTATTTGTCTTAACTCGTTTTTCTCACTATCTAGAATGTCCTTTCTTCCCATTTCATTTTGCTCAAATCTTAAAAGGCACAGTCCTTCCGACAGTGTTCACTAATCCTCCCAGGTGGAGGTGATCTGGTGTTCCTAACAGCTCCCATTCTCTTCTGCCTTCTATTACAGATATATGTCTTGGTTCTTTCTCTAGCCCTTAAATTCCTTGAAGACAGAAACAGTGGTAGCTTCACCTCTGGTTCTCCTTATAGATTAAGCTTGTCAATAAACCAAAGCCGCTGAGAGCTCTGACGTTCAGTCAAGCCCACTCCTGGCTTTGAACCCCATGTGTACATTTTTGGAAAAATGTGAAATATTTCCTCAAGTGGGAAAAATTAGAAAAGCTATCTCCTATCTTCTCCTTTCTTATAGGAGAAATTAAGTAAGTTAAGCAACTTTTTTTAAATTCAAAAGTGTTAGATTTTATCTCAAGATAAGACATCTTAGTCAGTTGTTCCAACTTAATCATTTTACAGATAAGGAAACCAAGACTATTAAAGAGATAAAATTATTTGTTCAAGACCCCGCAGCTATAGATATCCCCTTTTTAGTTTATGGTGCATTGAAGTGGCTGGAGGGAAGTACCTGAACTGCAGAGCTGTGTTCCAATAGCCTTGTTTCTTGAAGGTGATTGTGTATAATGATACAGCTTTTACAGTGTGACTATGTGATTGTGAAAACCTTGTGTCTTGGTGCTCCTTTTGACTAGGGTATGGACAGATGAGTAAAAAATATGGATAAAAAATCAACAAAAGTTTAAATTGGGTAGAGGGAAATACTAGTGGTCAATGAGAGGGAGAGGGTGAGGGGTATGGTAAGTATGAGTTTTTTCAACTTCTTTTTCTGGAGTGATGCAAATGTTCAAAAAATGATCATGGCAATGAATATACAACTATTTAATGATATTGCGAGCCATTGATTATGTACCATATGTGGAATGTTTGTATGTTGAGAATGTTTGCATGTTTGTATGTTGTTTTATTAATAAAAATTAGTAATAAGGAAGACCACACAGCTGATGGCATGGGGCCTTTGTTTTATTTTAAAATTTATATTTCCACTTGAACAACTGAAGATCAGAAGAAATATAAAAGCTAAAACTACCCATGTTTTCATTTTTTGTTCATGCATATTCTAACCACAGCAGTGGTATATATTTTTGTATGATCCTCACTCCCCATGGAAGAAGTCTGTTACAGTATCCATGAATGAAAGTATTGTCAACGGTTAAGTCTAATGAGAACTCCCTGGCTAAGATTATACTTAATTTCTCTTTGTCTTTAAGGATAGATTATATGCTTGGAATAGGAAAAATAAACAGTGAGTAGAATTCTTATTCTGTTCTTTCGATATCCCCTGGATTCCCTTTTTATTTATTCATTTTATCCCATCTCTTGCTAGAATTTGGGCTAAAAGATGTTGGTTGTTTAACAAAGGATCATTAAATGGTTTAGGTATAAATGCTTCTGCATTCTTCCGACCATGTTCTGAGACCAAATTTTCAGTTTGTTTCTCTCCTTCATCATGGAAAACGTTGACGACTTATATTCATGGGTATATGCATATATATATTTAATCTACTTTAATGACTTTCAGTTTTAGAGGAAACTATAAACATTTATTGAAAGGCATAATAGAATTGAATATAGAAAGAGAAAGGCCATTGTCTATGGAGAAGATTCAGCATTGTAAAAAAGTTAATCCCAAATCTTTTTTTTTAATTATAAACAACGAATAGACATACCAACATTCTTGACATACGAACATTCTTGATATGGTTACAATCAGTAGCTCACAGTATCATCACATAGTTGTGTATTCATCACTATGATCATTTTTTTGAACATTTGCATCTCTCCAGCAAAAGAAAGAAAAAAGAAGAAACTCATACATGCCCCACCCCTTACCACTCCCTTTCATTGATCACTAGTATTTCAATCTGCTCAATTTAACATTTCTTCCCCCGTTATATATTTATTTTTTTATCCATATGTTTTATTCATCTGGCCATACCATAGATAAAAGGAGCGCCAGACACAGGTTTTCACAGTCACACAGTCACATTGCAAAAGCTATATCATTATGCAATCATCTTCAAGAAACATGGCTACTGGAACACAGTTCTCCAGTTTCAGGCACTTCCTTCTAGCCACTCTAGTACAGCTTAAACTAAAAAGGGAATATCTGTATAATGTGTAAGAATAACCTCCAGGATAACCTCTCGACTCTGAAATCTCTCAGCCACTGACACTTTGTTTTGTCTTATTTTCTCTCTTCCCCCTTTCAGTCAAGAAGGTTTTCTCAGTCCCTTGATGCTGAGTCCCAGCTCATTCTAGGATTTCTATCCCACGTTGCCAGGGAGGTTTAAAACGAATAGTTACCTGCTTATTAAATATTATCAGAAATAATATTACAATTGAAGATTGTTAAGGTTTGTGCAGGTAGGGAGAATCACCGGCTTGGAATATGGATAAACAAAATGCTTAGAAGATACTTATTTAGTTTGTGTTGGAGAAAATGTAATTTACTGTATGGACTTTTCCATACAGAAGTAAAATTTTTCATATGGTTTAGAGAAATTGGAAACAGAAAATTAGAATTATTTTCTGCTCTTTTTTTTTCTTCTAATAAAGCTGGAAAGAGTATCAGATTAAAGGAGGTATTGAAAACTTAATGAACTAATGAAGTACATTGATGAATTTAGTTAACTTATATGAGCCATGTGTGGTAATTTTGGGGCCCTCACTCTCCTCTCAGAGAAATTTGAGTCTCTTTAGAAGGCAACAAACAACCATAGGTGGTTTTTACTGCAATACATTGTTGAAACATTTTCTGCTTAAAGATACTTAGTATAAAAGACTACTATAAAACGTTTGAATAAAAATTCATAGCAAATAATGGAGGGAAAAAGATTTAAGACTTAATCTTGAAAGAGAAAACCAACAATTATGAAAATAGCTTTATTTTTGTTTATTCTTCACGATATTTAGGTTGCAGTCACAGCTATGCATGTGTTCTTAGAATGAACAGAGGATGAATCAAGTTGGGACATTTTTAGGGTATGATTTTTCTCACAAAACTGCTCAGTAGCACAAAATGGCACCATCACTTCAGTGTTGACTTTCACAGTAGATCATAAATAATGTCCCTTTACTCTCCTAGGGACTTCTGTTTAATCTTTTGAGGCCAAATATTCTGCTTTGAAGTACCTGTTGGGCTTTCAGCTTTTTTGGAGTAACTCTCTAATATCATTCTCATCGACAGTATGAAATCCTGCATCATTAGGAAGAGTTGCAATTTTGCATTGCTGTCAGTTTGTATTGTCTTATCTGGCAAGACATTTAGGTGATGGGTGAGGCTGGATGGTGCAGTTAAAAAAGGATATTGAACTTTGTAAATGATTGGTTGATTAGTGAATATTTTCTCATTTATGATAACTTGTTTTCCTGTGCAACTTTATAAATGCAAGGACTCATTTACCAGTACTAAATTTGGATAAGAGAATCCCACTGTGGTCTTCAAATATTATTGATGGCTAGAGAATTGGAACTAATTTTGAAAAAAAAAATAAGGAAACTACCTTTCAATTAGAAAGGAGTATGTGTGTGGAAACTCATCCAGTGTTGAAACAATTTTGTTTGAAATGCCATGTGTTCTCAGGAAAACTATGCCGGTTCTATCCTTGTTTTGTGCAGCATTAGTTTTTTTTTTTTTGTGAAGTGAAATTGAACATTTATTTAATTTCACACCTTTATGTTTTTAATCGTTTATTAATTATTTAATAGTTTTTATGTTTTTTGTCACCTTACCTCTTTTATCTATTTCCTTTATTCTGTGTTAATGTAGTGGTTTTAATTAATTTTAAAGTGGGGTACAATTTAGATTGCTAATAGAAAATTTGCAATTTAAACAGAACACGACTTATTCTTGAATCTTAACCTAGAATTTGTTGGTCTACATGTATACATGTAAGTTGCTTCTCTCTTTTCAGTTACTGACACTGGGGTCAAAACACTGTCATCCTCAAGTAGGATAAAAGCAAATGTTAGTATTGTTATATTCCTTTAAATATAAAATATGGTATGATGGAAAGAGGAGACTTTCATGGAAACCTGAGTTTTCCATCTTGATGATGCACAATTTATTTAATACTACTTACAAGCTTCAGTTCTCATCTATAAAATGGGGCTAATAAATACCTTAGTGGGTTTGTTATGATTAGAGATAGTGTATAGAAAGTATTCAACACAGTATCTGATCCATAATAGAGTATTACTAAATTACTCTAGAAAAGGCAATTACAGAAATTATGCGAATTTTCTGTAAAATATTTTTCCTTAGGTGTGTGGTTGAAATTGGCCAAAGCATTCTAGTATTATCAGAAGTAAGGTAGGAGAGATTTACTGATTAAAGAGAAAAGCACTTGATTTTATACATAAATCTTTTAAAAACGCCTTTAGTTACAGGAATAGGAGACAGCTAAGAGATGCTGATTTGCCAATGGCAGTATTTGGGTGAGATCTTTTGTAGCCTAAGATCTTTCCCAGGCTGAGGTATCCATCGTCAGCCTGAAGCTTGCTAACTGAAACCAAGTTAACAGTGCTTTCGGATGAAAATTGAATTCACCTTTTAAAAACCAGGGCTCTGTTAAGAATAGGGCTCTGTTAAGAATTGCGCTTTGTCCTGCTTGACCTTATCTCTTGAAGTATATCTTTGTTTAATTGCCGGGTCACCAAGCATTTCCATACATGAGATCTTCTTACAACTTCAAATAACTTCTTGGCCTAGCTATCATTATTCTAATTTTATACATGAGGAATAGACGTGAAGAGACATACTCAGGGTTATACTGATGGTAAATTGAATGAGGAAATAGGACTTAATGCTCTTCCTTTGTTTTTTGCCAAAAGAGGTAAGCTCCAGCTCTGCACAGATCTTTTACCCTTCATTTATTGGCCACATAAATGCTTAATATATGAAGGTGAAAGCTTACTATGTGGTGCTGAATGATTAACTCTGAATGCTAGTCACTTTTCCTCACACATGGGAAGAATTATGATTAAGGATTGTGGTTTCTAATCCATAACTATTTATTAGTATCACGATTAAAGTGGTAAGAAACTACTTAACTAAAATTTTAATAGCATTCTAATTTTTATATATTTGTTTATTAATTTCCTGTGTCGGGTAGGGAGAATTTTTCATTCTTTACCTGATTTTATTAAAGAGAACTTAATATTTGCTCTTGCTGCAGAAGTAGATATTTTCCTGCCTGTCACTCCTTGCCCCTCCAGTATTTTTAGGAACAGCTAGTTCAGCTTTTTTCTCCTTCTAGACAAAACACTTAAAATTGAAACCTGACTTTAGGTTACTCAAAGAAGAGCTTTAGTAAGAATTTGATTTGAAGGGAAATGTAATTGGATGCCTTTTGCATGTAAGGCCTACCAGCTGGCCCTATTTTTAGCTACGGTAGATAACAGTTTGTGATTACCAAATGTAGGCAACTCTTCTTATTCTGCAGTAGGCCAGAAGTTTTTATTTTTAAGGAAAGATTGGAGCATGCTGAGTTATTTTAAATTAAAATTTTAGTTTAATAAACATGCTATTTCTCTGTAGTGTATAAAACATGATCAGAATAAACATTTACCATATTTTTATTTTGAAAACACAAGTAGACAAGGAGTGCAGGAATAAAATCACTTTTATCCCCCCAATTTAGAAATTTGTTGAAATAGATCACCATTATTTTAGGAATCATAAGCATTTCTCAGCATTATAAGTGTGAAGGTACTGTAAAATTAATCCTACATTTTTAAGAGGTTGTTTCATGAACATTTTATTTAAGGGTAAAATTGAAGCCACAGTATGTTAACCTTTCATGATTAATACTTTATTCTGCTGTATAGAAGGAAACTTGAGAAACTATGAAAGATTAAGCTTTCCTTGTGTAAGCCTTTTATCTTAAATTTTAGTTTTTCAAGAATAAAAAGAGGTCATTAAACTCTTAGAACTGATAAAGTGATTACAGAGAAATTAAAAATTATCATTTTGGTGACCCTATAGTTGTTATTTAAAAATGTCTTTTTTTAAACTAGAAAATAAAGCTTTTAATTAAAATGTTTCTATTCCTAAGAATAATCAGCCCCTGTTCAGACAGTGTAGCAAACAATGAAGCTAGTAATGGGAATGTAAAGAAGGGATTTTGTTTGTTTGCAGGGCCTAGTAAGAGGAGAAAAGCCTGCAAAAATTAATTTTTGCTGTTTTGTAAATTGTCTGAAAACAGTGCTATTTGTCACTTAATAAATGTAGAAATCTGAAAATAGTTTGAATGTTAGGACCAAAGTATAGAAACATTTTTCAAATAAAACAATTAGAATTAGTGCATGCCTTTAAGCCTTGTAAAGTGTGCATTCATTCTAATTGGTCAGTCATCAGTAGTTGTTATAAGTTTAGTTGGTTTAGGCTTTTGTGTTCAGCTCTGATGATGTAGTAGGTAATGAGACAAACATAGTCCCCTGCCTTCTGGAGCTTAAAACCAAGCAGAGAAACAGATGTTAAAACAAGCATTTTCATTACTACTCCCCCCCCCCCCCCCCCCCCCCCCCGCCCGCAAAAAAAACCTCCTGCCCATTAGCAGTACCTCCCTATTCCCCTCTTCTCCCAGCCTCTGGCAGCCACTACTTTCTGTCTATAGATTCACCTACTTTAGATGTTTCATATTAATGGAATCATGTAATATATGGCCTTTTATATCTGGCTTCTTTCACTTAGTATAATCTTTTCAAGGTTCATTCATATTGTATGTATTATTACTTCATTCTTTTTATGGCCCAGTAATATTCCCTTGTATGGCTATGTCATACTTTTATCTATTCATAAATTTATGGACATTTAGGTTGTTTCCTGTTTTTGACTAAAATGAATAATGCTGCAATGAACATTTGTGTACAAGTTTTGTATGGACATAGGTTTTCTCTTTTTTTTTTTTTTAAGCCTTTTTAATGTAATTTTACTGAGATATTGTCACACACCATATAGCCCATCAAAATAAACAATCAGTAGTTCACAAATATCACATAATTGTATATTCATCACCATGATCATTTTGAGAACATTTACATTACTCCAGAAAAAGAAATAGAAAAAAGTAAAACCCCATACATCTATACCTTTTACTCCTCCCTCTTATTTACCACTAATATTACAGTCTACCCAATTTTAAGACTTAAAATAGAGGTAGATTAACTAAGACAGTGTGTGTATATCATATATATATAGAGAGAGAGAGAGAGAGGAAAAAATAAACATCCAGAAGTAGATCCATACAAATATGGGCAACTGACTTTTTTCCTTTTTTTTTGTTAGCAATTAGTTAGACAATCATTATCAAAGATAGGGCTACTGGATCAGAATTCAATTTCCTTCTGGCTCTTCTAAAACACTGGACACTAAAAAGAAATATCTATATGATGAGTCAGTGGTCACAGTCATTTGTTAAATCCTAATTTCTCAGTTACACCTCCTCCCTTTCGTTGGATCTTTCTCTCAGTCCTCAGGGATATCTGGGCAATGACCATTTTAACTTCATGCTGTGAAGAAATGTTGACCTTCTGGAATAGAAGAACCTGGTTGTTCTTGGAAAGACTGGTACCTCTTGGGTTTCAGAACTTAACTGGTTAGGATCAATCTGGAGGCCTTAAATTTCTGAAAAAAATAAGCTTAGTAAGAAAAACTTTTATAGAGACTTAGAGCCTGGAGCACTCCCTAGAGTTTTCAGGAATACTGTCTATTGGGGGCATGGCATTGTATGTGCATAGGTGTTCTCTTAGAAATTCTGAGGAATGGAATTGCTGGGTCATAGGGTAACCACATTTAACTTTTTGAAGAACTGCTAAACTGTTCCCACAGCGAGGCAACATTTTACATTTCACCAGCTAGGAAGAGATACCAGTCCTTGCTATATCTGTGCCAATAATTGTTATTGTCCATCTTTTTTATTATAGCCATCCTTGTGAATACAAAATAGTATCTTGTTTTGGTTTTTATTTCTCTAAGATTCATGATGTGGAGCATCTTTTTTATGTGCTTATTGGCTGATTATGTGTTTATCTTTATTCACATCCTCTGCCCATTTTAAAATTGGGTTAATTGGCTTTTTATTTACTTGTAAGGATTTTTTTAATATGTCCTGAATGCTTATCATATATTTGATTCGCAAATAATACTCTTTCCCATTCTGTGGGTTGTCTTTTCACTTTCTTGATGGTATCCTTTGAAACATCTCTAAAACATCTGTCAGGCCTAAAGTGTCAGTTTTTCAAAATTTTTTTTTTTTTTTTTTTAGCTTCTATCATGCTAGAACTACAGTGTCAGAGTTTATAATCACTTGGAAAAAAATGTAGGAATATGAATTTATTGTTACCCTAAAGTTTTAATCATGTCTGATACTTAAAAAAAAAGCTTCTAGGAAGGTTTAATTCAAATGATTGCCATGAATAAAAACATTTAAGCCTTCCTTCCCTCCCAAATTCTAGATCTAAAAAGGGGGACATGTTTTAGAATTATATTCGGCACAGATAATACAGTAGTAAAACCTTATTGATTTGGATCACTGTTTGGGAATTTGAATGCAGACTTATATGTATATTCATACTGACTGTGAATCTTAGTTTCTGAAGGGGTATGAGAAATCTTTTATCCGATGACCTAAAGATAATAAGACTGAGGTCCTGAGAAGTTGGGGACTGGTCTAAAGTCACACAGTTGCAGAGCCAGTACTAGGCTTTCAGTCTCTTGAATCCTAGCCACTAATATTTCCTTCCCCCATATTCACTTATGCAGAAACCATAGACCAATTATATACAGTTCTTACTAACCACTAAAACTGTTCAGACAGTAACAGTTTTATCAGATAATTTGGTTAGGTATTAGTTTATGTTGTACGTACCTCTCAAGTCTAACTTAAATATTATTTCATCGCTAGTTTTACAGAGTCGTTTTCAATGATGGTAAGGAATAATGAGGATATCTGTACTTATTTTGAAGGTTAATACATGTTTTTTAGCACTTTGAGAATCAGCCATTTTTATAAAGGAGCATGTGCTTCATGTAAAAATATATTTAAGGTGTATCTTACTGCTGATTCTTTTAGACTATCAGCTTTTGTTTAATCTATAATAATAAAAGCTTTTTAAAACCTTTTCCCATGGGTTTATAAAGTAATGTATTTGCAGTATAAACCAGGAGTATAGTTTATTAACTTCCAAGGTATTTCTAAGATTGAAATTTCCTTTTCTTTTTTGTTTACATACAGTTTAAACAATTACATGAGAAAGTTGATGGTGATTATGGTGGTATTAATAACAATAAGTAAACCCTGATGTTCAGTAAGAACTTAAATATGTGAAGTGCTTTATATTATTATTATCTCACTTAAGCCTAACAATATTACTATAATCATTTTATAGATGAAGAGGGGCTTAGTGGCTTTTCTGAGGTCACGTAGCTTGTAAGTTAATTAATAATAAAATGACTTTAATTATAAGGACTCTTGCTAGTAAACTTATAATCAGATCTCCGTCCTTAGATTTTTTCTAGATCGTACCTTTTCTTTAAGACCCACCTCAGTTTCTTTCTCTTTCATGAAGTCTCTCTTAATTTCCTCTGGTTTTTTTTTTTTTTTCCTTCTTCTCCCTCCTCTGTAGTCTCATGGCAGTTTTAATACTTACACTTTATTGTGACTGTTTTTAAATGTCTTTAACTTTATTGTGACTGTTTTTAAATGTCTTTAAAGTTGGACAGAACCAAAGTCCCTTTCTTCATTTTAAGACATTCTTACTTATTTTCTACAAGATTGAGTTTCTTGAACAATATCAGCCCAGTAAGTGATTGTTGGGTGTCAAAAACTATTAATATCACAGTTACCTCTTTATTCAATAGGACATTATTCGTAATGTCAGCCTGACAACATAGATTACACTATTTAAAATTCTGGTAGCCCATAGTTGTGCTGGCATGTTGGCACAATAGTAGAAACTAGTTGAATAGAACAAAAACTGATTTAAATGTTTTAGGCAGGGTTGGAACAAATTTAGGATGGAGAAGAAATGAATAAATAATTGAAATCAGAGTTTGAAAACAAAGCTGTAAATTACATATAAATGTTAAATTAATAGCATTCAAACCAAATCATATTTAAGAGAATGGACTAGATACTTACTGAATCCCACTATGTGACAGGCACTGTGGTGGGTATTTAAAATATGTTAATTAACACTCATGATATATACTAATAGGAATTAAGGACTTCATAATAATATCTGATACTTACTGTTCACCTACATAGTTTTCCCCACAGAAGAATCCCTAATGATAAAGGAAAGTTATATATACTTAAGAGGATCTGGGGTCAAGACCAAAGCTGCCCATTTCTTTGAAGTCACCTTAAAAAGTAACAGGAATTTCAAATCCTATTCAAGAGTAATAACCTCCAGATGGTCTCCAGATCTGGTTATGCACAATCCAAGAATTCTGCAGAGGGCTCTCACCTTAAAAAGTAACAGGAATTTCAAATCCTATTCAAGAGTAATAACCTCCAGATGGTCTCCAGATCTGGTTATGCACAATCCAAGAATTCTGCAGAGGGCTCTTGAATCTAACAATTGGTAGAAAACCATTTCTATAGTAAATAATTGTTATTCTAACAAGCGATTTAAGTTAGGTTTAAACTCGAGCTTATAAAGTTAGTTTTTCTTTAATATTTTAGGTTTTGCTTTTACTTTATCTAGTGACCTTTCCAATTTTGCAGGTAGAACAAATCTAAGTTTACCAAATTTTAAATGAATGATTTTCTTTTTCAATTCTCAGTTGTTGACCTCCTCTACTGGAGAGACATCAAGAAGACTGGAGTGGTGTTTGGTGCCAGCTTGTTCCTGCTGCTCTCGTTGACAGTGTTCAGCATCGTGAGTGTCACAGCCTACATTGCCCTGGCCCTGCTCTCTGTGACCGTCAGCTTCAGGGTATATAAGGGTGTGATCCAAGCCATCCAGAAGTCAGATGAAGGCCACCCATTCAGGTGAGATGCCTGGAAAACAAAGTGAAAGTACACCACATCGGCAACAGTGTAGACGGGGGTAGAATTGAGACCTGATTCTATGTGTAGAGCTGTAGGCATGTGCTTTTTTATTGCTTGAAGATAATTGCACTTTTTTTTTTTTTTTTTTTGCTAAAAACTATACCAAAAGCATCTGCTTTTTGGGATTTCCTAAAGGTCATTTCAGAGTCTCATGATGGCATAGACTTGGTTTATCTGTTCATTAACGTAACTCTACTATTTGTTAGGAATAGTTTTTCTTAAAAGTGGGTGTTATCTAATTTTACCTTAATGGAAGTTATTTCTTTTTAACAGGGTTAGGATTGGTAGGTTTACATTCTTTTCTGTTTAGTATTTATATGCTGATAGCATAAACTTTCTGATGCTAGAAATACCTTTCTAATAGCATGCTTATGTTTTCCTGTCATGCTTTCCCTTCACGCCTATTTCTTTACCATTCCTTCTCTATATAGTTTCTTCTTATTCACTAAAGCATTACTTAGGATGTGTAATCCTTTAGAGTGCTTATTTCAGTGTCTCCTAGCCTCTCAGCTGTCATTTTCTGCCCTTATTTTATAGGTATACGCTAGCATTAACTATCTAGTTAGTAACATACACCACAGCTTGGTTCCTTTGCCCTTACTTCATACTCAGCGTTTTTTTGTTTGTTTGTTTGTTTTCTTTTTACATGGGCAGGCACCGGGAAATGAATCTGGGTCTCTGGCATGGCAGGCAAGAACTCTGCCTGCTGAGCCAACATGGCCCACCCTTCAGCATATTTTTGATCACCACTTTTTGAAATTGAGATACTGTTCTATAGTATAAATTCCTAAATGTAAAATTCAGCCTTTTAAAGTTGTGCAGCCATCACCATTCTCTAACACCAGAACACATTCATCACCCCCAAAGAAACTTTGTACCCATTAGTAGTCACTCCTTTTCCAGTCCTCCCACCTCCACCCCACCCTGTAGCAATCACTAAGCTGATTGTGCCTTTAAATGAACTTTTTCTCAAACCTGTCAATTACTATCAGTTGCACCACTATCCTAGTTTTCGGTTTCCTTGTTTTAATGTTATCTGTGTTCCTTTTCATCTCATATAAAGAAAATCACTAAATTTTCTTGATTGCTACTGCTTCCTTAGTCTAGACTGGAGCCAGCTACACCAATGGGTTAAATTTGGTCTGCCAATTGCTTTTGTAAACAAAGTTTTATTGGGACACAGCCACTCTCATTTCGCTGCTTTCACACTATAAAACCAGAATTGAATCATTGTGACAGAGACCGTATGGATAACAAAGCCTAAAATATTTATACTTTGCCCTTTTACTGAAAAACTTGTCCACCTCTGGTATAATCTAATCATGTGGACTTCATTTGTTATCAAATAGGCTTTTGGTTACATCACGTGACTTCAGTTTTTACAAATACTGTTGTTAAGAACTACTTTAATCATATTATTTTTATGCATAGCAGCCCTCTGTTCATTATAGGATGAAGTCTAAATACCTTTGTCCTGTCTCTCATTTACCCCATTCAGTCTTGTGCCCATTTCCATGCTCCCTTTCCCAGCTTTCCAGAAGCTCTGATCTGTCATGCTTTTTATTTGGTTCTGTGTTTGATTCAAGACCCAGGTCTTATAAGAAGACTTTCCTAATCTAACAGTGGCTCAAAATGATCTGAGAATTCTTTTCCTGTTGCTCTGACTGTGGCTTTTAAATGTTCTTTAGTTGTTTTGTACATGGACACCATATTTCTCCAAATAGAGTGTGAGCATTTAAAAACTAATTTGGTGAGGCAAGTATCTGTTTGGACATAAGTGAGTATGTTCCTACCTAGAATAATATCCAGTTGATATTAATGGGTGAACTTAATTGATTTTTTGTTCTTTAAAATAAGAGACCCATAAATTATTTTTTTATTATTATTAAGATTGGTGATTTGTTATTTGTTTCTCTCTAGGTTTCTCTGTATATCAGTGAGGTTGCATAAGTTTGGTAGAGTGACAATAGTCTGGCCTTTTATATACATTTAATTTTCATGACAAGTGTGTGAGATAGGTGATATTACTCCATTTTACAGTGGGAAGGGAGAACAAATTTAGAATTCAGTAACTTGAAAGTGCAGCTTCAAAATGGCACAACCATATCACGCTACAAATCTTGTGTATGATTATTATTTCATTATATTGAAATTTATAAGACATTGTCAAGCCAAAGTTTCTTAATTATCTATAGTATAAATATTATACATAATTTGATTTTAAAGAAGACTTTGGAACAGTCTAGTTATTTCTTTATTCTTTCTTTCTTAGAAGCACTTTATCCTAAAGTCCTCGTTTGAGTTTGCTAAAGCTGCCAGAATGCAATATACCAGAAATGAAACAGCTTTTAAAAAGGGAATTTATTAAGTTGCAAGTTTACAGTTTTAAGACCATAGAAATGTCCAAAACTAAGGCATCTAGAGACAGATACCTTAACTCCAAAGAAAGGGCTGATGAAATTTGGGGTTTCTCTCAGCTGGGAAGCCACATGGTAATGACTGCTAACTTTCTCTCCTCATTTCATAAGGCATTCCTAGGGGCATTTTG
Organism: Tamandua tetradactyla; assembly: GCF_023851605.1. NCBI lineage: Eukaryota > Metazoa > Chordata > Mammalia > Pilosa > Myrmecophagidae > Tamandua > Tamandua tetradactyla. Next base: position 27,349,257 of record NC_135343.1, on the reverse strand, counting down.
CTTTTGCATCTCCAAAGAACTCTGGATGTGTGGGTTCTGTCAGCACTTTCTAAGATAATTCACTCTTAAAGGAATCCAGTAAGCAACCCCACCTTGAATGGGTGGAGACACATCTCCATGGAAACCACCTAATCAAATGGTACCAACCACAGCTCTCCATGAAAACTATCAAAAAGATCCCACCTGGCTATAGTGAATGAGGATTAAAGAACATGGCTTTTCTGGGGTACATAATTGCTTTAAACTGGCACAGGCCTTTTATAGTCATTATAAAGTAGATGCTAGTTTAAGCCTACTAGATAGTCTTCCTAGTTCCCCAGTCATACTAGAGAAGATGATATCATACGCTTCATTATCTAATTCCTGTGGTACTTGGAAGAGAATGATGAACAGTACTGTCATTGTGTTAATACCACATAATGCTGGTTGAATTAATGTAAATATTCACAGGATGTCATTGATAGAAAGTGCTTTTCTTGTGCCTACTGGTCAGGCATCCAGCAGCAGCAATACAAAGAAAAAGAATACCAAATAAGGTTATAGCAACCACTTTTCTATATTCTCAAAGCGGTATAAATGAAATATTGGGTAGATGTGAATCTTGGAGCATTTATTTTACTTGATTTTAACAATTTGATACTTGGAAGTCAATAAATAACAGTTGTCTAATAGTGTGCTAGACCATTGTACTAGGGAAGATATATTCTTGGTGCTTAATGGTCCTTAACAGTTTATATACTAGTAGGAAAAATATAGAAGTATACACGTGTTTATTTCAGGGTTGATTATGGTAAATGCTATAAGAAAAATCCAAAAGAAAGTGTCGTTAGGGCTACACAGCATTGTTGAGGTATATTAGAGAAGAGAGAGTATCAGAAGAAACTTCGATTATGAGTAATATTTGAGATGAAGCTAACTGACTGACTGGATAAATTACCACCAATGGTGGGAAGGTAGCAGGTGGACTGGAAAAGCAGCATGATGAACAAAGACATTAAGGTTAAAACATGTTTGGTGAGTTGCTACTTTCTGGCTGCAACAAGATTGGCAGGATTTAGCAGGGCTCTCTAGTTGAAAAGTTGGAACTATAGAATCACAGAATGTTTGAGGAATTAGGAAGTTCTAGTTCTCTAATTTTACTATACCAGAATTACAATCTAGAGCAGTTTAGTATCTTTTGCAAGGTTATATAGCTGAGTAGTGGCAGGTCCCCAACTGCTAGCCAAGTTCAATCTAGATAGCACTATCTGGGATAGGTCTAATAAAACTAATCTGATAGTGGCTGAGGAATGGATTAGTGTACAGACTGATTTGAAGACTGATAGAATATTCCAGTTTGAAATAGTGAGGGCTTCAGCTAGAGTGAGGACATTATGAATCAAACCAGTGAAGCATATATGAGGCATCTTGCAGAGGTAGAGAGTTGGTACAAGGAGTTGTCAAAGAGGACTGTTATTTCCATCCAGCCCTGTAACTCTGGGCACTTAGACGGTTTGGTTCAACTCTGCCAAGATAAAATGGTTTCTTTGAAACAATAACTAATGAGACAGTTTCTTGCATTCCTGCAGACTTGGTTTTTTCCCCCAGTCTTAAATTAACAATTGCAGCTATCTTAGTATAGATTAGGGTATCTAAACGGACAATATTATGTTTTACTGGGATTGCCACTATACTTTGGCAGCTATTTAACAATCTTCATATTTGCATGCTGATTGGTTTCCCCTAAATATTGGGTTTAGAAAGTCTAAGATTTGGGTATGAATAGGATCTTAGTTAGACAACTTGATGAGACTCCGGGATAGCTTAAAGAAAAATCCAAACCCATAATAACAGTGACTATTTATCCAGTGTTTCTTCGTGCCAGAATTATGTTTAGCACTTTACTCAATGAATTCTCATGATAATCTCCATTTTATAAATGGGAACACATTTAGAGTGGGAACACATTTAGAGGGATCACTAAACTTACCAAAGTTTTATAGCCAAGTAAGGTACAAAGCTCATAATATTCAAACTCAAATCAATCTGGCTTCAAAGCCTGTGATTTTTTTCACATGCTAGTCAGCTGACAATGTATATGAATGAAATACCCCTCATTTGGGGCATTTCTGCATTGTGTTTAATTTGGATACAGTAGGCTCTTATAGTAGAATCTTTTATTAATCTCTTCATTTTATAGATATATAATTGCTGACTGATTTCTAGGGGAAATCACTCTAGTCAGTGATGAGTTTTATTTTTTAGGGCATATTTGGAATCTGAAGTCGCCATATCTGAGGAGTTGGTTCAGAAATACAGTAATTCTGCTCTTGGTCATGTGAACTGCACAATTAAAGAACTGAGACGCCTTTTCTTAGTTGATGATTTAGTTGATTCTCTGAAGGTAAGTTTACTTTGCTTTTCACTTTTCTTGTACTCACAAAAGAGATAATAAATGATAAAAGAATTTAACTGCGAAGGATTTAGAGTATAAAATTACATTTCTAACTATTCAAATAAATGATTGGGGGTTGCAAAGGTAGTTAGTTCAGTGGTAGGATTCTTACCTGCCATGCAGGAGATCTGGGTTCAATTCCCGGTTCATGCACTTCCCAAAAAACAAACAAGCAAATACATGATTGGAATTGTTACTGTAAACTTGCATTTCAAAATTTAGAATGCAATAATCAAATATTTAGGGTGGAGGAAATTGCTATTCCTTTATAAAGAAAAATGATAAATTACTAATTCATACTTCTAGAAATAAAGATTGACTGAGAGAAAATTAAAGGGAATTTTGACCATAAGAATAAAGATTATGTACTAGATTTAATACTAGATGTGATTTAATCTGTGTTTCATTTTAGGGTCTAGCACTTAATTTCTTGATTTGTATGAGATTAATAAACATAAGCTATTTCATATTTTAGACTCTTTCTTGTAGTGTTTATTCTGGAAAAGTTTTAATATTCTGAAACACCCCAACTAATCTTTTTTTTTTTTTTTTTATGGTTTTTCTCCTTTATTTCTGAATATGGTGTATTACATGGATTGATTTTTTTTTTTTATTAATTAAAAAAAGAATTAACAAAACAATTAGAAATCATTCCAATCTACATGTACAATCAGTAATTCTTAATAACATCACATAGTTGCATATTCATCATTTCTTAGTACATTTGCATCGATTTAGAAAAAGAAATAAAAAGACAACAGAATAAGAATTAAAACAATAATAGAAAGAAAAAAAAACAAAAACAAAAAACCTATACCTCACATGCAGCTTCATTCAGTGTTTTAACATAATTGCATTACAATTGGGTAGTATTGTGCTGTCCATTTCTGAGTTTTTATATCCAGTCCCGTTGTACAGTCTGTATCCCTTCATCTCCAATTATCCCTTCTCTTTTTTTTTTTTTAATTAACGGAAAAAAAGAAATTAACCGAACATTTAGAGATCATACCATTCTACACATGCAATCATTAATTCTTAACATCATCACATAGATGCATGATCATCATTTCTTAGTACATTTGCATTGGTTTAGAAGAACTAGCCCCAACTAATCTTTTGATAGTCATTGAAAGTTTTCTTTAGTTGTTGGAGCTTGTTCCATAGCAGCTGGTAGAGTCTCACCTTGCAACTAAACTCCCCAATTTCAGATTGACTTAAACAAGCACTAAGCCACAGACAGGTAATTTGAGCTCCAAATGCTGGATCTTTTTTAGTGCTTTTCCTGTACGTATAACTTGGCCATTTGTGTTTTATGTGCTATTTGCCTATGACTCTGCTTAAGACAAAGAGACTTGTTTCCTATCTAAGCTTGGGTAGAAATGTAGTATGATAATTATCATAATTTTTCTTTTCCAAGAGATGTGTGCTACTTTGCTATTTATCATGTAAGTTGAGGATATTGTAGTAATAGGATGACTGGGTCTTTAGACTCAGTGAGACAATTTCTGAACTGGTCATCATTGGTGAATTAGTTTCCTTTTATCATTTATTATCTCTTATGTGTTGAGTGGATGTATTCAGTGTTCTGAAATTATCTGACGTCAGTCTGTAAAGAAAAAGTTGCTGGTTATGTTGTTTGACATGTTTATTAATTAGATTCAAAATGGAACAAATAAATATTTTAAAGTAAGTGAAATAGAACCTTGTACATTTGGGTCCTAGAAGAAACCAGATCATGTCTGTTGAAGCAGCACACACACACACACACAGCCTGGCTTCTGGGGTAGACCATGTGTGAAAAGTCATTGAGATGCTGGTACTAGTGCAGTTTAGGGTGGAAAGTAAATGGGTGGGAATTGACTGAGAAGAAACACTGTAAGTAGTGATATAAAACTTCAAATAGCCAAGCACCATCTCTGAATTTAATTAGTCAATGGGGGAATGTGGGGAGGGTGACTATTTTTACAAACCTTGTAAAAGTGGCTACAGAAAGAAATCAAAAGCCATTCTTCATGTTTGTACAGTATAGCAGTGAAGGCAGCTATGTCTGTAACTTAATATTTCTCTTGAGAGGAGACATTCTTGAAGAGATTGGTTTAAAAACAAAATTAATTTGATCTGAGAATGATTCGTTGTGTTCTAGTTTTTATAAGTTTGAGTTTAAAGTTCCTGTATGTCTTGAATTAAAAAAAAAAAGCTGTCCTTTATTTTTTTCTTATCCATACACAGTACTACGTGAAGATAATTAGGTAGGGGTGGAAATACTTGTCAAGGGTTAGAGGAGCAAGAAAATGTTAGGGGAAGTCTGATTGGATATTTAAGGAAAACTTTTAAATCTCTGTTTTGCATACATATTTGAAAATAGGATCAGAAATTTTATGAATAAATTCCTTTTATGAATGAGATGAAGACTTTCTTTTTGCTTTTGAATCTCATTTTCTAATTTCTTTTGAAAATTACCTTAGTTTTTTTTTAAAGCAATGATGTTATTCATGGAAAAGCTAGACTAAATGAATGAGAGAAACTGAACATGATGAATTCTTGCCTTGAGTGACTTTCCTAATTTGAAAGTAATAGAAAGTGACACATAATGAGATTTACTTTCTTGAACACTTAATTTTTAGGAAGTTTTAAAACAGTCTTTGTTTCTTATTAAAACAAAATAAAACGTTGTTGTTGATGTTTTTGTTAGAATTTTCTTCCTAACTATTAAATTACTTTTGAGAAGAAAAATACAACTTACCTGATTTGTTTTTCCATTTCAGGTAGTGGTTTTGGCAAGCCCATAATTCAAGGAAAGCTACTTGTTGACTTCTTCAGATGGCAGGGCCCTAAATACAGTTGCTTCAGCATGTTAACATGTAAAATGAATTTTGCATTTTAGTCTCAAATGTTGATAGGAAGAGGCAGAAGAATGTGACAGGGTATCTGTGTTTTTTTTTTTTCCCATGGAAAGGTGTTGGATATGTGAAGCACTCGTAATTCAGGCGCTCACTCTGATAATATCCTTTAAAGTTCCACCTTGATAAACCTTTGGTTCTGATACACAGGAATTGAGTTAAACTTTTTCTTAATGTCTGATGTGAGTAGAATAGAGTCCATTTGTTTGTTTCCATTAATAAAAGTACTATATAAATATAAAATAATTGCTCAAAATATCTCTTATTCAAATAAAAGCTGATAACATTTATCACTTTTGGCTCTTTATAAAAATGGTAATACCTTCTAGAGAGAGAGTGTTCTTTTAGCATTTGTCCCCTATGTACTCATCCCCCACAGTTTTTATTTATATAGAGAACATTTAAAATAGAAAATGATTTTTCTATTGCTTTTTGCTTTCTACCCACAGCAACTGGTAGAAGTCATTCTCTCATAAAATGTTTTTTTCAATTCCCATTCCTTTTTTATTTTTTCAACATAAAGGAAAAATCAATTTTCTTGGTAATTTTTTTTTCTCTCTTGTATTCAGAATTTAACTCTGGGAAGTTTGCTGATAGCCCCAGTTTCTCCAGTTTTCTAGATAAATCTATGATCTTGTTTAATAACACTGCTTTAAAAAAATTTTTAAGAACCACATTGTGATTAGAATTACCTTGATTTTGTATAATTCACAGTAAGGAATATCACAATCTGAAGACAATGCAGTAGAAATTACTCTGATAAATTTTTGTCAAGAAAATGGACATTTATTAAGCTCTGTAGCTTATATAAATTCACAGCTTTTAAACAGGTTTTTATGTAGCCCACCATCTGCATCTGCAAGATCTGTTTGCTGCTATATATTCTACACTTCTATATCCTGATCCACAATTACTCGCTAGTAAAATTAAGTTGAGAAAGCTGTGTCGATGTCTCCTTGGAGAGTCTAGTGTATGTTAGTTTATTAAAATCTCAGAAGTTCCACAGAAAGGGACTGAAGTCGTTTTATTCAGCTTGGTGATATTTGTCAGCTTTTAAAAATAACATCTACCATTTCAGGACACTAGTGTATTGTGGGAACAGTGGTGAGACTTTAAGATAGTTGAACCAAGTTAACCATCTGGTTAAGCCATTTGATTAATATTCTGTTAGGGGATCTTTGATATGTGGCTCTTGTCTTAAAATAGAGGTTCTCAATCTTGGCTGCACATTGGAATCACCTGAGGATCTATAAAATTTACTGATGACCTATTAGGGGTGAAGCAGGGAAGTTCCACATCCTTTAATTTTAATTTTTCTGCCGTACTGCCTAGAGAATCACTTTTAAAGAGTTGTGGAATTAATCTATAAACCCTGGGCTGTAGTTTGTTTTGCATATGACAGTCCCTGCTGGTCTCAGATTTGGGATTTTCTTAGAAGAATTGACTGGCCGAATCTATATAAAGCATGGCAACTGCTCAACATTTTGTAAATGTTAAAAAAAAAAAAAAAGATTAGTTGCTGTTGTTATTTAATAGCTCTAGTAATTGCACAGTTATTGAAATGCTGTTTCTTACTGCCACCACTTTCTTTTTGATGGTAGATTTCCTGGGAACCCTTATCTAACACTTTTGTTTTAGGTCCCAACTTTTCTCCAAATTTAGCTGCAACATTTATAAATTCTGTGATAGCACATAAACATGTGAATCTCTGATTTCTCTTTAAAATGGGGAATTTGACATGGGCCTGGAATGGAATGCCTGGCAGCTGTCTGTGGAGCTAGATTGTGGGTGTCTCAGTCCCCAGCCAGACTCCATCATGCATTTGTGTCACCTGCCTGGACCCACAGACATCTTGTGGCTTTCCTTTGTTCTTTTTGCTTCTGTATAGCTGGTTTTCAGAGTGTTCTTCAAAACACAAAAGACATCTGAGGCCCTTTGAGAGTCCAGGTATCAATTCTTGGGCTTCTCTCCTTGTGGATTTGGAGTGCTGTCTCATCAGTGACTGTGTAGTGACCAACTTAGGACTTTTTTAGCCGTCCATGTCTGAATTGTTATGGTAGGCTTGTTTGTATAGCTAAAGCAATTTTTTCTATTATGTGGAAAGCTGACTCTTTCCATTTAGATTTGTGGATGATGGGTAAAAATAGCTCTGCTGCTCTTGTAGTAAACTTGCTCAAGTGCACAAGGTTGTATTTAGTTTTTGCAATAGAAATCTGTAAAACTACGAGAGAGGAAAAGGCTCACTAAATTGAATCATGCTTCAGACCTTTACACCTGTGGTTCCATAGAAGTTGCTAAGAACAAGGCATTTAGTTTTTGATTTTCACTTGACAGGTGTTAGGGATGCCTGACATTTATTCACTTGAACACTAGTTCAGCTGTAGGGTAGCCCAAGTATTGTATTTGTGGAAATGACAGTTGGTAGAGGAATCTCAAGTGTCTTTCTACCCAAAGTGCTTGCTTACTCTAGAGTTTGAATACCTTAATTATCACTCAAGTAGTAAGCTTCAGTCAGATTTGGTTAAATGAATGACTATAGGAGAGAAAGATTAAGCGTCAAAAAACTGTTGTTGCCCCTTTGGCCTATGGCCTGTTTTTATAAAGCCTGGGAGTTAAGAATGGATTTGACATTGTAAAAGGGTTATGAAAAAAGAACAACAAAGAATAATCTAAGGCAGAGACCTTATGTGGCCCACAGAACCTAAAATGTTTACTGTTTGGCCCTTTACATTAAAAATTTGCCAATCCCTGCTTTAGATTATTGAGTTTAGATAACTCCCTGTACTCTCCTCTATTTCATTAATACTTTGTTTTATGCACCTAAACAATCGCCATAGGCTTCCTGGTGATATGTCTGTTACCTATAAATAGAGCAGAGCCATTGCAGACACATATGAAGGCTTTGATAGGAAGCAAAGGAATTGCTGATGATTATTATATAATAAAAGCCAGGATGACTATACTTTTAAGTCTTCAAGAACTCCTTTGAACATAATTCATTGAGCCTTTTTATACTATGGGAGGTCTAAAGGTATTAGAAGTGGAAGAAACCTTAGAAATCCTCTTGTTCATCCATCTCACAGATAAGCATAAGTGTAGAGTGGAAATAAGGACATAACTTTTTAGAAGCAAAGCCTTTTTTAGAAGCAAAGCCCTTTCCAGATTGCCTCATTTCCTGATTAAAACACTCCAGATTTTGAGGCCAGAAGTACAAAAGTAGGAAAGTTTTTGTCAGTTCATTGTGGTTCCCAGCCTGGGGTGGCACCAAAATCTATAGTTGATATAATCCGACTTCAGCAAGTTATTAAACCTGTTTGTTCTTTAATATCTGCATCTGCTATGGTAATAACCACTGTACCAGCCTCATAAGGTTATCAAAAGGATTAAATAAATTCATATGTTTATATTTGTAAAGTATTTAAAATAGTGCCTAGCACATAGTAAGCACAGAATTAATGTTTAAGTACGTAAAGGCAGGCAGTGGCTAAAGAATAATGGTCAGTTTTGTTACTCATGTATAAAGTCCGAGGAGTCCTTATCCTGGGGTTCACTGAAGCTGTCAAAACATGCCTCTCTGGGCAGGCACTGCTTCTAATGATTGAAGTGCTAGATGTGATATTTTTTGGTACCTGAAACCTAGTCTCTCTGATAATACTCTCTGACCCCATTATTATTCAGATATTTGAAATTTTAATTGTTTGAACTACTTAGCCCATTCATATCTTCAATACTTGTTAGTACTTTTAAATAAATTTTGTTAATGAATTCTCATAATACCTTTTCAGTCCGCCCGTTTGAAAGCTTAAATGATATTAGAGCTGGTGAGGGGTCAGGTGTACCTTTGGCCATTTTGTTTTTAATAGGCTGTTATTTTCTTACAGTTTGCTGTGTTGATGTGGGTATTTACCTATGTTGGTGCCTTGTTCAATGGTCTGACACTGCTGATTTTGGGTAAGTCTTATTAAATCATTGAGGAGCTTAGAGACATTTCAGTGAAAATATTCTTATATTGTAGGAAATATAGAGGATGTAAGTTTGAGGTTGTGATTTCTCTAAATTAATTACTGATGGTTGGTTTATTGAAATCCTACTTTAGTTTCTGAAGCATGCTCCAACTAATAGAGATAAACCAGATGAAGGGTGGCTTTTCCTAATATTGGTCATAAATCTAAGTAGGTGTACTTGTACTTTATAAAATAAGTGTGCTGTGATTCAAAAACCACGTCTCACTTGGTTAATCCATTCCTGTATCCAGGAGATCTTTGTGTTTATTCAACTGATTAGGAACACTGCCTGGCAGCCTTAAGAATGTTGCCAGTTTGATGGTTTTTTAGTGTTTGTTCGTAAAACGTACCAGTCTTTTCTTTTTACATTGTGTATTTATTTCTTTTTTTCAGCTCTGATTTCACTCTTCAGTGTTCCTGTAATTTATGAACGGCATCAGGTATTTTTTTAACTGCAGATTTCAGAATACAGAACTCACTGTGTTGTGCACCCACAAATGTGTGGGTGCCCGTTTCCAAGGCCTTACAAAAATGAGATAATGGGATGGCTTCTTAAGCTTTTGATTTGTTAGAACGTACTAATGGGTTCCTAAGATTCTTTAGCAATGGTAATTTTCTAATAACCTTTCTATACTCTCTTTCAGGCTCAGATAGATCATTATCTAGGACTTGTGAATAAGAATGTTAAAGATGCTATGGCGAAGTAAGTCAGCAACTTTTTTTTGTAAAAGATAAGATGTGCTGGACTTTGAGAACAATATAGTATTTTATTACAGGCATAATGAGTACCAAATCTTTTTCAGACCTTAAGTATGACATCAGAGTTGCCAAAAGGTTTTTTTGTCATTTGGACCATTAATTCCTAGGTATACTCTGTATATTTTAAGGCTTTGTTTAAGTACAATTTGTGAGGCCAACGTGGCAAAATTATAGCATGGAACTTGGCAGCCTTAGAATTTAGTTTCTTGTATAAACTGAAGAGTTTATACCTAGTTATTGAAGGATGGTATTTTCGGAAGCAGAAAAAAAATACTTAAAATCTAAAATACTCACATTGAAATTGACATTTTCCCCTTTCTTTTCATTTGTAGAATCCAAGCAAAAATCCCTGGATTAAAGCGGAAAACTGAATGAAAAAGCCCCAAAAAATTAACAATAGGAGCTCATCTTTAAAGGGGATATTCATTTGATTACATGGGGGAGGGTCAGGGAAGAATGAAGCCTTGACATTGCAGTGCAGTTTCACAGATCTTTATTTTTAGCAATGCAGTGTTTGAGGAAAATTACCTGTCTTGACTGCCATGAGTTCATCATCTTAAAGTATTGTAAGCTGCTATTATATGGGTTTAAACCGTAATCATACTTGTTTTTCTTGTGTGAGGCACTGGTAAATACAAAACGATCTGAAGAAAGCTGTATATTATACTTCGTTGCAGATAAGTCTTGCTGTATTTTGGGAAGTTGCAGAGAAGGTGGAGCTGGAAAAAAAAAACCCTTTTCACAGTTTGTGCACTGTGTTTGGTCTGTGTAGATTGATGCAGATTTTCTGAAATGAAATGTTTAGACGAGATCATACCACTAAAGCAGGAATGAAAAAGTTGCCTTTCTGGTATGTTCTAGGTGTATGTGAATTTTACTATTATATTAATTGCCAATATAAGTAAATATAGATTATATATATATCTATCTATAGTGTTTCACAAAGCTTAGACCTTTACCTTCCAGCTGCCCCACACTGCTTGATATTTCATTTCAGAGTTGTTGGTTATATGTGTGTAGTTCCAAAGCACATAAGCTAGAAAAAGAAAATGTATTTCTAGAGCACTACCATCTGTTTTCCACATGAAGCAATGCCCTGCACATAGAACTCAACATAAAATTTCCATTGCATAAATTTACTGTAGTTAATTTTGTCACAAACTCTGAATCTATGGACTGAATCTAATGCTTCCAAAATGTTGTTTGCAAATATCAAACATTGTTATGCAAGAAATTATAAAATGACAATTTATACAATTGTGGTTTAAGCTGTACTGAATTAAATAAATCTGTGGAATGCATTGTGAACTGTAAAAGCGAAGTTATCAATAAAGCTTATAGACCTAAAATATGTTTGGTATTTTGATTTCATAATTAAAAAGTAGCAGGTTAAAAATATACACAAAGGGTTTATTTTGCTTCAACCAGTGCGTGGTAGCTTGTGCTTTTAGGAGGATTTTCAGCTCATGGTGTAGCTGTATCAACAAAGAACATGTTTTCATAATTAAATTTATTTGACACATACAAAATTTTTTTAAAATTATGTATTTTTCTTATACTTTGATAATGGAAAATAAATTCATGCACCAATATTTTAACATATACTAGAATACAGTGCAGGATTTATGAACATACATGAAATCATACCATATAAATGTTTATAAATAGGATTTAAGATGTTTTCTTGACACAGACACTTTTGCTCTTTAAATACAGTTATACATATCACCATTGATTAATTCATTTTATTTCTACATGGTTATTTCAATGCAAGATCCAATCAGTACAAAAGGTCAATAGGACAGCATAGGCAGATGTGATTACAGGAAACAGAAAACAGAATTAGGACTGCATAGGGACTCTTACTGTGGGCCAACAACCTACCTATCAGTAGACTAATGTAAGGCATTAATAAATTGGCATATAAAAATAGCTTAATGAGTGATCTAATCCATTTAGAATGCTGAAGCTCCATTTTACCTTTTCTCTATGCTGAGAACTGCAAATAGCTAATAAATCCAGAGCCAGGATTTTTAGTTCTCTGACTGGAAGGACTAAATGGTGTATATGCCTCATTGTCACCAGCCCTTTGCCAGCCTTCCTTCAGTGTGTGCTGTCGGCCCCATCCTGTGATAGGCTAAGTGTGAAGTGTGATTGAGGTGCTTTAGGAGGTCTTCTGGTTAATATTGTCCAAGTCACATTCCATCATACAGCAAACTCCGAGGAATGTTATAAATTATTTTGTTTTATAATTTGGACTTATCTGCAGAGTTTTTTCTTTTGGGTTTTTTTTTTTTTTTTTTTTTTTTTTACCCAAAATTGACCTTTTAAGTTCACCTGAAGCAAATCAATGGTGTCACATCAACTTCATTCTAGGGGTGGTAAACCAAGGTACAGTCTCAAAAATGCTCATCCTTATGGGGAGCCCTTTCTACTTTGTAGTAACAGTTTGTTTTGTTTGAATTTTGCAGATTTGGCACTAAATTTAATGAAAATCCATTCTAGCCTCTCCCTCCTGAACTTAAGTTCCTTTTCTGCTTACCTTCCTATACTCACAATTTCCCAAACAGGTAAACTGATATCCTTCATTTAGGAATCCTTGACATAAACACAGGACATGGGTGACAGACTATATATCTGCTAAAGGGTCCTGTAGCCCTCCTCAGTTTTGAAGTTTTAGCACCATATGTAGAAAGCAGATAATCTGTGGGAGGTGAGACAGCAGCCCACACAACTGGAAACTTTCAAAGGCACTTAATGGATATAAAACAGCAAATGAAACGTTAAAAAATTAAGTTTCTCATCTTGTTTATACATGGCTCATTTGGTTTTTGAAAGCTAAATGTGGAGAACAGAGCTATCTATGTCTAGTACTTTGGAGAGCCTAACTTAGGCTGCCTTTAACTTATTTGTAAAAAGATGACCATTCTTAAAGTATATAGAAACAAAACATCTTGTGTAAAAAGTTTTTGATGCAAATTAAAAGCTACATAATGGTTAGGATAACTGAGGCTTTAAATTTTGTCAGTGGGCTACATTATCAGATAGGGTTTTTTGTCAATGTAGTTAGTATGTATAGTTTTGAGTCTCAGGAACACAGGCAAGCAGTCTTAACATTTTAGAACTTGACCTTCCTTCTTGGCATCACAGTTTTGGAGACTCCAGATCATGGAAGCAGCCACACAACTTCACTAGTATTTTGAGCTTGTGCATCTCCACAGCACTGCAGGCATTTCCCGGCAGGTAATGGCAAGGAAGTGCCTTGTCGCTGCCTCTACAGGTGCTGGGTGGTAGCAGCAGCAATAATGTAAGAGATTTCTGGCATTTACAGACATTGCCACACAAATACACTAAAAAAAAAAAAACAACAAAAGACAGACAACAGTCATGTTGCATAGCTGCATATCATACTTTGTCAGGTGGCAAAAAAACCTATTCTTACCCCCTCCTGAAGAGACAACTCAGATGTTGTACTGAGCATTTTAGTTTCAAAAAACTACTTATACTGCTATCCCTCCAGGTTTTTTGATTTGTTTTGGCTCTTTCAGCAGCCTAAGTGTTCGCTGAATGTGGCCAGTTAGGATTTTTGGCAATCTGACTTTACACGCTCTCGTCATTATTGAAAAGGCTTTATCAACTCCACTTGAGTAGAAGAGCCTTTTCTAGTGTTTAGCACAGAGCCAGGGATTAGATTACATTCTGATGCCAACAAAGGCCTAGGGGCCCTGCGGTTTTCAGGTTACTTCTAAGCCTGTTAGAGTAATGTAACGCTACCTCATATCTCTTGCACTGGGAACCAGATTGCTTCTATCTAGTACACCTCACTTGTTCTCAGTTTGGCTGGTCCTGCTTTGAGTGTTTCCACTCCACACGGGTTGCTGCTTCAGTACTATGTTGAGGGCTCTAGGTTGCCAGCAGCAGTTGGCACACCAGGCCAAAGATGGGAGTTCCCAGGAAGGCCATCAAAGCATCCTTGGGGCTTTTTTCTACAGGGTGCTTTTGGGTTGGAAGCGGGAAGGAACCTCTTATGCAACCTAATTCATGACACTAAAAGTTACCTGAATGCAGGTATATTTCTTCCAAGTTTTTGCTTGGGCTGAACAGAAACCAATTTTCATGCTAAGATAAAACTTTTCTACTCTATCAGAAGTGGAGAAGTTGAAAGAGTTAGAATGACCTAATCTTGTTCCTCCACATTGCTCCCTTGGTGGAGAAACAGAAGAAAGCTGACTACTTGGAAACGCTGGTGTCATCTCAGGGGCAGGAGGGTAGAAAATTTTCCAAATCAGCGGCTTCCCCAGCTCTGTGTCAATGCAGAACAACATGTTTCACACTAAGAGCAGGAGTTAGGGGCAAAAGGAGCCCTGGCTCAGGTCCAATTAGGGTTCTGTGTCTCCTACTTAGTATTACTGGGCCTGATCACATTGCCTCTCATCTGATCACATTTATAAAATAGGGTATCAGCTGTGCTGCTTGTTTCCCCGGGTGGCTGAGGCTTAATATTAATGGATATTTTAATATCTTTCTTAGCTATGGATTACTCATCCATCTTAAGAACTCTGGTGATGAGTTGAGAGTTCTTGAGAGTACATTTGGACCAAAGTCCTTCTAACTGCTTGATTATGGAGTGATATTGTGGACCCTTTTTGTACCAAGAGCTACTACTGACATCAACCATCTTGGGTCTCTCACCCCCTGCCCACGCCCCCACCCCAGCAATGCTCAGAGTAGCTGTGTTGAGGCACAGGCTCATTGAGAGCTGGGTTGGACCTTTTCAGAGATGAAATACCTCACACTTGCAATACCTCCTTGTCTTTATTTGGACTCACTGAATTTCTTGTCTCCTTTTCCATATCAGACCCTCCCCATGCCCCTGGGAGGGGCTGATGCAGGGGACCCCTGAGGAGGGGCAGGAGGTAGAGAGAATGCCTGGTTTGGGGAATCAGAGCCATTGGAATCAGATGGGTACCTGCAGTCATCTCCTCCAGTGCTGACCACGTATTTGTCATCATGAGAGAAACGGATGTTTGTCACATGAGCTGAGTGGCCAAAGTATCGCTTATGTTTGGCCTGTAAGCAAAAGTGAATGGAGACAACTAAGAGGCTCTGTTCTTCCTAGCAACTGCAGACTACTTCCCGGACTCAACCTCCCTCCTCCCAGAACCTTCCCTCATGGAATTTCCATTAGGTCTGGAAGTCCCTGTTGGCCAGCCTTTCACTGGCTTTCCTATCTCTTATTTGGTATGTTTTATTCACCCTCCATCCTCCCTTCTCCCATCTTCCAGGACTTCCTCTCCAGATGAAGATAGTAGTTGTTACCAGTTCTCCACAGGGCTGGAGTAGGATTGCTCTTTATCTCACAGCCATCTAAATGTGGCCACTGTCTCCTGCAGACAGCAGAAGAACAGAGACCAGAGGCAGTGCAGGGAGGTAATGCAAACAAAAAGACTCACAAATTTTTCTGTGCATGGAAAATCAAAGAGCTTCACCAGCCCAAAGTCATCTCCTGTGGCGATATTCAGGCCAGCATGGGTCACACATGCACAATTGACGTCAGCTTTGTCTGCATTTCTAGGCCAGATTCCAATGACTTCATCTCCCAAAATGCTGTTCAACAGGGAAGAGGTGTTAGAAGGAAAAAGTGGGAGAAGGCTTGCCTGCAGCCAGTCCTGTCCCAGGGATCAGAGAGGGAGTGAGATTTTGCATAATTCAGTACAGTCATGTGATTCCTCTGGCCCCTCCCCCTCTGCATACTTGCCCCATCTCTCACAGCCCCGCTCTGTTCCAGCCCCCACAACCAAAAAGGAAAAATTACCTTCATCCTTGGTTCTCCCTCATCTCTTTAGTACTACTGAGTATGTGTATGTCTGGGGTGGGGGTGGGGACGGGCGTTCTTTAAATCTTACAGATTAGATGAAGCTGGTTGTGTGGGTCTCTTCCCTTGAACTGGCTAGGCATTGCTTCTTATCCTGCTAAATGGTGATTCTAGCCCTCCCATTCCCTTCCCCAGGTGACTGAGGCTCTTAGGCTTGGCCAAGGTATGGGAGATGGTTTGCCTGTGAACTCACTGGATGGAGTTGGGGACTTGTAGGGCAGATAACATAAAGAGAGGGATTTTGCATTTCAAAAGCCTAGGTCAGATCAAAGCCAGGTGTCTGGAACCAAGATATGTTCCACTCCCCAAAGCAAAGATGGCTCCATCTCTGAGCTTTGTCATGTTCTCTGGCCACACACAAACTTGGAGGCTGAGCCTGGGACAAGAGACACCCTTGTGACCTTTTCCTCAGGAAATGTTTTCCTCCAGTCACCTTGTCCAGGAGGCCCAGGTGATCTTCTCAATGACCATGGCATCGGTTACCTGCTTCCCCTGGGGGACCTCATGCACCTGGCGCTTATAGGCTCCTGTTGACACCTGAAAGTGGAAAGTGACTCACATTTATCAATTTCCTTTCTTGCCCAAAGGCTTTCCCTTTTCTTTACCATTTCCCAGAATACTGGTCCAGCTTCTGCACCTCCAGGACTTGTCCTCCAAACCCAAGCTCAGCTCCAGGCTGCAAAGCCTCTGGCCAGCCCACTGCTAGCCCATGGCCAGGGCTTTGAAAACCCCATCCTCAGAACAGTTGTTTTTCTATCTGTTTCTCACTGTTTTCCAAGATCCTATGGCAGTGGATTCCAGAGTGTGGTCCTCTGACCAGCAGCACCACCGTCATCTGGGAACTTGTTAAAAATACCAATTACTGGGCCCCACTCACCCTAGGTCACCAAATCAGAAACGCTGAGGATGGGGCTTGCAATCTGTGCTTTAACAATCTCTGCAGATAACTGATGCACATTTAAATTTGGGACCCACCCACTATTTTCAGGGAACTAAGGTCCTTTGGTAGTCCTTTGGTACAGAGGTAAGGCAAGTTTTTTCATGATCAGATATAGGAAATTTTGGAAGCATCCAGGATCTGATCCTTGTTTCTCTGGGAGTCTTCTAGGGGAATTTCTTTTCCTACTGACAAAGACATCACCAGCAAGTGGCTGCTGCCTACGTCTCCAGCCCAGTTCCTCTACCCAGTCATTTTGGTTTTCCTTCTGGTTACAGAATGAGATCCTTTCCACCCCAGGGCCTTCAAGCAGATGGCCTGAAATGATGTTCCCCGCCCGCTTTGTGGGCTAACTCCTACACCTATTCAAAAATGTCACTTGCTCAGAGAGGAAGTGAATCTAAATTCAGTGCCTTGTTATATGCTCTTGCAGCACCCTGTACTTTTCCTTCTCAACACTTAAAATTTGTAATTACATGTTTTTTCTCTGTCTCTTTAATGCTTGTCTTCCCTTGACAGTGTAAGCTACAAGAAAACAGAGACTAGGTCCATTTTTGCCCATCCAAATGCCTAACATAGTGCCAGTTTCACTGGGTGAATGGATGAATGGATGAATGCTCTCTTCTCCCTTTCACAATGGATAGCCAACTCCAGGCCAGCTCATGAATGGATACTGTTTGTTCACAGTGCTGGAGAAATAGTTTTATCATTTTTCAACTGTGAGTCTCTGGACCTTTCTCTTTTGCCACTTGTCAGGTCCCTGTGACCTTCTGAGGAGCTCTCGCTCCAGGCCCAAGAGTCCAGCTGGCAAGTGTGGAGAGGCCACACCACCCAGAACAATTTGGAAATTAAATGAAATGAACAAGTATAGGAAGTGACCCAAGGCTTAGAGGCTCAAGAAAACTAGAAATTAGGAAACTTTGGAGGGAGTTCATGCAGGGAGGATTACAGATGATTAGTGCTTATTTAGGCATCCTACGTTTATTGAAGAATAACTCTTCACTATTTTAAATTCTGTTTCTTCAACTTTCCTCAAATTCTACAAGTCTCTGTTTCTCCAGGGGAAAGAAACAATACTTAAAAGGGTTTCTGTGAAGAGTAAATTATCACAGTGCCAGGGACATTGCAAGCACTCAACTACTATAAGCCAATGCTACTATTACTACTATTGGTTGCCCCAAATTTCAGTAAATGCAAAACATACCTGGATGTATTTGCTATCGGCAGAAAAATCCATCTGAATGACAAAGCTTGGTATATCTTTGCAGTAGCCAATGCGGTTCAGGCTTGTGCCCTGAGTGAGGTCATAGAAGTCAACGGTGTGTTCAGATGAACCAACAGCCAAGAATCGGTTGTCTGGGCTGATTCTAGAAAAAAGCATCCGAGAGCATAGAGTAGAAGCATGAGGTCCGCTGTGTCACGGACCTCCAAAGGCAAGGAGATCACACCTTGTGACTCACGTGTGGTTTGCTTCTCCTTACGGTCTCTAGAAATTTAACAATCCTCTGGAATCAAATCCCATGGAAATAAGGGAATGAATGTATGCGGCCTTTTGCAGAATGGCACTTTACATAGTGTTTTTACCACACTCAGATGGAAATTAGCAAAGACATCTGAAAAGGCATCTTCAGTGTGTGAGAAGGTACACTTTCCTAGTTGGCTAGTGGGAAGTTATCCTTCCACAGCTGGGCCCTGGCTCCTGCAAGGGGAGCCACTGCTAAGGAGAATGCCTGCCTTGCTCCTCCCTGCCCACACCCCCTGCTATGTACCTGATATCCTGGATAGCAGATTTCCGGTCTCTTTTTTTCCCCCAAATTTTCAGACTGTTCACCAACAAGATGACAAACTCTCCATTCTTCATGCCAATGGCCACCATCTCCCCATCAGGGCTGTAGGCTGCACACCTGGCTGCGTGGCCCAGGTTCACTTTGTTGAGCAGCTTCTATATTGATACAAAACAAGATGCCCTGAGCCCCTGGCCTCCTCAGCTGGTCTGCAGGGGCAACCCTGCACCCAGGCCACAGCTGGCAGGCTGTCTTCACTGCCACCATCAGTGACCAAACCACTTGCTTCTATAGTAAATGTCCCTGAGCACCTGAGTGGGACAGTACACTTTGATTAGAGCAGCTTGGGGGACATACATTTTAGGGCAGGGTTTAGCAAACATTTTCTGTAAAGGGTCAGATGTTAAATATTTTCGACTTTGCAGGCCATATGGTCTCTATTGCAACTACTCAGTTGTGCTGTTTTTGCAAGAAAGCAGCCACTGACAACATTTAAACAAATGAGGGAGTGGCTTAATTTATAGAAGCATTCAGTGGGCCAGATTTGGCCCTAATGCTATAGATTACTGACCTCTTGTTTGGAGGAAAGAGCTTCAGTGTCCTTCAGTTCAAATCCTGAATCCTGGCTATGTCACTTACTATCTGGGTAAGGTGTGTTTAGTAAGTTTTCCCATTTATAAGGAAGTGATGTTGATACTGGTTTTGCAAGGTTGTCTTATGCAATAGTGAGAGTGTATATGAAGCACCTGGTCTGTAGTAGGTATTCAGTAAATGAAGCTGTTACTACTAATAATAAACATATAATTATAAAACCAACCTAAGAATATAACTACCATGCTTAAACTTTTGCATGTCTATTCTTTGATGCTTTCACTAAAAATATGACTGAAACATTTATTGGCAATTTTGAAATGAAGTCAAGTCTTTTAATCATTATAACTTTAATACGTTTTAATAGCTGATGAGCCTGGGTAACAATTTCCCCACGCTGGCTATTCTTTGGCATTTTACTTTGTACCCCAGATGTACCTTAAAATTGTTTTCTCAAGCTCCAAGAGAAATCTGGCTGGACTTTTGATTGAAATTACATCAACACATTTGGAAACATTTGGCATTTAAAATCTTTTTTTTTAGCCTTACTGTCCTAGGATGTGATTTGTCTCTTTAAGTTTTATGGATTCTTTAAGTTTTATGGCTCATGACAAAAGAATGATCCTTCCTGATTGGATTATTCCTGAACTATAAATATATATTTAGATGGATATACAATACTGAAAGATACACAGATTGTGTGGGCATGAATGGGATTTCTTTTATTATTAGATGAATTTTGAACTAGCAATTAAGTTAGTTAATCTTTTATCCACCTCCATCTCCTCATCCTGGGCCCCTACTCTGGTGTGACCCACTGTGGGCCTCCCGAATGGGCGAAGCCTGCCACTCACCTTGTCAGCCAGGTCCCATATCCGGGCTGTGCCATCATTACTGGCAGAGATGAAGATGTCCTTGGATGGGTGTGTGGCCAGGCCCCAGATCTCCCCTTCCATGTGCCCATCAATCAAGATGTTTGAAGCAGCATTTTTTTCACCAACTTCAATTATTTCTCCATCTTTGGTTCCCACTAAAATTTTTCCCTGTTGTAATCAAAACACTATTAGAGGGAATGGGGAGAAAGGAGGAAAATTCAACTTCCCCATTTGGAGAATTTCTGATATTCTCACAAGCAGTAGGGAACCATATCAATAGGCTGAGCCCTCAATTTTGGGGGTTGTTCCTATTAAACTTATCCCTGCAAAGGACAGACTAAGCCTACTTAAAATTAGGCCAAGAGTCACCCCCAGAGAACCTCTTTTGTTGCTCAGATGTGGACTCTCTCTCACTCAGCCAACACAGCAAGCAATCTCACTGCCCTCCCCCTCTCTCATGGGACATGACTCCCAGGGGTGTAAACCTTCCTGGCAACGTGGGACAGAAACCATGTTTCTGGGACTCAGCATCAAGGGTTGAGAAAACCTTTTTGACCAAAAGAGGGAAGAGAGAAATGAGACAAAACAAAGTGTCAGTGGCTGAGAGATTTCAAACAGAGTCAGAGGTTATCCTGGAGGTTATTCTGGAGGTTATTCTTATGCATTGTATAGATATCCCCTTTTTAGTTTAAGGTACATTAGAGTCGCTAGAGGGAAGTGCCTGAAACTATAGAGCTGTGTTCCAGTAGCCATGTTTCTTGAAGATGATTGTATAATGATATAGCTTTTGCAATGTGACTGTGTGATTGTGAAAACCTTGTGTCTGATGCTCCTTTTATCTATGGTATGGACAGATTAGTAAAAAATATGGATAAAAAAATAAACAATAGGGGAACACATGTTAAAATAAATTGAGTAGATTAAAAAACTAGCGATCAATGAAAGGGAGAGGTAAGGGGTATAGAATAAAAATAGGGTCGACAAAGGTTAAAATATTTTGGGTAGATGGAAATACTATTAGTCAATGAGAGAGAGAGGTAAGGGTATGTTTGAGCTTTTCTTTTTATTTCTTTTTCTGGAGTGGTGCAAATGTTCTAAGAAATGATCACGGTGATGAATATACAACTATGTGATGATATTGTGAGCCATTGATTGTACAAGTATGGAATAAGCATACAAGTATAGAATGTTCGTATGTTAAGAATGTGTTTACACGTTTTGTCAATAAAAGTATTTAAGGAATGTTTGCTGTTTACAATAAAAATATTTTTTAAAAACCACTATTACAGCCACATGGAAGAGTGCCTTCACTGGCACTGCACTGGTATTAAAATCAGAATTGCTGTGGGGTGTTTTATTTTTAATGATGAAATCACCAATCCTTAGGCGACCTCCTCCACCTTATTGCTTTGCCCTTTCCCATCAGCTACCTCAATGAGGGCTTCAGTCCAGAGTTTTCCATCCAGCCCTGAACACTGCCAGTGACTGCAAGCTTACTACTGAGCAGGGCAGACAATTTTTGTTCTTGGACAACTCAAGAAAGTTCTTCCTTACTCTGAACCAAAATCCCTCTCTTATTAAGTTCCAGGTTCTAGGTCTAGTTCTGCCTTCATCTCCCATAGGTCTAATTCCCCTTCCAGACAATTTAACTGTTTAAAAACAAAATCTCCAATTTCCTATTGTGTGGGTGTCATCAGGTTTGTTTTCTTTTTCACGGAGTGATCATATAAAAAGCAAATCCTTAGAGTGATTCAAGTTCAGAAATAAACACATAAGGCATTAAATACAGGTTAAGAGATTAGTTTTCAAGTTTCCTGAGGAATTAAAAAAGGAAGACCTCCAGACCTTACCGCAGCTGTCCCAGCTGGGCAGCTCTGGTGGGGATCCTGGACAACCATATTTTTTAAAGGCTCTGCAGGTGTTTCTGATACACAGCCAAGGTACAACTTGAAAACCCATGGCTTTGAGTCAGACTGTTTGGTGGTCCTTTCCACTTTACTGGTCATGTAACCTTGGTCAAGTTAGTTGATAACTGTGCCAATACTACTATTATCTCTAATGACAGGAGTTAACATCTGTTGAATGTAACTCTGTCGGCATAATGCAAGGCACTGTGCATGTACAGCAAGTGCCATCCTCACAACTATCCTGTGTGCTGGACAATGAAAGTTAAGTAACACAACAAGGTCACAGCCATTTACTGGTGAGGTCACAGTCTGGACCCAGGAGTGACTTCTCCAATCTACCAAGTATAATCCACACCTTGGGGGCCTGTTTTAAGGATTTCAACTAACCAGCAGCCCTAGAAGAGTGCCTGCTAGAAAGGAGCTGAGCACACCCTCAGTCCTCTCCCAGGCCCAGCCCAAAGGGGTAGCCCAGCCCCACTTGCACAGGGGGCGCTGCACAGGCCTGAGCACTCACTTTGCCACGGCACACGGAGCGCACGCACTCCACCAGCTGCCCTGTCTCCAGCTGGAAGGCCCGGCACCGCTTCATCTCCTGGTCCCACAGCTTTACAGCCCCTCCTTCCTTGGTCCTAAAGAAGATCAAGAGGCATGCAGCATGTCAGCCCCTGTCCTAAGGCTCCCCCAGCCCCTCCACTCCCCTCTGCTCCCAGTCATGTCAAGGTCACAGCCTAGCAGGATGGACCCTCTTAACCCCTGGTGATGAGCGATCACACCCCCTGAACTCACAGATTTCCTGAAATGCCTCCAAATGCTATGATCTTGAAAGGAAAGAGAATTGTAATTTGGAAAAGCAGACCATTTTTACAACACTAGGAGAGCGTTTTCTTCTGTCTTTATGCTTCATTTCTTTTTTGCTTTGTCTTTCACATCCCTACTGGAACTTTTCTGCCCTTTTCTCACCTTTCTCTCCTCTCTTCTCCCAAAGAGCCACTAAGAGTGATATTTACTGAGTGGCCAAGTTGCTCTGCTTTATGCAGGAATACCTCTCGGGTTTTCCACTACCATTAAGCCAACTCTACTTCTCTGCCTCTTACTTCTTGACTTTTCAACTGAGGGCCTTGGAGAGATGGTAGACTGACTTTCCCCATGCATGTGAGAAGGGAGAGGGAAATGCATTATCTTCAAACTAGAGATTCCTTTGTCAGTTTCTCTGAAGACAAAAAAAAAAAAAGCCAAGTTCTTCCCAGGAGAGGCTCTGCTTACGGTCTCTCTTTCCCTCCGGTCACGATCAGCCCGTCCCGAAGGGTTGTGTACATGGTGAAGACTGGGCCTGTGTGGGCCTTGGCCACCAGCCGGACCAGGAAGTGGTCCTTCCAAACGTAGACATCTCCATTGATGGCACCCGTGAAAGTGAGGTTGTTCTGAAAACCAAGGGGCATTGTCTACATCGGGAAAACTCAGGCAGCTCTCAGGAGGGCCCTTCCCATCCACCTGCTCCTGCTAACCAACCAGAGCCAGCCAAGGAAGAGAACCTTAAGTGCACAGATGACTTGATGTTGCATGCTAAGGAAGGGCTGTAGAATTTGCAGGTCAACCACTGAGAGGATATAATAAGGAACTCATTTGGTTTTGAATTTCTGTACTTTGCTTGCTTTGGTCCTGTAATTTCTGCACGGAGCCGAGGTCTCTATTGGAGTGACTGCCATTTTGTGAGCTACTCCAGGTGACAGCAGGGGAAGGGGCGGCACCCCAGCCCAAGGCAAGGTGGGGTGGGGTAGGCTGTCCATGAAGTAGATAAATCCACCTCTGGAGGACCAGAGATGAATGGAACTTCTGGGGGCTGAGGGCACCGCACAGCCCCTTAAGGGAAGCACCAGGGAGGTGCTTTGTGGCACAAGAGGGCTGGGAAGTGAGGGGCTGGCTGTCTAGGGATAGGGCTTATCCCCAGCACGTTGGGCAGCCTGACCCCAGGTCTGGTAGGCTCACCTCTGCCTCTGCAATACGGAACCTCCTCCGCCCTGGGTTGGGGGTTCTACCTTTTCTGAGGAACATTTTGAAGTGGATAAAAGATATAGTCAACTCACCCATCTGTGCTAAGGAAAAGGTGCAGCAGTTGTGAATGACCCAATAGGGGAGATGATATAGAAATGACCATCTTGTGTTTGCAGTTTCTTGTGTCCCTCCCCCACCCCCCCAATCCCATGCCCAGTGGTCTGGGGCCCCTCTTGGGAAGTATCTGCTAGAACTCACAGCACCGAAGGCCACGGAGAGCATTGTCTGCATCTTGGCGGCCTCCATGGACCCGATGACCCCTTTCTTATAAAGCAGAGCGCTGCCTGCCAGGGTCCAGAACTTCATGTGTTTGACCCCGACAGACACAAATTGTGTGTCTGAGTCGGGGCGAAATTCCACTACAAATATGCGCTCCAAGTGCCCTCCTCGGCTGGCGACCTTGGCACCTGTGTGGGTGAGAGAGTCTGGTGAGGTGGAGGAGAGGGTAGGTGAGATGGGGTGAGGGGGGGCAGGTGAGCAGGGGGAAGTGCAGCTGAGAGCATCTCTTCAACCCAGCAGCTCAGCACCCTTCAGTACTCCTTTTTCTGTCGACACCCCCCACCTTCAACCACCAAGGTGAGAGAGAGTGTCTTTGGGAATTTCCAGAGCTGCTGGTGCTGCTAACACCTCTCCTCCAACCCAAGCCTGGCAAGGTGTCCACAGACAAAGCAGGAAAGGATGGCCCCAGATATGGAAGCTTCCAGGTATGAGAAAAGGGCATCCCTCTTCCCCCAGACTCCAACATCCCCACAGGAAGCTGAAACCTCCCCTAGAATGTCATGGGGGAGGGAGTGGGTAGGGGCTCATACTTCTTTAGACAGTTTCCAGTTCTGATTTCTCAAAATTCCCTGCTTCTCCTTAAAAAAAAAGTTCCCCATATTCCTTTGTAGTTCATGGCTTTTAGGTTTAAAATTTTTACCTTTTTAATCTAATTTCTAGTTATTTTCCTCAATCCCATTTATTAACGTTTTTCCTTTTCTGGGCGTGGGGGAAGGCACCAGGAATCGAACCCGGGTCTCTGGCATGGCAGGTGAGAACTCTGCCTGCTGAGTTACTGTGTCCCTGCCCCAATTAATGTTTTTTACTTGTCTTCTTGGTCCAAATCAAACACCAACCTACCATTTACCTGTAGAACAACTCTGGACAAGTCATTTTAACCTCTCTGTGCCTCAGTTTCCTGCTCTGTAAAATGGGGATAATAATAGTTGCTGTTTTATAAGCTTGTTGGATTGGGTGGACAATACGTTTCTGTTGTTTCAGTCAACCCCTCTGGGCTATTTGTCCTGGCAAACTAAGAGAAATACTTGTGAGGATAAAAAGAATTGATGTAAGTGAATCCTTTAGAACAGGGTTAAATGCAGTGAGAATTTGGTAAGCGTTAGCTATTATCATCATCAGCCTTTGGCTCCTTTTTAAATCTCTTAGCTTCTAGTCTTTTAGCCTGTATTTTAAACCTCATCTATTTTTATCTCATCATTATTTTCCAGCACTTGAGTTTTTTAATTTTTATTTTGAACTTCTATTAGCCTTTCTTTCAACTTTAACTTACTCTTTATGTTTTAGTTGTAATTTCCTCTTAATTGTCTCTGCACTCATTATTATTCAAATTTCCTTTTTCTTTCCCTCTTCCTCATCATTTATTAGAGGGGGGTTCTTAGCCCAGCCAGGCCTGCAGCCACCCCTCAGTCCACCCCTAATGGAATCCCTTTCTAGGCCTTTACAGGGAGGCTGGGGAGACCCACAGGTTACCTCCCCCAACTGGAATCCTCTCTCTGTAGGTGGCAAACTTGGCTTACTGCAACACATAGGCTCATTACCTAGGACTCAGGTTTTAAAATTCATGGTCTCCAAGGACACCACAAAAAGAGTTAGAAGACAAACAGCATGTTGGGAGAAAACATTTGCAATACTTATAAGAGGTGAAGGATTAATATTAATAATCAATAAAGAATTCCTATAAATCATGAGTAAAACACAAATAACCCTTTCAATTCCAGAAGAACAGTGATCTGAACAGGTGAATAACAGAAGAAACAATACAAAACAGCCAACAAAGAGATGGGAAGAGGATCAATCAAACTGGTCATGGAAGAAAGGCAAAATAAAACAACAATGTTTGTTTTTTCCTTGTTTTAATCTTATGGACACTTTTAATTGTGGAGATGTTTGTCTCCCTCTTGCCTTGGCCACTAGGCTCCTCAGAGAAAAATTTGTGGAAATATTTGGGACCTAACAAAAATTTTATGTAAGTTCATTTTTTCCAACATTTTATTTTGTTTATTCTTATATAAACACACATACACACACACACATTATACCAAATGACACTCTAACAAATGAAGCGGGAATAAAATGTTCTCTATTGATAACAAAAAAAATGTATATAAATAAACTCTTGCCAAAACACATAATATTTATCTGCAAGCAAGACTTGAAGTGAAGGAAAAACCACAGTGGAGAAGTAAGGGAGGAGAGATGCTAGGTTCACATCGCCTTGGAAGAGGTGGCTGATGACAGGCTGTGAGTTAGAATCCTTCTGTAGAGTCTCAGCCCTGGCTCTGGCAAAGACGATAGGAAAAAGTTTCCTAAGAACAGACCTCTTTTTTCCCTGGGAGCTTGTCTAAAAACTCTGCCAACCCTTGGGCAGCCAGAAGAAGTGGCCCAAGATGAATGAAAGCCTGTGCCAGCCAGGGCAGGGCTGGAGCAGGAACTGCCCTGAGGGGCAGATGGAAAAAGCCAGGAGAGAGAGCCTGAGAAGAAAGACAAGGCTGTGCACAGAGGGCTGGGATGGTAACTCTCCCAAGGAACCAGGAATGGGCTTGTAAAGAGGAACAGAGCTAGTACTGCAGAAGAAAGACATCATGAAGCAACTTATGCCCCACATAGAAAGGGCTTTAGAATACAAGCTTCAAGGCAGTGGGTGAGCTGCCCTGTGAAGTGAGGGCCACCATCCCCCTGTGAGTTCTCAGGTCAGGGCTGCAGTGCAGACAGACTGTCAGGAATCACAGAGGAGGTGCTCCATGGGCTGGGCCCTGACTGGATGGGAGGACTTCTCTAGTCCTTCCAACGCTGAGACGAATCCATCATTTAGGGGCTTTTAATGAACTGGCCTTGCAGCATCACAGGGAATGCAACTGCACTGCTAAGATATCAATTATTTAGGGTCAAGAAAATGAGAAAAAGTGGTTTCCTGGAAATGAGTGCAGCTCATTAAGGTCTGCAGGCTGTGAACTTCTTTTGCTTATGTGGGGCCCAGGGGAGGTTGCAACTTCCCGATGGGCTCATCTCTGTATAGCCCCATCCCCCAGCCCCTCCATGGGAAGATGCTGAGGTAATGGGACTCCAGAGGCCCCGACTGGAAGAGTGCCACCTCTGTGCGTGCCGGCTCAGTGTGCCCCAGATACGGGCCACCCAGTTGTGGCCAGACCTCATTAACGCTCTAATTGGATCTGCTTTTGTCAGAGCAGTACCCGACCTGAGAGTACACTTGGAAGACTGCACATCTGTGATTCTAAGATGACCACAAATTTAATAGCTCTGGATGTGTGTGCTGGGGGAGGGCAAGACAGGCTGCTATAGTAAATGTAAACTTTGATCATAAGATGAATCCCCCCCCCAAAAAATTAAAATGTAAAAAGAAAACATGTGCTTCTGAGCCTAGGGCGGTAAAACCTCGTCCCAATTCCTGTAATAAGGAGTCTACGGTGACAAGGCTGTAGCGGGATCCGAGGGCACCAGAGGGAACAGCAAGGACCAGGCAGGGTGGGTAGGAAGGCCGTTAGGCAGAAATGGAGGAGGCTGAGCAGGAAGGCTGCCAGCTAGGCACTTTAACTTAGGGCCACTGACTGTCCAGAATTCACCAGCCAGCCTGCTCCTGCCCTGGGGCGCCACCTGAGGCCTCCCAGGATGATGAGAGAGAGGCAGATTAGAAAGCTCAGCTTCGTTTACCTTCCTGCCACCGCCAGACGGTGATGGTGTGCTCGGGGTCCACGCCTACCGACACCAGGAGCTTCCCAGTGGCACTGAAGTTGATGTAGTTCACGCCCTTTGAGTGGAAGCACCGCAGCATGGAGAGGGTGTGTTTGGTCATGGCGTCCCACACGTGGATTGAAGGTGTTGTTCCTGAGTGTGGGGAGGCATGACAAAGAACTAAGCCTGAAGAACAGTCAAGCAAAGGCTTATGTCCATTTAAAAACACTTACGTCCCTTTAAAAACCTTTGTAAGAAAAGGTCTTGGGGGCATTACAGATGCCGGCTATAACACACTTAGTGCTATTGAAGGTCTGGCCCCAGGTAAAAGACCACAGAAAATGTCTGCTGTGCTTTTAAAGGAAGAGACCTATGGGTGTTTATGTCCAACACACACACTTGTGCAGGCTTTTATACAAAGGAAACTGGAGGTCAATGATCTGTATCGGCAATTCTACCAGATACAATCAGCAAACATGATACACATCCACATGATTTTGCTGTGCAGATTCAAACTACTCACGGATGAAACAGCCTTACCTGGGGTTTCCGTAATATCACCTGCATTGGGTGGGCAATGGCAATGAGGAAGCATCAAGGGAAAACAATAGCTAAGATAAGTCATGTTTCTAATAGTGAAACACTCAACACTAGCATCAAAAAATTCCAAATTAAATTTAAAAATGGACATGGGTTCAATGAAAATAAGCAGGAAAATATGTTTGTAAAAATTTCTTTTGAAATGACAAAATAAAAAAAAAAAAGCCTTTCCATAAATGTGAATCCTTTCACATTTGTCATTGGCCGTTTCCTAGGGTTCAGAGGAGTCAGGCACACACATTCAGGGGAGGTTCAGAAAACCCCATCAGATAGTGTCAAAACATCACAATCCCCTTGCCAAACATATCACTCGAGCTTCAGACATGGGGAGCTTCATTGACAACTGGGGTCTGAAACATTATTCTCCTAAGTCCACAGAAGGCCATCCATTTATTTGGATTGTTAGGCTCTTATTTGACTTTATGTTCCATCAGAACCATCAATCATTGCATGCATCACTCATGCAACACAGATACATTCAGGGCTCAAACATCAACAGGAACTTCAACAGGAAAGGGTGATGTCAGTGACCCACCCACTCGCTCTCCCAATAATTGCTAATAAGTCCATGTTTCTGTTTATCTGGGAGAACCTCTGGGCTGTTTCAAGACCACCCTACCTATCTGGCTGGTGGCCACCACGTTCCTGTACTTGGGGTGCTGGTTCACTGTGAGGCAGAGGATGTCATCTGTGTGCTCCAGGTAGAAGCTCTGGCTTCCTAGGAGAGAGGGGTCAGGGAGGGTGGAGAGTGGAATCCCAAAATCTCTCAGGGCAAATCCAAAGCTTCATGAGGAGTCCTTGGAAATGCCCGTCAACATGGGTGATTCAGGTCCTAAATTCTCACTTTCAGAATTATCCCAGGAGAGGTGGGAAATCACTTTTCTAAATTTACATATTCTGTTTTTTAGGTATGGGAGAAGCAGAGCTGGTGTCAACGGGTAATACGCAAGCTCGACATCAACTCTTCCTGTTGTCTTATGTGGGACTAAGAACAGACCAGGTGTTCTTAGGCTTAGAGCCCAAAATGATCAAGTTCAATCTTCCTTCCTCCCCAGGGCAAAGAACTGATGACTTCTCAATGCCCATCTCTGGGCAGGGTCAGAGTGAGGGGCTGGGAGGTACTGCTCTACTGAGCAAAATGGCTCCGTTTACTCCTCAGAAAGCCTGCAGATTAGGAGAATGGGGAATTTCCCTTTAATCATTATTTACCAAAGTACCAATCCACTTGGTGCCTGGAGGGAACAGGCGACAGCTCCACCCCCAAGGCTTTAATTTATGTTCATCAGGGAAAGTGGAAGAAAGTACACAGAATACTTTATCAGAGATTGCAAGAAGAAGGTCTGCTGACTTCCAGAGTGGCTGCTGAAAACCCACCCAAACACTGAGAGATAAACAATGGTGATGATACACAAGGGAATAATAGCACATTGCTATGAAAACTGCTAACAGGTGGCAAGCAACTTGAGGAAGTGTATAGAAAATATCAAGTCTCCCTCTCCCCACCACCAAATTAAGAAATCAATATGGGCCCAGTGATTTTACCTTCTACATCTATGCATGAACAACTACCCAGAATTGAGAAGGAACAAAAAAACTTGGAAAAAGGTT
Organism: Tamandua tetradactyla; assembly: GCF_023851605.1. Classification (NCBI taxonomy): domain Eukaryota; kingdom Metazoa; phylum Chordata; class Mammalia; order Pilosa; family Myrmecophagidae; genus Tamandua; species Tamandua tetradactyla. The sequence continues at coordinate 27,318,962 of NC_135343.1, read as the reverse complement.
TGTTTTGAAATATGAGGCAAATATGGCAAAGCATTAACATATTTATTCCTGATGGTAAAGATATGGATGTCTATTAATTTCTGAATGTTTTTTTTTTGTTTGAAATGTTTCAAAACTATTGTTTAAAATTTAAGTCGTTACACATTTAAGGGAACTTCTGGTTATTTTTATGCATTGTTTTAATTGTTATTCTCATTGTAATAATACGTAAACAGTCAAGACATATCAAACTTGAAAATCCAGGCTATGAAAAAGTTGATCATTGTTTAAAAATTAATCAGAACAGTTCCCTTAAGCTCTGTTCTTGGTTATGGTCTCTTAGGAATCTCTCTACTTTCCACGCCCTCTTTCTGGCCTCTCTTCATCCCTGGAGTCTCCATGGCACCTCCCTTCTGGGGCCTACAAGGAGATAGGGTTGCCCTGAGGCCTGAGAGAAAGAAAGCTTTGACTCTTGGAACGTGGGTCTAGTTACATACTCTGGGCTGGAAGTGAGTGGAATGGCCCCAAAGGGAAGGAAGCTGCTTAAACCTTTGGCCATCTGAAGAGTGAGAAGTAACTAAAAATGTCTCAAAATGGGAGCCTGTATTGGGCAGGTGGTTTCCTTGCCCGCTGATACCTGTGGAGAGGTTCTGAACGATGCTGGCTGCTGCCGTATGGAAGACAATGTCAGCGCCATCATTAAGGTAGTGGAGGTTGTTGCGACAGTCAAATCCTCTGTAGCCAAATACATGGTCTAAAGCCAGCTCCTGCACCCACACAAAGACAGAGCAGACCCTCAGAACCCATGCAGAGGAGAAACCAGCTTGGTGTCAACAGTTATGTATGCCATTGGAACTATCTGGCCGCTGATACTAAAAACATTTTGCTTCTTGGGCAACTAAGGATAAATTGCAATCCTTTCGTAGCTCCCTGAAATGCTAGGAGTGACATGCCAGACCCAGAATTATATAGTGAGTTTCCTGAATAAACTAGATTTATTTCTTGGGTCCTTAAGAGCTAGTCTGATTTGATGCCCTATAAAGGTTCCTTAGAAGTTTTATGTCTAGGCAGGTACCCTTGAGGTGAGCCAAACGGTGGCTCAGAGATTTGCTGTGATAAGCTCCCACAAATGCGATTGGGACTGCAGAGCAGAAAAATGGAGGCAAATACCACACTCGGTCTGTTGCTTAGTACCTGCCCTACAAAGTTTCTACATTGCATTTTTTTTTTTTAGTAACTAGACACCGTTCTGGGTTTAGAGTCTCTCTCTCGTCTTCCTGTCTTGACTTCCGTGACAAAGAGCAGTAGTTGATCTAATCAGTTCTTTATTCAGTTCAATAGACATGTGGTGTGTGCCTTCTCTGTGCCAGAGGCCCTGCTTGTTGGTGGCCTACAAGGCAAAGAAGATGGGAGTCTTTCTTTAGTTTCTCTGATTCTAGCCTTTTTTTCTCCAAAGCACAGCAAAGAAAAATATCAGAGCAATCTGTCTAAAATAACACAACTCCTTACCAAAAGGCATTCACTCCTCTCACAGCCTATGGGATAAACCCACAATCCTAAAGCTGGCACGATTAGCCCCTACCCACAGCTCTGAATCGACCGCCACACCCCTTGGTTGGGTTCACTTGGCTAATTGGTCCACATGCATAGATAGCTTGCCTTCCTTTATGATTCAGTTTTTGTTTTATATATCTTTCATCTGCAAAGCCCTTCCCCTTTCAACCTAGTATCTGTCCATCCCTCAGTTTCCCTGCCAGGCCTGTTTCCAGAAACAAGGAGTGTAATAGGTGACCACTCACCTGCACTCCTAGTGGACACCTGACCTGAGCTGGGTCAATCAGAGTGTTTCTCCCAGGAATTTGGAATTGGGACAGTGGTAGGCCCAGCTGTTTATTTAACTGGGGAAATGTAAATTCAGACGCTGGGAAGTACTTAATTCTACCACATGCAGGCAAAGTAGTTCACGGGGTTTATAGAGAAAGAGACTGTTTCAGGCATATATGACATCCTGCTGGACAGAAGAGAGGAGCCATCTTGGCTTATGATGGTTTTGTGGCTCCAGGATCCTATCTTTCCTGACACACAGGGGTATTTCCTGACTTGTGCTGTATTCCATGATAAATCCAATAAATCCCTCCTTTCCAATAAAGCATTTGGAGATGGGTTTCCACTCTCGTGAGTTGACAGTCAGTAGAGGAGACAGATGAGTAAGAAATAATGGCAATAGAATATGTGGCAAAGGAGTATTTGGAGGGTGGAAGGCAGGAGGGTTTAAAAGAGATGACCATCAAAGAAGACTGTGCGGAGAAGAACTTGAAAGGACCAGTGTGTAGGGAGGGGGGTGGAGGGCTTTCTGGGTGGAAGCAAGGCCTTAGAAGTCCAAGGTAGGTTTAGAGTACATTAAGTGACGGGTTTGGGATTGGAGACTGGAGTTGCAGGTGATGAGCTTGGAAGGTGGCTCTGGATAAGGTTATGAAATTATGAACTTGAAGCTCCTTGGCAACGTGGCACTCTCCTGGGCCCTAAAACTGGGGGCAGCAGGGCATGGGTCAGGGAGGGAAGGGAGAGTCTGAGGGGAGGAAGGACAGGTGGGAGGCTGCTCAGCTAGAACAGCAGGTTTACTAGAATTGTAATCCTCAAGTCTCAATAACTGAATTCAAGCCCATCTCCACTTACTGGCTTGGTGATCTTGGGCCTGGAACCCAACAAATCACTTAACTTCCTTGAGCTGCAGTGCTCTTATCTGTAAAATGGAAATGATAATTATGCCAACCTCAGATGTTGAAAGGATTGTGTGAAATACTTTATGGAAAGTATGGAGTCCAGCACCTGGCATATCTTAAGTGCTCAAGTAACATTCTAGATGTGCATAAACATTCATATTCATTAATTCATTGTTTGCTCATATTCTCTCTCTCTGTCTCTCCTTTTTCTTGTCCATGTAAGTGATGCAGAGGCCTGAATGACACTGGGTACAGGGAAAAGGTTCAGATTTGAGAGGCATCTCAAAGTTAGTGCTGACAGGACCTAGCGGTAGGACTGGGAATGGGGGATGTTACCCAGTGGATGTGGTTCTGCTGAGATGGGGGACACAATGCTATGTGGAAGGAAGAGGTGACAAGAGAGAGTCAACGGATCCACTTGAGTTCACCTGAAGGTACCTGTGGGACATCCAGATGGTGACGTCCACTAGGCAGGTCTTAGAACATTGATGTCAGATAAAAGGCAAGTAGTTTAACCTCCTCACCTCCACAAGTTTCTTTTTCTTGGTGATGTTGTTCTTCTGGAGTTTCTCAGGCTGGGGAGCTGCTCGGCTAACGGGTGGTCTGGAACAGAGGGCAGCCAGAGAAAGAACGATGTTGAACAAAAAGCAGCAAGGAACCTTGCCTGGTGCAGTCAGCAAAGGCCAGTGCCAGGCATGAATCTCTTTTCTGTCCTACTCAGAAGCCCCTGCATCTGAGTTTGTTCTGTCCCCAGACCAACATCCCTGACCCCCAAGGAAAGTAGCTTCTGACATGAACTGGGCTGCATGGTCTTCTAAACCCTAAGTTGAGCTCCCCACACCCAAGAGGCCACAATCAGGATCAGTTCCTCTCTCCCTCCCCTACCAGCATTAATCTGGGGCCCAGGAAGAACCAAAGGGACTTGCTTAAAAACTGAAGAGGAGCCTAAGCATGAGAAGGAAAAGGCCACAACTCCCTGGGCCCACTGGCCACTTTTCAGACAGGGATGTGGAACTTATTCAGAATCACAGTGTGTTGTGGGGTGGGATCTATGAGCCAGGCACTGGGACAGCCTTGGCAGCTGTGTGCAAAGTGCCCAGGTCATTCCTGCCACACAACAGAGCAAGTAGGAAGCAAGGGGATAAAAGAAGGGAAGAACCAGTGTCCTGCCCCCATCCCCTTGTCAGGGCTAGTGTCTATGTTAATGTAAGCTGCTACTATCACACTGAGGGTTGCTTTCCCCTTATCCATTTTGGGGATTAAGGTCTTCCCAATTTAATTAAGAGATTTTACATAAGGATAAACCCCTTGGGCCCCTATATAACTAGGCCAATTCTTGGTAAGATGGGGCTCTTGTAAATGGGACTTCTCTAAGGAAAGGGTTGGGTAGTGGGAGACAGACACCAGATCCTACTGCATGTTCCAAATCCATTAGTTACTACTCTCAGGATATGCAAAGAGAAAGGATTACCTTGATCCCCTTGTAAGCAGCAAACAAAGCCAAGTAAGAAATTTAGTACAGTTTAGAGTAGCATTAGCAACCAGCTGATTCATGCACAAGCATTTTCCAAGTGAACAGACATTCCTGAGTGGCACAAACCATGCTTCCCGAGCATGCCAGCAAAGAACTAAAACAGAAATGAAAGAGTGCACCAGTCTACAAATTCAGAAAGCTCATACCCTGGCGTCTCTGGGCAAACTCTGCACTAAAGCGCCTACAGAATAGGGAGAAAAAAGGACGCCTTGTCAATGCTTCCCGCACACTCTCTGTGACTTTACGAATGTGCCTGGGGACTCTGCTTATTTTGGAGTGTGCTGGGAAGAAACTTGTTGTCAGAAAAACATAAACATCTTTCTGGATGTCATTAGGGGTTATGCACAATGGATGCTTTGTTTCCGAATCAAGTTCAACTCATAATTTAGCCTAATAATTCCTTGCGTTTCTTGGTAGGCCAGCTGGCCTGCTTGGAATGGCTTGCATTTTTGTGTTGGGGAAAACAAGCTACCTTTATTTTCTCAGAAACTCTTCAATCAAAACATATTATGTAATTATAAGTGATAATTGGACCAAATGGTATTACAATCACCACCGAAGAATGCGGGGAGAGCACATCTCTGCAAAATGACCCCCTGACTGATGTCATCACTGCCAAATTGAGCAGAAGCAGGAGGCTGGGGCATGCCGTTCTCACAATTAGACACTTCCTTCATATTAATTATCGCTTCCTAGGACATCTGCTCTTTCTTCTGTTTTAGTGGGACTTCCAAATGAAATCCGTGGGTTTCTTCTTTCATCAAAGAAGGTTTAATTTGTATGACAAAAGCAAAGCCAGGATCTGTGATGGGAGCAAGGGGTCACTAGAACTATGGCATGGTTCATAGGCATAATTTGAGCTTGAACACAGGGCTCATTTCTGGGGTACAGACAGGTTGTATAATATACAATATTATACAGGGTATATAGAATATGCATATAAGCACAAACACTGTGTACTTATATATACACAGAACTGTATATATATAAACACACACATAGAAGCAGTCCGATGCTTTTTTCACCTTGATTTTCAGTAAGAAACTGAAAAGTAAAGCAATTTCAGAATGTTTCTTTCTTATTTCACAAGCATATGTTTATAGCTGTATTGCTTCAAAACTGAAGATGAGAGGGGCAACGGGAAGAAACCTGCATTGTGATAAATTCAGCAGATTGTAAGTATTGCCCCTTGGTGGCTGTGGATTCTGCATGAACACTTAGTGCTGAATGTTCACCAAACACCTGTGCTTTTCCAGAGTGGTGTGAATACTTACTTGACAATTCCCTGCCTCCAAAGGAAAGCAAGTTAAAACACAATACAAGCATTAAAGATTTCTTTCCAGGTATCTATAAATAGTGTTCGTAACATCACATGTGGGAGGAGCTGCCAAAAACTTCAAATGCGGCCAAACACGGGAGGTTTAGCATTTTTCAGTGGTTCTAAATCCTGCCAGATTCAGATCCCATCAGAGATGTGAATCTTTGCCCAGGTGGGAAGGGGCAGAATGTGTGAGGACAGAGCCACTCACTTTTCAGTCCAATAAAACTCTTTATGGCTGGTTGTTTCTCATTGGCACAGGATGGGAGAGTGAGGCAGGCAGAATATGCAGTTGGGGACTGGCCGGGAGGTGCAGAAGGTTCAGAGCTGGAAGGCTGCAGGGAGGGGAGCTAGGAGGAGCAGAGATGCAGCAGGGCCTTGTGGGGACAGGGTGAGGCTTTGAAGTGACTTGGGGAATCAAAGGAGAAAGAGAGCCTCCACTGGGCAAGAAATGAAGGAGGGGGCCTAGCAAGAGAGCAAACAAATGATGCTCAGGAGAGAGGAGATGGACAGTCTTGAGCTCTGTAGAGAGTAGGACAGAAGTCCTGCCCAGGAAGAGAGGAGGGAGGCAGGAAACCCAAGGAGAGGCCTGTGGACTCAAACACGTGCCCTGGTGTTGAGTAACAAGGCAGCCCTGTTCTTGCCCAGTGCTAGGGGGTACAGGCTGAAGATCCAGCCCACACCCATGGGGGGAGTCACAACCTCATGACCTTGTGACACGCTCCAAAACAGGCAGCACATTCTGTGGGCAGGGCAGGACCAAGGGAGAGGTAATCCTGGTTATAAATCCCATTGTCCAGCAGCTGAGCTGCTGAAGAGAAAGCTTAGACTCACTAGAAGACACGTGGAGTATTTCCCTGACACAGGCTCTGGCCTCACAAAGGGCATCTAAGGGTGGCCACTGCCTCAGTACTTGTCCTTCTTTATCCCTCCCTGGTGCTGGGCAGGCACAGTGAGGGTGGAGTCAGACATGCCAAGACCTGAGATGCATAGGAGGTGGTTCAGAGCCAGGGCTCTTAGGGAAGCTTCTGGAATAACCGGGGAGGTTATGAAAATCCCTTGTGACCCAGAGGAGTGCAACGTGAGAGACAGCTGAGACTGAGGCTCAAAGAGCCTGTGAGAAACAAAGTCCTTTCAACTGGTTTTCATAAAGAGGGCTATGGGGAAACTCAGCTCCATCAGCCAAGAAATGCAAGTCTGAAATTGTTTTTAGTGTTGTTAGTCAGACAATATTCAGAATGTCCCTGGAGGAAATGTAGCTTTCTTCAGATTCCAAACATGATATAAAGAGCTCTTTCAAAATGACTTGTGAAACCCAGTTATTCTTGATCCTGGTTTTGGGTAGGAACCAATATATGGCCTAAATACCATTTTAGAACTGACCTCCAACAAGACCATGAAAAAAATGGGGTCAGGGGCTCAGTGAACCCACTGACATGGATACAAAGTTGCAACTTCATATGTGTTTTTTTCCTGGGGAAAGGAGGCATGGCTTTAATTAGATTTGCAAAGATAACTGATTGAAGAAGTGCTTAAGAGCTACTGCCCTAGGTTAAGTTCAACTTTAGGAAAAGTGTCTAAAACCTTAGGGCTCTCTGTTACCCTAACAAAAGGAACCAGACACTGTAAATGTATTCTTTTGTCTTCCAGAACCATGTGCAGAGCAGCTGCAGAGTGATAAGCAGAGATGAGAGAAGTAAATCAGGCAGGAGAATGATGATGTCCTGAAAGAAGTCCACCATCTTGAAAATGCTCTTGACTGAAGCCTATATGACAGCATTATTCTCTTAAAAATGAGGATATAGTCATGGATGTGGCCATTTTAGGTGAAGGATGAAGAGTGAAGATGGGCAGACTTTTGAAGAGGCTACTGCAATTATCCAAGGATAGGATGACGAAGATTTAGACGGTAGTTGTAGAGAATGAACAAGTGAATATTTAAAGAAATATTGGGGAAGTGGACTTCAAAGGACTTCTTAATTGATTGGCTTGAGGGGGTGAAGGAGGAAGAGCAATCCAAATTGACCATCAATTCTCTGCCTTGAATAAGTGGTATCACTCTGGGTGGATGGCGGTATCACTGACTGAGACAAAAGGAGAAGAATTATGGGGGAAGGCAATGAGCTCCATTTTGGCATGTCGTGCTTTGGACCTCTGTTGGATGGGTATACTGACTGATAGTTCAGCTGAGAGACTGGAGTCAGAGATATGACCCTGGGAATCATCAGTCGATAGGTGGGATGTGTAAGATAGATCAGGGAGAGGGTGTAGAGTCAAATCCTAAGGACCAACAGTATGCGAGGGGGAATGGCCAGCAGAGATTGTTTCAGAAAGGTGAGTAAGAGGAGAATGCCTAAAACTGCACTGACTAATATGGTAATCCTGGCCACATGTGGTTATTCTGTGCACTTGAATTGTGGCTAGTTCAAATTAAGATATGCTGTAATCGTAAAACATTCATTGAATTTTGAAGACTTAGGAAAAATGATTTTTTAAAAAGATGTAAAATAACAATGATTTTTATATTCATTTCATGTTGAAATAATATTTTAGACATATAGGGTCAAACATTATATTACTAAAGTTATTTCATCATCTCTTTTAGCTTTTTATTTGTGGCTGCTAGAAAAATTAAAAATCATATATGTGGGGCAGTGTGACGGTGGCTCAATGGCAGAATTCTCGCCTACCATGCTGGAGACCCGGGTTTGTTTCCTGGTGCCTGACCATGTTAAAAAAAAAAAAGAAAAAAAAATCACACATGTGGCTTGCATTGTATTTCTATTGGATAGCACTACTCTAGAAGAAACAAGTTCTTCCTTTTAGCAAAACAAAACATAGAAAAGAGTCTATGGGGTTTAGAATTAGGAAGTTACCATGTCAGCAGAATGATGAGGACAGAAGACAGATGGGGTGGGCTAAGGAGTGAAGAAGAAAATGGAAAGCCTGGATGGCAAAGGAAAGAGGGAGAGGAGGTGGGGGCAGGAATATGTTTGAGTGTGGATCAAAGAATTTCTTTTTCGTGAATAGCGGCGGGTTGGGGATGGGAAAAACTAGAACGTGTTTCTTGGCTGAGGACATGGATCCAGCTATGCAGGAGAGGTTGAAGAACTGGGGAAGGGAAGATAACAAAAGAGCACAGTTGGATGGGAGGCTGGGGTGCAAGCAGCAGCTGAGTGACCACTCTTGAACAGGAAGAAGTACTCACTTCCTGTGAGAAGAGAAGGAAGGAGAGAATGGTTTATGTGGAAAGGGGGACGGGAAACAAGGCAGAGCAGAAAGAAAGAGGTGTTGGGATGGAGTTTGTGCTTCAATTTTCTCAGTGGAGGAAGGCAGAAGTGCCATTAGCCAAGAGTGGAAGGAGTAGAAGTTGGGCAAAGTTTGGCTGACTGCTGAGAATGTAGCAGAGGAAACCAACCCAAGATAAGAATAAGGATGAAGCAGCAGCAAAGAGGGCCCGAGTATAATTGGCAGCCTAGACGCTGCTGGTAATCATTTGTACCAACATGTGATTTTCCCCAGAAGCACTCACAAGATGGGAGAGGTGGGCTGTAGGAGGAATACAAGCGTCAAGGGACAAGGGACTGGGAGACAGGAGTTTAGGCAGGCAACAAAGCGAGGCCAGGAGGGGGATGATGAACATGGAAACAGTGGAGGTTAAGATGTCTAGGTACCAGCTGCCATAACGAGGATGAAAATTGTGTGTATCAGGAACAAGAAATCTAGAGGAAAGGTTAAGTCACTGAGGGAACAGGAGCTCTAGGTGATTGCACGACTTATGACCATGGCAGGGGCTGGGGTTGGTGGGTTGACTGTTTGCCAAACTCATCAGAGACAGGAAGTTGATAAATGCCTGAAATAAGAGGAGGCAGAAGACAGAAGAGCATAATGTGAACGTCAAAGGAGTGAGTGGTGCCGGCTAAAGAACACGTTAACAGTCATTAAACACACACCCACAAGAGCACCCTGCTCCTCCACACCCCACAGCCCACTAATCTCCTGTTTCAAGTAGTATATGCTCTCTTTTAATAGAACAGCCCTTACCTACTTGTGATGCATTCCTTTACCTCCATGAGTGAGTAGGTTTGAGTCAACAATTACACTGTGGGAGTATGATTTCCTAGGTGTATGAATAATTTTTTAATCAATAATTTTATAGCCCTTGATCATGGATTTTTATGCTCTGCCATACTTTTTATAATAAAAATACTATTCTGTAATGAATGGCAGCTTTAATTCGTAAAATTATTAGTTACATAAAAGTCATCACTACTTCAAACAACGCAAAAAAATCAAGAGCTCTAAATAAGGAAAAATTTATGCAGGTAGCATTAAATTCCCTCCTTTCTGAAATCAATTAACTATTCAGCTTTCAGTGGTGTTAACCAGCAAGACAATAGGCCTTTGAAATGATTAATTTCAGCATTTCAGAATTTAATTAGTATCCTCCAATCCTTTTTCCACCTTTCTAAATGACAGAAAGGTGCTACACTCTACTTACTTAATAAAAGCAGCTCAGATTGTGGGACTCTCACAGATGTAAAGGCTGCAGACCGAAGAAGGATCATTTAGCCTACAGGGAAAGCTCTGGAGTGGTTGGGGCTCCTTCCCCAAGTTGCCTTCATTTGTGCAATTATGCTCCCACCTCAGGGTTGGAGCTTAGCTTTTATGCAACATACACACAACTGCAAGTCTCTGTACTAGCTCTGGGGCTCTTTACAGTCCAAACAGGATGGAAGTGCAGGATGAGAGGTTCCTCTCTATATGCCGGATGAAGCTTCAAAATTTAGCAGTTTTGACAGATCACAGTGTGGTAAATTTGGCAGCATTATGTAGCAGGACAGTCAGTTTTTAGTAACCCTTATGACACAAACCCACAAGGCAGCTACTGATCAATGATGACAAAGGGTCTCTGTCAGGCCCAGGAAGCTGCGGACACCGGGCGAGCAGGGCCGTTTGCTCCCTGCTGAGCCCACCATGGAGGGTAGCTCTGTCTCGCTTCATCACACCCATCACGCCTCAGGCCAGCTGGAAATGTGGCTTTACTGATCAAATAATGCATATTGAAAAATTGGGGACACGTTTTCCCAGCAGATTTCTGTCCCCAAACATAGCACAAAAGCTTAAGAGAAAAACTGGGATTACCTATATACGGTGGTTAGTTTCAATGCAGGGAACTCTGCCTAAATCTTTTTTCTTTTTAACACTTTGCCACTTGTGAGCATTCTTTGTTTCACCATAAACCCACTAACATGTAAAATAGATGTGAACACTAAAAATAATACAAAATTTTCTTTGCAGTTCCTTTTGCCTGGGGTGGTCTATCTAGACCAAATAAACATTTTGATTCCCAGTGCACAGATGGCATAAGGATGAAAAGCATTTACCTACCAGCAGTCACATGGCTAGTTGGGGCATCACTGGATTCCCCAGGTGTCACATCATCTCATACAAACATCAGACCACCCATAGGTGGCAATAAAAATGAAGGTGAATGTGTGACAACCTTTTCTTTCCTTTAGTAGCCACAAAGAATGGACTAACAGACCATTATGAGAACAGATTCGTTCATTTAAATATTATGAGAAACAGGCTAAGAAAATTCATCATATCAAATAATAAACAAGTCTGGACTTGGTAAGGAGAGACTTTACACAAAAAGATTAATAAAAAGGGGGTGTGCAGGTTTGAAAAGATTTATGTACCCTAGAAAAGTCAGGTTTTAATCCTAATCAACCTTGTGGGAGCAATGGTTTCTTCTAATCCCTATTCAGTACTGTATGTTGGAAACTTTAATTAGCTTATCTCCATGGAGATGTGACTCAATCAAATGGGGTATCAAACTTAGGTGATTAGGTGGACATGTGTCTCCATCCATTCCAGGTGGGTTTTAATTAGTTTTACTGTAATCCTTTAAAAGAAGCAGCACTTTGGAAAAAGCTAGAGAAAAGAAGAGAGAAAGCTACAAGATTCTGAGAGAGCAGAGAATACTACAGAACCGTGAAGTAGAGAGTCCACCAGCCAGCGACCTTCTGAGAATGAGGAGAGAGACACAGAACCAGGACAGAAGGACAAGAGAACCAGAGTCCACCAGCCAGTGACCTTTGGAGATGAAGAAGGAAAACATTTCCCGGGATGCTTCATGAAACAGGAGGCCTGGGGATAAAGCTAGCAGATGCTGCCATGTGCCCTTACACCTGAGAGAGAAACGCTGAATGTCACAGGCCTTCTTGAATCAAGGTATCTTTCCTTGGATGCCTTAGATTGGACATTTCTATAGACTTGTTTTAATTTGGACAATTTCACAGCCTTAGGACTGTAAACTAGCAATTTATTAAGTTCTTCTTTTTAAAAGCTGTTCCATTTCTGGTATATTGCATCTTGGCAGCTAGTAAACTAGAATGGGGGAAAGGGCCTATTGCATTATGTGGAGTGGCTATCGCAATAGGGAGAACACCTGACCATAGGTCTGCAAGGATCTCAAGAGTTAGGCAAAAGGGAGTTTTGTTTTCTTTAGAGAGAACTGGGTGTAGGGAGGTGAAGTCAGATAGTTCTCAGAATATCTTATGCTGAAGCGGCCCAGTTTCTGGGAGGCATCCTTAAAGCTCCTGGGTTTTTAGGAAGGAGAGAAGTTTGGTTAACAAGCATTTCATTCCAATTAATCAGTGAGCACAAGCCCAGCTGATTGTTTATGAGACAAAGAATGGGGATGTAGAGGGTCTGCACTTGGCCTTGTCAGTGTAAACAAGGGGGCTTCCGAGAATCTTATCTAAGTCATATGGGGAACCATATGGGGAACGATATAGGGACGGGTGGTTTTTTGCAGCATGTTCTTTTCCAGACTACAAAGAGTAGAGGGATTTCTCAACTTTGCTGTTTTCTAGGATTACAGGGCCCAGGTAAAATTTAACATTGTCAATCTATTTGTGTACTGCTTCGCCAAATGTTTATTTAGTACGCACTATGTGCAAGGCATTGTGTTAGGCACATGGTGCTGACCATGGCAAACACAGGGTTGACCCACAGGGAACTGAGAGCCTTGTGGACAAAGCTTACAATCCGGTAGAACTTTAAATATCTTGATGCCATAGACCCATACATTAAAGGAACCAAGCATTAAAAAGGCTATTAATTTGGGACTGAAACACAAACACAAAACAAAACAAAAAAACCCATGATATTTCTTTACATATTCATGGTGTACAGCTTTTTCTATAATGCTTTCTTTTTGCTTAACTTCCATGATTTATTCAAATTGATTCAGGAAGGATAGGAAGTATTAGTTGAAGATAAATGTTAGGGTCTTCCTCATTTAGTCCCAAGTACAGGAAAAGATTGTCAAACCCTAGTGCTAGAGTGGAATTTGAGGTCCTTTGGTGATAGCACCCATCCGTTTACAGATGAGGGTACCAGTATTTATAAAAGGCTCAGAATCTGTTTTGGTAAAAGTACAAATGATTCCTTGGTTTTCTAAGGAACATACGGCATAGCCTGAGAGTGAATGTGACCAGAGGGACTAAAATATTAATTTAAGAGTATTTGCAGGTTCTTTCTTTTACTCTCCTGCTAAGAATAATTCTGGCACTGTCACCTCAGTATCTCCTCACATTGGGCAGCAGAAATGGTGTGGAGAGTGAAGGTGTCTTTGTAGGGGAAGGCAGTCTGTGGAGTAGAAATTGCTCCTTTCTATTTCTTTCTCCTTCCCATGGAGAGCTAGGGGAGGAACCCTAGTTAGGACCCATCCCCACAAATACATGTCTGAGGGTGCCAAACCACATCACATGTCTTTGACTAAACCACGGTAACCAGCCCCTGTCTGAAAGGTGTTAGTCCTTGCTGGGGAGTGGAGGAATGGTCAGAAAGAAGGGCCAGCAAAGCCCAGAGAAGAGTCCTTCAGATCTATAAAAGGATCTAGAAAACAATCATCCATTCTAGAGATGCAGGATCATGATTTGTCTGCAAGTCACAACTGGGCGTTATTGAGGGACAATGAGATGCTGACAGCTGGGGATCAGATAAATGTTGGTGATGTTTACAAGAGTCCATTAGGGTCTGAAAACAAGCCCCTGACCCTGGGGACTGTTGGAGTCACCGCTTACACATCCTCATGGAAGGAAACTTATAGCAGATATGACTGAGATAGATGTGTTGCTAGATTCCCTAGATCCCTCTGAGCACTGACTGGCACACATTTCCTGTTAGAAAAAGGGGACAATTACCCTCAATGCCACTGAGATGCAGCCTAGTAGTAAAAGCCTCTCCATTCCAGGCTGTTGTTTGAAATTGCCAGAAGGCAGAAGTCAGATGGAGACTGAAACCTGAGGGCTGGAAGGATGGCCAGGGGTGTCAACTGTTAACATTTTACAGGCTTGGTTATGGATTTAGAGAGAAGATCTCAACAAGATCTCAGACTTTGATATTTAACCCATACAGACTAGTGACTAGAAATGATAATAAATTCTATTAAATTGTTAATGAGTTTATTCATTTGACAAATATTTATGAATGTTTGCACTACTCTTAATTCTGGAAATAAAGTAGTGTATAAAACAGAAATTTTGATTTTAGAGAGTTGACATCCTAGTGGTGTGTGTGTGTGTAGGGGGGATTTTATGAGAAACTTGAAATTTGTCAGACTAAAAACAACTATGATTGTTCAACTCTTAAGGTAAATTTCCAGGCCTTTAATCAACAGGAGCAAGATAAGGAAGAAGTGAGGTTCCTAGAAAGGTCATTCTTCCCAATGCCAATACGATATTTGGCAAGAGAGAATGAGGACAAACACAAAAGATCTCAGACAGCAGAGCAGGGGAAGCCAGAGAAAGGAACAAGAACTATATCCCACTGTGCTGGAGAAAACCTCAGACAGTCTAAAGCCCAGGCCTGCTGGAACATGCTCCTGGTGAAACCAATGTCAATTTCCCTAATATCATGGTAAACAGAGGGAATTAGAACTGTCTTTGTCCTAATTACCCATATCTCCTGACCTCATATAGTCAGAGTCTCCCAAATACTTGGGTGTGTGTTTGCGGAGGAAATAAGAGGTATATAAAATAAAACCTTAGGAAATGATAAAAGAATGCTCTTTTGCCTGGAAAAAGCTTCAAAAGCATGGTTGTATATCTCATTGGGACACTCTGGGGACTTGGGAAGCCATAACACTGTCTAAAGAAATGCTGCTAGTTCCTGTCTTGTATATCCACCTCTATAATGCCCATATCTTCTAGAATTAAACAAACTCAGTATCTCTAGCTTTTATTATATTACCACCTTTTCATCATTCACATCTCTGTCCTTTATAACGACCAGGCAGATTGGTGTCGGAAGTGGGATTAACGCCCCTGCCAGAATGTAGCCAGTTGCTTTCCAGGCAAATGCTGGATACCCTGAAATTTTAGATGTTAGAGGAAATCTAAGGGGAGCCGAATTTTGCTTTGGCTTTCATTGAGCCAACTTGTCTTATAGAATTCAGATATTCCAGAACTAAAAGACAAGAGGAGTTAAAAGATGCTGAAGGACTCAAGTGTTAGAGAGGTAATGGTAGTAATAACAAAGTTGACATAAAACTCTATAATTAACTGACCTTTGCTTAAAAAATTTGGCCAAGAAGATTCAGGTTCAAAATTTTAACTGTGAATAATTCTACTTTAATATATGTGTACTAAATCTTTCTCCTTATAGGACCTTGAAACTCTGCCATTTAGAAGGCAGATTACAAATTTAAAGATAATGTTCAGAGGATAGAAATTTCAAAATGATTTTCTGATTGGATTATGGGAGCCCACAGCAGAAAATAAATTGTATTTAATTCAGACACAAAGCTTTATTGATAAATGTGTATGAAAAGCACTTGCTTGACAAAAACTTTTTTAGAAGAAAAGATGGCTGTATACCTGTTATCTAGCTATGTAAAACAAGTGAAATATCTAGATTAAATATATCTGATAAATAACTAAAACCATAAGTTTCATAGCTATTCATAATTTATAAGTAAACTACATTAAACTGGAGCTTAAGACAATACATTCTAAGTGTTAAAAGCTAACTTTTCTACTTCAGACTTTTGTAAAGGGAAAGATGATCTCTGAGATAAGCAGGAGACACTAAAGTCCAAGGCAATTTTGAGGAAGGGAAAATTATGCTGTGATTTTGCAATTTTGATTTATGGTCATTAGTTATGCAGCTTCTGAAGTGAGAAGATGGAGGGTGGGAGGGATTAAACCTTTCTTCAGTAAAAAGTGGAAAATTCTATAACAAGTAAAATACTGTTATAAAAGATGGTGTTGAAACAGAAAGTAATTTATGCATCCCTGGATAGATAGCCAAAAGTTGCAAGCCTCAGCAGTTGTCCAAAAGGAACCTTAAAAAAACCCAGACTGTGACTGAGGTGCTTGAGAAAACAATGCTGGAGCAAACTACTGGATTCACTTATAAGAATGAAGTTAGCAAATACTAAAAGCTGATTTCCATAAAAATAGCTCAATTTTCATGTATTCTATATCTTATCATGAAGTTAGGTGTCTGTCTGAATACAGGGTCCAACCAAATATATCAAATAAAAATCTCTATTATCAGCCCCCATGTAGATAGTTAATTAAGCAGTTAGGTGATGGGGAGGTGGGAATGTCTGTGTTAAACTGTAGACATTTAAAAATTTTTTAATAAACTGCTGAACCTGGCCCCACCATTAGGAAAACTAATGTCTGGTT
Source organism: Tamandua tetradactyla (assembly GCF_023851605.1). Lineage (NCBI taxonomy): Eukaryota > Metazoa > Chordata > Mammalia > Pilosa > Myrmecophagidae > Tamandua > Tamandua tetradactyla. The sequence goes on along the minus strand of NC_135343.1, from coordinate 27,302,699 downwards.
AGTTCATTTTGACTTTAGTCAAACCATATCCCACACTTGGGGACATTTTTAGACCCTGTCTATAAATTACTAAGAAAATGTTTTTGTGATTCATCCCTGTGGTGATCATGCAACTACCACCTAGATGCAAATTGGGGCTGCATAATTCGATTCATACAAAAATATAGATGCTGGTACTGAACATATCTATAGTTGTAACTAATTTCCAATTTCTGTTTTTTTAATGTAAAAATTAAAACCCCTGGAAATGGACCAACGATGTTTAACATTATTTAAATATACATTAGGGAATCTCAAAATGTAATGTGAATATATCTACAATTTTTAAAATCCTAAGTGTAATAATGTTTTCTATGAGTTGATTCGTGTGGCAACTGAAATTGTTCCATTTAAACTGTGAAAACTTTGAAATGTCTTTAATGATTCTTGAAGTTGATCCTTAAGTGATCTTTAAAAAGTTATATGGATGTGATTCTGAGTAATAAATAACTGTATATATTCAAAAGTGTTTACAAATGATAGTAATGGCCTGAGGTTCTCTTCTGTAATAATAACATAGTTTCCATTAGAAAAAATATTAGAGGAGCATGAGCTGGATATTTCCCCAGGTCTACTCTCCACCCTTCCCTACCCTACCCTGTGCCCTGAAAGGCTGCCTTTGTGGCCTGCGTCAGGGGGTTCTCTTGCCCTTCCGTTTCTGACTGGCTTCAGCTAAAGGGAGGCACCAGCACAAGATCAGAGGGTGAGAGGAGAATGCGGCTGAGGCATTCATTCCCTCAGGATCACCTTGCTTGGATTTAAGTGGCTTACCTTCAACCTCCTGCCTCAGCTTTGCACTCTCGTCAGGCTGTCCTCTCCTACAGCTAAATTCTCAGGCCTGGGGGAAAAGGGTGATGGTAGGGGCATGCTAAGGGGATACCTTGCTGTCTCCAAGGTGCTTCTCGATCCTTCTCTGTCTCTCTTAACCCTGGCCACATCTCTGTCCGTAGTTCCTTTATTAGCTCTCCTCAATTATCTGCTTTTCAGAGTACTCTCTTTTTACTGCTAGGGCCATGTCTGAAACAGAGACTTGAGGCCAAATTTGAAAGATTTCGTTTATTCCTTTCCACTGTCTACCAGTTTTATGAAATTTTATCTAAGATACTAGATGCCTTAACTGTTCTTTTTTTTTTTTGTAATCCAACCCTAGGAAGCCTGAGCCAAGAATCAGAAGCAGAAAAAAAAGGGAGTTTTTAAAGTTTTGGACAACACTATATGATATAGTATTTAGAAATTCAAAGTTATAATATACAATATGACACATCAAAGATAGAAAAAATAGCTCAAATTAAAAAGGCAAAAAAAGTTAAATTAAAAATGTCAACACAACAAAAAGTATAATTTTTCTATTTTGGGTAAATGATAATTTAAGCAACATCAAGTAATATGGAACAAACTAACATGCACTTATAGAGCCTAGATTCAATGCTAAGGGCAGGAAAACTTTTCATCAAAAAGTAGGTTGATTTAGAGGCACACGAAAGTATTAAAAAAAAAACAAAAAAAAGACACATACACCAACCCAAAGAAAGGTCAACTAAGGACCAAAATAGTGACAATTTAAACATGAACCAATGATTACAATAACAAACCAGTATTTAAAATCAGTTGAATCTTAAAGGCTCTAATATGACTTAAAAGAGACCAACAACATTAAACTCAACAAGGGTAGGAAGAATGACAAATTATTTTTTGAATTAAACAAATAGAACACTAATTTGTTTAACTGATATATTTTCCCCTTCATGGAATTCAAGTAGTTATTAGTCTGTGATGGAAAAAATATTTTTCCTCCCAAGCAGAATTTAGACTGACCTAAAACTTGGGCCTATGGGGATAGATTTTAGAAGTTGATCCCATAACCCCTTCTCCAGGCTTACAGCTTGGCTGCATTGTCATCTGCACCTGGGGAGTGGGTGAGCATGCAGCCAGAGTCTTCCGAAGAGTAAGGGGGGAGTTCATGGGAAAAGCACAGGACATGACAAGAATGACAAAAAGGCTCCTCATGCCTGGCAAAATCTTTACTCGAAAGGGGCATTGCTTACATCCCAGGAGGCACTTGGGGAACTTGGGAAGGTAGGCCTCTAACAGAATATAGAGGTTTTACCTTCCACTTTATGTTTCCATCTCCATATGTGTCTGTATCTTTTGTCATAACCACATCTCACTTCCTCTGACTGTTGGCATCTTCCAACATTCCTATCACTGTCCAGTTGTGTAAAACATGTTCACTGCTGAGGCAGGAATCTTGGAGAGTCCTATCAGCTGAGTATAACAGGGACATGGATCAGTGACTGCTGCATACTGTCTCATTCTCCTTCCTTACAAATGATGGTTTAAAAATAATGATCCTTGTTCTGTTCTCTTGTTGCCACTGTGTCTTTGGCATGTTGCAGTGGTTCATGTTGTTGTCGTTGGCCATAGGACCGTGGGAGCTTTATCTGTACCCAGATGAGAAGACATAGCAACACCCTGAAGTCCTGGACTTGGGCTGGAGGCAGTAACTGGCTGAGACTTTGGAAAGTCTCTCTTTGGGGAGAGGGTCATATCATATGTGGGAGAATTAAAAAAATGAGGCCATTTTTTAAAACCTAAGTATATAAGAAAAGGATAGAATGTTAAAAATAATGTTAAATTAATTCATAGGGATTAAACATCTACCCCAATCACTCTAATTCTGATAACAGCTCTGGATTTTTTGTTTGGGAATCCACCTCTCCCCTAAGCTCAGTCCACCTGGCTCAGGTGGAAGAGATACAATGTTAGTCCATGGTGGGCATGTGACTTACTTAGGAATAGCCAATCAGAGGCTGATATTTCCCAGGTCATAGTGATTGGTTCAGGGGTGATCACGTGACAAACCAGAGCCAATGGCACATCATAAGACCTTTACAGAAACTGATGAATCAGAGGCTGTTCTTTCCTGCTGGTTTTGAACTGCAGAGGCTGTAAGGTCTAGTTGTGCTGCAGACAACCTGCTACATGAAGAACTACAAGAACCAGAAGAAGCAGAACTAGAGAGAGAAAACAGAGTCCTGGTGGCAGGACTTTAAGTTCTTAGGTAGTGTCTTGCCACCATATCAGGTACAGCCTGAAGTTGCCCTCTCCCTGCCTTTTCAGGTCTGTAAACCAGTACTTTCTCTCTTGCTTAGACCCATTTGAATTGGTTGATCCCCTTGAAAGTCCTGCCTTAGAAATCAGGAAACAATATATAAACTGGGTGACATCTGTAATGTGGTGAAAGGAATTCTTTTATTTTATAGGCAACTTTAGTAATTTAGTATGGAGGAAACTTTAGGGATTTTGTCAACTGCTAAGTTTCAGAGAACAGAGAAAAATTGTTTTCACCTGAAGTCAGAATAGAGGATTTTGGTGCCAACACTTGTTCTGTGACAACTTATAAGCATTTTATACTTAAAATTGTTCTTAAAAGCTATGCTTTACCCTCCTCCCTCCTTTTTTTTACTTTTTCAAAAAAAAAACTTAACACTTAAAATACCCATTAAATAATTTAGCTTTCAGATGATCAAAAGAGACATTACGTTATGAGAAAACATGGTAAATAAAAGATGAGGTCAAAATTTGAGGGCAAGGGGCCCTGTCGGGCTGGACTTGGGGACTTGAGAGAGGGGAGATTTGGAAAGGTTGCTCTAGACCAGAATTACATACAAGTCAACAGTGGATGGAGAGGAGCCCAGTAGGGCAGCCCTGAGTGCCCAGATAAGGTCTGAAAGCCTGGATTTTCAAAACCTGAAAAGGCTCCATGTCTTTCCTCAGCCACATGCCATGCATGGCAATTGAGCATAGGATTACCCAGAGATTCACCCAAGGTTGGGGACTGGCTGGACAAGCGTGGCTTGGTCGAGAAGGCAAGTCATCCTGGCCTGCTAAAGCAAAGCTGAAGTGGGCAACCAGGCTACTAGATGTACACATGCCAGGGATGACATGATTGTTAGGTACAGCTCAGTATTCTGAGAGCAATCTCAAAATTTCTCTCATCTTTCCAACCCCTCAAAAGCTTCTGAAGAATAAGAACTCACAGTGTGTTAGAAATTGTACAAAGAAACATGACCCAAAGTCTCACTGCTATTTTAAATTCAAATAACTGAATCTAATTAGAAACAATCCAGGACTATTTTAAAAATTTGGAATGAAGAATTCAGTTAACTTAAAAAATGAAGATGCATAATGTGCAGCTGCTGTCAAGACATTTTTCTCAAATGACAGATGTTGCCCTTATCTCACAGCTTCTAACTGCTTTTTGAGAAGGTGGAAAGGGATCTAAAGTGGAGACAGAATTGCCTGAAACATTGGTAAGTGGCAAAGCAGGTCCCTGCACTGAGTGGGTTTTCTGAGTTTACACTGTGGTCCTCAAGTACTTGTCTTTCATTAGATAGGCTTTTTGGTGCATGCCTTGGCCCTGGTGTTTGGAAAAGGCACCCAGGTATGTGCAAGTGCACAGGAGGGAACAATGCAGGGGACAACAAAAGCTCAAACCAGCCAGGTTTGAAGTAGTCAAAGGGATCGGTGTCAGGTTCTATGGGAGATGATCCTGAACACTCCCAGGGAGAGCTGGGCCCTGCCTGGCCCTATGTTCCTGGGGTCTGAGGAACTCAGTACTTCTCTGTGTCTGCCCCTCTCTCATTTCCAGAACACTGGAGTCCCTGAAGCACATTTTGTACCCCAGTTGGGCACTATAAGGTACAGCTGCTGGACTTTTTTGTCACTTTCCATTTCTCATTCTGTTTTCTCACAAAGCTTCTCTGACTGCCCTGTCTTGCTTGGCACCATTTTCTCCCTTCTGCAATTGAGAAGTTACCTACAGTATCATTTCTGAGGTTCAGGAACCCCTAAAGTTACAGACAAGGATTGATCCGGACTGCTTGTTCTTAGTCCTGATCATGATTTGCCTCCATGGTGCTGCTACCTCCGATCCCATCTACCTGTCCTTACCAACTCACCCTTTCCTGGGCCAGTTTTGCTCCCAGCATGCTAAGCCGGGGGCATTATGCCCCCTAGTTACAACCCCTTCTGGTAGCTACTGCTGTCAAGGCCTTTGAAGTCATCAAGGAAGTTGCTTTCTATAGAAGAGGGTTGATTATTCCTCCAGATGCTATATTTATCTTAAAATTGTTTTTATTTTTTTCCCTACTACATGTTTTCTTAACTATACCCTGATGTGATGTAACGTAAATTATTTTGTAAAATGCCAGTGAAGTGCTGAAACTCCTACCTCTATACCTCATGTTACTAAGACTTTTCTTTTTTTGTAAAAAACATCAACAAAAAAAGTCAATCCTGTATATGCAATGTACAAAATGTTCCCAATCTGGCATGGTCAAGAAAATGGGATAGGGGCGGGCCGCGGTGGCTCAGCGGGCAAGAGTGCTTGCCTGCCATGCCGGAGGACCCCGGTTCGATTCCCGGCCCCAGCCCATGTAAAAAACAAACAAATAAAAACAAAATATAATAAAATAAGAAAATGTTTCCCTTTCTTCCTTCCATCTTTCCTTCCTTCTCTGTCTTTCTTTCCTTCCTTTAAAAAAAAAAAAAAAAAAAGAAAATGGGATAGCTTCAAAAATTCTGAATTTTATTATAGAAAATTTTTCTTAGAGTCCTCTCTACCCCCAGCTGTAATGTTTGGATTTTAGGAATTTGGTTAGACGATCATTTCTTAGCAGCTCATCTGGATCTGAACATGATGCACCATTCTATTCTAGAAATCAGCCAGAAACAACCTTGGAATAATAGCCAAGTCAATGTATTTCATAATGTTATGTGCATGTGGAAAGGTTGGGTAATATTTTTTTTCAAAAGAACATTTAATTCAGCCAAAAGCTTTTTAGGAGTGGATTATTTAAAGGGGCCTATTCATGAACTTATTTCCATATGGTTCTTTATTCCCTCTTAATTCTTAGAAATAGTCATTTAAAATTATCTCCCCTCCACTAAAAAACTATATTGCAAGCAGAACAAACTGTATACTTCACAAACAACTGCAGCTAAATCTCTACAAAAATTTTTTTTAAATCAAAAGAGAACTCTGAACTTTCATATTAATATCTAAAAAAGATGTTAGGGAGGAGTTAGGAACCTTTCACATCAGATGCAATTCTCTTGCCAGTAGCATACCAACCATTTTATCACACTTATTTTAACATCTGGCATGAACCAAAGCAGGAGGGAGAAGTGGCATTTGTTTCTTTGACTCTAAATTCCAACCTACTAGTAAGAGGTTATAGATCAGATTTATTAAATACTTATTTACCAGATAGCCAGGCAAGGTGCACAATGAAAAAAAAAGCCAAAACTTGTAATCTTGTACACTGTGGGACCTGTGTGCTTGTGAACATTGAGCTCACTGAGAATTTTTAAAATATCTTTGCAGTCCATGAAATTCTCCTTAGCTATAAGAGTTTTTATTCAATATTTACCCTTCTTTAGTATGAACATTGTAAAGTAATTACCGTGATTATGAGCTCTTTTTTTTCTTAAGCACTGTTAAAGCATTTGGTAAATCATCTTATCAATAGCATATCAGAAAGGTCTAAAGTAATATGAGAAACCCTCTTTCAATATAGAGTATTCTAGGTAACAAAATCAAATTGGTTAGGCCTGGATTTGCTAAACCTACCTGAAAAATCTGGACAGGTTAAAGAGACAGTAAGAGAAGGTACACTAAGTAACACAGCCTAGTGCATGGACATTGGTTTCAATGGAAGTTTATTTTTCACAGCTACACAAATATTCCTCCACAACCTTAGGAATCCGACCTCCTGCCTCTTTCCTTCCTCTCTAACCAGCACACTCTCCTGCCTGTCTACCATCACACATAGCTCTGGAACAAGGCAGAGCCAAGTCCACCCAATCTCATGCCTATTCAAGTCACATTCCATAACCAACACCTATAAAGGGTCACTCACCCCTTGCCACATACTGAGAGCAGTGGGCAATTTTACCTAGCTTAAGCCTATGTGCAGGTTAAGACTCAGCTTAAATAGAGAAGACCTGCTTAAGGAGTAACTTTGGGGACAAAGAAAATGTACTCTGGTTCAAATAGCTTCTTGCCCTCAGGTAGAATACATGCAAACAAACCTCCTGACACCATACCTTTCTTCCACTGAAACTTCTTTCAGCTGCTGGTGAGGTTTGGTGCCTTCCATTTCCCTGATGCTCACAGCATAGATCTTGGTGGTGTAATCAATGGCCTTTTCTCTAGCAACATCACTGTCATAACCTCAAACAACAGAAAGAGATCGGAGAGTGGAGATGGTCTGAAGTGGCCCAGGAGGGGATGCGGGAGACGGTGGAGGACTGTAGGAGAAGGCACGGTTAGCTGAGAAGTACTTGGGGGGTGGCGCCTCACCTCCATCCTCTTCTGCGTCCGTGTCCGACTCCTCACTGTCCACCAGCTTGCTCTCCTGTATGCCCATGAACTCCCGTGTCCAGATCATCAAGGCTGTGTCGGCACCGCCAACCGTGAGCAGCACAGAGTCGTTGTGCAGCCAACACACATTGGTGACGTGTGCACTGTGCCCCACGTACTTTTTGAATCTTGCATGCTGGCCCTGAAATGCAAGAAGTTGGTGATCACCCCATCTGGCTTCTCATTATTCCTATCTCTGGGTTATTTCTTCCAGGTTATTTTCTAGGGTGGCGTTTACTGGATACATACAATTTCATTTCAGCACAATTTCCCTATATTTCTCTAGAAAGTAAGCTCCATGAGAGTAGGGCCTAGTTCTCTTTTTCTCCTAAAACAGTGCCTGGTACATAATAGGTCCTCAATAAATATTTTTTGAGTTATATGAATGAAATGCAAGACTATGAAACCTGTTTCTGAGAGCCTAAGGTAGAATGAAAAGCTTACTTCTGTTACTTTCATATATCAAAAGTATGTCATCACCACAGGTCTTTTGTGTAAACCCCTGATTGTTAGTCTGGCTGACATATGAGATCAGTAGCATCTTCCCAGTCATTCCCCACAGTGGCTTATGTACCACAGCCCAGGCTATGAAAGGAGAGCAAAGGACCTTTTATAATCCTGGGGCCGCAAGTAAAATTTAAACCAAACACAAATGTATCTGCCATAGACACTGGAAATAATCTCTAACACTAGAAATACTCAAATAATTGTTTATAAAATGAAACAAGTTCCTTTTCAGCAAACACAACCAAGTAAATAAAACCCAATTTTATTAGTGATTACTGAAGGTTTTTCAGAGTGGCATGCCAGGCCACAGGCGTCTCCTCAGGTGGGAGTCGGGGGATACTGTGAGCCAGTCATAGCTCCAGGGCAGCCCTGGCCACCAGGGGAGCAAAAGCTGGCACCAGGCACCAGCTTCTAGTTTTGGCTCATGAGCCACAGCCTGGCCTGGGGAAAACAGCCGCAGTGGGGGCCATTTAAAGAGGTAGAGATTTTCCATCCTCTCAGTGCCTCCTGGGGAATTCCTTACGCAACGTGGGAAGCAGCATGAACTCTCTGAGGTCATGAGTGGGTCACTGGTGTCCCAGATGGAAACTTTGATAAATAATTGACAGGAGACTTCCAGAGGGCTTTGGACTGCCAAGAAGAACCTGAAACTGGTGCAGGCACTCAGTAGGACACAGGTGCAGGAGGGTGCATGACTTTGAAAGAGTCTTCACCAAGGGTTCTCCAAATGTGCCTGCCCCCACATGACTGCACAGTGGAAATGCCCCCTCCCAGCAGGATGTGGGAGTCTGGAAGGATTACGGAGGTAAACAGGCAGGCAGCATTTCCAGGAAGCCCTCCAGCACCACTGGCTCATGCACAGGTAGGTGGAGCAAAATGAGAATTCCTGGGAGAGGCCACAGAGGATTGTGTGGACATGAGAGAGGCAGGACTCCACCCATTATATCCACCACAAATGCAAGCTGGTTTCTGTAGAGGAGGAAGTAAGAAACTCAAGGAATGCCTCTCTCCATCCTTAGTTATGAGAGGGAACACAGGGTTTCTAACCAGGATGAAAAGAAAATCTGAAAAGAAAGGTTTGTGAGAAAACAAGATTCTAAGAGGCAGAATGGGTTCAGAATCAGGTTGAGGAGGGAAAGTGACACAGAGGAGAAAGAGAAAGGAAAATATTCTGGGCCACTGAAGTTACTTAACACGGCTGAAATTCTTCCAGCAGAACATGACTCAAGATTCTCAGAATAGGAAACAAAATCACTGCTCCAGAGAATAAAGAGATTCACAGGTACTAGAAAGTGCCACGAAATCAGCTGCTGGTTTCCTGAAGGAAGAGGCTGCAGAGATGTTTGGTTGTTCCCTTTAGGGCCAATGGGAGGCGCTTCCTGCAGCAGCCCCACAGCTGCACTGTGAGCTCATCCATCACTACGCTTCTCTCTTACTGAGCTGTAAAGGAATGGATGACAGAGCCAGAAGAACCTGGGACATGTCTGTGGAGCACTGGTCATTAACTCCTTTTAAGTGAGAGAGTCCTGAGACTGATGAAAGCTATGCAGCCTCTCCCCACATTTACAACATTTCACACCATTCTCTGTCTGTACAATTCTTCATTTTTGATTCATCATCTTCGATGTTCTGAGAAGGAAACTTAAGGACTTGAAGGCATGAGTTTTTGGTTTGTTGAGTTTTAAATGTAAATGGTTTTGGAAGGGAAGGGGGGCTATGGGAACCAATTGGCGAGCTATGGAGAAGGTGCCAAAGGACAGCATGTGGCTTTTTGGTTTGTGGTTTAAGGTGCTGGAAAACTGGCTGGGCTCTGGCAAAAGGCAGCATTGATCTCATAGTGGCTGGGAACAATGGGACTGTCAGGAGCCCACTGACCTAACTGCAAAGGCTTTAAATTATAAAGCTGAACATTATAAGGCCATATTTGTCTGGAAAGAAAAATGTCTGGAAGAGATGCCTAGTAACTCATGGGAAAGAAAAAAATAAAAGGGTCAGGAACAAGACTTATGATCTTAGATGTCTTACAAATAGATCTTGAATTTTGGACACAGAGAGAGCTTTATGGTGATAATAGGCTACTGAATGGGTTTCACTGAGACTTCATGACATGGAACTTGGTGCGAGAACACCCATAGGAGTGGGGAACTTCATCCCACTGGCCCAGAGCAGTGGGAGGAATGTAACTCCCATGAGATGTTCATCTGCATGGGTTCCATATTCTGGGGAGGGAAAGCATGCCAGAAAAATCAAATAAAACCAAGAGGAAGAGAACTCATACCATCAAAGGAGTTTATATTGGCCTGTGGTTTCCAAATAGTTGTAAGCTATGAAACTAGTTCTTTAATCAAAATCTTACATAGTACAATTCAAGAATAAAAAGATAAACAACCCAACTGAAAACAATGGACAAAAGATTTGTATAAACACTTTACAAGTAAAGATAAACAAATGACTGATAAACACATGAAAAAATGCTTAGCATCATTAGTCATCAGGGAAATGTAAATGAATAAAGTGAGATACTGCTATCTATTCCCCAGGCCAGCTAAAATTTACAAGTCTAACAACATAGAGTGCTGGCAACCGGAAATCCCTTACATTTTTGGTGGGAATGTAAATGGTTCAACACTTTGGAAAAAGATCTGGCAGTTTCATAAAAAGTTAAACTTACATTTTCCCCTGTGACCCAGAAATATTCCACTCCTATATTTTGGCTTAAAAGAAATAAGGTCTATGTCCATAGAGGTTTGTATAAGAACATCCACAGCAGTTTTATTATAACCTCAAACTGTTATATCTATACAACAGAATTCCACTCAGCCACTAAAAGGACCAGACTATGGATATACAACAACTGGGAGAGATCTTAGAAACATTACCTGCCTGAAAGAAACCAGACCCAAGAGTATCTACTATATGATCCCATTTATATGAAGTTCTGGAACAGGTAAAATAAATCTATGGTGAAAAACATTGAACAGGTGTTCCATCTGAGAGGGTGGGGTGGGGATTGACTCAGAGGGAAATGGGGAAACTTCCTGGGAGTTTGGGCTACATATAGTATTGGGGGTTACATGGGTATATGATATGCATTTGTCAAAGCTCATCAAATAGAGTGCTTAAAATTGTGCATTTCACTGTATATAATTTTTACTTAAAAAGAAAAACAAAGACTGTAAGCAAATGTTGAACTCTAGATAGTGATATTTACAATGAACATTTAGGGGTAAGTATGTTGGTGTCAACAACTTAGTTTTAATTATAGAATCTAGATGGGGGCTTTCTAGGTGTTCACTGTATCACTATTTCACCTTCTCTGTAGGCTCAAAATTTTCATAATAAAATGTTGGGAAAAAAAATCTTACATAGAAGTTCAATGTATAAAACACAAAACACAGAGCCACTCCAGCTGAAGAAAGTGTGGGGCCCCAGAGCTCTTGTACTTGCTTGCCTTCTCCCTGGGATGGCCCTTGAGGCACCTCTCTGGAACTCCCAGGAGATCCAGGTTACTGCCATAGAAGTCTAGCTGTCACCCTGGGGGTGTGGGAGATGAATTCCCAGAACTGAGAGTAAAACCCACACAGGAGTAAAGAGCAATAGTCTTAGAGGAGTTTCAACTCTCTCAATATCTGCCGAAACCTCAGTCTACTAAAATTAGAGCCTCACTAACTTCTGGCTTGTCCTACTAGCAATTTCATTTCAAAAATGTAGAAGCAGCAACAAGGAAATCTGTTACTTAGAACTGATTTCTGATCAAATCAGAAGGGTTGGCAATGGAGAAGCGATGGATCCTTGGGAGAAGGTCACCAGGTTTGCCTTGGAATTTGTGGTAGACTATGAAGGGAATATTGGGCATAGAAGTGTATCTTAGGAATGATGACCCAAAATGATAATACAACAAGATATTAACAAATGAGGCTTCTGAAGAAGAAAAGAGAAAGGCATATGAAGAAACCAAAGCGGCTGCAGAGGGACTACCATGTTCAGGTGAAACTTATGTGTTTTAAATGTACTTGTTCAAATGATAGAAGGAGCAAATAACTAAGGATGAACATAAAAGACTTGCACAGAACTTTAAGCATAATTTCAGGAATGCTAAATTAAAAAGCTAAGACCATTGAAAAAGATTTTAAGGATATATTTAGGGCTGGGAGAGAAATAGAGAAAACTTAGGAACACTTCTTGGATCAGATGGCTTAACATGAACAGAAAGTGGATTTACTAAGACTTCTCTGTCAAAGAGAATGCTCTTCAAAGTAGAAAGGACAAAAGGAGCTAATATACATAGGTACAAATATGACCATAGAAATAATATGAGTAATAGCTGAGAGGCTTAGAAAACAGGAGAGGTGCATCAAAAACACAATGTTCTTGTATCTGAAAGGGAAAACAAGTAGACTGGCGAATACCAATTCAGGAGTTGATGCAATCCTTGGAAAATTCTAGGATGAAGGTCAATAAGCATTTAGAAATAGTGATTACTAGGCAATACAGAGGTTCATTGTGAACTAATCTCATACCTTTTATTGGTTGGTTTATTAGGAGATATGAGGGGTGTCAGAGACACAGTCAGACTGGCTTTTAGCAGGACATCTGCAAGTCTTTAAAGGTGATTGGACAAAGTACAGAAATGTAAGCTGCATGATCATATAGGCAGATAGATTAAAATGTTTGTTATGCATTGAAGAACTCTAAGTAAATGTGTGGATTAAAGAATAATATGTCAAGTTGGGGGGACGGTCCTTAGTGGTGGTTTTGGTTGTTCTAAATTATCCTTTCCCCCCCCCCCCCCCTCTCAGTGATTTAGAATTCATGCTTGTGAAATCAGAGGATGACATTATGCTGAATCAGAGAACAAATACTTTGAAAAGGGATTCAAAAGACATTAACAGCTTGGGACAATAAGATCAAATAAGATAAAATGTATCTGTACAAATATAAAATTCTGCAGTCAGACTTTGGAAAATCCATTTTATAAGTACAGGATAAGGGTATTTTATAAGTACAGGATAAGGGTAGGCAGTAATCTGAGCAGCATATCTGTGGTTCAGTTATGTAATGTGGCAGTCAAAAGAGTTGATGCAAATTTACTTTAATATAAATGTGAAATAAAAAACAAGAAGGCAAACAGTTCTACTGTACTCTTAGATTATATCTGAAGCTCTAAATTCAATTTTAGATAAGACAGTTTAAGATGGAATTTATAAAATGGACTGGGCTCAGAGGAAGGGGCAAAGGGTAAAGAATCAGGAAACATGGCTGAAGGAGTTGATGATCAGACTGGAGTAATGAGCCTTTAGGGATCAAATACAACCTTCCTATATATGAAGGCTGTTATGGGACTGGGATTTCTCAATGATGGTGCAGAAGGCAAAACTATTACTAAAGAGAAACAATCTAAGCTCAAATTAGAGCAAAACATTTTAACGTTTGGGGTTATTTAAAAAAAGGATTGGGCTGCTTTATGAGGTAGAAAGTTTGCTATCACTAGAAGTCTGCTAGGACAAGTTAGAAGGGCACTAGTCTGAGATGCTATGAAGAAGATTCTGACTTTGCAATTTTGTGAGATATTGGGTTAGATGGCTGCTAAAGGCCTTCAAGGAGGAATTTGGTGCCACAAGGAAGCCAATTCAAATTAGTAAACATAAGGTCAGGGAGATTTTTATATAGCATAAAAACAATGATACTGTAAATGATGTTGATTGCTATTCTTGCAAAATTTAAAAATCCACTTAGACACAATAGATAGATTCTGTATTATTAATGGGACTCGAGCAAGTCTTTATTCTATAATAAACATGCAATATTACCTTGACAGGATATGAAAACAGCTTAACGAAACCAAAATCATCTCCAGTGGCTAAGAGGGAACAGTCTTTGGTGAGACTGGCAGCATTTACATCAGTCACATCACTGTGTGTTGGCCAGATACCCTCGCAGGTAGGGCCCAGGACACAGGTCCACGAGTCCCACTCTATCTTCTCAATCTTAAAAACAAAAGAAGGAAAATCAATACATTTTTGAACAATGGAGATTTTAAATGAGAGAAATAGAGATTTTAAATTAAAAGACACAATTGAAGGCTGAGGAGTTGTCAATAATGACTTTGCAACATCAAATATCTATGTTGTGTTGCCAAGGTGCACAACTTCTAAATTGCATATTTAGAATGGTATCTGCATTATCTTAATAAAGCGATATGCAGTAAAATATCCAGATATTTATATCTAGATATGAAGAACATTTTGGAATTGTGGAAATCTAACAAAAATAAAATAAAGCTTTTAAGTTCTTATTTAGATATTTATTACTGTATAATCTATAAGTTAGATCAGGGTTTCTCAACCTTGGCACTATTGACATTTTGAGCCAGATAATTCTTTCTCATGGTTTCTACAATGCCCTGTGCATTGTAAGATGTTTAACAGCATTCTGGCCTCTACTAACCAGATACCAGTAGCAATTCTCCTAGTTGTAACAACCAAGATGTCTCCAGACAATGCCATATGTTTCCCCAGCAGACAAAATTTTACCCAGCTGAGAATCACGGATGGATCAATGGGATGGTTGTTCAGTAAACTCTTTAAGAAGTTGCAAGGTAGATTATGATCCTGAATATATAAAGATCTCCTACAACTGAACAACGAAAACATAAATAACTGAATTTAAGAATGGGCAAAGGATTTGTACAGACATCTCTCCAAAAAAGATATACAAATGACCAATAAGCACATGAAAATGTGTTCAATATCATTAGCTATTGGAGAAATGAAAATCAAAACAATGAGTTACCACTTCATTTCCATTAGAATAGCTACTATTTTAAACAAATGAACAAAAACGGAAAATCAGAGTTGGCAAGGATGCAGAGGAATAGGAATCCTTGTACATTGTTGGTAGGAATGTAAATGGTGAGGCTGCTATAGAAAAGAATTTAGCAGTTCCACGGGAAGTTGAATATAGAATCATCATATGAGCCAGCAACTCTAATTCTAGGCACATATCCAGAAGAACTGAAAACAGGGATTCACAACAGATATTTATACACCAATGTTCTTAGCAGCATTATTCACAGTAGCCAAAAGCTAGAAACAATCAAAGTGCTCATCAATAGATGAACAGATAAGCAAAATGTGTTATATACATGCAATGGCATATTATTCAGCCATAAAAGGAAATGAAATGTGAGCATATGCTACAACACAGGTGAATTTTGAAGACACCATGTTGAGTGAAATAAACTAGATACAGGAGAAACACTGTATGATTTCTCTTATATGAAATATTTAGAATAAGCAAGTTCATTGAGACAGAAAAGCAGAATACTGGTTACTAGAGGCTGGGAGAAGGGGAAATGGAGAGTTATTGCTTAGTGTGTATGAGTTTCTGTTTGGGATGAAAATGTTCTGGAAATAAGTAATGGTGAAAGTTATTTAACACTGTCAATCTACTTAATGTCACAGAATCATACACTAAAAATGGTTAAAATGACTTCTACATCATGTATATTTTATCACAATTAAACTAGAAAAAGTTACAAAACAATTTTTTAAAAAAGTAATTGTTTCCACTAAGGAATGAGTAATAGACTGTAGCTAGTCACTAATCTTTATAACCTAGAGAAAATATTTTAAACATTTAAAGGGCTGTTCATATTATATTGCCACAAACATATATTACCTTACTATCAATAAAGATTTTATACTTTTAAAACTTTTTTGTCCAAAATTCATGCATAGAAGATTTGTAATTTGTATAGGTTAAATCCTGATAAAATTGAGGCTTTTCCCCCAATTAACAATGACAACAAAACAACACTGAGTCTTAGGCTTTCCTGGGGCATTCAATCTCATTTGTTTTTATTCAAGATCTGCTAGAACATCCTAGCATTATAGTTTACTTAGAGAAGCATTTTAAAATACTGTTCTAAAAGAATATTAAAAATCATTAGAAAGCTGCAGCTAAAATTAAAGGCCAGACAGCCCCCTTTGGATTTGGAAACTGCTTTACACATTGTTGATGTACCTTGACTCCATTTCTGTTGCTTTCTCCTCAGAAGAGAAATCACAAAATAAAGGCACAACCAGGATTCTCGTCACAACGTGATGAGGGGCTATGTATTTGTTAGATGCTCAAATTTCTCCCCACTTAATGCTCTGTGTTTCTTTTGGACACATGTAGGACTGGAATTAAAAAGCTGCAGCTGGCCCTGGACCTGGGGAGGCCTCAGGCATGACCAGAGAGGCTGAGCAGCTTGAGTGGTTCCCTCAGCAAGTGCCACAGTTTCCTGTAGAGGAAGCAGAGTCCTCCCAACCTGCTGTGACTTCACAAAGTGGCCTACACAAGAAGAGAGACAGCAAGCATACCCCACATGATGCTAGAAGTAGGCGTTCCAATCATTAACTCCCTCCAGGTTCCATGTTCTCTTTCTGAGACCCTCCTTATCCATCCCTACAGCCATCTCCTGCTATTATGGCAGGAAAGGGGGTGAGCTGGTATTTCTGACCCTGCAGTCACCCCAAACAGAACATCCTTGGCCCGATCTGCTCACAGTGCCCTCTTGGGGAAACAAATGTCAAACTTGTTGGGAGTGACCAAAACTGCATTTAAAATGGAGCACTAAGATTGAACCCTGTTACCCACAAAACCTAAAAGGATTAAATAAACTTGTTAAAAACCCTGGAACTTAGATGGAAAGAGGGTCCTCAAGGCGTTGTCTCCTTAGTATCTCACCTCAGGGAGCTATGTCATTTCTATCATTTTGCAGAGAAGGCAGCTGAAACCCACAGAGAGGTTAAGTCACTTCAATCACAGCATACTTGGGATCTGAACTCCAGAGAGTTTGCCTCCTAGTAGAGTGCTCCTTCATCTGCACCATGCTGCATCAGATGGATTTTAAATTGGCATTTTAATAATTATCAATTTAACTATTTGCTAGGTAAGCTTTGTATTAGCTTCACCATAATACAACATAAGAACTGTTTCTTGAAAAAAGTTCATTTTAAAAAGGAGACTTTCAAAATCCTCCATACTCCATTGAAGGGACTGACAACATTGGTGACTAACAATGAATCAACTCTTCGATGCACTTAGTAATGGCAAGTTAGGCCAAGGAAGCACCAGTGGGAGAGACTCCTCAAGCAACAGTAATGGGAATTAGCCTCGAGAACTACAAATGTTCACCCCTGAGTGACAAAGTAACTCTTTAGAACAAGTGCATGCCATCTTGGGAAGACTTAAAATGAAAATTTCCCTCTCGTGCATGTTATTTTTATTTGTTTTGATTGCGCATAAAATTTGCCATTTTAACCATTTTTAAGTGATATTTCAGTGGCTTTAAATACTTTTACAATGTTACGCAGCCACTATCACCTTCCATTACTAAAACTTCTTCATCACCCCAAACAGAAACTCTTTACCATTAAACAGTAACTCCCTTTCCACCCCCATCTAAGACAGTAACCTCTAAGTTACTGTCTCTATGCTTTTGCATATTCTTGATATTTCATATAAATGGAATCATATGATAAGTTTTCATTTGTATCTAGCTTATTTCATTTACCACAGTGCTTTCAGGGTTCATCTACATTGTAGTATATAACAGCACTTCATTTTTTTTATGGCTGAATAATATTCCATTACATGTATATACCACATCTTGCTTATCCATTCTTCTGTTGATGGACATTAGGTTCTTTCTACCTTTTGGCCATTGTAAATAATGCTGCTATGAACAATGGTGTACAAATTTCTATTTTAGTCCCTGTTCAATTCTTTGGGTATATATCTAAGAGTGAAATGCTGGTCTTATGCCAATTCTGTTTCAATTTTTTAGGAACTACCAAACTGTTTTTCACAGAGGCTATTTTACATTCCCACTAGCAATGTATGAGTGTTCCCGATTCTCGACATCCTTGTCAACATTTTCTATTTTTTTTTAATAATTGCCATCATAATAGTATGAAGTGATATCTCATTGTGGTTTTGATTTACATTTCCCTAATAGCTAATGATGTTGAGCATCTTTTCATATGTTTGTTGGCCATCTGTATATTTTCTTTGTAGAAATGTCTATTTAAGTCCTTTGCCCATTTTTAAATTGTCTTTTTGTTGGTGGTTTATAAGAGGTTTTCATATATTCTGGATATTAAATCCTTGACTGATTATGATTTCCAAATATTTTCTCCCAGTCTGTAGGCTGTCTTTTCACTTTCTTGATGACTGGGTCCTGAAGGATTTATTAATACATTTTAGATTTTATACATATATATGCATACACACATTGTCTCTCTTTATATCACGTTAACATCTGTGGAGTCCTCACTATGAGCCAGGTAATACAGATAACATTTGAAGAACATATTATGTGTAATAATAGTACTATTTCACATAAATTAACTATTTATCCTTATAAAACCCCTCAAAAACGGGTATTGAAATTATTCACATTGTATAGAAACAAAGAACTGCAATGTCATTGAGTTGTGTTTTGATTCATTTAATCCTCATATCGGTCCTAGATACTACCTGTGTAGCTTTTTTACAAATGGGGAAATTTAGACGCAGGAAAGTTTAGGGAATTGCACCTCCTGACAGCCTGGTTAGGTGGTGGTACTTGGATTCAGGTCGAATCATCCCCTTTCACCCTCCTTGCTGGGCTGTTGTTTTTCTATTTCCTCTGATGCTAGTGAGCAATTTGTGAGGATTCACTGCTGAGACTGTGAAAATATCCTGCCTCTCAACAAATTCTTCTTTCTAGCTTTAATAATTATTGAGGCTTCTTGCCCAAAACAGTCTATAAAATGATTGCTACAAATTTTCCAACTCCACCACTTCTTCCACTGTATTACTTTTTATGTCTTCATTGGTGTGAAGTAAAAATAAACCTCTTCAACTCATAATAATAAAACAACATGGGAAGCTGCCATATAAAAATTAAAGGACAAATGAAAAGCATCAGATCTTTTCCAAAATTTACATAATAATAAATTTAGTATGTAAAAAATTAAAAATGAATCACGCACAAATAAAATGATGGTTTTTGCCTTAATACTTTTTTGAGCTAAGAACATTAATAATTTGCATGCTATTGCCCACTAAATACAATGGATGATGAATGATTTTATATATACATTTCTAATTCAATATATAAAGACTGGGGAAGGACAGTGTCTTGATCCCAGAGCCCAAACACAGAAGCTTGAAGAATAACTTTTTGAAAAATGCTGTTTTGTATATTAAGAATCATGTTTTTGGTGGGGAGGGAGCAATAACAGCTTTCCCATCAGTTTAAAATATTCAACAATTTGAAGTCCCTAAACTTACAATTAAAAAGGAGCAGTTTCCAAAGTAGTCTTCTGAGGCAGGAAGTCCAATACAGGAGAAAATTTCTGTTACCTCTTCATTCAATGCCACAATGCTCATCTGAACAGTATTTACCCAGTTAAAAGAGTTGTTTTAATCAGTTTTATTTCAAGAGGGAAGATATTTGGGTACATAGACAACTTTTTAGTTTTTAATTTTTCACTGTACTAAACAGGAATGAATAGTAATTGCAAAATATTTTTTTCTATTTTTAAACATGAGTCTCCTATGTCCCAACCCATGAAGGAGCGGGTACGGTTGGGGCCTGAGGGTAAAACCTGTAACACACTAGTTTGTGTGCCCTATACACAGGGAACAGGGAGGGTGTCCAGGGCTCAGCAGTCAGTGGCACCATGCAGTCAACTGTGGACTTTTTCCACCACTAATTGCAATCACAGAAGTGCCATTTTCTCGGTATTATCTCACTGGAGGCCTTTTATTAAGACCTTGTTCCTCTGAACACATAGGGGCACAACATATTGTCCTCCAAGTCAGCGTATGGGTGGGGAATTGCAGGCAGGTAACAAGAGGTGTGTATTCACTCTCCCTTGTTTTTCAGGGACCCAGGCTTGTCCAGCATGACCTTGGGTGCTCAGCTTTAACTGCTGACACCAGACCCACAGGATGGTGGTAGACCAGTGGCAGCTTAGATGGTAATGCAGGAATTGTTATCTTCTCCTGAGGCTGTGGGCTGTTGTTGTCTGGTGCATTCTCTTATGAACAGAAAGTTTTGTCATCTTTCATGGATTTTTTTCATTTGGTACTGTTAGCTGGGGTTTTTGATAAACCTGATGTGCTTGGTTCTTTAGAAGCCCTCTTTCGTGGCTACTGACACAGATTCGAATTTGAGAGTCACGCATTCTTCCCCCTACTTCTCTGCGGAATTCCACTCTTTGCCTTTGCATCCCCAATAGGGAAAAGAAATTGAGGTTGATAAGAAGAAAATTCTCCTACTTCTGCCATCTTTCATGTAATAATTGTGCACCTGTTCCAAGTTGGCCTCACCCCTCCACCATTTGGTTAAATTGCATTTTACTTTATTATAGTCATTTTTGGGCACTAAACAGGAAGGGAAAATCTCAGTGAAATGATATAAAATGATATGGAAATACACAGGAGAAATCAGAGGCCGCATGGTCAGGCTGTGGAGTCACATGGATCTATCTGGATAGGGATCATAGCTCCATTGTCCTCTTACTCTCTGGGAGCCTTAATTTCTTTATCTGTAAAAGCAAACTGACAACTACCATGCAAGGCTGGTGGGAAGGTTAAAAATAGATTTATAAAGTGCCTGGCATTTTCAACAAGTATTCAGTGAATGAATGACATAATTTAAAATATCCCTTTACTTAACGCTATATAAGTTTCTCCACAAAAAATAATAAGGACTGATCAGAGATACATAAATCAGAACTGGGAAGTGAGAACAACTGATCACTAAACAATTTCCATTAATACAATGCCATCATCTATGAAATCTTAAGCTTTTTAAGTACTGTACATATTCTAGCTTTATAAACATCGAAAGCATTATGAACACCTGCAAATATCTTTGGGAGTACTTCACAATCCTGGGGTAGTTTATAATCCTGGCAAACTGAAGCAAGAGAGAGAAAAAGAGTGACTTGTTTAATTTCTTCCAACAAATCATCAGTGGATAAGCTCGTCCTCCAGAGGTATATTCTTACGCTCTTTTCCTCTAAGGAAGCAGTATTTCCTTTTCTCTCATCAAAGGGCACATAGCAAATAATCAGTCAGATTGTCTCCAGGGACTAAAAGTACTTCCTTCGTGCTTAAACAATTTCTCAGCTTCAGATATACCAGTTCACTATGAGGAAGTACTGTGCACAGCTTGAAAGAGGGACTGGTTCACAGAGGAACCCAGCTTTTAGGAAAGCATTAATTAATTCACAGATTCAAAAAATGTTATCTATACTTTGATTTTTTTTTCTTTTTTTTTTTTTCATACATGGGCAGGCACCGGGAATCGAACCCGGGTCCTCGGGCTTGGCAGGCAAGCATTCTTACCTGCTGAGCCACCGTGGCCCTCTAGACTTTGATTTTGACAATTTAAAAATTATGTATGTAGCTAAGGATATGGAAAACATAAAACAGCTTGATACATTAGGATGGTCAGAATGTGGATAGCTTTTGCTTTGAAAAACAATTTCTCTCATAACATTATAAATACCGAGAGCCCATGTTTCAAAGGTTTATGTTCATAAAAAGCTTTGCATAAAAGATTAGTGAATGGAAAAATAATATGTGGCAACTAAATTGTTAGCTTTGTCATTGTCTCCAGGCAGAGAAAAATTAAGCAGAAAGCCAACCATATATTGCTACATCAGCGTCACAGTAAATCCATTATGTCCTCAGAAATCAGGAAACCAGATTCAGCAATCAGATTTAAGAAATGATCAAGAGTAAAGGGCACTCAATGTAACCCATATTAGTAGTTATAAGATGATATGTTTTATTAAAATACACATACTAAATCTTCATGAAATATTTTTTTAAAAAGCTGTGTGTATGTTTATTACCTCTGAAGGTCTTATTATATGCCGTTTGCCTCTGGGAGCTTCAAAAAAGAGTTGTTCTTTGGCACCCGAATTTA
The DNA here is from genome assembly GCF_023851605.1 of Tamandua tetradactyla. NCBI lineage: Eukaryota > Metazoa > Chordata > Mammalia > Pilosa > Myrmecophagidae > Tamandua > Tamandua tetradactyla. The sequence continues at coordinate 27,280,749 of NC_135343.1, read as the reverse complement.
CTTGCAATAATTTTCCTGTTTATGATAGAATGAAGTAGAAAATTAAACTCTGCAGTTATCTTTTTGTTATAAAATGATATGTCATTATAATGATTATAAAATAATCATGGCTGCAACTAATTTGATTCACTTTAATCAGTCTTATAAACTGAGTAAATTAAATATATGTTGAATTATTCTGAAGTGCATGTTAAGGTAAGTACATGAGATGTCACAAACTCCAAAGCTATGATGTTTTAGAATATGGACCTCATAAAAACTGACCTTCAACAGCCCTAAAAAGAAAAAAAAAAAAAGAACCAGACCAACTGAGCTTGCTGTGTGTTTTACTCTGTTGTACTGAAAATAGCTGCAGTTTTCCAAAGTCTGACAAAATCTATTTTCTGCTTCTTTTTCCCTGTTGACTCCCAGCACAGAGATGAGGTAAAAGAAAACTGCTTTGGGAAGAATTATGGTATCAGAGGCGAGATCCATGTTGTGAACATTTACATTTACTCAAGATTGAATTCTAAATTTGCCTTTTAAAGCTGATAAACTGGAAGATAAGGGCACACAAAGCAAACCATAAACGCTCACCCCCACATCCTACTATAAAATTTGCAAAGAAATAAAAGACTTTTCCCAAAAAAATGTTGAGCAAAAATCTTTTGGTCTGATGTAAAATTATCATCTTAGATTCATTTCATCAAGGTTGGAAAAGATGCAGAAGATTTTCTAGTCCCCTCCTACCATGGCAACAATCCTTTAAGGCTGAAATGTAAATGACTCAAGGGATATACATTCTGGTATTTTTTTTCATCAGTTAATAATGAAAAATTTCAAATATATGTGAAAGTAAGGACAACAGTATAAAGAACCCCTATGTGCCCACTGTCCAGCTTCAGTTTTAATACCTGGACAACCCTGACTCATGAACTCACACTCACCCCAGATTATTTTGAAGCAAATCTCAGATATATTTCATCTGTAGATAATTTAGTATACATATCTCTAAAGGGTAATGTTCTCACTCCCCTCCCCACTTTTTTTTTTTTTTTGGTAAAACTGTGAATATCTAGTAGTCTTGAAGTGCCCTTCTTGAAAAAATAATACCAAAATAAGAACTTTGTAATCATATTCAGTAGCTTTAAAGTTTAAGTGGGCATTAACTAGGTCTGGAATCAGATTTGGCTAACCTTAGGGAGAACCCACTCCATGTCTAAGTGACAGATTACAAACTAGATTCACTCATTCCTTAACTGAAAAACTCAAACATTTCTAATTTGGTAAGTTATAACACGGTGAAGAATGGGTTTTGTTTTTGGCTCTGAGGAGCATGTGAATTTGGAAACACACATTTTCCTAACTTTACTGCTGAATATGCACAAATGAGAGAAGAGAAAAGGGAGTTAAATTAGCTTTAATTTACAAATGAATTAAGGGAAACCCACTTGTGCAGAGAGAGGGACAAAAAGTGGAGAGGACAGGAGAGGACAGGAGAGGAACTGCTTGCTGGGTTTCTGAGCATTTTCCAGTTCATTCCTAGAGCTGGTCCCTCAGGAGGTGCTGCTTCCTGCTCTTGAATTCCTGGATCTCTCTCTCTCTCTCTTTATGTATCCCTATATCTCTTTCCTATAAACTCATCCTTTATTATTATTTTTCCTAACTTAAGTGGGTTTCTGTTCCTTGTGACCAAGCAAATATGAGGAAATATAAAAACTACTCCTGTGTTAGGGTGGTGGAATTATGGGTGTCTTCTCCCCCAAACTGTCTTTAGTGCTATCATTATACTGTCTTCCTTTTTTTTTTTTTTTAAACTGTAGAGAAAAGATTTAGGTCACTGCTCACTTTTTTTTTCTGTCCATTACTCTGTTATGCACAACTATAGAAATTTTCTGAGGACAAGGAGCAGAAGCAAAGAGCAAAACGTCCATATAATCCATATATAATTGCTTCTGAATAAAGTTTTCAAAATTATCTATTTTTATTTACTAGAAATGTCTACTTACACAAGCAAGAGAACTGAAAAAGACAGAAGGTCCTCATTACCAAGCAGATAACAGAAAATCACAGAAAAAAGTACATAGAGCTTTAAATACCACAAACTGACTTCACATACATCATCCCAGCTGATAATATAATTTACAAGTTAGAGTAATTGCAAAATCAGTACTAAATATACCAAACATATCAGGCCTTTTGCAATAAAGAGAAAATGAAATGTCCTATTATAGCCTAAACTGTTAATTGGAAAAAGCTCTTATTGTTCTGCTATCTCTAGAAATGAACTAATAGTAGTTAGAAAATACTCTTCCATGTTTTCTCTCTCTCTCTCTCTCTCTCTCTCTCTCTCTCTCTCTCTCTCTCTCTCTCTCTCTTTTTTCTTTCTCAGGTATTCTATGCAGTAGCTTCCATTCAGGGATGGTTAGTATTCCTGCAAAAGGCGATGTGCTTTTTGGTTTTCTGAGGAGCTGCGGTTGCTATGGGTACATGAGGCAGCTGGGCTGTTCCCACCCCTGACAAGCCATCTGGCTCCAGCAAATGTTTGCAGTATTTTTGACAGGATCAAAGGAATGAAACAGATCCCTGCTCCTAAATTCTACTCTCTACCTGCCAGATCTGGGGGTCCCCTGCTGTGAAAGATGAGGCTGATCTTAAGGCTGTGTGCTTCGTTCCTGACGTCAGGCTTTTGGGAGTTGAGGTATCAGAGCACAAGAATATTAACATGACATACGACTCGTGGCTAATGAAATTGGAGTTAAGCCAGGGAAGATTCACAGGCACACATGCTCTTATTCTCCAGATGGCATAATCCATCCCTTAAAATCAAAAGTATTCTATTTTAGTCTCCATCTGAAAGGAACTTCAGAAACCATCTGGGTTCAACTCTGCCATTTGACTGATGGGTCCACTAGGGAGAGGTGAGATGGGTTTTGAAACAAGGCTAGAGGCTCCCTCCACTTCCTGTGTTCTAAAATTGGCCCATTTGAGGCCCCTCTGTGCCAGTAGCCCACTGAACCTGTCCAAGATCTTGTTCTTTCCATCAGAGATTTGCTCCTTTTTATATCCCTAGCATCCAACACAGGGCCTGCACATTTGCAGGCTTAAAAAAAAAGCCACACAGTCAAAACTTATCCTTCGTGTGTCTCATTTTCTCTTGGCTCTTCTCTCCCTAACATGTAAATGATCATGGGTTTTAACTCTTAAAAGTCCTTGCTATGGTGGGATTTCATGTGCTGTGCTGGTTTGGTGTGTGTAGTAGATTCCAAATAAAACTCACCTTACTCTGCTCTACCTATGCATAAGGCAGGCCCTGACTTTCTCCCAAGAGGGCCTATTTAGGCATGCTGACTAGAGAATAAATAAGGGGGAATCTCTCTGTCTTTCTCATTCCCTTCCTTTCATTTTTTAACAAAATAAAGCAGAGTCGATAAAGGAAGAGGCTCAAGAAGCAGCTGCTTCTAGCTATATGCCCTCACTCCCTGCCCGGCCTCACTGGTTCCCAGATAAATCTCATGCAGTCAGTGTCCTGCTTGATGGTACATGCCAGCCTAAGCTCTTGGCACCAGGTCCAGTATCACCCTGACATGAAAGTGAGAGGGACTTATCTGATCTCCCTTGGCCCTTGTTGGGACTTGTATTGCTTACAATAAATCACATGCTTTCTTGCACAGATTGCACCGTATGAAACCCCTGCAGGCAGTAAAGCTTAAATAAAGCTCAAATCCCAGTTAGGCAAGTACAGCCACCACTAAATACCTGCCTGGCAGAAAGATCACCCAGCTCTAGTCTATGGCCACTACTGCAAGAAATACTTGAAATAAAATATTTTGGGCGACTTCCAGGAAGATGGCCGAATAGAGTAGATCAAGTTCAGCCCTGCTCCATGGAAAACTTACAAGAAGGATGAAAGGGTGACTGAGATGGCAATTTAAGAGTGCAATTGACCTGGGAGAGCTTTCTGCACCACATAGGGTGGCCCTGGTTGCGGAAGCTGCAGGCCTGAGAAAAGGAAAGCTGGACCCTGGAACGGAGGTGTGAAGCCCATGGGAAGCTGGGGACTAAGAATTAAGCCAGGCTGCGTTCCCTTAAGGTACTACCCTCACCAGCTCAGCCCCATGACCTGCAACTCACCCCACACCCCATGCACCTGAACCCTGTCACTTGCCCACACTCCTTGCACTCCAAGCACCCCCACCCCACCAAACCCCAGCACGCTTACCCGCCCCACACCCCCACCCCAAGTGTAGTCCAAGCCACCATTCCTGCACCCCTCCCGAGCACTACCTCCCTCTCCCTGTTCCTGCACGCTCTCACCAGCACATAAAGGCTACCGGCACTAACCTCCACACCCAGGCTACCCCAGGACCCCGCCCATAGTGTCAAATAGCCTCATCCTGCCTGTCCTGAGCTCTGCACATCAGTTTATGGCACTTATAGACCTGCGCATGCACATGGGCCCCCAATCATGTCCTTCAGCTCTGGGAACATCAGTTTACGGCAGTCCTAGACCCACGCATACGCACGACCCTCAGTCACGCTTCCCAGCTCTGACAAAGTGCTGACCTGCTCTGCTGGGTCACATCTGCCCCCAACACATGATGGCATAACACAGACCTGCTGGGCCACAGCTCTAGGCATACACACAAAGGGCCCCGTGCCCCAGACCAGCACACACCAGGGTTATGCCCCCTAGACCAGTGCATCCACATAGCTACATCCTCCCTGGCTGCTGGGCATCCACATTCAGAAGAATCAGTGTAACACCCCTAACTGTGCCTATACCAGTGCTTAAACAAATCACCATAGTGTTGTGCCCTGTCCCATACCCTGCTCCCTGCAGCACATCCACCCCCAAACACAAGGCCTGAGACTACTGAAAGAAATGCAATGAAAACAACAGATGATCATTAAGCACATCACAATGCAGACAGATATAGCCCTGCCTGATGATCAAATTAAAACATCGGAGGAGGCACAGACACTGGAAAACTAATGAAAGATGTTCATATAACTCTAATAAAATAAGTGGGGTAGCAAATGACATAAAGGAGATCAAGGAGACAGCAGAAGAGCATAAAGAGGAATTTGAAAGAATAAATAGAAAAATAGCAGATATCATAGAGATTAAAGACTCTGTGGACCAAATAGAAAACATACTAGAGGCACACAACACCAGATTTGAAGAGATAGAAGAAAGAATAAGTGATATGAGGGCAGGATAGCTGATTTCAAAGACTCAAAAGAGCAGATGGAAAAATTTGGATTGGATTTCAGGGAAATGATAACAGAACAAAGCACACAAATATAAGAATTATTGGTGTCCCAGAAGAAGAGAGGAGTAAAGGGCTGGGAAGAGTAGTAGAGGATATAATGGGGGAAAACTTCCCAACCCTTATAAGGGACATAAATATACAAGTCAAAGAAGCTCAATAAACTCCAAATAGAATAAATCCAAATAGGCCTTCCCCAAGATATATACTAATTTGTCTGTCAATTTTTGAAGAGAAGCAGAAAATTCTGAAAGTGGTAGAAGAAAAACAATCTACTACATACAAAGGAAACCAGATAAGACTGAGTTCAGACCACTCAACTAGCACCATGGAGGTGAGAAGGCAGTGGTATGATATATTTAAGATCCTGAAAGAGAAAGACTTCCAGGCAAGAATTCTATACCCAGCCAAATTGTCCTTCAAAACTGAGGGAGAGATTAAAGTTTTCACAGACAAACAAGTCCTGAAAGAATCTGTCAATAAGAAACCAGCCTTACAAGAAATACTAAAGGGAATTCTGCTGGCTGAAAAAAAAAGACAGGAGAGGGAGGTCTGGAGGAGGGCACAGAATTGAAGAGTATCAGTAAGGGTAACATAAAGGATAAAAAGAGAAAGAGGGAAAATAATATATAGGTCTGACAAATAAAATGAAAAAGATAAGATGGTGGATTCAAGAAATGCCTTTTCAGTAATAAATTTGAATGTTAATGGACTAAACTTACCAATTAAAAGACAGAGATTGACAGAATGGATTAAGAAATATAATCCAGCTATATGCTACTTACAAGAGACTCATCTTAGACACAAGGATAAAAATAGATTAAAAATGAAACGATGGTAAAAGATTTTCCACACAAGTTGCAACCAAAAGAAAGCAGGAGTAGCTATACTAATATTGGACAAAATAGACTTTAAATGCAAAGACATCGTAAGAGACAAAGAAGGATACTATATGCTAATTAAAGGGACAATTCACCAGGAAGATGTAACAATCATAAATGTTTATGCTCCCAATCAAGGAGCTCCAAAGTACATGAGACAGACATTGACAAAACTGAATCCTTGTGTTTTAGGGTTCAATGACCTATATATGTCAGTAGGTCTAATTCATTTATCAAGTTATTTAACTTCTCTGTTTCCTTGTTGATATTCTGTCTGGTTGTTATATCTATGGAGGAGAGTGGTGTATTGAAGTCTCCTACTACTATTGTTGAAACATCTATCTCTCCCTTCAGTTTTGTCAATGACTGGGACAGAACAGTCTCTTCAATAAATGGTGCCTAGAGAACTGGATATCCACATGCAAAAGAATGAAAGAGGATCCATATCTCACACCCTACACAAAAATTAACTCAAAACAGATCAAAGGCCTAAACATTAGAGCTAAGACCATAAAACTTTTAGAAGAAAATGTAGGGAAATATCTTATAAATCTTATAATAGGAGGTGGTTTCCTAGACCTTACACCCAAAGCATAAGCATTGAAGAAGGAAATAAATAAATGGGAACTCCACAAAATTAAACACTTTTGTGCATTAAAGAACTTCGTCAAGAAAGTAAAAAGACAGCCAACACAATATTTGGAAACAATATATCAGATAAAGATCTAGTATTCAGAATATATAAAGAGATTGTTCAACTCAACAACAAAAAGACAGACAACCCAATTACAAAATGGGCAAAAGACTTGAACAGACATTTCTCAGAAGAGGAAATACAAATCGCCAAACGGCACATGAAAAGATGCTCAATTGCCCAGGCTATTAGGGAAATGCAAATCAAAACCACAATGAGATATCATCTCACACCCACCAGAATGGCCATTATCAATAAAACAGAAAATGACAAGTGCTGGAGAGGATGTGGAGAAAAAGGCATACTTATCCACTCTTGATGGGAATGTCAAATGGTACAGCCACTGTGGAAGGCAGTTTGGTGATTCCTCAGGAAGCTAAGTGTAGAACTGCCATATGACCTGGCAATACCATTGCTAGGTATCTACTCAGAGGACATGAAGACAAGGACACAAGCGGACATTTGCACACCAATGTCTATAGCAGCATTATTTACAATTGCCAAAAGATGGAAACAGCCCAAATGTTCATCAACAGATGAGTGGCCAAACAAGCTGTGGTATATATGTACAATGGAATATTATGCAGCTGTAAAACAGAATAAAGTTATGAAGTATGTAACAACATGGACGGACCTTAACGACATTATGCTTAGTGAGATTAGCCAGAAACAAAAAGACAAATACTGTATGGTCTCATTGATATGAACTAACATTAATGAATGAACTTGGATAATTTCAGTTAAGAAAAGAGGTCCTCAGGAGATAGAAATAGAGTAGATATTGGGTAACTAGAACTGAAGGGATATAGATCATGCAATGAGACTGATTACAAAAATTCAGAAACTGATAGCACAATACTACCTAACTGTACTACAATAATGTTAGAACACTGAATGAAGCTGAATGTGAGAATGATAGAGGGAGGAGGCCTGGGGGCACAAATGAAATCAGAAGGAAAGATATACAATAAAGACTGAGATGGTATAATCTAGGAATGCCTAGAGTGTATAATGACAGTGACTAAATGTACAAATTTAAAAATGTTTTGCATGAGGAAGAACAAAGGAATGTCAATAATGCAGGGTATTGAAAATAGATGGTAATATTTAAAAATTTTAATGTAAGTGTGAGACTAAAGCAAAAAATATTTATTTGGTACAGAATTTATATTTTGACTAGTGCATTTCCTAATATAACTTAGGTGGACAGCTTAATTGAACACCAAAAGTTCATGGAACCTTAAGTAAGGCATGAGATTTTGTAGGTTTGTCCACAGTGATGCCTCGATAAATCCCAGAATGATATGAACAGTGAATAAAAAGTATTTGCAAAGTCCCCTTGGGGGAATGGCGAGAAAGGGGGAAAATTCAACTTCCCCAAGTGTAGAATTCTTGATATTCTCACAAACAGTGGGGACAACCAAAGCAATAGGCTGAGTCCCCAATCTTAGGATCTGTTCATATGAAACTTAACCCCGCAAAGGATAGGCTAAGCCTACTTAAAATTAGGCCTAAGAGTCACCCCCAAGAAAACCTCTTATATTGCTCAGATGTGGCCTCTCTCTCTCAGCCAACATGACAAGCAAACTCACTGCCCTCCCCCTCTCTACGTGGGACATGACTCCCAGGGGTGTGGACCTTCCTGGCAATGTGGAACAGAAATCCTAGAATGAGCTGGGACTCAGCATCAAAGGATTGAGAAAACCTTCTCGAACAAAAGGAGGAAGAGAGAAATGAGATAAAATAAAGTGTCAATGGCTGAGAGATTCCAAATAGAGTCGAGAGGTTATCCTGGAGGTTATTCTTCCTAGTTAAATAGATACTACCATTTTAGTTAAGGTGTAACGGAGAGGCTGGAGGGAACTGCCTGAAAATGTAGAGCTGTGTTCCAGTAGCCATGTTTCTTGAAGATGTTTGTATAATGACATAGCTTTCACAATGTGACTGTGTGATTGTGAGACCCTTGTGTCTGATGCTTCTTTTATCTACCTTATGGAAAGATGAGTAAAACATATGGATTAAAAATAAATAAATAATAAGGGGAACAAATGTTAAAATAAATTTAGTAGATTGAAATGCTAGTGATCAATGAAAGGGAGGGGTAAGGGGCATGGTATGTATGAATATTTTTTCTGTTTTCTTTTTATTTCTTTTTCTAAATTGATGCAAATGTTCTAATAAATGATCATGATGATGAATATACAACTATGTGCTGAAAAAAGAATGTTCATATTGTATGTTGATTGGTTTTATTAATAAAAATTTTAAAAAAAGGTAACTACCTCAATATGATATAAAGGGAATATATGAAAAACTGATAGCTACCATCATACTAAATGGAGAGAGAAGCTTTCCCCCTAAGGTCAGGAATGAGACAAGGATGCCCACTGTCACCACTATTGTTCAACATTGTGCTAGAAGTTTTAGCTAGAGCAATCAGGCGGGACAAAGAAATAAAAAACATTCAAATTGGAAAGGAAGAAGTAAAATTTTCATTATTTGCAGATGACATGATACTATACTTGGAAGATCCTGAGAAATCTACAGCAAAGTTGCTAGAGCTAATAAACAAATCAGCAAGTTGGCAAGATATAACTCATGTGTGTATGGTAGTCCATGACTAACTCTGGGATCTGTTCTATAACCACTTGTTGAAGAGTGCTTTGAAAACTACTGCTTTTTTATATCTTTGCTTTGTATGTATGTTAAATTATACAATAAAAAAATTAATATGTATGTATTCCTTCTAGATTCCAACATTCTGGAGCAGCTAGAAGGAGAAATCTGAGATGATGGCATGGTGGTCCATGACAAATTCTGGGATCTGTCCTCTGACTACTTGTTGAAGAATGCTTTAAAAATGATTGCTTTTTCTTTCTTTGCTTTGTATGTTATGTTAAATTATACAATTAAAAAAGTTAAAAACATATTTTGGCATCTTTATTAAACCTCTGTGGTAGTTAGATTCAGGTGTCAACTTGGCCAGGTGAAGGTGCCTAGTTCTATTGCTGTGGACATGAGCCAATGGCATGTGAACCTCATCTGTTGGTTACATCTGCAGTAGGCTAGGAGGCTGCCTGCTGTAATGAATGATGTTTGATTTAATTGGCTGGTGCTTAACTGAGATTGTTCAATGCAGTACAGCCAAAGCAGCTCAGCATACCTCACTTCAGCACTCGCAGCTCAGCCCAAGTCTTCGGAGATGCAGAAAGGAATCACACTGGGGGAAGCTGTTGGAACCCAGAGGCCTGGAAAGAAGGCCTGTGCCTTCCCACATAAGAAAGAACCTCAGTTGCAAGTTAGCTGCCTTTCCTCTGAAGAACTATATGTTGACTAAATAAATCCCTTTTATTGAAAGCCAACCCGTCTTTGGTGTGTTGCATGCCAGCAGCTAATAAACTAGAACAACCTCCTTTTGGTTGAGAACCTCATAATCTCTCTTTCTCCTGCTTTATTTTAGCTGCTCCCCACCTCCAGGTTCACTCACCCTCCCCAATTTGCCCCAAGTGGTAAATCACCCCCACTCTAAATCTTTCAAAGTTAACAAAGGCCTACAGGAGAAAGTTCAGTTTTAAACTTCCTAGCAGGGCACACAGACTCCTTCACATCCGTCTTCTGCCTGTCTCTCCACAGTCTCCCATTTACCCCCTTTGCACATGCAGCCACTCAGCATTTCTCACTATTTTTTTAATCACCCCCCATGTTCTTCCCACCTCCTCATCTTTGTAGCCCTTTTGCCTGGGATGCTTTTCCTAGATATCTCCATCTTCTGAATCTCTGCTCATCTTTCAAGATCCAACTCAAAGGTCACTCCTATGAAGGCTCCCCACTTCCCCTGGAGCTTTCTCCCTCAGAGCACACATTTGGCTTGATTGACTACAACTTTCCTTGAAAGCTAGGACCCTGTCTATTCCTAAATGTTCAAGACTTTAACATTGGTGAAGTCCCTGGGGTAGGATTTAAAAGGGACCTACACTATAACCTCAATGCTCTACCCAGGGTCCTTAATGCCAACTTGGCCCATTCTGAGCCCACACTCAGCGCTTCCCCCAAAACTTACCATTTCTTATTGCCATGCCTTACCCAATCATGCACCCTTGTTTATTTAAGTATGAGTATATCCCCGTCACTGAATTACAAACTCCACATAGAGCACATTTCCTGTCTCAAGACCTCGCACATGGTAGAAGCTAGACTTGTTGAACAAATAAATGAGCAAATCCCCATGGTGTCTGATTTAGAAGAGGTAAGGGATAGGTTGGAAATGTTGGAGAGCACAGACTCTTCAGGTGAGCTGAATATAACTTTCTACCTGTATGAGGATGGAAACAGCTTGAGGCTTCTTGGACAATTCTCTAGAAGGTAGAATTTAGGTAGGAAAAGAGAATGCAAAAAGGAGATGCAGGGCAAAGAGACTGCTGAGCACAAAAGTGAGGGCACGGCTCACTATGGTAATAGAAAGCATCAGATATCTTTGATTGCCTAAAAACTCAATGGCTTGAATTAACAGCAATAAGAGAGAGAAAAACACTTAAAATGTTAACAGCTGTCCTCACTGGGTTGTAAAATTTATATTGTCGGTCCTCCACCCTCCCACCCACTACTTTCTCTAAAATGCAACTGCCATCCTCTCTGGAAACAATATACTAATTGACAGACTTTTTTAAAAAACAAAATTATATTTGAAAAACACAACATCCTTTACCTCTTGAGTCCCAGTCAATATGCGTGATATAACTGGAAGCACCTTTACAGATACCAACTCTTTTGCTTGTAAGTACATTGTAAATATCCACAAAGTTATCATGGGATGCCACAGCAAGGTATTTTCCTGTATCTATAAAGAAAAATGTACAGTTAACACAAAACTTTCTACATGGTAATTTATTCTAGGAACATGGCATTTTAAAACAGGGAAAAGGTCAAGGAAACATTTAAAATAGTCCCCTCTGGTGTTCTTTATTCCAAGGTGGTGAAATTTCTAAAAGCATATTCTGCCATCGTTACCTTTTGAAAATTTAATATCAGAGATCATTTCTTTTCTGTGATGGAAGGAGACCATGTCTTCAACTGTATCAGCATTTACGACAAGGAAACTTCCATCGTTCAAACCAACTGCTAAGGCTTTCCCATCAGGAGAGAAAGCACAGCATCTTCCACCTGCAAAATTATTCATAAAGAACATTTTATTATCTATGCCTTTACTGTCAACCAAACAAAATGAAGAGATGGAGAAACAGTCATTATACTGTTTCTGAGTGCATTATACTCAGATACATGGCTAGGTCTCTAAATTAACACTGCACTTATGAGAATAATTTAAACTCCATAATTGAAAATATATCTTCCCCCTAAATCCAAGGGAAATGATCATAATGCCAAAAATATGTTTTCAATTTCTACTGAGTTTATCCATTCATTTCTTAGTATCTGAACACTGGGTTTTCAGAAGGTAAGTGGATTGAATGGAGTGAGTAAAGGATTAACATAACAAGCATCTTTTCTTTCAAGAAAAGAAGTGATATTTAAAGAAGGGAAAATCGGTAACAAAAGTTCCAGACACCATTATTTCCACGCCTTATACTCAAAACTTTCTTTAGAGAACACAGTAGTTCTATACTTAGTCACTCCAGTTTTCTGACACATGGATCATAATGCATAATTCTGAAGGCCAAAGGTATTATTCCTGTATTCCTGTCATGAAAAGAATGGCATACATTCTCTCACTGCATGAACAGTGATCTCTACTGTTTGTAGGGTCATTGGGAGACAATTCCGAATGAGGAATATGAATTTTGTGGGGACATGTGTAATAGGAATATTATTTAAGAATATATCTTTTTACCCTTCAATTCTTATTGTCAAGACATTGTTAATCACAGTCCAGGGATGGGAGAGTAATGCAGCCTTTTGCTGAGACACTATAAACAACTAAGCTTTTTAATGAACCCTTCTTCAGGGTTAATGTTATATGGAAAGCTCTTTTCATACCAATAACTTTAAACTGGCTTATTTAAATTGTATTTTCATTCATTTAGTCACGTAGCAAACACTTATTTACCTGCCATGAGTTAAGTATGGTGCTAGTGCTGAGAGAATAAAAAGGGGAACCTGCCCTTAGGGAGAGCTATCAAGATTAGGGGGCCATATAATTTATTGTCCAAATCAGGACAGTTCTGAGAGTGAAAGGGAGAACTATTAATAATTATCCCAGGAAAGATGGAAAGATGAAAGGTGATAGTGGAGTTATACAGTGAAGATAGGATTTAACAAATGAATATGAATGCTGAACCATTAAACTGATATTTCCAGTATCTTAGAGCAGCTAGAAGTAAAAACTTAAAATTATGAAAATGTAACCCATGTGAAACTCTGAAATATGTTCTACAACTAACTGTGGTGTTGTGCTTTGAAATGTATTGCTTTTTCGTATATATGTTATTTTTCACAAAAAAGAAAAGTCGATTGTGATGATGAAATATTTATGTCTTCTAGCCTCCTATATTCTAGAACAGCTAGAAGGAAAAATTTGAGAGGATCATATGGTAGCCCATGACAAACTCCGGCATCTGTCCTGCAACTACTTGTTGAAGAGTGCTTTAAAAACTATTGCTTTTTTATTTCTTTGCTTTGCATATATGTTATACTATACAATTAAAAAAGTTAAAAAAAATCAATTACCCAGGACAACAATCATAAACTGGGATGCATGCTCATCCTACATACGTTATATCAGTAGTTCTTGTGAACTAATTTTTAACCTAGTGATTAATGTCCATTACCTGTAATCAAGTCTTCTACAATGAGGACTTGGTCTATCATTTCCCCAGTATAAATTGGTAGCCAAGATGATCCAATCTTGTAGTGGTTAAGAGCTATGGAGTCAGACCCAGTCTGAACCTGACTCTACCACTTACCAGGAAGTCCAATGTTAAAAAAGGCAAAATGGCAGAGGAAGGTAGTGTATTATGCAGGCACGCTGCCTGGGTATGAATTTGGTTTCACAGTTGCTAGCTCTGTGACTTTGGGCAAACTATTTAAATTCTCTGTGCCTCAGTTTCCTAAGTGGTAATAATAATGACTTTTTTCATTGGGTTCCGTGACAACTAAATCTGAAGTGCTAGCACAGGTACTGGCTCAGCAATATTAACCACCCATCTTTATTGTAACACTGTCTTGACTTTTTTTCATTTTATCCCTCTAGAATACATTCTTCATGTTTCTCTTCCTTTGTAACTCAGCACAAATATTTTAGGGACATGCTCCATCATCATTCTTTCCATCTTTAAGAACTTTTACTGATCCTTTGGGCATTGATTCTCATGTCACCTCTCTGTTGAAGCTGTCTCTGGAAGTAGGCCTCCACTGAGTCAGATATCTTTGGTTTGTCTCTCCACATCCAGTCTCCGCCCTGCTCTGTGTCTGGACTGACCTGCTTGGCTGCACATGTGGGCTCCCCTGCCCTCTGGCTTCTGGGTGGGTTTGGCTAAGGGATGTCATGGGCAGGAGACTGGAGGGAAGGAGTAAAGGAGGAAGAACAAGGAGATTGGGGTATTTATTTGCTCAGCTATGTCCCTGAAGGTTCACTGTGTGATGGCCAAGTCTCTTGGCTGAAAATCATAGCTCTCTGTTAGTTCACCATCTCACACGGCTCCCACTTTCAAGATTCCAGCAAGTGCTTCCTTTTCTTTCCCCTTCAGGCCCAGGGCTGGTAATGGTAATGGTTGCATTGTGCTGTACTGTCCCTGGTCATTTCCTTTTACCTTACCCACTCCTTTATAAAAAGGTCCACTTTTTAGACTCTCCTCAAATTATCCAATTTGAATGGGCCACCTGTTCCTGGGACTTTGTTCAAATCTTGTCCATCTCTAACACTAGAGATAGGACTATTCATTTTGGTATCCCCATTGCCAGATACATGGAAGCTACTCAATAAATGTTTGCTGAACTTACCTCTTGATATATCTTTTAGTTCTAATGCTATTGGTATAGAATACTTACTCATTTCTTGATATTAAATATTACTTTGTCTCTATATATCTGACCTTTAATTTTCAGTAATAAGTTCTGGAGACTGATAGACATAAAGATAAACCACATTCTTTCTGAGGTGATGTGTTTCCACTAACTTCCTCAGATCTCAATGAGAAGAGGAAAGAATATTGCCCCCAGGTGGCAAACCTCTGTTCAGTGCAAGGAAAATGAACAATAGAGCTGGTGCACCATTGGATCAGGCTGTCTTTCCAGAATAATCTGCTTCATTATAGCTCTGTAGCAACAAATGTTGGATTCCCAATGCCTGGCGTAATTTTTATCATATAACAGGTGCTCTAAGTAAATACTGGTTAATGAATGAATGAACCCATATATCCTGGTGTTTGTAAATACTTTCACAGATGTGTGAGGTGATGTCATTTACCCTTTTTGAGTTTCCGTACTGCCAGCATACGGTGCTGGGAGGACAATTCCCAGATTCGAAGTGTTTTATCATCACTCACTGTGGCACAGATGGGCAGGAGAGGGTGCGCTGCCAGACCCCACACTTCTCCTTCCATGTGCCCCTGTGGGAGAGGAAATAGGACAATATAAAGATGTTTCATGCCTCTTGGTGAGTGCTTCTTCAGTCTGGTGCTGCACATTCAGTCTGAGAGTATCCCAAACAGGCTCAAATGTGAATAAATACACTTGAGGCTTTCTTGAGCCAAAACAATTGCACTGAATAATTTTTCATTTGAAATAGAATCTAAAGCTGGGTCTACATGATGGTAAAGCAATTGTTTAGAAAGCCAACTGTGGATTTGTCACTTATAGGTTTTGTGTATATGATGCCAAACATCTTTCCATATGGAACCATTTGGGTAAATAATCAAATGCCTCATTTTATTCTGTATGATACAGAATAAACAGAGTATATATGTACTCCTAGTTAAACAGCTTGATTACAATGATATAAACTACTTCCTTCTATAAAACCACATTCTAGAAGACATTGGTACCAACTATTTTATCAGTGGAATTAGACAGCAATATTTTGTTAATATAATGCAGTTTTAGTCATTTGAATGCATAGCATTTAGCAGAGCAGAAATAAAGAAAGTTACATTTTCATTTTAAGTGTCCCAAGTATAGCTCAGGTTCAATATTTGTTCACATATTGGTCTGTCCATGTGCCCACAGTGAATACCAGAAAACTGAAAGGTGCTTACTATGCATTGGAACAATTCCACATAACTATATTCTATCACAGATACACTTAACTGGCTTAGAATAATATCTGAGATAAAATATTTTAAAAGATGAACTATTATCAGGGAGAAAATGAATCTGCTTCCTACAATTTATCATTCCACAAAGAAGTGTAAAGAATAGATTAATGTAAACAGACCAGATTCATCATTTACCTAATTTCTGTTTCAATGGCTAATTACATGAAGCCTTTGCTCAGTAAAGCAAAAAGGGACATTCTACAAAAGCATATGAGAGGTGTTTGCAGCTGGAACGCTTTGTGGTACAGGTGGCTTTCCAAAGAGAAATTGGATGGTTCAGGATTAACCGGGAAACTGTGAGGGCAAAACAGTAATTTGGCAGAAGATGCAAAGTTCCAAATACAGTCGACATTCAAATACCAGAGAAAATGAGGGGCCAAATGGCATAGACATTGCTTTTGAAGTTACGGGATTTGGGGGCACCTGACATCCTGAGTTTTTTAAATTCTTCTCTTCAGACACCCCTGAGCCCCAGGGTCATGGTCAGAAGGTGACCTGGCGTTGACCCCCTTCTTCCACAGCCTGGCTCTGCCTGGAGCTTTTGCAGGCTGAGGCCCTTTGGAGTATCTTGACTGAGGGCAGGGTTCTGGAGCTCTAAGACCCATAGAAACCTCTGCCTCATATATTGATTTCAAAAGTGTAATTTCTTAAATCTAATATGATTATTTAGTTCCTGTATAACACTGGAATGGACAGTGAGTCAGGCAGGCTGGAAGTACCCTGAGTGGTATGTACTGATCACTCATACAGCCCATAACAAGCAGCTGTATAATCGAGAGTTGTTTATAGTCCAAGTACACACAATAGGAATTTTCGTAACCCACCACTTTCCTGTTCTTCCTTCTCCCAATCTAGCTTCCTTTCTCTTAAAAAAAAAAAAAAGAAAGAAAGAAAGAAACAATCCAGATTCTCCCTGTCCTCAATGTTAGCTCAGGCTGTTGTATTTTCTAATTTCCAGGACTTGAATTCTCTGCCGTGTCGTCTCAAGAAGGGAAGCTTGTAGTGGGAAGGCTCAATTTCAACACTGATGAGTGGGTGAAAGACCACTGCTGCAGCTTTGGGCCTGTCTCTGAAGTGGTTGTTGTCAAGCGCGGGGAAACTTGGCGGTCCCAGGGTTTTGGCTTCATCACCTTCACTGACCCACAGCACGCCTCCGATGCCATGCACGCCAGGAATGGAGAGTCCCTGGATGGCCGCCAGCTGTGTGTGGACTGTGCAGTCACGTCAACCTGGAGAGCCAGAGGGGGTGCCTTTGGGGGTCATAGCTACCCTAGAGGTGGTGGGGGCCAGGGATATGGGAGCGGCTGGTATGCCAGTCAGCCTGGAGCATGTGGATCTGGATATGGAAGAGCCTGAGACAATGGTGGCAGAAGCCAGGGTTGGCATGACTGCTACTCTGGAGGGAATTATGGAGACAATTTTGACACCTGAGACAAGGCATGCACACATAATATACACAAGGAATAAAAATTCTTCTGATCCAGCATCGTCCTTCCAAATGTCTGTATTTATAAAGATTTTTGGAGGTGCACTCAAACATCTTTATTTTAGTACATCAACCTCTGTTTTTGAGTTGTGCTCCCAACTCAAAGACCTTTCAGAAAGTTCCATATGTTTCAGAATCTTTTCCTTACATTTAAAGACAAATTCTGGGACACTGTAAAGTCTGGGTACTTTTCTTTCACTAGTTTTTTCATTTGGGTTTTCAAGATTATTGGTTCTAGAAAAAAAAGTTTGGTCAGATGATTTTTTAAAAAAATTAATGTGCATTTAGGAGCATTTAAAAAAAATGTACACAATGCTTTCTTACCACAGTTAGGAAGCAATTTGCGAATATACCTACAGGAAATCTTTGTCAAGAATATGATTGCTAAGAGGTGTTTTTTCCACTATATATTATGAAAGCACTGCCCTGATAATACAGAAGAGCTTCTAACAAATGTTTTCTGAATGTCATCTTTCTAATACTGGAAGAAAGAAATATTCTATTGTGTCTCATAGTGTTTAGGATGTCCTTCATGGAGCCAATTAAAAAGATTAAATTTGAACACAAAACAAAATAAAAAAAAATTGAGCAATCCCGTCCCTGTGTGATTGGTTTGTCATTCCACCAAAAGGGGAAAAGTGGTACTGAAATCTTCCTGATGGTAGGATTGTTAACAGTCTTAATCACAGGCTGCCTTTACTCTTCCCTAACTTCCCCTGAGTTCATTTTCCCTCTGAATAGTAGGGTGAGCCTTGTGCCAGCAGGAAGCACTTATTCCACCACTTTCAGCACCTAGCAGATCGCAGACCTCACAGGGCTCAGTGAACACAATGTGAACACACATAAGTGAAAGGTGAGAAAATGGCTGTAACAGACATCTTGTGTCTGAAGCTCGACCAGCTCTACCACTTGTTCTGGAGCTGCTGAACTGCTTTCCTGAAACAACAGCCACACTTTTGGGTTACTGGGAAAAAAGGGGGTTCTGGTATCTGACAAACATGGGTTTGGATCCCAGTTCTGCCAGTTATTAGTACATGGCTGTGGGCAATTTACTGGGCTTTGGCCCTCTGATCTATGATATAATTTCAACTGAGCAAATCTGTTTCAGAGATGGGAGACAAACTTTGTACAACAGTATTGCCTGACACAGAGTAGGGGCTCAATTAATGGGAGCTGTGGCTATGTTATTATAAGAACAGAAACAAATACAGGAAACAAAGAATTGTAAAGAATTAAAAAGTGAAAATTATTATTTTCCAGCTTAAAACATATTTAAACAAATCCTCTTGATTCTAATACTTTTTAAAATTAGAAATCTTGGAGTTTAAATTTCGTAGTATTGACATCACATTGTAGTTTGAAATTTTATAAAATATTAGCAATATAGTATGTAGGTAAATAATTAATATTACTTTCAAACATTTGAAAACTAAAAAGAAATCAATACTTACTTTTCAATAAAGGTCAATAAGAAGTTGTGGCCAAGAAGAAATTAAGTTGGAAGGAAACAACAAAAGCGAGAGCAGCTGGAGGACAAAATCACCAGACCTCAAGGATGCATTCCCTCCACAGTTCTCAATCCTGACTGCCCGGCAGAATCAGCTACAGAGCTTTTGAGTTTTGTTTTAAATACAATTTTTTTTGTTTGTGTATAATCACAGACTCTGACTCAGGGTATTCAGGGGCTTGCTCACGTGCATTTTAAAACCCTGAAGTGTTCTGAGCCGCCATATGTGTGCATACCCATTCCCAGGGGGTGGCAAAATAGAGGGGCTCAGGGGATTTTGGAGTCCATCCCTAACATAGGTGGGCTGCAAGAATGAATCAGGTCAGAAAAGGAGGTGAAGTCCCTTTCGTAGAGCCACAAAAGTCCTGAAAGCACACATAATCCACGCATTTTTTGTTCTTCTAACTTCTGGACACACACACCCTCACCCCTTACCATGCTTTCTTCCATCTCTAAGTAAGATCTGCTCAACAGCAGAAGAGATTTAATCATTTTCCTTTTTTGAGGATGCTGGTGGTGTTTACTTTAATCAGATTTTACCAAAATATAATTGTTGAAGGGAGAGGAAAGGTAGGGAGTATGTAAAGTATTTATGTGAATCAAGGTTGAGACTAGAGTAAGGCACAGATTCTAAGAAGGCCCTTACTCTCAGGGACATTCCCCACTTTTTTATTTGATATGTGGGGAGCAGGTAAGTTGTCTTTCTAATTTTACAGATTGATAGGTCCAGAGGAACTACACTCAAGGAGACTTATCCTCATCTAGACCTGATTTAGATGATGAGATTCTGGACTTTGAGCAGATATTGTAATGGATGCCCCTTTTAAGGACCACAGGAGGCAAGAACATATTTTGCATATGGTAGGAACATGAATCATCGGGTGCCAGAGGGTGAACTGTGGCGGAAGGACTATGACATAACCTTTATGATTCTGCTGGTATTCACAGTGCTACACAATCACCTCCCCTTGAATGTGGCATGACCTGTGACTTGCTTCTAACCAAATGAAAATAGCAGAGGTAAAAGTGAATATATGCATCTGATGACATTATTATGTTATATAAGATCATAGTGCCCATTTTTCCTCTCATTTGCAGGCTTTGAGGAAGCAAGTGGTCATGCTGGGGAAATACATGCCACAAGGAACTAGCGGCAGCCTTTAGAAACTGAAGGGGGCTTCTAGCTGATAGCCAGCAATAAATGGTAGCCTCTTGTCCCACAGCTGCAAGGAACTGGATTCTGGCAACAACTTGAGCAAACATGGAAGCAGATCCTTCCTTAGCCTAACCTCAGATGAGACTGTATCTCTGGCTAACGCCTTGATGGCAGCTTTGTGAAACTCTATGAAGAGGACCTAGCTAACCTATGCCCAGACTCCTGACCCATGGAAACTGAGAGAATAATGTATGTCATTTTAAGCCTCTAAGTGAGTAGTAATTTGTTATATAACAACAGGTATCTAATGCAGCATTTGCATGACCCTGAGAGTGAGTGTCTTCTTAGATTTGGCACTCTAAGTGCCTCCCTTGCCTCACCTTAGTCCTGGCCTTGTTATGAACTGTGGTTTAGAATATGGACATACATAATACCTGAACAAGCAGAGTCATTGGCCCACTCTTATCAATTTCTAGAATCTCTCCATTTTTTGTTCCCACGAGGATATGTCCATGTCCCAAAGTGATGGCACGAATTGAAGGATTATCTTCCAAAAGCAAACCTGAGGGGGGAAAACGTTGTATTTAATAGAACAATAAAGAAAGATTATAACTATTGGTTACATTTTTATTTTAAGTTCCAAACTGCTAGGTACTAGGCAATCATCTATGCCATTTCTACCAGGGACTGAGAGCTCTTAGTGTGGAAGAAAAAAAGATAATTGATTGGGAGATGGTTTTCCAGGAAATTTAGTACTATCTTCTCCATTCCTTTGAACAGTAATATTTCTCTCTTGCATATTCTGTAGTGGCACCTTTTGAGCTAGTTGACAATGCTGCTCTTTTAATGGCATAGGTCTTCAAGCATCTTTCAAACATATCGTCCCAGAGTTCCACGATTCCATCCTTTCCACCTGTTACAAAACCCTATGAAGGTACAAATGTGAAGTATTATATAATCATCAAAATGACCAACTACCCACCAAACCCCAACATCATTCTCTCCCTTGGGTAAGGCAGCTCTGTGTGTATTTTTTTCCTAATAGTATATATAATATTTTCTGGTAGCATCTCTGCCCCACTTTCCTAGCAGGATGAAGCACATTCTCATTGTGTATCTGTTGTACTTTCCTCAGACCATGGATGGTTGTTTCTGTGTCTAATCCCCAGACTAGTATATGAGTTCCTATTGGGCAGGATTAGCCTTATATATCTCTGAATACCAATGCCTATCAGAGTTTCTAGAATCTCATACGCTCCTATGGAATGAAACTGAATTAACATCACAGTTACACAACTTTAAAAGTACTTACTTCCAGGAGAAATCAACATTATTTATTATTGAGTAACTTAGGTACTTCATATAAGGAAATTCTCCTGCTATTTTGTTCAATAGCCACCAATATACACAACATCTAAAGTCCAGATTAATTTTTATAAAACTTGGAAAGTAAAAAGCCTAACATATTGGATGTTTTTTACTGAACAATGTTCTTTACTTTTCTTCTAGGCTTATGATTTCTTGGCTTTACAACTTTTCCTCCTTTGGCAGCATATCATATTTACCAACTGTTATTATTTGTAAGAGCCATTTTTTTTTTCAGAAAAATTTTGGCTAATCCATCCTACTCTCTCGGAAACTTTTAATTTAGT
The DNA here is from genome assembly GCF_023851605.1 of Tamandua tetradactyla. Lineage (NCBI taxonomy): Eukaryota > Metazoa > Chordata > Mammalia > Pilosa > Myrmecophagidae > Tamandua > Tamandua tetradactyla. The sequence goes on along the minus strand of NC_135343.1, from coordinate 27,258,855 downwards.
GTAGTTCAATAAAGTTCACAATGAATCCTGAAATACATTCATTATCTTTATTCTGATGATAGAATTTGCATCCAAGGAGATTCAAACTTGAAACTAAATTAAAATGCAATTATGTGTATATTGCAATACTCTATTCTCATGATTTTGCAATTTACCAAGCAATAAAAGAGTTGAAACAGATTATCTCACATCAACTTCAAGGTCTACAGATATTTTGCATTTTGATTTAGCCTTTTCTTACATTTGTAGCCTAACCAAAACATTTTTGCCAATAAAAAGCAACTTAACCACTGAAACGCCATTATAGTTGTACATCTAACAAGAACCTACTTTTGTGGTGGGATCAACACTTTGTCCGGAGGCAGATAAATTAAAAATGAGTTTGGTGTGTTGGGTGGCTCAGACAGCACAAATGAACTAACTGGCCACCAGCAAACTGGCAGTGAATGTGAAGTCAGTATTCACTAGCAGATTGACTGAAGAAAATGGTTCAGTAGTACTGCAGAGATCTTTGTAAAGCAGCTCTGGAAGTCAGATGGATAGCTGGACAGACTGGGACAAAGATGAAACTTGAGTGGAACTACAGTTGGTGAGCAGACTTCAATCTCCTGTTACAGTTGAACCTGTCTACACAGGAGCAAACCAGTTATGAACACAATGATTGGTAAACTGATGTGTGGGCCAATAATCTAACCACCTGGTACTTTCAGATTTCAGCATCTTGTGCCACTGAGAAGGAAGACATGCTTAAATATTCCTTGGGACTCTTTAGCTATTGTGTATCTACATTTATCCACACACTTCTCAAGAGGCTCTTAGGAGTGAGAACCAGGAACAGTAAGTGTGAAAAACGTGGTGAGAAATTGCCGATAGAACAACATTTATAAATGAAATAATTATAAGAATATTTGTGCTTCCCTTCTCCTCTACTCTTAACTGGTTCATGACAGCTACTTCCTAATCCAGATAGTACTCTTTTTTTGGAGGCAGCCATCCTCTTGGTGTGCTTCCCCAATACTACCTTATGTTTTAAAAAGCTGATGAGGAAATGATTTCTAAAAGCTATACCACACCTTATCCAATGCGTACATAGCAAACACAGGCCCGTCATGAGCTTTTACTGTCTTCAGTAGTAGAATGTCTTTCCAAATAAAAATATCTCCAGTAGCTGCTCCTGAGAACACTAGATCTTCCATTCGCCCGTAAGAAACACACATCATTGTTTCCAATTTTCCGGCACTTCCAAAAATTCCTCTTCTAGAGGTGAAGCCTCCACCTAGAGGGGCCCAAGAATATTTGTTACATTTAAAACAACTGACACCTTGGATGAACATATTGAATGACTACTTGCCATGAAAAAACCCCAGCATGTCTACATTAAGGTTTTGCAAAATATGTTTACAGATGGTAGAAAACATTATGGCCAAAATTACTACAAAGATAGCGTTTCTCATTCATTCATTCAATGTTGATTAAATCCCTACTTTGTGGCAGGCCTAGTGCTCAATGCTGTGGCCATACAGATGAAAAGGAGTTCTGGCCTCCAAGATATTAGGGTCTGGCTAGCAAGAGGACTCAGTATGCACTGCAGTCCAAGTGACATGTATCTAACGAAGGTTCAGAGCAAGTTCTGCACCAGCCAGAGAAAGGTATGACTAAGTGCCCAGGGGAGCAAAGAAAGGCATCACAAATGCTGACCAAAAAGAATAAAAACTGTACCAACTATAAATGCACATATTATATGTGTTCAGCCTTGATTTGGGAGGTGAGAAAAAGGAATCATTGTATAGGAAAAGAAAGTATACTGGGTCAAACAAACAAATTTGTCCTTTAGGTGTCCATATTTTCCTGCACTCCCTGACTGCCATTGAGAAACCCATGTCCATTCAAGACAACTACACACAGTCTGGCTCTCCAGACATGCTGGGTACCATTATTCTTTCTTGAAAAACAGAAACTGCTGGAACATTTGTGTTTTGTCTAGTGCAAGACTCAGCTTGGTACCACAGCTGATGCTAAGAATTCAGGAACAACTATAATGATAATAACTTGGTAATAAGAATAAGATAGATTTCCAGTTTTTCATACTTATTTATTCATCACTATCAGCATTACAGTCTACAAATATTTGTTAGCACCTACCAGGTGCAAAGAGTCTGCGTTAATTTATGCACTAAATTCAGTGATAAAATAAAGCAATTTTTAAAATATTGAAAGCTCTATTCATCCAGCTAAAGTGATTATTTTATTTCCTGCTCACTAGTCTAATATAATTATTGCTTTCAGAACAGGTGACTAAACATAAAAAGTAATTATTTCCACAGCAGAATGTTTTCCAAAGCTTCTAGACATTAAAGAATATGTATGGTATCATATATCATGTTCTAAGTTTCACAGCTTAGACATTAAGCAGTCCAAAGAGAATTTGGAAGAAAATAACTTTTAAGTACGTTTAAATTACAGATGGCAGATAGACAGACAGCTAATGGTGGTGGTTGTTTCTAAGCTGGGGTGAAACGCTGTGCCCACATAAATGATAAACCCAAACAGTACCTGCTTGTTGCCAGAATTTGATGTGCTTCATCCCAACTGTAACAAGTTTGTCAACATATTGTGGGTTACACTTTACCACGAATATCTTATCCTTATGTCCTCTGCAAGAGACAAACAGCGGAAAACATGCTACTTTGCATGGAAGCACTGATACAGAGTTTTATTAAAAGCATGCATTTGGTCTAACCTTCATCAACCACATCTAACAGAACTAAAGTATAAGATGATTTAAAATATACAGGGGTCTACCTTAAAGCAATGACATTTGACTTTCTTTGCATGTTTGAGCCACCTTTTCTTACTCTAATACTGCTACCAAAGTCTACTTAATTATGCTTTAAATAAATTAATGAAAATATTTTAAATAGACTGAATGTCTTCATAAGATAAAATCAATTCCACCACCCATACCACTGTAAGTAATTCCAAGGGTATATAGATCTTGTGCAGAAGGAGGGAGAGGACACTGCATTGATATTGATGAGAAGCTTCTATGTAATATTCTTGCTGTGGAAGAACCACTTTTGATTTCAGCTAGACATGTTCTCACTGGAAATTGAAGCCCCTGACTGCTAGCCGTGGAGAGAGAGGGTTCTAGGCAGTTTAAGATCCTGTACATTTAGATATGTAAGGTTTATAACACCCAAGGGGCAGAATGAGAAATAAATAAATGAGCACTGATTGTAGACTTTGAGCTGTAATTTAGCATTCCACAGAGCTGGGACATTTCTGTTTTAGCAGCCAGAAGCATCACATAAGAATTTAAGAATTTATTGGTCTTAATGAATTATTTGATGGTCTTCTCTGACATGTTAGGACATGATTTTCAATACATAAAAGAAAAGCAATTAACAAAAAACACTACAGACTAATCTCTCTTGTGAATATAGATACAAAAATCTTACATAAAAATTAGCACACAGAACCTAATAACACATTAGAAAATAAATAATACCTTATGACCAAAAGCAGAAGTGCTTCAATAGTAGGGAGTTAAGTAATACAACTCATATTAACAGGTAGTTTTAAGGAGAAAAATCATATTATCATTTTCACAGATGAGAAAACAATTATCACCCAATGCAAAAGGAGTTAATGGATCCTTCAGATAGTTCCCTTAGACATTCACATTTCTTGATACTCCATGACTATCAGCAAGAAAACCAAATTCATCTGGGCCTATTGTAATGTCAGTTTCCAGACATGCATGCCTTTATTCTTCCTTTAAAAACAAAATGCTGGACTGGAAGCTTATTAGTGGTGCGTGTATGTGTGTCATCCCAAAAGTCAGCTTTTCACTTAATGGTATTACCAACAAAGTCAGACACAAGACTATTTTCACTATCATTTAACACTGTATTGAACATCTTAAGGGATGCAATTAGATAAGATGAAAAAATTAAGGCATTAGAGCTGAAACAGAAACAGTACAAGGGATTCTATTTGTGCATGATTTAATTGCATGTCTAGAAAAGCTAAAATGAAATAATGTAAAACATAATTTAGTAAAGAACCGCATATAAAGTTAAGAATCACATGTACATACGATGGAATATTATGCAGCTTTAAGACAGAATAAACTTATGAAGCATGTAATAACATGGATGGACCTAGAGAACATTATGCTGAGTGAGTCTAGCCAAAAACTAAAGGACAAATACTGTATGGTCCCACTGATGTGAACCGACATTCGAGAATAAACTTGGAATATATCATTGGTAACAGAGACCAACAGGACTTAGAAACAGGGTAAGATAATGGGTAATTGGAGCTGAAGGGATACAGACTGTGCAACAGGACTAGATACAAAAACTCAAAAATGGACAGCACAATAATACCTAATTGTAAAGTAATCATGTTAAAACACTGAATGAAGCTGCATCTGAGCTATAGGTTTTTTTGTGTGTTTGTCTGTTTGTTTGTGTCTTTTTTTTACTATTATTATTATTTTTATTTTTTTTCTATATTAACATTCTATATCTTTTTCTGTTGTTTTGCTAGTTCTTTTCCTAAATCGATGCAAATGTACTAAGAAATGATGATCATGCATCTATGTGATGATGTTAAGAATTACTGATTGCATATGTAGAATGGAATGATTTCTAAATGTTATGTTAATTTCTTTTTTTCTTTAATTAATAAAAAAAAATACTTAACCCTTTTGAAATCCTATTGCTTACACAGCCTAACAGATAAAACTTTTACAAAAACTGACCATAAATCTGGAAAAAAATAAAAAAAGAGAGCAGGACTATACTATGATTTATAGTATAAAAAAAAAAAAAAAAGAATCACATGTACAACAACCAGTCAGAAGATGTAACAGAAGAAACCTGGTAATAGACGATAGAAAGAAATTGCTGTTGCTGTTTCTAAAAAAAAAAATGCCTTTTCAGTTTTTTAAATTTTCTTCAAAATATTCCAGCAAAAAATAAAGAAAATAAAAGAAATGGGGAAGGAGAGATTTGTTTGACTGGTAGGATGTTGATAATTGTTACAGCTGGCTGATGGGTACAAGGAAGTTCATAATACTATTCTCTCTGCTTCTAAGTAACTCCTAATTCTCCAGAGAACAAGTTAAAAGAAAAGTAAAAACCAGAACACAGCATTTCTGGATCCAATATGGTTACATGAATTTGGGCCCTCCAGTGAGAAGCAGAGAGAACAGAGAATTGATTTTCATGCTTTCTCACTACCTCTTTGACAGAGAAAAAATACATCACTGGATGCATCATGACAATCAGGACAGAAAGCAGAAGGTTTAGCTAAAAGAAAAGAGAAAATGTGCTTAACACAAAGAGGGATAAATGAACCAGATAATTATAAAATACACTAAGTTTCCAACTGTTTCTTGGTTGGTGGAAAATCCCCAAAGAAGCTAAATCATTAATATATAGTTGAGAAAGAAGAGGCTAGAGAAAATCAAAATGAAAGATAGATATAACAAAATTACATTTCCTAGAGAGAAAAGAACACTGTTTTTTAGCTTGTGTCTATAATATGTCAAACATCTCAACAATTAGAAAAGTCTTCTTTTTCGAGGAAACTTTTTAGTTTTCATCTATTTCTTGGTGTCATAAAAACATCAATGTTGTTTCTTTCATGGTGAATATTCTAAGCTGGTTAGTGATGGCCTATAGAATGTACGAAATAAAAAAATTACCTTCATAGTTTTTCCTTTTGACACTTGTTTTCAAGGAAGATGCCTATACCTCGGTGTGTAAGGAAAGCAAAATGCAAAGAGTTTCAGATCCTAAAATGAAAAAATAAGACCATAGAAGACTCTGAAGCTGCCCTAATACAGGACAATTCCTCATGCCTGGGGCAAAAGTAATTTGCCTTGTAGGGCCACAAGGGCCCTGCAAGCAAGCACGGTGGAGAGGGAAGGAAGGCGCCTCTTCCAGGAGCCAGGAGCAGTCACCCCTGGGTAACCTGGAGTCCAAACCTTCATTCAGAACACTTCCATTTGCATGGAGGCCAGGTCCTCCACGGAGCCTTGCTCTCTCATTTTGTGAAGGCAGCCCATTTTAGGTAGACTAAGCGAATATTTGATTCGTACCCATCATCCCCCTATCCTACCCTACTCCCCCCAAAAAAAGATTTAAAATGGCTTACAAGGATATATAGAGTAATCCCAATAACACACATTAGAAGACACTGAGATGATATATTGGTGAAACAAAAAGGCAATTACAGAGCAGTATTCACAGTATACTCCCATCTGTGAATAAAAATACTAGAAGCATATACAGTAAAATATGTTAACAACAGTTACATCTTGGTAGTTGAATTAGGGATGATTTTCACTATTTTCTTGGTGTTTTTCTGTGTTTTCTAGTTTTTCTATAATGAACATCTAATATTTTGAAAACAAAAAAGTAATAAATGCTGTTTTCAAAAAGAGATCTATCTTATTTTTTAAAAAGGAGGTAGGAAAAAATTTAAGTTTTGCAGGAGACTCTGCTGTATTCACTAAATGTATGTAAGGGATGGGACCTAAAGCAGATGAAGGAATGAAGCTAACGAAGAAATGCTTACTCTGAACCTCTATATACCTGCTTTAGGTGGGCCAGTGTTTTGTCTTAAGCTTTCCATTAGCTGACGGTAAACTTTAGCAGTACAACTTCCAGTTACCAATGGAAGCATCCTCGTTAGCACCTTGTTAGTTGTACTTTTTGCCTAAGATTCCCCTACTCAAACTTCTGAGCTGAAACACATCAATAATAATCAATCATTGACTCCATAGCTACGTCTTCGGTGCAACGCAAATTCAAATAAAGGGTCTTTGGGGTGCCTGATTAATGACCTCATTATTCTGCCCCAATTGATATTGATGTCAAGCCATCAACTCCTTATAAGAGGCAGGGCTTGGTTTTGAACTAGACTACACTGGACTACAATTTGAGCAGCCAAGGTAAGAGAGGAAAAAAAAAATCAGGAAATACATTTTTAATGGTGGCAAATGAAGTAATTCATACAACCAGCAAAGATGCACAGAAATTGCTCAAAGAGATTAGATCAGGTCTCATAGAGATCTTGTTACTGGATCTCTATATTCCAATGGTGAATTTCTCTAAGTTTTCTTAACTGATAAAGAGTGGATTCATTTAAACATTTTCACAAAGGTGGGGAGGGTCCTACTTTCAAGAGTGCAGCATTGCTCAGTGGACATATCCTAGCATGGGCACCAGCTGCACTGCCAGCAGTGCCACCACGGCTACCGGCTGAGCTTCTCTGCCCCCCACAGAAATCTCACGTCCTGGGAGTCGAGTATTGCAGTAGAATAGTCTCCTGTGAGGAGGTGCGGTGGTTACCACCTGCTGGAAGCAGATTTATTGTTAAGCGTTGCTAGCAGCAGTACTGGCAATGCCTGAGACCAAGAAGTGTACAGTGAGGAGTGTCACCGAATCAGCCATTCTCTGAGAGTAAATTAGCTCCTCTCAGGAGCTAAAATGAGTCCTGGAAGCCAATAAGGTATAAATTATTACTGCTTCTTCTTTATCACTTCCTTTCATACCCCTATCTTTAAGGTTTCTATCTACTTAAACACTCTAATCTTAGGGTCACAAATAGAATTTTCATTCATTTGTTTGTCTGTTTATTTTTTTAATTTAGTGTTCCTCCGAATAACTTTTAACAATCATTGACAATCCTCCTTGGAAAGAGAGCTGGTTAAAGTCATGTTCACAAAAATGCTCTGGGAGGGAGATTCTGCAGGTGTCCTGCTTTGTGACATAAGGCTTGGGGGTAATTCCAATATAAATTGTGTTATCATCATCATGGTGTTATGTCATGTTATGTTAATTAAAGAGAAGAAATAACAGTGACCACCAGGCATATCAAATATATACTTTTTTGATATTAGGAAACATTTTTTTCTTCATTTCTATTGTTGTTCTGGTAAACATTTTGTGAGCCATCCATGACTACAGAGGGTTTTCCAGCAGAAAAACTGCATTCCTGTTGCTTTTGAAATGCAGACATGCACTTTCCCTGAAATTATCTGTAAAGACAGCTGGTATGCTATCAAACACACTGAACTGAAATTCAGTATACTAGGCTAGAGGGAAAGCAGAGTCTGATCAGGAGCTGAATTCCAGTTCTAGAGGAGAATGGTATAACACTTAGAAATATGAGGAGAGACCAAAAGAAAAACCATTTGGGCAGGTAGATTTATGAGCTGCTATTTGCTGCCAAGAATTCGATGTTAATAGCAGTCATCCGAAAAGCATCTACTTTTTTTCCTGAGATGGTCAGTTGTAGACCTCAAGGCTCTATCCAGTCCCCAGTCTCCATCAATTTATAAGATCTTTCTTACTTAAATAAAATTGTCAAAAATTTTTCCTATACAATATGGTGGGTGAAATATTAATGTAAAAAAAGAACACTAGGACTCGAAGCCATTAATGTCAAATGATTTTGTACTACAAGTTAGAAAAGAAGTTGGTTAAGGCAAGGAAGGTCTAGCAGGGAGGTAAACTGACACCATGCTGTGGGCAACAAATTGTAGTCCCGGGTCTTGGCTGCCAACTATTTTTGACCCACGACCGCACTGGGCAAACAGCTAAGCTCACTGTAAGTAGGAGTGGAAAGTAACGTCCAGACTTAGCGCTGACTCAGCAGGGAGCTAGGCTGGGGTAAGGGAGGACAGGTGGTCTATAAACAGCAGTCAATGTTGAAAAGTCTATTTATAAGATAGGGAGATTAGGGAAACAATTTGCCTGCTTTGAAAGCAAGGGGCAGAGCCACTCCTTTCTAGCATGCTACAACCTCCTGACAAATGGCATTCTGACTCCAGTGACATTCACAACCCTTCCCCAGATGCTCAGGCAGTGGAGAAAACAAGGGGCAAGGCATAGGCCTCAGAAAAGCTGCTTTTCATCACTGGTGAAAAGCTTTGATACAGATAATACATATATTATGACAAGCAAAGTAATGAATAATTGCCTGGAAAGAATTTCAGGAATTTCCAATTCTCTGCAACAAACAAAAACTGCTCTAAGTCAGGCTTGGCGCTACGAGATACTGCAATATATTTCCACTTAGGTATAAAGCATTTTGTGTGAATTTCATCTGAGTTTGACAAGGAAATTCTATAAGAAAATGAAAAACTATTAACCTTTACTGAAGTGTGATATTGACAGGATGGCTTAAGTTCTCAACAGTTTCTTACCTTGTTGTGGCTATTTTTTCTCCCTTTTTCCAGTCCCAAAATACAATACTGTGAAAATCGTCTAAACCAACCGACACCAGACATTTTCCATCAGCTGTATGAAAACAACACAAACGTCAAATGACCCATTTCTTCAGTGAAAAATCAGAACGTTACACGCATTCTAAAGAGGAACAAGAAATCGACTAAGAATATTCTTTAGGCTCAAATCCTTCAGAAATAATATGTATTAAAGGGATCTTATTGAATGGAAGGCATGCCCGATACACCGAGCTTCCTTAAGCATAATAAATGGTTGCAGAAGTAAATCAGGGACCCAGCAATGGAGCCTTGAGACACAGGACCCCAAGGGAACCTCTCAGTAGGTCACTAAAACCATGTCTATTCTGTGACAGGCAAATCTCGTGACATTTACTAGAAGAGCCATTTGGCTTTGTGACCCTGAGTCTATTTTCAGCTCTAAAAATAACTGGGTTCGTTTTAATCCTCTAAGATAAGAGCTTTATGGAAACTTGCAAAAGATGATTTTATAACTAAAAAAAGATTAATTTCTTGGTTATCCTGTTTCAACAGGTTATACCTGTTACAGAATATTTAGAAAATTTGGATAAAGAAGAAAAGAAAACGTAAAGTCACCCAAATTTCTAGGCCTGCATTTGATATACATCCCACTTGTTTTTTTTTTTCTATATATAAATGTGTTCTTGGAAAAAAAACAAACAGGATCATACTGAACATTCCATTATCTAATATTTTTTTATATCATGAACACTTTTCATTAAATATTTTATATTATCTATGACTTCTATAATTTATTCATTCATTTTCCTACTGTTGGATATTTGTTGTTTTCCAAAAGATGTTTTAAATACATGCTGTGTGCAAAATTAAATTTGAAATTAAAGCAGTTAATATGCCTCTTCCTTTCAAGTATAAGAAGAAGTATGGTCAATAAGTCTTTGCTGCCTCCTCACAAACTCAGACTTAAAGAAGCATCTCCAGCCAGAAGCTCTACCTGCATGGTTGCTGGGAGACCAGGTTGTGATCAGGCTCTTTGTGGGTGGGCTTACTGGGGATTCTTCTCTGGTTACGAAGGGCCAATTTCTCCCCAGTCTACCTGGGCTCTCAACTGCTACTTTCAAAGGCAGACCAGGGAACGGTCTCGCAAATTAGGCTGCCAGACAAAAGATAGAAAGCCCAGTTAAATTGGAATTTCATTATCTGAAATTCAAAATTTAACTAGGCTTCCTGTATTTTTATTTTCTAAATCTGGCAACCTTACCCCAAATGCTCACTGATGCCCAACCCTGAGTGCCCTAACTCTGTCTACAGACCCTCCCCCAACTGACTGGGAAAGTTGGTCTGCTCCTCCTTCTCTGGAGGAAGTAGGAGAGTAAGAGAAGGGAAGAATCTGATTTAAAGCAAATCCTTCCCAATCCTTAATTACTACCGAGTACAAGTCAACGATATGAAACTTGTTAATCCTTTCAGGCTACTAAGTTACAGTATTAGATGAAGGCATTAAAACTCTCCTAAACGGCTAAATAACCACCAGGCAATTACTATAAATAAACTGTCTTGTAATCATTAATTGAGATTAACGGTATTCCATTATGCTTAAATGTTACCAAGCTTTAAATTGGGCAAAGCCTTTTTTTTTTTTTTCATGCATTTGGAAGAATGGATTGGTAATGCCCTCCGATTCATTACCAAAATGATTTCTTTTTCTATATCTCTTGTTTTGGACTGGTTATTTTATTCTTATTGGTGTTCTCTCTCTTCCTTTTTAGATAATGGGCTCCTGTAAGGCAGTAATGGTACTATGTTTACTTAATGTTGCTCGTTTTGAGCTGGTTTTCAATGGATGTTGATGATACAGGTGACATTGAGGAGGAAGAAGAGAAAGATAAAGATGCTATATACTTGTGGTTCATATGAAGGGAAAGGGAATGTTACTATCTGATAAAGCTATAAAACTTCCAAGCTTAATTTCTAAATTTTAGTGATTTTTAATTATCATTCCTTTCTAAAAACACTACATATATGGAGTTCTCTTTTTTGCTTTCATTAATTCTATATTTTAATTTTCTTTTGTAGTCTGCATTGTTGTATTATAGTATATCTTTCCTGGAATGTAAGTATCCACACATTTAAAAATGATAGTTTTTAACATTTTGTGTTTTTGAAGATGACCTTGGAGTAAACTGATATTTTGTTGTTGTTTCTTTTTACTGGAATTTCTCCACAACCTCATGGGTTTGTCCTCACAGTTATACCACTTTTCTGCCCCAATCAGAGTTTTGTGACTCTAAGTAGCAAAGGAAGAAACAGTACAAACCCAGGGGATCCTCAACAACCATAACTCTTCTTAGGGATGGTGACTTTGGTTGAATTCTGCCGATGTAGGCTATTTCTGCATTTCATACCTTTTGGAAATGTAACTGGGTATCTCTGAATTTTCTCCCAGTTTTCATTTCCCCCATAGACGCTTGACCTTAGCTTGGAAAATTCATTGTTCCTGACCAGTTAGTTGGAGTTTTTTATTTTCAGTCATGCTTTTATAGAATCCAGGAACTGTCCTTTCAAATCCTTTCAGTCACATTATATATTAATTATGGATGTTTTGTGACACAGTACAGAAATAATTCTAAGGCATTTGATGTTAACAGTGAAGGTCAAGTTAGAATGAGAAAATTCTTACTGAGACAATTACAAGTTGGTCCTCCTATTCAGGGCTCATAAAAGATGCATAGGTTTTCTGAAGCGAACACAATGAAATTAAGGTAGTCTCAGAGGTGTCCTTATGGAAAGCAGTATTATTCCATCGAGGTTTTTTAAAAAAACATGTAGGTGATATTTAGACTGGCAAATATTTATGCGGCTGAACTTTTCTTTTTCTCATGTGGTTATCTATTTATGTGGAAGCATTTTCCTTGCTGCAAGCACAAACACAGGGGTGACTCCATTTTCCCTAGACAGTGATAATAAATTCACAAAGTTAAAGAGTTGCCCAATTAAGTGAGATACTATAAATTTATTCCTTCTTGTCTGTGTAACTCACAGTTATGGCTCATGTTGAGCCCAGAGAAGGGCTTTTGATTAGCAAAGGCTTCTTCTTGTTTGCTTTAGAAAAGTGCCAAACTGCCTATTTGTTGTCTAATTTTCCCATCACTCACCTCCTTTATATTTCCAGGATAATTTCTATGTCTCTAATAAGAGACAAGTACCCTCTCAGTAGGTTTCTACCATACTCACTCCCCACCCCACCCCCGCCACCCCCAGTGAGCAGATTCTTAGGAGACAGAATTGGGGGTTCTGAGGCATACAGATGGGGCTTCCAACTAGATGATAATTAGTGAGAGTTACGTTGGTGCCCTGTTTACATGGTTAAACAGGAATCTCTAAATTGTTAGGCCTCCTCTCTCAGGATTTTGCCTTAAACACACTCACTTTTCTATCAGTCAAAAGAAGGTCTAGTTGCTCCTGCTCCTATTTCAGATACGTGTGTTACTCAGGGCTGTTCTGGAACAGGGATCTATTTTCCCTGGAACCTGCTCTGTGGCAGCCTCCATGCACCATCACAGCAGCTGCTCATTTATACCGGGGAACCAGAGGGACAGCTGTAGAGAGTGGGGAAGTCAGCAGGCAGACTAGTTGTCCAGGTAGATGCTCCTGCCAAAATTTCACAGGGGTACTTGTGGGGGTCATGAGTAGGAGAAGGCATGAGCTCCCTGGAGAGAGAATTCCTAGCACATGTCCTGCCAACTCGGCAACCCTGGCCTGGTGACTGTGCCCCTGGATTAAGGGCCCAGAGCCCTGGCTTCTAGCTCTGGATCTGCCACTATGACTTTCAACCTGGGACATACCACTGTTCTTAGTCTGGAGAGCAGTATAGGGCTTTGTCTAAGACCAGTTGCAGAATTATCATTGTACTATAAATATCAATTAGAGTAAAGTGGCCTCAGCTCACACCTTCAGGAGGCACCAGAGACCACAAAGATAATCATCCATCGTAATTCATCTGTATGTGACACAGTCATGAACCAAACAATAGATTTTAGTGAAAGTTTTCCCTGAATGGCCCTTAATATTAGTGTTTTCTAAAATTATCAACTAGATTCCTGAGACAAAAAGTAATTTTCCCACAATAAAAAAATAACACATTTGCTGAGTAAATGGGCTCTTTTCTAGTGATTGGTATCTGAGGGACAGACAATATATTAAAACTAAAATGCCCTTCTGATGAAGAAAGTATTTCCCAACTGGGATCTTCTTTATCTGCCTAAGATGGGAATTAGAATCAGCTCCCTTAGCAATGGACTACCTTGCGTGGGAAAGATTTCTGTGCTCACTTAATTCCTTGATCTTTCTTCTATAAAACTAGTAAGCCCAAAAGAGATATGAGCTCTCTTAAATGCAGAGAACAGGTTACTGGATAACAGTTTATTGCTACCAATTTGTCTCAGAATTAATGCTTTTGGTTAACACTATGCTAATCCATGCCTCTAAAGGTACTTAAATAACATGAGTTAATTCTTTTGATTCTTCTAAATTTAAAAACCAGTATATATTTATATTTAAATTCCCTGCCACTCTGTTTCTATGCTAAAACACGTACACTCATTTTCAGAGGAAATCAGTAAAGAGATGCTATTTTGGGTTCTATTCTTTTTCTCAGCTTGATACATAGAAATGCATATGAAATACATACATTCCATATACTTGTCATTTTGAATTATAGCTTTTATTATACATTAACCAATTGTCTGCTAGAATTTTTGACTCAATTTTCAATGCTACAAAAATTATGGGTATACTGGATTCTCTATAATCCTGTAAACACTGAGGTTTTATCAATTTTATTTATTTTTGCTTCTTTAATGAGTATCTTACCACTCTTCTAAACATACTAATATAATTTTTACATTATATATATGTATTTGTTAGCAAAAGGTAATTTTAGGGAAAGGGTATTTGAGCCACTAAGTGGAGCTATAAAAAAAAAATCCCAGGTGAAATGCCTTCATATCTTTGGGACAGAACCATAAATGAGCTCAAATTATAATTTCCTTTTAGACTTTACTGCTTTATTAAGACACAAGGCACACCTATTTAAATATTGCATGTTCACGAAACTTTTGGACATTGAGGATCTTATATTCACTGTTTATCAGATATTCCATCTGGGCTTTCAACTGCATGTAGTAAGCCAAGCAGCATTCCCTCCCTGGACATGCAGGCCTTCTGCTATCCCATTCCTACCAGTGTAGGATTTGAATTTCTTACCCTTGGTTATTACTAATTTAATAAACTTTAACAAATTTAAAACACATTTGCACAGTGATTCAGCATATGAGAATGTATATACTACAAAAAATATAAATGAATAACACATGAACCATATTGCCTTCATCACAGAATAGACAGTTTCTGCCCAAATGTGGGTTACAATGTGAAATTTTAGTAGTAATAGTGAAAGACAGGACAAAGTGCCTTAGTAAAACCCTCATTCATTCATTCAACAGCATGCCCACAGCACTGCAGAAAGTGCAGAGGGGACAGAGAGATGGGCTGTCTGCAAGCTTCCTGTCTGCAAGGGGCATATGAGATGACAACACAACTACAGTACCACATGGTCTCTGACAGATGCCATGAGAGCAATGACAATGAAGGTTAAGCCAAGGGTTGGAGAAGAAGAGACATGTTATTTTTGCTTGAAAGGATAAAGGAGAAAACACTACAGATTGGTCTTAAAGGATGGTAGTGTTTGGACACATGGGGATAGCACAAACAAGGAGCACAGGCAAAAGGAGTACAAGAGTGCTTTGAGGCCCTGCAGTTAGGTAGACATAAAGGAGCATGAACAAGTTAGTGGGTAGAAATGCTGCAAAGGAAGGTTGAGGCCAGAATATGGAAGGTCATGAATGCTCAACCAAGAGCTGAGCCCTGAGTCAGACAGCCAATTGGAGGGGAGTCCATGAAGTAGCAACAGGAACTGGGCTTCTAAAAGACTCCAAAAGTAAGTAGGATGGACTGTAGGGAAATGGGGATGGGAATTAGTGACCAGCATTTCTACCATGGCACAGTTGAGAGCGAGTATGGCAAGGGTTTAAACAAGCAGAGTAGAGAGGAAAGGATTTATGAGAGAGCTTGGGGTTGTGGAGTCATATGGTTTAATGACTATTAGTATACTTACTGTACATATTAAAACTTAAATGAAATTTAGAAAAAGGAAGTTATAGAATCTGTCTTCTGTAGAAAGTTTAGGTTTTTTTTTAATGCAGATCTATTTCCACAATTTGGATTATTAGATATTTCTAGGTAAAAACATTTTTTTGTGATCGTTCTTCATTCACAAATTCTAATTTAAAGAAACAGCTTTACTCTAAAGAAAATGATGTTCGTCGGTAAGCACTTTTTTAGTACTACATACTAATTTTAAATTAAGGAGATGAAAACTTTGTTCTATTTTTTCAATATGAAATTTATTTCCAAAGCACCAATGTTGTAAAATGGTCCTTTACAGAGACCTTATACCCTTCCCTCTAGTTCTTTATATTTTAAATCGGAAATGATGTGCTCCCACTTATTTGGAGAGTTGAGATTGATGTTTGGAGTCACTGGTAGACAATTACAACTAAGTCTTTCAACAGCTGCTCCAGATTTCAAATTGCTCAAGCAAACGCAGAATGCAGTTTGAGCTCTGGGTAATGACTTGGGAGAGAGGAAAGGAGGCGGATGAGGAAAGGAGGTATAATAGAAAAAAATGCATTTTTTGTGGTCACATATATAATTCCCAGTCTAAGATTGGGGAGCTGACATACACAGAGCTTCCCTCATTATAAACAGCACTCAGCTAAATCTGAGGGTGTTAAAAAAAAATTCACCTAACTAAATGTAGAACCGTCAATACTCTACTGAAAAGCTGCGGCATACCTGAAAAATCGAGTGCACACACTCCTCTCTGATGTTGTCCTTTCAATAGTGACAAACATTTTAGGGTTTGGGTGTCCCATACATGAATAGCAGCATCTCTTCCAACCTTAAATAATAGGATGAGTGCTATTAAATACTTATAAATTATAATAAGGATGATTTTGTTCCTTAGAGTCAAGCGCTGCTCAGAAATCAAGAAATATATATTATTTGGAGAGTGGGAAGAGCCGTCAGAAATCATTTAGTTCAATTCCATTATTTTCCAGATGAGGAAACTGAAATGCAGAGAGCATAGCTTCAAGTTAAGGGACTTTTAAGACTAATTCAAACCTCCACTGTGCTTTTGTTTTTGTCTGTTATTTCTACTTGTCCCTTCCTTGTCTTCTCAACTCCAACACGATTCCACTTCTCTGTCAAGGAAGCCACCTGTGTGGGACATGGCACTGTGCATAGAGTTCTTGGATCTGTCTCAGTTATTTTATACACCTCAGGCAGGCCTAGCCCTGCTTCTCTGCCTGGGAAATGACTGTTTCATGGCTTAACTGGCTGTCAATAAGGGGGATTCTCCTCGAAGGATTCCAGCTTTATCACACTAATTCTTGACACTATGGAAAATCATTATAGTAAATGGTTTTCCTCATTTATATAACACACGGGAAAAGAAATTTGGGTATAATGACTCTAAAAGAGACATAAAGCCAAGTACATAGCTGAGTGGAACCTGGCCACCCCCTACGCTGGTCCATGGAGGCCCAGTTACCCCTTGGAGTGGTTACTGGCATACTGGTTTGTCATCAGTTTGCCTTCTAGGATTATGGCATAGAGTGCAGTGTCTCCTCAGGGGTGTATGCAAAGAAACAACTTCTGTTTTTTTCTTTTCAAAGGAAGGTTATTAATTGGCCATTAGCCAAGCATCATCTGTTATTAAGAAAGATAAAAATAAGAGCAAGTGAAAAGGCAAAGTGATGATCAGTTACCCACAAAACTTAATGTCAGCTAATGCAGAATAGATAGTCTAATTTGCCGTAGAGAGGCAGAAAGCCAGTGTTATCAACTATTGGCACTTACCTTGTGTATGATTATAATCCTCTCACAAGTAATATAAAAGCTATAGACCTTTCTCCTTCAAAAAGTACACTTTTGGGAGTTATGCCCTCAATTTCATCCAGTGAGCCCACATACCCCAGTTTTTAAACCCCATTCATGGGCTTCTACCACCTGTATGACAAGTGCCATGTTAACTTTTGACTCTCATGCTGAGAGTTTTTCTTTGAATCTGCCTCACAGATATTGAGTATCAGTTGAAGCATTATATGCAGTTAAAAGTTCATGGAAAATGGAACAAACTGGAGGAAAACAGTATAAAATTGAAAACACAGTTGTTTTACCAGCAAGAAAACAAACCTGAGTTTAACAGATTCTTTGTTTTCTAAAGTGGACATTATCCCTCTTTTCTCCCCACCCCAAAATGACTGAACAGAGGATTTCTAATGTATATTGGATAGTTTTTCAATTATAGACTGACTCCAAAGTCTAGGCATTCCTAAAAGAGTTCAGATAAAATTCAGTTTTTTTACAAGGCTAAAATATAAAATAATAAATTAGCCAAAACTGACATGGCTTTAAGTTTCACAAAAATAATTATACACCAGATATTACACTATTAAAAAATGGTTCATTCAATAAACTTTTACCGAGTACCTAGGCTTATAAAACACTGGTTTTACAGTGATTTGGAAAATATATAAAGACTTGCATTATTTTAATTTTAGCTGGTCCCACTTATTGATCTCACCACTTCAAGACGAGAATTCCTCAGACGTTTACCCTCAGCGCCAGAATGCACTGGTTGATTCTCCCATCATCATGAAATGATCCAGTATTCCCTGAATTTTCAGCTTCCTGCCTTACCTTTATTTCTACAGAGCACTCCTTTAATTTCCAATAGGTAACTGGATTCAGCATCAAATGCTCTGCTTTCTCTTTGGCTATGCCAAGAGAGATACACATCTGCCCGGAGGCCACATGGTCCCCGTAGGGTAGAGAGACATACCTGCCCAGTGGCCACGTAATCCTTTACTGGATGGATGGTCAGGCTAAGAATGTCATCATCGTGCCCCAGGTACAGCCTCTGGGAGTGGTGCTGCCTGTTGTACACGACAGCGACCGCAGCAATGTGGTAGACCACTTCTCCAGCTTGTGTGTAGAACAGATTGTTTCTACAGTCATAGCCTCTATAACTGAAGCACAAGTCCATGACACACAGCAGCTGAATAAAGGGAGGATGAGGAAAGCGCGAACAAAGCTATTGTGCTGATGGAGGTGCACAAGTGGAACCCAGGGTCTCCACCGTCACCTGGGATAAGGATATTCAAACTGGACTAAGAGGACCTCTGTGGGCATGTGATGACTTTCCAAGGGGCACATAATACTGATAATTTTAACAGAAACTGTTTTCAAACCCTCAGCTACTACATGTGCCCCTTCTTAAAAATGATCAGTCTGGGTATGGTTCCGATTAAATGACAATCTGGGAAAGGAAAACTAGAGACAGTGAAGGTATTGGGAGTCACCTGGGATTCAGGGCAAGGACATGCAGGTGAAGTACAAGGCATTATAGAGCAACGAAATGATTCTGCTTGACATGGAATGGTGGAATTGTGATATTTTGCATGTATCACAGAAGGACCCTAGAGTGAATTAGGGCCTCTAGTCACTAACAAAGTATTGATATAGATTCAACAATTGTAGCAAACATTCAACACAAGATGCTAATAATAGGGGAAGCTCTATATCAGGCAGATTATAGGGAACTCGGCACTTTCTCTGTAATTTTTCTGTAAACCTAAAACCTCTAAAAGCAAAATGTATTTTTTTTTTTAGCTCAGTCTGAGAACATTTCTGTTATGCGGCACTGGTTTTCCTTTCCCACTGCCCTTTTCACCATCACTTCCTCCCACTTTAGGAGGGCATGCCTCTCTGCCTGGAATGTTACAATGGTGTACTGTCCGGCGTTCTAAAACCTTCCAGGTTCAAAACAGAGGGACAATTCTGTTGCAGATGTTGAAAGTGAGTGAGTGATGATTGGGTAAGAATTCCTTTGCAAGTCAGGTGATTTTCAATTCTTTGCCTTTAACAAAATTGGAAATTGAATTGTCAGCTAATAGATTATTAAGCTATTTTTTTGGTGATAAATCAGAATCGAAAAGTGTTTTCTTTTGGCCTATAACTCAGAAGGAGTTTAAAGAACTGAATAATATTGCTATGACAAAACTGATTCCATTTTCACTAATTTCAGGAATAATCTTTCTCAGTGCTTACATCTATAAAAATATGGAAAATGGAATAGACCCAATGCTAAACTGCCACATTCTAGCAATGGTAATATAATTGAAAAAAATTCTACCTTATTAAGAGAATTTCCAAGAAAAAATTTCTATGGTTAATAACTGTTTATCCAAATTTGTAACATATTTGTATTGCTTTCATCAGTTGTGTGCTAATAATAATTGTAACAAAGATTCCATCTACAAATACAATGCAAACCACATAGGTAATTAAAAATTTTCTAATACCACATTAGAGAAATAGATACAACTTATTTTAAAAACAGTTTAACCCCATAGATTTAAAATATGTTCATTTCAAAAGTAATCAATGGAAAACATTTAATGAGATTTTTATATTATTTTTTTTCAAGAATATGAAAGTCTTAATAATTTGGCATGCGTTTTATACTAATAGCATATTTTAATTTGGATTAACCACATTTGTATGTCTAGTAGTTACAGTATTGGAAAGTAAAAGGTTAGACAGCCACAAGAAGTAAAATTTAATGTGAATTTTAAAATATTTCTACTTGCAGAAGATATGGTAGGGTGATCAATAAAAGACTTTACAGCAAAAAAAAAATATATATATATGTATATATTACATTAGAGTAAAATTCTGTGGGAGAAGTAGAATGGAAATACTAGTTCAAGGCTGAATGATTTAAATGCCCTATGTGAAAGTCCTATGTAAAATGTCCTATGTATTTTTTAAATGGATGATAGAGGGAATCAAATCTCTATGGAATTTAAGTTCTACTGCATTCATTAAAATCACTGATGTGAGTATTTAACATACACCACATATTATGTATTTTGCAACAATTCAAACTTATGATGAAAAATTTTAGATGCTAAAATATGCTGGTGTGTATATAATCTTACAAAATTCCAAAGTATTTATGACATAAATGAACAAAGATGATTGAAGAAAGCACTGTCCTAGGGTGGAGCTAGAAAAACAGAGCAAGTGCTTGGGGGGATAGATGAGGAGAGATGGTGATGAGAATGGAGTGAAGTAGCAAGGCAATGAGCAGTGTTAGCTATATATCAGGGAAGTACATGAAGTATGAAAAATCTAGAGACAATTGCAGTGTGAAGGCCAGAGGAACATCAACTGAGAAAGTTCGAAGGAGAACCATAATTAAACCATAATTAAAATGTTGACTACATAGGGGAGAGAAGAGCCAGCCTGAAGAGTGAGTACCGAGAGGAGGGGACCACCTTAGCCCATGGAAGAGGCTCAGTCAGAGGAAGCTGCGCGGGGTCCTGGGGCAGGCCACCCACCCGTGTATAAACTGGAGTTTCAAGCTGTCCTCGGGAGCCTTTTCTCGTTTGAGGAAGGGCACTGCCTGGTTTTTTTCTTTACTTTGTTGCTTTAGCTGAGGTAGATCTTCTTTGTAAACCTGGAAGAACAACAGAAACATTGGACTCCCTTCTTCAGATTTCAAATACATCAATATCTTGGCATTCTCAGCAAATCTTTGATTGCTTCAATACAATGTTTTCGAGAACATAAGGCATGGGATTGAATTTTATTTTTTTTTAATGAACAAACTCCCAATTGTATTTTCTTTAATGAACAAAATTAATGTACAACATCTTTTAAACCACTGGGATTTTAAAAAGTGTTCTTTTTTTAAAATTTGCTATTATGTTTCTTAGGTAATTTAAATCTGGAAAACATGACATTAACTTGCTGGCAAGTAAGAAAATTATTCAGATTATCAACAAAAGTGTAAATAATATATTTTGCTATAATTTACGGCAAAAAAAAAATCTCTGGATGATTCTGACATTTCCAAAATGCAGACCTCATGAATGATGGTGATTTTTTTCTTGAATAGTTCTTTTGCATTATCTTCCTTTAATGGCCTCAGATATCTTAGGGGAAACTTGGTTTAACCTAGAATTTAGAATATGTTGACTGAGAAGGCATCTCCTACAGTTTAAACATATATAAAGAATCAACCTGTTGTTTACCATATATCAGATGCCCTACTATCAGATGTCCATTTAACACACTGAAAAACAATAAAAAAATCTCATCTTCATGAAAAAAAAAAGTATTTATTTGATCAAACTATACTCCTAAAAAAAGTTATGAAGCATTATTATACTAAAGTCCTTGTTCAGAATTTGACCAAATCTTAAAAAAACAAAAAGGATTCAGATATCTCATCACAATTTTGTCTATTACAGATGCAATGAACTCAGTTTTTAAAATCTGAAGATAATCACTCATCTGAATTCATGATGCTCTTCAGTTATTTACTTTAGAGTACTGAATTCTAGCCTTGACAATTTTACTGTTATTTGAGTAAGTCTCACAGCCTCTGGGGACTTCATATTTCCATCTGAGAATGAGTACCTATAAAGGGTCACAATCCCTACTCAAGAATAACTCAGGAATACTATGACTGTAAATCAGACAATAAACATGAAAGCTTTGAAAATTAAGTCAACATGGAGAATACATAAATTCCTTTATTATACGATTTTACTAGATAAAAGCTTTTCAATTAAAGACACTTGCTTTTCTCCCCCCTAAATTTTATGTTTGTTTTGCTTAAATTTTATTTCTCCTTGATAAAAGGAGTATAAAATAATTAGGTCAGTATATAAATGATATTTACAAGTCAGTAATTTTCTTTCAATTTATTATCTTCAGTAGTTTTATTGCATAGTATATTGCATCAACAATCAAGCTAATTTAACCACAAAGTTGACTCAAATAATCAGTGTGATTGCTTTCATATTAAAACCATTTTCTAAATTCTGAATCAATGAGTAATCATTATGGGCTGAAAAAAACGTAATCATCTGAAAAGCTGTAAATTCAGTACTTTTATATAGAGGCAAAGCCAAGCAATGCATAGGGCATGCGCTTAGAAGAGAAATCCAGACCTGCAGGCTGTTTGGATGTGGGCAAGGTACTTAACCTCTCATAGTTACTGTGGGCTGGATGGAGAGTGTATCAGTCAGGGTACTGGCCCGTAGATACACGCAATGCATAGCAGCTGCCACAGGCTTACAAGGTACGTTTGCCTGGGCAACACTGACAGCTGATATTTTGAATTTTGAGATACTATTCACTCACTGTCCATTACAAAATCTGCTCCACATACCAATGTTAAATGACAAGAAAGAAAACAGAACCACTGTGGTTATCGTAATAATTAGGCAGTATGTGTCAATTCCTCTGAAGGATTGCTTTCTCTCTCACACTCACTATTTAGAGCTAAAATGAAACATCTGCTTTTTAAAAAGTTGAATCCAATTTGGACATATTTGCCCATAACACACACTGCATCGTTAAGAGAGAAACCAGGTAACTGCTCACATGCAAACTACCATGCCTCTCAGGCTATCTGACCTGTAAAAAAAAATCCAAACAACAACAACAACAAAACATATGCTTTAATGATCTGCTAAGAAAATGTAAAGTTATATAGTTTACTTGCAAAAAATTAGTGCAAAAAAGTTTAGAAGTTATAGGTGCTAGTGAGGTAGAAAATTCCCCAAATGTCACAGGTTTAGTTTTGAAACCCTGCTACTACCTTCAATTTCAAAAGTTTAATGATTTAATCAGGAAAATGCCTCATTTTTAACCCATATTTAAAGGTAAGAACAAAGGCAATTTTCCTTATTTTTGAATTAACATTCTTTTGTCTGAGCAGCTGCCATTTTTAGTGTAATGTCTAAATTTAACAAGATACCTAGGGTTGTAGGTTATGAGCCATTTGTATTGTTCCCCCCCTACTGACCTGGCGATCATAATTTATTTGAGTTTCTTGCTCAATATCAGAATCCAACTCTGGCACATCGGACAAATCTGAATCAGATTCTTCACTGTAGGAATCAGTGCCACCTTCTGCAGAAACACAATCCATAAGAAATAAGCAAAAATTCTGACAATAGCATTTCAGTAAAAACATTATTTAAAATATTTGTTCTTTCTATGTTATCAGAATAAATTAAAAAATAAACTACATTGTATTTTTCATTTAATACTTATCCTTAAAACATCTTCTTATTTTTCTTTCAACTTTTCGTTACGTTCAGCCCACTCTCAACCCTATTCAGTACATTAATAGACAAGGGCAATTTCCTTCATTCGACTGGACTCAGTTCTACATTTTGATTAGTTAAAAGACCCCTAGGTTTTAAACTTCACTTTGAAAAATGTAATAAGCACAAGTTTTACCAAACAGAAGGTTGGGACAAAAGGAAATCCAATTATTTACTGCAGTAAAGATCCTCTTTAGCCTTACCGAATGCCAGTAATTGCTATGGTCAAAATCTCTGCAGAAACTGCCCCATTGAAAACATTTACTCATATAGTTTTTCATCTTATCACTTGATCATTCCTGCAGACACCACAATAAATGTACATACAAACATGATACATCTATTGTACTAGAACATGGTCCCAATTGTGGACCATTTTTCAAACTCCATTCTGGAGCAACTTCCATTCCAAAGGTTACCCTGTCATGGGGCAGCCTGACCATCAGACTCACTGTTCCTTGCAGTTGTCCTAAGGAAGCTGAAACGCATACTTTCAGGATATCTTCAAAGGATAATTCTTCATTTAGGTTATACCTTCAATTTGCATTTGGTATAAACCAAATCCTTTTTTTTTTTTTAACTTTTTTATTGTATAACATATATACAAAACAAAGAAAGAAAAAAGCAATAGTTTTCAAAGCGCTCTTCAGCAAGTAGTTATAGGACCAGATTCCAAAGTTTACCATACGATCCTCTCAGATTTTTCCTTCTATCTGCTCCAGAATATAGGAGGCTAGAAGGAATAAATATTTTTTATTGTCACAATCGACTTATTTTTTCTTTTTTATGAAAAACAATATATATACAAAAAAGCAATAAATTTCAAAGCACAGCATCACAATTAGTTGTAGAACATATTTCAGAGTTTGACTTGGGTTACAATTCCATAATTTTAGGTTTTTATTTCTAGCTGCTCTAAGATATTGGAGACTAAAAGAGATATCAACTTAATGATTCAGTAATCATATTCATTTGTTAAATCCTCTCTTCTCTGTATAACTCCAACATTACCTTTGATCTTTCCATCCCTCTCTTTAGGGGTGTTTGGGCTATGGTCATTCTAACTTTTTTATGTTGGACGGGTCTGTCAATAATATGGAGTAGGGAGATGGAACTATTTGATGATCTGGAGAGACTGGACCCTCTAGGTTTCAGGATTTATCTGGTCCAGGGATCCATCTGGAGGTTGTAGTAAACCAAATCCTTTTGAAGGACATTATCCAACTGACCCAAAAGGTTTTTCTTTTCTTTTTAAAAAAATTCCTTCCCCCTCCACCTGCCCTACCCATCCTATCCCTGACCACCCCCCTCCCCACTGTGTGCAGTGGCTTGGAGTTTTGTGCCTCCAGAAAAACATGTTCTTAATTTCAAGTCATTCTTGTGGATGTGAACCCATTATAAATAAGACCTTTGGATGAGGTTACTTTAGGTGAGGTGTGACCCAGCTGAATCAGGATGGGTCTTAATTATTGGCCAGTGAGAAGATACAGACCCCAGGAGGAAGCATGCCTTCTAGCCTCTGAAATGCAGCCAATAAATTCCTGTTCTTGAGCCACATTATATGATATTTGTTTTAGCAGCTAAGACACTAAAACATGATCCTTTTATACAAATGAATTTTTCAAAACTGTTTTAATTTTTTACCTCCAGAAGAGATGCTAAAGCATTATTTGAAATTTTTATTGAAAAATAAACGGATGCTAAAAAATTATTATTGGTTTTACCTTGGGGTGCAGTTTCTAGTATGCCATCAGTGACCCCTTCTGGAATAAATCTCCACTGGAAAACCGAGTGGTCAGCCCCTCCTGTGCTTAATACCCACTGAAAGTCATGGGACCAGCGGACATTTGTGACATGTGCAGAATGGCCCACATATTTTCTAAATTTGGCTCCTGAAAAGATAATAGTGAGGAGAAAATTAGTTATACCAAAAATAGCATTCATTCTATTTCATTTCTATTCACGTTGAGAAATAAAGTCTTCGTATTAGAAAGCAATTTTCAGTCTTACATATCACAGTAAACACAGTAAATAAGGCAAGCATTCCAAAAGTACCTTAATTATTCCAGTTTGGAGTAAGCTAAAAAATTGGTCCTAAAATCTAAGCACTGTGGTTAAAGCCACATCTGAACCCATTTCACATAACACCTACTGCTTCACTGTTTCTGAAAATAAATGCTATAAAATGAACATCTTACACACTCATATTTAAATACAAGACAAAACAGGCAGTCTTTTACAACAGGGAAACAAAATTCTGTGGAAAAAAAGTCAAGAAATTTTTTTATGGTCACCTAGAGGTAAAATTGGGAGGATGAATTTTTGTCTCGCTCTCTCTTAAAGTGATTGCTTTATTCAGTAATCACCACCTCAGGGAATGAATGCAAAAGTAAAAGCTATTTGAAATTATATTTGTGGTCAAATTGCCCCAGCATATGCTCAGTACATAGCAGAGTACAGGAAGTCATAGTAACAATCTAGGGCCATCTCATGGGGGCCTAGGACTCCAAGGTCTATGAGAGATTAAGGGGGACCAGCAAAGCACTCCATTCCCCCTTCAAAGGCAAATACATGTTACAGTTTCTTTAAATGAATTCTCTTCAATGGGGGTGGCAGGGGTTGGAGGCATCTGTTCAACTAGTATATGTTTAAAATTCAAATACCTAGAGAGGTAATGATTTCAATTAACACGAGGTGAAAATGACTATTATGTATCTCTTTCCTGAGAGTGCGCTGTGACCACAGAAAGGCCCTACTGTGTCAGGGCCTTTGAAAACATTAAGGGGATTCTGCCATAAAGGAGGAAAGAAAGAGAAAGGTTAAGGGTCTCAGAAAGCAACCTCGCCTATTTCAAAGACTTAGCTAAATCAATTGTGGTAATAAGGTCAAGCTGATTCCATCTAAATTCAGTTAGAAATACTGGATGATAATAATTCAGTAACTGGGGAGTAGGACATTTATCTACATACTTCTACAGATTTTATGGTTTGGGGATATCCTTTGCTGCCCTCAACCTTTACATCCTCCTCAGAGGTATTTCATTTGTCTCTCTGTAGTAGTTTAAAAATATCTCCACAAATTCTTTGATGTGAATTAAAACAAACTGAATATGGTAAAAGAAAGGTGTGTGGCATCCAAGAGTAAGTCATAAAAAGCATTGTAGGTTCTTCCTTCCTCTCTCTCTGATCCACCATGTTGTAAGTACACTCAAGCAGCCTAACAGGGAGGAGAACTGAGACCTGCCAAGAGCCATATGAGGGAGCCATCTTGAAAGTGAATCTCTGGTTCTCAATCTAAATTTTAGATGACTAACTGACATCTTGACTGCAATCTCATGAAAGACCTTGTGCTAGAACCACTCAGCTAAACTGCTCCTGAATCTATGACTCTCAGAATCTGTAACTAGTAAATATTTGGGGATATCTGCTATGCAGCAATAGATAACTAACCCATCTTCGGCAGGCTAGAATTAGAAGCTGAAAAAACATTAGAGTAATTAATATTGAAGC
Source organism: Tamandua tetradactyla (assembly GCF_023851605.1). NCBI lineage: Eukaryota > Metazoa > Chordata > Mammalia > Pilosa > Myrmecophagidae > Tamandua > Tamandua tetradactyla. Next base: position 27,231,784 of record NC_135343.1, on the reverse strand, counting down.
CTATATCTATGATCTTTTCTCCTGCCCTTACTCTCCTTCACTCTGCTCCAGGTAAACTGGCCTCTTTGCCTTTCCTCAAGCATTTCAGGCATTCTTCTGCCTCAGGCCTTTACACCTGTTGTTCCCTCTACCTGGAATATCCTTTATTTGGATAACTGAATGTTTAGGTCCCTCACCTCCTTCGGGGTTCTAGGCAGATGAAATATCAGTGAGCCCTTCTTTGACCACCCTATTTAAAACAGCAACTTTTAGCTGCTCCACCCCAGTAATCCTACTCCCCTTCATTTTTCACCAAAGCACACGTCAGCGTCCAACATGATTATCTTTTCTTGTTTATTGACTGCTCCTCCCCCAGAACAAAAGCTCCAACAGGGCAGTGATTTGTACTTGTTTTATTCAAGCACAAATTCAATAAATGAAGGCCCCATCAGTTACTACCAAGGCTCTCCTTGGGATACTGAAGCAACTTCACAAGACTTCTCTTTGTCCTCTGGACCACAAGGAGAGCTCAAGCTGCAGGCCTCATCTCTTCTCTATTGGCTTTAAATGAGGTAATTATGCTAATGATTGTCAAATGTTCATGGGCAGCCCTGAACTCCTGGAGCCCTGACAACCCATGTGCCATGTCCTCTTGGATGTCTGAGAGGTACAAATCAAGGAGTTTCCCTTCTCCCTGCTCTACTTACCCTCATAAAACACACACTCAGATAGAAAAGCCTTTTCTTTTCTTATTTCCCCACCCCTATAAATGGATGGCATCACCATCCACACTATTGCTCAAGATAAAAATTTAGGAGTTATCCTTCATTCTTCTCTTTCCCTCTATTTCTACATCTAATGCATCTGTACTCCCTCACACTTTGAAACTGTTTCTTGAACCCAACCACCTCTCTTCAAGTCTGTTCTTATCACCTTGGTTCAAGACACATATCTCTCATCTGGACTCTTGCAATAATCTTTCTATTTGAAGCTTCATCTTCCATAACCCATTCCTCATCCCTCACAGCAACAAAGTATTCTTTTAAAATTATAAAATGGTCATTGTAATACCCCACCTTCCCCTATTTAAAACTCTCAATAGTTTTCCATTGCACTGAGAATAAGACCCAGATATCTAGCAATGGCTTACACACCCATTTATGCCACAGTCTCCATCCCCTCTCCAGTCTCACGTACACAACTCTCCAGCTCATTCATTACACTCTAGCTACACAAGTCTTTCTGCTTTTGCACTGCAATAAATACTACATCGAAGGCCAATGCTTTCCCCTCCAAGGTCTAGGGCTCTGCAACTCAAGTCTTTCAACATCCAGGTCATGTCTCATGGGAGGTAGTTGCTCAAGGCCCTTGTGTGCATGTGTGTCTGGAAAGGATTCATGAGTTGGGAGCACACGGGTTAAACATGCAGATCCTCACCTTTGAGTCTCCCCTTGAAGTGAGAATGGATACCAGGGGATTAAGGTGTGACCAAAGTCAGTGAGCAGGCTTTGGATTTTACCTCATGGGACTGTCTGTGGGGTGAGGGTCAAATGGGATGCAGTCTAAGTGGCACCGGGGGAAGCAGTCAGTATCGACCCTAATTATTTTAAGATTTGAAAACTGTCAAAATGAAATGCAAATTGGTTTTCCTATGAAAATTTAATACCAATTGTAGTTGTTTTTATTAACTGTATAACATTTATGTCTAATCCCTGTGCCAAAGAATTCAACACATATATAATCATAACTTGGTTATGGATTTTTTAATCACAATGGATAATTACAATGTTTTCTCATTCTCTGCAGTGGCTCATGGTCATCAGCTCTGCTCACATTTGGCTATTTATAGGCACAAAATTGGGAAGAATATGTATCACTGGCATGCTGGGGGTTATACAGAGACAAGGTCTACCAACTGTTATTGTTCCCATCAACAAGTCTCACCTTGTTTAATAAATTTGCCTAGTTTGGGCACAAAAAAGGTTATAAGAGCAAGTCTGAATATCTCTGAGGAAAATTGCAGGATTCATAAACCAGGCATCATGAAAAGTAGCACAAGTCGATTTGCTCTGAGGTCACAGATAGTTTTAAAGATTGTTCAGATGAGTTTTATGACACTTTGGCCACTGTCACTCTGGCTCTTCCCCTCATTCTGATGTCCTCTCTGTGCCACTATCTTCACAGTTGCTTCATTTTCATAGAAGGGTGTCCCCTTTTGACAGACAATATTACTCACCACCCCTCTGTTCTCATAAACAAACCCAAGGTCCATAATTCCAGTACTATCTTCTAGGCCCAGTCCCCACCCTACAAGGCCTGGTGACACATAGGCAATACCAACTCTTACTGACTTAACTTTATTCTTGAGTTTGGACACTTGAGATCAAGAGTATTGCTTCTGACTCCAATAATGTTTCCTCTGAATTCTGAACTCCCAGCCACCTTCAGGTTGCCTAACTTTACTTCTGTAAGTACATTACTCAATCCAACAAGATATGCCCTATTACTCTAAAGACCCATTAAGGAGAGTAAAAAGTTTTGAATCTGGCACACTGAAGTAATTTTGTGCCTCAAGCATTTTAAACTGATGGCCATTTTGTCAAATTTAAGTGATGGTGGGTTTGCTATGCATTTTATGTTCAATTTTATACCATAATTGTTACAGCTCCAAAACTGCCAATTAACTGAAAATTACTTTTTGATTACATTCTCAATCCCTTCCCTTGCTTAATCTAAAAATTGCTCAAGTGAAAAGAGTTTTCAGGCAGCAGCATGTCCCTACTGATTACTTTTCTAAGATCAGATTTTTCAAGGCACAGTCAGAGTCTCAGAAAAGCCTGTACATGGGCTTTGCCTAAAGTTGAAAAGGAAGGACAGGCTGGGATCATTACATGGTTAATCAGCCAAATCCTTCCAAGGCCTGTAGCTGCAACATACTTGAAGCAACAGGATTTTAACAGCAATAAAACAAAACTGAACAAAAACAAAGTGTGGGGACAGGGAGGGTTGTTTTGGATCAAACTTCTCTCAAAAAATTTAACCAGTCATGTAAATCTGGATTCCAGAATTAGTACTACAACAAGCGCTAAACTGTATTATCATTACCAGAATAATCATGTTCAAGATTTTATCTTAACTGTGTCTGAAAGGATTCACTTTGCTTTTCTATGCATATGCACAATTAGCTGTGAAGCCTAAAATAATTTTAATATTTTAAATTTTAATATTTTAAAATATTAATAGTAGATAATTTAAATTACAAATATTTATTTTATAAATATAGCTTATTTGAATGTGAAACAGGAAATGAGGCTTATGAATCACAAAGTAGGTGATAACTCTATTAACACTGAAATTTTTAAAACCATATATAGTTTAGGATATCCAAAGTCCAAAGTGGAAGAGATCAAATATTAAAAATTTTAAAGAGTAATTATGAATATACATGATAAAATGAACAGTCTGAAGGAACGCACAACAAGGAAAGAAGTCTTAATAGTACTGCACATATATTCTAGATTAAATATTCAAAGAAACATCTCCTTTGTTGTTACCTTTCTTGAGACAAGGAAACTTATACAACTTAACCAGTCCAAAATCATCACCAGATACCAGCACTGAGCTGTTGTAATTTGCATCCACTGAGTTGATGTCAGTGAGGTCCATGTATTTTGGCCAAATTCCACTCACTTCGGGGCCTTTCACACAGGTCCAGGAGGCCCAGGGAATCCCTTTGATTTCTTCTTTACTTGTTAGAGGCTTCCCAGCTACAAAGAATCAATAAATATTAATATACCATTATACTTAAGGAAAAAGCACTCTGACTTACTTTATTCATTTTTCTTCTCTGATAGAGGTAAAAAAAGTTTAAAACTTCTGTATAAAAAATTAAAAACGTCCATGAATCAAGGCAACTATAGATTTTAATTTCTTTTACCTAGTTTTTTTTCTTTCCCTGCAGCATGGTTTAAAGAAAGCACCTACTCTAAACTCAGACATAAGGTATAAAATAGAAAGAAAATAATCATACTAAATGTGTTATCTCAAATTACTAATATTTACTTGACCTTTATTATTTAGATACATATGTTATTATGTTACTACATGAAATGACTTTTATGTTATTAATGAAATGACTTTTATTAAATTATGTATTATGCTATTTAGTTACCAACATTTTGCCATGTACTAATATATTTGACTAAGTTTATTCTGAACTATATATTTTTAACAATTCACAGATGCTTGGAAAGCAACTTTTAAAACTTCTGTTACAATGAATTAGTGAAAAAACTAATGGATTGTATTACTTAAACATAAAAGTTCAAGAAAAGAAAATCACAAAATCTTGATGAACTAAACTGCCTTGATTGGGGCAAAGAGCCCAACAACTATGCTGGGGATGTTCCCAAGTGCAGTCAGTGAGGAACAGCCACAGAGAACACACAGAGGAGGCAATACAAACAATAAAGACGTGTTTGGGAAAATGTTTAGTTGTACACAATTTTAAAATTCAAAATCAAGACCATTAAGTGTACTACCTCACCCTTTCTCCTTCAAAATAAATGAACAAATAAATATTTTCAAGTAAAGGATCTGTGAGAATAGATGCCCTTGTACATTCCTGGCCCATCAACACATCGGTACCTGAGAATTCTTTACCATAACACAGCCCCATCTCAATTCTTTGAAATGACCACAGAACCAGAAAGTTTATAGTGGGAACATAGGTTTTAATCCAGTATTTCCACTTTGGAGAATACAGCCCACAGAAGCAATCCAAAAGAGAAAATCCCACCTGGACAAAAATACTTAGAGCTGCACTAGCTGGAACAGCATAGAAACCTGAAATAAGCCCAAATGCCCAGTATTAGAAGAATGATAAAGCAAATAGGGTATTATCATAGAGCAGGATATTATTTTATTAATGCAAAAGACACACATATGTTCCATAATTTTCCACATGTGGAAAATATATATGAAATAATATTAAGCAAAGAGAGTAGATATAAATAATTATGTACCTAGTAATGGCGTACTGATGAATTTGATGGGGAAAGTACTCTTGAAAATGGAAACGTATATGATATGCTACATTTATTTTATGGTAAAGATGAACTACTCAATAAAAAACTTAAGGCAAAATGTAAAATTACTTGAGGTCAACATTCACATTGTAAAAATTCTCTTCTTGTTTTTTAAAAACTTACTAATCAAAGGTTCTAATAATATAAGCAAAGATATAATAATGTATATTTGTCCATGCTATATATAGAGCGATTTGTCTGACATTTATTTTAGTATTAAAAACTAAATATTACTAAATGAGTATATATAAGTCAAATGAATATCTTATAAAATCTATTAGTGGGGTCACAAATAACAATTGTGGGTCTTTCATCCTAATGAGCTCATTTCACCAAATAATAAAATAATAAACACTTCCAATTATGAAGAAAACAAAACTCGACTAAAGCCATTACAATCAATAAGGACTGAAATCTTGAGATCCTTTTACTGATCACAGAGACAGTTTCTAATTCTCCCGGGACTAGCTACTCAAAGTTTCAATGGACTGTTCTTTTCCCATTGGATTCTGGCAGAAACCAGCTTACTGCAGCTAACTATCTCCTGATATCCATAATATGATGAGAATATTATCAGGCTAGCTGAAACTCACAGATTATACCACTAATTCCTTTTTATTCACTCCTGATTCCTGCTGCAGAAATATGTGTATATGGCACAAAAAGAAGTACTATGACTATTTTGCATATCACAATTCACTTATTCAGTCTTTTAGAGCTGTATAAATGAGCAACAAAATGAGTAAAAGGCAGGCAGGAAGAGGAAACAATAAAGCAAAGAACTTGAATGATTAACTTAAATGGGTCATGAACCACTTGAAAGTTGGTTATAAACCACTGTAGAACTTCCCCACTTAAAAAAGTTATGAAATATTCCAAACATACAGAAAAATGAAGAGACTATTACAGTGAACAAATATTTACACTACCCAGCTTCAATAAATCTTAACATTTTGTCTTTATCCAAATATTTCTTTATTTTAAAGAAAATGGACAGATACAGTTAAAATCCACTGGATACTCCTCCACAATCTCACTTCTCTCCCTCTTTTCTTAGAGGTAACCAACAACCCGAATTAGTGAATTGTCCTGACTCATTCCCACATTAAAAAAAAAACACTTTTACTACATATATATATGTTCATTAATAATATATAAAATTGGTTTCACATCCTAAAACTTTATATAAATGGCCGTACACTGTACATATCATTCTGTAACTTTCTTTTGTTTGCTCAGCATTTTTGAGTCTACCCATGTTGGCACAGTAGCTCTAGCTTAAGTTATTTTCAGTGCTATATATTATTCCATTTCATGGCTATACCACCTTTAATTAAACTACCCTCATGAGGATAAACATTCAGACACTAGGTCTCTTTCTGGCTTTTTGAAACTCTGCTACAATAACATTCTTGTGCACGGTGCCACATGCAGGCTCTCCCACCAGCAGCCTGCCTAGTTCCCATTTCCCCTTTGCTTATCATTTAATATCGGCAAACTCTCGCCAGTCTAAATAGTGGAAAATGGTATCTCACTCTCGTTTTAGTGGTCATTTCATTTCCCTGATTGTTGCTTCATTCATATGTTGGTCATTTGGGTTTTGCCCATTTTCCTATTTTTTTTTTTTTTGCATTTTAGTTATTTCTAGGCATTCTTTATACATTCTACATATCAGCTCTATGTCTATTATAACAATTGCAAATAATTATGACCAGTCTATGGCTTCTCTTTTCATTTTATTTATGGTCTACCGAGCAGCACTTTTTATTTTAACGTGTTCCGATATATTAATCTTTTCCTTAAGGGTTAGTGATTTCGAGGTCTTATTTCAGAAAACATTCCTTGTCCTGAGGTCATTCATATTCATACATTTTCTTTATGTGGGCCAAAAGTTTTGTTTCTCATAAGCATCTATTGCCTATATGACTTACAAGGCATTTTGTAGAACAGTCGTTCTCCTGCACCGTCATTAGTTTGCAAGTATTTACTATCCAAAGACCAGTCAATATGAGTAATGAAGCTAAGGGATTTGCTGCATTCTCCAATTTTCTTATACCGCTGGGCAACAGCATAGACGTCCACTGGGCCATCGTTGGATCCCACTGCGAGGTAAGAACCATCTGGAGAAAACTTCATTTCATGAATGACTTCTTTTCGATCTTTGATATGAACCACTTCTGTCATATCTCTGTAAAAATATAACGCAAAGTGATAAGCAGCAAATCTGGAAATAGAAAACCCAAGCCAAGCTTGGATAAGTATCTCTGTGTCAGGGGAAAAAAAAAAGCTTTGAAAGGCAGAGAAAACCTACAGGAATTAAAAGATTATCTTTTGAGGAAAGATATAAAGGGACTTTATTTAAAACTTACAGCCAATTCAGGAAAATTAAAAATAAACATTTTTAGTAATATCTTGGGCTTCTAAAGTAAAAACAAAGGATACTTTAAAACTAAATGCATTCTTGAGTTAGTGTTCAACTAGGCATTAGTTTTCCCTAAAATTTTTAGTTAAAAAATTGGGATTTGTAAAATTGTTTTCAAAATATGCCATGGAAAAGGTTAACTGTATCAAAGTTAGCATAATAATAAATCATTTCATACTTTCAGAACCAGAAGCCAGTGACTATTCAGTCTTGTGCTTACTGCTGCAAAAAAGAATAAGGCAGAAAAGCAGAGCAAAATTGCTCTTTTAAATGTTAAATTATTATGTAGTTACTTAATTTTCACTCTGAAAGGTCAATGATATATACACTGAATCACTTAAATATTGTACATCCTTTCTGATCTCTACTCTCACCTGAAAACTCACTGAGGTTGTTTTTTCTACAACTCTGAGACAGGATTATGACTGGCAGTTCCTCTGATTCAGGAGGGATACCTTCATCAATTCTAAAATAAACTGGATGCTTTAAAAAATGCCAAATATTTGCTTCTATATAATGCTTTGCACTCACTATTATTCATGAATAGCACTGTAGTTTACTATTATGTCATAAATGAGGCATGTGGGATATTTTTTGCTTGAGAAATCATCAAAAAGGAAATCTGAAAATTAATTCTACTATCTTTTCATGCATCACTATGCAGGAAAAAAAATGTCGCACACTAATTCCGTGATAAGTTATGTGTGGCTAGTAATGAGAATTTAGTGTAATAAACTGTGTCAAGAGTACTTTTCAACATTATACAGAACTTCCTGCATGCAAAACATGAAACATTTAATTTCCAGCTGCATTTCCTTTCTGTAATCACAAAATGTGCCAGCCAAGAGAACAAAAATATATTTTCAGTGGTGCCACTGAAAGCTGCTTTAGTCTTTCTTCTTTTCTTGGTTTACTACAAACCCACAATCTCTTATTCCAAATCCTTGGGGACTGATGTACTTGGTGATTCATTATTATTCATTGGATTTTAGAAAGGTTCACATACAGTATCTTATGTAACATCCCTAATGGGACTGAGGGAGCACTTTGTATTAATAAACACATTAATATTTTTGCAGCAAAACGCATGACACATGATTATTCCTAAGGGATTAACCGGCTACCCACAGTCTTGCATCAGTTTGCTGGGTCAGGCTGTGATGCCAAATAAATTACCAAACAACTTTGGATTTTCAGTGTTTGGAATTTCTGTATTACAGAGAGGGGATTGTGAACGTAATGGTATTCCTATTTGAAAGACTAAATTCATTTTCCTAAGCTCTTGGACCACATGGTGACCAGGAGACTCTTCATTTTAACAGCTGGGCATTCATAATGCCCTTTCCAATACCGGTACGTGCCTGACTCGGAGCACAATGAAAGAGCCGTCCTTCATGCCCAGGGCCAGCTGGGATCCGTCGGGGCTGAAGGCCACACTACGCACAGCCTCCTCCATGTTACAGCGGGCAATCAGGGCGTGGTCAGCCAGGCTCCACAGCCTAAACACAAGCACAAGGTCAAAACCAAACCTCTCAGGAGGGCCACGGTGGCTCAGCAGGCAGAGTTCTTGCCTGCCATGCCAGAGAGCCGGGTTTGATTCCCGGTGCCTGCCCATGTTTAAAAAACAAACAAAACCAAAAAACCAAACCTCTCCTAGTCACTGGCCACGCCAGGGAGACCTGCTCACCACACTGCCATAACAGCAAGAAATGACAGAGCAACTTCGTACCAGCATCCTTCGTCACGATCTGTCAGGGAACCTGGGAAATTGTTTAGCTTGTCTTTGGCTCATTTTTCACCATGTGAAATATCCAGCAAGATATATAAAATGAGGCAACATTTACAGATATTATAAGATTCATAGAATGATGACATTTTAAACACTACTTCAAACAAAATCTTACTTTTCTCTCTGGAAATTTAAAGTGGTTCTTCTCTTATGCCAGTGGTTTGTTAATAACACTTACCAGGTAAAATGCTCTTGCTGTTAATTAAAAACTGTATCAGTACCTGTACTGTACCCACCTCCCCCAAAATTCATGTCCACTCAAAACCTCAGAATTTGACTGTACTGGGAAACAGGGTCTTTGCAGATGTAATTAGTTAAGATGAAGCCATACTGGATTAGTGTAGGCCCTAAATCCAACATGACTAGAATTCTTATAGGATGAGGGAAATTTGGATACAGTGACACAGACGCACAGGGAAGGCAGCTGTAGGAAGACAAAGACTACAGTTAATGTTGCCACAAGCCAAGGAATGCTAGGATCACCGAGGCTGCCATGGCAAGGAGGAGCCTCCCCTGGTGGCTCTGCAAGGGAGGGTGGCCCTACAGGCAAGTAGCTTCGGACTTCTGGTGTCCAGAGCCATGAAAGAAAAAACTTCCGTTGTTTTAAGCCACCCAGTCTCACATAATTTGTTATAGCAGCCACAGGAAATTTATAGAGTACCTGCCTAGTAAATTGATTATTTAAATTTATTTATTTAAATAAATTATTTAAGCTCAGACGGATTGAAATGCACATTACACTTGTTGGTCTCCCTAGAAAGAGTATTTAAGATGTATTTGAAATGGAGAAGAATGGACGATACCTCTCTCTAGGATTTCAAGGCCGGCAGGATGTAGCCAGGCACTATCATCACCCACAAGCTCTCCAGGAGCCCCATAACTGAGGGGTCCACTCTTGGTGGGGGCTGCAACGTCACACTGCTCCTGGCTAGTAAGGAGCAGAAAGGGTCAAGTGCAACCAAGGCAGAGCTTTCAGTGGTGCTGATTCCAGGTGTTCCCAGCTCCAGGAACACCTCATCCAGGCACCCAAACCAAGAAGGATGTCCATGTTAGTTGCAATTAGGGTGTCTGACCTCTATCTGCTAGCTCTTTTCTGAAAACAGTCTTATCTCAACAGACAAACAACAATATCTGCTAGAGGAACCAAGAATCCTAAATCCTGCAACAGAGGGACGAGAAGATCTCATGCGTGGCAGGGTTTCTCTAAACACACCTGCCATCACAAGGGACAATGCCTAGCCCTGACAACACAGATACACAGTGGGGGTTACAGAGTCCTAAGGCAGCCATACTGCTCAACCTAAAGCTCATGGCACACTCTCAACACCTCGTCATTATTCATGACCCCATGCTGTTTTTAGTCTTGTACTATTTTAAGGAATGTATGCATTACTTTAGTAGCATGAAGAAACCATCACTGTTTGTATCCTTCCTAAATTTCAGCACTCAGTGTAAAAAATACATTTAAAACTTTTCGCCAAATTGATGGGTTGGGGGAATAAAACAGACTCTGGCAGCCAGGGCATCTCAGGGATGCTGGCAATCCTGGGACTTAACACAATTCTTAAAATCCAAAAGTCAAAGATTTCCTCTAAATGATGTCATTCTTGATTGGGTATGAATCAAGTTTTGTGGGTGCTTAAATAAACTTGGTGGCATTGTTTTGGGTGCTCCAGGAAAAGGCAGAGTAGAAAAAGGAAAAGGGAGAGACCAGAAGGAAGGGAATAAAGAGAAATACAAACCAAACACACAATAGTATCATAAGAGGGGACAAGTGTAGATGTTTTTACTCATTTTTGGGTTTGATAAGGCTTTAGCGTTTGGTTAGAGACTGAAAAATGGATGAAATGAGTGTACTGGTTGTATTATGATTAGATTCACAAACATACGGAATAAGGACGGGGGGAGGTAGTGATCGTTAGTTTCACTTAAATGTTCTATTTTAGGGCAGGCCATGGTGGCTCAGCAGGTAAGGATACTCGCCTGCCATGCCAGAGGACCTGGGTTCGATTCCCTGGTTCCTGCCCATGCAAAAGAAAAAAAAAAAAAAAAGTTCTATTTTAGCTATTAAAATCCAGATGCAGTAATCATGGATTTCTCAGCCAATAAGTCTGCTTTTATTCCTCTTCCCCTTACACTCTCTTTCCGGTCTGTTTGTTGTTGAGCACATTTAAAGCTCAGTAATAAATACTAAATTACTGAAATCATTGGAAGAGACTTCCTATCAAACTTTTAAACCATATGATCATTCCTCCAGCTATCATAAGAATACTGGAAGCATATTCATTTTGCTTACTTTATCTGGTATTCTACACTCAAAGTATGACAAATGGTCCATAGCAAGAACCCTTGAAATCCTAACAAAACTGCATATTTTCTAAGGAACCAACACTGTCCTCTGATTTGAGGGCAATGTTCAAAATTCCAACTGAGAATTTACCAAGAAATATTTACGCATGTGCTAAAGATAAGTTTGAAAATGAGAATTTCAGTCACAATAGTGATGAATGAGAGTCTCTGCCTAAACTGTAAAACCACCTGAAGCCCATAGTAGAGGACTGAAGGGGCAAGAGGGACATATGGACTTATCACAGACAAGCATGCTTAACTCCTGTCTTCAACTAGAAGCAGGACTGGAAGTCTTATTTTCACTTCTAGTAACATGTTTGTACTTTAGGATGAAGAAAGACAAAAACAAAAAGCCAACAAGACAATGGTTGTTGAGCTAAATGTCTTAATGGTTCCATTTGGAAACTGTATGGTATGCACTATGGTTTCTCCTTCCCTTATGTAAGGAGCAATTTTGGATAAAAGAAGTCTGTTCTCCTGCAGAAGTCAGCAAGGTGGCAGTGGCCACCACAGGCCTCACCTGACTGAGTGGTCGTCACTGCCTGTTACAGCCAGCGGTTTCTTGGGGTGCAGGGCCAGAGCCCAGAGCTCGCCCTCACAGTGGCCCTGCAGGATCAGCATAGGCTTGTCTCGTTCTCGCACGATGACTTCAAATATCTCACTGTCCTGGGTCCCTGCTAGAAGGCGGTCTGCTTTCCAGCACACACTGCGGATAGAGAGGCCTGAAAATAAGCAAATAAATATATAAAATAAAAGCATGCCTTAACAACACTTACAAATTAAAGAAAAACACCTAAATACCCTTTTATTAGGGTAGCATCTAATGAACATATCTTAAAAACACCTGGGGGTGGAGAATCAATTCCATATACCATTCTGTGCTACTTACCTCTTCCTTACATGTATTGGACATTCCCCCTCCACTTGTGATCGATTTTGCAAAAGAGTTACTACTCTTTCTTGCCCAACTTAGGATAGCTATTGTCTTTATAACAGGATATATGTTAGGCAAATTTTAATTTTAAAATATATTTTAAATGAATATAAGAGGAGAAAACCCAACCTTCCTGCAATAACTTCCTTCTGGTTAATAATCACTTCAATCTTTAGGGTGCTAACATTGTATTAAAAATTATATGTGGGTGATACCACTGAACAGTTAATTATCGGGTTAGACACGTTTAGTATGTGTTTTATGAGAACCTAGACTCATCCTGCTTGATAAACAGATGTGCTATGTCCCAGAAATATGCAAATGAAATTCTAATTTCAGTCTTGAAATACCACCAAACATTTGTCAGAGAGGAATAACATCTTAGCAATTTATGGAATCGTCTCTGAGTGTAGTACTCCTTTTAAGGCCAACCTTCTACTCCTGCAGTCTTCATCCTCACTAGGCAGGTCTTCACTTGCCTGCCCAAGCTTTAGACTCTCAGACTTTCTGCGTTCTGTTCCTTAAAGAGTGTCTGGAAAACTGCTCATCTTTTATTTACTCCTATAGTGATTTTTTCATGTCTAAATTAGAAATACATGTCTAAATTAGAAATAATCCCATGTGTGTGTCTATTTTGAAACAGGGTAAGGATGAGGTAAGCTCTATGAGCCATGCTGCCTGCCAGCAGGCTCTGCGCCTTCAAGGGTGAGCAGGGTGGGGATGGGGTGGGGGCGGCTCCAGCCCTGTCCTACACCTGATTGGGAGACACTCCAGAGAGCACCCCTCCCTCTCCAGGGTACAGTTTTTTCCCTATAAAATGTAGACAGCAATTACGGTGACCATGTAGCTTATCATGCAAATCGGGACACCTCTGAAAGTAAAAGGGGCACTAAAAAGAATCAAATTACGTAATTTTTTGAAATACTTATTTATTGACAAATAAGGCAGTTTTAGTTGAAAGACTTATTCAATAGTTCTATCAAAAATACAATAAAATATAAACTATTACAAAATGAAAAAATCCAGGACAAATACGGAGTCCGATGGGATGCTAGAACAACGGAGATAAATGGGGACACACCGGCATCCCAACTGCAATCCTCATCTTATCCTCCTCACTGTTGCATTAGAAGGTGCTAATGAAATAATGTACTTATCTGTGAAAAAAAATTTTTTTCTAAGACACAAGGCTATCTTTACACAAGGTAAGTCTCCTCAGGCCTTGCTCTGAATGCATTGCTGTGTCCTAAAATGGAAGGAGGAGGCAGCCAGGCAGCTTTATTATTCCTGCTGTGAATAAGGATAACTTAGCTATGGCTAGTTCAAATTCAACCTCTCAAAACCCTTGGCTACAAACTTCAGGGGTGGTGGAAAGGACAGAAGGTGCAGAGGGGAGCTGGGATAAACTGTGCTGTGGAAGAACCAGCTGCCTTGGAGGCAATCCTTCGGCCACCATCACTTTCTTGTCCTCCTCTCTGCCCTAGACCTCCTCAGGGGGATAGTTACCATTCATTCATCAACACATTCCTGCTTCCTCCCTGTTTTTTTCTTAGCTCCTATAGGGAGCTGAAAGACAGGGGTGAATTAGTCACTTCTCCAACTGGCTTTGCATGATCTACAATTTTATTACAGAAAGGGTGTATCTCTTTGCTATTCCGAGTTAGTAGGAAGTAATTATATTCCAACACCAGCAAAAAAAAAAAAAAGTCAGCAAATAACTTATGCTTGTTATATTTATTGTTTGTTTTCTGGACTAGAATGGAAAGTCCATGAAGACGAGTTTCAGCTGTTTTGTTCACTGCTGTATCCTCTAGAACAATGTCGGACATGTTATAGTTGTTCAATAAAAATTGATGAATGAATGAAAAAACCATCAAAATCGCAAACATTTCTTGAGTGTCTGTAAATACCTAGTAATGAAAGACACTACACCTTATACTTAATGAGGACATTCACAAAGAAGGGATACAGTCATTCATCCATTCAAAAAATTTTATCAAGCATCTCTTAAGCACCTGACACTAAAAGCTAAAATTGTAAATAAGCCAGGCTCCTGCTCTCATGCAGTTTACTGTTTAGGGGAGGAGCCAGGTCTTGATAAGTAGATATCTACACACCTGTAAACCAGCTAAAATAATATGTATGCATGTGTATGTTTTTACATATATTTATATGCAATATACACATATACATATATAACCTTGTATCTCAGCAATGTCATATTTAAGCTGTTACATAGTATTTGGCCCACAAAGTCTTTGTAATTCCACTGATTGTTTTAAAGCCCCTGCTCTTTCCAGACAGACCCTGAATCCATGGCTCCACTGTAAGCACCCACACCCTGACTCCCCCCTTTTCCTCGCACAGTGTGTTCAGCACACAGGGCTAAATGGCATGAGAACAGAAACTTCTCCCAGCATCCAGCGCTGTGTTTGATCCAGTGCACAAACATCCATTCCCTCCACCATTTCAACTACTGCCTTCTTGTTTTCTGAGAACAAATTCAGAAAAGTATAAGTAACATTACAACAAAAAAATCTACTATCCAGGACTAATGACTGCCGGCATTTTTTTTCAAATATTTGTCTTTTTTTAATTAGATGAAGTTTAAGAACAATTTTTTAACTTGTTGAAAGACTGACGAGCCAGTTAAGCCCTACAGCACTCAGCATTTTCAGACTGTGTCTAGGAATCTCTTAGATTCCTCCGAGGAGCTCCAGGGGCCCCAGGAAGAAGTATAGGAGAAAGGGGAGGCTGGGAGGCCAGGGTTTGATGGCCCCCCTGCTTTACACTCAGTGTCTCCCAGGCTGTTTGATAGATTTTATTAGGAAACAAGGCTTCAGTGAACTGAGGGAAGCTTTACATATAAGGAAGGCAATGAGGGTAGACTGATAGGAATTAATTCTGGGTGAACGGGGGAGGGGAGGGGAGCAAATTAGCTGTTAGATTTTTATTGTTTACAACATAAGCTTAATGAGGTGTGAACATTTTCTCTCAGAGGCCAACTCAGGATCTCCACAAACATTCGCTTATTTCTGCAAACAGACAAATTGCATTTTATCACATTGGACAAATCAACCCGAGGGATCTATCTACAAGGTAGGAGAGGCACCACTGGCTCACTCACTTCCAAGTTAACCATTTTAAATAGGAATTACTTCCTGAAGACACATCAGTAGTAGAGAGCCATATTCAAGTTTCTTAATAATGTCCCGATTCCAGCATCTCTAAATCTAATGGCTCTTCTGCACGCTGCAAGAGTGGTAGAAAGAATCATGTGGTCTCTGCTGGTACAATATGGAGAGGCCCTGGCGCCTGGCAGATCCCCTAGAGGTCTGACAGCATTCCCTTTCTCCTGCCTGAGACTTGGTTTAACTACTCTGACAAAAATGCTAAGAGCAGAAGTATAATCTTGATTTCCTCGCTGGGATGGCCGAGGCAGGCGTTGCATTGGGAAATAACTAAGCTGGCATTCCTACTTTACATTCTGTTCTGGGAATCAGAAAAATATGAGATACTTTTTGGAATTCATTAGAAATCTACCACTAGAGAAAAGAAAGGCAGGTAAAAGCCAGATAATAATTTAAAACCACAGCAATACTCTTTCTTCTGGAAGAATGAACATTACAGACACTCTCTTTTTTCTTTTTTTTTTTTAACATGGGCAGGCACTGGGAATCGAACCCGGGTCCTCGGGCATGGCAGGCAAGAATTCTTGCCTGCTGAGCCACCGTGGCCCGCCCCATTACAGACACTCTTCACAGTATGGACCAAAGGCATTTCTCAGAATTGGTGAGGTGTCCACACTTTGGCCACGGTGGCCTTCTCTGCCACAGCCCTATAAGAAATATGGTGCTTCGGCCTGTACTTGGTAGAGATGGCCAGCAGATGGCAGTAGAGAGCAACCACATATTAAGACCGAAAAACCTCTAAGGCTAAGACCAAATTTTTACAGCCTTCTGCCCTTGTCTTATTTTCACACTAGATAGGGGAAGTTCAACAACATCTTTCTAATCGTCTTTGTTATAGTCCCAAAACCTTGGCAAGGGGAAGTCTAGTCCATAAATATGAAACAAACCTCATAAAAGGACACTGTTTATTTTGTTAGTTCACTGAAAGGTTAAAAACACAGCCTGCCTTTACATCCCAGCTGCACCCCCTCTGAGCTATCTGACATGAAGCTATTTCACTTTTCAAATCTTCGTTTCCCCGTCTGTAAAGCAGAGATAATATCAGTGCTCACACTTCATGGCACTGCTAGGAAGATTCAGCGCAATAATGTATTCAAACACTTCACCCAGTGTCTGGCATGCAGATTTTGTGCTTTTCTGGGGTCTTTCTTTTCTAGGTTTACATCTCAATGAAGAGCAACCTGCTGTAGCTGTGGTCAGATTATAGCTGACGCCAGTACCAGTCAGCTCCAGGATCTATGCAGAAGTGGTGCTGTATGCCTTCCCTTGAGTAACAACTTTGTGTTTGTTTGATTGTTATGATAATTTTAATGTGCTAACACCACAAACTCTTAGAAGGAAAGTCTATGGCCCCACATACAAAGAGAGAACAAGCTATTTTGGCACTAGAATGGCCTTTTTCTCAAATATTCTCTAGGTCATAGAATAAAAACAGTATCTTTCAAAGGAGAAAAAGAATTTGAATACATTTATCGAAAGGAATTCATAATAATTTGGCCATAAGTAGGCCTAAAAGTGTTTGTAACTTTTAAACCCAGAAATTCCACTTCCAGAAGTTTATTCTAGGAAAATAATTTGAAATATTAAAGAATACATTATGCAGGAGTATTGCTCAAAATAGCAAAACCTAAATGTCTTATGATAGTGTAACTGAGAAGTCAGGATTTAGGGATGATTATGATTACTAAATCATTATGTAGATATTCCCCTTTGCTTTCTGGTATATTAGAGCAGGTAGAGGGAAATACCTGAAATCTATGCACTATAATCCAGCTGCTTTGATCTCTGATAATGATTTACTGCCTTTATTTTGAGACTTTGTGATTGTAAAAACCTTGTGACTCTCACTTGTACTCCTTTTATCTGGTTTTTCAAACTGAGAGTCTTATGATCACTAAAGTCAGCCCCTAACGAGTATTGATGAGGGGCCTTAGTCAAACCAGACTAACACACCCCAATTCCAAAGTTAGATATGCAATCATTTAAACTTCAACCTATAAGTTACCTATACCTCATTATAATGCTAAAAATCAGGCCCATCATCATATTAAGGTCACCATTTTCTTACATATGACTAAGCATGTAATCAGTCGGCGCATGCTCAATGATTAGATCACCCCTAATTATATCATGTGGGTGACACTGAGCTCATTATCCTAAAAAAACTGTCCATCTTTTGATGCTATAAAACTATCAGAATTACTGCAGTTCAGGGAGAGAGATTTTTGGGCTGATAGGCCATCTGATCTCCTGCTTTACACCAAGCAATAAACTTTCTCTCTTTGAAACTCCAGTGTCTCAGGAGTTGGTCATGTGAGAAAATTGGGCAGAGAACCTACTGCTTTTGATCAGTATCAATAGGAGAACTTTTGCTCATGTTACAACAAGGCCATTAAAATCATGGTTATAAATGTCAAAATAATGTGGGAAAATGCTTATATTGTGCTAAAAACAAAAACAGGATAAAATTGTTTGTACAGCTTAATCTCGGTTGGTATTTTCTTAATCAAGAAAATACACCAACATCTTAAAGATTACTGACTCCAAACTGACCAAAAAACCCACTTCAGAAACATGTGAAATAAATATATTTATTTATCTTGTGGGGATTAATAAATTACTAATTTATTCAATGCTGTTAATGAATTCATAGGAGCTTTTTACTGCACTTTCAGAACTGTCAGTTTGCAGACAGTTCTTGGTACATATATACCATGTGCACATCCTTCCAAGTAATGACACCTGGTTCCCAAGCAGGAACTTGCATGAGTCCTGTTCTCCCTTTCCTGACCCTCCACATCTACTTCCTAACATTTTCCACCTTGAGCCAGGGCTGCCTCACCCAGTAGGCAGAGCAAGTTCTCTGCCAAGAGCCCACAATACTCTTAAGGGGCCATGAAAATATTCTCATTTATTCTAAAATCAGAATTAAAAAAAAAAACTCCTAGGTTGTAGAAAAAGTTTTAACATATAATATTAATATATTCATCATCATACCATTGCTGTTGTGAAATATATATTTTTAATACTGTTTTATGGAAAAAGGGGCCCACAAAGGCAAAAGTGCCTAAGGTCTTCGAAAGTCCTATGTGGCCCTACTGGAACCATTTTTCTCCATTCACATTCCTACTGTCTTACCTTGTGCCCTCAGAGTTTGTCCTGTGGGTTATTGTACCAGCCTTCTAATTGTTCTCCTGTCCTTGGCCTTGTGAGTACGTCTCCCACATTGCTTCAGAAATTTCCCCTAGTGCCTATATGAAAAAGGTGACACTCTTTAACAAGCCCTTTAAGAAGACTCGCTACAAACTGACCCCTGACCTATATGTGGTCACAACTCTGCCCACTTGAAATCTTGACTCCAACCACACCAACAGGTTGCAGCTTTCCAAATGGGGGTCCTAGTCCCCATCTCTGTGTATGTGTTCACTCTGCTGCCTCTACCTGGAACATTCTTTCCCACCCTGCCCACTTAAAAATATTGTGAATCTTTCAAGAGACAAGTCAGGCTTCAGCTCCTGTTGCCCTCCTACCCCAAGCACTAATAACTATGCTTTGGGGCTCCCACTGTCCTCCAAACAGCCTAAACTCTTTTCGCACTTAAGTAAATATATCTCAGTTTGGATTCTTCCAGAAGCAGACCTTGAGATAATGATTCATTTCAGAGGCCATTCCAGAAAGTACCACAGAGAAGTAGAGAAGGGAGACAGGGAAAGGAAGCAAGCCCTTAAGTGCCATTATTGAGTAGGTGACTGCTGTGGGCAAATCAGGCTTTGGTCTTGCTCTGGGAAACAGTTTAGAACATCCTCAGAGTTACACCTGTGAAGAAGAGAAACTGAGATGTTTATCCTCCAAGCCTCCTTTCCATCCCTGGCTGAAGACGGCTGTCAGGGCATTCACTCCCTGGCACTTCTGGTTTGCCTGCACAGGTCGAGAGACTGCCACCAGTTGAGGGTTGGGAGCCTTGCTTATGCATTGCTGTGCCCCAGAGCTTAGCATGGTGCTCAGCACACGGGAGACCCTCACTAATTTGTGATGAACAGATAAGTAAATGACTTGGGAAGAGACCAAAAATGTCCTAGAAGAAATACAAAGCATTTTGTATCAGTGTGTGGCCTCAAAAAACGGTCAGCAGTCCTAGTAGAAAGCTGTAGAAGTGGGATCAATACACAATGTCAAGAACTCTGCACGAGGAGTCAAAAGTGCCAGGTTTCAACCTTACTTTGCCAAAGAAATCTGTCCTTTCCACATCACAAGGTGGTTTTGTCATAAATGAGGCAATGGGTGAGCAAGCACTTCATAAACCATGAAGAAATCTGATACTATAAAGTACTATCAAATATTCAAATAGTTGAGACCCATCAATCAGCCAGTTGCCAAGGCAGGGCCCCTATACCAGCTTTTCCACTTGGCCACTTGCTGGGGACGGCTGCAGAGAAGACGGGTGAAGCAGGGAAGACTGCGGCAGGGAGGCGGTGGCACTAGACAGTGTTCTCAGACCTGGTGCTCCAAGGCCTGACGTGTAGTAAAGGGCCAAGAGCAGCCCTTCCCTAGTCTCACTGTGCACTGGAGTCAATAAAGAACATGCTGAAAAAGCAGATGCCTGAACTCCACTCAGAGATTCCCTCTCAACTGGTCTGGAATGGGCTGGGCATAGTTATTTTCAGCTCCCTCAGGGACATGTGTGTGAACCTGGAACTGAGAACCACTGCCTAGAAGCTGTCAAGCTAGTGTGGTTTCAGACTTAAGTTACCTCAAAAATTAATATTATCAGCAGCATCACCAGGTGATGCTTATGCAGTGGTCCCTTGGCTGCATGTTGGAAAACTTCCTCACAGACGAGAAAGGCTAAAACTTGACCTTAGGGACAGAACAAAAAAGAAAATGCGAACTTGAGAAGGTGACTCTGATTCAAGCAAGTAAGCCATGTGTGGTGGTGTAGAGCTGCATGTACCCCAGAAAAAAACATACTTAAATTTAATCCATACCTGCAAGTGTGGACCTTCTGATCATTGAAGTAAGACCTTCAGTTAAGGTGTGTCCCACCTCACATAGGAAGGTCTTAATCCTATTACTGGAGTGCTTTATGAGTGGAATGAAATTCTGACACAGGGAGAAGAAGCAAGAAGCTGAAATTCAATGAAGCCCAGAAGAGAAAGGAGAGGCCTGGAGGGGCTACCATGTGCACTATCATGTGACAGAGGAGCCCAGGACCAAGGATCACTGTCAGTCAGCCCCAGAATGCCAGTCTGCAGGGGCAGGGCAGGGAAGCACTGTCTTGATGATGCCTAAATTTGGACTTTCTTCTAGCCTCAAAAATTCCAAGTTGCAACTTCATTTTATGTGTCCTTTCCAGATCACAAGGTTGTTTTGTGATAAATGAGCTAATAAATTTCCATTGCTTAAGCTGAACTACTGCATGGTATTTGCTTGAGCAGCATGTAAGTGGTCAGTAATGGTCCTCACCAACTTTGACCAGATGCTTCACCCACATGTCCTAGGATGATCATGACAGTTTGGAAGGGAGGCACTCTCTTCATTCCCTAAGACAGCACAGGGTATAGAGGGTACTAGAAAAGGTCTGTTGAGCACATGAAGAAATGAAGGCACGGGAAGGTTATGTTACCTGCCCAATTCAGGCTGTTCAAGTCTGGAGCATACAGTTTTCCCATAAAGATATTTCTTATCTCTGTGAACTTGGGCCCTGGTACAAGAGACTAAACAAGACAAGGTGGAAGCTGTTTCCAGTAACAGCCTGGCCTCATTACAGATGTAGTACTAAGGAATGTGTGATAGGAGTGTGGAAGGCAAAAAGGTAACAAGAAAAGAGAGGAAAAGATTTCACTCAGATGAAGAGAGCGCATGTTGGCGGGAAGGTGGGGGCTCTTTGACCTCCCCATCAGGAGGAAAAGGCTGAGGCCACTTAGGGAAGCTGGGTTGCACCCAGGGGCTCCTGATCTTGTCTGCAGTTCTGGTACCCTAGATGTGATGCTGAAGGCAGAGCTTTGGACCTGAAGGAAACAAGAGGGAAGGAAGTCACGCATCTCCCCAGGGCTTCATGAGCACAGATAACTGGAGCAAAGGACCAGCCTCATGATTTACAGGGCCCAGTACAAAATCAGTGTGGGACCCCTTGTTCAAAAATTAAGAGGTAGACAGAGGTGGCTGAAAGATGTGCTGACTGAGTAGACTGGCAAACAATGGTGTAAACATATGATTGAACATGTTGCTTCTACAAAAAGGAATGAAATTGTGAGGCATGCAGTGATATGAGTGAACCTGTGGGACATTAGGCTTCATTTGAGCAATGGCTTGAAGGAGGGGAGGAAAGTGGTCCTGGAGACCACTGGGAGAACACTGTAGACAGAGGGTATGCCCCTGAGTGCATATCTGGAAGGGGGCAGGTGGCCTGGCCTAGGAGGAGCAGCGGCATGGCTCAAAGGAGAGGAAGTCTAAGGGGAGCAGCCTGCTTGGCCATCGTAATGACCTGGACTGCTCGCAGAGTCCTAGAGGAGGAAGGAATCATGGATCTGTCTCAAGTAAATTTCCAACACTCCTTCTACTGCTGTGCTAAGGACAAGGGTAGAAGCAGGAGTCAAGTTAGGAAGTGACTGAGGTAACCCATGCAGAGGCAGTGGAGAGGGCGAGCGTCTAAGCAGGGGCATCTCACCTCCTGAGGACCCCAACTCAATGCCAAGGGAAGGCAGTTTGATCTGATGCAGGGCGTATCTGGTTTGGAAGGTTATAGGTCTTTGGTTACAGTGATAATCCAATAAGGAGGTTAAAAGAAACACACATACTTCATCTATCCCTATCCGCAGAAGAAAAGCAATCAGTAAAAAGTAACTATGCCTGTATGCCTAAAGCATGTTTTTTAGTACTGCCTATCCAGTTCTCACGCCTGTATCTGACACATAGTTGAAGCCTGATAATAAATATTATTTTTAATATAATATATAAAAACATATATTTTTATTAATAAAAATATATATCCTAAACTGTGTGAATAATTATTGTATTCCTTTAGATATAATCATTTACAACCTAACTGAAAGTGTTTTATCACCATAGGCATAGTTCATTTTGATTGACTTGCTTTAAGAAGTATTTCTGGGCAGGCCATGGTGGCTCAGCAGGTAAGAATGCTCGCCTGCCATGCCCAAGGACCCGGGTTCGGTTTCCGGCGCCTGCCCATGTTAAAAAAAAAAAAAAAGAAGTATTTCTGGTTTTTCTGGTTATCACTAGAAGTCACTATGCTTCATACTTTACCCAGATCATAACTTTGTTTTAAAAATGATCATACTCAAATGCACCATAATTAGGCTTGGTGAGGGCTCCAAGTTACAGAGTTCTTCTCCTCTGTAAGATGACTGAGTTCCACACGTTGACATCCAATGTCTCCCCTAACTTGAAAGTTCCAGAATTTGATATTTAGCAAAAAATGCCCACCATCCCATTTATCCAAAATCCTTGGGGTCTGGTGCATTTGGGAATTAAGAAAATTGTGGATTTTGGACTTTTATATCTCAAACTGGACGTAAAATATGCAGTGGAGTCTGAGGCAGCAAGCACTACTCTGAAATCAAACATATTGATATTCCTACAGTGAAACAAATGATGACAAAGTTCCTCATAACAGTTCAGGTCAGGTTTTGTGGTCAAAATGGTTTAAAAAAAAATCTTTCACTTTTCTGAACTTTATGGCTTTCAGAATTGCAGGTATGAGACTTCGAATGGGTGAATTTGGTTGTAGGTTTCTATCATCATATGTAGTTATCACTAGAGAAAACTTGCCAGACGGCAACAATTTAGCAACTCACAAATGATATCCCAGTCACTGGTGTAAATAAAAGCCTGTGATGCCCCTGGGTGAAAAGTGGTCCTTCGCACTGCATGAAGGCCATTCGCTTTGACTAATAAGCCTTGGGGAGAGCCGTGGTGCCCAGAGAGCCAGATCAGCTCTGGCCCTCCTGATTCCTGTGGATGTGAGCATGACCCATCTCAAACTGGATCACCCCGGTGCTGGTCTGAATCTACTACATACCCCATAAAAGCCATGCCCTTTAATCTTCATTCAATGTTGCTGGGTGTCAGCTTTTTGATTGTTTCTATGGGGATATGACCCACTCAATTGTGGGTGGTAACTTTAGATTAGATGATTTCCATGGAGATGTATCTCTACCCATTCAAGATAGGGTTGCTTACTTGAGCCCTTTAAGAGGGAACCATTTTGGAAAAAGCTCAGAGACCACAGAGCCCACACAGTCAGAGACCTCTGGGGGATGCAGAAGGAAAATGCTCTGGGAAAGCCTTATGAAATAAGGAGACAAAGCTATCAGATGTCACCATGTGCCCTCCCAGCTGAGAGAGAAACTCTGAACTTCATCAGCCCTTTCTCTGGAGTTAAGGTATCTTTCTCTGATGCTTTAATTTGGACATTTTCATTACCTTAGAACTTGCAACTTAATAAATTCCTCTTTTAAAAGCCATCCCATTTCTGGTATATTGCATTCTGGCAGCTTTTACAAACTAAAATAACCTTCAATCTAAAGCAAGATTGATTGTTTTCACTGTGAAGTCAAATGTCTTAATTAGCTTAAACTAGACTACAAAAATGTAAGAGGATTGATTAATAGCATCTCTCTATAATAAAGATACACAACCATTTTTTTCTGAGCTTACTGTGTTCATCTAAAAACTATTTCTCTCTTGATATTTAATAATTAATAGTTATTACAAGATGCAAATGTATGCAAATCTTAAGAAGATTTGCGCAAAGCAACTTGGAAATTGCCTGAACCATTTCATAAACCTTTTAGAAGTCTATGGGCAATAGATGTCTTCACAGGTAGCATATTAAGTCAGTGTAAAAATAAACTCGAATTCCCAAATGCTAGTAAGTAATGGTTTCTTAACCTAAGTCATGGGAATTAAGACATGGCCATGATTAATTCTCTTGTTAAATTTGTTTAAAAACGTTGTTTGAATAAACGAGAAGTCACTATATTTCCATAGAAATGAATTTGAATCATTGTTACACAAATAGTAAAAATATAGAAAACACATTCATTTATATAAAAAATTATTTTCTAGAATAAAACCATCCATACATGTAGCTTCATGTTCAAATTAAGAGCAAGGAAGCTCTACAGTTGTTTTGCCTTAATCTCTTCCTTCAATTATATTTTGTTTCTATTTTGAGGCAAAGAGCCTGAAGGTGAAATAGAAACCCTAGACTTTTTCAGGGGGAGGGCAAAACAAACTTGCCTGAACATCTTCTGTCCACCCTTCCTTCTTTCTTCCATTCTATCTTTTTTTTCCCACTGTCTACTTTTACCTTTGCATACCCCATTCATACTCTCTGTAAACACTCAAGGAATCAAGGGTATAGTACTGGCTAACTGAAGCAGAGGCTAGACCAGAGAAGTATTTATATTTCAATTACTTTTCTTGCCCACCTCACATCCTACATATTTTAATACCCTATTCTTCTACTGGGTCTCCCATCCCCGCTCTACTTGGGACATACTTCCACTTGTCCGAGAGGGTTCCCCACCACAGGTGGCCTGCCATCGGCAGCTGCCATCCGATGGGCAGCTGCCATTGGAGAACACCGCTGAGGGGCCTATTCTGAGACTCTCGCACTCTCTCAGGGCTCTGAGCAGTTCCAAGGGGCTTCTGTACTCAACAGCCTCCTTCCCTATCTCAGTATAAAGACGGCACCA
Organism: Tamandua tetradactyla; assembly: GCF_023851605.1. Lineage (NCBI taxonomy): Eukaryota > Metazoa > Chordata > Mammalia > Pilosa > Myrmecophagidae > Tamandua > Tamandua tetradactyla. The sequence continues at coordinate 27,206,311 of NC_135343.1, read as the reverse complement.
AGGTCTGACTGAGGGTAAGAGAGCATCTCTGAGGGCAATTCGGTTTCATGGAGTCTCGCCACAGAGGCCTTATTGACACAGGCTCCAGAGTTCCCTGGTTTGGGGAGGAGGAGTGGGTGGAATCTGGGGTAGTTACAAATATTTCAACCAGAAGCCTTGCATTCTTTTGACTCTAGACATTTATCTTGCTTTACCAGCAAGGACTGGAATAAATGGCATTTTTCTTGAAGTTTGATGGTACAGATGGACTTCTGCAACAGTGTTGACCAAGTGTGGCTGGCACTGGTGGAGTGGGGGAATGATTTTAGGTGAGACAAATTGCTTTATTTCAATAGATAAGAATTTATTTTAATGTATACTGAAAAAAAAACAGCATATTAAACCTATGATTTCACAGATATTATTACTTAGAATGAAACAAAGTCAAGAAAGGGAGAGATGTATTAATATCAAGTTCCAGCAAAATAAGTAAAGTACTGGCAGTGAGCAGCGATCACAAACACTAAGAAGGTGGCAAGGAAATGGCTGCTACTTGAGCAGTGTATGGGGCTGCATGCTGGGCAGTCCCCTCTCCACTTTCCTAGAAGCTCCTTCCTGACCGCCATTCCTTAACCTTACTATTCTCCCAGCTCCTTTGGGCACAAACTGGAATGTAATCTATCTACATCAACCTTTAAAACCACAATCCATTATACCTCTGAAATATATGTTATTGTCCTATCTAAAACACATGCCAATTCCTTCCCTAATGAAACACAGGCCCTCGTCCTATGAGGAGCAGGCTTGCTTTGGATTTGGCCTGCTCACTGTGCACCACCCATACCTGCTTTCATTTGGTAAGGTAAGGATGTAAGAATCTGTTGAGACTGCTACAAGAGGGAAAGTGCCTCTGGATTCAGGAGTTAATTGGTTCCAGGTTCAGCAATGTGCAATGAACACAATCCTCCCATCATATGGACGCTCATTCAGAAACTGCACCCCAACTCTCCTTTGAGAGCCAGGGTCAAGGACTGAGTATCAGGTAGAAAAATATGCCAGGATAAATATGGCTTTTGCCCTGATTCTTATGCTTTTAAATTTATACCTTTAATACATGATACAAGTTATGGATGAACTGGATGAAGTGACTGCCAAAAAGAAGTCATCATTTCTGGTTGATGCTCTGCAACATCTAGCTGGTCTCTGGTCAATGATCCCATCTAGCAACTAATTAGTCAGTTATCTGAGGATGCTTTGCTTCCAGTTAACCTTGAACGGTACACCTGAGAAGTTTCATGGCTCAAGGTTAAACTTTTATGCCTGCTTTTCCAATGTTTGTTTCATTACTCTCAGGGTTATTTGCTTGCTTATGTTTGTTTTCAGGATAGTTACATTGGCCCACACAGTATGGCAGTGAATTTAAGGACCTTGATCCTCTCCTAATTGATGTACAGATGCTGTACTAACATCAGCATCTACAACTTCATATGCCCACCCCTATGCCTGGCATCCAGAAATGTATCCACACCAGAACCCCGACTTCCCATAAGAAAATAATCCCATCCCCAGATCAGCTGACTAGAGATACATTTTTTTTCACTTTAACAGCTACATGGAGAAACTGGAACATAATATCCGCCTTAATTCCCTGTTGCTCAATGTTTAAGGAACACTCACGTGACAACAATAGTATGCAAGGAGGATATGCAGTCCATGCATTCTTTTCTTGGTCCTATGAAATCTACCCCAAGCCAGCAGAGAGCTCCATGCATGGCTGCAAGATGTGGACAGTGGAAGAACTGCTGTGGTCACATGACCATCAATCCACATTGAGGGCTTCACAACACATGACCCAAGGGGTTACGGATCACTTCAGGTCATTAGAACCTGGGGACACAGGGTCCTCTCTAGGAAGATTGTCAGGAAATTTCTCTCTCATCTCAGCACCAGGATTAATTTCCCTTCACCTGCTTGTAGACGCCATGGCTTGGAACCAAGCGCCCCTCCTTCGCTGGCTCAGGACCCTGGACACCTGTCTGCAATGCACCTGCAGTGAGTGGCAGAACCTCTCACATGCTATAGAGTGCTGACAGCCATTGTGGTTCATCTTATCTTTCCTATTTACATTTTCCACTTTAATTTCTCTAAGCCTCAAATTCTTTATCAGTAAAAAAAAGATACTAGGCCTGCAAGTATATTTAATCCTCAGACAACTCTATGAGTTTGGAGAGTTAAGAAATTTGACCGAGTTCTCAAAGCTATATAAGTCAAAATTTGGATCTGAATTCCAGCCTTTGACTCTGAGCCCATGCTCTTGACTCCTATTATTATGGCAGCTATTACTTTAAAAGCTATTTTTTAAAAATAATTATCCTGGTCTAACTTTTCCTAACCAATTATTCTTTGCTTTTTTAAAATTTTTATTGTAAAATCTTAACAAACATACATTCTCAACATACAAACATTCTATACACATTGTACAATCAATGGCTCACAACATCACCACATAGTTGTGTATTCATCACCATGATCATTTTTTTGAACATTTGCATCACTCCAGAAAAAGAAAAAAGAAAAAAGAAAAAACTCATACATACCATATCCCTTACCCTCATTGACCACTAGTATTTCAATCTACTCAGTGTACTTTAACCTTTGTTCCCCCTAGTATTTGTTTACTTTTCATCCATTTTTTTACTAATCTGCCCATGCCCTAGATAAAAGGAGCATCAGACACAGGCTAACCATTTATTCTTACCACATTTTTAATCTTGTATTCAATACATTTATATGAACTGCCTTAAATGCTTTATGGCATAATGTAGGTTACAAAGAAAACAATATAAATACAGACCATTGCATTATACTTCACACTCTTGGAGTTATAAGTATTAATACATTTATTACCTTTATATCCTTGTTCTGTCTCCCTGAGATCAATTTTGGTTATTGGTTTGAAATCAGTGTCCCATAATCGTATACACCCATCTCGCCCACCAGTGGCAAAGCCTTCTTCACAGGCATACATGCTAAAAATTCCAGCCTGTTGATTACAAGCAGATAATATTCAATGCTGCAATCATTCAAAGTAGTCATTATAGTTGAGTTTTGATGATTAAAAAACAAAACAAAGCAAAACAAAACCTCATTTGCTACTGAAATCCTGGCAATAGGCCAAGTAGCCAATTATCATATCCTTCATCTACACTAGATTAAAAAAATCTTAACCTCCAAAAAAACTAATTCAAGTGCTCCTTTACAAAGACTAAATTGATGGCAGATTGTAAAAAAAAAAAAAAAAAAATCATTCAGGAATACATTGGTTAAAGCAGATATGGAATTGTAAATTCCTTTAAATGACACCTGACCCTAACAAGGAAAATTAAAACAACAGTGGTGCTTCACACACCTGCTGCCCAAGATAATAAGTAAAGACAAATGGGCTTGAAATACATCCCAATGAGCGCAAGGGGCATCACCTGAATTTAACTGAAAGTGTAAACTGAATTTGTGTTGGCTTGTTAGACAAATCAAAGATGCTCAAAACATCTGAAATAATTTCATAATTTAAAGATGCTCTTCTACAAGCAAATATTTTCTTTGCTCAAAATTGCTAGAAGAGTGGAATGCTGATGAAAGATCCAGTGTAAAACAAAATTAGGTTACTAAGGCAGCTGTTTTTATGAATGTGTACAAACCTAAGTTGTTAGTTGTTTTAAGAGCTACTTCATGATTAGCAAAGCCAAGAAAATTGGTCTTCAACAAAGAAGGCAGTGAAAATTCTAAGCCTCATAGCTCTTTTACTAGGTGTTGTTCAACTTTTCTTCACATTGAGAGTAATAGGAAATGAGCTTGGAGGCAATAAGCTAAAGGTTTGTCAAGTTTCCAATAAGGTTTTATCGAACTTCTATTTATTGTAATAGGTTTTACCTTTTCTTTCTTCTCCCCATTCTTCTCTGGGCATTTCCATATTACCATCTGTAGGTATAACCATGTAACTATTTTCACATATGTCAAAAGAGAGCAGAGTGGTAAGAAGAAAAGTTTTCTCTTGTTCTATAAGAGCAGACTATCAAAAGAGAGAACATAACCATGGATTTGCACTTGTGTTTTCAGAGCATATGACACATTCTGACATGGAGGTGACACCTTGAGGAAATGTCACCTTGCCAACAAGTGCAAAGATGAGAACAGATTAAACCCTTCCTATTCAAACTGGTCCATGGGCCTGCCACAGCACCACTGGGCCAGACCTTCTGAGTCAGAATCTGCATTTTAACAAGATCCCCAGGAGATTTATAGCCTCATTCAAGTTTAAGAAGTGCTGACCTAGAAGATGGAACTGATGATGAAAGAGTTCTAGTCTTCTGTCAAGCTAAAACAATACTAATTTAGCTAATCAATATAGTGAATGCTAATTAAGTTGTTATGCTTTTGAAATACTTTTTTTTCTTTAGGTAAACAATAATTGGGGAAATATTTTTGAGTTGTTTAGGGAGCATTCAACAATCCTCTGAACCTAAAGCATCAGGGAAAAAAAATATGGGTATTTGTAAACTTCATTTAATAAGTCACCCCCAAATTTCCACATCATAGTACTTACACTGTGGGCTCCTTGAACAGTGCGGACTAAATTGAGCCCTTTCCAGACATAGATATCGCCATTTAAAGCACCAGAGTAGGTGATGTCTTCTTTGGCACATGCAAGGCAAAGGATGGTCTGAAGATCCCCTGTTTTGCCAAATATTCCTCTCTTTGCAGTCAGGGCATTTCCACATAGTGTCCAAAACTAGAAAGTAAATGATATAAAAAAATACATGCATCACAAAACTAAGAATTCTGATACATGCTATTGGTATTATTTGCTTATGTTTTAGTACATTTTATGTATTACAGATTACTATATCTGAATTAAGTACAAACAATTTAACTCGTTTCACTGTGACAGAAAACCACAAAACATTTTAGCCAACTACATGCAGCCTGATAAAACCTACAAGATACTTTTAATCTTTAAAGTTTCAGAATTTTCAAACTTTGCTAATGTGTTCCATGGTGACACAAAGTGCCAGTGTTCTCAGAGTTGGAATAAAGTAGGCAAATAATCACACTTTTGTTTGATTAATTTTTGTCAGATTATAAAACTAGTATAGGCTCACTACAGAAAAGTCTAAAAATACAGAAAAGCATAAAGAGGAAAACTGAAATTATCCATAGCCCACTGTTAACACGTTGATGTATCTTCTAGAAAGTTTTAATGTGCATATAATTGGAAATAATTCTAACTAAGAAAGTTAGAAACCTTTGCTGTAGAAATGTGCGCAAGAGATATGTTTCTAAAAATGGGTTATAGTTCCACAGAGTCAGATACAGATAGGTTTTGCAGGGTTAGTTGCAAAATTTATCCTGTGGAAGACCATTTCCGTAAAGCCCAAACCACTTTACAGACAGCAGCAGGGAGACTCCAAAGGAGTGTAGAACTAAAATATTTTTTGCTTTGATACAGCTTTTGTAAATATATGAACTCGAATAACCTGTCATCTACGTAGCTCTCTCAGTTTATAAAGGCTCTTCACATGTTAAGAGTTTAGTGAGGATCAAACAATTTAATAGGCAAAGGAAGATATTATGCCCGTTTGGGAGTATGGGAAAGTGGGCATGAGTGGCTGGCCCAAGGTAAGGTTTTGATGGGGTTATATAATAGAGAATCTTGATCTTTGCCTTGAGAACTTGAAATTTAATGGAGAAGAAACACAAAACAAAAAAGAGACTATTTTAAGACCACATATTCAGACTACAAATAAGTAGACAGGAATTTCAACGGCAGCGAACCATACTGAATTAATTGGAATGAACACATGTAGGACTCGGATTAGTGGTGAGAGAAACTGCACCTGGATTCAGGAGAGCAGGATTCATCAAATTCAGGTTGCAGGATTGTGTGGGAAGAAATTAACGATAACCCTAGCATTTTGTGCCCGAGGAAAAAGAAAACTGTGGCCCTCTCAGAATAGCTAGGTATTTAAAGAAGCAGTGGGATGGGTAGAGGAATGCTGGGGCTCAGGCAGCAGTGAGGGAGCAGCAGGGACTGCTGTGCAGGGCTGAGAGGCACGTGGGCAACCACATGTGGGTCTTTCTCTTATAAAGGAGGGAGGTGCCAACTCTGCAGACTTGTTTCTTTGGGTATTATTATTTTTATGAGGATAAAAAGATCTGGGGGAAAGCCAGATACAATCTTTGAATGAACCTGAATGTAAACAACTCCTGATTGTACAAATGTGCCAGAGAACTTGCTGTTAAGCAGATGTTTTTCTTTCCCACTTTCTCGCTCCATGCATGAAGATTAAAAGGCAGGTAATTATTTGGTCCTTTAAGTTGGGTATGCATCTATGACCTGAGTTATTTAAACACTTCTACATGGACAACCAAAACAAATAAAGAGAGCATTATTCTCAGACCTCATCAACGTAAAGGTTTTCTGACAAAATCACCCAGTTAGATGGTATAATGCCCACATGAAATGTTCCAAATAGTGAAATGACTCTCACAAAAGATATATGCAGACACAATACCAGGATAGTGATGAGGTTTTCTGTGGAAAACATCAAATCTCTAAAATATTTATCTTCTTGAGAACCACTTCCTCTTTGGAAAACAGTGGCTGTGTTGGATAGCAAGGCATCACTAAATCCATACCAAGTGAAGGGATTTTATCTTCTCCAATCTCGACTTGCAGATTGTAATACAAATTTTGTTGGAACTGGCAGGTTGATCTGACCCTAGGTAACCCTCGAGCTCCCTTCTGTCTCTGATTGGAGACTGGGGAAGGCTCAACAATATCCATAAAACCGCGTGCTCATTTGCTGTAAAACCAACCAAGCAGACAATGTTCACCTGTTACTGTTTTTCAAGTATTTGTTTCAGATCACTGTAACTCGCCAAACCCTGGAGACTTGCAAAACCAGCTACAAAACCTTTACCTAACAATACTTTCTTGGTGTGCAAAGATTTTGCATGCAACATGTGGCTGGCCTCATTCATATATTAGAGCAGGTTTTGAAAAGAAAAGGTGGGGGTACTGGAATTGGATATAGAAGATAGAGAGTGAAGAATATGTTGACAACTGCTGAAAACTGTTGTGGATTTTTTTCCCAAAGTAAAGCGTGGTAGCCCCTTCCATTTTAGGTGAAAATGCTTGTTTTTTTTGCTTAGGGAAAAAATGTGTAAGTCTGTTAAACTATAGTTCTGTGTAGTAGGATAATCAGTTCTTAATATTTTCAGGTGAAGTGCCAGGATTTTATGTAGTTTTGCTTTTAGAATTAGCTGGTTAAAAGTTATGGTTAAACCAAGGATGGAAAGAAATAGGGATGTATCTGGAGAATTCTTTCAATTAAGCAGATTATCTACTTAGGACTCAATAAATGTGTATTTATTGGACTGGGAGGGGAGTTAAGCCAAGATAAATTACAAAAGAGAGAATTTGTAAGTGGAAACAGCCTAACAGTGGGACCCAAATGCTGAGTTTAAATCTTATTTCCCACTATTTTTGTGATCTTAGGGATGAGGATAGAAATTAACATTGACTGTGCCTTTACTGCTTCCATAAACTGTGTAACATGATCCTCAACAAATTCAAGAGGTAGTGATCCCATATTTTTCTTTTTAGAGAAAGAAATTCAGTCTTAGAGAAAATAACTTGCCCAGAGTCAGGTAGAGGGTAACAGAACCAGACGTCAAAGTCAAATAAATCCTCTAGACTTCAATTTTCTCCATGGGGTATGCGCAGGCAGAAGGATGGCCCCCACAGTCAAGGTCCCAGGTTTATACAGAGCTGCCCAAAATGGAAACCAGGTCTCTACTCATCTTGAGCTCATGTTTCTCTGTTTGTGGCTTAAAGAACAACTGAGCACTTTACCATATCTCGGGCTGATCAGAAACTCATGTTGGCAGATGCATATCTTGATGAATAAAAATTGCTAATGGAATTATTATTTAATGGATATAGTTTATTTAGTGGCCAAAATCTTTAAAAATACATGTCTCCTTGGAAAGCAAATCAGGAAAAGATGTTCTCTGCTGATGGAAATATTGGTGATATTATAACATATCATGGCCAAGGACCTTCCAAGCTCCCTTATCCTGATTCCATGGGTAACCAGTGCCTCCCTATTTACCTCCTGACTGGGCTGCAACCCCTCACCTGGGTTCTGTGCCTCCCCACCCCTTGCTACCAAACTCAGCTACCACTAAAGCTCAGCAGTTCAGCTTTCCTGAAGCTTTTCCATCCCTCTGACCAGTTGGGGTCTCTCCTTTATCCTCAGCGAATTTTGGTATTGCCTCTCTTACAGAATGTTCAGTTTTAATTGCTAAACTTCAAGTTGACAGAAAATAGGATCTGTTTTTGTTTCTTCAAATACTTATTAAACTCAAACCTTTATTAAATTTGATGAGCTTTTTTAGTCTTTCAAGACTAGCATATAAAACATAAGGTAGGTGTATCCAACTTCTGCTGAAGCAAGAAAGCACCTGTATTTCAGCAAACATTTTCTCAGGTTAAAATCTTGTCTTTGCCCAATGAAGACAAAATGTGAAGCCATTAAGCTGTTGGTGGGGCATCTAATACTTTTGAGTAGTAGAACCTATACACAAAAAAATTTTGCCAATATTTTTTATTTTGGAAATAAGATATATTAATAATAAAATAATTTTAAAAAGAAAAATTTAAATCATCAATTTACTTACTACCCGGACATAACTGTTAAACATTTCGTGATATCCTTTCAATTTATTTCCTACACAAAAATATGCATTACTTTTAAAGTTAAAAAAAAAACAAAGCATAATTTCACCTCTCCCAGATGTAGCCACTGTGAACATCCCACTAAAAATACTCTTGAACACTTCCCAATATCACTAAAAATTCATCTAAAACCTAACTTAAAAAGATCACACAGTATTTTTTTCATGTGAATATATCATTTTATTTAACCATCTGGGGGCAATTAAATGGTTTCAGATTTTGTTTAGATTGTTTTTATTTGCTATTGATAAATTATCCAGCAGTGAAGAAGCTCTTTACTCACACCCCTGATCATTTTCTTGGGGTAAATTCCAAGATATGAAATCACTGGACCAAAGGAGATCAATTTCTTTTAGGCTATTGATAGGTATTGCCAAGTTTCTGGATTGAAATGTCATACCCATTCATTTCAAATTCTAGATGAAAATGTCATACCCATTTACTTCAAATTAACATTTGAAAATGCCCATTCATTAAAACTTTGCCGACACTGGGTATATCTTAATTATGTTTTGATAGATTAAAAGAGGTCTGGTTCAGATAAGTCCTGAAATGCAGAGAGTCCAGCCTCTCCAGAACATCAACCAGTTCCCATTCCCCAACCTATATTATTGACAGCCCCTTACAACATGAAAAAGTTAGAATGGGCATAACCCAAACACCCCTAAAGACTGGGAGAAAGATGATGACAGTGGAGTTATACAGAGAAGGTAGGCTGTTGAATCATTATATTGATATTTCTTTTAATTCCCAGTGTCTGGGAGCAGCTAGTAATAAAAACCTAAAATTGTAGAATTGTAACCCATACCAAATTCTGAAACTTGTTCTGCAACTAATTGTAGTGATGTGCTTTGAAATTTATTGCTTTTTTGTATGTATGTGATTTTTCAAAAAAAAAGAAAAGAAAAGTTGATTGTGATGATAAAAAAAGACATCTCAAGGAGCTATATTTAATAAAATTAATTTTTACTGCTTGAAAAAAGATGTTATTTTTAATTTGTTTTCCTTGATTACTGAGATCAAACATTTTTATGCCAATTGACTAGCAATGTTTGTATTTTTATATTGTCTATTTATAATCTTTGCCTATCCTACAGATTTGCTAAAGGACCTTACTTTTCAAGGATCATTCAATAATTCCTATGCTTGCTGCTTCTATTTTTCTAGCTTGTGGTTTACTTCTTAATATACTAATTTTTAATATACATTAATACTATATATTATTATAAATAATATTAATATATATTAATATCATATGTATTATATATATAAAAATATAAGAAACTGTTCTAAGTTGCCACACTTACTAAGGTCTGTTTCTCAGCTTTCCTTCTATTTTTAGAATATTGATTTATTTATCCTTATCCCAGTCTAATACCATTTTAATTACTGTAATACACTCTTATCTACGTACTTAAATTACTTTATCTACAACTTCATGGACATAGAATCCTGGACTGTATCCCAAGGTCCATGAGAAATTTTTGTGTTACCAGAGTAGTTTTAATTCTGTCACCTGCATAACAAAATAAAAAGAAGCAAATGTCTGCTTAGGTCAGAGACAGTTCCTGAACTACTAATAGCCTCAGGCTGTGTAATCTAGAGGAAGACCGGAGTGTTTAAAAACCTATGGCACGGGTGAACCATGGTGGCTCAGCAGGCAGAGTTCTCACCTGCCATGCCAGAGACCCAGGTTTGATTCCCAGTGTCCACCCATATAAAAAAGAAAAAAACAACAAAACCAATGGCTCAAGTTGGCTTGTACTATGTATCTCTCTATTTCCATGTTGAATAAAAGCTTTACTTTGAGAGAACATAACATGTCAAAAAAAGTTTTGACATGCAATATAAATATAAATATTCCTCAAAGTAAAAAACAGTCATAAAATTTTATAAATCAAAACCATTTCAAAACACGTTATCTTAGAAGTATTATGAGTCTTCAGTTTAGTATTTAATAAACATAACAATTCCTTTTCAGCTGCCTGCTGAGCACATTATGATTGTGGTTACTTTGCATTTCTGAAAGGCAGCTCATCATCTGACCTCAGCTTCAGGGTAAGAGGAAAGGAAAAGAGGGTTCTAAATTTAAGGATAAAAAAAAAAAGTAGTCTCTCAACACCAAATTATCTATATAAAGACCTAAAATTCTTTTTACACAAGGTACCAAAAAGAAAAAGGAAAAGAAAAAAAAGAGTAACTTTACCTTTATATGTTTTACTCCACAGCTAACCACTCTATTTGGCTGATATGGATCCCAGGAAATATCAAAAATCTGTTAAAAAAAAAAAAAAGTTGCTATGATGGTCATTTATGTTTGTTTTTGTTTGTTTTGCCTTTTTGCAGGCACCATCCAATTACAAAGATTCTATTTTAACACGTTGAACACAATAGTAGCTGCACAGTAGGTAAGATGGAGGCTTTGCTATCTCTCAGCATGGCAAGCAAATTCACTGCCCTCTCCCTCTCTACGTGGGACACGACGCCCAGGGGTATAAACCTTCCTGGCAACGTGGGACAGAAATACTAGAATGAGCTGGGAATCAGAATGAAGGGATTGAGAAAACCTTCTCGACCAAAAGGGGGAAGAGAGAAATGAGACAAAATAAAGTGTCAGTGGCTGAGAGATTTCAAACAGAGTCAAGAGGTTATCCTAGAGGTTATTCTTAAGCTTTATATAGATATTCCCTTTTTAGTTTAAGGTGTATAAGAGAGGCTAGAGGGAAGTGCCTGAAACTGTAGAGCTGTGTCCAGTAGCCACATTTCTTGAAGATGATTGTATAATGACATAGCTTTCACAATGTGACTGTGTGATTGTGAAAACCTTGTTCTGATGCTCCTTTTTTCTACAAAATGGACAGATGAGTAAAACACATGGATTAAAAATAAATAATAGGGGAACAAATGTTAAATTGGGTAGAGGGAAATACTAGTGGTTAATGAGAGAGAGGGGTAAGGTGTATGTATGTATTAGTTTTTTCTTTTTTTCTTTTTATTTCTTTTTCTGGAGTGATGTAAGTGTTCTGAGAAATGATCATGGTGATGAATATACAACTACGTGATGATATTGTGAGCCACTGATTGCACACCAAGTATGGAATGTTCATACATTAAGAATGCTTGTGCTGTATGTTGATTGGTTTTATTAATAAAAATTTTAAAAAATTAGTGACTGAAAAAAAAAAGATGGAGGCTTTGGTCCTAGAAATGATTTAGGAACACCTAACTCATGCTTCATTTACTGCCTCATGTCTACTTACTTAGGCCTGAGTAGAGAGGTATCACTAAAAATCTGGTGTCATGTTTTTTTAATTTTGTCCATTTGGGATAAACATTTTGATGATGAAGAATAATTTTTTATAAATATTTTATAGCTCTCCACAATGTAACTAAAAGAACTTTGGTGATACTTTTTTGGTAAAAAATTATAAAATGCTTCATTTTAACTAATAAAATGTTTAATCTTTATTTACAATTCAATATGGCCAACAGATTCTGGTAATCATAGAAGTTTATATACTGAAGCATAAGGCAGGGGCATTTATCTGTCACTAATTTAGCCTACCCAAAACAGTGTCTTAAGCTACTATTTTAAATTTGACCCAAAATACTATTATATTAAATATCTGAAAACATATCTACTAATACTATTTTTCATTCTTTAAGAAAAGCTACCAGGTAGTTTGCAGATAGTTCTCTTTCCATTTTGTAGACAGGGAAGAGAAGACTCTGTCAATCTCCAGAGTCAAAGCACCTTTGGCGATTGTTTAAAATGCCTATTCCCGGACCCACCTGAGGGATTATGATTTACTGAGTTTGGAACTGGGTCCCGGTATCTGCATTTGTAAACACAACCCAGGAGGTCCTGATGCAGGTGATCCATGGACCACATTATGTGAAATGAAAAGATGTAAGGACCAATCATTAGGGCCCGAGTTGAGACCAAAGAAAGGGGCTAGCCACTAACTTCTCATTGTATGGAAAGCAGCAAATATGGACTATCATCAGTGACTGAATCTGGACCACTAACCTGTGGTCAGGTAGAAAGGAATAATTTTGTACCACAGCAAAAATGTGATGAGTCTTTTACCCACAAGAAGATGAGATCAGTCAGAAAGCCAGGTCCAAGTACCAAGTACCAATCAGATGCAAGTACCCATTTTAGCTATGCTACCTCAGGCAAATCTTAGCATCTCTAATCCTAACCTCTTTTTCTCTAAAATGGGTGACACCACCTCAGTTTTGTTATGAGGTCAGTTAAGATAATGTATATGAAATAATTTTGCGGGCTATAAAGCATTCAATATACAAATGTAAGAGATTACATATTTTAGCCACTAAAATAATCTTGAAGCTAATCATTTGACCTTAAGGAGTCAGTATTAATTCATATTGGCATCAGTAATGAAGAACAAAACCATGTGTAATACAGATTGTGGGGTCTGGGAGAAATGTTCTATTAGGAAGTGTATTTCATTAAACACTGTAGGTTCAGCATGCATAGGTAGTTCAGTGGTAGAATGCTGGCCTGCCATGTGGAGAACTGGATTTGATTTCCAGCCCAGGCACCCACACCCAAATTCTGCAACTCTGGAAGTCATCATTGCTATATTCAACAATGGTTAAAGAAAGTGAAAATGAAATCAGGCTTCAATTAAAGATAAGAACAAAGCCTATTTGGTTGGGACTAAGATATATCAAAATACAGGATAAAGGATGATAGTTTTTGTATTTTAGTACTTCATCTACTCTATAAGACCAAAGGTAAAGAGCTGCATTTTGTCCAAAACTTAAATTTTCTGTAGCACACAATCTAACTCAACCTGTATGGATAGTTCATTTAAACAACCCAAACATGTGGATAACAGAATGGGAATAAGGGCTTGTAATTTTAAATAGCTTAATGCAATATCCATATACATTCCAGAGTATGTTGGGCAAATAATTAAAAAGTATTGGCAAAGTTCCTTGAGAGATAGGGGGAAAATGTGGAACTATCAACCTTCCCCACCTGAGGAATTACTGATATTCTCTCAAGCATAAGGGATTCCAAATTTAATAAGCCCTCAATCTTGAGGCTTGCCCTTATGAAATTTATTTCTGTAGCAGAGAAGCTAAGCCTACCTACAACTATGCCTAAGAGTTACTTCCAGAGAACCTTGTTTGTTGCTCAGATATGGCCTCTCTCTAAGCCCAACTCTGCAAGGAAAATTGCGGAGTACCCCTGTATGTGGGACTTAACATCCAAGGGAGAATCTCCCTGGCAACATGGGACATGACTCCCAGAGATAAACCTGGCTCTGATTCTGTGGGATCGACAACACCCTCTCAACCAAAAGGCAAAAGAAAAAAAAAGTAACAAAATAAGTTATCAGTGACTAAGAGAGCTCAAATAGAATTAGAGGCTATCTGGAGATTGTTCTTACACAAGCTTCAGCCAGATATTGCTAATTACCGTGGTTTGCCAACCCCCAACCAACATGACTCCTGTTAACCCTTAAGAACACCCAGGGCTCTGAGATTCTACAAAATTTGTATGCACTAAGTTCACTTTTCAGAAACCTAAAACCTTCAGATGGTTTCTAGGCCAAATAAGTCCTGAAACCCAGAGGTGGCAGTCTCTCCAAGAACATCAACTAGTTCCATCTTTCTATTCCATATTGTCAACACCCCTTTTCAACATGAAAAAAGGTTAGGATGGGCATAAACCAAATGTCCCTAAAGATTGTGAGAAGAATCAAAGAAGGAGGAGGAGGAGTTATAACAGATAAGTTAGGATTTAACAAATGAGTATTTATTATTTTGATATTTCTTTTTGGTCTCCAGTGTTTGGGAGCAGCTAGAAGGAAAAACCTAAAATTGTGAAACCAGAGTCCAAACAAAACTTTGAAATCTGTTCTATAACTATTCGTTAAAATGTATTTTGAAATTTGTTTTTGTATATATATTTCATAATAAAAAATGTTAAAACAAAAAACAAAAATATTGTAGGCTCTTGAAATTACAGACTTCTCACTAGAGCAGCTTTACATTTTTTATAATGTACTCCTACCTGGAAAATGTACAACAGATTAACAAAGCAATAGGACAAAGTCATTTAAATCAGATTGGTCACATAACATTCAGTAGAATTTAACAGCAACGACAACAAAACACTTTTTATCCAAACTAAGATGATTGCACTAGGCTATTTTTCTAAGCACAGAGATTTTATGGTTGAAAGTGTTCATAATTTTAGTTTTCTACATTTTGCCCAGGTATTAAGCCCTAAATTTTAACATGTATTATACTGATTCAGATTAGACTACATAAAATGATACAGAAATAGGAGTAGGAATTGCAGAATAACTTAGATAAAATATCAGATGTGAGTTAGTTTTCAGTAGACCCAGGTATGGCATCTCAACAATGTATAGTGGGCACTGAGTCCATCCTCTGTGGTCACTGGAAATTGACACAATGATCCATGTTGGCAACTCACACATTGAGCTGCTTACTTTATAGATATGGGATCACCGCATAAGCAGAAAAAATAACATCTAAAACTTAGGCATCACAAATGCTTTCAACCTAAAGAGTTCACTAAGGACTAAGTTAACAGCAGTAAATTAGAATCCCTGGGGATAGAGCCCAAGTGGCAGCAGCGGGAAAATCTCCCTGGGGACTCACTTGCAGGCAGGGCAGGGATGCAGCGGACCACAGAGGAGCAGAGCCTCCTTGAACTCTCAGGTTCTATGGCTGGTCACTTGTGGACTTTCTGAGGACTTAAGAATTTGCCCAAATGTGCAGTGACAACTGTGAGTTCCCTTAAAATCACAATTCATATTAAATGAAACACCATTCATGTAAAAAAAAAAAAAAAAAACCTGTAAACTTTACACTGAGCCAGAAAGTATGAATTTAATGCTGAATTAGGGCCTCATTCTATACGGATTATTTATATTTTGCAGAAATATGAAATAACTAGGAACCAGTGTAAGATAGTCACTCAAATTCACTTTTCTTTTAAACTGAACAAGACAATAAGGCAGTCAAAATATTTCAATTACATAAGACACCAGAGAAATAGATTTCTGACTAGTTATATTCATATGCTTGCTTCATTCCCTACCTTGCCAGCTCTGATCACAAGGAATTACCTTTTCTGATCATGCTGATTTCAGTATGAATAATAAGCAGGCAAAGTTTACACTCAAGGTTCTCAAATACAACAAGGAATCACAAAACTGCCGTTAACATTCATTTGAAATTGAAATGCATACACTAGTAACTACATTTTGTGAACATTATTTTCTAACAACTATTTCCATTTCTAAATGAATGCATCTAAAGTATACATATAATTTCAAACTCGATTCTATTTTAACTTGGTGAAGAAGCTTAATGACAGTATCAAAAATTTGCTCTATGAATAGCAGTAACAGTTCAAATAAATCATCTTCCCACCAAAAGAGATTTTCCAGCATAGTTTGCTATCAATTATGAATAAAAGAAATTGTACACTTTTAAGTTGAAGACTTAGGAAATACCTGTACATGAGAAAATATTTTAAACATTTTTTAAAGTCTGAGAAGCAATATCATAATTCCCGCACTGTTGTGAAGTTTGTGTGGCTTGACACAACAAGGTTGTCTTACCCGGTCAGAATGGCCGGTGGCTGAGGCCAGTAATTTTCCTTTTCTCCAGTCCCAAATGCAGACTGTGTTTTTGGCATCCAATCCCACAGAAGCTAAGCGCTAAGAATAAGAACAACAATTTAATACTGGAAAGTGAGGGGGAGATTTCCTATTATTCATGCCCTCTTGCCTTCTTAAGCAAATACTTATTGATTACATACTATGTGCCAGGCAATTAATTTCCTTTGAACAAAGCAATTTCTCAAAATCTGTATTACATCCTAAATTAAAGTAATCACAATAGATGACCCCATTAGCACACGCTGAAATTTCAAAAATCCTAAAAGCTACAGGTCATTCATGTGCAGGTCATCCTTCCTACACGTAAGAAAGGAAGCACCAAATCCCATGAAGCTACTGATAAAATCAAATGGAACTCACAGGAACAAACCTGAAGTCAGGGTTTAAAGTTTTTAACTAAAACTTATTAAATTTAAAATCTTCAGACATAAAAGGTGATATGCTGTATGATTTCATTTGTATGAAATAGAATATGCAAATTCACAGAGGCAGTAAGTAGATTACAATTTACCAGGGGTCGGGTGAGAGGGATTGAGGAGTTAATGCTTAATGGATACAGAGTTTCTCTTTGGGGTGACAGAAAAGTTTTGGTAATAGATGGTGGTGATGGTAGTACAACATTGCAAATGTAATTAATACTTCTGAACTGTGTACTTGAAAGTGGTTAAAATGGGAAATTTTGTGTTGTTTATGCCATCACAATAACAATTTTTAAATAAATAGGAAAATGTATTTAAAAAATAAATAAATAAATAAATTTAAAATCTTAATGTGAGGGTGGGCCACAGTGGCTCAACAGGCAGAGTTCTTGCCTGCCATGCCAGAGGACCCAGGTTCGATTCCCGGTGCCTGACCATGTTAAAAAAAAAATCTTAATGTGAGATTTAAGAGAGTTCAGAAGTCTATAGTCAAAAAGCCTTAACAAACTACTAAAATGAAAGGGTTTGACAAACATTAGAAAAGAAATCACATAAATGAACATCATTTACTTTTTTTTAAGAAAAGAAAACTTTAAAAATTTTTCTATAATTTCACAAACATTTAAAATAACTAAGGAAGGATATATATAATTTTAGTAAAACAAATCCAGTACTTATTCCCAGCCTAAAAGTCTCTGGGTTCAGATCAGAACTTATCCTCAAAGGGAAAAAAATTCAACACATACAGGTATATACAAAATTAAAAGGGTTAAAAAATATTAGGAACTCCAAAATCAGAACTGTATAATAGAGTGCTGAACTGGGGTGAGGAGATTTGGCTTCTCTTTTGACTTTGTGAGTAGTCAGGCATGAAACTCTGGGAAAATTAATCCCCTTAAAGATCAGTTTTCTTATCTGTAAAAAGGATCTAAAAACATCTTTTCTGTCTACCTTATGGTATTGCTGTGTGCATCAAGTGAAGTAATCTAAATTAAAGTGTTCTGAAAATATAGTAAAACACAAGTATAAGAGTATCTGAATTTATGTATCTCACCAAATAAGTTTCAGTGAGTGACTATGCATACATGCATGCACTGTATATGGAATGACAGTAGCCATATGTGGTTAAACATATACATTTGCTTGTATGCAGGTATTATTTCAATTTCTTCATTAATGATGACTTCTATTAGGAATATTTAGTACGAGAAATGTCCAGATGGAGATTTAAAAGTGTGCCCTTAAGAAAAGGAGTC
Source organism: Tamandua tetradactyla (assembly GCF_023851605.1). NCBI lineage: Eukaryota > Metazoa > Chordata > Mammalia > Pilosa > Myrmecophagidae > Tamandua > Tamandua tetradactyla. The sequence continues at coordinate 27,188,160 of NC_135343.1, read as the reverse complement.
TTTGCTATAATTTTTAAATAAGAGTTCCAGCAATGGAAAGTATTGCAAGACATGATTGTATTTTCATCTAAAAGTTTTCCCATTTAAAAAAATTTGACGTGGGTAAGTTCCATTCAGTTTATTTTTCCTTGCTTTTTTTTTTTTAATAGATAAAGCAGTTAACATAAACATGGGCACTAAAGGAAAACCTACACTTCTTAATTGAGGAAAAAACAAAAGAAATCTATTTTGTTCATTTGTAGTGGCAGGTCCCATAGCTGCCCAAAATGGATTTCTGTCGCCTTTTGTTTATTATGAGGTGATGGGCCATTTGTCATTTTTTGAATATCACTCAATTTCAGTGAACTCTGCCCAGGGCATAAGGCAGACAGGAAGCAATAGGTATCAATAAGACATAAAATCCATCTTGGCAAACAAAGAGGAAGTTGTTCTTCTCAAGGGACGGTAAAGAACCTGCAGTTCATCCCTACCCTGGCTCTTAAAAATGGAATTTAAAAGAGAAAGCTGGGATTCTGATGCAAAATCACATGCACAAAGAACTGAAAGTTAAAGCTGGATTTCCCTCTACTAAATTACTTCAGGTCAAATATTTTAAGAGAATGTGTGCTAGAACAACAACATCAGCTTAGAGAATGAGCATTTAAGTGCACATATAACCTTACATTTACACTTGTTCATGCATATGCATTCTGACATATTGGCTCAATTTAATCAAGAAGCTGCCAGCCTGAACAAAGGTCATTACCACTTAGACGTGGGCATACAATAGAATGTTATGTGCTGTCCTGACCAAACTGGATGAAATTACAGGGTAGTAAGATAAAAAACATAAATATCAGAGGCTTATATTCACACATGCAGTCAATCTGGTTCTAGCTAGAAAAGCAAACAGTTAATGATCAGTGCTCTCTCAAAACAGCAGAAAACACCAAGTAAATGCTGATTGTTTAAAAAGGAAAAAAAAAAAGAAAGGAAAAAAGAAACAAGGCAACTAAAACCAGTTCAACTACTATAAGTCACTGTATTTCCCAAAAACTACTCAATTCAGTCATACTTCTAGGAATGTTTTCACAAATCTCCCAAGGCACCAATTTACAGAATTAACTTTGAAATGTCCCCCAAATTGGACTGAAGGTGTTAACTCATAGACCTGTGGGGAGGGGGGGAGGAAGAGAGTAGGCAGGGGCGGGGGAGGGGGTACATGCGGGTAAGCCAGGCAGAGCAGGGCAGGGCCAGCACGCTCGCCCTCTGCTTCCCCTCCCTTTCCTGGGACAGATCTTCCTGCCCAAGTGCTGCTGGAGGTCAAAAGAAACAGAAAATTTTCTGGGGGGAACTGGGAAAGCTTCATGAAGACCTCTGGAGTGTTTCTGAAGAATGTTTTCAAAGGGCAGAGAAAAGTGTGTGGGGGGGTACGTCAGATGGGGAGGACAGCAGGAAAGAGGGTGCCTGGGTGCAAGGACCTGAGGGCTGGCGGAGAATGCCCAGCTGCAAAGTGTGGGTGTCATTCAATGGCAGCCCCATGCTTTTTTTTGTTTTTAAAGAGGGCCTTGGCACTTTTGTCAGTTGGTAAAATATATTAGCAAAAAACTGATTGTGGGGAGACCAGTTAAGAAGTTAGGTTAAACTTTTTAAGAAGTTAGGTTAGGTTACTTAAACTAAGTCATGGGACTGGTTTGGAACATAAAGGATGATGGAAAAGAGAATGGGAAGGAGAAGATGAATGTTAGAGTTATTTTAAAGAAAATAATAAACAGGAACTGTGACTGCTTAAATTGGAAAGGGGTAGGGAGATGGAGTTAGAAATGACCTCATGGAAAAGAGTTAAAGAGAATAGTCTCGCACTAGGATTACTTCCCAGAAAACTACAAACTCCAGATGGGTTCCTAGGCCAGACAAGTCCTAAAACCCAGATGGGCCAGCCTCTCCGAAAACATCAACTAGTTCTATCCCCCATCCTATATTATCTACAGCCCCTTCCAATATGAAGAAGTTGGATTGGGAATAGTCCAAATAACCCTAAAGACTGGATAAAAGATCAAAGGAGAAGGAGGAGTTATAACAGAGAAGACAGAATTTAAAAATGAGTATGATTGTTATATCATTATATTGATATTTTAGTCTCCAGTGTCTTGGAGCAGCTAGAAGTAAAAATCGAAAACTGTGGAATTGTTGCTCATACCAAACTCTGGAATATGTTCTATAACTAATTGTTGCATGTGCTTTGAAATTTATTGTTTTGTATATATGTTATTTTTCACAATTAAAAAAGAGAGAGAGAGAAAACAGTCTCAGTGAATTATTAAGAGGTAACATTCTTTTCTGAAAGCAAGAGGTATCAGGACAAAGCTCAGGGCTTGAGCACTGTGGAAAAGGTCTACACAGCCCTTATTCCAAACAAGAAGTTAACAGTGGACCACAGTGGAATTGCATGCGTTCATGACTTTCCTTACTGGAGGCTTTTTAACCAAATGGTGAGACTGGGGGAACCAAAAGTGGGGCCTCTCCAGAGGTGGGTGTTTGTCCCTAAAGCTTGGAAAAATGTCCAGCAGGAGTTAAAGTGTAGGAGGCCGACAAGGGGAGCCAGATAGGGTGGATGGGTTCTCTGAACCTATAGGTTGTTCGTACTATAATTTGAGGTGACTTGTGAGACATCATTAAAAAAATAAAACTAGATAATATTTTTTTAAAAATAAAAAAAGGAAAAGATACATACCTGTCCATCTGAGTCAAAAGCCAGGCAGGCGACTCCATGTGTATGGACATCTTTAAGAATAGAAACAGTTTGTACATTGTAGGAATCCCATACACATATATATGGCTCCTTCCCGACTTGGCCAGTTGCAACGAGAGTTTTATCTGGATGCAAGGCAAGGCTGAAAGAGAAAAGGGTCTCTTTTCCATCTTTCAATTGAGCAAAGTTACAAAAACATCGATCTTATATGCAAATTTATTTCTCATTTTAATCATCTAACAATAGTATCTCAAAAGGAAGAGCCTCAACTGTGCCTAAACTAATTATCTGATTGGCCTAAACTGAGATGTTCAAATTTGACCAAGAAAGGCTTAGCAGGATTCAACATTAAGAACAGTCTGTCAGATCATACTTGGTTATCCTGAAAATCAGACATTATTATGATTATAATTCTCATCAGAAAATCTTTGATATGGTTCTATAATTGCTTTACTTGATGATATTTACTTACTGATTCTGAAAATATTACTTAGCTTTCAAGGTAGCCTTGGCTTTAATTTGAAAAAAAATGCTGTTGCTAGGAGAAAGTTCTCATCTTAAAATTAATTAAACCTGCTTGTAGAAGCTCAGGATACCATTCTCATCAGGATTTCAAAGCATGGAGGTATCCCCGAGTCGAGTGCTTCTTCTGTGTTTGTTGCAATAGATTATGCATGTTAAATGAAAATTTCTATTTTAATAAATCCTTGTCACACCAAGAGAACTGAAAATTACTATGCTTGTGGTTTATATAACAATTTTCCTCTGCAGCCCAATCAGAATGAAACTTTGCCAAATAAAAACTAGTATTTCAAGGAGTCTGTATCAGTCAATAGGCAGAAACGTTACTATTCCTAGGTGAGGAATCACTCTAATGTTTTAAATTCACCATGTAAAGTGCATTTCTAAAAATAGGTGGTAGGAGTTTTTTTAAAAAAGCACATTACCTATGTGAAAAACTAGCAGATGATTCTGCTTACACAGTAAACAGAAAAATTTTTTTTCTTTTTCCATTTTCAGGTTTTTGTTTTTATTTTTTCTTTTCAATTTCCAGCAGGGTATTAATAAGAGTATATGCTCTTGAATCAGACACCTGAATTTACACAATGGCACCCAACTAGCTCCAGTTCCTTGAACACTTGAACTCTTTTCCCTCAGTTTCCTCATCTATAAAATGGAGATAATATATACAAATAATATACTGAATATGGAGCACTTAGCACAGTGCAAGCACTCAGTGCCAGTTGTAACATCATCATCATCCTCATGGAACTGGCAGCCAACATATGCATGCCTATGTGGACATAGTGAGCCTTTGAAAAACGTAAACTATTTTAAACAACAGTGCTTGCTGGAAAATGTGTCTTCAGGAATCTTTAGAAGGAAGTAATATGAAAAGATAACCCATATGTGCTGGTTTGAAATGATGTATGTACTCCAGAAAAGCCATGTTTTAATCCTAACTCCATTTTGTAAAGGCAGCTGTTTTTTCTAATCCTTATTCAATACTATATGTTTGAAACTGTAACTAGATCATCTCCCTGGAGATGTGATTTAATCAAGAGTGGTTGTTAAACTGGATTAGGTGACGACAGGTCTCCACTCATTCAGGTGGGTCTTAATTTCTGAAATCCTATAAAAGAGGAAACATTTTGGAGAATGAGAGCGATTCAGAGAGAGTATAGCCGAACAATATAGTCACAAGAAGCAGAGTCCACCAGCCAGCAACCTTTGGAGATGAAGAAAGGAAATGCCTCCCAGGGAGCTTCATTGAACAGGAAGCCAAGAGAAGAAGTTAGCAGATGACGCCGTATTCGCCCTGTGCCCTTACAGATGAGAGAGGAACCCTGGCCATATTCACCATGCGCCATATCAGATGAGAGAGAAACTCTGACTGTGTTCACCATGTGCCCTTCCACTTCAGAAGGAAACCCTGAACTTCATCGGCTTTCTTGAACCAAGGTATCTTCCCTGATGCCTTAGATTGGACATTTCTATAGACTTGCTTTAATTGGGACATTTTCTTGGCCTTAGAACTGTAAATTAGCAACTTATTAAATTTCCCTTTTTAAAAGCTATTCCGTTTCTGGTATATTGCATTCCAGCAGCTAGCAAACAAGAACACCATATAAAAGGGATTTTTATTTATTTATTTTTTATAATAGGTACGTGCTAGAGGCTTTCAAACTTTTTAAGGCATGGAATACTTTTGCATTCAGAGTTTGTGTAGAAGTTAGAAGTAACTGAAAAGCTATAAAAGTACCTCTCTCTCAAGTTTTCTGGGACACATCTGATATTTGATGGTAGCTTGATGCGTAAAATTGCAAGAAGATCATGGAATGCCATGTTTGTTTCATTAAACTAAGTGGATGAAAGTAGTCTGTGAAAACTCTATCTATGACAAACTGGTATATTTAAGTTCATTCATTCACTCAAAAATCTTTATTTAAGGATCTGTGATATGTCAAGTATGGTGCTACAGAAGTATCAATAGAAAATATACTGCCCCTCCTTCAAGGAGCTCACCTAAGAGGAAGGGCAGACATGTAAACAATGACCAAATATCAAGACAGAATCTTGATATTTCTGTGAACACGGAAGCTACCTAGGACCTTAGGGATGACATGAGTTCATAAGACAGACAAGGTACAAACAGTATTCATGTGAAAAGACAATGGCCATAGGTAAAGTCTCCTGGAAGAAAGTAGAAAATGAGAAGGGTCTGGCTGGTGAGAAGAGCTCAGGAAAACCCTTTTAACCAGACAAACTATGACACCACCCATAATTTTTGGCATGATGCAAGATGAAAAGTTTTATATTTCATAAACTACATTTTATATAGTCATATTCTCTAGTATATTATAACAGTTTTGTATTTCAGGTAAGATGGCTGAAGGCTGTTACAAGAGCAGAAAGGAAGGCCAGGTGAGAGAGAGTGAGGGCCTCAGGTAAGGCAGGGCACAGGGAATGGAGAGGGCAAGTCAAGGATGTTGGCAAGCAAGGAAAGGCTTAGGCTTTTCTATAAAAATTGACGGAAACAATTGCCTGGGCCATGAGTTTTATAGTTCAAAGTCTGGCAGCTTTAGAGTTTGAAGTCTGTGTGCCAGATCTCAGAAGAAAATGTCTTAACATTCAATGAGGAATTTTTAGTGGTGAGTCTAAGGAGACTCCTCATATTAGTACCATGCCTAGAGTCCTAAGCGCTGCAAGGAAGAGGATTTGACCAGAATGTCTGCTTCTAAAGGGCGGGGCCTGACTTTCCATTACTCTATTCCCAGGTGATGGAACACACAGCAGTATAAGCATCGTCAACAGGCTAAGAGGCAGTGAACGAAGCCAACAATAATCTAGCTGCCATATATTGCTTCTTTCCCCACTGCTTTAGGCAACAGGTTGCACCCAGGGACTAGAAAACAAAAGATAATGACCATTTTCCCTGGATGATCAGAGACATTCTCAGGAGATATAAATTAAAGTCTTCTACTAGGATTACAGTTTCTATTTTAAAATGCTTCAGACATTTGGTAGATTTCTGGGATTCTGAAGCACCCGATTAAAAAAAAAAAAACTGCTGCTCAAGACAGCCCTTCTTATAGAATTTTATGATTCTTGATTTTTCTTAGATAATTCTTTGATTGAGGGGGGAATTGGAATTAGCAGTTTTAAACAAATCTTCAAAATAATTACTCAATTAGTGATGATATACCAAATCATACCATATAGATTTGAAGTAAATTTTATTCTTTTTTCTTGTATTGTTCTTCTCACTCATGTTGAAGCCATAAATTTATCTGGTTTATAAGAATAGTTCACACTGGAATTTTTTTCTTTCTTGCCAGAAGTTCCTTTATGCTGCTCCTTAAATGATCCCTTCCCAGCCTGCCTCCTCATTTATCCCGGTTGCTCCTTTGGCATTTTGAGTACATTAAGAAAGTTCACTATTTCTTCCTCACAAGTTCAAGTCTCTGACCTCATTTCTCTGGCTTGTATGCAACACGACTACTTGGTTTGACTCATATAACTACTATTTAGCCATGTCCACACGAAAAGTAGTGAGAGACTACTACTTTGCTGTGTATCTGAGATCGTGTAGAAAAGGCCATGCTAGGGGCTGAGCAGCTTGTAAGATGGCCGAAATGTCTGTGCTGGCCAAACTGTATGACAAGAGCAGTGACCTGCAGATGGACGTGATGCCTGGTGAGTGTGACCTTTGCAGAGGGAGGTGGGCAGCGGGAGCTGGGGGTCATCCCCAAGCCCCTCCACAGCTGGAGGAGGAGGCCCAGTCAATGGTGGAGCCTGAGGGGAAACTCGGCCTTGTGAACGGTCCCAGCCATGGGGACCAGCCAGGACAGAGCACAGCCCCAGACTTCGAGAGCCAGGACAAGCGTGAGGAACTTGATGACTGTGAGGATGACTTCGAGTATCCAGAAGCCGAAAAGCTGAGTGGCGCAGGCTAGAGAATGTCAGCAGCCCTCGAAGAGGCCAATATGATGTTTCCGAGAACATCCAGAGCAGGAGAAGTGGCACTAGATGGCGGGTTTCAGATGCATTATGAGTAGGCCCCGTTTGATCAGATGGCTTTTATTGAAGAACTCTTTTCACTTCAGTCAATCGTCTGACTGAAGAACTCGGCTGTGATGTGATCATCGATAGAGAGTAGTTAAAAGCTGTTAGAAGAGGAGGGAACTACTTAAGGAAGGACACAACATTCTACTATCTTTTGGGTTTATTCCAAATAGTTCCTTACCTGTGAAAAACTTGATCTCCAAAAAACATCTTTTGTTTTTATTTTTATTTTACAGAATAGAAGAAAATAGGGCAATGACTGCACAGTTGGAAGAAAAAGAAAAAGGATCTGAGGACTGTTGAAGCCTCATTTCAGGAATGTCTTGTAACACCCACGCCTTTGACTTTGTTATTGATATCAGATTATATTCCTTGTATTGGTGAAAAGCTTTCCCTTCTGCTTCACAGTAAGGAATGGTTTTGCAAGAATAAGTCATGACCAAGACAAACCGCCAACAAAGAGCCCAATTCAATGGTGTTAACTGTGAATTGAAAAAAAAAAAGCAAAATGTCTATTCTAGATCACAAGATGACTGTGAGTTATCTGGACTGGAAGCCTATTAAGAAAACTTTGAAAATTCCAATTTTGTGATTCATTCAAGCTATAGTTAGCAAAGGCTAAATTATTTGTGTAAGATAGAGCCTTCAGTATCCCAACAGGATGAACAAATCCCAAAAGAAATGTGTTATCACATATGCTATACCTCAAAATGTGTTTCCAAGAGCATCTGAAATTTTGTTTATACATGTATCTTTACCCTTTATAATATGATCTATAATTCAAGAGACTCTATTATCATGACCATATTATAAATCAAGACCAATTAAAAATTAAGATGTCCTTAACAATGTTTCAAATGTAAACACTAAAATGCATGTGAAAGTACAAAGAAACTTCTAACACCCTTATATGTTAGGGAAAATTTCTGTTTCACTCCCTCTGTATTTTTCATTTAACTTGACAGGCAAAAGATTAGTTGAACTACATATTATAAGAACTATTAGTGAAAACTGTCAGTAAAAGGAAAGCTGTACAATGTTGAACCAAAGAAAAGACTTCATGAACAATTTTCCCATCAACCTTTAAAGGTTTTAACGCTGTCCAGAACCACTTCAGTATTTTATGTTTCCCTCTGTCTCCTCCTCTAATTAAGTTTGTTATTTGTTATGCACCAGCATTCAAGATAATACAATTTCTTGTTCTGTTAAAAAAAAAAAAATAGGGAGACTGGTGAACAACCTTTATTCACTTTCCCATTTGGTATTTTACCACTGGCTTTCCAGAAACTCCACTTCTTCCACATGGATGACAGGATAATGGGATCCCTGTATCTTCTAGAACACATCCAAGTGGCATTTAATTGTATTTTAAATTTATTTATCATCCCAACAGCACTTTTTAAACTTGCATATGCAAGTTTAAATACAAACTGTAATCACTGGACTTGCAAGAATCTATATAAGCTATAAGTAATGGTGGCATCACAGAAGTATCTATTAATAAAGAAGGTCTTAAGTCACTGTCAAGGTATCTATTCCCTTCTTCCCACATCTCTGCATTGAGGAATTCAATTTTCATGAGGAGTCATTCTGAGCAAAATCTGCTTTTAACTAATCCCAAAACACCTTTGGAATTTTAGTTCAGAAGCATTCTAAATGCGAGGTGAATAGACATGTATAAATGTATTTTCCTCATATAAAACTAAATCAGTCTCATTATATTCTTCCGGTCCTCCCATAGAGAGGCCCTGAGTTTAGGGCACCACCCTTAGAGTAAGGCCTTTTGAGCAACCAGCAGATGAAGAGGAGTTTAGGTCGCCTTATGTAAAAATAAGATCTGTGATGCAAAGAATCATTATCCCTGAATTCCTAGGCTTCTTATAATATTTCATCAGAAACAGGTAACTACTGTATTCTTCCACAGAGGAAATTAGGGAAGCAGTATCACCATTACGCAACATATTTGTTTCACCCTTGTCTTCCCATCGTTTCCCTCACCATATCATGGTGTTGTGAATCTTTCTGTGACCGGGAGTACTGATGCTATTTACATATATTTTAAGTCCATCTGCCAGTTTAAGGTCTATAAAACCAACTCTCTTCTTTTGTTTTCCAAGTAAGGCTAAACTTTGCACATTTTGTGAATTATTATTGCTACAAAAGTGATGTCACAATATTAAAACTTTTAAAATCACCGTTTCGCTGGGGTCTCAATACAATGGAAATCTCATTCCACACATGCAGGAAAAGGTTGGTGCCATTCTATTTTTCCTTTGCTATTCAATTTATTGTATTTATTGTATTATACACATGAATACAACAAAAAGGGGATCATGCTTTTAAGGAACTATTCTTCTCTGTGTTTATATAAATCTAGTTCCATTGGGAAATTCCATCTTCTGTTACCATAGCAATAGAAAGCACTGCAGTACAAGACTTTCATCACCCTAACTGGGAGAAAGAAATTGCTACGTTTCTCCAGCATGCCAGGAGGGCAAAAGCATGTCTTCCTGAAATCAGAAGACAGAAGGAAAATTTCCAAATATGTCATGCAGAGCAGATGAGAATTAATAGGGTCACAGAAAGAGGTAGCTACATTTATGAGGTTAAACAAAGTACACTAATCAACAAAACATCATTCTTGATTCTTTAAGGCAAAAAGTTATATTTTTAAATGCTATTCCAAGTATAGCATTTAAAAATTTATCATTCTGACTTTACTTTTAAAGTCTTATTTCATTTGTGCCCAGGCTGTGTCGTTGACTCTCTCAGTAATACTTCATATGTCAGTATATTTTTTTAATGGTCTCATCAGGAAAGCATGAAAGTCTTCTCTCCCTGGCCAGAAGATAACCCTGAGAAATGTTTTCCATTATTGGAAGCAAAGATGCATCAAGGTGATGAGGCCAGACTGCCTAAGGGCAGAGAGGGAAGCTGCCGCTTTCTGGATAGAAGGGAGAGTGGCCTAACCTCAGTGGAGGTTCACACCTGAGCAGCAAGAAAGGCAGGCTGCAGTTGAACACAGTGGCCTGCAGGTAGCAAGGTCTCAGCCGGTGATGGCTGTGAGGACTACAAGTCAAGTGCTCCAGTCCTGCTTCCCAGGGCAGCACTTGGCAATGGAGTCCCACCGCCAGGACCATGATCTTATCTAGCATCAGAGAGGGCCCTGCCTTCCATGTGGACCTAGGCAGGATGAACAGAAGCAACAAGAAAGATGGACAGAAAACCAGCGCCTGTCACCATCTGACTGAACTGTGTAAGTTGCAGGGTTAAACAGGAGTCCCTCAAATTAGACTTCTAATCAACCTCGATGAGTGGGGCATTTAATGAGAATGTGATATAGAAAAATAAAGATATGCACCATATTGCATATTGAGTGTTGCCATACTTGCATAGATATGGAAAAGTGGTTAAGAGTATAGTGGTATGATTCCCTGAGATCAAACCATGCGATGATGTTCTGGAGCCAGCTTAGAATGGCCATCAAGAGCTGGTTGTTAAAATTTAGCAATCTTGATAATCAGTTGTTAAACAGTCACTGTCACAAATTAAGTTATATAAACTTACAATAAAACAAGCTGTATTAACAATAAAGGTAAACACTCAACACTCCTCACTTCCTAATTATTCTTAGACATTTTACTTTATCTATACTCTTGAGATTATTTATGCTTATCATATCTGTAAGGTGGAAGTACTTTAGAGTGGTATACCCATCTCTTTCCAACTCTGTTTCAATGATGTCACATTGGTAGCTTGAAATCAGTTATGATGAGAATATGTACATCACAGAAAATAATCAACTGCTATAAATCAGGGCATGATTTATTTTGTTGTTGACCATCTAGATTAGGAAACAGATGCATAAGATTTTAATGTAGAATAAACTTAAAAGCTTTTTAACACAAGAAAATCTTCTTCCAAAATATTAGACAATTCAGCAAAGAAGTCACTTCATTGGCAAATGATTATAATTCTGACATACATCTTTGTTGTTTCACTCTATTCTTACTCATTAATATAAATAAAAAAAATCAAACAACATTCGCGTCAGAACTATACTCATTTGTCAATGATGTGAGGAAATTCTTGACTGGATCAGGTGGTATAATCAAGCACATATTTCACATCTGATTATGTCAAATCATGGCTGACTTACAACCACTGGTTGACCACAGATAAGAGAATTCAGCAAAAATCAATGAAAGCATTCTACAAAAATCAATTGTCTAGGACAATGAGATGGTGGCTCAGTGGCAGGATTCTTGCCTAATGTGCTGGAGATCCATGTTTGATTCCCAACGCCAGCCCATGCCAAAAAAAAAAAAAAATCAATTGTCTATATGAAATTAATAAGGAACATTATATATTCTATTATTATTTGTGTATTTTGTGCCACTCATCCTTTATATCAGTAAAATAAACTTTGAACATGTAGGAACATATTTTTTCTCTTTGGGAGCTGGTTGTTAAACATGTTCAAGATTAAGAATATCACAAAGTACACCACTGAATTGTGCCTCCTCTACTTATAGACAAATGATATTTTTTCATTAATTACCACAGCTAATTACTCAGCCTCTCTGTGTCTCAATTTCTCATCCATAGACTAACAACTTGCCTATCTCAAAGATGGCAGGTATTATTGCAAAGATTTAATAAATCCTAAAACAGTGATTAAAATTGTAGTTGCTTAAAATATAGTAAACACCATATAGATGTTAGCTCATTATTATTATTATTATTAACTAACCACCATGTGATCAATTCTATTCAAAACAAACGCATATGAAATCTATCCCTGGTCCCTGGGAATTTACAGTCAAAGCCAAGGAGACTCATGTGTAATTAGTACACATGAGAGCGCTGTTCTGCACTATCCCCTCCACCCCAAATTTAAACATGAAACAGCTGAGAAGGGTTATCTGTAGAAGCCATCCTAAGAAGTCCAAGCAAAAGTAGTAGGGCTTGGAAATCTAATCCAGTCATGACTGACACTGAGAACAACTAGACCCAACACCTGATACCAATAAATCTGAAAGTAAAATGTTAATAAAAGGGGAAGCACTGGTTGGAGACTTTATAAAAAAGGAGTCAAAATTAAGCCATATTATTACTGGCATAAGGATAAATAGATTAATGGAAGAGAACTGAGTTCAGAAATACAGCCACACTTATATAGGTTGTTGAATTCCAACAAAAGTGCTAAGGTAATTCAACTGGGAAGGGAAAGGACAATCTTTTCGACAAATGATGTTAGAATAACTGAATATCCAAAGTGAAAAATGAATTTCAACCCTATTTCTCAGTATACACAAAAATTATCTCAAATGGACCTAAATAAATCTATACAATTGATAGAAGAAAACATAAGAGGAAACTTTGGTGGCCTTTGAAAGACAATGATTTGTTAGAGAAGATACAAGAAGCATGAACCACAAAATAAATAAAAAAATTTTATGGCGAACTTCAAATAAAAAACTTCTGCTCTTCAAAAGAAAGTTTTTAAGAAAATGAAAAGGCAAGTCACAGACTGGGAGAAAAAACAATAATAAATATATCAGGCAAAGGACCTGTACCTAGAATATATAAAGAATGCTTATGATTACAATTCAATAAAAAGAAGACAAATGCTGCAATTTAAAATATTGCCAAAGATTTGAACACATACTTTACCAAGGAAAAGATATGGATTATAAAGAAGCACATGAAAAGGTGTTCAACCTCATCAATCATCAGGGTAATATAAATTAAAACCATGAGATCTCTCTATACAACCATGAGGACAACTAAAATTAGAAGAGTTGCAATACCATGTGCTACTAAGAATGCAGAGCAACTGGAATCCTAATACATGGTTGAAAGGAATGGATAATGATAAATCACTTTGGAAAAACAGTTTGGCAGTTTCTTATAATGTTAAACATATACTTACCATATGACCTAGCAATTCCACTCCTAGGTATTTATTCAAGAGAAAAAAGAGGATATATCTATACAAAAAACTTCATAGCATATACAATGTTCACAGCAGCTTTTTTTATAATAACCCGGAGCTGGAAATAATGCAAATGTCCATGA